>NC_135837.1:0-1430000 GCF_029677425.1 Wolffia australiana | reverse complement strand
GGCGACCGGAAGGCGGATCTCCGCCGATTCGCTGTCGGAGACTTCGCCGGAGATGTCCATACATAGGTCAGGATGGTCTTAGGACCACTCCTGACCTATAAAATAACTCATCTTTCGCCACCGGAATATTGAATTGAGCATTTTGAAATTTAATCACCGGAGGAGAAGATCCTCTACCTTCTTCTCGTTCTCCTCGGTCTCTCGGTCAACGGAAGTGACAGAGCCGTGACCTGAAGGGAGATTAGAAGAGAGAAAGGAAGCAGACGGAGAAAAAATCCTTACCTGAAGGACGACACGGCCGGAGCAGAGTCTGAAGCCGTTGGCGACTCCGAGTCGGCGCAAAAATCCGGTAAGTATTTCGATTGTTCTAAGCATAGGAGTTTAATCGATTTATATTTTAGTATAATCAAGAAAACATCTCCTTTATCCATTTTTCGCGAAATCGAGGTGAATCGATTTCGAGCAAAGACCCAAACTATCCCAAATCGCCTGTATGGCAATTCTTCGAACACTTTGTGTGCCGTTTTTAAATCGATCTTCGTAAAACCAATTTAAATTCTTCTATCACGATTAAAAATATCTAAAAAATAAAATAAAGTCTAGGAAGATATACTTCCTAATCTATATATATATATGCTAATAGAGTACATCTTGAAAATTCTATCTCGTTCCTCATAAAGAAAACACAAAAATTAGATATTCTTTTTCAGACATTTCAACAAACACCTTGCAACCGTAAATTCAAATCTTTTTTTCCCTATTATCTGATCTCTAAAAATTCCATAAAAATATTCCAAAATCATTAATGTACTTGCTCTTCTCGTGTATAAAGTCTGAGATCAATATAAAATCTGTATGGAGGATTTTCTTTATAAACATCCTTAACAAATTTCTCTCTATCCTTTCTTCACCATTCTACTCATTAGTCAAATTCTATCTCTAATTGCCAATCCCTGTGGAGACGACCTTGCTCATCATTATATGATTTGAGTAAGTTTACACATGCATATTTTTTATTTGATAAAAATGACAATTTACACCCCATTTTCGCCTTCATCAATTAGCGACTAAATGACCCGCACACCGTTTATGCTGACTATCCTATACCTGAGAACCTGCACCGTTTATTTTCACCAAGAAGACCCTTCGAGGAAAGTCGAGTGCGTATATGTTTGCTAGATACCTTTACTTGATTTATGGTATCATTATATTTAAACATAAATGGTTGTTGGTAAGCTAAACTCAATAGAAGTTATGCCTGAATTATAGAAGTCCAGTTCCCATAACACGCTAGATGAGATGAAAACAAATAACTTTCAGTACAAACAAACATTTCGTCATAACTTTCTTACATATTAGGCTCTAATGAGCATATTTTAATTATTAAAAACTTATCCTTCAGTATTTGGCCATGCATCCATCAGAATGTTATGTTACTTGCTGTCATCAATTTTCAAGCATATAGATTCACTAATACGATGACAATTTGCCATAGGAACCTCTGGGGCCCTACAGATGTTTGAAGAAACAGCCCCCTGTGTGAAGATTACAGAAGGCCATGGTCTGTTTTTAGTAAAAACTAAAACTAGACCTAAATTTAGGTCCAGTCTTGGTTTGGTCAGGTTTACTAGTCAATGTGAAAGTCACTACCAGTATTAAGAAAAATACTTTAAGCGAATTATAGAAAGTATTTTTGTCAAAATTACAAAATATGTTCACAATTTTAGGCATTTCATAGAAACTGGTCTCCCTTTCTCCTATTTATCTCGCCTTTGCTTCACTAGGTGGTCAGATGGAGAGAATAAAAAAGTGAGAATGAGAGTGACAGAGTGAGATGAGAGGAGAGAGTCAAAGAATGAAGGGTCACACGGAGAAAAAGTGAGTGTAAGACTAAATAAAGGAGTGGTAATGGGAGAGTGAGGGGGTGGGTGAAATAGGGAAAGGAGAGAAAGAGGATGAGGAAGGGAGAGAGTGAGAAGAGAGAGGGAGAAAGTGATGGCATCAATTTGAGATAGAATAAGAGAGTGAAATAATGTGATAGGGAGAGAATGAGAGGGAGAGGGAGGTAGTGAGAGAGGGAGAGAGTGAAATTGGGATAATGGGAGATAGTGAGAGAGGGAGAGAGTGAAATAGGGAGAGAGGGAGAGAGTGAAATAGGGGGAGAGGGATAGAGGTAGAGAATAAAATAGGGAGAGAGAGAGAGAGAGAGAGAGAGAGAGAGAGAGAAAGAGGGAGAGAGAGAAAGAGGGGGAGAGGGAGAGAGGGAGAGAATAAAAGAGGGAGAGAGCGAGAGAGAGGGAGAGAATGAAATAGGGGGAGAGGGATAGAGGTAGAGAATAAAATAGGGAGAGAGCGAGAGAGAGGGAGAGAATGAAATAGGGGGAGAGCTAGAGAGTGAAATAGAAGGAGAGGGAGAGAGTGAGAGAGGGAGAAAGGGAGATAATGAGTGAGTAAGATGAATATATTAAGAGTGCGACAGAGATAATGAGAGAGTCAACGGAGAGAGTGAGATTGGGAGATGGAGAGAAATAGGTTGAGAAAGGGAGAGATTGGGAAGAGAGGGAGAGAGTGAAAGTGTCAATTTGACTTAGATCAAGAGAGTGAAAGAAAGTGAGAGGGAGATAGTGAGAGCGGAAGAGAGTGAAAGAATGAGAGTGTGAGAGAGTTAGAGAGGGAGATAATGAGATAGAGGAGAGAATGAAAGTGATAAAAGAGGGGAGAGAGAGAGAGGGTGAAAGATGGAAAGGAGATGAGATGAAGAGAGTGAGAGGGGGAGAGTGGGAGATATAGACAGGGAGAGTGAGAGGAGAGGATAAGAGGCAGTATGTGAGAGGGAGGGTGCAGGGGTGGAAGACGGAGAGAGTAAAAACAGAAGAGAGTGAGACATACAGAGTCAGAGAAAGAGAGGGAGAGGGAGAGAGAGAGAGATTGAGACTTTGAGGCAGGAACAAAGAAAGAAGGAGAGTGACAGAGTGAAAGAAGGATAATATACGAGAGGGAGAGTCTGACATGGTGTTAGGCCCCTAACTAGGCAGCATTCCCTGCCAAGAGGCCTGCGTGCATATTGGGAGGGCGTGTTCGGCTTTTCGGCTCACGACATTAAAGGACTGAGTCATTATGGGTAGCAATGCCCAAATACCTTATCTTTCAAGCTATTTCCCCTTATGTGGTGGTACACTGCAGACGGTGCACGTGCCCGTCCATGCCCAAGGTGGGACGGATCAGGTATGGTCCGCGCGTGCTGGGCATGCGGGCTGGCCAATGTGCGCGCGCGCGCCCAGCGCCACTCGCGGGCGCCAACGCTACACGCAAGGGCCAAGTGCTGCACGGGAGTGGGAAGCACTGCGCGCGGGTGCGGGACGTGCAAGCCGGGCAGCATGCCGCGGGTGTAGCGCGTGCATTGCGTGTGCGGGGCGTAGGGTCGAGAGACATCCCACTAGGAGACTAAGGCATGTGGCGCACTTAGAGCACCGAGACGGCACAGAAGGCGCGTAGCGCTCCCGCGGGTAGTGTTGGGCGCACAACACCCAGCTTGGGGCGTCGAATGTGGCAGCGCCGCGCAAACTGCGCTCAAGGGTGTTGACACGGGTACCGGTGGCGTGTGTGATCGTCAAGGCAGGGGTGGCGTGTGTGATCACCATGCGCATGGCGCCCGGCCCGGGGCACTTGTGTAGCGGCAGAGCGGGCGCACGCGCGCGGAGCGGTGGCCTTGAGGCGGTGTAGCAACACTACCCCGGCGCAAGGCACCTCATCTCGTTCCTTGTATTACCCCTCGTCTTCCCCCCATGTAATGATCCCAATGATGATGTACTCTTTTATGATATCAATGCAATGATCCTATTCCCTAGCGGGGCTGCGTCCCCACTATCTCCTCTAACCCCTTCTATGCGATCTTAAGCATTTGCAAAGCTTACGCTGCAAGAGATCAAGGCTGCTCAATGTTTTGCTCTGAACATTGAGGCCAGCACACGCCAGATTCGAGCAAGAGACCTAGCTCGAGATTTGACTGTGTGACACATGGGGAGAGAGACAGGGGGTAAGAGGGAGAGAATGAGAGTGTGAGAGGGTGAAAGGGTGGTATGGAAATATTGAGAGGGGGGGAGTTGGAGAGAGGAAGAGTGTGAAAGAGGGAGAGTGTTGAAGAACCAAGTTATGAATCTTGACTCAAATGATGGCTTCAGGCCCAAAGCCTATCTGGGCCATATAAGGCTTTGGATCAAACAAGAGACTAAATAATTCCAACCAATAGGAGAGCACATAACATATCAGGAAATAAATAAAGGCCATGTATCCCATTTCCAATAGATAAATAAATAGAATTAAATGAAATAGGAAATCAACCTATTAGACATCACTTAATGTAGAAGCAACAGTAAATAAACATGTATGCCACTAAAACAGACATGAAACACGAAATAAAACTGAAAGGTGTTGTAACTGTTTGAACAGCTACTGCTCATTATGTCTAAACAACATATGTTGCCCGTTACATGAACAATAACTTAGGGGCAGAAATATGAACTAGAACTCCAACAATAACTTTGGGTCAGAAATCCAAGATGAAATCCCTGTGCTCTAACTCTCATAGACGTTAGATTTAACTCTAAGGGTTTGGAGGGATAGGATTACTTCTTGCCTGGATCCACCTTCCCTTCTTCCCATATTTAAAAATAGACCTTTCAAATTCAAATTTGGTTTTGTTTTGCAATTCTTACCTTGAGTTGACCCTGTTCTTAATGAGGTTTGAATGGGCTCCAAAAATGGGCTTCATGTGTATTGGGTCTCTTCTTATTCTCTAGGAGATGGCATGGGTTTCTCATTCCCCCCATTTGTATCCCAAATTCACCATTTGGTTGACCTAACTCTTGTATTTTAAATTAAACTCCAAGAAGATGTGAGAAAGCCACATGAGTCTAATGATTCACCTTATTTAGTCTAAAAAATAATTAAAACTCATAAAAATAGATCTAGGAAAATAAATCAGTTATGTCTCATTTTATCCTTGAATGGTGAATAAAGCAAGTGGAAATACAAAAATAAGCAGTAAAAATGAAGTATAAAAACATATTTTATTGATCTAACATGATGATATCATCTCTGCAAAGGAAGAGTGGAGTACTTGACACTTTTATGCATTTTCAAAATTTACTTGAAAGGCAATTTTATTGATCTAACACCTTCAGTCTTTTTCATCTGATTGGGCAAGTGAATATATATCTCTTTATCAAATATTCCAAAAGCAAGGCATTCAACATTGAATCACCTGCCCTCATGCCCACCAACAAAATGGCATTACTAAATGCAAACATCACCACATCATTGAAACGGTGCTCACCATGATGCTTCAGGCAACATTCCTGCAGATATTTTGGGATGAACCCATGTCGATGATGGCATACCTCTTCAATAGACTTCCTAAGGCCAAGCAAAAATTTAAATCTCAATATGAGAAACTAAATTCCCAACCCCTTGATTATTCTTTTCTCAAGACTTTTGGTTGCTTGTGTTTTCCCAATCTCTGACCTTATGTACTCTCAAAAGTAAGTTCATGGGTATAGATGCCTCAGTCTTTGCACTAATCGTATATTTATTTCATGGGATATTGTATTTGATGAAAGTGTGCATACATTTTCATTTATGAACTATAATCTAGATCACTGTCTGACACAAAAACCCATACCATCCTACCATCGCCAGCACTATTCCATTGTCCCATCCCAAAGACGTTGTCCCCTCTCAATATGCTTGCACCTCAACCCTTGGTGATATGCTCACCATCAACACCACCACAATTACCAACTATTTTATCTCCACCACTGGACACTGCACTCCCCATCTCACCACAACTAGCTTCACCTCCTATACCTGTAGTCATACGCCCTTCTAGCAAACCAAAATGCTTCCACCCCTCATATGAGTTGTATCATCTCTCCACCAAATTTACTCTTGTGTCATGTTACATGTCCACATCTGTTCCATACAAACCATTGTGTGTCACCCAAGCTCGCCAGGATCCCATCTGGCACCAGGCTATGTGTGAAGAGTATGATGCCCTTCTTCACGAGCACACATGGGATCTTGTTCCACCACCTCCTCACACCAAGTTCAGCTGAAAAATTTATGTTTTGCACCACACTATAGTCTCAAAGACCCCTTGATCAATGCAAAGCTCACCTGGCTGCCCAAGGCTTTAGTCAAACTCGAAGTATTGACAATCATGAGACTGACATCTCTGTTTTAGAAATTACCACTCTTCATATTCTTCTCTCTCTTTCTGCATGTAATAAATAGCATATTCAAAAAATTAACATTTCTAATGCTTTTCTTGGTCAAGATATTGCCAAAAAAATAAACATGCAGCAACCCACTGGTTGGTCTCTTTCCCTCATCCTTATCATGTATGTCATCTTCATAAGTCTCTAAATGAAGCCAATAGTTGTGCCTTGTATCGAATATCTGATGATGGAAAATTGTGGTTTTGATTTTAATATCATTGTAAATTTAATTTTCTACATCAAATAAAACTTGTAATTAAAGAAACTCACAAAAATATGTATAATGGAAGTGAGGCCATGTCCTTTGGGAGTGGCCTTTATATACTACATAATACTTTAATTACAATTACAGAAAGTAAGAGGATTTTTAGGATAATAAGAGAAATTATTTGTATAGTTAGTAATAGAGGGAATCATGTAATAAGAAAAATATAGTGAAGAGTAAGAGGACAAGTAGTAAGTGAAAAGAGGGAGAAAAATCTGGAAAGATATGAACTATTAGGTGATATATTTATAATATAAGTCTTAGTTATATTATTTTTAGAATTAAAATTCTTATATATATTCCAGATAGTAAGTAAATGCTACAACGAAATTAGTTTAGAGTATTATGGATCATAAGGATTGCATTTTCCATCAGATCTAGAATGATGATATCTATAATTTCTTCCATATAAATATCAACTCATTGTATTAGGGCTAATTATACTGTTTAATTTTTATGATTCATAAAAAATATCTATAATTTTCCTTATTATGAACACATGGCAAATTATGGTCAAATCCAAAAAGGAGAAAGTATTAAGTAAGTGAATTCTAGTTAATCTATATTTGTTCGGATTATATATATATATATTTTAGTAATTAAATACGGTTTAAATAAAATAAAAATACTGAAATTAAATAAAACTATTTAATCAAGGTGATAAAATATTGATCCAATTTAATTTTATTTATCCCAAATGGGTACAACAATTGTTGGGAATTTTGGTGAATTTTCAAATGGCAAATAATAACAAATAAGTAGAATTAAGGTATCTTTACAATAACTCTGCAATATTAGGTAATGGTTGATGGTGGGTTCTGAAAATGGAATAGAGTATATGAATGGAACATCACTGCTGATTGGAACAAAATCGTTGCAGATACCTCGCAACGAGCAGCGCAGCGGGCAAGTGGTCCAATTTACGATCACGAAGAGCCACAGATATATGCTAGCAAGGAGAGGAGTTGATGGTGCTGTATCAGATGGTGAAAATATAGGCTATCCTTAACCACAATAACCTAGAAATAAAATAATAAAATGAATCTAAAAAAACTTGCTGTTCCATGCCCCATGGGCCAAGTGCTGTCTTTTCTTCACAGTTTTTGATTAGATTTAATCTACTTTTATCCTTCACTCTTGAAGAACAATAATGTACTTTTCCAACAAGATTTAGATGATGAACTCACATTGCGTGTTTGTAATCAGGAAAAATCCAAATTTGAATTTTTAACCTTGATACAAATTCTATTTATAAAGAAAATTTGTAACATAAAATTTTAACTAAATATAAATGTATATTTTTAGCTTATAGAAACTTTTCTTGTTCAAATTCACGTCAGGAGATTCTGTTAAAATAACATAAAAAGTGAAAAATATGAACTTCATTCTAAAATTAAAATAAATCATTTTATGCCTCAATAACATGCATCGATGATCATCTCAATGAAATCAAAACATAAAATACATCAAATCACCATCGAAATTTAAAAATTATTTGCAATTATCAAATAACCCCATCTTAATCATTGCTTCTCCCATAGCAGTGTGCATTATGTTTTCATTCACCTTTAAACAAAATAAGATGAGCATGAAGTGTTAAAAATATTAATCGCATGTTTGGTACAGATACTCCCAATGACAATTTAGAAAATAGTTTTCTTAGGTATGATACTACAGCCTTGGAATTTCCTTGACTCATCAAAATGGTGGGCTTCACACTTCTCACAAGCAAGATCACTCTCTCCCGGATGGCGTCTACTTAATGTTTGGTGACCCTACTAACTTCTTTCTATCTGAAAATGGAATACACATTCTTCTCCTCTTCTCCAAGAACAAAATATCAAAGGTGTATCAGTGAAACATAGATGATGAGGTCCTATCTATGGGTGAAGAAAGTAGTGAATGATGAATGGCTCAAACTAATTTCTTGCATATGTGGAGGATAACAGTTTGAAAAAAAATATTTTGATTGCTTACTTCAAACAATAGACAAATGATTTGAATACACAGTACGTGTATAGAAAATGATGAGCACGATGCATAACATAGGTATGCGTCAACCTAAGCAAGGGATGATAAAAAATAATGATCAATACATCCTCCAGAAAAAAACTAAATCCTTAATAACCGTTCCATGGGGAAACAATTTGTACTCCTTGGTAACTAGATTTATTTTAGTGATAAGCCTAAAAATTGGTGTGACTAAATTCCAATTAGTTGTGTTGTTAGAGTTAGATTTATGCACGGGATAGGATGAGAAATTTCTCTGGATCAAAATATAGAAAGAATAGGATGAGAAAGGGGTCACTCCACAACGAGGCAACTATCTAAAAAATCTTCATTTATATTTGATTTAAATCGAACAAAGCATAGAATTACTTACATCTAATTTCTTTTCATGGTTTTAAAAATATTATAGGAATATATATATATATATATATATAAAGTGTAATTTTAATTTTCGGTCAGAGAAATTCAGGATTGACATTTATGACCTATTTTTAGGTAAAACCAAAATCAAATTTCAGAAAACAATGAGATTGTATGGAACTTTTTATGGTATTTGTTCGAGGGATTTAAGAGAAACAATAGGTATTAAAATTGATGATTAAGATGAATGAATTTTTGTGATATTTTGGTGAAGATAGAGTAGATGAGATGAATTGAATCAGGGGAAAAAGATTTTTAAATGGATATTGAATTGGATCTACAAATCTAAGACATTTGATGAGATGAAAAATAGGATAGGATGATTTTTTGTATTTTAATCTTGAAACAGAATGAAATTGCAATTCTATTCATGATTCCAAAACCTCCAAGGGCATGTATATTTTTCCCATGCCTTAGAAAAAATTGAGAAAGAATTAAAAGATGAATAAGAAACATACAAGATCAACTTAAGAATTTTTTTACTCCAGAAGCAGCTGATGTATCCTTCCTAGCCAACAAGGTTGGGGAGAGATTCCTCAGTGTTTTTCTCCCTCTTCCCACTGTTTTTTAATAACCCAACAATATGGATGGAAAGAGGGTGCATCATCATTATGCAAAAAGGTGATTCCACATTTTATAGTCAAAATTTTTATCATTCTTTAGAGTGCATTTATTGCGCAAAAAGAAGAGCATTATTTTCACTGGGCGATGTTATCATCATGATTGCATTTAATAATAAAAAATTGGATCTCCTGCCACGCGCTACATATACAAAAGTTAAGTGTTAATCTTATAATTATGGCATCCCGAATCATGATGCCATAATTATTCTGTTGCCAATGATTGGCGCCACCAATCATTGGCCAGAGAATTGGTGAAATAATGCATGGCATGAGGCAGGCGAGAGTTAAACCCCTAAAAATACTTATTAAATCCATTTAATAAATCTTAAATATATTTTCTGACTTCTAAAAAATGTTTTCTTAATCAAAAATACTAGTCATAAATTCAAACAAATACGAGAAAATACAGAAAAATTAGTAAATGTCTTTTTACTTACAAAAAGTTAATTTCTGACTTAAAATTTTATTTATTGATGAAAATAAAATAAAAAAGTTATATAAAAGTACCTTATAATTTGGTAAATTCATGAAATCACGGTAAAGACTATTTTAATCAATTTAAGCAATGATAGCATGCAAATATGGACATTAGGACGCAGATATTTATGTAATATGCATGAGTTTTCAGAGTTATATTGCATGTCATCAATCAACCTCAGCCAGGGATGATTAAAAATAATCATCAATACATCCTCGAAAAAAGAACTAAATTCTTAGTACTGTTCAATGGAGAGACAATTTGTACTCCTCAGTATCTAAATTTACATAAGTGAGTACAGTTTTATATTTTATTTATTAAACTAGAAACATACCAACGAAAAATTAAAATTCTGATTTTATGAGCTTATCATATGTCATGACTATCTCCTCCCAATTATAAACTTCCCTTGAATTTTCTTATGCCTATGGGAAATATTCTGTATTTTACAACAGTGGGAAAGATACTCTTGAAAAGACCTTAAAAATATTTTTTCATTTTTCTATTGTTAATCTATTATTATATTCTAAAATCCATGAATTAACCTTTCTTTGTAGGATTTATTTTCAATAAAACTACTAGTAAAACTTCTTATTTATGTTCTTATTTAGTTATTCCTTGATTTCATTAATTTTGTTATTTATTCTTTGAAAAATTTATGATTCTAATAATAGAAAATTACTAGGGCTCCAATGCAACAATAACAATGAGGGTACCATGCATGAAGATGAATAATTACCCTTTGGTTTAAAATTGTAAAGTTTTTTAAAAAATTTGTGTGAATAATTTAAATAAACTTGACTATAAATAAACTTGACTACTTCTAATTTTTTATCTCTAATGCATAAAATACCTTACGTAGACCTCCAGGGGTCAACACTGACAGCATGTCTGTCAGAGCACGAGTGAACCCAACCTGGTATGTGTTGGTGCATAGCTACCTGCGCTGGTTGCAGAGTTGGCATTTTGAATAGTTTCACTTGTTCTGCGGGTTATCCCATTCAGTGGGTCAGCTTTTGGATTCTCATGCGATAATTGAGTACTTTAAACTTTTTTTAATGCAAAAAAAGAGAGGTGATTATTTCACAATGTATATATAAAGAAAAATAAACTCTTATTATCTTTTAGGGAAATTACACACTTGACTTGCTCCTTAGGAGAGTCACTTCAAGCCACTCACATGCCCAGCTTCTAGATGTATCTATGCGACCGATGTAATGCTAGATCACATCATCTTCTTCTCTAGATCTTATTGAAGATTTAGGTGATCTTCTCACCATCAAAACCTTCTAATGGAGTGAGTGGAGTGAAACAGAAATATGAAAGGGGGGCACTCAGGTATGGCTGGCACGAGCATGTAAAATGGGTGGCCTCCTCTATTTATACTTATTTAAGTTAATTTCAATATAAACCATATAATTTTAAGATATCCACCAACGTCCATTAATCTTATGTGTGTGACACTCTAGAGCTATGTATCATTATTATATGTAACTTCAGTTGCCAATAGTACTTATTGACCAGTATTACTATTAAGCATGACCACAAAAAGACTAATTAATCAAGGACTGATTCTACCAAATCAATAGGTTAAGTTTACATTCCATATACTCCTAAGCTACACATCATGCTCTAGAAGACACATACTAGTAAATGAACTCTCTCATGGAACCTTTTCCATCATCGATTACCATATATGTATAATCCTTCATGTACCGGAGACTCCCGGATGACTTTGAGTATGGTTGGTGGCCAAAACCTAGTTCATCATTTGGTTGGTACTAATGCATAATGGGGATCATTGGTGAACACCTTCTTCAATATCCCTATTATAATGGGCCGAGCATTAATGCATCTCCATCCTAAGTGAATCTCATCTTATATTGAGGATGGACAATCCTGTCTTGAAAGATCAATGAACTTTGTGTACATCTTGCTATAAAGAACTAAGACATGTTTAAATCCCATGATTAGATGTGTTTACCTTTTAGTCAAAGGAATACCGTCCATGCACAATATGTCATTGGTGTCTTAGGTTGGTAGACCACTTATACGACTGTGATGTGAATCAACCTGACTGATGCTTAGGTATAATAATACTTAGGGATTCATTCAAATGAAATCAGTGAACTCTTTCTCCAAAGAGCACCCACTATCTATCTTTAGTGTCTCCACACTAGTGGCCAAAGGATCATCCATGCGTATCATATAAGTAGGATCAAATAGTGTTATTCTATCCGGATAGGTCAATGTATATCCATTGAAGAGGAATATCTGATAATACACAAGACTATTTATCACTATAATATGATCTATTCATAATTCACTAAGTCGTTGCATTTATTCATAGACATCATAATAAGCATCACATAAGAATATTAATGAACAATTTTATTCATTTGAATGAACTTAAACATAACACGTTTGTATGATTCACTTGATGACCACATAATATCCAGCAGAGCCATCCAGTTCTATCATTCACTACAAAACTGGCCTACACAAAACTTAGTGATTTTTGGACAAGTCCTAGAGGGGGTTCTATATGGATCAGTGAGTGTAGGGTTTTGCCTGATAATGTATGGCTGGGCATGCCACAATTACTGGTGTGTGCGACTGGTGGTGGATGATGGAATTATGTTTTGGGGATAAAAAGGTATTTTTTATTATTTTTTAGACATAGAAACAAGGGATAGAGGGAGCTCTTTAGAGATAAAGGAAGAATCCGAGGGAAGAAAACTAAGGGAATATATACGAAAGTAGATGATGGAGATGCATATTGGAAGTGAAAATGGTTGAGATTTTATAATATTTTAGAGATATAAACTGGGGATAGGGATAATGATTAGAGTGATAATCTGATGATTATGAATATAGAAAGAGGGGAAATGGGTATTTAGATAGAGAAAATGAAGTAATAAAGGAGGAAATGATTGAAGAAGAAGATGAAATTATGGATCTAAATTTAGAAAATATATTATGATAGTTTACTGGGCCCAATCCAACCTCTCAATTCTTGATCCTTACATTTGACCATGATTGTGCATTTTTCAATGTTAATAAGAGAACATATTGAAATAAAGTTTCAGAAACTATTATTAAGCCATCTAAAGAACATGGATCCTAGAAAATGTTTTCTCCTTTGACCTAGGCACTTTTAGAGCATGTCTAGAATGAGGGAAGAATAAATGACGAGAATACTAGTACATAGATATTATTTACTCAAATACCTCTTCATGAACTTCTGAGTTTATCAAAATCACTTTCTAAAAGCGCATAGATGATGGCTTAGACTCTTGTGGTTGATGCTTTGGAAGCCCATTTTCCCAGTGAATTGCTCAAAGAAATGTTCAACCTAATTTATAATTTTTCCATTTAATTATTTATATTTATACACATGTTAGTCTAGATATTACTGATCAAATAAAAATGACCATAATGTGTAGACTGAAATTTTACGTGGTTCATGAATATTCAGTTAAGAAAAATAATAACATGATAAAATAAATAATAATATGTTTTAAATCATATAAAATTTATGGAAATAATAATGCATTTATCATCTCATCATTTCTCTAGTATTTTTCTTTACAAAAAGGTTGGACCAACTTGTTAGTACTCGTGGTGCCATCTGTTCCATACTCCATTTAAATAGGAAACTGTTGAACATTTTATGGACCCGTTCACTCTTCATGAAAATGTGGCTTTGGTCTACTATATGATTCTCATTGCAAGAACATACATTATGATCAACTTGATCGAAATAAATGAAATTCCAAATAAACTTACTCAAGTGCAGAAAGAAATTCACAAAGATGATTGAGTGATCAACATGGGATTGTCCACCCTTGTTATAAGATGATACAGCTCAATCAAGATGATGTGATGAAAACCTTGGCCAAGGTAGAGGAATATTAAAGAAGAGTTCTCCAATGATTTTCCAATGCATTAGTACTAACTAAAATGACCGATTAGGTTTTAACAATTGATCAGACCCTAAGTAATCCAATGAATGTCAAGCGGATGATGGATTATACATAGACGCTAATTGGTGACAGTAAGGCTCCATGAGAGAGCCATTATACTCCTTTGTATCTTCTAGAGCACAAGGTGTAGAAGACACAAAGGAGTATACATTAATCCTTAATTAATTAGTATAAATGTTAATATATATAATTTAAATAGTTTCCCAATAAAGTGTTGTTAGTTCATTTGGGTTTTTAACCAAACAGATATATGGCCCTCGAAGGTCCGGCACAAATGGTCTTTTGGATATTCATAAAAAATAAGAGTTTGTTGAGATTATATACTACTTAGGATAGCATAGATTCTTCCATGTGGTTCAATGTCATTTTCTAATTATTTTATTTTACCATGAGAAGTTTTCCGTTAACTTTATGACTGACAAGAAGGTTATTTTGGGCATGTAATATAGTAATAATCGATGAATTTTAGTATTATTTTGGAGTATGATTGATTATTTTGAGCTCTCCATTTTGGGAGAGTAATTTTGCTCTCTAGTTGTGTAATTTATTTTTAATGCAAAAGGCTGCCAAAGTAAACATTTGTGTCTTTACTTTAAGATATAGGCAAACCTATGTCTGCAAAGAGTAGTCTGGCTGAAAAAATAATGGGATTTGTTGAACTATTTCTCTTATATGGTTTTGTGTGTTTCCTGGCATCGAGAAGGCACTCTTTATTTCGCTTAATTTTTTTACCTAAAAATGTTTCATATTATCCAACAGATTCATCATGTTTTGTAAAGATTTTCCCCTCCTTTTTTGTTATAATAAGATTCATTTTTAAGGTAAGGTAGTACTTCTTTATATTCCAACGCAGGTCTTTCTCATCTAGGATAAGTATGCTTGGTGATATGATATAATCTTGTTTGCAGCCTGTAAAATGAGGTGGATTTCCCTTCGAGGATATCTCAGAAATTATGTTTGATGCAGGCCCAAATTATGTGCATTTCATCTATCTATAATTGAAAATACTCAACCATGACCAATAAGATTGGCCATTCTAGGCAACCAAAAATTTTCTGGAAAGAGTTTTATGATAATGTTTTTCCCTGGTATTTTCTGACCAACTATTTGGGATATCCCATGCTATAAAGCAAAACACTTAATATATATTAACGTTCTAAAAAACCAAAAGTTTCCTACAATATAAGTTTTGGCATCATAGAAAGTAGTGTTTGACTTGGGATTTTACCATAATTTAGTGTGACATTACCAATTATTGTGAGGTGCAAGTTTAATAAGACCTTGGGAGTGGGAATTTTTTGTGTTGTAACCTTTACTGTAATGCTGTGTGTACATTCATCAACCGTTTATTACATATCTCATTGTTTTCAAGCAACCAAATTGTTCCCTGATGTTGTCCACAACAACCATGCATTCCTATCATAGTTTTCCATGATTTAACTTGTTCTTATAAACTGTGGGTTCAATAATGGCTTTCATTTGAATTTTAAATTCTTTGAAGAAGTGTTTAATTTTCAGAGCTGTTTCAGCCATATCCATGCGCGCAAAATTCCATATTAACGTATTGATTGTTTAAATTCTGGTGAGATTGCCATGCGAAGGGCCTAGTAAATGTTCTGCCATGTGGTGAGATATTTTTACAAGAACATTTTTTATTTCTCAAAAAAAAACTTTCTGATTTTTGCAAAATTTTTTTATTTTTAAATAACTGTGTTTTCTATTGTGTAATTTATTTTTTCTGGTGGTAATTATGTTATTTATGATTTTTTGGGAAGAAAATATCCTTCTGAGGGTTTAAATGCTAATGGTATCCAATCTTTTAGGATCAGATTGATCTTCTTCATTTCAAATATTTAGGGTATCAAAAAAATTATTAATTTCTACCTAAATTTTTATTTTTTTAATGAAAAACTTTTTGTAGGCTGTAAAACTAGGCTTTGTATTGACGAGGGGGATACTATCTATTTAATAGTTTCAAGGATGAAGTTAAAATGTTGCTGTTTTTTACGTATCCATTTGCATTTTTACATTTGTTTGTGGGATTTTAGTTTTGTGTGATATTCATACTTCTTCAACTTGCTACTATTTTCTGACTTATGTAAGATCAGTTGAAAGTTTTTTTAAAAATATAGGAAAGTGTTCTACTATCAATCTTTGATTATTAATTTTGGAAGTGCCATTTTAAATCAAGACTCAATACAGGACATTTTGGGTATGTATGTTTTAACCCATGCCCCTTGTGTATTCTGGTCTCCACAAATTATTTACACCATCTCTAGTTAAAATTTACTTGAAAGGGCTCATGTCTAAAAATATGGACTCAAGCAAGATAGAACTCCCCACATAGGACTTTGGCTGATTCCTTTTATGATGAAAAAATATGGGTCCCTCTAAAGTATCTCATTATATGTTCCCCAAAATTTCATAGTTTTTTCTTGGGTTAATAGCACGAAATATCCCAAACTGTATCAAAAATCTGAGACTTATCCTAAAATATTTTTTTGGCACGGTATATCCCAAACTCGCTAAGTCGACGACGACATATCCCGGCGATGACGTGGAATCCCTCGTGGCTGTCAGGTGGATTTTCAGCCAGATTTTGACCTGGCGTAATCCACCTGGCAGCCACGATGGATTCCACGTCATAACGGGGATTCCACCTGCCAAGTGTTTTCCGATAAGAGAGAGAGGCATTCTAGAGAGAGAGATGGAGAGAGAGAGAGAGGCGTGCTAGAGAGAGAGAGAGAGAGAGAAGGAGAGAGAAAGAGAGGCATTCTAGAGAGAGAGAGAGAGAAGGAGAGAGAAAGAGAGGCATTCTAGAGAGAAAGAGGTGTTCTAGAGAGAGAAAGAGAGGCGTTCTCTCTCTCCAATATCTACAATGATCACCGATAACCTTCCCCTCTCTCTCTCTGTCTATGTCTCTGTTCAAGAACGCCTCACTCTCCTGCGTGATTTGATTCACTCGGGTCTCGCTAGAACGCCTCTCTCTCCCTTTCTCTCTCTCTATAGAACGCCTCTCTCCCTAGAATGCCTCTCTTTCTCTCTCTATAATGCCTCTCTTTCTCTCTCCTTCTCTCTCTCTCTAGCACGCCTCTCTCTCTCTCTCTCTCCTTCTCTCTCTAGCACGCATCTCTCTCTCCATCTCTCTATCTAGAATGTCTCTCTCTCTCTTATCGGAAAACACTTGGCAGGTGGAATCCCCGTTATGACGTGGAATCCATCGTGGCTGCCAGGTGGATTACGCCAGGTCAAAATCTGGCCGAAAATCCACCTGGCAGCCACGAGGGATTCCACGTCATCACCGGGATATGTTGTCGTCCACTTAGCGAGTTTCGGATATACCGTGCCAAAAAAAAAGTTTAGGATAAGTCTCAGATTTTTGATACAGTTTGAGATATTTCGTGCTATTAACCCTTTTTTCTTCAAGTATTTTTGAAAACATCTTTGTCCTCAATCTAATCATTACACTCAGTTAAATTCACCCTAGGTTTTCCATCAGTAAATCCATTTTCAAAGGGTTTTGCCATTTCTCCAATTAATTCATATGAGAAAATTATTATTTTTAGACCTTTTTATGTTGAGCATGGACAAAGTAGTACATTCATTGTAAATTCTAGATCATTGTACTCAGATTCATATGAATTTCAGTTAAAATTGTTTTTTTTATTATTCTTCATAATCTTGAGTATTTAACAAATATTATTTCAAATTTTATGTTTTTATGTTGACTAGAGTATCCTCCATTTCCAATTCATGATTTTTGATTATTTTCATGATTGAGTCTAATGCTACAATGGATTGATTTTCAGCAATATTTTAATTGTGATTTAAATTTGAATTTGGTTTCGAACATTCTTCTAAGGCATTTTCTAGGTGTCATCTAAAATTTAAGACAAATATAGTTTTTATTCAGGAAAATTTATTAACTTTTTTATCTGTCCTTTTTCAGTTTTATTTTTTATGTAGATGATTTTTGTGCTGGCCCTTTGAAATTTCAACTTAATGTTTGGATTGCTTGATAAGACACCATCAAACTTGATCTCCCACACCTTTGGTGTCTTGATCTCCCACACCTTGTTTATATTCACACAAAAACCATTATCATATGGATCATTGATCTTCCTTGTTCCTTTTTTTCTTGCAAGGTGAGCACATGCTTCGTGGCGCCTATATTCGTTTTGAATGTGTCATTATCCTCCTTGTCTTTCAAGGTTTTGGTTGCAATATAGTAGTCATTTATTGCTTCAAAATCTCCAAAAGTAAGGTAAAGTTGGCGATTTCTCTCTTGGTGAGTACGCCTTCTTGATGCCTATATTCGTTTTGCATGCCTCATTATCCTCCATGTCTATCAAGGCTTTGGTTTCAATAGAATATTCATTTCTTTATTCAAAGTCTCCAAAGTATGGTATAGTTAATTTCTCTCTCTTCTTACCATTGTCACTTACAAGTTCATCAGTATTTATCAGATCTCTCTCCCCCAAAAGTCTTTGATGGCAATAAGTGTAACTGGAAAACCAATCACACATTCAATATCGTGTTCCCTCTTCATTAATAAAATGTGTTCATCATAATACATTTGTGATGTTTATAATAAACTCCATGAATACACAGTTGTAAGTACTGAATTATAAGAAGTTGTAATACGAACACCAATAGTTTAAATTTTTGTTCTAAATGCTCTTATTCAAATGATATCAAAGTATCTGATCATATGATGCATATGGGCTGTGATGTAGCCATTAGTGCATGGACGTGAAGGATAGATAATGGGTGCTCTTTAAGTGAAAGAGTACAATGAATTAACTAGTACAAAGCACTAAGTGGTATTATACCAAACTATCCATCAGATTGATTCGCATCAAGATTGTATAAATGGTCCTAAGGCCTGAGACACCAAATTTTTTTTATAAACAAATAGTTGTAATTCTGAACAGACAGTCTTAGTTTGGGTGCATCAAGAAGTTCACGAAGATGATTGGGTGGTCAAGATAAGATCATTTAGCCTCATTGTATGAAGAGATAGCTCAAGGAAGATGATGTGATGAAGTCCTTGGCCAAGGCAGTGAAATATAATGGAAGAGTTCTCTTATGTTTTTTGAATGCATTAGTACAAACTCCAATGACCGATAAGGCTTTGACAGTTGACCATAACATAATTCATCTTAGGATCATCAAGCTGATGAGGAATTATATGTATATGGCAACTGATTATAGAAAGGTTCCCTGATTGAGTTGATACACACTCATTTCTATCTTCTAGAGCACTAGGTGTAGCTTGGCACCCCAGAGGAGGGAGACTCAGCCTTTCGACAAAGTTAGCTTTATCCTTCATTAATTAATATATATGACGATATACTTAGTAAATTTGGATATCAATAATGGTTATTAGGCCATTGGAGTCGTTAACTAAACTGATACATGGGCCTAGAGGGTCACACACAAATGGTATTTTGGAAGTTGGAAGATATACTTAAGTTTTAGATTTTTATGAAACATGCCCACTTAGTATAAACAGGTGAAGGCCCTGAATGAAATTCACCCAAGCCCAAATTTTTCAGGGGCCTTTCCCTTCTTCTCCCTTCTCCCTTCTCCCTTCTTCCCACAGCTCCACTCCACTCTCAGTGCGATCGGGACACCATAATGACGACGATTGAAGTTGAACAGAGCTTGTCAAGATGAAGAATGAGATTCAACATGCTGAGGATTATGTGGATTTGTTTAGATGTTGCACGCATGAGCAGTTCTGTATGACTCACTCGAGGATCAACGGAATCACAGATGTGATCTGTGTCAAGCTTATATGTTATAATATTTTAATGATGTCATTACGATTTCATTTAAGTCTACCGCTGCAAATTGTTTTCAGTCCTTGATCCAGATACATGCCTCTAGAACCCATAGTATTTTAGCCATAAGGCATGATTCACGAAATTGCATTGTATTCAAAATTTAAATGCATCTAATTATATATCATTGTGCAACTCAGATAATCATGTTTCACCTATATTTACATGCTCATAAAGGTAGACCTTATTGACATAATTATTTCTCTTTTGAGAAAAATATCAATTTTGGAGACAATATTAAGAAACAGCCAGTAGATATATTGATAACTGTTATCAAGCTTAAAATAATTTAATCTATTTTCAGAATGATTTTCTGAATTTTCTGCATTTTTAAGCATTTTTGGAGATTCTACAATATATAATTTTTGAGACAGAATATGATTTTTCTTGGAATTTTTCGACGCTAAATTTGGAAAGATATGATTTTTCTACTTCAAAATATATATTTATATGTATTTTGGGATTATTTTAATTAATACAAATTATAAAAATATTTTTTAGCCCTTTATTTCACGCCGCCATGTCTCGCCGTTTGATTCGTCGAACGATGATGAATAAGAACTGATTATAATGATTGGTGTGAGCCAATCATTTGGCTAACATTATGGTATCGCGAAAAGCGATGCCCTAATGGCATTTAATGAATTTTTTTAGTCTTTTCTGACGCAGGCAACGTGAACGAATTAAAAAAAAGAAGCTATTTTTTTGCAGTAAATGAGCATGTGGGATGAGGCACAAAATGACAAAATTTTACTTTTTGGTTTATTTTTTTCTTTTTCTTTGAATTAGCGGTGAGCGACGTGGCGATACGTCACAGTGCCACGTGTACACGTGGCAGGTGCGCGTATACACGGCGCTCTTGTGTCTGCCACTGATTGGATGAAAAAAAATGTGCGTTGATGTGGGGCGCGCTGATGCACCACCACATCAGCTACGAAATCCATTTTGTTTTTTTCTTTTCCTCTTTTTGTCCTTTCACCCCTGTAGATACACGTGGCGACTCCAAAAAGTGCACACGCAGAAGACGATAACCGCAGAATCTCAAGTGATGTTATCGTTTAACAGAAAAGGAAAATGAGAAAGCGTTAGCTATGTTGATGAGGAGAGAGAAAGGAATCCGGGGCTAGGATTGGCTCAACTCCAAATGGCCATAACTTTAGATCTACAACTCCGATTGAGCTGAAATTGTCAGCACTGCTTCACCTTCCCCTCCTCTTTCCATCCATACCCTCTGATCTATAAATAGAGGTTTGGATCAATGTGAAATTCATATTGAACTTGCTTCCTACTTGTGTAGGCTGATTGAAAGAGAGAGAGTTTTAAGATCCATCAAGTGTGTTACTGGTGTCCCTGGCTGTGAGGGGAGAAGCATTAGAGAAGAGGGGGAGATTATCGGCACTTGAAAATTTTCGTGATCTTGGCAGAATGTAAGGGTCTAAGGTAAGCATCTTCGTCTTACGTTGCTCTTTTCCCGACGCCATCGTTAACTTAATTAAGGTTTCTTGTTCTCTTTTTAACTACTCTTTCACTCCCAAATGTTAGCATAAGTGATGTTCTTAGTTATGCTAAGAACATAATGTTTACCTTCTCACGATATAGGAACTTGTAGGTTCACTAACTTCCATAATGATCCATATCAACCTTTGGCAGATTTCCTAATCTCAACTTTATTTTTCTGATCTTTCCCACTTTTCAGCCACTAAACCATGTTCACATTTGAACATGCTTCAAGCTATATTAGTGGAACTCTAGCTGTAGTTTCTCTCCTATCTACCTTTTTACTGCAGTAGATGTAGTCATCTTTTTTGCCTATATCCTTTTTGTGATTGTATTATATTATTGGCTTTGTCGCCTTTTCCTTCTTTAAAGAAATGGTACACCTTTCTCTTCTCATTGATCTTACAAATTAAGAGGGCATGGAATTCTTTAACAATATTTTGCACGGTAGGTAGCTTAACAATAACGACTTGAATTTGTTTATTTTCTAAATTTAATCCTCAACTGTAAATACTAGTTATTCAGGAGTTTAATGATGAGGCTAGTGCCCATTTAAGGTAAAACTATTCTCCAAGTATGCGCAACCTCATGACCAATCCTATAATCTTTATTGCATTATCCTATGTTCTATTAAAGATATCTCATCCATGTAATCCTTGGAATAGACTTATCAATTTTATATATATCTTTGAGTCCTAATCATAGTTATCAAACAAATACATCAAATAGTGTCACATGACCTTAAGTTCTATTAATTAACACTTCCTCAACAGCTAATTTCTTATGTAGGATGTGAAGCCTTTCACTTCTCATACTTTACCTTACCATTTTAGTGCCATCAAATGTTGTCTCGGCATGATCATCATTCCCACGGAAATACGTGAATTACTCATCACTGAAGACTAACATCAAGTTCTTCAGCCAGCCATAAAAATTTGGGCTTCTCAAATAATGTTCATCTAATATGTCATATTCTGTGCACATTGACCATACATTTATTTGTAGGATATTAAGTCTTTTAAAATGTAGGGTATTCTAGCATTTTACCATTCATTAATGATGAGCTCCCATTCAATTTTCTGAAATGGATATAGGACAAAAGTCTCCTAGAGGGGATTAGAATATCAAAAACTTGTAATACGACCCTTTTGCAGCGCACCAAATCATATAACAATTGTTGAGCATTTATCTCATGGTACTTGCAACATGTTGTCATATTCGATCATACTTTGGTCCCAAAGTTTCAATGATTGTGTGGCAGCATAACAACTCTATAAGCTCTGTCCAAACATTACCTTGTCACATGATAAAGACAAATTCAGATGCATCCCTAATGGTACCATATCAAAGCAGCATTGTTCCTCTACTTGGGGCATGGGGTTTGTATGCACTAGCCTTAGTTCATCCAACCAAATAAGTGGGCATTGTGAAAGCACAATGATACACTGAATTTTTGAGTGATTAAGATGCCTTAATTACTGTCATTGTGAAATTCATATTATGCAATTCAATTTATAAATTTACCCCAATACTTATATGTATAGTGTGAATATCAGGGATTGTACAAGAGAGGCTTAGTAGGTAATGAGATGTTCAATCTGATTAGTGGATTTTGTGCTGAAGTTGGGAGAGGAATATATAGGAGATAATAGGAGATAATAGGATTTCTTGATCTTGTCAAGAAGATCAAGAACCTCAGGATGGTAAAAAGAAATTAGGATTGTATTTATGAGAAATCTATTTAGGCCTCTTGATCTTGAAATCAAGATCAATAAGTCAGAAATAGAGTAGGGACTAAGATAATGTAAGTGGGAAGGATAATCTATATAGGAGTTGATTCAATTTTCTCAAGATTTTTTAGGAGGTGTCTAGGTTTTAAACCAGAAGGAAATGAAATATATCTAATTTTTAGTTCATTTTTGTTTTCAGGGCTCAATATTCATCTCAATCAAAATCAGATTTGATTCCTAGAAAGGGCCAGAACATTTCACCGAAGCCAAGGCGATTTAGAAGAATACAATCTAGAAATCAAGACCAGAAAATGCAGTGAAATAAACTCATAACCTTGTTTGATCCAAGAACTTCCTCCTCTGTCTGCTCAGCTGTGGATGGAAGACTCCAGAATGGGCGGAGAGAAAAGAGAAAACGGTTTAAGTAACTTGGGTGAAAGGGTAAAGTCCTTTCCCGTTTGCCCTCGGTCATCCCTTCATTACACGATCTCTAGAGATTTTCTGGCAATTTCCACCGTTGGATTGAAATTATATAAAGTGAACAACCCACAATCAAAATTGGAGCATGATCCAACGGTGGAGTTGCGAGATATGAGGGTTCGAAGTGGGCTGTCTCCCCAGTTTACCATTTTCTCTCTCCTCCGCCTCCTCGTGTTCTGTGCTCCTTTTGGCTCTTCTTCTCCGAATTTCCCTCCAAAATTTTCCAATCTCCTGCTGAAACGTATCATCTAAAATATTTTGACTCAAATAAGTCTTTTGTCAAATGTATAAATATATTCTGATATCAAAATGTATTGGAAGAGTACCCAAAGAAAATCAAAAAAAGCATATACTTGCCAAATTAAATTCATTTTGATTTAGTGCTCAATAAGTGGTTCTAATGCAGATGAATGATAATTCCATATGAGAATATGCATTTAAACCACTTTAATATCCCCAGATAACACATATTTATATCATTTTACAACTGAATTTGTGTGTTATCACATATTGAGGCATGTGGTTTGTATGCACTAGCCTTAGTTCATCCAACCAAATAAGTGGTCATTGTGAAAGCACAACAAACACAACTCATTGTGATTTAGATCCTAACACTATGAAGATGGAGCACCACACATAAGGTCTGTAATCAATGGCTATGGCTCTGAGTCTATCTAAGGGGTTTGATAATTAGATGTCACCTATTTCAAGGGTAATTATAATGAAGATGAGGAATTCAAGAATTTTAATAGGTTTCTCAAAAAAATTTTATTATTTGCTTAGGACTTAAGTGATCTGCACCTCTACTCTCATATAAGATTGCTGCTCTCCTTAGAGTTTACTATAGGTGGTGTGATATGGGTATTCACCTTTCCCATATTATCAGGGCATAGTAATTTAACCATTTCATTACATCTCTCTTCCACATCCTAAAAAATATCCAGAATAAGAGTTTTTATAATATAGAAAAAAATTTGATCCAGTACAAGACTTTAACTTTATAGTTCTTACTTCTAATGTTAAAGGAGAGGACAGATACCTCAAATTAAGGTTATAGTTAATGGAATGAATGTCTGCTGCAAGATATAAAATAATAACTCAAGCACCATGAGAAGATATTTTTTTGGTTTCACACTCAAAGCCCCATCCAACTATTTTATGCATTGCCCATCATGGAAATAAAAAAAGAATGCACAACTTGTCTTTTAACTACTTATCACCCTATATAGATGTTAATACAATTGAAACTTGATGAATTATCTTGGTTTCTCCCCTTTTTTACTACTAATAAATGAACAAAAAATTGAAACACAACGTTACTTTGTAGCCCAAGTGACAATTAATGAGAATATTTTTTTTACAAAATAAAATCAAGATCATTAAAAACTATGCAATGGCGAAGTGAATTATGATGAGATCATAGTACAGTGATTTCAATTGCTTGAACATTTGTTATAAAATTCATTTTCAAAAGATACTAAAGAAGGACATTAAAATATCCTAAAATAATAGCACTATCTACTCTAACCCATAAATATTACATATGATAATAATAATGAATCAACATCATGGTGAATAAATATTACGTATTTAACCACTTTTAATTCAATCACACATATGTGTGCCTTTATTTCAATCACACTTCAATATATCATTTATGTTAATTGAATAAAAAAATTATTATTATTATCATATGATGTTTGTAATGTAGTCCTTCAACACATGCAATGGCGAAGTGAATTATGATGAGATCATAGTACAGTGATTTCAATTGCTTGAACATTTGTTATAAAATTCTTATTCAAAAGATACTCAAGAAGGACATTAAAATATCCAAAAATAATAGCACTATCTACTCTAACCCATATGATCAGTATGGCTGACAATGCATGCTGGCAACGCATGCAATCAGTAGTGGACCAATCGCAGGTCCTCGTTGGCCGACGCATGCACTGCAACATTTCTATGTTAAGTCACATACCTTCAGCGTGCAAACCAGATGTGCACGGAAGATGCACCGGCCAATTAGAATGCGTGGTTGCCCCATTGGCCACTGTCATAGTGTGAGGCAATGCAACGCAGAGTATACACCAACCAATCCAATTGTGCACTGCACTCCGTTGACTAACCAGAGCGTCATGAACACAAATGCATGTGGAGACAGGATGACTGGGAGCTTGTCATAAAATCCCTATAAAACACCTTGTGTTACCCAGCCTATAAAGGGAGAGATCGGAGGGATAAAGGAGAGACCAAAAGGTTGATTATCCATTTGATGAAGTATCAGCCTGGAAACAATAGAAGCTCAAGCCCCTAGAATGGATACCCAGCAGGAATCAATGCAATTTCGGCCACTGATATCTCAAATTTCTCTCTCAAAGTCTGCTGAATTTTGAGCAAAATGAATTTCATGAAGAAGAATATTTGCACTGTAAGGAGTTGCTTCGGCAATTGATTTGAGTTTGTCTAAGTTATTTCATGTACCTACAGTAGAATTCAACCACAGTTCATTTGTATTTTGAATTACCCCAACTTTCAGTCTGAATTTTGATTTCTTCTTGACTTTGATTTTCACTTTTACTAGTAAATCATTATATTAACTGCAATTGATTTCTATAAATTTTCCTAAAATTAAGTAATATCATAATTATGAATTTAATGCTTATTTTCTCTAATTAGTTGAGTAATTTCATCGGATGTGGCAAATCTTATTAAAATTGGGTTCGATTAGATATGGTTACGGGTAATCATCAACTAACCAAGAAATTAAGAATCTACACTGATTATAAAACCATCTTAATCCTAATTCATGAACATTTACATGTTAATTTGTTTCAGGGAAATATTTATTATTTCAGAAATTACTTATTCACATCATTTTCTGATTCTTAGGTATTAAAAAAAGTATGCAAAAAAATACTCAAACAAAAAATACAGAGGAATTGATGAATCTCAATTTAAAATTTAATGAAACCTTAGTGAATTGCTTCTTATCTCACTAGTTCATCCCCTATTATGAGATTTTTAAATCATTTAAGAATAACATTGACCACTACTTCCAGTGGATTCAACCCCTTACTGAGCCCTATACTTAGTATAGCATAGATAAGGAAAATTTTTACATTGCATTGCCTTAGTCTAAAAAACACAAACGACAACATAATTCACCATAATTTTTGGACTTATCAATTGGCAACATTCCGATAAAAGCTATTGTTTATCAATACTAGATATCAGTGTCCATGATGGATACCAGTATTGAAAATAGACATCATATTGATGCCTTGAAAATTATTTTTAATAGATATTATTATTTCATGTCTCAATTGAAATAAATATATATATTTTGGGAATTGGTGTTTCTAATTTTAGAATTAGAATTTAAATGTGGTAATATTTAATAATTTTTGCTGATAATATATCGTAATAGGTGTAACATCCATAAAATTATGCGGTCATAAAAAATGTATCTATAAGAAGATATTTATAGCATAAATGGAAAATATTCATTAATATAAATTAAGATATAATTATTCAATTAAATAATTTCTTGAGCCATGAAATCACAATTTCAAAATAAAAATGGTAATATAACTATTATTAAAAATATGTTTTTATTTTACATGTTTTCAGATTAATTTTGAAAATATTCATAGAATTCAACTTCCAAAATGATAAATCATGTGGATAATTAATTACTATATAATCATATTTTTACTTTTCAAAAGTATGTAGGTTTTAACAGTATATATTTTCATGTGAGAAATACTTTTAGCTTTATTTTAAATATTGACAGTATGTAAAGGGGTAAATAATAAAGCAAATGGTTAATTCATTACGTCCTAAATTATATATTTCAATTAACTATCAAACAGGAGATGTTTTAATTATTGTTATGAATAATATATAGTGGTTTAAATGTTCTATGATATATATTGTATAAAAGGCCACTGACGCCATTTATGGATTTCAATACCGGTAAGCACTATTGGTAGCCAAAGATAAAAATATTAGCAGATTATGTTATGATTTGGATGCAGATATCTGATTGTGAAATCGACATGAAAATCGGTAAACATTTATTTTGTTTACCGATTTATTCATACATCGTAAAGTAATATTTTAAATACTATGAAAGAAATATATCAGTTTCCTAGGGAAATCATTTTTCATGAAAAATTAACAGACAATGAGGAATAAATATAACTGGATTAGACTGTTACGGGAAGACCCAGTTGAAATTTTCTCTTCCTTTCTCTTGAATCTTGCAAGGAAATGTTACAGTTCATCATTTGAAATTTGGAATTGGATTTTATGTTTACTGAACGCATCTCCTCTATTTCATTACAGGTGTGACTCTTTCCCATTACATGATCGTGTGACATCATTTACTCTCCAACTCATCCGCAGGGGCTCTTAATGTTCTGGCTTGCTTTGTCAATTCATTATTCATGTCTTCTAATGTAATTTAATTTTTTTTTTATCATGGAGTACACTCCGTAAATCTTCCACAGCTATTTGGAAAGCACATCATTTTGCTCAGATTACTTATAGCTTCAAAATGTCGACCATTTAAGAATTAACGTTCTTCTCTCATATTTTATCATAATCTTAGATTCTACTATCCCATCCTTCCACATTATTATGATAAAAAACTGAATACCCTTATCAACGAATCCAACACTCTTCATCTCACAATCGTCACCTACGCGTAGTAAACTCAAGCCAATGAAGACAAAGATTGCAAAAAAGAAAAACGATAAATGTGGATGAAGAATTATTACAGTCAGACGATAGCAGGAGTTGGCGCTTCTTCTTTGTCGTTGCTTACTTCGGTAGAATGAAGAAGTTTCTGCAAGGTTTCTTTTTTTATCTGGAGGGCCTTCATCTTGACTTCGAGCTTCTCCAGCTTCTGCTTAATGGCTTCTGGGTCTTTGGTTTTTTCCTTTGCCTCCCCTTCCTTGTCCTTCCCCTTTTCCTTTGTCTCCTTCTCCTTCTTTTCCTTCTTATCTTTTTCCTTCTTCTCTGGAAGATCAGCAGTAACCTTCTGTTCTTCCATTTGATATCGAATTGATATATGGATGGATAGAAAGATTGAAAGATAGATAGATTGATGCAGGAAAATGGATAAGTTGTGGCAGTGCTTTCTGGGGGAACTTATGGAAAGAGATGGGACCATAAATAGAGCGCTCGTTTTGCCTCAGGTGGCTTAGCTTCTCACGCGGGTCGCATTTGAAGGTATGCCTGACGCTGGTGGCCTATCTATAGAATCTTTAGACGTTTGTTTGTGAATGCAGACTGCATGTTCTGAGAGAGAGAGAGAGAGAGAGAGAGAGAGAGAGAGTATGAAACCCTTCAAAGTGAAATAAAATCACGAGGGAGATAGAATTACTTTAAAAAACCAGTGATTGGTTTTTTGCTCAACCAAGTGACTAACCTAAGTACAGCACTTTGACTCATTGGACAATGTTTCAACTTTCAATTTATTCAATGTGAAAGCATTAAATGATACAAATGGCCTTGATAAGGGAGAAAAGCACATAATACCATGTTCTCCTTACATGAATAATATGATAAATAAATAGATCTCAAATATCTTACGTTGGAACCTAAGTGCATGTCATATAAGAACAGTAGCTCCTCAACTGTAACCTTTAGAAAAATATTAAAAGTTCTGAGAAAAATATTTACGTGTCTGGGTATATTCGGGACAGAATATTGTAAAAATATTTCATAGCATGTCTGTATAATTCATAAAAGTACATGGGATTATATGATGTCTTATGATAAAAGTATGACATCAGAACTCATTTACTTGGGGCAGTAAATATATTATTCATATCATTGTACTTAACAGATATGGAGACCGACTCAAACCCCAATCATTTCTGCTTAAAAAATGGCATTTGATTAAGAGAATGTACTAGACATGCCAAAGCTCAATACCAAGGTTGAGTTCACATTTTTATGCGGTGACCAAGGCCAACGAATTATTAACCACCGTAGTTTCCATATTCTCATGGGTGTACCATCATTCACCATGTCTTTGAGTGTACATGGTACCATGAGGGTGATTGATAAAATTAGGATCTGGTACATGTGCGTCTTCCAGTTAATTCTTGCCCTACATCTGGTCACTAATGGTATGTTCGTGACTCATACAAATGGAATGCATCAGAGTAAAAAATATCTTTGGAACCCTTTCTCTTTCTCTTATCTTAAAATAATGGGCTTCAAGTCAGACCTCATCTTTTTCCAGAAGCTGAGCTCCACTAACCAAGTTTAATGAAACTACTCTCCTTTTTAAATGTCATTTTACTTTAATTAAGGTTCCTTTTATGGGATTTCCTTGAATCATAGGTTTTATTCTTCACATTATTATCAGTCAAACCAAAGCCATAGGTTACCTTCAATTCACTAATTAAACATATAACTCTAAAAATACAAGATCAGTTAAACCATACCAATTCATTATAAAAATAACATTGATCCTGCTCCTAGTCAAAATAAATAGATTATAGGTATGGCTGTCAACTTTAAATTCAAAAATATAAAAGATGGAGGGTTGATACCATCTAACAATTCATGGTAATTATGTGTTAAATTATTTTCATTATCATTTCAAAATGATAAAATACGTCTAAATCACCTTTTCTGTTGAATAAATGAATACCATAATTATTTATATGTCTTGAATTATTTTATTTTTTGTCTTATTTAAGGTTTTTATGACTAACCCAACTTGAATCATTGAGTCAAGAGTATTTATTCTACATATTATTGAGGTTCAATCAAGGACTTAAGTGATGTAAAATATTATTTATGGACGCAACTAAGGAAAATAGGAGCAAGAGTTTATCCAGCCCACTTTAAGAAGTTCAAGAATATTTTTAATTACAGATGACCAAGAATTCTGATGGGAAGTCAGCTGAAATCCTCAATGAGGTTAGAATATTTATCTTAAGCAATGGCAGGCACCCAAAATTCTGGATTTTATCAACAGGTAGGGTATTTGAATTTATCTGTTTAAACTCCCTCTTTCTCCCTTGATTTTTTACCATTGGAATTTTTTCCCCATTTATATTGGTAGAGTGAAAATTCTTATCATATTTTTTTTCATTCTGGAGTCATCAATAGTGAAGTTTCAATTGGTCAGATGTTTCGAGAAGGGGATCTGGAGGAGAAGCACTGAATTTCATGGGACTACCACTACAGAGGCAATGTATTTCTTTAAGAGAACGAACATGTTTCAAGCCATCATGTAGGTCGTGTTGATGTAATAGGCTATATTATCCAAAATAATGTGAGGTCAAAACCCTATTTAAAGAGTTATGCTGGAAAACCATGATATGAAATCATATTTAGATTGAGCTGAAAATTCACATGTTGAAAGTCAATATAAGATCAACAAGCCTACAAATGAAATAAATGTTTTTTACCAACTAAAATCACAACCAATTGTGAATAATAGAAATGTCAGATCATCAGAGCATATATCCCACAATTTGAAACATAACATCTGAGAAGATATTCATGAAGAACTCCATGAAATCTACAATTTAATGAGGGGAAAATGCTAAGGTGATAACTGAAAGCAAGAGCCTCATCAAGCTCAAAGTTAAGCTAACTCTAACAATGATATAGTACACAAATAAGGGCATGATATGGTAAATTTACAATCAAACACATGCACTCTCATTCATTCTCCTCAAGTTCCAAAATAAAATTCAGCAAGAAAAGACTATTTCTTGAACCATTCAGGCAGGTAAAAATTATCATACCTTTGGTTTATTTCTTTCTCCATATTACATCATTTGTTAATTTTTAAGGGGAAACACAATCTGTATTAAGATAAAGTGGATAAAATTTAATTACACAATCTGTTATAAAAATTGAATAGAATACCAAATAATCAAAGGGACTTTGGAGGGATGGCATTCACTAGATCACTTTTAAAAAAACCACCAGCATAAATGAAATTCAAAAATACATTTATTTTTTATTGAGAGTTGGTAAAGTGTAATCCAAAATTATAAAGATATGGTTAGTTAAAGGTTATGTGATGCTGGATTGATCGATGATCAAAATATTTTGTATATTATAGCACACATCGTAAATTGATATTTCCTAGTAGACTTCATCAAGGAAGATATAAAGGTCTTAATGGAGCTTAGCTTACATCCTATAATTCCAGGGCCTCCATATTTTTAAATTTATTTTACCATTAAAATCATAGACAAAGGAGATTTTGAGATAAGAATGGATAAAAATTATGTGAACATCAACATTAAAAACAAATAATGAATATCTTCATGCATGAAAATATGCAGGTGCTATCAGAATAATGGTGGAATATTATTCAAAGTATTTTTCGAATAAATGGATAGGATTTTATAGATGAAAGGCTATCCCTTCTATAAAATAAATACAGATTTAAAATATATGCTTTATTCATTATGATAGATATTTATTGATCAAAATATATCCAGTGGTTATATCATGGGCTTTTATTAGGATGCTTAAGTTTAAAGGCATGATATATTTAGGTGATATCAGCAATAAAAAATTTATACCTATAAAAAATAAATAAATTGATTCATTAATATGTACGCATATGTTTTTTTCTTGAAAAAATTCAAAGTCCCTCAAGAAGGTGAGAGACATGAAAGCCCTAAATTGTGGAAAATATTTAAATGATACACCACCAACTGATTAGATATTGACATGATATAATATTTATTTAGTATTCTATGTGTTATCATGGTTCCCAATTAATAAAGAAATTGTGGATAATGGATATCAAGAATGAGATGGGAAAAGAGATCCAGCATATCTACCCACAAGTTAACTTTGCATTATTTATATAAATTTGAATTTTAAAACCTATTTCTAAAATTTTATGAAAAATTTCATTTCTATGTATCCTCTGGTTAAGCCAGTTGAAATGACTTGAGGAAAAGGCAAAGACCATTACATGTCTATTTGGTCCATATGCACTTTTACAAAATGTTGTTTTTCTTGTATAAAAGCATGATAACCTTTCAGTTATGTATGATTGAGATATTGATTTTCCTTTCCATAATTTTCACCGGCTGATTTACAAGAGATAGAAAATTTTAACAAGAAGTGACTTTTCAAATTATACATCAACTTTAAAATGAGTCTTCTTCCAAACTTATTAAATATATCACTTGATATATATATATATATATAATTCTGTAAATAAGGAAATGTACCAAGCTATTTTACTAGCCGAGTGCATTCATATCTCACTACAATTTTATAAGTGACCCTTGACATGAAAAAAAATTATAAAATTCATATTTTGACTTTACTTACTGATATTGTGTTTGATTGACTTAAAGTCATTATTAAATGATGCCTTCATTTATTCCACTTATTTCATAAGTTTTTAATCGAAACATAATTGTGTATTAAAAGACTGAATCAAAGACATATCTGAAAACCAAAAACATAGATAAACCCAAAGAATCACATCTACATAGATTAAATATGTGATTTCTCAGTTCCTTAGATGATTCTCTTTGAGTCATTCAGAAGTTTAGCCACTAAGTGTATTCACTTGATCTTCAGAGCACTAAATATCATATTTTTCCTTTAAGTATGCTGAAAGAAATCCAAATTTCTCAACATCTAGTCCCACTTGAACCAGCACTAGTGAGGAGCAAAAGAATAAAGGAAAGGTCACTCAGAAATGACTCTCTTGGGTATCAAATTAAGGATTTACCTTTTATAAATACTCTCTACGATAATTCCATAAAATTGTATGGGAAAATTTTATGAAGTCCTTCCCTGAGAAATTTCATAAAATTCCTCAAATTTAGAGTACACCCACGACATCCAAACATCTTTTGTGTGTGACCCTGTAGCCCAATGTATCAGTCTAGTGAATAAATCTAGAACCCAATAACCTTTATGGACCAACCATATTTTTTAATCAAGTCAAACCGTAGTTTATCATTCTAGTTGATATATATGCATGGAAAAATTATAAAGTAATAACATTCTCTAATATATCGACTATCTTGGTAATGTCTTTATAAATTTTATTTTTTTTAATAAAATTAATGTAATGGGTAGTTAATGGTATATAATGATCAGAGGGATACTGAGTGAGAATGAGATAGAGTTGCAGAGGATGAAGTGAAGAGATGATAGTGATATGAGAAGGTGGGTAAATCTATATGTCTAAATGGATGGAAATGAGAGACTTTGGTGATGGATGGATGATGAATAAAAATGACAATATGGGGTTTAAGATGAGATGATGATGCTAGAATGTGATGTGATGACAAGATGAGATATATTTAACCTAATGACAGTGTTGAGGATAAGATAATGTAAGGCAAGGCCACTTACCCCAGGTCCTAACATTCCATCAGGACCAAGGGGATTTGAGGATGCAGTAAAGCTCATCCTCTTCTTTTTTGCCTCTCCTCAAACACCCAAGACACCAAGCAAGAATGCTCCATGGGCCTCTATATTCAGTCTCATTTAAAATCTCTACAAATGTAGGAATCATGTAGAAGGATAATTTTTTCTAAGGCATCAGGATATAGATCTGGGGTCCAGGATGGAAACTGGGAAGAAATAAGATGATGCCTTCATAATTTTAGCTAGATCAGTCTTTTGGATCATCAGATATCAAGGTTTGAAGGTGGAGCTATCCTGATCATCAATGTGATTAAAATATTATATCTCCTTCGCCCTGCCACCATCGCGTCCAGCTAGGGTTTCCACCCTCAGTTTCTCTGAAGATTATTTCCAACAGTTGGTTGCAATTTTCTGCGTCATTCCTCATATATGGTTAAGAAAATCCTGCATGTATCTGTGCAGAATAAGACAGAAATAATACAATTAAATAAATGATTAACATGTGGCATGGCAATGCGTCATCGTGCACCACATCTGTACATATGGCGATACATAAAAATGCTCATGTTATGATTAAGAAATTAAAAATGTGATGTGACGATGAAGTTTGCACTTTTTGTGTCACGTAATTTCCCATTTTAAGCCATTGGTATAATGGCACGCAGGCACACAATTATTTTTGTCTTTTTCATCATTCACTGCAGATTAAATCAACTTATTTTTAAGTGCTGACGCTTCTATCACTCTCATTCTCTGTGATCGCATTTATTGCATTTAAAATAAAGTTTTTTTCTATTGGTCCATGTCACCCTCCTGACTAAAATAATTACTAGGTGTCAGCTAATGGTTACCCACTATGGCATCATGATTTGTGATGTCATAATGGCCTCTTTTCACAATTATTAGTTGTGTATCATTGGCAAAAAATATAACTGGTCATAATTAAATCAAATCACTGTGAAGAAAACAGAATTCATAAAACACAAATTTTAGATTTTTTAAGTTGTTTTCTTTCAGACTGCAATTTCAGAGTACATAAATGAATTTCAGACTGAAATCCATTAAAATAGAAAATTCTTTAAAAACCAAATATCACCCTAAAAATATGCATATATAATCATTTTAATTCAAATATATTTTATTAATATTGACGTAATAGTTAGTGTGTTATCAGATGCCTGGGCTGCGTCTATGCAAGATGCAGGTGAGCAGTGAACGATGGACAGGCATGCTAAAGCATGGCTTGGGGAAAGACTAGGAATGTGGGTCATTTTATTGAGGATGGTTTTTGCGTTTCTAGGGCTCTTAATAACATATGGGGTAATATATTTGAGAACAATCAAAGCCTAATTCGGTGAACCCCATTTTTATGTCAATCATAGGTTGGCTAACGATCCATTCCATAATACTTGCTATAGCGGCATTCAAAATAAACTTCAAGAAAAGGTGAGAGCTTTACTACTAGACTTCAAGGAAGTCAACTTATAATACCAATAACAACCATGCATAATATTAGATGGTAATTTTGTATTAAATTATGCGTCATCAATAAATTATGCATGGTGGGGTTTATTATAGTAATTTCATAAATAAATGTGGAACAAAAACATATTAATTTATGATTATCATAACGGAAATAATAAAGGGTTTATGATGGGTCCAACACAAGTTGGAAAAATAAAATTCATGGTATTATTATTCTCCTTGACGTCAAGGTCACTCTCTGAAAAATTACTCACAAATTCTTTCTTATTTTAAAGAATTTTAGGGACCAAAATTTCCTTCACAGGGAAAATCACACTCTTCAAATAATAAAAATCATAGATTTAGCTTCTAGGAAATGATTCATCAACTCCTTCTCAACAAACTCCTCACAGAGAATAAAACAACTCAAGGCCTCAACCATATGATTCATATACATTTTTATAAAATCGAGCATCTTTAAAAAAAACTTATGAAGGAGAATCATACCAAAGAGACGTGTATGACACTATAAGGGAGCCCATCATACACTTATACGTTCAGAAGAAGCACTAAAGAATACCATAAGTTATCAAGTATCCACCTGAACCTGATTCAATATTGGAATACATTGAGTATGCAAATCAAAGCTAATCAATAATTAGATAGATCAGATAAACCTTTGGAGAAGCATTCAAACATGGAGGATAGTTCAAGTTCAATAGATCACACCAAGCATAAGGTCATGGGTCAAAGGTATGTCAATGAACATTAGGAGTGAGTTTTTTGAGAATCAATGGACCATTAAGAGAGCAGAATTATAAATCAACATGCAGGGTACCAACGGTCCTTATGTCTAAATGTCTTGGGGATGAACTAGTTAAGTAGGTTAAATCATCATTAATTTCATTTTCTATAACTTTTTGTTTTCTTTGCTATAAAACAAGGGAATAAAGTTTAATGGCAAATCAATCCATTCCTTTTTCGGGCAATATCAAACGATCATTAACTAATTAATAAAAGTAATTTGCTATTGACGAACTAAAATGCACGGCTTCCCATAAAATGGTGTTAATTAAAGCTTCCATTAATGATTTACCTTTTCTCTCAGAGTCAGAGTTATTTTATACATTAATCATATTTTGGTCATTTTTTGTGTTTTTTTTTAAGGAGGTTGGTTAATTTTCAGCCAAGTTTGAGATGATGAACACCTCTCTTCACTCTCTTTTTAATAAGTATTCAGTCTCTCTCTCTCTCCTCTTCGTCAGACGGTCAGAGATAGCCCAGGCCCTCCAAAGGGGGAAACCAAAAGAGCAAAGAAACAAAATAAAAACAGGCGAGGGTCCAAATGTCAACGCGCAAGCTGTGCATTATAAAATCCGACTCAGAGTCAACGCCCCAACCCTAGATTCATCACAAGTCAGCGCTAGGTCAACGGTGACCACTCTGCAGAAAGACCATCATCAGATTCAATCCCAGGTTAACGTTGACTTTGGGTCAGCATCAACTTTCTGCACAGATAGCATAAATTTACTTCCAATATCATTTGAGCATTTTGGAGAGAATAATTCTGAAATGTCCGAAATAAATTGTTCATCACTGTAAATCATCAGTGTAATAAATTCAGAAAAACACAACAAAAAATAATGGTGCTAAAACCATTTACTGAAATTGATGCCCAAATAGTTTTAAAATCCTGCTAATTCTTTTTTGTAGTTTATCCTGCAGATGGAACTCTAACGTAAAAAATGAAGAGAAAGATTTCTGTGAATAGAGAAAGATTTACCCACCTGGGTAAAACTTTTGGTGTGGCAGATTTTCAAATAGTTTTTACAAAAGCTCCGGGGTTTTAGATGCTAATCCTAGACACGAAACTCAAGAGTAAAAATAAAGAGAGAAAGATTTACCCACCGGGGTAAATCTTAATTGTAGCTGATATTCGAACAGATTTCATAAATGCTTCTGGGTTTTTGGACGTGAATCCTGGAGATGAGACCAAGGGTTAAAACCAAAGAGAGGAAGACATTCTGTGGGTGTAGAGAGAGAAAGATTTACCCAGGAAGTGGGTAAATTTTCGATAGTATCTGATATCCAACGCTTTAATAAATGCTGCTGAATCTTAAACTGTCATTCCTGATGATGAAACTTAAAAAGTAGAGAAAAACGTAAGAGAGAGAAAGAGGCTTGAGAGGGGTAGAGAGAGAAAGACTGACCCAGGTGGGTAGGCTTAGGACCGTCGGGGGATGGAAGTCTGGAGCTTCAAGGAGGGGGTGGCCATGTCCTTGAGGTTGACCAAGGGCTTTAGGACGTTGACCACCTCACTCATTTGGGGCCTGGACTTGGGGTCCCGGCTTAGGCAGAGGCTCGCCAGCTGGACCACTTTCTGGACCCCTTTGATGGAGAAATTGCCCTCGAGGCGTGGGTCGACGAGCCGGAAGAAGCGCCGCCTCTCGCCCAGATTGGGCCGGGCCCACTCTACCAGGTTGTGCTCGCCGTTGGGCCGGTTCTTATCCATTGACCGTCGACCGGTCAACATCTCCAGCAGCACCACCCCAAAGCTGTACACGTCGCTCTTCGTCGTGAGATGCCCTGCCAAGGCCATGCAGATGGTCGTCTATCTTGTTTCACCCCAAAAAAAAGTTAAAATAAAAAAGCCATGGCACCCCAGATGGAAAAAAAACGATGGGTTATAAAATTTAATTATTGAAACCGATGGTTATTTTACACCAAAAAAACTGATAAAAATGGCCTTGGTAATCCAAGAAATAGAAAAGATGGAGGATTATTTGGCACCAAAAAAATAAAGGAAAATACGTGCGTGCATGAATAATCTTAACCAGTATCCAATATAAATAGGATAAAGTGGACAGGGGTGATTAGAAGAAAGAGCTTATAGATACTTAAAATCAATGCCAAATTCGAAAGGGCGAATTTGAACACTTTTCTCGTTGTGTTAACTAAAATGAACTAAGTTCTTCCGGAAAGAGAAAGAAAATGTAAAGACTGGACTCTCTGTTTTGAGGGTAAATTTTCTTTTACTGTAAGCCAGGGAAGGACGTCTCAAACTGGCAACAATAAAACGAAAAAAAGTTATAGTTAATCATCTTTAAAATTTAATCAATGGAAAATAAACATTTTTGTGAGGTAAATTCACCTGTCATTACATATTCTGGAGCCGCATAGCCATACGTTCCCATGACCCTGGTAGAAACGTGGGTTTTGTCTCCTTGGGGGCCGTCCTTGGCAAGGCCAAAATCAGAGAGCTTGGCATTGTACTCCTAAATTTATAAAAAATTTAATAAATAAATTAATGAGCAAAAAGGGTGATATATTACTGCAAATAAAGCACAAAACTAATGTTCTTACCGCATCCAAAAGGATATTAGATGTCTTAAAATCACGATAAATGACAGGCTTTTCGGCCTCCTCGTGGAGAAAAGAGAGCCCTTTGGCGGCGCCGAGTGCAATTTTCATTCTGATTGACCAGGATAGAGGCAGAGATCCTTCTGTACATAACATGGTCAAAGCCAAAGCAAGGTCAAAGATGCCAAATCAATTTTTAACATTAATCCGTGCTAGAAAATAGGGGCGAAGAACCTAAGATGTGAATCGAGTTTGGAATAAAGCTTGGTGCTCTTTTATATCAATTAAAAACAGTAAAGAATAGGAACGTTGCATACTTCTGAATAAGTGGTTTTCTAAGCTTCCACGTGGCATGAACTCGTAGACAAGCAGCCTCTGATCATCCTCGATGCAGTATCCAATCAGCTTCACTAGATGTGGATGAAGAAGTTCGCCAAGAAAGTTTACCTCTGCCTGGTGAAACAAGAAAACAATTAACTGAGTTAAACTATATAAAGAACCTAATACAGAAAAAAAAGAGTGCATCAACTTCTCTCTAGATAGATACATATATAGATTGATAGATATGAATATAGAAAAAGAAACGGATAAAAATATTTAAGGGCAGATGGAAGGATAGATGGATGGATGGATGAATGGATGAATGTCATTCAATCAAATGATAAATGGAAGCATTAAATGGATGAATGGATGAATGGATGGAGAGAAAGATGGACGAAGATAGAGATCAATAAATAGACGGATAGATCTATAGCTCGATTGATGGATAAGAAATATACAAAGAGATAGAGGGAATACCAGCCATTCTTTATGACCTTGCAGACCATCATGGTTAAGTGTTTTGACTGCAACAGTCAATCCAGTCCCAGGTTTAACTGCGGTAGTGCCATTCTCCTCAATCCATCCCTTGAAAACGCAACCAAAACCTCCCTCTCCAAGAAGACTCTCAGGGCGAAAACTTCTTGTGGCAGACTTCAGCTCATTGAAAGTAAACTTTCTGAGCTGAGATGCGATTCTCAGCTCCTCGCCAATTTTTGAGGTTGAAGAGCTGCTCTCAGTGTTGCTCGTTGTTGTAGAGCCAGAGGCGGCTGGAACAGATGGATGATCTCTACTGCTCTCGGTTGTTGATTTGCTTTCTGCATCAACGCATATAGAGAGTAAGAAAGAGAAGACTTTTAATAAAAATATCAGAAACTTCCACCAAGAAGAGTAGAAAGAGAAATTTGGCTGAATGGACTTTGCTCGGAGGGAAACTTCCAAATTATTATTTGTTGCTCTCCTAAAGTACTTAAATTATGGACTTGGGGTTTGCCCAAAAACTTACAACCAAGCATCAGAGATCGAGCGTTAAAACAGAAGGTTTGCAAGTTAAAGTCAAGCATCATGAAGGAAGATAGACATTGCTCATCCCACAGCAACGGCTCTCAAGATTAAACAAAGGGAAGGCAAAAATCAGTTACAATTGGTAGTACATTCTGCCACAAAGAATTAAAATTAAAAAACAAGGTTACTAAAAATCAAACTCTACCGTAGGGGAACCTCAATTACCAAACGGCAGTAACAACATCAATCCCCAGAGAAAACTTAAATATTTCCTATTTTGATTCATGATATAGACCGGCAACAACTTCAAAAGAAGATTGAGAAGTTGAGCGCAGAAAATGAATTATTATCCCAAGAATAATCATTCATTTTCTGTGCTCACATAGAAAGAATGTTGTCAAGACCAAGCTTAAACACAAATAAGAGCAAATCAGATTTTAACTACTTTGATTCATTGCAAAGACAGGCAACGACTTCAAGAAGACTGTCGGGAAGTTAATCACGAAAAATTGATTATTGTTCACCTTGCACACTAAATTCCCACGAATTTGAGCAAAATCAGGATTGAACACAACTAATCCATAGAATAATCCTCATCAGATCACCCTCATTATAGTTCAGAACATAGATGGCCAACAATTACAAGGAGACTGTTGAGAAGCTGCCCCAAAAAATAGATTATAATTCAACTCACCCTCTTATATCCATAGAATGAGGCCAAGACTGAGCTTAAACACGAATAATCCAAACCAGATCATCCTTGTTTTGATTCAAGGCCAAGACAGGCAACAATTTCAAGCAGATTGTTGAGAAGCTGACCACAGATAATGGATTATAATTCACCTTACGCACTTAAGTCCGATGACCTAGCTCAAATAGGAATAATCCAAATAAGATCGTCCTTGTTTTGGCTCACGGAAAAGACAGAAAAAACTTGAAGAAAACTGTAAAGAAGTTAAGCACTGAAAACCCGTGATTAATCACCTTAAGCACTTAAATACCAAGAATGTGGCCATGATAACACTAAAACGAGAAAAAATTATCCATGCCATGAACTCCAAAACAAGACAAATTGCGTCTGGAATTTCGTCATTACTCAGATACGAGTAACCAGAAAAAAGGTAAATCACAGACCATTTTTTTAAAAAAAGGAAGTAAATCACAAACCAAAGGTTGTGCAGCCGCTGCTTAAGGAAGTCTCCACTTTCGATTTTTGAGAAACGCAGCTCCCCATGAAATTAAACCAAACCCAGCAGCCAGGATCATCGGCACTCCCTAACTTCTTCTTATTCTTCCTCCACCCCTTTGTTTTCACGTCCTCTGCCCATCCTTCCACCCGAACGACATCAGGGCCGGCGCCCATTCTCCAAAAAACCCTAAACAAAACACCAAAAAAACTTCAAAATCCTCACCAAAAACCAGAAAATAAACAAATCATGAGCACTGCAAGACATCATCAATCAATACCTGTAAAAATTGAAACCCAAGATCCCAAACAACGTCACATTACATAATCGCCATCAATTACACTTCCCAAACCGAGACTAGAACCCAAAACTAGGAGCCTTCAAAGGCGGAAACATCGTTCTTTAGCCGAGAGGCAGATTCAAAGCAACTGAAAACCACAACAATGCAAAAATCAGATCGTAACCCGTTATTTCTAGCGAAGAACAGCGAAGAAGGCGAGCTTCGGGAGTGAACTCCGAGGACTGTAGCGTCTGATAGGAGGAGAGTAGTTGAGAAGATGAAGAAGAGTGGCGTGGGAAAAGCGCGGGCAGCCCGGGCAGGCCTTGTTAAGCGCAAAAACACGGGCAGCTCGGGCAGATTTGGGAATTTTACCGTCCTGATTAGATAGATATCGCTACGCAGCTACGCCGTGCGTTCGATGTTGCTTTTCTGACACGCGACGGGTTTCCGTCGTGTCGCACTTTAAAGGGGCATCTCGATTTGTTCAAAGGTCCCACGATAAGGATAGTTTCGTCATTTCACATGAATATTTTAGCTTATTTTCCCGCCGATCGATGAAAACGCGACGGATGACGTAACGGGATGACCAGATCGGGACGGATTGTCTCCGTTCCGTTTCCGCTGGCGGGTGGACTGAGCGAACCGATGACGGCTATACACCGAAAGCTCAAGTTTATTAGACGTGTCTGATGACGGGACGGAATAAAATTACGGCCCGCCCCTTCCGTTATCTGGTGAGCGGGGTGACGGGACGGAACGAAAAAACCAACGTCATCCATTCCGTGGCCTGACTGACGAGTTAAAAAAGGATACGGAGCGGGTTCGTTGTCACGATCTGAGCCGTCGGATTCTCGAAGAACGCGATCTGACGACGCAGAATCATTCCTCGGATGATTAGCATTCCCCCAGTTCAATTATTATTATATTCATTCCCTCTGACGACACGTATTCGCAGTGGGAATAATATTTTTTTTTCCTCGTTCATTTAAATATTCGATAATTCAGTCACGTCAGGGGAATTGATTTTACTCGTCATTCTCTTTAATCAGTGACGTCGGCATCAGTTTCTTTTCTTTCGCCTACTATGTTAAATTATAATATATCTATTATCATTTTTTAAATGGTTTCTTGTAGGGAATGTAACGTGCAGTCCAGTAGCAGATGACAGTATTTTCTTTTTAGTTTTTTTATTAGTGGATCATATATGCTCAAGTGCAAATGTGGAGGGATTTTACATAGGCCACTCACCAGTTTGTAACCATGTTAATATACTACATGCTAATATATAGGATGGTTGGAGGATGTTGTCGTTCAATATCGGTTTCCAAAATTAGATATCAAACAATTTTTTCCTTGAAATAAGGATTGAAGAATGGTGTGTATAATGTAAATACCCTTTCATCAAGCCTTAATTATAACATAAAAATGATCCATCAATGCAATTTAAAGATCTCTCTATTGAATTATTTTGACGATTTTAGATGAAGATTGGTAGTTTTTATGGCAAAAACATGGCATTGAGTACAACCAACCCAAGGGTTGCGCGCGTAGATCGACCCATCTGACCCTTGGAAGCCACCCAAGGGAGTTTTATATATGTAATGTTGAGTGTTTAAAAGAGTTTATAGGCATGGAGCGAGCGAAATATCCCAATTACACACATGCCCCACTCGCCCAACCCCATGACACAAAGGAAAAAGATACATAAGTGATATTATTGTGTGTCGTAGTGGACACCTCATGCATTACCAGCTCGTTCTTTTCCCCTAAATTTGGCAATGCATGGAGTGTGTGTAATGTGCGTGCTCATCAGGTATCATATTAGAGCTCCACGAAGGGTACGACATCTAGGCGGGCCTCTGTACACTCTCGCCTCTAGCATTCCACGTTGTACGCCACTCATGGAGGCTGTCAATTGCAAGAGTCCAGCCTGTGCAGAGAGTTGGCAAGCCGAGTCTCTCAACGTGATGGTTGTCGAAAACTCTAGTGAATATGAAATATCTTCACAGAGTTTGAAGGCTATGACTCGAAATATATATACCAAATTATCTATGACCTTCAAAATATTCTTTACTACGCTCAAGGATATTTTTTTACTGAATACTAAATCTATGAACCTTGCTCTCCATATTTTATCTAGAGCATTAAATATTAAATAATTCTCTCTCTGAATTTTTCTACAACGTTTAATATCGTGTGTTTCACTCTGATTTTTTTAAAATCATTGGATATTAAATATTCAGAAGCTTATGTTTGAAAATTCGAACACGACGTTCTTACCTCTTGCATCTGAATAGGGAAAGTTGTCTCAAAATATCTAAAAACATGAAAAATCATTTTCCATATTTATTTATCAAACTGACATTAAATCTATCTATCGGTAATTTATATATGTTTAACTACAAATGTCTCTCTGGAATCTTATACAACATTGAATGTTATATCTCTTTGAATTATTTTATGACATTGAATAATAAATCTGTCTCTCAAAATTTCTACATAAGTGGACCTTAAATCTCTCTCTGCAACTTTGTGCCTAAAAAAATTAAACTCTAGTGTGATTTAATTCTAAATATGATTAAGATTCTTCCATAAATTCCTAAAAATAGAATTAACACATCCTCTCTAACTTTTTGCCTATGGGTTTCAAATTTTCTCTCGAGACTTTTAAAGTACTGAATTTGGATGTTATATTTAATTTTATACAACATTAAATTTCTAATTTTCTACTAAATATATACACTTAAAAGGAAAGCTGCTCTAGAAATTGTTTTCACTAGAACGTCAAAACCATCTCACAATTCCTGCCAAAATTTAACTCCCTTCACCATGTCTACAGTTCCTGCCAAAATTTAACTGTCAAAATTTAACCTAGCTATCCTTAGTATGGAAGAATATTTCAAGCATATAAGAGAAAGCGAGGGGAGTTGTATGAAGGGACAAGAATCTGACATTGCATTTTGAAGCACTAAGGTTGTTAAGACTTATCGAGAAGGCTATTTGGAGGAGGATTAGGGACATATTATCTTCATAGACCTGCTGACATGTTAAAGGAAGGACAAGCGCTCTTGAAGAAGACTCAAGAGAAAGAGTCAATGACATCTTCATTCTTGTGAATTTTTTATTGTGTTTTGAAACAAGAGTGTGAGTACAGCTTGTGTATGTAAGTTTAAAAATCTGATGGTTTTGGCTAAATACCATCCAAACTAATATTGACTTATTCTTTCTGGATTTTAAAACCTAGTAGGTTAGTGTCCAAACAAGTGTAAATCAATATCTAATAGTGAGAAGAGTGGTTAGCATTAATATAGCACATAATAATTGGAGTTATGAAAATATATGAGGATAATTTTCAAACACCAATTCAAATCCACTTCTTTGTATTTTTCACTATTAATTTTTCCAAAAATACCCGAGCCATGGCATGCATATGGATTAATGGGGAGCACATGATATCGACTAATTTTATTCGTGCCTCTAGGAAATAATCCATCTTATACAACTTTCTTTCTAATGTTTCCAACATGGAATAAGTTGAGTGGAGGGTCGATATGAATGCCATGGCTCTCAAGATTAACATCTTAATGATGCCTGGGAGCTGGTCAAAATTTTACTTTTTTATCCAAATGATGCTAGTGTTCAATTTATGTTTGATCTTTTAGGATTACATTGTAACTACCATTCTTCACGTTACATTGTAACTACCAGAGGTTGCATAACCTCGCGGTACACTCTGTATCTCTCACCGTTCCTCGATCTGTGGAGTGCCAATATGTGCACTTCCTCAGGTCGGGTCACCAGAGGGATGCCTAATGCATCATATTTTTTGGGTTCCATTCTTTTTCTACAAGAGTGTGGGCGAGAGAGTTCAAGGTGATCAAGATTTTTAGAGAAAGAGCACCACTTGGCCCTTGGGGCAAGAGACAACAATGTTTGTGTGATATCTTGAATGTTTGATTTGAATTTTATTACCTTTTTATGCAAATAAATTCCAATGGATAGCTTAGATTTCAAGCTTTCCAACCCATCAAACTACCTTGAAAATTTCCTCTTGAAGCAAAAGTTACATTATTTCGAGTTTACTACCAGTTGGTGCCCAATTCTGATTTCTTACCCTATTGCAACAAAATGTTTTGTTTAACGTTAGATCTAATTTCTTATACAAAAAATTTCCCAAAATTTTCTAAACATATCATTTAATTTTAGATCCTATCTAAAATGAAATAAATATTTATTTCATTTATTTAAAATAGTTTTGACTAGTTTTATTTATTTCATTGATTTTCCTATTTATAAAATATTTTAAAATCCAGAAATATATTAAATCACCTAAAATACTTATTTCAAGATCTATTTGAATTATAATTTACTCTCTGATTACTTTCTCCTTGAGGATTCGACCCTAACTTACCCTACCTATTCTAAGTGAGGATATTTTAATAAATATTGGTTTATCAACTCTAGAGCCTTAAAATGACTTATTTAACCCATATTCTGGTTTATCAACATACTTTAGAAGAAGTTTGTGTGGCATATGTGTACCACAAATTCTCCATCGGGCGCTCTGTATCGGCCAAGTATCACAAGTGGGCTCACCGTGAGTTTGATATCAAAGGCCTCAAACGGTGGCATACTTGCCAACATCACCGGCTAGATATATCCACGGTGACCCGATGGCTCGTCAACCAAGGCGTGATTAGTGCAAGGTATGATATTTGGCCTGCGGATACAGCCTTAGCTCGCCGACCTACTTTTCTACATGATCGACTCCAGATGATTGTGGCCCAGTTCCTATTGAGGAACACAAGAATCTTATGGGAGGAACATGGACTTTCGTTAGACTTCTTATCGACGGCTATGGCCACTTAGATAGGGACCTCTCTGATCTCCCTTTCTCGACACTCACGCATGATGGGAGTTTCTCATGATGTTCCTTTTGGAATAACTTTTGCAAGAGATTCCTTACACATGCCTAAGCTCGACACATTTAGCACCTAGTGATCATCACTTGCGTCTTGTTCTTCATTTAGAGATTCATGCTCCGTCGCCTACCTACTGATGATAGAATGACTTCTATTTCTCATTATATTAATTTGCGCTACCATTAATGCCCGTCTCTCCTGAGGTTGAGACTATGGAACACCTCTTCTTCCATTTTCTTTGGAGTTCAAACTAATACATCAGCTGAGGCTATGTTGATACACGATGGATTGCTCCTCTATGAGGAAAACCTTCATTGTATCATCATATAATCAGACTCACAATTATTAGTCGATATGCTCCTTCTAGGCTCATGTTCCTAGTGGAGTCTCTAGAGTGTATGGCGGGACCTCACGTGGTATAGTACACACCTCACCAACATTTGTCAACAATTTTGAGAGGGGAACTAGACGACGGATGCCCTCTCCAACAATGCAATACACTCTTCCACCCATTCCCTCTATATTACTTGGTAGGATCTTCCCTTAAACATCATTAAGATCTTTATCAAAATGGTAATATCATTAAATTCTCAAATTAAAATAAATCATATAATCAAAAAAAAGTAGCATCATTAAGATTCAATGAACATAATGATCTAGAGGTGGGACCAGGTCGCCCCTCTAGGAATTGAGTAGGCCATGTAAACATACAATTCCAGGCTAAATGACATGTATCTGGATGATGCAAGTATAGGTAGGAAGATCTCGCTCCTCAATCGTCAATAATCAATAACAGTTAACATAATACCATGAAAATGGACATGCACCTGTGATCTAAAAAGTTTGAAATTTTCAAGAAAATCATTATCACACTATGTGAAGTTTCTAGCTAACTTTCGTCTCAGAATTAAGAAAATTCCATCCATTTTATGAATTCTATCCCAGGCTTTAATAGTCAACTAAAATAAAAAACAGCAATATACTTGAATTGAAATAATTTTTTATTATTACGAAGAAATTAATTCATATTCAAGTATTATATTTTATACAAATTATTTAAAACTTTCTCAGTATGGACCATACCATTTATCATGGAAATATATGTCACTAACAAGTCAGTTACACATTATATATCTCATTCAAATTTATACAATACATTCTTTATAATACATGCATGATTACATCTTCAGACTAAGTGAATTAAGATTAGATCATAATCACAAGATCACCAGTCTTTGAACATTTACTATATTATTCCAATGATCGCCTAGCTATTAGTGTGGTGACACCACGGCAGATAGTAGGAGCTCTTTAGGGAAATATTTTACTAAATTTATCAACATGATTTCATGAATGGCGTGAGTACCTAACTCACATGGTTGTGTAAGTGGTATTTAGACCTGAAACAACAAGATGTATTGTGGACAGACAGTTCTACTTTGATTATTCATAAAGATGATTGAGTGTCCAAGGTGGGATTGTGGACCCTTAATGTAAGAGGAGACATCATAACAAAGATGTTGCAATGAAGTCATTGGCCAGTGGTGTGGAATATCGAAGAAGCTTTCTTTTATCACTTCCCTCTACATTACAAATTGGGATGATGATAACATCCAAATTCATGAATTAATATCATGTGAATTACACATAAGTATGCATATTATTTAGTTTAATATGTATGTTATCATATAATTATATGATTAATTTCATATTTATATGAATTTAATAAATTTCCCTTACTTTTAATTTTTCATAAAACTTCATATGGCAAACTCACATTGACATAGACTTTTTAATAGGCAACGCATGTACCAATCAGATTTCTACTCCTTCAATCCTTTCTTCTGGAAGTTGAGAATAGACTGAAATGGATGTTCAATGACAAAATCACTTTATTAAACCTTACTGGGAAAATTCCAAGTAATTAATTGATTTCTACTCATAGATCTAAGACATGGATGCACAGAGAAGATAGATATGGATCTGCCCTCAAATTTGAGCCCAAAACTCTTTCTATATCATAGGATATAATTAATTGAAGTGAATAAATCTGAATATTTGATTATTTCTCTATCCTCCTCAATCCTCATCATAGATCACTAGACATTTTTCCGCAAATTCATTGAAAAGCGTAGATCATTGGCATGAAAATCAATGAACTTAATCAAATACCTACACATGTTATTGTGATCAATCCAATATGATACTTGTAATCATACATCTTTTAAGGATATTTTTGGATCATTATTGTGAAATTACATTTCATGCATTTGTTTCCCCTTGTGTTAAATTTACATTTTTTATATTTTTTATGATTTAGAGGCCCAATATTTAAGTGGTTTAATTTAAATGAAACAAGGAAGAAAAAAAAATCGGGCAGCAGCTAGCGTCCAGCCCCCTAGCAGGCTAGCACAGCAGGCGTTCTAGCTAGTTGCCAACTAGCAAGCACATACCTTCAAGCCAATGGCGGTTAGCAAGGTCCAATATTCAAGCATGCAAAACACTGTAAGTGGCAGCTAGACATGGTAGTTTTGTTCTTTTTGTGTGAATTGTGCGAATTTTTCATTCTGTTTGGTTTTGTGAACAGAACAAAAACAAATTCGAACAGAACATCGCAAAGGCCCGTGTGCAGTTATTTTGTTCGCTTTGTGTGAATCTTGTTCTAGTATTGTGCGAATGTGCAAATTTGTGCAAATGTGCATATTTTGTTCATTTTTTGGAAAAAAAAGAACAAAACAAAGAACAAGGCTCTATGCAGTTCTTTTGTGCAAATTTTTTGTTCGTTTAAAATGAATAGAACATAACTACCATGTCTAGTGGCAGCACAGTGGCCCATAGAAGGTCTAATGGTGGATTCTACAGCTTGGAGAGCTGCAGCATAGTCGTGATAGCTCTCCAACAGCTCTATAATCTTTTAGAGCTATACAAGAGTCATGATAGCTCTCCAACAGCTCTATAAGCTTGGGAAGACCCCAAAGGAGTTGTAAAACACCATGGATAAGTGTCAACACAAAGGAGTAGAGTTGCAAACCATAGCTAGTGGTGGCAATCTGTGCCCCCATCCTCAATTTTTTCTGAATCGGGCCAATCACAGTTAATTCGTGCATAGATTTATTACATTCACAATTTAATTCTGATTTGAATATCATAGATTAACATCTTTTAGGCATTTTAACAAAGACATATGCTTTATCCAAATTTCCTTCGACTTCCTCTTATTTATTTTCAATTTTATATTCTAAAAAACACCCTACATTCATGAATATATAAAACAATCTAATGTTACTCTATTAGGATAATACACCCCTTATTATTAATGTATTACTAACTCTTAATTTACCATTATTAATCTCTATTATCGTTCACTTCTCTCTTTCTATCTAATTTTTTATATCCTCTTAAAAAGTTTATGTTTCCTTTTGGGTTAAAAATCTGTTTGGAAACAGAGCTCTTTTATCGCGGGATTAGACCAGCTATTAACGTTGGCTTATCTGTCAGTCGCGTCGGGTCTGCTGCTCAGTTGAAAGCCATGAAACAAGTCTGCGGAAGTTCAAAACTGGAATTGGCACAATATCGCGAAGTAGCCGCCTTCGCTCAATTTGGGTCAGACCTTGATGCTGTTACTCAGGCATTACTAAATAGAGGTCCAAGGCTTACAGAAGTGCCCACGCAAAGGATAGGTGAAATGGATACGAGTGCCGACTTGGGTTTTGGTTGATTTTTACTTCGTCTGGTTTGCCCGACGTGACTATTCGTTTGAATGTGGTTGCGAGCGGATACTTCGAGCGAGAACAAACAGCAAAGTGAGGGTTTTCGAGAGCGAGCTCTGCAGGGGCCCCTTAGCAACACCGGCTCCTAACAACAGCGGCTTCGGCCCTATGAGGGAGGCAATGCATTTATTCGCGCGCGCGCGTCACGCGCAATATAGAAACCCCGCCTAAAACCCGCGTTTTCAACCCGAAATGGAGTTTGTATCGTCAAAGTCTAAAACTCCGGTTTTAGATGCTGTTTTTCTAAACAAAAATTAATGTTAGGGCTGTGTCGAGACCCGAGAATCGGGTCAAGGAGCCCCTCATGCACAAGCGTGCGAGCGCGCGCATTACACGAGCGCACGTATGTGCGCGAACCATATACGGCCGAGCGCGCAGGGCGCGCGAACTTTATGGCTCGGATCTGAATGAAGAACTCAAATGATCTGCAGCGGAAGACTTTAACAAAACCATACTAACATGAATAAACCATGAAACAAATCACCTCATCATGGATCATATCCTTGATCCCATCGACCCTTGAACGATTCATGTAGAGTTTGGTGGCGACAACGTCAACACACCATCTGCGGACACGGCGCCACCATCTCTCGAGACGTTCCGCATCATGACTCGTCGCCAACATCAACTGTAGAACCGGCCTGACAAGGACCAAGTAAACGCACCGGCATCAGTCGTGTTTCCACCTACACACGCCCCATCACGCATCATGACACATCGTCAACACTAGATCCAGAACTGCCCTTTGATGTGACACAATAACACATCGTCTACTTTTATTTTTTTCATTTCTTGTATTTTCTCTTTCCTCCAAGGCCACCAATGTTGTACGATACACATGGTGAATTTATTTTCAAGAATTGAAGTTCTCGTCTTGGAAGATCTGCCCTAGCCCTTTCCCTCCTCGGACCACCACTGCCGTTGTTGCCGCTGTCGTTGTCGTCGTCGCTAGAGGATCCCATTTGTTAGTTGTCCTAGGTTCCTTCATCCGCACTAGTCGCCCGTGCAGGCGGCCACACCAGCTGCCCGCACAGGCACTGCCCGCGCAGGCCTCCATGCTGGCCACCAGCACAGGCACGGCCCGCGCATTCTGTCACACCGGCCGCCCGCACAAGCACTGCATGTGCAAGCGCCGCCAGCGCAGGCCGCCCGCACACACACCACCCGTGCAAGTTGCCATGCCGGCTGCCCGCACTAGCACCACCCGCACAGGCTACCCGTGCCCCCGGACGCCCTCGCAGCTATTTGCTGCCCGCACTGGCACCGTTTAGGTTTCGGGGCGCTGCCCCAAACCTTGCAAGGGGGTGACTCCCCCCTTGACCCCCCGCCAACTGACTGCACAGTTGGATCTGCGACATCTTGTCGAAGCGCACGTCAATCGTCCCGCCAACGACGCATCGAGAACTTCTCGCAACCCCACCACGCACTATCCGATGCTAAGGTATTCCTAAACTCTTTGCTGTCCCGTGTTCTTCATCCAGTGTTCCTCGAGCGTTTATCCACCGCCGTCAGGTTTGCTTTGGATTTTGGATTTTCAAACAACTAGTTGAATAGGTTTTGAATCTTCAAGTGGACGATCGTTTGAATTTATTGATTTTTGTGATTAGCATCACCGTGGTGGTTGAAGACAGTACTCCCGGCCTCAACGAGGAAAGGGGCTGCACCACCACTACTTCATCGGATTTAAATCTTCCAATTTGATCGTGTGATTTGTGGTCTGATTTATCATGCCCATTCCTTAATCATCCCAGTACCAAGCACCCATCGTCACCGCCCCCCAATCCCCTAGTCATCCTGCATTAGAGTTTCTCATTGTACAGCGTCTAAAAATATCCATGAGATCCTCAAAATGCCAAACCTTCTCCTTTGCCTAGACGAGATCTATTCAACCTCCATCACCATCATTGCGCCATCCCAATTGCATTAGCAGTGGAGTGGAGAGCTATAGGGAGAAAGGAGAAGAAGGGGAAGGCCCCTGAACATTTGTGTGTGACCCTCTAGGCCCATGTATAAGTTTAATTATAACTCTGAAAGCCCAATAGCCTTTATTTTCCTTTCAGATTGATTAAATATATCATCATATAGATTAATTAATATCATATCAATTTAACACAAACAATAGGTTGACTCTCCAGCCTGTGGGGTGTCAAGGTACACCTCGTGCTCTAGAAGATACAAAGGGGGTTGTATTTACTCACTTATGGAACATATTTCTCACAGGTTACAGTGTATGTATATTACCTCATCTGCCTGACGTTCTAAGAACGAGTTAGGGTACAGTCAATTGTCAAACCCTAATCGGTCATACGAGTTAGTATTGATGCATTATGAGATGATCGCAGATCTCTTCTCTAATATATAACTGCCTTAGCCAAGGAGTTCATCCTGTTGGATCTTCATGAGAATAAAACTTTTATCAGGTGAGTTTTTTTAATGGTTTATCGACATTTTGAATTTAATGAGTAATTAATCATTCTTGATGCAGGTTATTAGAGTAGTTAAAAGAATACTATTATTTGATTTTATAAATAATAATATTTTATCAATATAAACTAGGCTTAAGAATATTAAATATATATGTAGGTTTGTTTTGGGTTTTGAACCCAATACCTCTCAAGAGTTTGTTTTAAAAAGGAGGGCCTTTAACCATTCCTCTTACTTTACTTTTTTGATATAAAAGAAACAACTATATATATAATACCTTTTTCGGCCCATTAGGGTAAAGGAACTATAAAAGCACCTTTTTTGGAAAACGTGCTCACTTTTTTAGACGCCCACTCTCTCTCCAAATTTTGTGCTCACCTTGGGATGTGAGATCAGTTCTTGCTTGAGGGCTTCAAGCTTCTAGAAATCGGGGCTTTGTCGGTGGATTGATTCAACATTCACTCTTTGGGATCTGCATTTATAAAGACTGGTGAGATCGTTTCATAATAGCTGCTATTGATATTTTCAAATCCTCATTCCTGAGATATTGGTTCATTGATTCAATTCTGATAATCTTGTTGTGAATATAATAACAGTTTCAGCCTATGATCTGCATCTTGAATCGAAGTTCTGATATAAGTAGTTCAGATTATTCATCACTCATTTTATATTTCTTGATTCTTCAATCTGAAATTCAAAATTGAATATTAGAATCTGAGTTTACTAATCTGAAATCTGAAATTGACAATTCCAATATGATTTTTGATTCTTTAATCTGTAATTCAGAATTGGGTATTTGAATTCTAAATTGACTAATTGAAAATTCTAAATTGACTTTTCTATTTTTGATCCCTGAAACCACATAGTTGAAAGTTGACACTGATTTTCCTAATTCGATTCTAAAATTCTTGATTCAATTATTTGAAGACTGAGCTGATTATCCAGATTTAAATCATCGGTTATCTACTCTGAAATGCATTCTTGTTAAATCGACTTCGTGATAATCGATGTATTGTTAATCACTCATCTTATCCATATCATATTTGCTTAACTTCATCAAGTCAGTGCGTTCATATAATTTGATCATAGCACATAATTTGATTCGACATTAACTGTTAGTTGAAGTTTATCATTTCATAGCAATTCAATTAATCTGATTGTGACCATACTCTTCAACTGATTCTATTTGTATTTGTCAATTCATTTCAATCAGAAATTTGATTGAAAAATCGATCATATTTGTTTTGGTCATTGATTTGATAATACTTCATCTCATCTGGTGTGCCTAAGTTTTGACTTGATCACATTGTGGAGAAAATTTAATCAATCTATAAAATTGACATGATTTTGACTTTATCAATTACTTTTGACCTTTCATAATTGACTGAATACGACTAAGACGATTGAAGTGAATCTAGATTGTTATTAGACTTTATTTGATCACACTGAGCTTATTAGCTTTGACTTGAATTATTGAATTGAATTTGAATTTCCAACAGGTTTCATTCTACGATTCTGTTTTGATTTGAAATAGATTATTAAGATTCTGTATTTGATCCATATTACGTTAGATAATATCAACCTGAACTTGACTGGAAGTGACTTATCACTCTGAAGTTGATAGTCATGTGTCTTTTGATCCATTTAATTAGGAAATATATTTGGACTGAAATTGAAAATTCTAAAAAGTTAGTGTGTTGTCCAAGGGCCAACTAGGGAAGATTGGGCTTTGTTCTATTGCAAGTAGGTGGTCACCAAAGCTGAGAAGATTAGCTTGGGTCAGGAAAAGGAGGGTGGACGTTAGGAGCTCCGTGGTGCTGTGGAGGAGTCGTCTCTAGTTTCCTTATTCTTGACTTAAGTGTAATTGTAAGGCGAGAGTGACGCTCACTCCCATATAGTGAATTGCGGTTTTTTAGAGGACTTTCAGTGGGCCTTTGAGCATGTGACTATCCTGAGATCTAGATGATCTCCCGCGGCTGCATTAAGGGCACTTTTGTGCCCCCCAGCAGGGTAAAATACTGTGTGAAGGCGAGAAGAGTGCTTGAGAGACAATATTAACAATGAATAATAAAAGGACAATTAGATCACATAAATACAAAAGTAGACTAATTCACCCCCCTCTTAGTCAACACATCCCATAATCTTCCTTGAGTTATCCTCTTATAGCGAGTATGGACGACCCCATCTTGACAACTAAATTGTCTCCATGAACTTCTTGATGTACTCAAACTAAGACCCTTTAGAATCCCATGATTAGAGACTTGTAAGCCATAGCCAAAGCACAATTTTTCGTCCACAAGACGTCTTTGTTGTCTCAAGTCTAAGGACCACTTACACAATCGTGATGTCAATCAACCTAATTGATTGTTTGATCTAATACGATTCATGATGCAGGACGACAATGGTGTCATCGTTCAGTCAATACCGAGGTAAGGCTTGGGTACCGGGTGCTAGCGCGGACGTCATCGTAAACATCGTCCATCGATGTGGACCTATCGAGATGTGACTATGTGATGTGATGCAAAACTAGGTGACAGTACGTGCGGGCCCCGACTCGTGGGGTTGCCGGGTTCCGTGCTCCGGGGTAGGCGATCAATGACGATGACGGTGACCTCCTCGCCCTCGTCGAAGCAACAAGGGAATCTATGGTGCCGAATGGATTAAATCCATTGGTGCTCTCACGTAACGAACGGGCTCGGCTTGTACCTAGGGAAGACGCTCTTTGGACACTCTCGTGTCCGTTATACTCTCACCTACTCTAATCTGAGCGCGGTGGAGTGCAAATCGAAGAGATATACGACAATGGATAATTAATAGGCAGGCTAGAGGAGCGAGGAACCTCTTGGAAACGTTGTCTCAAAGTCGTACACCCGTCGATGCGGAGATATCGACGAGCAAGGTCGGTGGGCTCTGCCAGTGGCAGCACGACGTCGCTCGATTGGAGGTGTGATATGGCTCAAGAGCGGTGGTGCAGGAGTAGAGTCGGCAGGGGAGAGGCGCGGAGCGCGAGCGGCGCTCATGGAAGCAGACCTCAGAGCAGCACAAGGGCAATGGCCCTCGGTACAGGGCGGGGGGACAGCCCTTGGGGCAGCGAGGAATGGCAGCCCAAGGGACGGCAGCCTTTGGGGTCACGCGAAACAGTGGAGCTCGGGCGGCGGTGCTCGAACGTCATAGAAAGGCGGCGCTCAGGTGGTGGCCCTCAGGCGTCGCGAGACGGCGGCGCTCAGGCATCGCGGGATGGTGGCGCTCAGGCAGTGGCCCTTGGGTGTCACGGGACGGCGATGCTTGGGCGGTGGCCCTCGGACGTCGCGGGACTTCAGTGCTCGGGCGGTGGCCCTCGTGCGTCGCTGGACGGCGGCGCTCGGGCGGCGGCCCTCGGTCATCGCTGGATGGCAGCCCGAGGCAACCCTAGGGCGTCGTTGGACGGCGGCCGCCTAGGGTTCCAGCGGCAGAGTCCAGCCAGAACAGGAACCCGACAGAACGGGATTGGGGGGACGGGACGGGTGATGGATGTCGGCCTCGTTTTCGTTCTGCCCTCCTCTCTCTCACTCTCGTTCTCTTTTTTCTCATTTTTTATTCCTTACTTTCTTCTTCCTCTCACAAGAGGATGGGATGGGATTCCTTTTCCAAAAATTCAAAAGACTTCTTTTCTTAGGGCACCCTCTCCTTCCCTTATGTAGGGAGGGTGATGGGCCCTAAGGAGGGACCAAAAGAGGGCGAACCCATTAGGAAAAGGGGCCCCTCTTAAGACCACTAAAACAGAGTTCTTAAAACAAAACTAAGGGAAGAAAAGGAAGAGGGTTTGAAGGGGGAAAGACAAAACGAAAGGGCCTTTGAAAGGATAATGGCCCGAGAAAATCAAATATATCTAGATACCTTTCGCCCTTGTCTTGGTGGGCCGATCTGGCGGGGCTCGAGCTGGCGGGTGTCACCGACGACGGTGGGGTCTTTGGCGTCGTCTTTGATGGAGAGGGGTCTAGTTCTCTGCCAATCCTCAGGGGATCGGAAGAACTCAGCTCCGATGAGTTGGGGTCGAAGGCAGCGGCCTTTGAGGGCGAGTCGGCTACCGGCGTCATGGGTCATCTCCGGGCTTCCACGTAGGGCTTGCACACGTGCGCTCTCATCCCTGCACTGAACTTCTTCGCGAGGCCTCGTCCCCTTCATGGTTAACTATCCTTTGCCCTATATCCTTGACTGACTCGTGCCAATCGGGAGATAGTAGCAGGGAGGTGGTCGTGGCAAACTCTCTCACACTGAATGGGTCTAGATAGGCCGTGATAGGGGGGAGAAAAGGGTATCGTTACGGAACCAGGTCCGCCATGTTACATGTGGAGCGAATCCTCCCCGGGGGAGGAATATCAATGACGTAGGTAGGATCGCCTACTCATTGGAGGATCGAGGACAGGCTTGCGCTACAAACACGTACCTTTGTTGCCGTCTCGGGAGAATAGCTCTCCAGTCTAAGTCTCACCACAATACGGTGTCCCACGTTGAACACTCGGAATCGGCAATGCGAGTCAGCAGCCTGCTTGTGCGATGCAATGAGAGTCGTGATCCTAGCATGAGGGTGCTGATGCAACAATAAAACATGCAGGGCTGATGCATAACCATGACGTTCTATGGGTGCTACTATGGTAGGTTGACGAGGAACATGGCCGACGGCGATCTTCATAAGACTCAACCCAGTGGAGCGATCCACCGAGGAGTTCAGTGCGTGTTGGGCGGGGGGAGTGGGACAATGGTGCTCGACCATTGTCCGGGGGATGGCATGGCGATCGTGACACAGATGCGTCCTACCATCCATCTATGGGGTGACGAGCGTCGGGATCGTCTCGGGACTCCAACTCTCTTGAGTGATTCTGGGTTGGACGACACGCCTTTGCTCTAGGTGGGTTGCGCGGGCTACTCAGTGAGCGACGCGTTCGGCCGAGCATGGTGGGGTGTCATCGATACCACGTCCCCTCTCTCAAGGGGGCGCAGGATGGCAGACGACCACTAGCCCGACCATCCTGGTCGGAGCACTCTTCACTGTCAAGTTCGTGGTGTAAGGGTACCACGAGACCCATTGTTTCCGGGGCACAAACGAACATGTGTTCATTCGCCCGGTGATGGCAACATCGTGGTGATATAACCACGGTCTATACCACAAGAAGTAAGAGTTCATACTCTACTCACAGTCAATGAACTCCTTCGGCTTCCTCGACCCTTCAAAGATGGAGTCTTCGGCCTGGACACTTCTATGGATCCGAGCTCGATGCTCTTCGCTTCGGCGCTCGATCGTCCGAGTGTGAATCGCGTACTGGATAATCTTCGAGACGGCGACTGATGGGTCGTCGAGGCGGGGTCGGGTAGCGCTCATGGTCAACCCATCGTCGGGGTTGATCGTCGGGGGAGGCATGGATGTCGAGTATCTCGCGTGCCGGGTATCGAGTAACCTTGTGGGTTCCTCGTACCTGTGGTCTTGGGTTCGGCCATAATCATCTCGGTGAGCCGGAAGATCGTCCTCGAATCTGCAAGCATGGTCGACTCGTGTATCTTGACTATCTAGGGCATGGACGTCTTGGGGGACGCGTGTGGGATAGTGGTCATGGCGGAGGCCTCTCCAGGCCTCGTCTCGCCATCCCTCCTCATCCACTACGACATCAGTGCAGGGGCTTTGAAGGCGCTTCCAGGGTCGTAGGACCCATGGGGGGTCACGAGCTCGGTCTGATGCCACGAGCACAAGGGCAGAGATGGGTGCCGGCAGTATTGTAAATCAAGCCAGCAGTCACTCCAATCCTTTAGCGATGGCACTCATAACGCGGTGGGAGACATCCTGGACTTCGGTCTGGTCCTCGTGGGGTCAAAAAGGCTGGTGCGACCTTCTTCGTTCGTCCTGCTCCTTGGCTTCGTGTAGTAGGAACCCGGCGTGCGGGTTCGTTCATGGGATTGTTCCCGTGCGAGTGACGACTCGTCGTCGCCCTTTCCTCATCGTCATTAGGAAACATGTCCCTGGTGACTGTGAGGAGTTGCGTCGGGATCGTGATCATCCCCGGCGGGCGCAGGCATGTCTACGAAGACCGGACAATCCGGCAGCACCCCTAGCAATGGGTGCGGTCCGTCCGGGGGCCAAAAGAGGTAGTGACATACCACCTTCGGCGTCCGAGGACGGCATGCAAGGTGGCTCATCGGGCTGCCTCTCTTGATCGGCGGTGAGTCATCTCGTCGCGGGGAGGACGCACCTCCAGGTTGCATCCATCTGCTAGGTCTCGTCTCAATGGCCATGGCTAGTTCCTTGAGAATCCTAGATGCACTATCAAAATGATGAAATGCAGATGCGATGATGCAGGTATGGAGACGTGTTGTGAGCGACCACAGCCGGGCTCTGATACCAAGATGATGCAAGACGTCATCTAGGACGTCATCCGATCGACACCAAGTATGATGGCTCGGTGCCGATAATGGATGATGGTATTGAAGTATGAATGTAACTACGATGTAACTACGATGGTATTGTCCGACGGGTAACCCAAATGGGTCGATGTAACTACGATGCAAGTATGAATGTCCTATGTGTCGTACGTGCAATCTCAAACTCGAGGGAGGCGCCGAGTTCCAAGCTTTGACGGGGTCACCGGGTGATGGCGATAGTGGCCTCTCGAACCTTGTCGGAGTGACGTAGGCGTCTACGACCGAACGAATTCTATCCGTAGGGCTCACATGTAATGGACACACTTGTCCGTACTAGAAGACACTCAAATGTCGTAGTTTTCTCTCAAAACCTCTCTCACCTACCTAGCCTGAACGCGCTGGAGTCAAGACAAAAATATACTGCAAAAGGTAAACTAACAAGCGACAGGAGAGGAGAGCGTATGATTGATGGTGCACACCATCGAAGATCGTCGACGACGTCGTCCGCGCCGCCCACCGCCGTTGTCGAAGCTCAGATGAGATTGCTCGACTTATCATGTTTTGTTTCTTCATTCTTATTCGTGTTTTATGTTTTCTCATTTCGTCGTTGTGTATTCATCGTGTGCGTGACGTGTGCGCACGCCCGTCGTCGTCATCAAGGGAGGGATCCCTTTGCCTCCCCTTGTTTTCTTTATATACTTTCAGTATCCCCTTGTTTCTTTGTAATGGGGCCCATTCTATAAGGGCCCCCTAATGGACCCTTCATCCCCCTTTTGTTGACCCACTTAAGGGCCCATCCTATTCCCCTTTATAAGGGAAGAGGGGGGCAACCTAATCCCTTAGACCAGGAAGAATTGAATTAGAGACTGTCTTTGTTCGTTTCTGGTCTCCCTCTTCTTCAGAGAAGGGATAGCAGAGAGGAAGGGGAGAAGAGGAAGGTTGAGAAGGGTTGGGAGGAGAATCTTACCTGCTTGAAGGTTTTCCCGCTTCCTTATCGTAAGGTGAATGTGCTGGTTTTATTTTCGGGTGGATTACGGGCTCCAATTCGAATGACGACTGTCACAGGTGCAAGAGGGGAATTTCTTCAGTGCGAGTGATCAGCTGCCTCAATTCTGACTCGTTAAGGTCAACGAGCTGTTGTGAAATGGGCCACCGTCTCCCATGCCACTGACCACTTGGGACTTCACCTGGGCAGACAAAACGACACGACGGGAATCGATCCTTACTCATGTCGTCTGCCGCATGGTCTTCATTCGGCCTGATGAAGCAAATTCAACAGGATTTGAGTCTCCCGATGCCGCCAGCTGCTCAGGACTTTGTCTGGCCAGACAAAACGATCTGGTGGATTTGAGTCTTCTCATGCCGTCGACCGCTCAGGCTCCATTTGGCCAGAGAAAATAATGGCACGATGGTGATTGAATCATTCCCTACCGCTGATCCCTCAGGGTTTCGTCCGGCCAAACAGAAATTCTGGCCCGGACGTCAGGCAATCGGCTGCTCCGCTGATTTCTTCTGCCAATGGAACTCATGCGCCTGACAATCAAACCCCCCTTTGGGGACCTTCGATCGACAAAAATTCAGGCCCTAGTTGACGGAATATTCCATGGTCTCTTTACAAACAGATTTCCGACGCCAGAGACATGAATTACCCAGTTGAACCTCACGGTAGAACAACATCAGCCCGAAGGAGTTGGACCATCACTCTGTTCCTAGCAATCGCCCGGTCAGTTCAACTGACCACAATTTGACCTGGGCTGCCATCAAGGGCATCATCAGCTACAGGTCTTGCGAGACTGCGACCTTGAGTCTCACCAGGCTGAGCACCTCCAAGCAACCACATTACACTGGGAGTTACAGCCCGGGAGGTTAGTGGTCCCCAGTGTTGTATGGTCTTGGCTGACCGCCCACACCACCGGCAAGTCGTCGCGCCACCGGACGAGCATGTCGCCTTGAAGGTGACTCAACTCGTTACCGCACGCTCGCCGCAACTGTCCCACTGTGTCGGTGTTGTACGACAAGCATCATCGCGCCGACTACGATCAGTTGTAAACTTGACCCGCGACCGCTGCCGCTCTCCTTTCCTCTCCTCCCTAGGCCTTTACATAGAGCTCCTGCATTTTCATCGCTCCTCGAGCCGCCATCCACTCTCCAGCGCCTCTCCGCTCCACCCGCTTCGACTGCCATCAACCGTCAACGAACCCTGCACGACGAGCCACTACCGACGAGGTACGCTGTCCTCTCGCGTCGTTCATTTTATTTACCTTTTTCAGTATTTTATTGTCTTGACTCCACCGCGCTTGGGCTAGGTAGGTGAGAGAGGTTTTGAGAGAAAACTACGACATTTGAGTGTCTTCCGGTACGGCCGAGTGCGTCCGTTACATGCGAGCCCTACGGATAGAATCCGTTCGACTGTAGACGCCTACATCACTCCAACGAGGTTCGAGAGGCCACCGTCGCCGTCACCTGGCGATGATGTCAAAACTTAGAGCTTGGCGCCTCCCTCGAATCGGAGCCTGCACGTACGACACGTAGGACATTCATACTTGCATCGTAGTTACATCGACCCATTGGGTAACTCGTCGGACGATGACACCGTCGACGTTCGTTACCATCATCTATTATTGTCACCGAGCCATCATACTCGGTGTCAACCGGACGACGTCCTAGACAACGTACGACATCAATTCAGGGATTTTTTTGGATCAATACAGTGAACTCTTCCCACTAAAGAGCACCCATTGTCTATCCTTAGTGTCTCTACACTAATGGCTGCTAGATCGGCCATAATAATCATATGAGTGATGCCAAATAATGATATTTTATCAAGATACTTTGATGTCGTTCTTAAGTTTCCTTCAAGTAGGAATATTTAAAAATTTTGCTTAAAGACTAGTGACCCCCATACTATCTTCACCTCATCATAATTCACTAAGTCTCATCATGTATTCATGGACGTCATTATAAGCATCTCATGTGCACTATAATGAGTATGTTTTATTAATGAACATGCAATGAGATATGTAATGTGTAATTGGTTTTCCGACCACATATACTTACATCATTTACCTATAAAATCCCCAGATCTTAAACTTATGTTATATATTTAAATATTTATTCATCTCCAACAAGCTATATATAGTTAATTAATATATTCTTATTTTGCATCTAGTTCTTATTCATTCTCCTATATATTTTTTCTCTTATATTTTATTAAATATATAATACATTTATTCATTATTACCCTATATATTCTTATTCATTCTCCTATATATTTTATTAATGTTTATTTACTTTTAACTGATGGATATTATGTGGCGGTCAAGCCAATCACATTATCATGTTTATTTAAGTTCACTGAATGAAATATTTACATTCATTATTATTCTGTGTGATGTTTATAATGAAGTTCATGAATATGTGCAATGATTAGATAATTATGATGAGATCATAATACAATGATCACTAGTCTTTAAACATGCATTCTAAATATTCATGTTCGATGGATAATCAAGACGGGTATCAAATTATCTAGATAAGTATAGCTGATCCTGTGGTTATTAGTGTGGTAACACTAAGGACAGATAGTGGGTGCTCTTTGGAGAAAGAGTTCACTAAATCAATCCGTATGAATCCCTGAGTGGTATTATACCTAAACGACAATCAAGTTGATTCATGTCATGGTTGTATAAGTGATCCACTGACTTGAGACATGAAGGACATCTCGTGAATAGATGACTATATTTTGACCACAACTTACAAGCCTCTAATCATGGGATTCAAACAACTCATAGCTTGGATGTAGTAAGAAGCTCACAATTTGATTGAGTGGTCCATACGGGATTATCTGCCTTAGTATAAGAGGATATCAACTCAAGGAAGACAATGCATAAAAATCCCCGGCTAGGGTAGTGAGGATATTGGAGAAGGTGTTCTCCAATGATCTGCATTACGCATCAATACTAAATGAATGACAGATCAGGGTTCGATGATAAACCATACCCAAAGTCATTCGGGAGTCCCGCGCAGATGATGGATTATACGTGTACAGTAACCGATGACGGTAAAGGCTCAATGAGAGGGTTAAACACTAATACTACTTGGTATCTTCTAGAGCACGAGGTGTAGCTTAAAACCCCACGGGCTGGAAACTTAACCTACTGATTGGGTTAAATCAAGCATTGATTAATTAACATATTTTTAATATAGTTAATTAATAAGGTTGATCAATAAATGTTATTGGGTCATTAAAGTTATTAACTAGAAGGATACATGGGCCTAGAGGGTCACACACACAAGGTCATAAGGGCATTGGTGGATATATTTTAATTTTGGGGTTTTTGAGAAAAACCTTTAAGTGAAATATAAAGAAGGAAATGTCTCTCATTTCAAGCACCCATGCAAGCCAGATTTGAGAGCCCCTCCCTTTCTCCACTCTCCTCTTTACTCATCCAAGAAGAGTGTTTTCATGGTGAGAAGATCATCTAGATTTTCAAGAAGAGTTGAAGAAGAAGATGTGGATATCCAAGAGCCGAGTGATCACGTGGATACTTCTAGAGGCCGAACATGTGAACGGCTTCAGAAAAATCTCGGTGCGGCAAAGTCAAGGGTGGAGCTAGTTACCCAAAAGTTACACTCAATGTTTTATTTTAAAGATCGATTATGAATCGATCAACACACTTTCGCATCCATGGAATTGTGTTTTTCATGGACGAACCTAGGCACCGAACCCGACAACAATGTCAAGGTTTTCTATCATACGTATAACATGTCAATCAATTAAAATAAATAATAATGCACGAGTATTATCTTGCAGTCTGCTAAGAATATTATCTCTTTCTCTCTCCTTGTCTCTAGCTTATCACTTGTATACTTAATTGGAATCTCAACATACCTTTTTCACTATCTTAATCTATTCCTTGATTATAATACGAGGAATAGATTTGGTCATCCTATGTATTCACTTCCTCCAATATCAGAAAAAATAATCATCGTATTAGTTCTACTTTTCTCTTTTTCTTCCTTACTCTATTTTTATTACTTGTCATTATAGTATTTTAACTTCTAGATAAGTGTTTATTATTTATATATTTAAACATTAAAAGATAACAATAAGATAAATTTTCATTATATTTTTTATTATTTATATATTCTGTCTTTCATTTTTTTATATAATTGAGTTCATTCATTGTCCAAGTTTTCATGATATTCTACTTACTCCTCATTCAAGCATTAGACCTATCTCTTAGTACGAGCACATGTGGGGACAACCTGTTTCATCCCTAGACATACATGATTGAATCTAAACGTTTATAAAATTTAGTTGGGTACACAAATGAACTTAACAATTTACGGCATTCATCTTGAAGTCACCTTATTTGCATCATCCATCTTGAAGTCGCCACAAAAGTACCAACTTTTGGAATAAAAATCATTTTTTTAGCCATGTGGACCCCGCTTGTAAACTACCATGTGGACCTAAACAAGGAAATAGTAAAATGAAATTTTGGTACACTAAATGAGATTTTTCCTTCATCAAATTATTATTTTTCATGCATACTACAATGCTTAAATGAGTTAGGTGATTTTATTATAACATAAATTAAAACTACTTCTTCATCTGATATGTGTATGTGCATCAGATTGCATTCATTTCAATTAAAATATGATGTTTTTTCATAGAATCTGTGTTATATTAAGTACAAAGTCATAAAATAGTGTTTTGATTGACACAACTAATAATTAGCCTCAACCCAAATGAATTTCCCTGCTATAAATGATGGAGCAGATCAAATCAAGTTAAATGTTTTTAAATCCCACATATTTTAAATTAATTCACATAAATATATTCTAACTTTTAAGATTAATTTCTTTCCAAATTTGAGGGCAAAATTTTTGAAAAATTATAAAATCATTCTGAAATATAACATACTATATTATTAAAATAGTATATATATACTCACTAAATGATAATAAATATGTAAAAATATTCAAGCCCTCCTCTTAGTTAATTTTAAAAAAAATTTGCCTTGTTTCGGAAGCATATTCAAGCCCTCCTCTTTGTTATTTAATCTATATCACTTCTATCATGGATTACCTCAAAAAAAAATCCTTGAGTAAGTTAAAGGATCTTTGCATTAAATATTAGTTTTAAATCAGTTACTTTTTTTCAGCACATTTTATTCTTCAAATATGTACCATATTCGTCCCACTTTTTATGGAATGTGATATTAAAATCGATTTATCCACCCTTTTTATGGTTTTGAACTCGTAATGAAATATTATGTATCATGTGCTTAAGGTTAAATAAAAATAACCCTATTAAGCAGCTCAAAGTTTGCCAACCAATATTATGTGCCTTCTGTGCCCATTTTTTCAACTTATCTCTACAACAATTCCTAAAGGAGATAGATAGTTGAATTTATTAAATTTTATTTTTAATGTATTATTATTGAATAATTATTTTTTACAAATATGGATGCATTTAGCGGGGCTTTAAGATCAAGCGATGAAGCTGACGATGAGTGTAACATTTCAATCAATAACATGTTAATTTTCTTCAGAGATATTATTTTAAAACATTGAAAACTTGTCATTGAAACTAGAGCTTCACCATAAGAACTTCATCACAATTAGAATTTATGTTATTAGGTATGTACATAAATATGAATTTTCTTATTGAAGATGTCCTCAGAGTCTATAACTCCATGTATGAGATGATTTAAGTAGCTTGATAGGAGAGGAAAGTATTAGACAAGACAGATAGTGATTATAGTGATAAGATCCCAACCGAGATCGTATTGAGAATGAGGTTGACCCTAGTGGAGTGGACGACGCTGAGAGGATGAGAGCGGTGGTGAAACAGGGGAGTAGGAGTTGCCAGAGAGACAGAACTTGACAGAGTGGACGTAGAGAGAGAGAGAGAGAGAGAGAGAGAGAGACTAACAAAGGAAAATACTACTTAGCAACTCATGTCCTGCCCTCCAATGAGGAGGGCTACATATTTAAAGGCAAATGCAAAGGAAATGCAAAAGATGAAAATGCTTCTAGTGGGCTGACTAGACATGGTGGATAGTAATATATAGCAACATAAATTCTAAGAGTATCAATGACAACTGAATGAATACTGTTAACTTAAGGTGCATAAATAGATCAAAGTTGGTTGAATATCAGCCCACTTGAAGATGAAACCTCTGTTTGCCACTACAGCAATAATAGATCTGATAAGGATTAGGAATAATTTATTATCCACAATTTTGATAGATTACCTACGTTATCAATCTCAAAAGATTGGACAACTAGTGAAAACATGCCTCCTATGAATGTCAAATACTTAAAAAGGATGAATGCATAGATAGAACCCAAGAAAACTAGTAAAAGTGCAACACCAAAATCTACCAAAGCTGAAGTAAATGATTATTGAAAAATTGTGGACTTATTTTGCTTACTTTTCTATTTTTCTTGATTCTTATTTGTTTTATTAATCATGATGAATTTGAATGCTTCTCGAAGGTTCTAAAGAGTGAACAAGCGTTGTTTTGTTGGAAGTAGCGTGAAGACCAAATGGGGCCAAGGCGAGCTAAGGAGAAAGGGAGACTGAGTAAAGTGGAACAACTTGAAAATGAGAATATTATGTTTTACAAGATTAGCTATATATTTTATGAGACAATATTCTTCGAGATTCAATATCTATCAAGGAAAAATAAGAGCTATCATAACTACTTCCTATATCATAATCAATATCATAATAACTTGATAGAGATTATAATGGTAAAGGGATCAACTTAAACACTTTAGCCATTATTTTCTCTATCAAGGAAGTAATTATAATATTGATTATGATAAATTAAAGTAACTTGCTGCACAACTACGAATATCAAAATAAAATCATGAGAATCGGTTGTTGAGATCTCGGGAATGGATGCAGTGAATTTGATAATATCTGTATTTGAGAAAATTCGATATGATCACTTTAAATGAGGGTGTTAAATTAAGTATTAAGTCCAGATATATGATCATCAAGTCACTTGTCCACATTTCGATTTGCCAATTAGGAAGTGTAAATAATAATAAAAATTGTGTTCTTATTTGACTAGCTATCTTGAACAGATATGAAATTTAATTGATATACGTCCGGATAGAGAATTTAAACATTGATTTTCGTGCTCGCATGGAAATATAACAAGTAAACAATGGAAATAATGTTGCAATATCGAACCGCAGATAGATTAACAACACAACTGTACTGCTAATATAACTACAAGTAAACAATCTTTATGAAAGATGTTATAGTTAATATATGATTTCAATCCTAATGAAAATTAGGCTGCATTCTATGCTTGACATATACTGCAGCGTTCTCGAACAAATTTGAGAGACTTGGGATGTATGCATAAATTCTGACTGCTTGTGCGGGGTTCTAAAAGAGTTTCGTCCAAGAAATGTTTATTCGGAAGAAGCTAACAAGAGATTCAAAATGTGTAGCGTCGAGTGAAGAAAATATGAGTCTAATTTCAACAACGAAAATACACATCGCGTACAACCATAGTCAGCGTTACAGCGTTCTCAAGCCCTTTCACCGCGAATCCGGCGAGCCAACTGAATATCTTTGGGCATGATCGTCACACGCTTCGCATGAATGGCACAGAGGTTAGTATCCTCAAACAGACCTACCAGGTACGCCTCCGCGGCCTCCTGCAGCGCAGACACCGCAGAACTCTGAAATCTCAAATCCGTCTTGAAATCCTGCGCGATCTCCCTAACCAATCGCTGGAATGGCAACTTGCGGATCAGCAACTCGGTGCTCTTCTGGTACTTGCGGATTTCTCGAAGAGCAACAGTTCCAGGGCGAAATCGGTGGGGTTTCTTCACGCCACCGGTGGCCGGAGCAGATTTCCTGGCCGCCTTCGTCGCCAACTGCTTTCTCGGCGCCTTCCCGCCTGTCGATTTCCTCGCTGTCTGCTTCGTACGCGCCATTGCTAGATCGAATTCCTCCGATATCTCCGAGTTTACTTGAATTTGAACGTCTGATCTACAACGAGTCGAAGAGGGGAGAGTATTTATATGGAGCGGAGAGGATTTGAATTTTTTAGGGATGTTATTGGCGGGAAAAACAATTATCCTAACCGTTGAATAAAAGTATTAACGAACGGCGCAGATTAGTTTCTACGGAATTCCGGATCGCGATCCTCGTGAGCCAGTTTCCTCGTTTCTGATTGGCTGTTGTAGTGCCAGTCTCGAACAATCGTCCGCATCATCACAACGTTGGTCTTCGCGATGACGTCATCCGTCCTCCTTTGTGTCATTGCGGATGACGCTTACGTTCACGTGAGGGACGACGGGATGCCACAAACGTTGACGCATTCTTTTATGTCGACCGTCATTGTCCTTCGAACAATTGTGGAGGTGCTGGACGAGTCCACTGATTAGTGTTCCCCTGTCCGGATTCCGATATTTAATATTGGTTGCGATATTGGCATCCTCCTTTCTCTCGAGGATTGCATGATGATATCAGATATCGATGACAGATCACTTTTTCAATATCCAATTAATAAGTTGGAAAATAATTTAATGATTATTTGTATTAGTATGAAGCATAAAAATACGTAATTAACTTTTACTCTCTTCTTGTTTGCATAAATAAAGTAATTATCGTTCAATTACTTAACTACTATTAAGTTAAGTGTTAATATTATAAAATTGGGCTAAAGCGGGACTGTGTTGATTGGTCTATCATTCTGACAGGTGTGAGTTTAACAGGTGTTTTTATTCATTGACACTATACCATTGCAAAAGAAGAATGTATTCAACTGTTTTATTTTGTTTTTTCTAATATGTGACTATGTTTATTTATAAAATTAACTGATATCCAGATAGATATCATCGGTATGGATTCCAATATCCGATACCGGCGTCTTAATTCACCTCCTTCTGGAACCCTTCGGTATCCGTCCCAATATCCGATATCAGGCAATAATTTGATAATCGCGTTTATCCGATACTGGCATTAGAAATAGACTATATTTCATCCAGATTGTCCAATATCGAATATCGTACGGGTGAACACTAACACTGACTCATCTGAGCCCCAATGCGATATTATCCTCTCTAACATCCACAAGTTTTAAACTAGACAAAATTTTTCATCCCTGAATGAAAATTCATCCCCCCCCCCCATGCCACATGTTGTCTGATATGGACAAGATTAATGACTTCCACGTCATCCATTCCGTCCCTAACAATTATGCTTAACTTAAAGTTCCTTCATCACGTGCCAATATAAGGTGAATTTACAAATGTATTTTGTCTATTCTGTCATCATGCTTTGTGAATCCCCGAGACGAGACGAGAATGGAAGAAAACTACAGGCTTTGTGAATAATTTTACTGCACAATCGTCCAGGATGGGGATGAAGGACGGGACGGGACAGAGATTGTCACGTTCTACGTCCCAATTTTTAGAAGTTTGTCCAAATCGTCCCGTCCCAAATATTGTCGTGTACTTCCCCTTCCGTCCGAAAACCGTCTCGTCCGTGATATTCTCGTCCCCTCTCACGTTCGAGACAAGCAATGCATTAGGCCACTCGGAATAGGACACTTGGCACAACACCGTGTTGAATTCCAGCTGGAGCTTTGAGGCAGATAATGACTTCGGCAGGACGTAGAAACTGTCATGTCTGCCGTCCAAGGCCCCGAACGGGATGGTTATTTCTTCCATGGACGAAACAATTGTAATGTCTGTGGATCGACGAACAATTCTTCGTCCGGTCGATCGTACAAACTAGTAAATGATGTTTTATCCAAGGACTAAACTGCCATCCCGTCTGAGTCCATGCACTATATCTGTGATAGATGACTGACCATATTGATAAACACTTCCTTCCACAAGTATAGTGCAGGGACGCAGACGGGACGGGACGTGGACGGTTCGAGACGAAATTCGTCCCGTCCTACGTCCAATGCTAACGGTTTTTTGTCCACCGACAAAAAGACCGCCCCGTCCAATAATCTAGGGACGGTTTTTCGTCCCATCCAGTCCTCCCTGGACGAATTTTCGTCCTAAAATTTGTCCTGGACGAAAAAAATAAATTTAATATTTTTAATATATTAACATAGATTAAAATACAGGGACTTTGATGCAAATTGTCATAGCGAGGCCGCGTGGCAACATCTTAACCGTCGGATGTGAATCTGGCGGTTTTCCGTCCAGATTCGTCCTTCCATCGTCCGGAGCTTCCGGACGGACGATTGTTTCGTCCCGCGGGATGAAAACCGTCCCGTCTGATGCCCCCCCGGGACGAATTTTCGTCTGGTATATTCGGACGGAACGGTTTTCGTCATCGGGCGAAAAACCGTCCCGTCCGCGTCCCCCGCACTATAGCAACAAGCCTTCAACCGTTTACCGTTATCCGTTAGCCGTCATCCACCAACCGTTATCCGTCATCCACGGGCTCTTAATATGGGCCTAGTTTGTTGCTTTGTATAGCCCATACTTATTCTTCGCTGGGTCTTCTGGCCTTGTACTGGAAGGGGGTTTCGTCCGGCGGCATGGCAATGCAGGCTGGAATGGGCCTTTCGAAGATCGCCATCTTGGTCGGAGCAGGTAATTTAATCCTGTTGTGATTGTCTCTTTGTTGAACCCGATGTTCTTTCTCGTTCTTGTGTCGTAATTTCAATGATATTTGGTGAATTAGGTTACACGGGGTCGATCCTGTTGCGTAATGGCAAGCTTTCTGATATCATCGGGGAAATTCAGGTTAGATGCGAATTTTTGGTGTTAAATATGTTTTATTTGGAGTTATTTGTTCTTTTGGATTCCGAGCTTGATCGTATTGGTTCGTTTTTTTTTTACTGAAGGCCATGGTCAAGGGATTGGAGAATTCTGGCGATGCTTCTCAAGGTGATCATGAGACTTCCCTCCTTGTCAGCCAGGTATTTTTTTTTTTTTTTCATGATGATATTAATTCCTCCATCAAACTTGGCTACAAGTGTAAAATAAAAGATAATAGATTTAAAATTATGTTAGTTTGACGTCTTGAAGGAGATTTTTGGGGGATTCCGTAATTTTCCTGATTCAAAATGCCAATATCTTGTTTCATCCTCCTATTATATTAAAGTTGAATGAGAAAATGAGGGAAAGTTCAAAGACATATAATCTTTCAACGACAAAAACTCGAGAAGTGTTTTGCCTTTTGCGTCGGGAAGAGCTTAAACGTCTTGAAATTTGGTGATCTTTCTTAAATTCAATTCCAAATTATTGATTCATATGGCAAATAAATAAGAAAACTGAACAGGATAACGCAGATTCATTTCGTGTTTGGCACCCAAAATGGAAAAACTTATCGACATGCAATGCTTCATCGAGACATGTTAGTTTTTCCAGTGAAATTACCTATTGGGAAACTTGAACGATCGAAAAATTTGGTGATCTTTATCCATTAAAGACACATTTCATATGCCGGCTCATTCGTTGTAACTTGGCCAACTTTGATGGCTTCTCAAGTTTTTGCGAAGGAATCAGAATTTAAATTTAATATATAAATTCAAAATTAGGATTTCGGTTGCTGAAGAAGGGATATATGTGCAGCTTTTATGAGGATTTCTCTCAGTGGCTTTATATTTACTGTACAGCTTGATCGTTTGGCCAGAGAAGTTCAGCGGATGTCTGCCTCTCGTCCCATTACAGTTCTTAACGGATCATCCAACCAAGGTAGTTCCACGGATCGCCATACCATTTCTTCAAAATATTTTGTTCTTGGTAGCCTCTGAAAGAAATCTAACCCAAAATAAATAATTCTTTACATTGAAACCATCTCTATTTCGTCTGACTCCTTGTATTCGTTCGTGCTGATTATACTGAGGAATGAAATAATATCCCAAGTTGGAGTTTTTTCTTTACGAAGAATAGTTTCCGAAGAAAAATAAATGGAGTTTGCCAACTGATAATACAAAACAATTGTCTACAGTTCGTCCCACAAAGGTCTCTATATGGATCACCATATCATTTCTTCAAAATCTTCTACACTTCATAACCTCTGAAAGAAATCTACCTTGAAATAAAGAATTATTTACTTTGAAACCGTGTGTTTGTCAACCGACTCACTTTAGTAATTAAAGGTTAAGTAATGACATGTCCCCAAGTCAGAGCACTTGAGAAAAATCTATGAAGTTTTCAATGGATCGCCAAACCAATTCTTCCATAATATCCCAAGTAGAGTAGTCTCATTAAAAGTCTGATGAAGTCCCCATCAAATTTGCATTTTCATATTTTTCATGTTATAAAGCTGAAAAAATATAATTTTTTCTTAATAATATCCTGGTCCAAAATGAAGTATTTGACATTTATATTGCTGAAAATTTATGGTCTTATTTATTAGAAGCTAACATGGAATTATCCTCCAGGAAATGCTCTCTCGCTTATAATGCCACTTGCCCCTCTGGGGCTCCTGGGATACGGATACATGTGGTGGAAGGTTAAGAGTTTTTCCCATGTTTTTTTGTTGAACAGTGAATTTAATAAAAAAATCCGTCCACAACCTAATCTATAAGTTTTGTCCAATTATTTTGAGAATCTTTTTTTACTCTAAAGGTTTTGAAAAAAATTGTAAATGTAATCAGACAATTACAATCAATTCTACTTGACTTCTAAGAATGACTTTGCCAGTTTTATTTCTAGCATCTTATCAAAAGATGAGGAAATTACCAATATATTTAGTAATCTTCATCTAGTATTTGCTACTACGAGCGATTCTAATTGACTTCAGAGAATGACTTTGTCTGTTTTATTTTTGTCCTGAAAAACTATCTGCAGCAGTAATTAGATACAATTTCTTGCGCCTTATCAACAGATGAGGAAATTACTAATACACTTAGTAATCTCGATAGAATAATGTAATTACAATTAATTCTACTGGTGAGAATGAATTTGCCTGTTTTAATTATAGTCCTGAAAAATATCTATAGCAATAATTAGTTAGATATTTAGTAAACTTGATGGAATTTCAAAATTCATCAGGGTTATTCCATCGGGGATCTTATGTACGTTACAAAGCGCAGCATGGCTAATGCAGTCTCAAGCATGACGAAGCATCTGGAGCAAGTTTCTTCTGCTCTTGCTGTAAGTTTTCCCCCTTTCCATTTTCTCATTTGTGACTACAATTTAATTTTCATAAGATTCCATCTATTGGAATAATATTGGTTATTCCACAAATTTATTTTCTCTACAAACTCCTTGTTTCATTGCAAACTTTCTTCTCATTTGATCTGGAAAAGGTTCGGTTCACTGATTACTCATTTTTCAGATTAGGCGATTCTTAAAATTATCAAACAACGTGTTTTATATGAGACAGTCTTTTTTTTAGCTGGATTGGTTTTCTTTTTTTATCGGTTCTTTTTTTCGCGTTATTATTTCAAATTCTTTTGTTTTCTCGATGTTTACTATTACTTTAAAAGCGTTTTTTAGCAGAAATATAGATTGCTACTGATTCCATTATCTTTTTTTTTCCCCTATCTTTTAATCGCTGTAATATTAGCTAGTTTAAAGCCACTTTCTTTCCCAGGCAACAAAGCGCCATCTGACGCAGAGAATAGAGTGCTTGGATGGAAAAGTTGACGAACAGAACTTAAATTTAAAGGAGATAAAGAGAGAGGTAAGCCTCAGCTTAATTTGATTATATCAATTTTTTATTATTTTATATAATACATTTTTATTATCTTAACCAGGTCATTGATGCAAATGGTAAAATTGGGAGAATCGGAGATGACGTTAAAGCGATTGAATTATTTCTCTCAACTCTGGTGGGACTTCTCATCCTCATGATTTAATCGTCCGTAGTTTAATAATATCCGACTAAATTAACACTCGATTTTCTTCCAGGACGCAAAGATGAGTGCAATCGAGGGCAAGCAGGTAATTAAAAAACCAGGAAATAATCCAGTTAAGATGCATGTGTAGTTCCAAATCATCCCAGACGTGGACGATGGACGGGACGAATTTCGTCCCGTCTGATGTCCGGATCCAGTGTAGGGACGTAGGACGGGGCGAATTTTTGTCTGACGTTACGAAAACCATCCCGTCCAGTCCAGCCGGGACGAATTTTCGTCCCGTCCCATCCCTCGTCCCGGACGAAAAAAACATATGATATTTTTAATATAGTAATATAGATTTTTCTAAGTTTTTAGGGAACCATGGAGGAGACAGAATCCAAATGGACATATGTACAATTATTTCTCAGCTGCATCAGTTTACACCCCGGAAAAAATACAGGGACTTTGATGCAAATCGTCATAGGAAGGCCATGTGGCTACATCTCAACGGAGGATGTGAATCCTGCGGTTTTTCACCCACATTAGTCCGTCCATCGTCCGAGACCTCCGAACGGACGGTTATTTCGTCCCATGAGACGAAAATCGTCCCGTCTGGTGGTCCTTGGGACGAATTTTCGTCCCGAATTTCGTCCATATCCTTGGACGGGACGATTTTTTTGTCCTGGGACGAAAAAATTGTTCCGTTCGCATCCCTGAACTAATCCAGTTAAGATGCATGAAACGCCCTGGACGGGATGGAAGGTCGGTTCGGGACGGTTTTAGTCTACTCCCGCATCCTATTCTTTTGGATAGGCCAAAACCGTCCCACCCCGGAACCGTGCCTCCCGATACCGTCTGACATCGGGGACGGAAAACAATAGAAGTTCAGAATCATAGAAGTTCTATAGTTGGTGTATTCATACAGTCATCATCGTCCGATGCCTACGCACGGGACGGTTTTTTCACCCCAAGATGGAAAAATTGTCCAGTCAGTGATACCAAATTTCATTAATTTCATAATCTCTGCAATTAATACAAGACCCATCTAACATGAAAACTGGTTCTGACACAGGATCTTGCTTGCGACGGGGTTTTGTATCTCTGCCAGTTTGTGCAAGATAAAGGCGGGAGGACTCCTGATTTCCTACTGGTATGCGTTTTAAAACGGTTTTATTTATCATTTAAAACTGGTTTTTTCATCGTATTTTTAAACTTAAATCGCAGAACATGGCCAAATCCGGAGGCGGAAGGCGGGCATTGGGATTTTCCGAGTCTACTAGTTTGAAGGTTTATTTATCTCCTTGCCCTCTCATCCTTTTTTAAGTAAGACACGGAAATAAAATTCTAACTGGGTGGTATAATTCCAGGGCCTACAACACATTGCAGAGTCAATGGAGAGAGAGATAGTCAACGACGTTGACTCGTTAGAAAAGTCAACGATCAAGGCCTTGCCAAGATGTTGACTTTTAAAAGGAGACTCCAGGGTCCGTTCGCATGTAAATTGGTGGACAGGTTTTATTTTAGATGGTGAACGGAAAAAGAATCACTTAGCTTTGAAAATACATTTATGCAATATCTTTAAATAACAATAGAAGGATAAAATCACTTAGCTTTGGAGTAAGAATCGCGAAGACTGACGGTCCTGTTGAACACGAGCTTCTCCGGCGTCGAGTCAACGTCCACGGCGAAATAACCTGCATAAAAATCAAGGTAAACAATAAAATTTGAGAAGGTTCTCTTCATTTTGGATTTCTCAAATATCACAAAACTAAGATAAGCTATCAGGAAAATGAGGAGATGTTTAATTACCGAGTCGCTCGAACTGGAACCGGTCGCCCATCGAGGCATCTGCCAAATACGGGGAGGCGAAGGCTTCGGGGATAACCTCTTTGGAATTAGGGTTCAGGTCAGCGAGCCAGTCTTCCAGCTCAGCAGGATTCTGCGTGGCACGACCGTAATTTTCGTCAAATCCAGTTCAAGACATCCACTAGCCAGTCAGGTCAAGGGTTCGATGATTTGTTGACAATATCGACGTCGTCGTCAACCACCCATTGACCATTTGGTTCCTTTGACCATTGGCAATGATGGCGGATGACTGCTGCCTTTGACCATTTGGTTCATCCAGTTGACTCAAACATCATCAATCACAAACGTTGTTGTCAATCACATCCACGACGTGATGCCCACGTCACCCTACGCGACATCCCGTCACCGGACGGCGTCACCGTCACAGGTGATGATTCCAAGTCAGGTCTAGGGTTCGGCACGGCCGACGATGTTGACAACTGATTGATAACTTGTCGACGACGTTGTCAACGTCAACATCAAACACCCCATCGTGGTGATGGTGGTCGACTGCTGTCTTATACTATTTGGGCCATCCAATTGACCCAAATATTGTCAACCGCAAACATCAATAAGTATAATCCTCTAGTCAGCCAAGTCTATTTGGGCCATCCATTTGATCCAAATATCGTCAGCCGAAAACAGTTGTTTAACATAGGCCATCAACGTCATCGCAATCAGCCATGATATCATCAATGTCAATGTCATTGCCAACCATTAACCAGGGTCGATGACGTTGACCATGCCGAGCCGTACACAGATCTAACTCACCTCGGATAAGAAGAGCTTCTCGAAAAGCCTGACTTCGACTTTAAGTGGGTCGACGCCCGGAGACGGCTGGGCTACCCAGTGAAGAACGCCCTGAGGAATGAAAAGAAACACTTTAGGAAAAAATACTAAATTGGAAATTAGCGAGAAACAATCTTCGAAAAGTCTCGATTATTTATAACCTTGGGCTTTGTCTTCTTGGAAGGATCGTACTCGGCGTGGATCTCGGTGACGGAGCCAGAATCATCATACACCACTCCGGTGCATTTAATGGGGAAAGCATATCTTACAAAAATAAAAATAATCATAAAGTTGAAAATTTATACGCGATAGTTGATGATATAGATGTTTATTACCTGAGGAGAACGGATTTTCCCGGGGCCAACCCATAGTAATCCTTAGAATCTTTGACACGGAAATCCGATTGCTCGATGTAAATGATTTTCGAAAAGGGGATCTGAAATGACGAAAATAATTATAGAACCTTTGGCCAGAAACAACTTGTAATTAGGGCACTGATATTAGTTTTTTTTAAGGAGACTAATGTGAAGGCGTAAAGTCAAAGATGGGCTCATTCATTCCGGTCAGCGAAATTAGGGCACTTTAATATAAAAGATAAATACGAACAAAGAGCCCGAATTTACCCAAAACCTGGGACTAAGTTTTTTAGCCCTTTATTATTTTTATTGCACAATATGGTTAAATGTCTTTTCGAGTGGACTAAGAAGAAAATAATTATCCTGTTGAATTTACGGGAAATTTCCTAATCTTTTATCGAAATTATTGCAGATGGATCACCTTGTAAACCGCAGAATTGTCGTCCGCCTGAGCATCAGGCCAACATTTTGCGTCCAGCTGAATCGCCGAATCACTCTCGAAATTCTGAATCACAACCTGTGACGATAACGACAAAAATTAGCTGACAACTCATCGGCTACGCAGTCATGGTTTCCATTCTCCTTTTTTGGAGGAAAGTATTATAATTATCTCCAGAGAAAATAAATAAGAAAAAAAAAAAACCTTGAGAGGATGCAGCACCACCATCGTCCTTGGAGAGGTCTTGTTCATCTCTTCCCTAATGTGATACTCCAGGCGATCATACCTTATCAAACTGTTATCACTGTGGAATGGAAGTTGTAGAATTTTAGATATACTCCTAAAGAGAAGCTAAAGAACAAAGCAACACAAATTAATATAACCTTCTCGTGATCCCAATTCCTCTAATAAAGGAATTAATTGCAGTAGCGGAAACTCCTCGTCGCCGCAATCCAGCGAGAGTCAACATCCGCGGGTCATCCCAGCCGTCCACCCATTTCTCCATGACCAGTCTGTTCAACTGACATGGTGATCATACCAAAAACAATTAACATCAGAGAATACAAAAAACTATATTTCTCGGGTAAAAATTAACATGAAAAGGTACCTTTCGTTTGGACATGACTGTGTTAGAGACGTTCAACCGAGAGTATTCCCACACGTAAGGCTGGTAAAGGTCCAGCGCTTGCAGCAGCCAATAATACGAGGCTCGTCTTATCTCAAACTCCAGTGTACAAAGCTTCATAGAAACACAGAAGCATGATTTTATAACAAGCAGCAAAAAAAATATATTATGATAAAATAATAATGAATAAAAGAACCATAATAAATGACACCCTCGACACCATCTAAAGTACAGCCAGATCCTGATAGGATCAAATATGGTATTTGATGGATCCTTTTTGATCGAATAGATCCTCAGTCGATGATGGATCGGCTGACTTGTTCGAAGAATAATAAAAATATTTAAAAAATTAAATAATGAGGCACAAAAGGCAAAAATAATGGACCCCAAGAGTCCAACACATCGATCAAACTTCTGGCATTGTCATTTTTCAGATCAAAATACGGCGATCGATTCTTTTGATCTGAATCGTTGGATGAATCTTTGATCTAAATATTGATCAAATTGATCCAACTTCAATCCTAAAAATTCAACCGCCTAACCCTAAGACCATCAAGAGGGGCTTCGAAATTTTTTAAGAACTCACAGAGTGGGTAATATTTTCAATGGAATCAACAATGCAGTGGGCATAATCGTAACTCGGGTATATGCACCACTTGTCTCCAGCATGCGGATGGGGAGCGAACTGAAAATAAGTGGAGAAAATCAGTCAAAATAAATCTATAAAAAAATTAAGGGAATGGAGAATGAACGCACTTGCCTTGATACGATACGCTATCAGATCGTACATATTTTTGTTCTCACTCTGCATATCTTGCTTCATCCGGAGTGTTGCCTTGCCCTCTTCAATCAGACCACGCCTCATATCCTCAAAAAGCTTTAACGACTCAGCGATCGGTCTATCTCTCCACGGGCTGTTCATCATCTTTTCCCGATACTCCTTAATCTCCTCTGGACTCTGAATAAAAAACAAAAAAGTATTTTTTAATCACGGATTGCTTTGAAATAATCGGGATAAAGTTTGATACAAATGCAAATATTTATTAATGTGCACCTGATGGTCGACATATGCCCGATCCCTGCGGATCAACTCCACTGCCAAGTCATACAACTCTTGGAAGTAATCGCTGGTGTATGTTACCTGGAAATCAACCCGTAAGTAAAAGCTAGGGAGAAAAATGAGCATCATAAACAGATCAATAGTTAGGGTTGGCAGCCAGGTGATTGTCATCATCATCGGTCTATGTGCTGTGTGGGGGATTCAACAAATGATGATGATGATTATGATTTATCTACCAATGGACGATGATGAAAATGATGAACCTTGGAAGCTGGATTAGCATGACGATGACATGATTAAATGCTCTATCTTAGCTTGGAAAAGATGAATAGCGATGGTGATGATGATGGCTTGCAGAAAGCAGAAAAAGGTGGCAATTCCTTTTCAATCGATGGATGATGGTGATGAAGACAATGACAGATTTTAGGAACTAGATATCAATGACGATGACAATGATGATCCATGGAAACACGACAATGATTATGATTATGATGATATATGGAAGCTAGATGAACATGGCAATGACATGACTACAAATTGAATCTTAGCTTGGAAAAGATGGATAAGAATGATGATGATGATGGCTCTTCGAAACTGGAAGACAAAGATATAGATTCTTCATCAACCTACCGATGACGGTGATAATGAAAATGACAGATCTTGGAAATTGGTTGATGATGATGATGACAACATAGTTAAATGTGCAATCTTCGCTCGGAAATAATGGATAACAATGACTGTGATAATGATGACTCTTGGAAACTAAAAGACAATGACAGTGACGATGACAATAACAGCTATTGGAAACCCTATAACTATGGTTATTCATCATCACCATCATTACAATCCCTAGTCACTGTTGATGGCAAACCCTACAGGTTGTTTACCTTGAACGGCTTCCAACCCATCCACTCGACAATCTCTTGTATATGGTCAATGTACTCTTGTTTCTCAGCTTCAGGATTTGTGTCATCGTATCTGCATAAAATGGGAAAAAAATATCACAGCCAAATTCCAGAAAAACATCCTGGAAGAACAATAATGTAAAGATAAGGAAACAGCTGAATTTTTTCTCCACCTCAGATAGCAACAACCGTTTCTCTCCTTGGCAAGACCAAAGTCGATGAACATAGCCTGAAATAGTCATTAACTTTTAATATTGCAGGGAGACAGCCAACACTTCAAAAGGAAAGATGAATAATTACCTTGGCATGACCAATATGGAGGTATCCGTTTGGCTCCGGAGGGAATCTAGTATACACTTTAGCACCAGTAAGTTTTAGGTGCGTCTCAAGTTTGTCTTTGGAATTGTGAGCCCGCCATATATTTCCGTCACTAAAAAATATTTCAGTATGGACCTAGCATATTCACCGCAGCTAAGTAATTAAACAATAGCACCGGTAATAGATGCTGAGAAAACAAAGTTAAGGATTTAAAAAAAGAGATCTCTTCAAAAGATCACAGAAAAAATCGCATCATTCAAAATGGTCTCAGTGAAAGAAAAAGCTGTGTTCGGTGAGTCACAATTCCAAACAGTTGAGAATAATCATCTCAGACAGTTTGTTTATTTATGCGCTAGTAAACCTCTACTCTCGTAAATTGCTCCAATATCCTGGTAAACAAATGTTTCAGTGTGGACCTAGTCTATCCCCCCAGTTAAATTTATTGAAGGCACTCAAAAATAATTAAGCAATAACACCGGAAAAATGCTGAAGCAATGCTAAGGGTCAAAAAAAGATTCCACGCTCTTTCAATATAAATACAAAAGAGATTCATAGTAAAGAGAACAGACAAAACTCGTGTTATATAAATTGGTCTCCGAAGAAAAAGTAGCCATCGGTCAGCTACTATAATTAAGCGTTGAGAATATTCATCTGATATTACTCTTTGCAAAACAACCTAAATCTTGTATTTTTTGCATTTATGTCCTTTGGCCAGTTTTTTATACCTCTAAACAAGTGGACACAGATGTTACCGTAACTGATAGTCCGATACCAAAAGTTGCATAAATGAGTGCAATTTGCGCCCAAGAGAGAGGTTTGCGCACCTTAAAGTTGTCCTCCGGCGCCGGAAATATAGAGAATGGATTGAGTTCTTCTTCAGATGGTGGAGGTGCTGCAACAGCTACAACTGTTTTTTCCTGCAAAAAGGTAACCACAAGGAAAACTAAGAAATGGAAAACACCACAGAACATCCGAAACCTGAAAAAACAAATCAATACCTCAGATTTTGCAGGTTTCTCCTTCTTCTTCTTGACAGGCTTCTCGTCATCTGCGGCAGTTCTATCTCCAAGGATTCCTTTTAGTCGTGTATCAATAGTTTCCTGTAGATCTAGCTTCCGTCATTGATGGCATTTGAGCAAGTTGAAGTATACAGACCAGTTTGTCCGGTAATCTACCTTCACAGTTTTCGCATCTGACCACGGATGCCACTTTCGCACTTGGCCACACAAATTGCCAACTGAACATGAATCAAAATCAGTTTGTATCAGCCACCATCCACAAATAGAAACATTTATTAGAGGAAGATATCTCTTGTCGAGAATAAGTCTAAGTTATACAGTCTAGCCAAAAAAAGAAATTTGTAATCGTTCAACAAATGTCTGACCTGGCAAACATCTACGCAGCATATTTATTTGCAGTTATGTGAGCAGTTGATTGTGCCACCATGGTATCTTACAACACAACTCGATGTTATGTTTTCACATAGATGTCTAAAACTTCAAACAATTAATCGTAGAAATTTTATTCTTCAATTAAAAATAAGTGAGTTCCTTGCAGCAGAAGGTTGGCTGCAAAACCTTTTTGGTTGGTTCTGGGTTCGGGTAGGGATTCAAATTACGCACGATAAAACATGATAATTTCGTGCTTCTACAATAGAATAGTCAACAACTAAAAAGTTTCACCATTTATCCGATAACGTTGTTCAACGATTGTGGTCATGTTCTCCTCTATAACAGCAGAAACTGCAGCCTCGATTTCTTCCACTGAGACCGCCACGCCTGTCAGAAATGCAGTGTAACAATGAAAATAATAGTGTTGGAAATATTAGATTAGACAATACAACCGCCATAAAATCCTAGCTGTTCAAAAACAGAATGAGAATGTAAAGAACATTGTATAGTCAGCAAATATTGAGTAAATTTAGCGCCGTATTTTATTTCCACTAAATTTATAATGGTTGTTCGGAGCCCCAGCCCAACTTTATCTTAAAATTACAAAAATGTCGTGAATAAAGAAATTAACGTCTCTCAGAGAATAAATTTTTGGACGCAAAATTAGAGAAATCTATGCGAACTGAAATCTACAGTTTACGCTACTTCCCAAGCTGCCAATGGAACAACGAGGTAATACCACGCCAATCAAGGTACAAAAATTCACAAGTAAGATGTCACGTCATATCTGTTGACTAGCGAAACTGATAATTTGCAGTAAAAATGTAAATTTATGTCGTTGAACAGCCAGAAGCATAAAACTAAATCTTGGAAGGGGGTTGAAGAAACTAATAAAACATACCTACGCCACATGCCCTTTCAAAAGCACTCCAATCGCATTTATCTGGACCAACACTTGCCAGAAAAACAAGAGCTGCGTCCAATTGAGCGGGGCTTTTAATCTATCAAGAATTAACATACACTTTGTAAGATGACTCATACTCAGCGGATGAAATTTCTGAAAGCGTGATATTCTGTTCGCATTAATATTATTCCCATATTTTTTTGAAGAAAAAAAATAATTTTGTGAACTCTGGTGATGGAACAAGCATTATATGGTCCAGGATATTCAATGCAAGTAGCATACAAATTATTGCAGCCATTGAAGGTGAAATCGATAGTCATTACTATGAATAAACTCAACAAGGTGAAAGTGCATGTAATCCCTGATGATGTCATTACTGAGAACTCGTAAAGAGAGATGAAAAAGAGATGAGAATTTACTTTTGAATTAATGACGTAGTCCTGAACCAGAACGGACCGATGGATAAGAGCATTTGCAGGATATTTGGTTGCAACCTGTAATGCGTTATAGGATAACCGATTCAGCTAAACAGATTTTCTATTTACACAATCTTCTATTACAGAACTGTTTGTTATGTGATTACCGTGTATAAGAGATTCCCAACGTTCTTATTACAGCCGCCAGCAACACCCGCCTGCAAAAATAAGGGCACAAAATGAAATGTGTTTGATTCATAAATGAATTTATGAATGAAATGTGCCTCAACATAAGTTTGTTTTTCAGAATTCTGCCCAGAGACAACATAAGGAGAATAACCTAGATAGGTACAAAGAGCTCATCAAGTCAACTAGACCAAAAAATCACACTAATTATTGGCATAAGCGGGCATGCTCAATAGTCCCAAGCTCTGATACGAATATTCCATTAAGAAGTAATTTATAGGGACACCTTTAAGACGAACGTTGAGTTTACTGAGTTCCATCGATTGGAAACAATCGATACCAGGATGAAGGAAAGAGAACCATTATCTTCTGCTTAAAATTATGGAAGATTATGGACTTTTTGATTCCCTTGTATTAATCACAGCCAGAATTTGGATTCTGATGTCATAAAAGATGAATACCAAACCGTCTGTGAGGGTACTGCTTCCCTGGAACCAATACCCAACGATAAAATGATACAGTCGGCAAGTAACTGCATTATAGTTTCGACTGAAAATGCATACTTAGTCCAAACGATTCAACCGAAACTCAGATGAACGAAATTCCAAAGAACTAATGATCCAAGTCCTCAAAAACACATTGCCCATTGAACAGAAAAAAAACAGAGTTTTCATTTCAATGTACGGAATTACATGCGGCGTGATGAGAATTTTTCGTACCACGTGTGCGGAAATTTGATAGCACCAAACCCCCTAAGGCATGGAGCGAGTTTGTGCGGAAATTTGCATCACAAATAACACAAGAAGAGCACAATTTGCATCACATAGAGTGAACACTGTGTGGAGATAGATAGAGAGAGAGAGAGAGAAGAGCGAGCGAGCAACATCGAGAGAGAGGGCAAGAAGAGCAGGTGAGCGAGAGAGAGAAGAGTGATCGAGAGAGAGAGGAGAGAGAAAGAGAGAGAAAAGAGCGAGTGAGCAACATGGAGAGAGAGGGCAAGAAGAGCAAGCGAGTGAGAGAGAAGAGTGATCGAGAGAGAGAGAAAGAGGAGCGAGCGAGAGAGAAATGAGCGACCGAGCAACACGGAGAGAGAGAGAGAGCAAGAAGAGCAAGCAAGTGAGAGAGAAGAGTGATAGAGAGAAAGAGAGAGAAGAATGATCCAGAAAGAGACAGAGAGAGGAGCGAGTGACATAGAGAGAGGGGCCGAGAAGAGCAAGAGAGCGAGAGAGAGAAGAGCGAGCGAGAGACAGAAGAGAGAGCGAGAGAGAGAGAAGAGCCAGCGAGAGAGAGAAGAATGAGGGAAGGAGACAGAGAAGGGTGGGCAAGAGAGAGAGAGAGGAGAACGACCAAATGCGAGAGCGAAGAGTGGGCAAGAGAAAGAGAGGAGGGTGACCAAATGAGAGAGAGAAGAGTGGGCAAGAGAGAGAGAGGAGGGTGACCAGATGAGAGAGAGAAGAGAGGGCAAGAGAGAGAGGAGAGCGACCAAATGCGAGAGAGAAGAGTGGGCAAGAGAGAGAGGGGAGGGTGACCAAATGAGAGAGAGAAGAGTGGGCAAGAGAGAGAGAGGAGGGTGACCAAATGAGAGAGAGAAGAGAGGGCAAGAGAGAGAGGAGAGCGACCAAATGCGAGAGAGAAGAGTGGGCAAGAGAAAGAGAGGAGAGTGACCAAATGAGAGAGAGAAGAGTGGACAAGAGAGAGAGAAGAATGACCAGAGGGGAGAAAGAAGAGTGGCCAAGAGAGAGAGGAGAGTGACCAAATGAGAGAGAGAAGAGTGGGCAAGAGAGTAAAGAGCAAGCAAGAGAGAAGAACGAGTGAGAAAGAGAGAGAGAGAGACTTGAGAGTAAGAGGCAATTTTTTGTTTTCTAATTTATTTTAAAAAAATTCGCACAGAACCGCACATTCAGACTAGGTCTCTGTGCAGTGTTGGTGCTGTTTCTCGGGCGAGTGTGCGATGTGAGGTTCGAAATTTGAACCGCACCAACTTGCACATTTGCAAATGTATATGCAAATGAGGCACTAAATTCGAACCGCACCAGTGGGAGGCATTAAATTTGGACTGGTCGCATGAATTGCACATCCCTAATTCAGATTATGCAGATGCAGTAACGCTTGAACAACCACTACCCACTCCGCCCAAAACTAGTTAAAAAAAAATTTAGTTCAAAAAGGACATTCAAATTCACTCCATCCAAACAAAACGCAAGGATAAGCACGAGGGATCGCAGCAAGTGAATAGCAGAAAACATGAGCATAACATTAAAAGTAACCGAAATATCTTCAAACATTCATGATAGATATGCAAACCTCAGACAGCCAATTCACACACTCTCAAAAACGAGACAACTTGAGTGCACTCGAACAAAAATCCAGAAAAATGACAATCTAAGCCCTCAGAATCAAATAACCAATAGAGCAGCCAGAGAGCAGATTTTTTTCAATTCAATGCATATGTCAATCCACCAACGCTTCAACATCTATCACCGACTCGGCCAAAACTAGTCGACCAAAATTCAGCACAAAATAATCACTTGCGTTCAGTCCACCCAACATGAGCATGAATCATGAGCGTAACCAAAATATCTCCAAATTTGCATAATTAATATGAAAAACTTCCAAATTTAATCAATTAAAACACACTGAGGACCTAATTTCGAAGCATGCAAGCACGTACTATCTCGATAAATCGATGAAAAATCAGAAGAGCACGGAAAAAATCCAATTGATGAACACTTGAAGATCGACATTGAGGCAAATACCTCCTTGATGACTGCAGTCAGATTGGCGGTCACTTTGGCATTCACAATAGCGTTCTCCGCTGTCCGCTTGTCAAGGCCGATGCCGAGGAACAAATCCAGCGACTGCTTCCCATCGCCTTCAGCCATCGATTCTTCGTTCTTCTCCGGACGAGATTCCTCCGAAGATTCAATTCTTCCTTGAACAATTCGTCAACGGAAAACCCTAGCAAGATTCTTCGCCAGTCAGCATTTATAAAGTCTCTCAGACAAGGGAGCGGACGGTCTCCTGTATACCGACGGACCACGATAAGGATAAGAAGTCCGCAGATTCATTTTATGGGTTTGCCCCATTTATTTGACTACGCGTTGGCCCCAAAACCTTGGGAAGCCGTTGACCGTGCCCACGGGAATGGACATGTTGACTTTTTGAGTCGGGGAATGCTTTTAATACTAAGATATTTAAATTGTTGATTCTGTTTTTTATGATTTAATGTTTCTATCTTTCAATTTAACTTCTACTTAGACATTGTGTATATTATGTTCTGAAGTGGACATTTATCTTTTTTTTTTTATGCATCGATTGAAGTTCGTAGGAAACTTAAGCTATTCTTACTTCTCTTCTTTATTGACATGGTATCAGAGACATAAGGCCAGATTGTTCTTACTCTCGCCTATTTAATTCCCTCTACATTGTTTTTATTTCCCTCCAATTTTAGATTGAAATACTTAGGAAGTGCTAATTGTATTGCTGATAAGTATCTTCGTTATCATTCTAAATTGCAAAGGTGATTTTGTGGCTAATGACTAATGGGTGCCTATGTTTTAACTAGTGATTCTGTATGAAGCTTAGGTCTGGGTTCGAATCAGAGAACAGTGACAAATCTTCACCGCTAGCAAACTCTCCCTCACCCGAACCACCTCTCATTGCACCTACATTCGTAGAAGAGACATCCACTAGAATTCCACCAATGGACCCTGTAGAGAATGGAGTAGGAAATCCTGAAGTACTTAATGAAGAAAGGAAGATAATTAGAGAATATTCAACACCAGCTGAAACTCCCATTTTAACTAGGATATTTGCCCCTATTAGAGATGATGTGATGTTTAGGATAGACCCACACCAATTTCAGTTACTACCATCCTTTTTAGGTAAGGCAAGTGATGAAACATATGATTTTTTAGAAAAATTTTATGAAGCCTGTGATAGTTGTACCTACCCCAAGATTTCTAAGGAAGCAGAGAGAATGAAACTATTCCATCATGCCCTAAAGGATAGAGCCAAAGATTGGTTTAGAACATTGGGGACAAACTTTGAATCATGGAATGAGATGAAAAAAATATTTTTAAAGAGATACTATATAGTAGCAAGGACGAACTCTTTTAGAAGAGAAATTAGGAATTTTTAGCAGGGTAATGACACTTTTAGTGAAGCTTGGGAAAGACTGATGGGGCTCATAAGAAAATGCCCCCACCATGGCATTCTCAAATGGGACTTAGTTCAAATATTTTACGAAGGATTGAATGGAGTCAAAAAAGGAAGAGTGGATGTTTCGAGTGGAGATGCAATAGCAGACATGTTGAAGATGAAGCTATAGCCCTTCTACAGAAAATGTCTGAAAATTTAGCCTACCACCAAGATGTTTCCGATCATGTGAGGGTTACTCCTCGAAAAGGTGGATTATTGGATGTTAGAGGAGTTGAACCTCAGATTACCATGGACCGAATAGAAAAACAAATTGGTGTCACGATGGGAAAAGTCATGGAGAAGATGAATGAAAAAATGATCTCCTTATGGCAAGGGCAGAGTAGTGGAGGATCACACGACCATTCTTCGAGTAACCACATAACTCGACATGAGATATGCTCAAGTGATGGCCACGCCGAAGAAGTTTGCCCAATGATCTCAGAGGTGAATGACATAGGTAGGCAAGAGACGAACAATGCTCACTGGATCCCTCGAGGAAACTCAGGAGGACAGGGATGGAACCATAGCAATCGCCCACCTCAACAACAACATTATCAAACTTACCGGAATTTTTCAGATCCCACCAATGTAACTCTCACCAAGGTGATTAAAAAAGCTTCAAGAGGACAAGAATAGGACGCTCAATATTATAGAAGAAATGGAGGAGAGGCATCGACGAGAGATGGATAAGCTAAAGGCGGAGATGGGACTTCAAATTGGCCAACCATTTATGCACGATGGAGCACCACAAGGTACTTGTGAAGACTCCACAAAGATGGGCCCAAAGCCAGGTAAGATCCCTACCCAAGCTTGCATTAATCCTAATAATTTTCTTTTATGTTGATATTATGTGTAGGATAAATAGTGAACATACCATGATGTGCATGCCACGTTAGAGAATGATGAAGAAAGAGAGATAAATGCAATGTCTAGACTTAGAAAAACAACACGATCCATTTGCAGCTGTAGAAAAACAAAAAGTGGCTGAGTAAAATCTAGATGAACAAGAAAATGGCAAGGAGATTGTAGGAGAGGCAAGAAATGGAAAGGAACTCGATCCCCAAGCCTATTGTCCACCTATTCCTTTCCCTATTGCTCTACACTCCAATAAAGAAAAATCGAAAGAGAGTCCACTTCTTGAGTATTTAAAAGATGCCACTGTTGAAATTCCTGTTCTAGATGCAATACAATACATCCTTGATTATTCCAAATTTATGAAAAACATCTACACACCTAGGAAGCAAAAGAGGATTCAACTTTTCGAGAATATTAGCTCAATTTTTTGAATGAATTGCCTCAAAAGCGCAAAGATCCAGGAGCACCAGTAATCAAATGCAAAATTAGGGGTGAAATATTTAGCAACGCCTTGCTTGATTCGGGAGCAAGCGTGAATATTATGCCTAAGGCCTTATTTGAAACTTTTAAATTTGGAGAATTGCAACCAGTGAATTTAGAATTGCAACTAGTGAATTTAGGATTGCAATTAGCGGATGGATCAATTAGAAGACCATGTGGTCAGTTAGTAGATGTAGTTATGAAAGTTGAGAAATGTTCATTTCTTGTGGACTTTATAGTAGTAGATGTGAAAATTTCGGGGAAGATTAGTCATGCACCTATTATTTTAGGACGCCCATTTTTAGCTACAGCAAGAGTGAACACCGATTGGAATGAAGGGAAGATTAAATTGAGAATGGGAAATGAGGAGATTGAACTAAAAATTTCTCAATCGATGAAATGTCCTGATTGTAGTCAAGAAGATGTTTATACTTGCTCCTTAGATGATGAAGAGGAGGAAGGCAATTCTATAGAAAATATGACTTATAATGTGTTGGCGGTGAATGGAAGTGATTTTGAGGAGGAGGAGGCTGACGGAAATGAAATAAAGAGCAATAGCATTTATGATCACATATTTATGCCTACAGAGGAATCAAAGTTAAAAACCCTTCCTTCTAATATAAAATATGCCTTCTTAGGTCTAGGAAAAACGTATCCAGTTATTATCTCATCTACACTTACAATGGAGCAAGAGGCTAACTTTTAGAGGTGTTATTAAAACACAAAAGTTCCATTGGATGGGCCATAGAAGACATAGAGGTAATTAGCCCTGAGGTAACATATATTTTTTATCGAGAAGGGGTCAAAGCCATCGGTCAAACATTAGCGACGCCTAAATCCTTATTTGTATGATGTTGTTTCCAAAGAAATCACCAAGTGGCTCAAAGCTGGTTTTATTTACCCTATTTCAGATAGTAAGTGGGTTAGTATGATTCATGTAGTACCCAAAAAGATAGGAATTACTGTCCAAAAAAAACAAAGGCTGAGAAGAGATCCAAACTAGGGTAGCTTCAAGTTGGAGGGTGTGCATAGATTATAGGAAGTTAAATTTAGCAACCAAAAAAGACCACTATCCCTTGCCTTTTACTGATCAAATCCTTGAAAAGTTAGCGTGCTAGAGTTTTTATTGTTTCTTAGATGGTTATTCAGGGTAGAATCAAATTGTAATTATGAAAATGATCAAGATAAGGCTACATTCACATGTCTTCTAGGAACATTTGCTTTTAGAAAAATGCCATTTCTACTGTGTAATGCACCAGCCACTTTTCAAGGGTGCATGAGTGCTATGTTTTTTTATCTTATTGGTACATGCCTAGAGGTTTTCATGGATGACTTTTCTGTGTTTAGAGAATCATTTGAATGTTGCTTGTCTAAATTGGATAAGGTATTACAGATTTGCGAGGAAAACAAGTTAGTGCTCAGTTGGGAGAAATCCCATTTTTTGGTGCTCAGTTGGGGGGTCGTTCTAAGCCACCATATCAGCAAGGAGTGGGTGGCGGTGGACAAGGCAAAGATTGAGATCATCAAGGAGCTTCCACTGCCCATGACCCTAAAGCAGCTTAGAGGCTTTTTGGGCCATGCTGGATTTTATCGTCGTTTTATCAAAGATTTTTCCAAAGTGGCGAAACCCCTAACTTTACTTCTTTCTAAAGACAAAGAACTCATTTTGAATGATGAATGCAAGTTGGCTTTTAATTTGATTAAAGAGGCATTAGTGAAGGCTCCTATCTTACAAGCTCTAAATTGGATTGTTCCCTTTAAAAATTTTTGTGATGCTTCATATTATGCAGTGGGAGCAGTTTTGGGACAACGCAAAGACAAGAAACCTATGGCTTTATATTACGCAAGTAAGACTCTAGACGCTGCTCAGGTAAATTTTTCTACCACAGAAAATGAATTACTTGCAATTATTTTTGCTTTAGATAAATTTAGATCTTACCCTATAGGGAGTAAGATTATAATTTTTGGGGATCATGCTGCTCTTAAACATCTGTTGAGCAAGAAAGAAAGCAAACCTAGGCTAATGCGGTGTATTTTATTGATGCAAGAGTTTGACATTGAAATTTGAGATAGGCGATGAGTGGATAATGGGGCAGAAGATCACCTCTCCTGATTATCGATGCCTTCTCATATTCCCATAGTAGATTCCTTCCCCGATGAGCAAATTCTAGGAATTTCCATTAGGAAATTACCATGGTATGCCCACATAGTAAACTACTTAGTTATTGGTCAATTACCGAATGGTTGGAATTATGATGATCAGACAAAAAATTTGAAGGACATCAAGTACTATTATTAGGATGAGCATGAATTATTCAGATTGGGAGTTAATCAAATTTTTAGACGGTGCATACTGGAAGAGGAACAATGGGGAGTTTTGGAGTCTTGTCACTCATCTTTGTGTGGGGGACATTACTCCTCCAAGATCACAGCGCATAAGGTGTTGCAATGTGGATTTTATTGGCCACATCTTCATCGGGATGCATATGAATGTTGTAAGAGATGCATTCGTTGCCAAGAAGTAGTGAATGTGGGTCACAACGATAAAATGCCTCTCCAACCTATTCTCGAAGTTGAATTGTTTGATCCTTAGGGGATTTATTTTAGGGGACCTTTTCTTCCCTCTTTTGGATATGAGTATATTTTGGTAGGTGTGGATTATGTCTTTAGGTGGGTAGAAGCAATGCCAACACTAACAAATGATCATAAAGTAATTATAAAATTTGTCAAAGATCATATATTTTCCAGGTTTGGGTGCCCGCGAGCTATTATTAGTGATGATGGAACTCATTTCAACAATAAATTCTTCAGCGATTTGTTAGAACGGTATGGCATCCACCATCGGCTTACCACTACCTATCACCCTCAAGCCAACGGCCAAGTGGAAGTGTCAAATAGAGAGATTAAAAAAATGATGAAAAAAATTATCAGCCCTAATGGGAAGGATTGGTCGAACAAGCTGTCTGATGCGTTATAGGCATATCGGACAGCATATAAAACACCACTAGGAATGTCTCCATAAAGGTTAGGTTTTTGAAAAGCTTGTCATTTTCCCTTGGAAATTGAACATCGAGCTTTATGGCTATTAAAAACTTAATCTCTCTCTAGATGATGCAGGTGAACATTGTCTCTTGCAGCCACATGAATAGGAGGAGTTGCAGAATCAAGCATATGAGAACTCCCGCATCTACAAAGCCAAAATGAAGGCATTCCATTATCAACACATTCACATCCTTGAAAAAAAAGTCTGGCTATATAATTCTCGACTTAACTTTTTCCAGGGAAACTTAAATCAAGATGGGATGAACCTTTTATTGTATGCCAACTTTTTGACAACGGATCCGTCCTCATTCGAAACCCAAAATGTGAGGCAGAATTCAAGGTCAATGGGCAACGCTTGAAGCCTTTCATCGAACATGAGCCTCATCCTCCCAGCGAAGATATTCCTTTGGCAGCGGCGACATCCTCATTTGATTGGAGTTCTCAATTAACTTGTTTATCCTTGTCATTTTCCTTATGAATTTTAATACTATTTTGTTGTCTTATTTTCTCTGTGTTTTCTATTGTAACATTGACCAGGATGGGAGTTTTTATGATATACTATGCAGCCTTAACATCTCCAGGATCTTTCACTTATCCCCTCAATGAGAACCACAACGTCCATCCCCATTGTTTGCAATTCTTACCCTCAATTCTCCTTTTGGTTATTTTCTCAGTTATGCATTGTGGACCATGCATGTTCTAGTATGGGAGGGGGGGGGGGGGGAAGTTAGTTCATTTCATAGGTTAAACTGTAATGCATGCATTTAATTTTGAGGAATATTACATGAATTGAATTTGCCACCAACCATGATTAACATGCCTATACATGAATCAAACTTTTCATCCATGGGTTTGGAAACATGTGTAGAGAAGTAAGCTCCAAGTGCGGATCAAGAGCATGTAGAGATGGAATATTGGTGATTTTGATCAATGTGTGGTCAAATTCAATTTGGAGGGGGTGTCTAGTGGGTGATCAGATGATTGGAAAGTTTAAGGGTAGAGATTCTATGCTCCAAAGGTAGAGTGATGAGTGAATTGAGGCCCCCCATTCCATTAGCTTGAAGTAACCAATCCCACTTATGAATTTTGTCTCACCATTAGCCTACTCTTTTTTCATAATAGGAGTGAGTCATTCTCCAAGTGCTATGCACAGAATACATCATCTTCACCTGCCTCATTGTTCCACACACCTCACATCCTACTCATCATCAACTTGATTCCACCACCTCATTTTCCCGCACATTTCACATTTTATCGATCATTGCCTTGATTCCACTACCGAAGATATGCCTATCTCCCAAGTATGTCTATCTTCCTTTCCACGCTATCACTCCGATATCGCCTCTTTGCCTCTTTTTCTGTCCATGACTCGCTCTGCATTATTTCAATCTTATTATTCTGTCCATTCTCTTTTGACCAATATGATTGTTATGTCACTCATGCTAGTTGTGATAAGATGTTTAGAAACCGTTTAGAAGATGGAAGGTGTTTTTATTTTTGCCATGCCCCTCTTCGTTAAAAATAATAATAATAAAAGAAAAAAGAAAGAAGAAGAAGAAAAACATATATAGGTGAATTGAAAAGAAAAAAAAGAAAAAAAAGGGGCTTTGACTTGTGCAAATATCTTGTGTTAATATTCCATTCATGCTCATATTGTTCTACATGTATGTATCATCATATTGGTCCCATCTTTTCTATCTCCCCCACTTCTAAAATCTTGGGAGTAGGTTATCTTAGGTAGCACCACATCTCTTTGACAACAAATTTATCCCATAGGTAACGCCTACCCTATTCCCCTCACAAGACTTCCATCTTATCTATCACAATCTCGATAATTCCGCTATATATTATTCTTGTTATCTTCCATATTCTGTGCTCAACATGAGGAGGAAATTGGCTTCTTCTATTCTTTGGTAGGAGAAACACTAATGGAGAGACAACAACTAGGTGGCCACCAACTGGGGAGAGAGTGATCTTGCTTGCGAGAGATGCGAGGCCTGTACCAAATGAGTGCAGCGAGACTGCCTTAGGAGTATAGCGTCATACCTAGCGACATGTACACTCCATTTTCATCTGCGTAGGAACCCCACATTCTTGAAAAGGTCAACGCTCAAATTTTCATTTAGTATTTTATCTCAGCTTGTGATTGATATGTTTGCCACTTCCAACACGTGTTTCTTTGACCCACAATATGAAAAAATGAGAAGTTGGCAAAATACCTAGATGTTGCTAAGGGACTAGCAATGTCTAAGTAGGGGGGGTATATGATAACAACCTAAATTCGGTCTTTATTTCAAGAAATTTAGTACAATTTTTTATGCATTTAACGATATTAAAATGGGGTTATTATCATATATTTACATGTAATTAATATTTCTTAGTGATTTCTAATTTTTCCCTAATTTTATGTTAATTTAATGAATTTTTTGGGATTTATTTAAGCTTGAAATAATTATTTTTTATTGAAAGTGGCAGGTTTAAAATTTAATTTTGAGGTTAGTTATTGTGGGGTGAATTACTGAATTTTCTAAATTTTTTTGGAATTTTCTATGATTTTTAAGGATTTTTTAGAATTTTTATGGGTTTCATTTGAGGAGGAAATTAATTTTTAAAGAGGAAAAGGATATATTTATAAGGATAAAATGAGTGTTAAAGTAATTTTCCAACTTCAAGGGGTTTTTCGTAAATACATGTTACAATTATACCCCTAAAAAGAGCTCTCGGTCATTTCGGCAGAGGTATAGTAAAAGTTGCAGGGATTTAATTGACAATTGTCATGGTATTTTTGTGATTTCAGTAAAAAATTTAGAGGAGAGGGAGTGCGGAAGGGCATGTACACAAATACTTCTGTGCGGCGTCCAACGGCAATTTCACGTTTCAAAAAGGACTTGTGCGCAAATGTCCAGGCAATTTTTTTGGGCGTCAACGTGGCCTCATCTCAGCCCTCGGATGAGAATCCGACGACGCTTGGTGATGCTGGCCACCAGATGGCAAGTTCACCGCTCATGCAGCGCATACAAAGTGCATGCACGGGCACTGATGTGGCATGTTTTTATTCGTCGATGCTGTGAGAAATGCACATCATATGCGTTTTAAATTTATACAACCAGTTTTCTTGATCTGTTTTTCTTTGTTTTTATTTTCTCAAGGAGGTATGTGGCGCTCAAAGATCAAACCTGAAAAAAGGAATTTAAAATGCATTAGCCAATGAGAAAATGACACATCATTGCGTGTTTAAATAAATAAATAAATGGATTTAAATCCAATGGCTAAAATTGGTTTAAATTCATTTATTCATAACTTTTGATCCTGAAGTCTGATTGAGATGATTTTTTATGTATTTTTTTTGTATTAACCTCCTATTTCTATCTGTATGGTTGGATCATTAAGATCAAGTCTAAATTGATAGATAAAAATTAATTACTAAATGGGGGTAAATTGGTCATTTTTACCATGTAACCTAAGTATAAAAGCTGAATTTCGAGAAGGGAAGCTCATTCTCGATGGTGCTCTATCACAACTGCAAGACAGAGAGGAGCTCCAGCTTGGATAAACCTGTTTGGTACCTTTTCCTTCATTGTATTTGAATTTTTGGTGTACTTTGGATGATGTTTTAGTTGAATTTCTTCATCGTTCTTCTTGAACTTGGTCTGAACTTCTAAACTGCTAGGCTTGAGCAAAGTGTACAAGCCCTTGCTGAGATTGGGAGGAGAGATTGAGAGATTTACCTAGCCATTCCAAGTGCACATTAGAAAAAAATTTAAAAAAAATATTTAATTTTTAGGAGATTAAATTACCCCCTTTTATTATATAATGGTGTAGTTATTTCTGATTTATCAAACCTACAAAATCAACCAAACCAAATCAAAAGTTCCCTCTCAACGTCTCTAATTGACCCCTTTGACCCTTTTCTTTGGATCAAAGAAGCCAATCTAGAGCCCCTGATTTCTTCTATTCCTCTCATCTTTTCTACCCCCCTTTCTAACTTCCTTGTCTAATTAGGTTGATTTGTGAATATTAAATTAACTCTAATTAGGGTCAAATTACTCACACAGATCATCAAATTGGATTCCTTACTAGATTCCCTTGGACGATACCTTTACTTATCACTACACATCTTAAGTAGGGTTTTTTTAAAAAAAATTTATTGTATAAGCTGAAATTGACAACGATAATGATTAAATTTTAGTAGAATTCACCCCTATTTTTGGCTTATCAAGTGGAAACTACATTCACAGTGTACTAAAGAAAATCCAACAAATGTATGTAACCCTCTAGGTTCATATATTATCCCAATTAAAAATTTTAAAGGCCCAAAACATTTATTAACCACCTTGTTAGTTAATGATGTCAGCCTATATAGTAATTAATCAATGATTAACTTAACCTGATCGATGAGTTAATTTTTCAGCCCACAGGATGCCAAGCTACACCTCATGCTCTAGAAGATGCAATTTGTTCGAACTATCTCATGAAATATTGCCCATCATTAGTTACCATATACATATAATCCTTCCTATTCACAAAACTTTAGAATAACTTAGAGTACATTTAGTTGTCGAACCCTAATATGTTATTTATTTAGTATTAGTGTGTAACAACGATCAATAAATAACCCTCTCCAATGTCCCGGACAGAGCTTTTATGCATCTTCTTCCTCATGTAAATTTCATATTATACTTGATGGAAATATATGTGGCCGGCAAGCCAATCATACATTACACATCACGTTCCATGTTTATTAATAGAACATATTCATTATAGTGCATGTGTGATGCTTATAATGAAGTTCATGAATACATGATCAAACTTAGTGAATTATGATGAGATCGTAATACAGAGATCACTAGTCTTTAAGCATGTGTTCTAAACATTCCTATTCAAAGGATACGCGAGAAGGACATCAAAATATCTAGATATAATAACACTATCTAGCCTCACTCATATGATGAGTATAGTTGGTCCCATAGCCATTACTGTGGAGACACTAAGGATAGATAGAGGGTGATCTTTAGTGGAAAGAGTTCATTGAATTGATTTGTATGAATCCCTGAATGGTATTATACCAAACTGTCAATCAGATTGATTTACATCACGGTTGTATAAGTGGTCCTTAGACCTGAGACACCAAAGACATCTTGTAGACGGAAGGTTATACTTTGACTGTGGCCAACAAATCTCTAATCATGGGATTTTAAACAGTCTTAGTTCAGGTGCATCAAGAAGTTTACAAAGACGATTAAGTGGTCAAGATGGGATCGTCCACCCTCGGTATAAGAGGTGACAACTCAAGGAAGATGATGCGACGAAGTCCTTGGCCAAGGCAATAAAATATCGGAGAAGAGTTCTCCGATGATTTTTGAATGCATCAGTACTAACTTGGATGACAGTTGACCATGCCCTGAGTTGTCTAAGGAGCATAAAGTGGATGAGGGACTATACATACACGGTAACTTATCAGGGACTATACATACACGGTTCCATGAGTGAGTTGATACACACTACTTCGTATCTTCTATAACACGAGGTGTAGCTTGGCACCCCACGTGTTGGAGACACAACCTATTGATTGGGTTAAATCGAACTGAAATTAATTAATCCATATGTTGATATAATCTATTAATTTGGAATGCCAATAAAGATTATTGGGCCATTGGAGTCGATAACTAGACTGATACATGGGCCTAGAGGGTCACACGCAGATGGTCTTTTGGACGTTAGAAGATATACTTAAGTTTTGGGGGTTTTTATGAAAAATACCCACTTAGTATAAATAAGGTATGGCCTAAACTAAATTCACCCATGCTAGAATTATTCAGGGGCCTTTCCCTTCTCCCTTCTCCCCACACTCCCTCCCCACTCCTCATGCGATCGAGATGATGTAACAACGATGACGAAGAAAGAACGGGGCTTGATGAGGAGATTTGACGTACTGAGGATTGCGTGGATATGTCTATAGGCTGCACACTTTAGTAGCTCAACTAGTCTTGCTCTGGGATCCAAGAAATCACGGGTGCGATCCATGCAAAGGTACTTCGTTTCATGATTTTATTAATGTCGTTCGATTGCATTCAAGTCTTCCTCTGGAGAATGTTTTGACTTGTTCATCCATATCAATGCCTCTAGAACTCAATAATACTAAGGGTGGACAATCCCATATCGACTACTCGACCGCCTTTGTTCATTTTTTATATTTTGAGTAGTCATGTTGACAATATTAACTACTCAAAATATGGTCATATGTCTCTCACGTTAATGAACTACTTACACAATTATGATGAGAATTAACATCATTGACCTCATGCATGGTAAATTTAAGGGATCTTCAATATAATCCTCTAAAGAGTACCTACAATCTATCCTTAATGTCTCAACACTAATGGCGACGAGATCAAATACACTTATTATATAAGTAAATCTACATTGTGTTATCCTATCACAATGACTTGGCGTGCATATAGAATATCCAATGAATAGAAATAGTTAGAATGTATGCATGTAGATTAGTTGTCGCTATATTATGATATCATCGTAATTCACAAAGTTAGTGCAAAATTTACAAACATCACGCGATAAATAATAAATAAATAAATATTCCAATCAACTAAAATAAATCATAGAAGTGTGATTGGCTTGGCAGTCACATAATATCTATCACATAAGGGGGAAGATCGCCTAATGAGAGAACATGATAAAATAATGATGGAATATAATGCCTCAACGCTAATGATTGTGATGTTATACATGGTCCTCATTCGTGTGGGACCGGACCGTGCTACTATACCCTTGTATTTTGATTTCCTTTCATTTAACTTTCGAATATGAATGCCTATAACATGTGTTTAAAAACTACTGATCTTTGTATATTGATATCGTCATAATTCACTAATCCATTACATTTATTTGTGGACTTCATCATAAGCAGTGTGCGTGCATTATATGGAAATATTCTATAAATTAATCTTGAACATTATGTAGACAAGTGGTTGACTTGCTCTACGTTTTTCCATCAATTTTTTTCATAAGAATGTGCACATTGCCATTGTTGACAAAGAAACAGCTAAAATCTAATAAAATTAACATGGTGAAAAATAATTAGATCTGGGTTATCCTCCCTTTTAAAAATAAATCCACGACTTATCATTGCCTTTAGATATCTTAATGGGCCTGGCTACTTTCATATTGGAAGTAACAAGATAGTGCATGAATTGGCTTAAAGTTTTCACTTAATGAGTAGTATATTAATTATGGGGATGTAGGGCCTTTAGTGGAACAAAACTAAAGCGATACATGCAGCGGACGATATTGGAATCTTTACGATGATGACAAAACCTATGATAAAATCGCGTGTGGGCAGATGAAATTTGTGATCTGATCTAATGTTAGCTGACACTATTGTGATATGAATCAGGATGAGTGTTACTTATGTATAAAACCATTTCAGAATTGATTAATATAAATTCGTTGAACTCTTTTCCTAAAGAGAAACCACTATTCTATCATTATGTCTACACTAGTGGTGATAAGGTCAACCATAATAATCATTTGAGCATGATGATATAGCACTATTATGTCAATGTGATTTAATGTCTTTCTCATATATCCTATGAATAATAATGTCGATAATTACTTGCTTTCATTACAATCATCGCATGTGATATATAATGGGACATGTCGATATGCTTGTGAGCCTGTTAGTTTACATGAAATATTTAGGAATTTTTAAATGTTCAATGGCATAGAAGTTTTTTACATTTCATTTAGCATTCATACCAAAAATTATTAGTATGAGAGCTGCATGTGGGTTCCTAAGACATCTAAGTCGAACTATAAACTTTGTAAAAAAAAGAAGGTACATTTGACAACATTTACACGTGCAAGCTTGTGAACTGAAAGCTATTGAGTGTGAGTTTGTATAATTAAATACATCAAAAAATTATTTAATGTTTGGATTAGAGGTTGATAACGTCAAATTAGATCAGTAAAATAGGCTTTTATACTTTATTTTTATAAAATATTTTTAGATTTGCACTAGCATTGTTCACCATTAAAGGATAAAATGATAGATTTATGATTTATTTTTCTAAGTTCTATTTTTATATATTTTATTGATTTTTTAGACTAACCCCACTTGATTCTTTCGAGTCAAGTGGACTTCTCACGTCTTCTTGGAGTTTTATTTGATAAACAGGACTTAGGTAAATATAATGGTGGATTTGAGATACAAATTGGAGAAAATTAGAAATCAAATGGATGATGAGAGGAGGCCCAATGCACAAGAAGCCCATTCTAGAAGTCCATTCAAACCTCCTTAAAGACTGGGTCAACTAAAGGCAAGAATTGTAGAACTGACCCACAATTTGAATTCGAATGGTCTATTTTGAAATATGAGAAGGATGGCATGTATGTCCTGACTAGAAATCAATAAATCTTAGCCCTCCAATCCCTTGGAATTAAATCCAATGGATGGGAGAGTTAGGTCACTTCTATTTAGTCTCTTCTTGCCTCTCTTCTTTTTATCTCGTCTTGGATTTCTGCTCCCAACTTGTTGTTGGAGGCCTAGTGAATCAGCTTTATTTGATCCATTCTTGTTCTACAAGAGTGTGGGAGAGAGAATTCAAGGGTGATCAAGATTCTTGGAGAAAGAGCGCCACTTGGCCCTTGGGGGACATGACAACAAGGTTCGTGTGATCTCTTGAAGTTTTGATTTGAATTCTCCACCATTTTGTCTAGGTAAACATTCTAGAGGATAGACTAGACTTTAAGCTTTTCAACGCATCAAATAGTACTAAAAAATTCCTCTCTAAAGTTTTTAAAGTTTTTCTTTAAAGTTGGAGGCCTAAGGTTCTATTAATCTTTAAAGTTTTTCTTACCCTGGAAAAATTCGTAAAAATCACAATAAATTATTAGAAGTTATAATAAACAACATAAATACTTATTTTATTTATTAAAATTTTTAAACTAGTTTTCTATCAATTAGTTGATTTTATCTTTACAAATTAGTTAAAAATAAAAAATATAAAATCACCAAAGAAAGTTATTTCAAAATATATTTGAATTACAATTTACTCTCTCATTACTTCCTCCTTGAGGATTCAACCCGTACCTACCCTATTCTAGGTAAAGAAATTTTTATAAATATATTGTTGCATAAATCAGAACCTTAAATGACTTATTTAACCCAAATTCTGGTTTATCAGAGGTCACATATCAAAGTGAGTTCATTTCTTGGAGAATTCTAAATTATCATTTGAGACTGGATACATTACACATCATAGAGTTGAATGATGAGATATATCCTATCAAGGCATATTTTTTGATATGTCATTGATCAAGTTGAGTTCATTTCTATGAGTATTCTAAATTATCATTGAAGGCTGGATACATCACATGTTCTAGAGTTCTCTGATCAAATACTCCCCAATAAAGTACCATTCTTCTGCATGTTAAAGATAAATCCAAGTTTATTAAATTAAATTATCATAGGAGACTAAATACAGTACATGTTCTAGAGTTCTCTGATCAAACACTTTCTAGCAAAGTATCGTTCTTTTGTATGTAATTGATCAAGCCAAATACATTCATCCGAGTCTTCTAAATCATCATTGCAGACTGGATACATCACATGTTCTAAAGTTCTCCAATCAAACACTTTCTAGCAAAGTTCTCCAATCTTCTGTATGTTACTGATCAAGCCGAGTTCGTTTATTTGAGTCTTCTAAATCATCATTGAAGACTGGATACATCACATGTTCTAAACCTCTCCAATCAAACACTTTATTGGAAAGTATCATTCTTCTGTATGTTAATGATCAAGCCGAGTACATTTATATGTCTCTTCTAAATCATTATTGCAGACTGGATATATGACATTTTCTATAGTTCTCTTAGCAAATACATTCTAAGAAAGTATAATTCAAGTTTGGATTCTCCATGGCAAATTTATTGGGATAAATTATTCTGTTTTTTGTTTTTTAAAACGGCCCATTTAACCCATTCGTCCACTCCTATATAAACCCACGGCTTAATCCCTTCCAAAACCCTGTTACTCTTTCGTCAGAGAGTATCAAGACCGTTCAGAGAGATGACGATACTCTCTTCACCAGTTCCTCTTCAAAACCCTCGAATTTTCTCTTATACGTCTCATCGTAGTACGATTTTCTTACCCAGAGTGTCTTCCTCTGCGAAGAAGAGCTTCTCGTTGAAATGCAGCCGCGGAGATCTCTTCGACACGCAGCAGCAGAGAAACTCTGGACTAGGAGATGGAGGTATGCACCTCTGAACCGGTTTTTGGTATTCGTTTAAGATTGTTAGTTCTCTGTGCTTTTCTTGTAGTATTCAAAGATGTTGATTTTGGTTAATGTGTTTGCATGTAGTATGGTATAATATATCTTATTAATCTCTTCATTTTTGTCACACTTGGATAGAAGAAAGAATTCGTATTTGAGCTCTATTCTATCTATTTCTTGACTTCAACGCGGATTAGTTTGTCGACCAGGTTTAATATACTCACTTTCTGAAACTAGAGTTTCCGGGTTTGGAGGTGCATTATCAATCGCTTATCTTGGTATTCATTTAATATTGTCAGGCTTTGATGGTTTTCTGTGTGTATTCAAAGCTGTTAATTTTGGTTCATGTGTTTGCATGTAATCTGGTGCAATATATCTTATTAATCTCTTCATGTTTGCTATTTGGATGGAAAAAACACTCGATGATGGGCTCTGTTCTATCTATTTCTTGACTTCCCCATGAAGTAATTGATCAGGTGAAATATCAATCACTTATTTGAATTTAATTACTTTAAATTATAGCTCCGACTGCTAGAGTTTTCGTGGGACACTCTATATACAAAGGGAAGGCGGCGCTTACTGTGGAGCCCAAAGCGCCAGAATTTTCCCCCCTGGAGGTAAATTCAACTACCCATTAGCTTATTTTTTGCTTAATTAAATTAATCTGTTATATTAATTGCAGTCCGGATCTTACAAACTTTCGAGAGAGGGATGCATCTTTCTGCAGTTCGCCCCGTCTGTGGGAACTCGGCAATACGATTGGAACAGAAAGCAGGTGATCTTCAGTCTGCTCTGTTTTCCTGGTTAATTATGTTTATAAGATCAAAACTAAAAGTTGTTCTTTCGCTGGATAAATATTTTTAAAATCTTTAATTCGTAGCAGATTTTTAATCCTTTTCTCTGCTGGAAATACATGTTTCTTTTGATCTGCTCCGTATCCTTGTATCAAGTTGGTGCATAATATCTCGTCGTCAACTTTCCTGTTTATAGCAAGTAATGATTAATTAATTTTTTATGATAATTAAATTGTTATTCAGATGATCGTAAGATTAACGCCAAAGACCTGTCCCAAGTTGTTCTTCATTCGCTGGATTAATATTTTTCAGATATTTAATTCTTAACATATTTTTACCTCTTTTTCTCACCTGGAAATACTGGGTCTTTTGACTTTCTCCCGATTCTTGTATCAGCTCGGCAGAGTAATTAACATTTCGTAATTTATTTTGATTATGTGTAAAATGGTTGAGATTTTTTGAAGAAAGATAGGGGAAATCACGCAGAATCGGTGATCAAAAATTGTTGATGATGATTTATTGACCATGCAGGTCTTTTCACTGTCTGTCTCTGAGATTGGAATGTTGATGAATCTTGGTCCAAAGGACTCGTGTGAGTTTTTTCACGATCCGTTCAAAGGAAAGAGGTAAGACGCTGTCAGTATGCTTGAAATAAAACTAAAATAAAGATAAAGTTACAAATTGGGAATTATGGCATTTTTTGTTGAAACATTTGGGAAATATTAAACATACACTAACATCGTCATTTTTTCTATATTTTCCAATTATCGAAAGGGGTTTATTGTCTTCTAGAACTCACGTTGAGAAGTTGTCTCCTTGCAGCGACGAAGGGAAGATTCGGAAAGTACTGAAGGCTGAGCCTTTCCCTGATGGCGGCGGCCATTTCTTCAGTCTGAGTAATTACTCTTCATTCTCCCACTATTTCACTATGAAATCGCATATTCTCTTTTGCCATGATTTTATAAACTTTTTTGATAAATTCATGTTTTTGGAAGATAATGCATTAAAGAAATAAGAAAAAAGTGTCCAAAACTTCTTTGAAGATACTCCCATAACCCTATTATGTGAATTTTCGTCATTTTACCTTTCCAATCGGGGTGTATTTCGGTCTTGGCCATATCACATGCTAATTTCCCTCCCTTAAGAATGACATTATACTTCTGTCCTGATTTTGTGATCGTATGTGGTGAAGTCATCTTCTTGAACCATAGAATTATGTTTTTTTTCTGAAAAAATATGTATAATTAGATGAAAAGCGCTATTATGTGGTCAGTACTCATGAATTTGGTGTCCTTTTGACGCGCCATATCACTTTTTTATTTACTTGTATACTTATGTTTTTTATTTTATTTTTCTGTTTTTTTCAGGCGTTCAAAACCGGCTCCAGAATATTGATGAAAATATCTACATACCCATCACTAGAGCGGAGTTTACTGTACTGAACTCGGCCTTCAATGTGCGGTTTGTTTATTTTGGCGGTTCCCGTTGATTGGCAAAATTAGTCAATTAAATTAATTTTCTTCCTATAATTGCAGTTTGTTATCCCATATTTCCTCGGATGGCATGCTTTTGTGGACTCGGTAAAATCTGAAATCCCGAGTGGTACAAATCGATCTAGCTCAGAGTTCGAATGGGGAAGATAAGGCGAAGCCCATTAAGCAAACTTGAAGCGATCGCCTCTTTTGGGGATTCTACCAATACGGTACAATTATCTTACTCAGTAAGGTAAAAATATTTTTATTAAGAAGACATAAATTAGTGTTTTTAGTCTCTCTCTAGCAAATCCCCAGTCTCAAACTCTCTTTCCTCTATATATTTGTCCCTTTCTAGATTGACTGTGAATAGACATGCATTTACTTATTAGGTTTAGTGGTTAATTAAGTCTCTTGGCAAAACATAGGTAGTCTCTAGGATCAAGTATTTTAGCCAAGTGCAGGCATTGTTTGATGTAACCTACCAAACAAAATTTTGACTTACAACGCGTATTCTGTATATTCTTGAGAGTCTGGTAGATTTTTGATGATGTAAGAAAAACCCTATGATAAGGAGAAACACATGGATAGGCGAGAAAATTATGAAATGGATACGTCAATTTTTTGATATATTTTTATGACCTTATTGGACTAATAAGTATATCAATTGAAGATGATTGGCACAAGGCACTCATCTGGTGTAGAGATTAAATTTTCTCGGTGTAGAGATTGTCATACATCTTATTCTTTGATTTATGGGATTGTAAAATATTGTCACATTAATAACTAACTAGACAGTTTATTGCGAGCATCGTGGAAAAATATAGTACATTCGTTATGCTGATTTTATTATTTTCTAATTTTAAAAACTGTTGTTCAAAGTTCGTCCATATTATTATACAGAATCTAAATACAAAATGATCTAATCTATATAATTTCAAACAGTGTTTCAGTTTTTTAATCAACATTTAGTGATTAGGATCTGCGTCAACACAAGATTTCATCCATGAAAAAAATATGAGATAATCTTTTCATATGGAAATGACACTTTCCCTATAGTTTTTGGATTATGTTTCCATGCCTCAGGAGAAGGCATACCATGTAACCCTTATGCAATCTCATCGTTCTCCTAAAGATTAAGTTATGTGATACGATGTAAATTAACTTATGCATTTTTCTATTATGTGGATACGTATGATCAAGGAGAAACCAAATTTGTCATGATTCACTTAGACAATATAAATTAGCAAAAATATCACAGATCTCTTGATACTTTCCACGTACTAACATGGAGATATCATGAGATTTCCCTTTTATTTTCTTTTTTAGATGCAATATCACAGATCACTTGTATTGTATCATATGTTGTTTTATAAGGAAAAACAATGGAAATTATTCACAAGTCACCTCTGGAAGTCTCGAATAAGATGATAGGGTCAATTTAGGAAACTATAAGGGGTAGAATGCAAAATCTTGGGCCTCACCAGGCTTTCCCTGTATCCGACCAAAGTGCATTCATTTTATACAGTTTTGGTTGTTTTCATTTTATATAGTTCTGATTGGTTTCTCATACTCGGATGGTCATATCACGATAATATATTTCCGTTTATTTTTTAATATAAAGTGCATCACAGATCGAGTGTAGATTGTCTTATTTCAAATTGTAATTATTTACACAGTCCATGAGTAAGACTCAAATGTAAAAAACTATCTGGACATAATGTAAATATTTTTTGGGCTTGCTCTCTGATCCTTTGTCACATATTTTTTTTGATAATGATTTTATCACGGATCTCTTGCAGATTAGCTTATTTCTATTCACGACAAACATTGAAATTATTTACATGTCCCATGAGGAAGGCTTAAAACTGGATGTAGGTCAAATGTAAGAAACTATCATGGGCAGAATGTAAAACTTTTGGGCTTGCCTGTGGTCCTTTGGACAATATTCTATTTTTATTTTAATATGAATTTTTATCACAGATCACGTGTATGTTTCTTTATTTCAATCATTGTGAAAAAAAATTGAAATTATTTACATGTCCCATGAGTAAGACTCAGATACAGTGATAGGTACAATTTATGAAACTATGGGGGCAGGATATAAACTCATTGGGCTTGTTATTTGATCCTTTAACCACTATTTTAATTTATTCTTTAATATATATAATATTTTAAATCACTTGTGGATTGGTTTAGTCCAGTTGGATGTGAAAATAATGGGAAGTATTTGCATGTCCCATTAGTGAGACCCAAATAAGGTGGTTGGTCCAATTTAAGAAACTATCAGGGCCAGAATGTAAAACTGTTAGGCTTCTCCTCCGATCTTTTTCATTAGTCTTGTTTATCATTATATTAATCTAAATATGTATCACAGATTTCCTGTAGACTGGTTTACTTTCTATTTACAGCAAAGATAATTGAAATTATTTAAATGCCCCACCAGTGAGACTCAAATACAGTGATCAATATAAAATTTTTAGGTTTGTCCAATTGTGATATATATTTTATCAGAAATTATGTGTACTAATTACATTTACATAAAGCTAAAGTAAATTGTTTCATGTCCTATGAGGGACACTCAAATACGGTGATGGGTCCAATTTAAGAAACTATAGGGGGCAAAATGTAAACTTTCGGTACCTTTGCTCTGATCATTTTTTGATTCCTTCAAATCATTTCGAAGATAATGGAAATTATTAATGCACCCATCAACAATACTCAAATGAGGCGGCAATCCCTAATTGAGAAAATATCAGGGTTAAAATGTAAATTTTGGGTCTTGTCCTCTGACCGTTTTGTCACTATTTTCCTGTCCCCACAAAAAAATCTGTCATGTTCTACAGTTCATATCGCAGATCATAGAGCTCCAAATAAATAATCCCCTGACCCCACTATGATTAGTTACTTTCCATAAATTACATGGACATATCACGATAATTTTCCTTTATTTCTTCCTTAATAAGTATTGTACTACAAATCACATGTTAATCGGTATGTTTCTACATAAATGTAAATTAATTTATTGTCCGCTTTAGTAACACTCTAATGTGGTGCAAGACTCCATTTAAGCAACTATGAGGGGTCAAATTTCTACTCACAGATCTCTTACCAAAAGCTCGTTCACGATTCCATATTTTAATTATCATTATTTTTTATTCTAATTGTCATTAATCTGTATACTCACAAATCACATGTAATCTAGTTGATTTTTATTTACAAGGAAATAATGGAAAATATTTGCATGTCATCTCAGCATTGTGGTAGAATGCAAAATTTAAACTATTTAACGATTATTTTTTATTTTTAATACTACATAAAATGCGTCACAGATCACCTATGCGTAGTTTAGGCTGATTTCTTTTTATTTACAAAAAGCAGAGCAAAATATTTAGCTGTCATCTTAGAAAGGCTCAAATATGGTGGCAATCCTAATTTAAGAGAACTATAATGTGTATAATGTGATTATCTTATTCTTTCACGTTAATTACTTTTTATTATTTTATAACATATAAATATTATTTGCTTCAATTTAGACTGGTTTATTTCTCCATTTACAACACTAATAATGGAGATTATTTGCATATTCTCCCAAGAACGTGAAAAGCCCAATTTAAGGAACCAATGTTTTTTTATGCGAGATTTCTGTTTACAATATATTAGATTCACCATAGGATTTATTTCTATTTATACCGAAAATAATTGAAATTTACTTAATATCCCCTCATTAGGACTCAAATACGGTGGTAAGGCCAATTTAAGAGATACTAGGGGCTAGAATGAAAACTATCAAAGGAACAATGCGATGCTTATTTTTTCACTATAATTTTTTCATTGATAATATATTAGACTTACCACATAATTTATTGCAGTTTACACTAAAAATGATTGAAAATTTTCTAAATGTCCCCCTCACTGGGACTCAAATACGGTGGTTAAGGCCAATTTAAGAAGATATTAAGGGTTATAACGAAAACACTATCTGGGAAACGATGCGATGTTCAAATTTTCACAATAAATTCTCTTTATTATTTTATGATATGTTATTTCTGTTTACACCAGACATACTGGAAACTGTCCAACTGTCCCTCACTGGGGCTCAAATGCGGTGGTAAGGCCGATTTAAGATGATATTAGGGAGCATAATGCAAATTATCAGGAGTAGAACTCGATGTTTATTTTTTGATTATTTTAGAATATATAAGATTTACCACATGATTTATTTGTATTTACACCGAATATACTGGAAATTATCCAATTCTCCCCGTCACTCGGAACCAAATGTGCGGTTCAGGCCAATTCAAGAAGATACTCAGGGTTATAATGAAAACTGTCAGGGATAGAATGCGACGGTTTCACGATAAATTCTTTTATTAGGATTTTATAATATATTAGATTTACCAAAGGGTTGTTTTCTATTTACACCGAATATACTGGAAATTATCTAAAATTCCCCGTACTGGGACTCATATAAGGGGCGAAGGCCAATTTAAGAAAAGAGTAAGGGCTGTCACAATAAATTATTTTTATTCTTTTACAATATATTAGAGCTACACGGCTTATTTCTATTACGCCAAAAACAATCAAAATTTATCTAAATGTTCCTGTCACTCGGACCCGAATATGGGGTGAAGGCCAATTTAAGGAGAATGTAAGGGGTATAATGAAAACTGTCAGGGGGTAGAATTCGATGTTTTCACGATAAATTTTTTATTAGGATTTAATAATATACTTGAATAACCACAAGGTTTATTTCTATTTACGCCGGAACCGATGGAAATGGTCTAAATATCCCTCTCAGGGGCACTCAAATACGAAGGTAGGGGCAATTTAAGGAGCTATGAGGGGTAGAATGAAAAATGTTTGGGGCCTGGCAGATGTATAAATAGCGTTGGGATTTTCATTTAATGGGAGTTTGATTGCATTTCATCGAGCTCGGGGGGAGATTCTTCAGATTCCGCGACGGATCTGGTGTGCAGTTGTAAGAATTTCTGATTCCGGCAAGATGTATGGATTCGAGGCTATGACTTTCAACATCCATGGAGGTTATCTTGAGGCAATCGTGAGAGGGCATCGCGCCAGCCTGCTCACAGCTTCGGATTACAACAATCTCTGCCAGTGCGAGACCCTCGATGACATCAAGATGCACCTTTCGGCCACCGAGTACGGCCCTTATCTCCAGAATGGTGAGCTCGAGGGGGATTGTTTTCCCGAAACGTTTTTTTTTTGTTTTTGGATGTGAAAGTGAAAATTTTGTTGGATTGTCTTTAATTGAAGATGGGTTTGTTTTTATGTGGTAGAATGATCTTAGTTTTATTTATAATATACTTTTTAGGATAGTCTATGATTTAATTTTCTGTTTTTTCTCTTTTTTATTGCGTTCCCTTAGCCGGAAAGATTTGAGAATGATTTATGAAATGGTGAGCACGGCGGGGATTGGTCCACCGGATCATATATTTCGTCTCGCGTTTCATTGAATTCCCTTTTTTCCTGAATACGAAAATGAAAGTTTCCGAGAATTTCTGTAATTGTAGATTGATTTATTTTTCCAGGAAGGAAGGTTTCGTAGTTTCAGTATTTCCCCTTTTTTTCCGCGTTCACATGCCTGAAAAAAATTGTACTTTTTCATTGAATGTTGAGCACGAGGGGGATCACTTCCCCGAAATATTTATTTCGTCTCACGTTTGATTGGATTTCCATTTTTCTGAATATGAAAATTTAAGGTTGGTTCATTTTTATGATATTTAATATTTCATATTTTAGTCATTTCACCCTTTTCCCCCAATTCCCTTAGCCGGAAGCAATTGAGAATGATTGATTGATAGGACGAGGGGATTGCTTCCACGGAAATGAAATTTTCATAGAATCTTCTTTAATTTAATATTGCTTTTATTTTTTTAGGATAGAATGATTCCTAAGTTACTCATTTCCTCCTTTTCTTCCTGTTCCCTTAGACTGAAAAAAACGAGAACCGTTCATTGATTTATTTCTCCAACATAAAATAGTTAGCAAAGGGGATTGCTTTCCCGTACCATTTATTTGTTCTTACGTTTGATTGGATTTCCATATTTCTGGTTGTGGAAAGGAATTTTCCGTTTAATCTAAGTAATCGCTGACTGCTTTATTTTCCAGGAAAGAATGATTCCTAGTTTAGTTACTTCCCCTTTTCTCTGTATTCCCCATAGCCTGAAACAATTTGAAACTGTTGATTTATTTATTTCCCCAGCATAGAATGATTAGGACTAGTTTTCGCCAGCATGACAGAAAGTACAGATTGGAAGCAAGGTTTCGATTTAAGGTTCTGAGGTTACGATGAAATAAATGTTCAAGCTCGGTATGGACAAGATCTATATCAAACTTAAGGGGGTTAGAGGCATCTAAATTAAAGACAGACTTCTGCTTCTTACTTCTCTAGCTCAAAAGGTTGCTACACAGAAAAGCACAATAACCTGATCTTGACCTTTGATCTATGACTCATCCTGCATAGTCAGCATTATTTTAGAGCTATAATTATTTTTCTGGAAGTGGATCCCATTCCCAGGAGTTCCCTTCAAATATCTTGGAACATGATCTGGAGCTCGCTGATGTAGCGTTTGCCCGTCCCGATACCGGTACCGGATGCCGGTATCGGGACGGATACCGTATTGGATACCGGGAAGTCAATTTTCCAGTATCCGTTCATTCCGATATCCGTCTCGATGTCGGCATCCGTCTCCGTCTCGGGCGAAATATGACGACAACGGATATCGGTTTTCGATATCCACACTGAAAGTATATTTAAAAATAATATTAATTGATAATTATTCAGGGGTAGGTCAATTTATCGTGGGCCAGAGAGTTAGGAGAGAACTTTTTAAGAGGTAAGTCATCACATTTAATATATACAGCTACGTATTTTTATTTTTTTCCATATGGGACAACCGGATTCGGGTTTGGTGTTAAATCGGAATCCCTTTATCCCATATGGAAGAATATAGAAATTTATTGCATGCTGTGATAATATATTAAATAATGACTAAATATAAGGGCCAATAAATATAGCGAATATGGGTTATAATATAATTTTACCGTTTAATATAATGTCAGATTCATTTAATATATACGAAGAAAGATTTCAAAATTCTTCCATGTGGGATAACGGGATTCTGAGTTTACATTAAACTTCGAATCCTGTTATCCCATATCGAAGAAAATAAAAATTTTAAACTCTATATATTAACTGAGATTCAAATAAAATAAAACCATTTGATCCGGATACCGGTTCCGATATCCGGATATCGAAAACCGATATCCGGCATCCGGTTTCCGTCTCCGACATCCGGATACCGGAAAACCGATATCTGGTATCCGATACCCTGTTCGTCTTCACCCCCCCGATATCCGATACGGATATCCGTCTAACCCCTTATAAACGGATATCGACCGATATCCGATATCCGATATCCAGCCCCGTCCCATTTTTTCGTGGATATCGGATATCGGTTGTCCGATACCGGATATCGGACGGATATCGGTTGGGCATTTGCTACGCTGATGAGTCTCATGAGGATGTATTGACTAAACAAGCTCACTGCAAAAGTAATGTCTTGATGAGTATGATTGAGATAGATTACTTTTTCAATCAACCGTCAATATGAGTGGTGGTCCATTATATCTATCTTCTGCCAGTTTTAATTCCGGATAAGTGGATGCACTCACCGGTTTGCAGGATAGTTTCCTTCCCTCCTTGCGCAAGTCCAGTGTGTACTTGTGCTGTGACAGAAATCTCCCCTATCTGGAATATGCCACCTCCATGCCCAGAGAGTAGCAAAGCTTTTCAAGGGACTTTATGTCAAATTCCTTGGCTAGTGCTTCACTTTGACACTTGGCTTTTGCTCAGTCTCCACCAGTGATGATTATATCATTGGCATACACAAGCAGTCACCTCTAACTTCCCGGGTTGTAGGAAGAGGGTGTGATCTTCATTGCTCACTGTGTATCCTTGTTTTTTCATGGCATTGGAAAACGATGCAAACTACATTCTTGGAGACTTCTTGAGTCTGTTTAGAGATTTCTTCAATTAACCCACTTTACCAGGTGCAACTTTTTACTCTGGATGAATTGCCACGTATGTAGACTTCTTCCTCAAGTTCTTCATGAAGAAATGGATTCCTAACATCTTAATGCTAAATATTCCAGTTGAAGTTGGTTTCAAATTCAATCAGAACCCTAATAGGTCCATATTTTTTACTGGGGCAAAGGTCTTCAAATAATCAATTTCAACCAATTGGATGTTGAATCTCTCCAGAGTATCATCAACCCTGTGCTTGGATGCATACACCCATTTGCATCGCCCCTACTTCTTACCTGCAAGTAAGGTTACCAAATTCCAAGTACCTTTCTTCTGTCCTTAGTGTGGCGCCACTCATCATCACTGGCAAGAGCCTCGGGTACAGATCTTGGGAAAGCCATAGTTCCAGCTCTTGAGAGCAACGCCCGATAAGGTTTACACAGGTATTCATAAGGCAGAAAGTTGGAGAGGGGATAAAGTAATCACTTGGTGTAGCTTTGTGTCCCTTTGCGCAGAGTCCTCATTGAGTAGGAGGCTACTCTCGTGACTTAGCTCATTAACAGGGTTGACTCTTTCAACCTCATCATTTAGGTCGCCAGTACTCAGTAGAGGTTTCGTTAGCCTCCGAGTCCAGATGAGCTAATATTTCCAGAACTGTGGGAGATTGATTCTGATCAGACCGCTCCAGTCTTAGATCATCAACCCTGGTTGGAAGGATTTCTGATTCTTTGAGCAGCATCCCCTTTTGTACGCAGAAGCTTCATCAAATGTCACACTGGGTGAGATAGAATTTTCTTGGATGGGAGGTGATAGCACTCATCCCCTTTCCTTGTTAGAGAGTAAATCCACAAAGATGCATTTGATAGACTGCCTGTCCCACATGTTGAGTTATGGAAATTCTTCATGAGCATAGGTGACAGCCAAATGTCAGAGGGAAAAGGCCAAGCTTCAGCTTGGCATGAGGAAACTAGCTCAATAGCTTCTATAGGGGACTCAAGTTGTTGAGGTTACTGGATGGTATATGATTTGTTAGATGAGCACCGGTTAGCATAGCTACTCCCGTGTAAAAAATTGAAACTGGCATACGAATTAATAGGTATCCGATCCTCCTCTTGGCCATCCCATTTTGTTTGGGTGTATGGACACAAGAGGGTTCATGAACAGTCCATTTTCTTTTTTAAGTAGCTTGCCCCTTCCGAGTTAAAATAATTCCATGTATTGTCTGATCTGAACTTTATAGTTGTTCCAACTGAGTCTATATCATCTCACAGGATGCTAATGTGACCGTGGCTATTCAGATTTTGCCTTCAGTGAGTAGACCCATGTATATCATGTCTGATGAGCTCAGAGGGTGGATGACACTGTCTACTATGATGGAGAAGAATCCACTCTCTTTGCCTCTTCTGGTCATCCTGTCTCCACCTTTGACTTCCGGCCGCAAGACATTTGCCATCGTCAACTTCCAGCAAAAGGAGTTAATCCTCGCTCCTATCAAATGTAACCTTCCTCTACAGCACCTTGTCATATAGGAAATAGCTGCCGTCATTAAGGATAACTGAATATCCAAGATCAGATACTAATCTCTGAAGTGAGGTCAAATGTGCCTTTAACAATGGCACATGGTGAACACTTCTAAGTAAACCCAGCCCATCCTGTTAAATGCCCCAATGCCAGCCATCTGGAGGACACCACTGCCTGTGCTAATGACTTTTCTTCTTCCATCACTTCTGACATAGAGGATAAACTGATGGTTGTGAGGTGTCTTATGGGCTGTGGCTCGCATGTCACGGATCTATGAAAACATAGGAACGAGATTAGTAGAAAAAGTGCTCAGAAGAATACTGTGCTCACCAGAGTGCACAAGAGAAGTTGAAGTCATCATGTTCCTCACGTTTCAAAAAAGAAAAAAAAACTCATCATGTTCCTCAATTGTGCCACCTCCGCCTTCAGCTTTTCTAGCTCAATCGCCTGTTGAGGAGAATTCACCTCCTTCTGGCTGAGTTGAGTTGATCCCTCATGAGTCTCATGGAATTTGCCACACAACCTTATGCTGCTCTCCCTTTTTAGGTGGATAACTGTGGAGTTTAAAGCGTGCCTCCTAGGGTGACGATTTCGTTTGCAATGAGTGCAATATAAGATGGCCTTTGCATACCGCCATGATGACTAAGTTCCTCTCCTTCTCTTTCTCATTTGGATCACCTTGTCCCTGAGCAACTGATGGGCATGGTGGAGATTTCTTGACTACCAATTCAATGGAATCACCTTTGTTATCGTTGGGGGTCCTGATTTCTCGACCACAGCGACAATTTTGTCCTCATCATCCTGGTTTCAGATGGACCGCAATGATAATGACGACTTCTCCATTGTCATCTCATCCTGGTGCCAATAAGAGACAAAGGACAATGCTGGCGTGTCAATGGTGATGCCAAAGTCATGATCATCGTCATCATCAAGGACAAGAAGGCTGGAAGCAATGAGGGTGTGACGGGCAAGAAGTTAGTGGGTATGGATCTGCTTAAAGAAGGTCGTGGGAGCTGAATGAAGGTGGGAGGAGAAGAAAGCGAGGTCAACAATTGTGGGGGAGGTGGCGGCCTCCAGCGGAGGAGTGAGATCATTCATCCATCCATCATTATTGTCATCATCCTCATCATTCTATGCTACTAGGATAATGATGACGTTGAAAATTTCATCACTGCCATACTAGTTGCCAACTAGTGACGATGTCACTGATGGCTTTGCCATCATTGGTCATTCTGCTGCGGATTTCATTGCTAAGGGATGGTGAACCCAAACCCTAACTCCATACGCATGCAATCTAGAACACATCGGAATTTGTTTTCTAAAGTTTTTGACTGTTTTGCTGTCTGCGTTTTTCTCTGTTTTCTGTTTAGTAACTCTGAAAATTGTCTTCTATATTCCTTCAGAGCCGTCGCCTCTGCATACAACTACAATAGTGGAAAAATGCACTCTCAAACTGGTCGATGAGTATAAACACATGCTGTGCCAAGCCACGGAGCCTCTATCAACCTTCCTAGAGTACATAACGTATGGAGCCTTTTGTTTTTTGAACAATAAATTCAAATGTACTATATAGTGTTTGTGGATGATGACGGATTAATCATTCTCACCCACTATTTCAGCATGGTCATCGTCATTATCCTCGTGTACAACTAGAGAGCGAGGACATTTTTGTCATCATGATCCTGGCGTGGATGAATGAGCAGGAGGATGACGACTTGTCATCCCTACACCTAACCTGGAGTTAGTGTCTGTGGATGATGATGAAAGTTGCCATTTTTGTATAGAAACCTGTCATCATCATCGTTATTGTTCATGGCTTGGGTGACGATGACGATGACGACTTTGTCATGGTCATCATCATCCTGCCACAGACAAACGATGATGGCAGTGAGAATTTCATCATTGTCTCTCGCTATCTGAGCAAGGTTGACACTGGGATGACTATGAGATAAAATAGTCATCGCCATACTGGCAAGGACGAAGAATGGGTACAACGGTGAATCATCAGCGTCCTCTTGTCATGGTCTTTGGTGACTACAAACAGTATGTGAACGAGAGAAAACATATAGAGTGATTGGAAGACAATGACGAGTCATCATAGTCACTGTCATCCCAGTGAAAACAAACGACAGGGGTGACAATGACTTGTCATCGTCCCATTGCCATCAACATCAGGTAGAGCAAACACCAGCGTTGTGAAAACATAAGGGAATTTTTTTTGGGTAATATAAAATCCTGAGAAATAAGCTCTTCCAGGTATGGCCACATGATCGACAACGTTGTCCTTATTGTCACTGGCACACTGCACGAGAGAGATGTTCAGGAATTATTAGACAAGTGCCATCCTTTGGGCATGTTTGACAGGTAATATTTTAATTTTTTCTTGGAGAAACAGGTAACATTTTAATGTCTCTACAGTTTTTTTTAATTACTATTCTAAAATTATTTTATTCAGCATTGCCACTCTTGCCGTCGCTACAAATATGCGTGAGCTCTACCGATTGGTGCTTGTTGATACACCATTAGCTCCCTATTTCTCAGAATGTATCACTTCAGAGGTAATCAACCGCCAAAATTCTTATTTATGCGTTAATTTAATTTGTCTTTAGAATTATGTATTTTTCTCTATTATTGGTGGTTTTTATAGGATCTGGACGACATGAACATTGAAATCATGAGAAACACTCTTTACAAGGCCTATCTTGAGGACTTCAACCGATTCTGCCAGGTAAACCTAAATACCATCGTTTTTTGGAAAAAATTATTCTGTGGGCATTTGATAATTAATACCCTTTTATGTTACAGTCATTAGGTGGAGCCACTGCGGAAATAATGTCTGATCTCCTCGCCTTTGAAGCTGATCGAAGAGCCATCAACATCACCATAAACAGGTAACATTCAAAAGATCGATCGGATCAAAACAAAAGACTTTGTATTCAATCTACCAATCGATTTGATCGATGAAAAATAGAAAAATAAAAGTAAAATGATGTGGCAAGAAGGACAAAAAAGTATGTGACACGTGCCACAAAGGTCAGGGAAAAGGACAGAAAAGTATCTATTTTAATAGATTTCCATTCAAATATTATGTTCGATCATAATCCGATTGACCAGAGCTAATAATTCAGACAGATCTTCAATAGGTTTGACTTATTGATAGGTCACATAGTTCTGATTTTAATCTGTCTGTTCATATTTTATTGCCAACCACTACACTCATCCTACCATCTACTTCATTTTATATGGTACGCGATGGGTGTAATATGGCTGTGATTTCACTTTTATCAATTTTTTGCAGTATTGGGACTGAGTTAACAAGAGACGACCGCCGAAAGCTCTATTCTAATTTTGGCTTATTGTAAGGACTTCCATTGAAATTTTCATAGATGATAATCCCACTAAGTTGCTTTTATGGTTTGTCAATTTCCCTTTTAGATACTAATTCAAAAAAAAAAATTTCCCTTTTAGATATCCTTACGGCCATGAGGAACTTGCTATCTGCGAAGACAGTGAGCAGGTAGAATGACCCAAACACCCCTTTTACAGTAAAATGTCAGAAATAATCCCAGAGGGGTTGGGGATCATATGATTACATGTTATGATCAATGCCCATGAACGGAAGTCAAATGGAACAGGATGGAAACCAATCCATCTTCAGTCATCCGTCCTGACCTCGGAATGGAAAGAGAGTAAAACGCCTGTCGGGCTCTCATACCGTTCTGTCATTAAAAGCTGCTCAATGACTCTAATTTTAAACTGTCCAGCCGTCTGGTCTGTCATCTGTTCATTCCAACACCTCTGACGGAAACGGAATGAAACGAGAAGCCCTGTAAAGGCAACTGAATAGAAGCCTGTTCAGTCCCACTCCTTCCGTCCTGAAATGTCATTCGTCGCCATCCACGAGGATTATGTGTGATGATGTGTGTTTATTTCTATATTTGGAAATTTTGTGATGAGTTTCAGGTGAGGGGTGTCATGGAGAAGTATCCAGCATACCAGTCTATATTCGCCAAGGTTTCATATGGGGAGAGCCAGTTGCTGGACAACGCGTTCTATGTTGAAGAGGTCAAGCGACTCTGTTTGGCTTTTGAACAGCAGGTGAAACTTTCTCTTTCTACAAATGTCCTCAAGTTTATGATAAAAACTGTGAAAATGAATATTTATAGAGAGAGGTTTGTAGACGGAGATTGTCAGAGGGGAGGGAGGAGAGAGAGGGAGATAGATTCTTAGGGAGAGGAGGAGAGAGAGGTAGAGATGTAGAGAGATAAACTCTGAGAGGGGATGGAAGAGATGGAGTTGAAGAGAGACAGAGGGATGTAGAGAGATAGATTGTGAGGGAGGAGAAGAGAGAAGGGTTTAGGGAGAGGGATTCTGAGAGGGAGTGGAAGAGAGAGAGAGGGATTGAGAGAAATACATTCTAGGAGGGAGAGGGAAGAGATAGGGAGTTGAAGAGAGAGAGAGGGATAGATAGATTCCCTCTAAATCCCTCAAATTGAGGGATGTAGTGGAAGATTCTGAGAGTTAGTGGGAAGAAGGGGGAATGGATGGAGGTAGAGAGAGAGAGAGTATGAGGTGGAGGAAGAGAGAGGGAACTTATGGATGTAAAGAGAGATTGTAAAAGGGTGGAGAGGGAAGAGAGATGAAGAGTGAGAGATAGTGGAAGGGCGGGGGAAGACAGAAAAAAAGATTGTTAGAGAAAGGGTGATGGGAGAATGAGCGTCACATGGAGAGGGAAGAGAGAGATTATGAAAGGGAGGGGATAGAGAGAGAGATAGATTGAGATTGTGAGAGGGTGACAGAAGAGAGAGAGAGATGGGCAGATGGAGGGGAAAAGAGAGAATGGAGATAAATATCTCTCTCAGTATGTATTGAGATAGATGAACTCCTGAAGAATATGTAGCCGTATGCTATAATTCTTATCATGAAAAAAGAAACCTCTGAAAGACTTTCTTTTCTACCATCTCTCTCTCTCTACACATATACATATAAAGGCTCTCTTTGTTGCAGTTCCACTATGCAGTGTTTTTCGCCTACATCAGACTGAGGGAGCAGGAGATCCGTAACCTAATGTGGATATCAGAGTGCGTGGCGCAGAACCAGAAGTCCAGGATCCACGACAGCGTTGTGTTCATCTTCTAGCTTCTCCCTCTCTCTCTCTCTTTCTCTTTCTTTCTCTTTCTCTCTCTCTCTCTCTTCAAATTTGTGTGCAATAAAGCTTCTCTCTCTTTCTTTATCTCCCTCTACTCCGAAGGGTGAATAACAACTATTGTAAGAGTTTGTTCTAGCGACCCTGCGCTAGATTCATAAATCACTGCTTGGAATTGCTGAGCTCTCTCTCTCTCTCTCTCTCTCTCTCTCTGCACATACTACCACCCCAGATTTGTGATGATAGTGCACTATCGTCAGGGACAGGGATGTTGGGAAAAGGTCTAACCCCTGCTGTCTTGATTCCGTATGACACCCGGAATGGAAATCAATTCACATAAGTTTTAAATTTCGAGAAAAATATCATAAAATGAAAACTTAGTACATTCATCCTGCATCTTGTCCAACGCGACGAACTGGACTGTTTTCCTGTTCTGAAATGAAAAAAAACCATCTTACCCGTCTGGAAGATGAATTTCTACCTCATCCAATGTGTGAAGCCCTGCACGGCATGGCTCTTCATCCCGGGGATGGAAAAACCATCCCATTCATGTCTGTGTACCATATTGGGGATCAGGGCTGGGAGGCTGGTGATGGAATCTTCTTCATCATCTAAAATTAAAGAGCTACTTGTAATTGGAGAATTAGTAATGTAACTTTTAAAGTAAAGCGAGTTTAGGGTGGTATAGTATAATTCTCGTCCTGATCGTATTGACAGCTGATGAAGGGCTCCTCACTCCAACGGGGAATGGTAAGCAAAGTTGAGATTGGGCAATCCAGGTCAAGGGACTACAACTTGTAGACTGTGATATCATCATGCATACTATAAGGTCTCCAACTTGGTTTACCCAACTGACTTTAGCCCAGTTATCCTGATAGACTCTAACCTTGTAGACCCAACTGACTTTGAGTCAGTCAACGATAACCAACCTCAACTTGTCAACCCTCATTTGGTCCACTCAATTCAAACAAAGTCATCATTGACTTGGTTGACTCCGACTGTGGGGAATAGAGAACTGGTGAACCCATCAACCATTGTCAATATTGACCCCATCACTTTGTTGATCATAGTCAACACCTACCCATTAATCATGGCCAACATCAAATTGATTAACTTAAATACCACAATAAACATTGACCTAGTCAACCCGTTCACCATGCTCAACATTGGCCATGATGAATTCTGCCAATGTAAACACATAAATTGGGATAGATCTAGCCTAGGTCAACCCATCAACTACGGAAAATCTGGCTGAGGCAAATGTCCAGACTATGGTCCTAGTTGCCACCCAAAATTTGGTTTCTGCTCTGTCCAAGGACCCAAATCCCTGACAAAACAATATCACGGGCAGACGAGTGGCATGGATACAGCCCATGACTATGGTTAAACACACTCAAAGGGGCATACCCTCTAGATTTTGAAGACACGATACTGTTACACAGTTATATAGAACATGAACTGATAACTACCTCACTTTATAAGGAGGTCTTACAAGTGGCAGATCCCTTTGAGTTCACCCCAGGGAGATATAACTACTTCAAGGGAACTTTAAGGGTGAAGTGGTCATCACAGCACACATCTATCAAAGCAAGTTTTTTCTATGTGGGCTGGAGAAGGACTTAAAGAAAGTTTGGAGAAAAATTATTTGTAAAATTAAGGGTTATGTTATACACACCTACTCATAGATACCAGAGACATCCGAAAGTCATGAGCTCAACAACCACCATAAGTCCCAAAAAAGATAGAGCCTCATGTACTTTTCACATTTCTTTATGCTCAATGTCCTTGAGGCTATGGCTAGCATAGTTTGTAAACTTATACATCTTGATATCAATGTATAAATTTTCAACCACCTGGATATGCCCAAGTGTGTATAGAGGCCAACTAATTGGACCCCTAAGCACAAGACGATATACTAGACAATAATGTACATGAACTTACTGTGCTTTTTTGGACACATTGCACTATACTAGACTACACTATCCGTGATTGCAGATGGGGACTCTGCCTCTACAAGCAACTACGCTTGTATTTGTCTCACCATTGTGATAGCATGCTAAATGCATCATTATTTCCACACAGTGATCCAATATTATCATGGTGTATATGGAAAAGGTCTTTGGGAAAATTGAATGTAATTTCCTTATCAAAGAATTGAGATTCTTTGGTTTCACTAAATCGTTTGAGGAAATCTCTTTTCCCTATTAGTGATTAGAAAATCCACTCATTTCTTCACGTTCTTATGAGGTCTATGGAAATGTGATTCCACATCATCAACCCTTTTCATCAGATCTGAGTTTATTTTCCAATTATACTGAAAATAAATATCTAAAACCTTATTCAACTGTACAATTCAAATTTTTTTTTTTGATTATCTCATACTCTCTCATATTAGATGATGCAATGCTCTTCTTTAATGGATCAAAACGATCCATTAAAGGATTGATGAATGTAATTATTATGATTGGGCCTCAGTTCAGCTCATCAACGCATAGAAGATCAGTTTGATGGTAGGCCCGTCTACTAGAGTAAAACACATATATATTATGCATCACATGTTCTACTCGCACATACACTTCCATTTGGTTATCTCAGATGCCCCTTATTTCTCAGTCCAACACAGCATCATTGTTTTGATTCCCCATTGTTTTGATTCCAACACAACACAACTCACTGGATGGACAATAGTATCTATCCCTTGGTGGAAAAATCCATTTGATACATCATGAGCATGCTATAGCACATTTTAGTATTGCATTTGGCATTTCTATTCTACACTCTATATAAAAATACTTGAAATATTTCTAAGGTCTGGCTTACTCGAGGGCACTCAATGTCATCATTCAGTCTCTGAAACATCAAACATGTTGACTGATAGGTGAGGGATGTGTAGTGATCATGTGTTCCAAAGATATCCAAAACATGCTTCAAAAGAAGCTAGTCGGATGCATGGGGACTATGACTTTATTCTTGGGTATCTTTGTGTCACCTAATTATGAAAAATGTAATGTTCACATGGTTGATATCGAAGGCCTAAGAGATGTCATACTTGGCGACAACATTGCTTTATTTTTCCCCCTTTGAGCTGCTGGCATGTGGGACAAGGCATGATGGCTGTTCTTATGAATCTTGCTTAGTGGATGCTCCCTGAGAAATTGATGCCACCTTCATGCCCCGTAGCTTTCATTTAGTGGTGGCTCAGCTATTAATGGGCAATACGAGGGTACTCTTGGAGTATCATGGTCTCCCATTAGCACTCCTACACGATGCTTTAGGGATTGAGCTTGAGACATTCAGATCATGTCATATGGACCCTCATGGAAGATGGGAATTTCTCTTATTGTTCCTCTTAGGATATTTTTTAAGAACATTCCCCTACACAAAATTTTGGTAAGCTCATTTCACATCTAGCGATCATCACCAAAGTATCCTTCATCCTGCCACAAATCATGTGTCAAGGTCAACCTAGAGATAAATGAATGTTCATCATTGCTCATTAGCTTGGCTCTTACTATCATTGTTGCCCAAATTTTTGGATGGGTGAAATTATGATGTAATATTCTATAGTGAAATTTCAATATAATATTGGCACCAATTTCTACAAAATTTTTTCCCCACATTTTGGGATATCTCTCCCATGACACTAATTGAGTGTTTCAAGCTGATCTTAGATTCAACGTTGTGCGCTGGGGAACCCCTTACCTACGTACCGCTGTAGCTTAAATACAACGAGAGATTTTTATACGGTGAAATTACTCTCGTTTTATAGGACAACCCATGTGCACTTAAAACTTTATGCGCTGATTCAAGAATTGACTAAGGAGAACCCATCACTGAGTACCACCTGTTGTACGATGATTAGAATGTTTATGTGTGACAATTAGATAATGGGATATCTCACTTACCGGTACTCAAAATATGACTAATTTATGGCTCGTGTGATGACATCCACTGACTCATGGGGTTCTGAAGCTCAACGTGGATGATACAACTGAAACATACCCTAGATTGGCGGCCTTGGATTCTCATTTAAATGTGAATTAGGTTTTATCTTTGTAATCATTTAAATACTCAGTTTTGGAACAACGTCTAGATGAGCTCACAGCTGGATTATGGAGTTTGATTATTATTGAAATCTTAACTTGGGACCAAGTGCTGGATTTCTCTGAACATCTTATTGTAGGTGGGTGTTCCTCTTTTTCCATTATCCCCCACTTCTCATCAGTTGTGGTATGAGTTCCGGAGTTGTGGGTCAACATGGGTATGCAAATAAATCATTATATTAGGCAACAATTAGTAGATTATCTTAAAAGAACATTTTAATAACATTGGTATAGAGAAAAAATAGTCATATATTAATAAAATTTCTGGACCATTGCCTACATCAGTCAAGTATACTTATTCAACAATTTGCCTTATTGATTGGTCGTATGACCTTTGGATAGGCCATCACATATTAATCAATGCTCACCTCGAAATAGTCTTGAGGATGCGCAATGAGACTTTGCCTGTTATAAAACATAACATATAAATTATAAATACTTTTCAAAATAATTGGTTGTGAATATTATCGCATTACTACACATGATATTTATAAAAAATATTTTCCATACTATGGAGATTAGTTTTTATTGTACATTATTGTTTTCCTTTGACCATTAATCATACATAGAAAGTGGCATATGTCTCATAGTATCTTATAGTATCCCTTGTGATAAAAATTTTGTTAATAAAATGCATAATGACAACTCAATAAAGGTTATTTAATTTTATGAGAAATTAGGCAGCCATCATGAAGAAAATTTGGAGTAGAAAAAAAAAGTCAAATACATTTATCTCATGGTCTTATGAGCCTGTAAAAAATATTATTTTCGTTTGTTTAGACATTTTATGGTACAAAGTAAATCTAAAAAAAAATCTCATGACATTTTTTTTTGAATTTCTAAACTCTGTTTTGAAGGAAAGGACTTGGATGCCTCTCCTTTATTAATGACAGAGACATATAATGAAGGAGCAAGTGTGCAGAGATTATGACAATGAATTGTCCATGAAACTTGTAAGTTCATGTATAAAATATTTGCCTTTTATTCCTACATGTCAAATGGTATTTGACTCAACGTATGATAGGATCCAACTTAGAAAAAGGTAACATAAATATTTTGTAGTGTTATTGTTGGAGTTAATGCTGAGTGTGCCCAAAAAGATGATGACCAATTCTGAAGTTTTCCTAAAATCTAAAGTCCAACTTCCTATTAAGATACTTATAATGAAATGAGTATTACCAAAGCCATTAAGACCAAAATTTTCAATGAAATAAGTAGGTGACTCATGGCTTAAACTTCACAAATGAAAAATAAAATCATAACAAAATGATTAACCAAAAATCAACTTCACTAACTTTATATTATATATATTATTTTAAAAAAATGTGTATAAGTTGATAGGTTTTAGAGTTTATCAATTTATATTTTAATCTTAATATTGAAAATATGAATAATTATTTCAATGATTAAAATATTATTATAATTTATTAAGAGATGGAGGGATTTCGATCCCATTTTTGCTTTAAATTATTTTCTTATTGTCCATCATTCGTTGAGTTTGCTCATACAAACATCAATGAGGTCTAATAGTTCATCTATAAAATACTCGATGAGATGAATTATTACATTTTAATTTTGTTACCAAAAGACATAAATCTGTGTTCTGACTTCCATTTTTTCTTTTAAATTTAGTAGATGTTAAAAAATTCCTGTCAAGCCATTCAAAATCTCATTCAATCATCCAATATGTTCCCTCATATTTTTTCATTCATAAATTCTGAATAATTATTGACATTTATCAATAAATAGATTTTTATTTTTCATATTTGGTATGCATCAAATTTATACATGCTTACTTTGCTAGGTCACTTGATTCCATAGTAATTAAAAGAAAACTCACCATTTGGACGGGGTATTATCATCAACTATGCTTGAAAATTTACTAATTAAATTCCTTAATATATAAAACCACATCAACTCACAATAATGATTAATCACATAACTATAAAATACTTGTTTCCTTTGCAAGGAAAGGTCACTTTCTTATCAACAAAATTAAATCCTTTTAATTTTTAGTTATCTTAAATCCAGAATCAAATAATGCCAAATCACTAAGAACTTCCAATATATGTGATCAAACTCAGTTTTAATGTGTTCTGTGCATGGCCATTTTGGTTCATGTGCCTCGAGCTTGTTGGTAAAGTCGACTACAAAAATACTAAGTGAATGATGACAATGAAGAATCATCATCATCAATATCATTCTAAAATCCATCAATTGGTGCCAAATCATCATTTGTTCAACCCATACATGAATGACCATGAAGAGATTGGGGGAATATTATGATCATAAAATGTATCTGGTTTCCAAAATTCATCATCATTCTGGTCCTCATCCTCATCCATCCAACTAAACCATGGATGGTGATTACAATGTCAAAATCTAGGGATGATGAATAAGATGTCAAATTAATCATCATCCTCCAACATTACTCATGGTGCAGGCTTCCCTCAAGAAAACCTGAAATCTTAAATGTCAACATAATCAATTATAAATTTAGCAAAGTCTGTCAAATTAGAAAGAAGTCTACCATAATTTTTATTTTCCAATAATCAGAAGCATCACAGATCAACACTGGAATTAAAATAGGAAGAAATGTCTAAGAAAGTTTTTATTTATCAAACAAATCCGAAACATTTTCATAATTTTAAATTTCATAGTCACTGATCAACATGAGAACGGTAGAAAAGAGGTGTAATTAAAATAAGAAGAAATGTTTAATATAGTTTTATTTATCAAACAAATCAGAAGCATTTTCATTATTTTAAATTTCATAGTCACTGATCAACATGAGAAGCGTAGAAAAGAAGTGGCACTAAAATAAGAAGAAATGTCTAATATAGTTTTATTTATCAAACGAATCAGAAGCATTTTCATAATTTTAAATGTCATAGTCACTGGTCAACATGAGAACGGTAGAAAAGAACTGGAATTAAAATAAGAAGACATGTCTAGGAAAATCTTTATTTATCAAACAAATCAGAAACATTTTCATATTTTTAAATTTCATACTCACTGATCAACATGAGAACGGTAGAAAAGAAGTCTAATTAAAAAAAAGAAAAAAATGTCTAATATAGTTTTATTTATCAAACGAATAAGAAAGATTTTCATAATTTTAAATTTCACAGTCACTGATCAACATGAGAACGGTAGAAAAGAAGTGGCATTAAAATAAGAAGAAAATATCTAATATAGTTTTTATTTATCAAACGAATCACCAGTACATCTATAAATTTGAATTTTACAGTTTTCATTTACAAACTAGTATAAATAGGGGCGCGCTGGTAGTTTGCAAATTCTGCGACGGCGACACTCTCAGTTCGTCCGATGGAAGCAGCCACGGACGGATCGAGGACTCTGGCAGATCTCAACGCTGATGCTCTGACGCACTGTGCTTCCTTCTTAGGCTTATCAGATCTCGCGAGGATGGCCATGGCGTGTAGAACGTTGCACCAGGCCGCTTATTCTGATTCCATTTGGCGCCGATTGTTCCGGTGAGCTCGATTTTTAGCGTTTTTGTTCGAATTCTATGGTAAATGGAAGTTTATTCGTTGTAATTCCTGTATTTGATTAATTAGGAGTTGTAGTGGGTGATCATCTTTGACAATCTATTTCGAGTCGTAATTCATGTATTTGATTAATTAGGAGTTGCAGTTGATGATCATCTCTTACAATCTATTTAGAGTTGTAATTCCTGTATTTGATTAACTCGGAGTCGTAGTTGATAATCATCTTTGACAGTCTATTTAGAGTTTTAATTCTTCTATTTGCTAGATTCGGAGTCTGAATTAATGATCATCTTTGAAAATCTACTTGGAGTAGTGATTCCTGTATTTGATTGATTCAGAATTGTAGTTGATGATCATCTTTGACAGTCTATTTTGTGTTGTAATTCCTGGATTTGATTAATTCGGAGTTGTAGTTGATGATCATCTTTGACTATCTATTTAGTGTTTTAATTCTTGTATTTGTTTCATACGGTGTTTTTAGTTGACGATCGTGTATGATGCATTACTTTTCAGAGAGTCCTGGCCGCAGAATTTCATTCCCCTGGAGACATCTGGTGCGAGGGCAGCGTATTTGGCGAGGAGAAATGCAGTTAGACAGTTCAAGTTCGATGATCCTGTGATGTTCAATTTACCTGCTTATGCACTCCCTCAGAGCCATCTATTATTCGACAGAGATGACATCATTCTTGCGCAGGTCATTGCAGCGATTATTGGTCGGGAATTTCAAATCACAAAATGTCAATCACGATTTGCAACAATACCAACGTGATCACTTGCATTGACGTCAATATTGGGTTATATTACCTATAGACCACGTGGAACATTATTTTTCTCCGAAATAGCTCTTGAATCTAGGTTGATATGTACCTGGAAGACTTATCTTCGAGGTCTTTTTCACTTAATAGTCCGGCAAGATCAGTCTTTTTATTTGGTTTTGCCGTTTTCTTGAGATCTATGGTGAGATCTTATCATCCCTTTCTCGGAGAAACATTTCTAAGTATTGGATTTTATCTCGGGTATTTAGCCTCCTTTTGTGAAAACGTCGATATTTCATATATCATCCCAATAATAAACCCTGTTTGACGATTTATAAATATTCCTTGTCAGGGTTCCTCCATCCAAATTCTTAAAGTTGATACTTCAACTTGGGAAACTACATGTGAAGCCATACGAGCTCATAACTCTAGGATTACATGTGTGAGGTGAATTTGATGCTGCCTATATCTGATTCTATCTTTTTGGGACGATTTTCAGACCTGTTCGTTTGACTTTTGTATTTCTTTGATTTCTCAACCATGCTACATTAGGATTTCGACGCATACATTTTTTCTTAGTTTTCAATTTAATTTGAAATGAGAACACCAACTACGAGTTTGATTACTCTTATTTTGGGTGATAGGTTCTGAGAATCAAAGCTGGAAATTCTCTCTATCTTCCTCATTTCTTGTTCTTAAAAAAAAATCTCCCTCATTGCTTGCTTACCTTTTTTCTTTCTCCCCTTATCTTCAGTTTTCTCAAGTCATACATCAAATGTAGTTTTGGGTTTTGTACCGTTTGAAGTCAGGATTTGGCATCGAGTACATCAATGCTAGAATAGTTTATTGCGGTTTCAATATTTTGTTCTTGGGAGATGATCACCTCCATTATCTTGAGTTTCCTCCCCTGAGATCATATGTTTCATCTATCATTTTGTGAAAAGTCCACCTTTTGAAAACTTCATTCTTGTGTTCTGACTGCTAGGGTCAGAGCCAAATATGAGACATAATGAACGCTTCCCTACTCAGTCACTCGACAATGTTGCCACTACACCTGTGCTGAAATATTTATTACCTACGCTTCAATCACCCAAGCCCGTGAGTGCTGTTGCAGCACTTGCCAATTGCTTTAGCATGCCTGTGGCTATCTCCATCTCAGTTGGAACCCCTCTTTATTGTGACCGCAAGGCCTGCAGTCTCAATGGCATCTCAGACCCATGTCAGCAGCAAGAGCTACTGGTAAAGCTGCAGCTGCATACAGTTGGTTGTATTAAATTTTGAGGGCTCCCCGACACAGATGATGGATACCGGCAGGAGACTGTCATGAGGGATGATAAACTGTGTTTATCCCTGCCTTTGGGCAATCAATGTGATGTTCCAGTTGATCTGGCGTAAAACCAGATATTTAACCCAAGAAGGTGTCAGTTACGACACCGCTAAGGATGGCTTATTGCACTCCCGATACAAACCTTAAGTAACCTTGGTCCATTTCCCTTTCCATGCATTTCCCTTTAAAAATGTGAAGAGCCCCCTTTAGGAGTGGAGCATGAATCATTCAAGAGGTTTCTCCTGACAATATCCAGCATGCTCTAGTTATCTTTTGGCGAAATCCATTCCGCTGCTTTTCCACACCTGGGGATGTCCGTTCTGCCTCTTTTCCTCTCCCTGAAACTTCCATTCTGCAATTCTCTCTTTCTCTCTCTCTCTCAGATTTTTCCCTCATCTTCTGATTAGAACACCCAAGTTTTTATCAATTGGTATCAGATTTACTATCCTCACCTCATGAAACTTCCATCTTATCTCGCCTTACATTGGAATGCCTGGAATATCAGGTTGCCATTCTGGCCACAGAGAGGAGGTGCTTGATCACATCTTACAGAGAGGTGAGAAAAGATGGAAGTGTACTTGGTCACGAAGGTGTGCTTGGTCTCAGAGAGTTGTGCTTGATCACAGAGAGGAGGTGCTTAGACTGCCTCCTACAGCTACAATCATAAAGATGAAGTGGTAAGTCACCTTGTGATGTACTTTAAGTGAATGGAAGCAACGTCAAGCTGCTGCCACCCCAACTGCAGCAACTGCAAGGGGTATCTGATACGAACCTTGTGCTAGGCTCGTATCGGAGGGAGGGTAGAGGACGAGGTAAGGTAGAGATTCCCGGGGTAGAGAGGTGAAAGGAAAGGGCATGAGAGGAGGCTGAGCAGGGGAGATAGGGATCGGCGGGGGGACGAGCCGCCTGAAGATGCGGTGATGCAGAGACTATCGCGAGGACGGGGATCGTAGAGGGAGAGAGGGAGACCAAGCTGAGACGAAGAGAGGGGAGACAAGACACTACTTCATTCTTCTTATTCTTTCTTGGCTGCCCTCCTATAGGGAGGGCATCCCTATTTAAAGGGAAATATATAATAGCAAATGACTAAAATGCCCCTGTGGCCTAAATGACGAAACTACCCCTAGATAGGTTTACGATTCTCTCAAGGATCCTATCAATATCCCGATCTCTCCAGGCATATGTTGGTGGTTCTTTTTCCTATTTTTGTGTTCCCCTATTAATCATTTGAGAATTTCCTCCCCCACAATATGCAGCCTGCCCTAGTTATCTTTTAGCATGTTGATACAAATCTACCCATGAGTTACCGGAGGATGCGCCATGTCAGAAGAGAAGCATGATCATGGCCCTATTAAGGGTGGCCACACGACTTTATAAATCAGAGGGCAAATAACCCGTAAGAGGCATCTGACTGTTATTACCTGGAGCAGTAGAGATTCTCCAATATCCAGCTGAGGGCCAGCTGATCTGGGAAGCTCTCTGACGAGGATGCAGCCGATCCCACAATGTCTGTGTTATCCTTTTATTTTTCCTCTACCTTTCTTCTGAACTATTCTCTTAGCCATTCTTGGAATTTGTCCTGCTGTATTTTCTTGGTGCTAATTGAAGGATTGTTCCCTCTCATTTTTTGGCACTATTTAATTGGATCTTTAGGGAGATCCTTATCACATCTCCCTTCTGCCAGTTGTCCTCTTCAGATGGCATTCATTCTGCGGCTTATCTCTTGATATACAGTTATTGTTTTCTTTCTGCCTGGAGGCTAGGGTTTGGAGGTGCAGAGCCCTACCTCTGATAGAATACTGCCCGTGAAGAGATTATACTAGCTTACTTTTGGATGAGTATTTTATTTTTGCAAAAAATTGAATCTTTTCTTTGGTGACACAGGTTGATTCCTCTCAATGAGACTTTCTTGTTTCGAAATGAGATGCAGAAGAATGAAAATACAATTGTCACCTCTAGTTCAGATCACACAATCCGCCTGTGGTGGAAGGTATTGATCATCTTCTGGAAAAAAAAACAGTACTTGTGTTAATGTCACATTCTTTATTTCAATCTGTTACTGGATCCAGGTACTTGTCATTTCATAGAAATCAATCAATCCATAAAATTGCCTGAAGTTGAAAAGTTATTGAAGTGGAGTGTTACAAGTGGGGCTTGCTTAGTTATTATGTTACTACAATGGATTGTTTCATGGGTTGAACGTAGGGTTTTGACTGTCCTATAAATATGGAAGATAATACCACGTTGTCTGCGTTTTGTGGTTTTACTGATCTACCAAGGAGGCAGACTCCTCCCCATTGCTCTATCTCAAGTTATATTCAGATATCTTCTACTCAGAATTCTGTCCAATTATTATTTCACTGTTTGCTGCAGGGTCGCTCCCAACGTTGTTTCAAGGGACACAATGTCCCAGTGACAACCTTAGCAGATAGGTTGCTTGGTAAATCAGGAACGAAGCTACTTGCAAGTGGAGGAGAAGATGGAAGCATAAGGTTGTGGTCCTTGGGCTCAAGTGTGAAAAGACAACCTTTCGTGGCCACATTCCACGGCCATGAGAGACCTATCTCATTCTTGACCGTTGCGGAGTATGCTTTTCTCTTTCTCCTTGCATTCCTAAAGTCTTTTCTTGTTAAAATGATGTTATGCGTTGATATGATTATAACTCGTTTAAAAATACAGTCCGATTTTGCTTCTGCCGGATAACCCTTTATCTGTTAATCATTAAATCACCCATGATACACTTCCGCCTTTTGACCTCTTCATAGTTATATTCAATTTTAATTGTTTTTTTCTTTACTGTAGGCACAACCCATCACTTCTACTGAGTATCTCCAAAGACGCCAAGGTAAGATACTAAACCCAGTAATTTGTGCATGGCGCAATAGTTTTATTTCTCATAATTTAGGTTTTGAAAATTGACTAGTATAAAAACTACATGACTTGAATCACGTATTTTATCTTTTCCTTGTAGAAACCCCTCTTTTCATAATTCAAAGTATTTACACTTCCTAAGATTACTTTTCTCTCGAGGTAGTTACTGCAATCTGATAAGAAAAATCTTCATCCACATCATTTGTGGATTATCATTTTGCAATCTGAAGGATTTAGAAATACAGGCAGAGTCTTACTAGTCTATACAAAATTGTTTAGATTGCCAATCAGCACAAATCACCATACTTCCTATTTTCTCTCTACTTCTGTTGCAATCCCTGGAGCATGATTCAAGTATCTGATTCCCAGCTAAGAGTGTGGGATGCTACAATGGCATCTCGGTCTTCCTCCTGTGTGGGAATGTCCGCCTTCTCTGGTCACCCAGTGGGCATCAAATGTCACGAATCTCTCTGCTACGTAGCATCTGGCTCCTCTGTCACAGCAGTCGACTTAAGAACGATGAAAAAAGTCTCTGCGATCGCCACCCATCCCCCAAAATTGCACTCCTTTGCCATGGCTCCCTCGAAATCACTCATCTGGACCGGAGGTGACGAGAAGTGAGCATTTTCTATTCTAGACTTGCAAAGCCGATAATCCTGCTAAGTCAAATTTCCTCTCAGGGCTATTCTATGGGATGTGAGGAGGGCCAAGGCTATGGCAGTTTTGGATGGGCATTTGGGCCCGGTTGCGATGATCCATGCAGATGGGTCGAAGGTGGTCACTGGCGGGCCAAAGGATTTATATGTTAAGGTGTGGGAGGCAGACAACGGGGCGCTGGTAAGGTCTCTAGAATGCTACTCTGACGACTTAACGGAGGTGGGGGACGAGGAAGTCGGGCTCTCGGCCATGGCAGTCGATGGCTGTCGAATTGTCACAGGCGGCTTCGGGGAAGGACCACATCTTCTCTGTTTTAGGGATTACTCTAACTCTTCTGTTTTAATAGCTGACCGTGAGCAGGGCCCGTCGTCCAAATTTTGGGAAGAACCGGCGTCTTCCTCTTAAGATGATGATCATGGAGATCAATGATCCGGTATGTGATAATATGAGGAATGTTTCGTGATTTTCTCATTGTACAGGTATGTTGGGCAGAGTTTTGAACATGCTTTTTCTGGCCATTTTTGTAGAATTTTGATAGTACTTTTTAGGGGAGCTCTCCATTTATAGATTTTTGATACATTTCCCTGTTAAAGTTTTTTGAGAAGGCAAACATGCTTTGGTATAATTGGCATTATCTTGCATAATGCATATCGTAATTGTATTCCTTGGCATTGAAGTTTCTCTAACACGGTTGACGTTCGATTCATAAATTTCTATGAGAAATGGTACTAGGTCATAGTGAAGAGCACAAACTGTTTCCAAAATTAGAAGTGACTGGGATTGAACTTATTTGTCTTCGTCTCTCGTCACCTTCCATCTACGAATTTAAGTTGAGATTAGATTTATCTGATTTAGTAATCTCACCACAGTTCTTAAGAGCCTTTAATTTCATTAGGGATATATTGGATTAATGAATTGTCTCCACCTACTGCAACATGACCTAATATCTCATCTATTGCTTAAAGATAACAATACAAATGCCAGTTTTTGGCTTATCACTTGTAATTTTGGCCATAATTTACATATCTTAACCATGGTACGTATTTTTAAAGAAACCATGGTAATTTTTATCATTTAAACTCTGTAAGATTTCAGTCCCCTACATGGTAGATGCATTGATTCCCGGCAGCTCAGGTTTACATTTGAATCCAGCTTTAGTTGGCTTCTAAATTTCCATTTAATTCTTCTATACTAAAAAATCTCAAGTCTGCTCTAGTTGACATTTAATGTAACTTGCCTTTCCCTTGACTTGCGATATTTATTTTCAATCTGAAGTTAAAATATTACTGTTGTTAACATTTGATGTAACTTGCCTTTCCCTTTAAATTTCTTATGAGCTTACATAAATTTCTTAGAAAATGCGCCAGACGAGGGGCAAAAAGAAATGAAGAAGAACACAGGTTAACCCCTTTTCTCAAGCCAAGAATTGGCTTAACTTGGGAAAGGTTTGCCCATAATGATCATTTTCTAAAAGGTCAAGTTAGATAGTAGGCTTTAGAATAATTAAAAAATATATTCTAAATTAGATTGATCCATTAACAAGCTGTAGGCCATACTTTTTCACTAGTATTATGGGATTAAAAGTCCCATAATAATTAAAAATTTAGTAGAAAAATATTGGAATGCATTCAGCGTTATATTTTTGTGTTTCATTGATGCTCAAAATAAATTACAATGCACTGCATTTTTATCTTTTATGTTACGACATTCATCCAGAGATTGTTTTTTGAAGATTGATTGTGCGAGTCTAGAGCTGACTGCTAAAACAAGTTTGTACATCTTTTATGTTGGTTTGTATTGCTAGGGTGAATCCAACGAGGGAAGTTGAACTAGGTGTTTAGAAAATTCAGATTAATACCACGTAGATGCCTACTAAGTTAATATTAATGAATATTACAGAAACAAATAAAACTTGAACTTGTTACCCACTGAAAGGCCCACGGTCGAGGTTAGCTTCTCTTTCTACTTAGCCACCTAGGACTTCATGGAAAAGATTCACCTAAAAATTGTTCTTATGCTTTATTTTATGTTGTTACTAAATAAAGCAAAAAAAAGGATAAAAATGACATAATTTATTTCTCTCAAAATCCAAATTTAATATCTGACTCTTAAGCAAGCTTTCTCTATTTCTAAATTCAGATTACAAAACTCTTTCCAATTTCTAGTTCCACATCTTTCTAAGTTATTCCTTTAATAGCCTAAGTTTCCACCTTTTGAAATTACATTCCTTGGTTTCAAACTATTCTCTCCAATACTGAAATTAGGAAATTCATCCCACAGCTATTCTCTCAAGCTATTCTCAGACTATATTAAGAAAAACGTAGAAGTTCTTACTATACCTGTCCTTTAACTTATCAATTAAATACCTTAGTTTGTTTACTGATATTATGAGTTTTTAGTTGGTTTTAGGCTAATTTTTTAGGTTTAAGATCATCCTTCTAATACCAAATGAGAAAAGATATGTGGTGGGTATAAAATCAAATAATGCTTTCGGTAAATTTCTCTAAATTTTTTAAAATTTAATTTTCTGTTCTTCTTGTTTTATTACTCTGAAGCTTTGTCTGCATAGATGAAAAATTATCAATCAGGAAACTAAAAATTTGATATACCTTCAACAAGATCCCACAGAAAGTAATTTGTTAACTTCTTCCAGAGAGGTCTACTTTTGGAGAAACAAGTAAAATGATTTTAATGAAGTAAAACACATTATTCTTATAAAAATTCAAGTGTTCTGGCCACCATCAAATTAGAAACATGGTGTGCTACATGTATCAAAATTTATCACATTTTTGACCTTAGGTAGAAATATAAATATGAACATTAAAAAGGCAGGTGACAGTTTTACTTCTCATGCAAAATGTAATTTTTTATGATGAGACATAGTTTTGCGCATATAAGCTTGATCATTAGAACGATGTCCCTTGATGAAAATATTAGTCGGAATTAAATGACCAGAATCTCCTTGGAAACCTAGTTTATAAATCTGATTTTTTAGTCCTTGGTCAGTTGCCGACAAGTTATATGTTGAAAATTTTCTGATATCATCATACCTTTATTTTTTTTCCAATAAAATTCATGAATATATTTTCAATTTTTTTTAAAAGGAGTCAAATAACCTTAATGACTTATCCATTGGCCTCCAAAGAATTTCCAGAAGTTTATGAGTATACAATGCATGAATTCCTTCCACAATGTCCACAAGTAGAGTTCAATAAAAAAGTTTAAGAGATGCATATTAATTAAATAATTGACCTAAAACCTACTTGTGGGTATCTCCTTTGATTTGTCAAACTAAGTGCGATCCATCTTGAGTGGACATGAATAATTATTTACTTGACGTAAACTTTGAGGAAGGTGTGTATGATGATAGAAATCTGATATCTAACTTGGTCAAAAACTTGACTTAAGCGGAAGCGTTCTATGATTCTCTTATGAGTTCTAGGGGTTTGAAACTTTTTCTTGAACCTCAAACTCAACTGGATTACAATCATCTATTCATAGTATGATTGTATGAAACACATTTCCATCATAAAGCAAATAAATAACATACCATTGCCATTGGTAATGATGAAATGGTTGAAGTTGATCCAAGAAGCTTTCCTCTTGAAGAAGATGATGGACTTTTGAGCCTCCCTTGTGTTTGGCCTCTACCGGTATCCACACGATCTTCCCTTGGAGGTGAGTTCACTGGTGCTCTCACAGATCCTTCTCTTTGACCCCTCCTTGTTCTCCTTTGCATGCTCTTTGGAATTATGCCAATGCCAAGTGAGGAGGAGGGGAAGGGATGAGAAAAGATGAGAGAGAGAACCAAATTCGACCTGGAGTTGGTTGCTTGTGCCCAGGCCCACATTTCCTTAAATAGGGCTCTCCACATGTCCTTTGGCATTAATTTCCATTATGCCATCAATTAATTATAACTTCACCTCATAAGATCTTATGTGTGTGACCCTATAGGTTCACTTATCATTCTAGTTTAATGACTCTAATAGTTGATGATCATCCAATCAACTTTACCAGTCAATTAAATTCATAACTCACTTATAATTTAATTGACCTTGACCAATTTAACCTAATTGGTTAGTTGAGTCTCCTGCCATGCCATAGGGACAAGCTTCACTTGCATTGGCCTAGAAGACAAATGAATTTCATCCATGCATTTTGCTTCATGAAAACCTTTCTGTTATCAATACCATATCAATATAGTCCTTCATTCATTAATGATCTCATGATTGATATCTGGGATATGGTGGTTCAGTCAAATCCCAATCATATGAATCAATTTTAATATGATTGCATAAGAGATCTCCAATGAATCACATAATTGGAATCTCCTTTATTACTCTGGCCAGAGATTCACTGCAATCTATTAGTGAGACCATAACTTCTATTCATCGAAGTTGAATGATTCCTAATCGGCTATTCAATTACCTCCATGATACTCTAGAAGTGCCCAATCATATTTATACCGGGCCTCTAAATAGAAGCCTTTGTCAACATGATCAAAGCACAATTTTCGTACCACAAGATATCTTTGATACCTTAGGTCAAAGGACCATTGATACTATGACAACATGAATCTTCCTGGTTGACTTAGATGTTTAACCATCCAGGTGATTCATACGGATCAATACAGTGAACTTCTTCTTACCAAGAAGCACCTGACATCCATCATTAGTGTCATCACACAAATGGCTATTGGGAACGGCCATTATCATCATCCAAGTGATCATGAAAGATGTCACCACTCTTTCCGGAATATCTAGTGTCCCTTACTAGACTTCCTTCGAATGGGATTGTTTAGGTTAATGTCCTTTGAGTCTAGTGATCCCTAAATTATGAACTCTTCATAATTCACTCAAATATATGGACGTTACCTGGGACTTCATTAATCATATATGTACAATATAGAAATAATGAAAACAAGAGTCTCGATAGAATTAACTATAAACTCAAGAATGTACTTTGATTGGCTCTTTAGGCCACCAATTCTTACATATGATACATCATAAATGTTATATAAACATCCAAGTTGTGTAAATTGTCAAATGTCAATTATGGATGACACAACCTTAATAAGTTGGAATATGAGATTTGAATAATGCAAACAAATCACATTTATTCATTGAGAATGTAGAAGAGTCATGTGTGTATACAGAAAGAATAGTGGGAGCAGTATAATTTACCAACTTCCATACGTACCAGACATTCTACTAATTGGGAATGATATGTGAATATTATCCTTAATAAGTAAACCCCTGTGAAACTTCTTCATGAAGGGATCTTGGGGAAACAACTTATGTATTAGGGACACAGATCTATAGAGATAAGCATCACCAAAACAATATTGGAACGGAGAACTCCAAAAAAATCTCATGTTGAAGAGACATTGAGTTAAAATATTTATGAAGCATTTCATAAGACTTTTAAAGATATAAAAATAATAGAGAAAATCCCTTGTGCCTCAGCTATCATATTCATTGTATATGTATTTCTATGTACAAGCCCCAATGCGGCATTTACTCTTGGTGTTATGAGAATGATCAGGCTGACTGAAATGAAGAAGAGTAGATAACTATGAAATACATCCTTAAGTTCTTGACAAGAAGGATTTATTTATTATTTATGCATGAGAGCAGCTAAAGCTTTCATGTTACATTGAATTGAGGTTTCAGTCAGACCCAAATGATGGAAAATCTATATCTAAATTATTGTCCACACTGAATAAGGGTCTAGTGTTTGGGAAGAGTTCTAAGTACAGCACTACTACAGACTTCTAGGTGGAATCTGAGAATATTACTGAAGTTGATGCCTCAACGGAGGAAATATGATTGAATAAATTCATCACATTCTTATGTTTACCTTCACATTGTTCTCTTGACCCTAAAACCTTAATCCATTAGTGTGTAACAATAATGGTGCTACTACACAAGAACACATTGAGGTCTGCAAAAAAGAAAATTTTAGAGGCACTTTATTTGATTTAGTAGATCATGCCTAAAGCATACGCCATGGTGGACGAGTTCTATTGATTGACAATATACCAGATCCATAGATGTGATGGATATTATGTGGCTATCAAGCCAACAACACTCCCATGTCATGATTAAATTTATTGAAACAAATATTTATTTATTATTATTCTTGTGTGATGTTTCTTATCAAGTAATTGAGTACATGCAATGACTTAGTGGATTATGATGTGATTATATTACAATGATCACTATTATTTGTATATCTATTTTTAATATTCTTATTTAAAGTATTCTCGAGACATACATCAAACTATCTTAAAAGAATAACACTATCTGAACATTCTCATATGATAGGTATGTATGATCTTGTGGCCATTATTTTAGTTATAAGGAGAAGAGACAGTTGGTGGTCTTTTGGAGGAGTTACTGAATTGATCTGCCTGATTCCCTGAATGATGTAATACATAAATATTAATTAGGCTGATTCATGTCATGATTACATGAGGTCACTATAACTGAGACACTAAATACATCTTATATATAAACGATGGTGTTTTGCTTATGACTCAAGAGTCCTGAATCACGAGATTCAGATCTGTCTTCGATATGATATAGTAAGAAGTACATGTAGGTATCTGAGTATTCAATATGGGATTGTTTTCTCTTGTCCTTAGGATATTTAATCAAGGAATAAGATGCATTAAATCCCTGGTTAGGGTAGTGAAGAAAGTTGGAGTTAACATTCTCAAATAATCCCTGTTGTACACCAGCACTAACTAGAATGGCAACTTAGGGTTGAAAATAACCGATTGGTTTGTTAAGGATTGATTTAACACTAACGGTTGGTTAAGTTTGTATCCTATATGGTGATAAGCGACACATCATGCTTCAGAAGATACATAACAATACACATACTCTATCATAGGACATTCACGATAATCAATTACTATTTGTGTATAATTATTCAATTGCACAAGACTCTCACATGATGTATGGTATGGTTAACAAGACCACTAAAAGATTAAGAAAATATTCCAGGAGAGTTTGAGAAAGTTTAATAGGGTATCCAACATGGTATTGATCATGTGCATACATCTAAATGCATCATAGGTGAATGGGTTGAAAGTACTCTTCTAGGGAGCATTGTGAGAGTGGAACAGATTTCACACAAGGTGATGATTACATATTATGTTTTATTGTTTAATGGGATTAATTTTACATAAATTTTGATGTGAAAATCATTTTTGGATCTTTAATCAAGGCCCACACAACCTAATAAGATGAATGCACTAGCTCAATGGATTTGAACATCACTTAAAAGAAATATATATTTTTTTCGATGGGGATTCACTTTTATCCAAGTGGAATATTTTTTCAAATGTATGTGGCACATAAGATAATAAGATATTCTACATATCTTCAATATTTAATGATATTCATTATAGTGGATCTCGGATGCTTATAAATGAACTCAAAGAATACATGCAAAAACCAAGTGAAATAAGATGATATTACAATACAATTATATGTTGTCTTTAAAAAAGCATTTTAAATAATACTATTTGAAGAAAATAAGGATAGAAAAATATCAAAAAATAATATCATTATCAAGTCCTGCACATATGAAGAGTATGCTTGATCATATAGCCATTTGTGTGGAGACTCTACGGAGTGATAATGGATGCTCTTTTGAGAAATGTTTACACAATTCATCTGTATAAATCCTAGGAGGATATTATACCTAATGTTCAATCAGGTTGATTCAGGTTGTAGTTGTGTAAGTGACCATTATATATAAAAACCCACCAACACCTTGTGAATTGATACTTGTGCCCAACGGTCATCAGATCTGAGACACCAAAAAATATTGTAAATCAACAATTGCGTTTTGAATATGACCGTCACGTCTCTAATGATGATATTCAAATCAACCTTACCTTATATGCTTCAAGAAGTTTGTAAAGGTGATTGTGTGGTCAAGATTGAATAATATGCTGTCAGTATAAGAAGATTTTGAATTACGGAATAAGGTTTCGTTAAATCCATGTCCAAGTGATAACATGATGATGATTAGATTCAAATCATGATTTTCTATGTTTATTTTCTGTAAAATGGATATATAAATGTGTGTGTGATATTAAGCCTATAGTGATAAATATACTCTTATTGATATCAAGATTTTTATGTATTTTGGTACCTTATCAAATTATTTGACATCATATTCATGAAGAAAATAAATTTGTATGTCAGAATACATATCTCTAGAATTTTGTGACACTAAAATTTTTAGATTTTCTAAGTTAGTACATATATTTTAAAAATTTCCAAATGTTATATAGAGATATTAATTTTAAAATTGGAATATATCATTTAAATATGTAATTGTTTTAGGGATGTATGAGTATTTAAGAGATCTTGAAAAATTCGGGACACACTTGCAATCTGGGTTGTGGATAAATGATGAAACATAAATTCCGAAGGATGAAGATGATTCAACTTTAAATTAAGATATCTATGGATCCACTAGGAGGTTTGAGCCACAGGTATGGGGGAAATACTTCTATCTCTATTCTATTCCTTCATACCTTCTCATCTATGATAGAATCATCAATGTGTGTAAGAGTTATCTGGGTATCATTCCTAAATAAGTAAGCCGAGTGGAATAAAGTAATTTTGGTTTCCATCAAATTTTCTATGTTGATTGTTTTTCTAGCTTAGAAGGCAAAATAGAATCGGTGAGACTCTCCCACAATCATAGATTTCTGTGATACTGGTGGGGTATGTGGTGACCCTCCTAGTGATTGCATAATCACTTCTTTCTCATTATATATCCATCTAAATCCATTGATAAAATCCATCCTTTCGCATCCATCTATCCACTTTCATCCATCCATATCATTTTCAGTCATCATCATCAACCATGCTTAATCAAATATATCATTTTTACGATATATATCCTTAATTTTCATCCTTCTCATATCGCCATATTTTTTAATTCATGAAATATTTTTTCTTGTTCCTTAAGCACTTTATGAAACCCATTAACATCTTATTATTTGTTCCTAGAGGAGACAACATTTTCTCAACACTATCGACACATGTTCTTTCATGATTCCAGGTATTAAAAATATTATTAATTTCCTAAAATAAAAACTACAAATTAATAACCCTAAGTCGAGTTCCTCACTAGGGCAGTGGAAATATTTTAGAGATATCTGAAATGATTTCAACAAAACATTAGCCCTAACTACATTGACTGCTCAGGGTTTGATAATTCTCAGATGCAAATTAAATGATGGTTCTCATGCAGATGAAGTATTATATATAGATGGTAAACAAAGAATATAAATGTTCCATGATGGAGTTGTCACAGTACATTCTGTTTTAAAGTACAATTTGTAGCTTGGCATCCCACGTGTTGGGGACTCAAATCATCAACTGGTTAATTATTCTTTGATTAATTAATCTGTATGTATGTATAAATAGTTATTAAGGTCATCTATACAAGTTTATTGGGCCATTAGAGGTATTATTAGAGTAATACTTGGCCCTAGAGGGTCACACATATAGTCTTGAGTGGCCTTCCCTCTCTTCTCTTGCTCCTCTCAAGTTCTGCTTCTAGAGAGACAGAATGTTTTGGAAATCCACTTTGATATTTTGCAAGAAAACTAGAAGGAATAGTGAGGAATTCAATGTTCTGAATATCACATGGATATGTCTAGAGGCCAGACATCTAAATGGCTTGAGGAGACACAACATGGAAACCTAGTGATTATAAAAATTGATTCGTTCCAGGTAATAAAATTATCTTTGCTTTATGTTTTCATATCCATTTTAGATTTATTTCCACTACACAATCAATTTGGGATTCGATTCAGTCAAACCCATGAACCTCAGGAAATCAAACATGCTGAGGATCACATGGATATTTCTAGAGGCCAACATTTAGGTAGCATTAGATTACGTGTTTGAGGATCTAAATGGTAATATAATTTGTTTCGTGAAAGGTGATTTGGTCAAATATTGTTAAAAGCCATTAATTGTGCCTAATTTGTTCATGAGTGTGGGAGGACCTAGTTTGATTATTGGTGTTTTTCACTCGAAGGAAGAACAAACTGTAGAATTGGTCTACCTGAGTAATCTCTTTGCATTGAGCCAACAATATTAAGGGTTTTTTGTCATGAAAATTTGATGCTTACTTGGGTCTTGCTTTTGAATGTAGTTGGGTTTTGAAAAAAAAATGTTTAAATTAAAAAATCATGTTTTGTTATTCACCCTTCGAGAATATGTAGTATTTTAACTCTACAAAGGTATAATCTTCACCTCAACTCATGCATGGTGCCTAACGCATGTTAGATAATAAAAATACATCCAAACATGTCTTTTGATATGGTTATGGAGAAAAGACTTTTCTTTTGATTCAGCCACTAGGATCTTGTATGGTGCATTTGTTGGGTTTTAGAGGCCTTGATATGGATGAGTAAATCAAAACAGTTCGCAGCGAAAGACTTAAACATGATCGAACAACATCGATAAAACCAGGTAAGGAAGTACCTTTGCACGGATTGTGATGGCACACGCCATCGTGACGCGTCGAAGGAGTCATCCGAGCCACCGCCACCGTCGTCCACAGCCCGAGTGAATCATGTTCGTCTTATCTTATTTTGGTTTCCCTCGCCCTCGTTAGTCGTGTTTTGTGTTTTTCTTACTCGTCAATTCTTTTTCGTCGCATCGCGACGCGTTTGTCATCTGTCTGTATGTGTTCTTCGTCATGTCGTCGTAATGTAGGAGGGGGTCCCTAATCATTTTTGACTCCCCTCCCTTGTTCCCCCTTTCTCTTTTTACGTCTGTTTTCCCCTTTATTTTTGTAATGGGGGCCCATTATATAAGGACCCCTTAATGGAAAATTCCCTCGCCATCTTGTCACAACGAGGGAAGGACCCTCCCGCCAAGGCCATGCTCGTTGATCTCTGGTGAGTTTGTGGCAGACTATGACTGGTACGTTTACTATCGTGGGGCCTAAATTTACCGGTAGTTGCGATCGTCTATGGCAGTCATTGAAAGAGGCTTCCCGTAGTGGCTCCCAATGCTGTACGTGTTGAAGGAAATCGCCACCCCCCCAACCCAGGTGCATTAAAAAGCTCTAGTGGGTATATGTCGCCCCTTCTTCCCTCGACGGGACTGGAGTGCACCTGGAAATTGAGGGTTACATCTGAACAACCATCAGCATAGCGGTAGTATCCTGGTCGTTGAACCTGCAGCACAACGACACCTTAAAGGCCTTTGTCCTGATGTCGAGTTTCCGATCGGCAAGGCCATCTCGGCGCATGGAACTTGTTCATCGAACGCTCCTCACCCCCCATTGCTAGCAACGACTGCCCGCGGCACTTCTAGGGCCCCTTCCCCTCGCGTTTAGAGTCAAGGGCCCTGGAATTGTCCGTTTGCGGAGCGTTGTCATTGCCGTGTGATTGCCCTCCGTCGGCCCTCCTGTCACCACATATCACGTTGATAAGCGAAGCCGATTGCACAGGCGCATCCATAGAGCGCCGAACCGCACCGACCACATCCCGAGGTTGTGCCCGCCCACGCTTCACCACCGTTCGCCATTGCTCCCTTCCCTTCCACCGCTCTTGCGCCAGTTCGCTAATTGATCCGCCGTCGTTCTCTGGCTCCTCCCCAACCACACCCGCTCTGACCTCCACTGTTGTCGACAACGCTGCACGATGAGCCACGCGCCGACGAGGTACGCCATTCTTCCGCTTGCACGTTACATTACTCGTTGTAGTATACTTTCCTCTTGACTCCATCGTGCTCGGGCTAGGTAGGAGAGAGACGCAATTGGTAGAAACTACAACAACTAAGCGTCTTACCACCGTCCGTTACGTGTGAGCCCTACAGATTGATTCCATTCGGCCATAGACATCTTCATCCGTCCGACGAGGCTTGAGAGGCCACCGTCGCCGTCACATGGCGACCCCTTTGGAGCACGGAGCTCGGCACCTCCCTCGAGTCAGAGCCTGCACATACGACACGTAGGACGTTCATTTTTCACATCATAGTTACATATACCTATTAGGATTTTACCATCCATCGGACGACGACACCGTTGACGCCAGACACCCTTATCTAGGTATCAAGCCATCGTACTCGGTACCGACCGGATGTCATTCTCAATGATGTTCAGCCTCAGATTGCATACGTGATTTCTTGGATCCAAGAGCGAGACAAGTCTAGCTAGTAAAATGTGCAGCCTCTATACATATCCACGTGGTTCTTGACACATCAGATCTCCTCCTCGTTGTTGAGCCCTGTTCAACCTCCGTCGTCGTCGTTATGTCGTCCTGATCACATCGGGAGTGGAGGGGAGTCATGGGGGAGGGGAGAAGAAGGGGAAGGCCCATCAATAATTCTGTCCTGGGCGAATTTTGTCCAGGGCCTTCCCCTATTTATACTAAGTGGGTATTTTGCATAAAACCCCCAAAACTTAAGTATATCTTCTGACGTCCAAAAGACCATTTGCTTGTGACCCTCTAGGCCCATGTATCAGTCTAGTTAATGACTCCAATGGTCCAATAACCTTTATTGGCCTTCCAAATTAATTAATTATATCAACATATAGATAAATTAATGTCAGATCGATTTTAACCAAATCGATAGGACGAGTCTCCAACACGTGGAGTGCCAAGCTACACCTCGTGTTCTAATAGATACAAAGGAGTGTGTATTGACTCACTCTTGGAACCTGTTCGTCATCGGTTACCGTGTATGTATAATCCCTCATCCACTTGACGCTCCTTGGATGACTTAGGGTATGGTCAACTTTCAAACCCTAATCGGTCATCCGAGTTAGTACTAATGCATTCGGAAATCATAAGAGTACTCTTCTCCGATATTTCACTGCCTTGGACAAGGACTTCATCGCATCATCTTCCTTGAGCTGTCACCTATTATACCGAGGGTGGATGATCCCATCTTGACCACCCAATCGTCTTCATGGACTTCTTGATGTACCCGAACTAAGATCGTTTAGAATCTTATGATTAGAGACTCGTTGGCCATAGTCAAAGTATAAACGTCCGTCCACAAGACGTCTTTGGTGTCTCAAGTCTAAGGACCACTTACACACTCGTGAGGTGAATCAACCTGATTGACAGTTTGGTATAATACTATTCAGGGATTCGTACAGATCAATTGAGTGAACTCTTTCCACTAAAGAAAACCCACTATCTATCCTTGGATTCTTCACACCAATGGCCACGGGACCAATCATACTCATCATATGAGTGAGGCTAGATAGTGCTATTCTATCCGGATACTTTGTTGTCCTTCTCGCGTATCCTTCGAATATGATTGTTTAGAGCACATGCTTAAAGACTAGTGATCTCCATAATTCGATCTTATCATAATTCACTTAGTCCGATCATGTATTCATGGACTTTATTATAAGCATCACACATGCACTATAATGAATACGTTCTATTAATGAACATGGAACGATATGTGGAATGTATGATTGGCTTGCCGGCCACATATATTTCCATCAACAGTGACACTAAAAAATGACGTAAAATCAAATATGAAAATGAAATAATATGAACTGTGGGGATTTCTTTGAGAAATATTTTTTTCAGTTCTTTTTCCTGACACATGCATGCTCATTAGAGGTTAATTAAGCTGATACATTATGTATTTATGAATATGTATGTCATTACTGATTTTATCTTTTGGGACTTGTAGATTTATGTGGCTATCCATTCTTTTTCCTAGGACTTGTGCTCTTGTAAGTTTTACGTTCATGATCTAGAAATCTCCTTGTCCTTTATTCTCATGATAGGAGTCTATGTCTTCATGCTTTATTTATTATTATTTTATTGATTCTCCTGCTCTCATATCATTTTTCTTTTTTATACTAGCTCTATATAATCATCTAAATTTCCATTCACCACGTTGAAAGCATCTATATATACATCATAATGTCAGCATGAAGGCGTGCACAATGAACACATAATGGGTTCCCACAAATCATGAAAGCCTTTTCTTGTATATTAAATTTTTTGTTCAAGCTTGATCAAATTTTTATCAATCTAATTATTTTCGTCCTTTAAACTAATGGAAAAGTATTGAATCATAGTTTTGGTGTTTAAATCTGTTAAAGGCAATGAGTGAAAACTTTATTTTGTACATATTGAGGATCAAAACTTATCTATGTTAATGATTTCTCTTTCTGTTTTGAGGAAGGTCCTTCCAAAATTTTATGTAAACTAATATATTCTTATCAATGTATACATTACATTCTTCTGAGTGATGTTTGTGACAGTAAATATTATTATTATCAATTTCTTGAAACAAAACTTTGATTCACTTCTCCTATTAGATATAACTTTATTATCATTGAATACATTACATCAAGGTCCGACTTAAAGTCTATAAAATGTGGAAGTAAAGCTACTGTTTTGCCAATTGGTTCTTCTTTCTATTTGTTCATTCAAGATATTTATCAATTATCACTCTCAGGTATTTCTACCTTAGGTTTCTTCTCTCATTCTTTGGGGTATAGGGCATGTTGGATATAGTCTTTGGCCCCAACTTAGCTTGGGTTACTTTCTTCATCCCCTATCCCCTTGATTGTATTAATTTTATGGGCGCAAAAATTTTATAAAATTTTTCTTCCACCATAATATATGATTACATTGTCTTCCTGTTTTTTTTTAAAATCAAATTCCCACTTTTTGTGAAGTTTTTTTTGTGATTTTTTTGGGTTTTTGTGAACACATTACAGGTTTAGAATAAAGAGGAGCCTATATTTTAGGAGAAATACAACTGGGGGGGTTTCTGTTTCTTTCCTTAAAAAGGGGAGACGAAATTGGTTGGCAAGATCACCAAATCTTGGCCACAAAACTCTAGGTTTTCATTGTGAGAATATATAATCCTTAGTTTCAACCCTTTGTTCTTCAGTGTAACTATCCCTGAATGTTTCCCAAACTCAGTGTGGTAGACTTGAGTGCATCCGTTTTTCTTGGATCCACACTGTTTGAGTCTAGTCAAATGAAGAATAGTGCATCCATGGCCTAAAAGGAAGTAATACCAGAGGTTTCTGAATTCTTAAAGGCTCCCATGTTTAACTTTTTTTGGCTTCCTTCTTATTGGAAGAGATAGCCAAGACCCTAGGCTTTCTAAAACCAAAATGGTTCTAACATTTGATCATATTGTTCAAATCTCATGTTTACTAAATCTCAAAACCAAAGAGCTGTTGTGCATTTTCTAGGCCTGCCACGCAAAATCCAGGGTGCTCCAGCATGCAAACTCTCATGTCCTTTGACAGAACTGGATTTAAGTAGTTTTAGTTAAGTTTATACAATTTATTAGCACTAAAATACTCCAAAAGTTTGTCAAAAAGTCTTAGAAATCCTACTCAACATAATTTAGGTTTTCCATCACTGCAATTGCTTACAAAACTATTTTCCTCTTGGATTTTTTGTTTAAATCCATAAACTCATATATATGTATATATATAATAACTTAAAATTTCTATATACTGGCTGTCTGTGGTCCTATCCTTACTCAAGTCTATACTTAGTCAAGAAAACCTTAGAAATTTGTTGTTTATTCCAGGAAATAATGATTTGTTTCTCTTTTCTGGGGTATATAAGTCTCTAAAATTATTTGAGAGGGAGGATGGCGGTCCTTCTAAGCCTGTTGAATATTTTTATCTATTCCCTCATTTCACTCATTCATATTAAATAACGAATGCGCTGGAGCTATTCAATATATTCTGAACTATGGTGTGGATGAGAAAATGGTACTATGATGAGGTGATTCTATATTACATTATGAGGAGAGAGATTTGTATTGAATAGACAAAATTTTGTTTTCCCATAACTGGGAAAATATCTTTTAATGGCCAAAATAAAATCATTTTGCACTCAAATTTGTGTCCCAGACAATTGCTTAAGCTAATGTTAGAGCCATTTCTCATAGATAATGTATCTAGTATTAGTCTGCATGTGTGGGATAAGTAACAATATTTATTTCATGTCGAGCATTCTACCATTCAATAGGCTGTGAGCATCTTCCCCCATATGACAGGTCCATTTTATTATGGCTATTCTTCTACATTTTTTTCGATCAGGTCTGATGCCTAATCCTCATACTTTATTACAATTTTCCTCCATTTGATGGATCCAATTGATACCCATATGTCTACCAGTGCATTGAAAAATATTTGGACCGACTCATAAATGGGTACCTTGTAATGCATACACTACATAGTTTAGTATTTACTTTCTTATTCACCCTACATGTTTCTCTCTGTCTTCTTTTAAAACAAATAATACTTCTCTCCGATAACTAATGTTTATTACCAAGTTGTATTTATGAAGCGATACAACTTTTATTTCTCCCTAAAAGGTGAGCTCTGGTTTCCTCTATCTGTTTGGGTGAAAAGAAATTATATCATTTTACATTTATGTATAGGGATATCCTCAGAGTGTGTAACCTCTCAGATTGTAGTAAAATCCTTTATTGATTATAGTAGTGAAAAAATTTCTATTGAAGATAAGAAATGTAGTGAGAAAGTGTGAATAAATTCTGAAGTTGCTGTTCTGTTCTTAGGGTGCATTGATTAAAGGTAGTCAATGATCCATATTACTATGTATCGTGCTTCTGAGGGGCTATCTGTTTCTGAGATACATGTGGATGCCATAGAACAACTCCCATGTGATGCATGGAGGATGGGCATAAATGACACTAACATGGAAGCACAGGTTTGGTTCTAAACAATGTCTATCACTGTGTTTGCAAGTGCACATTAAAGTAATGTTGGAACCTGATCATTTTCTTTGTGAGCTATTAGATGCTTCATAAATATATAAATATTAAAGAAATACCAAATGCTACTAATTCAGATTCAATTATAGGAATATTTATTAAGTAGGATAATTCTCACAGTTTTTAATTAGAAATTGTTATTCCTTGAATTTCACTTCAGACAAATAAGAATAAATTTTTATACTAGAAACATAATCAATATAATTATAAGTACAAATGGATAGTAATAGTAAATTTATATGTATAAATATATAGAAAAGGCTGAAACATATGTTAAATGATAATATTAATATTATCAAATAGATGAAAGTTTTTGAAATAATGAATAAATCTACTATTATTATCTATTGATAATATTTTAGATAACTAGAACAAGAAGAAAACAGAGAGACTCGATTTAATAAATAGTACTAAAGGGAGGAATTTTAATATAAAAAATATATAATAAGGCGTAATGACTTACTGTAATCATAATTTATAAACATTAAATTTATAGCACTGATGTTTCAGGGCTAGAAATTTTCATAATAGTGAGAATATTGAGGATAACAAATAGTGAGTTTATAAATTACTTATACATCCATTTATATAAATATATTTCTAGAAAGCAGGGTTATTTAACATTTTACATCTTCAGTAACTGATATTTTGGAAACGATTAATATATATAAACTTATAAATAAAAATTTTGATCTATGTATATATTATTGAATGTAAGTTCTTTGATCTCAGGAAAAAATAGTAAAAGAGTTTAATCTAGACACATATTAAAATATCCTCAAGATTGGAAATAAGGTTTTCACAGAATAGAAAAATTTTTGGCGAATATACCATTTCCAGAAAATAAGGAAAATATTTAGCAAAACAAATATTAGCTTTTAGTGGGCTTAAGTAAAATTAAGATAAGGAAATAATGTCCATTCAATTTGAACCTTTTTGTTCAGAGCACATCCCTCACAGCTTCCCCAAAAAAATCCAAAAGATAACCATTAAGAGAAAAATACTACTGAATACACCATTATATGGTTTTAATGAATAATCTAAATCGATCCAATCTGAATGACAATGGGTGGTATAAAAATTAATGAAATAATTATGCTTTTAAGAAATTTATTTTTTGAGTAGTAAAAAAAATCAAATACTAAAAATACAATCCTAGTTTATGTAAGTTAACTATTTTAATCAGTATAAATCTGATTTTGAATTAATCCGTTCTTAGTCACACTAGACAAATACCTGAATCTTAGTCACACTTTTACAATTTTAGGTTTTTTTACTAAAAATCCTTAGATACCTATTTAGTTCTATAAAGAAATTTTTAATGATAGGTTTTTGTAATCACAAAATTTCAATTTCTCTGCTAGTTTTTGCCATATATTAAATCTTTGGATTGTAAGATGAGTTGAATATCTGTCTTTAACCTGCATAATGAAACTTTAATGATATTACTAGAAAATAGTTATATAAAATTGGTGTTTTTAGCACAAATGTTCCAGAAAGTTTTACAATGTAAAATTGGGTGAACATTGATAAAGCTTAATTTAATATTTTCTTTATTTTTTTCTGCATTAATGTAAGTTGGACGGTGAGTTGAGGGCATTTACATCTTGGGTCAAACCCAGGGCATTTGGGTAAAACTAAATGGTTCCAAAATTCATTCTTGCAAAATGGGTTCACCCAAAATTATTCTAGTAGATTGAAAATAAGTCGGCGGCAATCTATTACAGCATAAAATTAACATGTATTCACATGCCCTAGAAAATTAAAGACAAGTAAAATTTAACCATTATTATTTTTATTGAAATTTACAGTTTATTTGTGAGGCAACATAATATTTATCTTTTCTAATCATGCCACTATTTAATAGTTACTGAATTAAAATAATCAAGGACTTAGACAATTATATGGATCTTTCCACTAAAATAATTTTCTCTACAAGTTACAAGTATGTGGAATTTTCATGATCTAATCATGTTAAGGTTATTTTTCCATATAATACAAAAATCAATAAATAGACTTCCATTTTAAATGTCTATAATTTTATAATAATTATTTCTTTATAACTAATGTAATTTAGTCTCCCAGTCTCTTTAAATTAGGGGAAAAATTATAAATAACAGTGTCAAATAAATAAGCAAAGACTTAGTCAATTATATGGATTTTTCTTCTAAAATAATTTTCTCTACAAGTTACAAGTACATGTGGAACTTTCACGATCTAATCATGTTAAGGTTATTTTTCAATATAATACAAAAATAAATAAATAGACTTCCATTTTAAATGTCTAGAATTTTATAATTATTATTTCTTGATAAATAATGTAATTTAGTCTCCCAGTCTCTTTAAATTGAGGGAAAAAGTATAAATATCAGCGTCAAATAGATAAGCGAAGAATTAGTCAATTATATGGATCTTTCTTCTAAAATATTTTTTTCTCTACAAGTTACTAGTACATATGGAACTTTCACGATCCAATCATATTAAGGTTATTTTTTCATTATAATACAAAAATCAATAATAAACTTCCATTTTAAATGTATAAAATTTTAGGATAATTATTTCTTGATAAATAATGTAATTTAGTCTCCCAGTCTCTTTAAATTGGGGGAAACTTTTTAAATAACAATGTCAAATAAATACCATTTTTGAAAAATTGTCTTTGGACTTCTTATGTAATTTGTATTTGATATCAAAAATTTATTGTTGGTTTGAATTTGTTTCTTGAAATACTATTCACTCTTATCTACTTATGAAGGAAGTGAGATAGAGGATATGGTAGACTGTATGAATTTGTGTCAGATTATTACCTTCCTTGTGACTGGTTCAATCCTGGATGACATGGTTATATTCTACATCATATGGGTTTTTTGTGGATGTCATAAGTAAACATTTTATTATTAAGTACCCTTATATCCTATTGATTTTTCTTTGTAGTGCAATTTTTCACCAAGAGAGGGAGAGAGAGAGAGGAGGGAGGGAGGGAGGGAGAGAGGGAGAGAGAGGGATGGAGGGAGGGAGGAGGGAGGGGGAGAGAGAGAGAGAGAGGGAGGGAGGGAGAGACAGAGGGAGGGAGGGGAGAGATAGGAGGGAGGGAAGGAGAGAGAGATAGGAGGGGAGGGAGGAAGGGAGAGAGAGAGAGGAGGGAGAGAAAGTGAGAGAGGGAGGGAGGGAGAGAAAGAGAGAGAGAGAGGGAGGAGGGAGAGAAAGATAGAGAGAGAGAGAGGAGAGGAGAGAAAGAGAGAGAGAGAGAGAGGGAGGAGGGAGGGAAAGATAGGGAGGGAAGGAGGGAGGGAGGGAGAGAGATAGGAGGGTGGAGGGAGGGAGGGAGAGAGAGAGATAGAACGGTAGGAGGGAGGTAGAGAGAGGGAGAGAGGGAGAGAAAGAGAGAGAGAGAGGGAGGGAGGGAGAGAGAGAGAGGGAGGGAGGGAGAGAAAGAGAGAGAGATAGAGAGGGAGGGAGGGAGGGAAAGATAGGGAGGGAGGAAGAGAGAGAGATAGGAGGGTAGAAAGGAGGGAGGGAGGGAAGGATAGGGAGGGAGGGAGGGGGAGAGAGAGAGAGGAGGGGAGAAAGGAGGAGGAGGGAAAGATAGGGAGGAGGGAGAAAGAGAGATAGGAAGGTAGAAGGGAGGAGGAGAGACATAGAGGTAGGAGGGAGGTAGAGAGAGGGAGGAGGGAGAGACATAGGAGGGAGGTAGAGAGAGGGAGGGAGGGAGAGAAAGAGAGAGAGGGAGGGTGGGAGAGAGAGAGATATGAGGGTTGGAGGGAGGAAGAGAGAGATAGGAGGGTAGGAGGGAGGGAGGGAGAGAGATATAGAAGGGTAGGATGGAGTTAGAGAAAGAGAGAGAGGGAGGGAGGGAGAGAGAGAGATAGGGGGGGAGGGGGGAGGGGGAGAGAGATAGGAGGGTAGGAGGGAGGGAGAGAGAGATAGGAGGGTAGGAGGGAGGGAGAGAGAGATAGGAGGGTAGGAGGGAGGGAGAGAGAGATAGGAGGGTAGGAAGGAGGGAGAGAGAGAGGGAGGGAGGGAGAGGGAGAGAGAGAGCGTGGGCGAGAGAGAGGGAGGGAGATAGATAACTAGAGAGAGAAGAGAGAGAAGAGTGAGAGAAAGGAGAGAAGAGAGAGAAAGATAGAGAGATAAGAGAGAGAGTGAGAGAGAGAGAAGAGAGAGAGAAGAGAGAGAGTGAGAGGGAGAAGAGAGAGAAGAGGGAGAAGAGAGAGATAGAGAGAGTGAGAGGAGAGAGAGAGAGAGAGGAGAGAGAGGGAGGAGATAGAAATATAGAGAGAGAAGAGAGATAAAGAGAGTGAGAGAGAAGAGGGAGAAAGAAAGATAGATAGATAGAGATAGAGATATAGAGAGAGAAGAGAGATAGATAGAGAGAGAAGAGAGATAGATAGAGAGAGAAGAGAGATAGAGAGATAGATAGAGAAGAGAGATAGAGAGAGAGAAGAGAGAGAAGAGAGATGGAGAGAGTGAGAGAGAAGAGGGAGAAAGATAGATAGATAGAGATAGAGATATAGAGAGAAGAGAGAGAGAGAGTGAGAGAGAAGAGGGAGAAAGAAAGAAAGATAGAGATAGAGATATAGAGAGAGAAGAGAGATAGATAGAGAGAGAAGAGAGATAGAGAGAGAGAGAGAGAAGAGAGAGAAGAGAGATAGAGAGAGTGAGAGAGAAGAGGGAGAAAGATAGATAGATAGAGAGAGAGATATAGAGAGAGAAGAGAGATAGAGAGGAAGAAAGAAGAGAGAGAAAGAGAGAAAGATAGAGGGAGAGATATAGAGAGAAAAGAGAGAGATAGAGAGAGAAGAGAGAGAGAGAGAGTGAGAGAGAAGAGGGAGAAAGAAAGAAAGATAGAGGTAGAGATATAGAGAGAGAAGAGAGATATAGAGAGAGAAGAGAGATAGAGAGAGTGAGAGAGAAGAGGGAGAAAGAAAGAAAGATAGAGGTAGAGATATAGAGAGAGAAGAGAGATAGAGAGAGAGAAGAGAGATAGAGAGAGTGAGAGAGAAGAGGGAGAAAGAAAGAAAGATAGAGATAGAGATATAGAGAGAGAAGAGAGATAGAGAGAGAGAAGAGAGATAGAGAGAGTGAGAGAGAAGAGGGAGAAAGAAAGATAGATAGAGATAGAGATATAGAGAGAGAAGAGAGATAGAGAGAGAGAAGAGAGAGAGAGAGAGGGAGAGAGAAGGGGGAGAAAGGAAGATAGAGAGAGGGAGGGATATAGGGGGAGGAGAGAGATAGAGGGAGAGAAGAGATAGAGAGAGTGAGAGAAGAGGAGAAAGAAAGATAGATAGAGATAGAGATATAGAGAGAGAAGAGAGATAGAGAGAGAGAGATAGAGAGAGAGAGAGAGAGAGAGAGAGAGAGAGAGAGAGAGAGAGAGAGAGAGAGAGAGAGAGAGAGAGAGAGAGAGAGAGAGAGAGAGAGAGAGAGAGAGAGAGAGAGAGAGAGAGAGAGAGAGAGAGAGAGAGAGAGAGAGGGAGAGAGAGAGAGAGAGAGAGGGAGAGAGAGAGAGAGAGAGAGAGAGAGAGAGAGAGAGAGAGAGAGAGAGAGAGAGAGAGAGAGAGAGAGAGAGAGAGAGAGAGAGAGAGAGAGAGAGAGAGAGAGAGAGAGAGAGAGAGAGAGAGAGAGAGAGAGAGAGAGAGAGAGAGAGAGAGAGAGAGAGAGAGGGATGAATTGAATGGTCTCTAAATGGGCTTTCAGGGTGAAAAAGAAAATCTGTTATTTTAGCAAACTTAACTTTCAAATGAACTTAATAAAAAATAAGACATAACAACGGACTCGTTTTCTAATTATCATAGTTACAACTTTTCCATTCACTTCATAAGCACTAAAAGATAAAAATTATAATTGCATTTCCTCCATGAATGTTAACTTCACAAGATCCATGGAACATTCTCTTAGATATCTGAAATCATCTTCTTCAAATAATTGAAAGTATTTAATTTATTAAAATATATTTAAACTTTATACAATAATTCATTAATTTTGATATGGCTATCTAATTTTTGTAGGTAAGTCTATGTTGGTCATAATTCTCTTCCAAAATTGTTTATTATTAACTTAGATATTTGAGGAATGATGTAATAACTGGTCATTGGATGTCTTATAAATCAAGATCTCATATAAATATCAACTATAGTTCTAATTTTATTGGATTTGGGCCATTGACCAAACTGTCAAAAATCATGTTTTTATAAATGGGAAGGTAATGATCCAATGCACGTGTGAGTTTCCTAGTTTGAACCAAGTGAAGTCAGTTATCTTCATATCATTGATATGTATAAATATGTCTGATCTCATTTAACTCACTTCCACATGGTTGACTTCTCATAATCGACTTTGAATATTTATCAAGAGATAGTTATGCATTTACAAAATATACAACCTTAATATTTATACATAACTTTCAATCGATAACTAAATACATTGACTGGTAATTTCGTAAATATATAAATTAACATCATTTCAATCAAGATTATATTTCCCTACTTTTGTCCTTTTTTGCTTATATGTCTTGATCCACCATGAAGGTGTGCACACATGGAATAAAATATAAACTAATGAACTAGACAAAGTGCAATACACGATATTATTATCAAAATACTGCAGAAGTCAATAATTGAAAATATGATTTATTGAGATATCATAACATGATTCTTTATTTTAGATTCAATATATTATTTATTAATACAACAGTAGTTGAAATAATAATTTTATCATGGAATTCATGTATACTTAAATGATTGGATCACAAACCTTCAAATTTTATAATAATTTTTGAATACATTAAGATGAACTATGGATGAGTAGATAAAAAATATATTTAAAGTTGTAAAGTTTTTTGTTTTGGCATGAAAAATTTATAAGCGAAAAGTGGAAGAACAAGAAAGTTTTAGAAAAAGAACAATCCGAGCATATTCATGAATGAGGTGCATTCTGAGAATTGGGACATACCTATGCCAAAGCTGATAAGTCACATGCCCACATGTCCATATACATACATGACCACAACTGTGGTGAAACTTTCTTGTTATTCTATTAGGGTATGTGTTGGGTAAGAAAGTAAAAAAAACATATTTTATTTTAAGATAAATTACTAGAAATTAGATAGAGAGGAAGATGTTTGATGGTGCAAGGAGTAATAAGAAATTATTAAGTATTTATTATACATTAAAAGAAGGCAATGAGGCTTGGTTCTAGCTTCTCCTATTTTACTGATCTTTACAGGTAGATGTTGAAAATAGAGTGAGAAAGAGTCTTTTAAGGGTCAAGGAGAGGCCTATTTATGACGCTGATGGTCCACTGCAGCCCTTTGGATCTTTTAGTAGGCTCTCCTTGCTGAAGTCCATCGGTCGGCCGATGGGGATGATGGGTCCATCAGCAGACCAAGGAAGGGACCAAGGGCTTTTAGTAAATCACAGATGTGGACCCTTTAGCTTCTGGTGTATCCCTTGACTTGTCAGCTCTACATGTGGGTTCCCTGGTCAAGTCAAGGTCTTGTGGGCCATAATTCCGTCTTATTTTCTTCATCCACTGGGTCTGCCTTCAACTTAGAGAACATATTAGTTATCCCATATATGTTTTAAAGTTTTCATATTGTTTGCTATGAAAATGCTGAAAAATATGTGGTCTGAATTAAAAATTAGACTAATATGTCTTCTACGCACTGATATTGCGCTCTTTGCGGCGCTTTTTGGCCCTCTTGTGCTGCTGTCTTGGTTTGCACTTTCTTGTGCTTCTGTCCTTAGTAACGATGGTTAGCTTGAGTGCTGCTGCACTTGGTAGTGGCTAGCTTGAGTGCTGATGCACTTTTTAGCTGTCGGTGTTTGTTGTTTTTTCCTTTCAATTCAAAGTTTGAAACATCTTTAATTAAAAGACTCACTGGGCCCAAAGTGCATTCCACCAGCTAAATTCATAACATAAAATTTATGATTTCTACATGATATTATCTATCAGTTATTTAGTATATAAATCATGTTGAATTAATAATGGATAATATAATAATAATACAAGGGATCAATTAAGGCATGACGTGTAACTTTGCACAAAAATTAAGAGAATACAAATCACAATTATGCCAAAATAGGGCAATTTTTTTAAAGAATATGATGTAAGAAAATTCCTATAAAATATCAATAAATCAAAAAATTTTGTAGATCACTATTGAAATATATTTAATCATTTTAGGCTTGAAAACATGCATGTGTAATTATCATTTTAGGCTTTAAATCAAGAACTTTTAAATTTCACAAGATTAATATAATAATTTAAGAATTTTTGTCAAAACGTCCCACAAGTGCAACAAAAGGTAAAATTGACCAAGTCTTTAAGTAGTTAGATTTTTAAGTAGTTCTTGCAAAAGAGCAGTTGAGGGATGTCAATGGAGATTGACATTTTCACTAGGCTTTAGACAGTGACCTTTCACTTTGAACGATTTAAATCTGAAAATAGCCATTTGTTACCATCTATATCTATTTTTCAATTATTATCAAATCATTTTTCTACATGAACTATAAGGTGTGAGAGTATTTTTCCTCTCTTCTTTCTGATATTTCAAAATTAAAAATATTTTTTATGTTCTAATATTTAATATTATAAAAATAAAAATACCTCTTTTGTTATAAACAAAAAACACCGAAAATCAATATGTCTAGTGATATGGATTTGTCATTATGTACTACTAAAATAATATTTTAAATTTCCTGTAATATTATATTTGAAATATATTACAAATACTGTTGTACGTTTTTACTACTAAAACTAATGTCTTTGGTTATTGAAGAAAAATAAATCACTATGAAAAATTTCAGAGCATTAAGATGAATTTTATTCCTTAAGTATTATCAATATAATAAAGTTCGATGTTGTAGTAATTAAACTTATGTGGTTAGTTTTTTAATAAAAATAAACCATTATGAAAACTTTCAGAGTATTCTCATGGTTTCGTCATAGATTTCTTTTGAAATTGTACTTGGAAATAGTAATCTCAAAGATTTTGACTTATAGATGAAAAGGAATCAAATCACATATAAATATAAATAAGTAAAAATTCCAGGAATTAACAACTGGATTTATGAGTCATTGTCTCCATGCGTCAGCAAGGAAAACCATGATACCAAAGAGATGGGTTCCTAAAAGCGCTCAATGTGACCTGCAACAGTCTTTTTCCACAATGTATGCTTGCGTTGATGGAAAATATATGGAGATCAAAGCAATCACACATTATAAGATATCATTCATTTTCATCCATACAAAATATTCATTACAGTGCAAGTGTGATGCTTATAACAAATTTCATGAATACATTAGCTGTCTCAGTGAATTACAAGGTGGTCATAGAACTGAGATCTTGAGTCTTTGGGCACGTGTTCTAAATATTCCCACTTGAAGCATACCTGAGAAGGAAATGGATAACACACATTTTATTAGGTAAATATGATAATATTTACATATCCTTCATTCTATTTCACCATCAGCAATTCACATCCACTCACATCCATTCATCCATGTGTTCATCTTATTTTCTTATACATCTTCTAAATCCATTATCACTTTACATCTTCATCTATTTCATATTCTCATTTCCATTTGATCTATCCATGTTCTCCTACCTATTTATTATATTATTATTCACATCATCCTTATAATATAATAAGTATCACCCTCTCAGCACTTTGGATTCATCACATAATAATCCCCTGTTTTATATCCATATCCTCTCATTCCTCTTGAATCATCATTTAAAGAGCATTTAAACCCTAATATCCTTTCCCTACGGAGATGAGCCTTGCTCATCAATGTGAACAAGTCACATTATTTTATAAGTAAATGTTTATAAATATTATTGATTAAACTCAAATTCACATTGACGTAATTTTACCCATAATTTTGAGTTTATCAGAAATCAAGGTACTATGAAGTCCCACCCATTTTTGGGTATGGTCGATTCCATAGCTATTAGTGGGGAGACACTAGGGTTAGATAGTGATCATTCTCTAGCATAGTGGGTTTACTAAATGGAGTCTTATGACTCTCTCAATGGTATTATACCCAACTTTCAATTCTGTTGATTCACATCATTGTTGTTTGGGAGGTCCTCAGATTCATTATCCTTGAGATACCGAAGACTTCTTTTTAATGGATTGTTTTACTTTGAAAGTGTTCTAAAAATTCCGAATCATGAAATTATAATCGTTCTTAGTTTGAGTGTGATAACATGCATTTTTAGTACCTTATATGATCATATTTACATGTTTATCTGCATCAAATTACTCATATTTGCATGTTATCAAGCTCAAAATGATTAAATGTATTTTTAGAATGAACTTCTGAATTTTCTGTATTTTTGTGGGTTTTTCTAACTATATATTCTAAGAGAATATAATTTTTGAGACATAATATGATTTTTCTGGAATTCTTTGACACTAAGAAATCACAAATCGAGTTAACCAAAACCGAATCTAACTCATCAAGTGTCACATTCCAAAACTCAAAACTCGGAATCGCCCCTTCAATTGAACCCTAGGGAATATCAAAATCACAATTCCAGTTTTTGCTGTAAGGATTTGAAACTCCAAAAACCGATCAAAGAAAATACCAGAAATTTGGAAAGATATGATTTTTCAGAGTCAATATATATATTTATATGTATTTTTTGTGCTTTATTTTAATTAATATGAATTTTTAAATATTTTAAGCCCTTTTATTTTGCACCGCCATGTGTCGCCGTTAGATTCGTCGTCATTCGACGAATTAGAAATAATTCTAATGATTGGCCACAGCAAAACATTTCATCACGCAATCATCACTTCATGATTCGCAAAGCAATGATTGCAATTTGATGGCGCAGGCCATCGAGGATCTTTGACGACGTCATCTGCGCCGTCCACTACCGTCGTCGAAGATTGGGTGGTAAATGCTCACGTACCACTTTTTGTTTCCATCGTTATTCTCGCTTGTTTTTGTTTTCGTGTCGTGTCATTGTGTTTTCGTCGCGTTCGTGACGTGTCCCTTACATCCCTCATCGTCGTCACGTGGAGGGATCCTTCGTCTTTTTTGGACTCCCTCCCTTGTGCCATTGCTTCTTCTTTTTCTTTTCTTTTCTTTTATTTTCCCCTTCTATGTGTAATGGGGGCCCATTCTATAAGGGCCCCCAATGGACCATCTTTCTTGTCTTGTTGACCCACTGAGGGGGCCCATTGACCTCTTTCCCCGTTATAAGGGAAGAGAAAGAGTCGTTGTTCTTCGTTCTGGTCTCCCTCTTCTTCAGAGAAGAAATTGCAGAAAGGAAGGGGAGAAGAGGAAGATCGAGAAGGGATAGGAGAAGAACTGATCTTTCTTGTCTTGTTGCCGGGAAAATCAGACGCCGTTTCCCTCGTTCGGCGGCCAAGCGGCAGATTTGTGAACGACGACTTCCATCTCTGCGGGAGAAGTTCAAGCTCAAGTGACTGATACTGCGTTGGATCCTTTTGCCTACGAAATTCAGGCGCCGAGGGACTGAGTATCCTGTTGGATTCTCTCTACATACGGGGTCGAGCGCCGGGTGACTACTTCCTCTGGGAGCCTCTCTGCAACGGAATTCAGTCCCCGGGTGATTCACGCCCGTTGAGTCCCTCCACCGACGACATTTAGCCGCCAAGGACCTGAATCGCTTGGTGACTGAGTCCTCCGTTGAGGCCTACTGCCAACGGATTTCAGGCGCCAAGGGGAGCGAATTTACCCCGTTGAACATTGCCCTTGAACGAATTCTGCTGATCAGAGTTTCGGACTCTCGTTCGATCAGAATAGTAAACCGGACTGGGATCGGGCCTCCTCAGCCTGCTCGCGCCTTACCGGACTGCCTAGTACAATCGGGCTAACAATCCGGGGGGGGGGTCGTGTGAACCGTCAGTCGATCACACCACCCCGCCAGCCGTTGCGTTATCGGACAGGAATTCTGCCACCGAGGCGAGCCTTCCCGTTACTGCTTGCTCGCCGTAGCGGTCCATCGTGTTGGCGTTGTGCGTCCATCACAACGCTACGAATCACGACCAGTTACTGGCTGGAGCTGCTACCATGCCGCTCTCACTTCCTCTTCCTTCGACCTTTACATAGAGCTCCAGCATCATCATTGCTCGTCGAGCCACGGCTGCTCTCCGGCGCCCCACTACCACACCCGCTTCGACCGCCGCCGACCGTCGACGAGGTACGCTGTCCTCTCCCGTTGCTCGTTTATTTACCTTTTGCAGTATATTTCATCTTGACTCCACCGTGCTTGGGCTAGGTAGGTGAGAGATGTATTGAGAGAAAACTACGAACAATTTTGAGTGTCTTACCGGTATGGACGAGTACGTCCATTAGGTGCAAGCCCTACGGATAGAATCCATTTGGCCGTAGATGCCTTCGTCGCTCCGACGAGGTTCGAGAGGCCACCGTCGCCATCACCCGGCGATCTCCGTCCAAGCTTGGAGCTTGGTGCCTCCCCCGAGTCGGTGCCTGCACCTACGACACGTAGGACGCCCATTTATTGCATCATAGTTACATTGACCCATTAGGGTTCACCTGTCGGACGATGACACCGACGACGTCGATACCATCATCACTTATTGGCACCGAGCCATCATACTCGGTGTCGATCGGACTATGTCCTAGACGACGTCCGACATCACAATTATTGCTTACAAATGGGATTTTGAAATTCTGATGCAGGAAGCAATGTGGACGAATGGAAAAAAAGACAGACTTTTTTGTAATAAATGCTACGAAAGGCCGAGACATAAAGGACAAAAATTGACTTTTCGCTCTCTCTCCTTTGATTCTGACAGCGACGATGTGGTGCGCGCACGTCCACCGAATATTTAGAAAAAAAACTCTACCACGCAGACGTGGCGCACGTTGACACGCCGCCACGTCAGCTGAAAATCTTCTCCCTCTTTTTTATTTGTTTTACTTTTGTCATTTTCTTTCTTTTGTCTCTTTGTCTCCTTCCTAGGTGCACGTGCCACTGAAAATGACAAGCGCGTGTGGAAGACAAAGCGGCAAAGAATCTGGAGCGATTGGAATATTTATCAGAAACGGAAAATGATGACGATGATGAAGAGAGAAAATTTCAAGGGCTAGGATTTCTTCAACTTCAAATGGCCATAACTTTTGATCTACTACTCCGATTGAGCGAAAATTTTCAGCGTTGCTTCATCTTACCCTCCTCTTTCTATCCATACCCTCTGATCTACAAATAGAAGCCTTGATCATTCTAAAATTTATCTAGAACTTGCTTACTACTTGTGGAGGCTGTTTGAAAGATAGTGAATTTTGAGATTCATCAAGAGTGTTCTTGGTGTCCTGGGTGTGTGGGGAGAAGCATTGGTGAAGAGGGAGAGCTTACCAACACTCTTAATCACCGTGATCCTGGCGGAATGTAAGGATCTAAGGTAAGTATCTTCGCCTTACGTTGTCTCTTTCTCGACGCCGTAGTTAACGTAATCAGGGTTTATCATCATTCTTGCACTCTCAATTTACTCTCTTTTCTTGTCTCTTCATCCTCACCACCACATCATTCCAAATCCAATCACTATCATCGTTTATACCATCGTCCATCATCATGTCCATCACATGCACTGACTCTTTTCTTTAAGTTAAATTAACATAACTTACGTATTTTTAATCCAAATCACTAGCTCATGTCGTGGAATCTTGTTTTCACCAATCCTTCATTGATCATCACTGGTATAAGAAAGTAATTCCTTAATCAATGTTCCTTGTGGATACGATCCGTGCTCATCACTAACAACATATTTTTAAGTACGGTGAAATATATATTTTTATTGAATAATCTCAGTCACCAACGATGAATTTTAACCCTAAAATTGAGATTATCAGAGTGCAGCTATAAGAAAGTGGAGTGGTCAATATTGGATCTTTGACCCTTGAAATAGGAGATGAAAACACGAGGAAGACAATGCGATGGAGTCCTCAGCCGAGGTGGTAGAATGTCAGAGAAGAGTTCAGTAACAATCTATGCATGCATCAATACTAACTCTGATAAGCAATTATAGTTTGAAATTTACTATACCCTAAATAATTTTAGGATCATCAAGTGGATGAGGAACTATTTAAACACCATAATCAATGATGGTCATTCCATGAGTAAGACAATACACTCCTTTGAATATCGTAGGAACAGCTTGGCACCCCACGAGCTGGAGACTCAACCTATGAAGTAGATAAAATCAATCTGGCATTAATTTATATATATAATGTCCAGTAAGGGTTAAAGGGCGATTGGAGCCATCAACTAGAGTGCTTCATGGGCCTAGAGGGGAACATACCAATGGTCTTTTGGGTGCTGAAATATATACTTCATCTTTAGTGATTTTATGAAAAAAATTACATTTAGTATAATTAAGGGAATACTCTTAACAAATCCACCGAGGCCAGAATTATTTAGGACCCTAACCTTGTTCACCCTTCTCCCTTTGGCTCGTTTTCATTCCTAACATGACAAGGATGGCGTAAAAATGTTGCTGGAGAGAGAACATAAGTCGTCAGGATGAAGGAGGATATTCAACATGCTATGGATCATGTGGATAAGTCTCGAGTCTGCACACTTGAGCGGCTCAACATGTTTCAGTCGAGGATTGAATAAATTACAGATCTGATCTATTTTGATCTATACTATTTTGGATGGCATTTTTTATTCCATTCAAAGTCTTCCACTGCAGGAATCCCTTTAGTTTCGTCCAAATCAAGGCCATAGAACGCGATTGGAATAGCTGTATTGATTTTTCTTGTCCTTTTAGGTGTAAAACCAGTCATAGTTTTCATCAGTGATGATAATCCAATTCACAGTTAAATAAATGTATAATATATTATCGTAACTTTATTAGTTTTGAGATTCAATCTGTCCAATATTTTAAACTTACCTGCACCCAATTGATGTAAAGCCACAAATGATCTCCCTAGTTTTGGTTCCAAATTTTATTGGAAATAGAGAGTTATCTACTCATATTTTAAGTTTTTTTTTCATTGATCACTAATCAAATGGGATTATAGGCTTTTTTTTTATCAAGTCATCCATCATACATTTTACATCATGTGTTTCAGCTACTGTGTGAAACGCTACGTGATAATTAGTTTTGAGCAATTCCATGAGTTGACTTTTGTGGTCTATCCACATGATTTTGATGAAGATAATTTACAATTTCTTATACTCATGAAAAACATGGGGTTTGGGTGCTAGCTATACTTGCTCAACTATCATCTGAATTTCTAGCTAAAGTAATGTTCCTAGGTTTCAGTCCAAAATGCAATATAAGAGGTTCCAAATTCATAGTGCAAATTTCATCTTTCGTACACAATTTGTTCTTCATAGATACTCTGAACCGGAAACGAAACAAAAAAGCAAACTGTTGATAACTTTTGAAAATTAAATGATGTGATCAGCATCTTTTATAAATCATCCCTCATCCATTTCTCACTAAGCATTTAAGCTTGGAATAGCCTCTCTAATCTGGTGAATAAGATGGATAGGAATATTGATGGACTGACAGATAAACATAAAGATAGATACATACATAAACAGAAAGACAGATACATTGATAAACATAAAGATTCATCGACAGGCACATAGATAAAGAGAGAGATAGATACATAGACATGTACACAGATAAAGAGAGAGATAGATACATAAACAGGTACATAGATAAACAGAGAGATAGGTACATAGAGAGATAAATAGATAAAGAGGAAGACAGATACACATATAAACAGAAAGATAGATGCATAGAAAGATACATAGATGAACAAAAAGATGGATTTATACATAATACACAAACAGATACATAAGTAGAGTTTTAGTTATTCTGAAAGATACACATTTTCACAATGAAGGCAGCCTGCGCAACTTATTACAAAATCTTCTGCTCCATCGGGTGGAGTAACAATCTTCATTTATGTAGCAGCCACCCACCAAGTGGTGGACAAGAAACTCTACTGGCTAGTGGAGGCTTGGAGGAGACCTCTGCGGATCTGGGTTGCAATATCCTGAACGGCGCCTGGGCCGTGTGGGATGAACACCGAAGAGGACTTAGACGCTGCGCCAATCTCCTTCATTGTATCAAAGTACTGCGTAATCAAGACCATGTCCATCACGTCCTTTGCCGTTGTCCCAGGAACGTTAACGGAAAATCCAACGACGCTTTCTCTTAGCCCGTCTATTATTGCCTGGCGCTGCCGGGCAACGCCAAGCCCAGCGAGATACTTAGACTCCGCCAACCCCTCCGCGCGTTTTATCTGCAGTATCTTCTCCGCCTCCGCCTTCTCGTTTGCCGCCATCCTCAGCCTCTGAGCTGCATCGTGAAGGAAAAGTAAAATATAGTGTAATCGATAGATTCTAGGTTTCTCATGAATTTCTGCTCCTTCAATCCGTCAGCCACTCGTGCTAGAAATTTTCGAGAAGAATTCATGTGAAATCCCAGTTCGAACGACTCTAAGGAAAAAAAATTCCAAATACAATAACTTCCAGTCGTGTTTTTCATGAATTGCTGCTGCTCCAATCGTTAAGCAACAGTTGGTAGGAATTATCGAGAACTCAGATGAATTCTACGTGTTAACGAATAAAAATGCTTACAAATATATAACTGGAATTTCCAATTGTGCTTGATCTTTCCTCATTGAAGAGGTAAATATATTTTTTGTCGCTTAAAAAAACTCTTATATAGAAATTATCTAACTGTATTCGGATGAACTCAAACAGCGTCAACAAATCTAAATGATGAAAATTTTGATAAACTATTATGCAGGGGTGTTAGATCTTTATAGCTTCAGAATGTAATATATGGATTAATTGAGATGAAAGCGTTAAGCGAGGTTCAACCAGCGTTAATTTCATTCATGGCACGCTTGACTTGGACGTCAGGTTCTATGTCAACGATGAGAGTCTGAACAATCTGAAATCCGTAGCTCGACATGGCTTTCTCAAGTTCTTCCTCTACCGCTCTGGCTATATCGTTCTTCTGCTCGAACGCATCGTCCAGATTAAGCCTCGGCACGGTTGCCCTAATTACTGAGACAAAGAAGAAAAACATATGTTTTTTCATTTCCACTAATTTCATTTCAAGTTCTTCAGTAATTTAGCTCTCACCGTCAAAGACATAAGCTTGGATTTGATTTCTCGTGTCACTCAATTTGTAGAACGCGTCGTTTGCCTTTTCCCCAAGCGCGCGATATTGTATAGATGCCACCACGTTTACGAACACATTATCCTGACCATGAACACATTATTCTGCCCGCGAAACATCGATTTGTAAAGCAGTTCCATCTTTTTAACAATCAACGAATAAGAAGCGATTGAAAGAAGGAACCTAGCGAATAGTATTAAATCACGAATGGGCACATGGTTAAATCAAGAGTAGGATTGCATGTTGAAGATGATTAAATCTACCGTTCCCGATTACATTTGCAGTACGGTTAAGTCACAATCTACTGCTTATAAAACTACAAATACCCTAACTTGTAACTGCAGGATTGCCGTCTCTCTCTACTTCATAATTATTTTCAAGATTAACATTGTAGATTTTCGCGTTAGGGGGGAAAAAATCCAATCACAAGATATCATCTAGACCGTAAACGGAGAATAAGTTGATATATTTTGCAGAAAGTTGTTAATTACCTTAGTTTTTGTCTCGCATTTCACGTCCAATTGCTGCAATCGAAGAGTAAGGCGACCGGCGACTCGCATACCCAAGAACCAGGGCAAGAAATGGCAGCCTGGCTGAAGAAGATCCTCATATTTTCCAAATCTCTCGGTAACTGCCACAGTAGACTGATCCACTTGAACACAGCACAGCAGATTGCCCATGTCTAATCTGCAACGTTGGGGATTGTGTCCTAAACATCAGTAACTTTTAAGGATTTTTAGAACATGAATGGTTTCGGCGAGAACGATGAATTAAATGAGACACGTCTCCACTACGGAGAAATCGAAACAAAAATTAAGTAAAAATGAAACAAAAGGAAAAGTGAATTTCATTCAGATGCTTACTTCGGCTGAAGGGAAACAGACACCGGCAATAGAAGAAGAAAGTAAAGATGAGATGCACTAGGAAAAAATTGCCCTTGTATTTATTCTGCGTACTGAGCTACACAAAATCACCAAGAAAAGGTTATAGTCAACGCTAAAAATAATGAGAAATTGATACCCAATTCCACGGCAACTTCCGTATAACTTAAGTTGTGGGGCAGAGATCCGCGTTGACTTTTAGAGAATAGATGGCAACGAAACTTCCTGCGTGGAAGTTGCTATCTCATTGTGCTTCAGCGGGTGAAAACCAAGGAAAAGAGAGCGCGTTAAACACGGCAAAGACAACAGTAGTCCATTGCGATAAATGATTTTTTTAACCACGCGCCGAACTAAAAATATCACGAATAGAACATAGTTGACGGAGAGAGTAGAACATTGGCATTAGGTTTCGAGACTCCTCCGCATTTTGCTTGCGTGAAGCAAAATGCAGAGATTATTTTAATATTACCATAATACCAGAAGGTCTAGAAACCTCGCAAGATTTCTCCCATCAGTAAAAGATTATTTTAATATTCCAAAATTTTAATTGGTTGAATTTCTCCTTGATTGGTAAATTCAGAAATATCCAACAGAAGACATCCCTTTCAGACGTGAAATATTTCACATCAGATCGCGTGTACAGACGGAGTCATAGCTGTCCGCCTACCTTGATTATCTACTTTGAGCTAATTGTTGTTCTTTCCAGCAAGCTCAAACATTAGTTTTCGCTCATCATTGTTTATCTCAAAACCCATTCTTTTGGCATACTTCAACTCCAAGTTTTCGCAAATGCATGCTCCTTAAAACATTAAGTTTTTGTTTCAATGACAAAATAGGTCTCCGTTTGATTATACAAAATATATTTCTCACACGCATCTTAAACTATTAATCCAGGATGACCCAAATCATCAGAAATGAGTTCTGCTTTTTTTACATTTTGGGGACAGATCTTAATAAATCTTTAATGGATCACAAGAATTGCACAAAAAGTATTATTCATAGCAAATGTATCATTAGTTGTTCATCCAAGATAGGTCATCATGTATATTAGAAAGTAACATTTTCTAATCTTTTTGAAACGATAAACCAGGTTGATCCCCCAAAGATCTTTTTCGGTTATGACTTGAAAATTATACAATAGGCCTCAATAGGCCAATGGAAATTTTTGAAAATCAGCCCAAACAAGCATATTTACCAGAGGTCGGTTTTTTTAGTGTAGCTTGTGAAAATTAACCTTATGCTTAATGATAAACTGAAAATTAGAGGTGGAATCACATTGTTGAGAATTTAGTTTAATCAATAGAATGTATAAACCTACAGTCGTAAATAATTTAGTTAACTAGTGAAAATGATTGTCGACACTGGGAACAGATGTTAGGGAAGGAAATTCTCTTGATTGGGTGAAGTCGATGAGATTAGAAAAATTATGTAGTGCGTAGAGGTTAGCGGATAGGGAGATGAGAGCGAACTATAAGATGAGAGATGAATAATTAAGGTTTTAATAATTAGGGTTTTAATAATTAGGGATTAAGATGGACGAAAATAGTGAAATGAGATGTGATCATGACGAAGGTGAGGTAGGTGGTGGATACGGTGAATGATGTAGTGATATTGAGATGGGATGATGAGTGGAGTAAGGATATAGTATTTTTGGATTAAATGGGAAACATAGAGGTAGGTGGCAAGATTCTGATGGTGTAGGAGGAGACGTGAAATGGATGAGAATAGATGACGACGGAGTGGAGAAATGATGGTAATGTATGAAGGTGATGGATGATGAAGATGGTTAAATGAACTAAATATATTGGAGGTGATTCAATTTAAGGAAAAAGCCTAACCTCAGATCCTTATATTTTTTCAGGATCACGAAATCTTCTTGCTGAAGATTGATCTTCCCACTTATCTGTTGAACCTCTCCAAGCATTAGAGACACCAAGGAATACCTGATGCACCTTCAAAACATCACTTTATTTCAATCTTCCTTTGTAGGAGGAAGTGAGATTAAATATATATTTTTTACAAAGATCAGGGCTCAATTTATAGATCCAACCATATGGATGGATAGAGGATGAAAATACAAAGCTGCCATCAAAATTCAGCTCAATCTGAGTTCTTGATCGTCAGACATAAAGCCTAGAAGTTGGATGATTCCTTGCTGGTTATTTAATTCAAATGTTTCTCTCTCATCATCCTCTTTAGTGCCGTCATACCATTCAGTTAGGGTTTTTTCTCGTCCAAGTATTTAATGTGATTGTTGGCTGAGATTCTTCCTCATCATTCACAATTGATCACTCTCGTCATGCCACATGTCACCCTGGAGAAAAAGACACAAATATAATGATGTCATACTTCGTCAACAACCTTATCCGATGGATAATTCACAAACGAGAGATGTAACTACATGATGAAGTGAAACCTAAATGGATGTATTTGCAGGCTCTGATTCGTGGGGAAATTTGCCAAGCTCTGAGATCATAGTGGACGACTGATGATGGTGACGGTGACCTTCTGACCCTTGTTTGGCGTTTGCACGTAACGGACGGGCTCGAACCATACTAAAGAATATACTTTGTTTGTAATTTTTTGATATATTCTCTCATCAAACTAACCCAAGCGCGGTAGAGTGCAGCTGAGAGATATAATAAAAGAGGTAGTTTACTGACGAGCAAGGGGAACGAAGTACCTTGTCTGCGGTGTCGCTTGTCATCTGTGTCTTCGTCGGTGCGTATCGATGCAGGCTCGTGTGGTGGAGAGGTGCCAAATATGGGCACGACGTCGCTCAACCGGCGGCGATGTCGCAGAGTTTGAGCTTGACGCATGAGCTAATAGAGGGCAAAGAGGGAAGGCGCAACGAGGTTTGAAAGTGGTGCAGGATGCAGCATGATGCAGACACCGGTAACAACAACGACACTACAAGCAATGACAGCAGCGGTAGGGTAGCGCGGGATGTTCACGAGTGCATAGCACGGCGCGGGTGTGGATAGGACAACAGTTTTAGCTGCGTTGGCGTTGATGGGATGAAACTATTTGACACTGGTCAGAGCCTCCAATGTTCGGCGATCGAGAGACTCTGGTTATCCGCACACAACCCACTCATCACGGGACGAAGGATCAGGTAGTGGCAGGTGTGGGTGATGCTGTTGGTGCAAGGACATCAGCCATTGTAGTGCACCACGACTTTTGGGGAACGTTGCCCGATGGACGCTAGACTCTAGTACAAGTCCCTGGTGTCACGAGTGCAAGCGATCAGGGTTGTAAGAGGGTTGGACGGGGTGATTTGATGCCAAAGGGTCATGTGCCAAGGAGATCACTGTTGGTGCAGGTCATCGAGTGGTGTTGGAGTGTGCGGGCATGGCCCCTGAAGTCGCTGGTGCAGGTCATCGAGCGGTGGCAGTGGCAGAAGGTCCCCGTCGGCGTAGGCAGGCGTTTGGGACCTAGGCATTGAATCCAGTTGTCCGGCACAGAGGATACACGCAAGTCAATCGGGAATGCCCCGATGACCTCTGCGGGAGACTTAGTTGTGATGACCGCAAGTGCACCAGGCGATTGCAGAAGGCGCACAAATCACCCGCGGTGCATCCTGTTTGTACGGCACAAGAGATGCTATCTGTGCTCACTAGGTCAACCACGTCGAAGCTCGTTACTATTCCACGAGCAATGTAGGGGCGATGATCACAAGCTCACAGGAATCCACGACAGTGGGCATGTCAGACCATGAAGGCTGTGCTCGGAAGGGTGATCCAACTTCGAGGGAAAATTGAACGCGAGCGAAGGCGTTGGGAGGTATAAGACAGTGCACGGTGGATCAAGGTGGAGATTCCCCTCTATTGCCTCCTCTTTTCTCTCTTGTCTCTTATTCTTCTCCCTCCTTCCTCTTACCCTTCCTCTTCCTCCTTCAGGAGTGAGATCTGATAACTGAATCAAAATAACTTCCACAATACCAGATCTGAATAGAAGGTGTCCATCATGGCCTTATATAACGCCAAGATGGACCCATTACAAAGTTCACATGAGGGCCCTAATAAGGAACCCCTTTTTACAACATCAAAATTTTAAAAAAAACATAGGAGAAATCTTCAAACAATTCGAAATAAAACAACACATAAAATGCGATGATACGGACACGTCATAATGAGTACGGTGAACTCGTTGTGATGAATACGAAACATGAAATTGGATGAATGAAATCAGATAATTAAAACGCGACCACGTGCACCGACGTGCTCTACCCGGCGTATTTAATGCCGGGCGCCTTCATGGATGCTTTGGCATGCTGGTTAGGCTGGACACGGACTGGCATTGATGTTGATGATGGAAAGGATGGGCTCCGATGACATTTCATCGATGTCATTTAGGTGCACTCCAACAGACTCGCAACTGATGTGGTGTTCAGCGCGTGCCATGTCAGCGGCATTCTTTTTTAACAGAATAGGAGTGTGACACATGTGCGCCACGTGTACACATGTGTGCTACATGTACACATGGCACGCATGTGTCTCGTGATACATAAGTGCCACTGCAACTTTTGACCATTCCAAGGAGAGAGGGGAAACAATAAATAATATTTTTATTAGCTTTGCCTCAGTCCCTGAAACACATTTATTGCCAAAAAAGCTGTTTTTTTCTAATTTTTCCACGTCGCCTGCGCTAGGAAAAAGTAAAAGGTAATTCTTAGACATTAAATCCAATTATGACATCCCTAAGCGCGATGCCATTACTCCTTAGCTAAATGATTGACTGATACCAATCATTAACAGAGTTAATGGTTGGCCGTTGCCAATCATTATCTCCAGCTATGATTCATCACCATTCAACAAATCAAACTGTGACATGGCGTTGCGACATTAAGGCATTAAAATATATTCATATCTATTTTTATGAAAATAAAGGCCCAAAAATATGAACAAATATTTAGTTTGACTTAAAAAAGTCATATATTTACAAATTTAATGTTGAAATCTACAATGTTATGAACTCATAAAACATTGACACTCATAAAACATTGAACAGTAGGAAAGGATAAGCATGAAATGAATCTTAAAATACTACTTCAATGTTACATTAAAAGAGTGCAAAAAGTAGTTAGGTACATATAGAAAAGATGATTAGAATAAAATATAAATTTCATTAATATATCTTGATTTTCGGATTAAAATTTTAATATGGTATATCCACTTTAGGTACATTTATCTGTTATCTAGTCGAGTGATAGCTATCTATTCATTATGTAAGGGTTTTAATGTATATTTTCAGCGGGGGGGGGGGGGGTGTTGGAAATTCCATTATATTTTCTAGCATACACATTTCTTAGGAAAAAAGGAATATACGAGTTTTCTAAAAAAAAATCTAGCGGTTTAGGTATCTGCCTCCAATAACCAGAATCCACTTTGATATTCTGGTAAAATGTAATTTTAATTTATGTTTTAAAGCATTTATTTATATTATCGACATACATTTTATGTAGTCATCCATTTCTACAGATTTATTTTGAATAACTTTCAATTTTTTTTTATTTTCAATATGAATTTGGCCTAGTCAGGAATGATTAGCTTTTCACAATGACTCCTCTGTGACATTTATACATATATTTAACCTTAATGATTTATATTTTATTCGTCTGTATGTAGGCAAGTTAACTTTGACGCAAAACTGGAACAAGAAAGTGAGATATAATAATATTTAGGCATGACTGGTGAATTTTATACAAAAGAAAGGATGCGTCATTTATTTTTATTATTATTAAATGACATGGTGAATTTCTCTCTGTTAATAATAAAAAAAAACCATGTCATTTAATCTAGTGAAATCATCTTCTGCTGCTGCACATTCTTTGGACCTGTTGTTGTGTGCTCAACGACTCACATTCTTTGGACCTACAAACTAAGCTGAAATTCCTGATATATTTGATATGTCTGGAATTTTTATGATATATATAAAATATATAATATTTATATTTACCAGCCCACAAACGCCTAATACTCATTTCAGTGTTCTTCCATGTGCCTCCACTAGTGACTAAGCTACCGCTAAGATAATATTTTAATGATATTCATCTGTTTTTAAAATATTAATTATCCATATAAAATGGAAAAAGTATAAACGATTCCTGCTTTGTTTTGAATCAACCCCTTACGTGCATGATATCGATTCCATACTAATTAAGTGGAAATTATAATTCCATCATCAAATATTATGGTGAGCACTAAAAGGTAAAAACTCTTTCATTGTGGGAAACATAACTCTATATTTTGATGCATAAAATATAATAAAAAGGTAAATTTACATTAAGATATTTTCAAAAAGGTATTATGAGATATCATTAATTGAAATTTAAGAAAATTAAAAGAGATATTTAATTTATGAGATTATTTATTATCACCTTTATGGTTTATAACTAGTTTATTTTAATTTATATTAATGTAAGATTAGTTGATAAAAAAATAAAAAATTATCACACGTTAAGACCTTTGGTTTTAATGATAAACATATATATTTTTCAGTTATTAAATATATGGAATCATAAAAATGAAGAGAAATGGATCATTATGAGTATTTTATATGTAGTTAATGAGTCTATTGTAAACCGACATACATAGAGGGTATGACACATGATGCACTATTTTCTTCCATTTGAAGAAAAAAATAAACTTAAGAGCTGGAACCTAGTTTTTACTCTTAGAATGATGGAAAATATGTGGCAGGCAAGTCAATCACATATTCCATTTCTCGTTCTATGTTCATTAATAGAATATATTGATTATACTACTCATGCGGTGCTTATAATGAAGTCCAAGAATATATGATGAGATCATAATACAGAGATGACTAGTATTCAAGAATGTGTTCCAAATATTCCTATTCGAGGGATACTCGAGAAGGATATCTAATTATTTAGATAGAATACAACTATCTAGCCTCACTCATGTGACGAGTATGAAAGGTCTGCAAGTCATTAGTGTGAAGACATTAAGGATAAGTCATGGGTGCTCTTTAGTGGAAATATTTCACTGAATTAATCCGCATGAATCCCTGAATAGTACTATACCAAAATATTAATCAGGTTGATTCACTCACAGTTGTGTAAGTTGTCCTTGAACCTAAGACATTGATGCTAGACGTTGTTGAGGATGTCGTCTGGTCGACACTGAGTATGATGGCTCGGTGCCGATAATGGATGGTGGTATGGAACGTTGACAGTGTCATTGTCTGACAGATGAAACCGTAACGGGTTAATGTAACAACGAAGAGATGAAGATGCTTCCTACATGTCGTACGTGTAGGCTCTGACTCGAGGAAGGTGCCGAGCTCTGCGCTTGGATGAGGTCGCCAATGACGACGACGGTGGCCTATAGAACCTCGTCATATCGACGAAGACATCTACGACCAAACAGAATCAATCCGTATGGCTCGCACGTAGCAGACGTACTCGGCTGTACTAGTAAGCCGCTCAATATGTCATAGTTTCTCTCAATTATTCCTCTCTCACCTACCTAGTCCGAACGCGGCGGAGTTTAGACAAAATTATACTGCAGGAGATAATTAAACGAGCGATGGGAGAGACCAGCGTACCTCGTGGACGCTTGGCTCGTGGTGCCGAATTTGTCGACACTCGGCCGTGGTCGGAGCGAGTGTAGCGGAGAGGAACCGGAGAGCTGACGATAGCTCAACAAGTGCGGTGATGCCAGATCGATGGTAAAAGTTGGAGGAGAGAGGACGTTGGGAAGACCAACGACGGCATCCTGGGCTCGAGCAACTCTGCCAAACCCATCGGACTAACCTACGGTAGGTGCCCCGAGTGGTCGTTCAGCAAGTGCAAGCAGAGGTCAAAAATTTGCCGGCAGATGGCAACTCAGATGTTCCACAGATCTGCGGCCATGTCCAGTCAGATCCCGATCAAACGGTCGTCAATTTACGCCTCCATTGGCCGACAACAATGGGACCTCAATTCCCGGTCTGAAAACGAAGGGGTGGCTACGGTTAGCCCCCACCTAGGTAAACCAACCAGGGACCAAGACGTCTAGGTAGATCATTGAGGGCTGAGGAGACTGGGGGGGGGGGACTTCCCGCATGCTGACCTGGAAATTACGGTGACGGCGAGGCTCTCGGCGTCAGGCCAAGGTCCTGGGTTGGTGGATCGCTCGAGGGGATTGTCGGAATAAATGGGAGTTCCCGTTGGGGTGGGTGTTAGCGGCTTCGCTGCTTCTTTTTCTCTACTTTCCTTTTTTTTCTTATGACTGTTTAAGATCCCAGCAGACTATGGCGAAGGGATAGATCAAATTGTCGTCGGGATCTTCAACCCACGGGAATTTGACTGGATTTCTGATTCTTCAGCACCTCGCTAGATGGTCACAATGTCTGGTGTGCCTCGTTCAAGGGAGACGCGGCGAGAAGCAATTGTTGACCAAACGATTGCGGGGAGAGGAAGAAATCCAGAATTAGCGTCCGGTGCCGATGGTAGCGTAGCTTCCTTTGCTTGTCCCTTCCACGGTGGACAGAGCTGTCAGGAGCTTGAGAAGAGGGGGGGGGGTGGGCATGAGGGAATTCTTCAGAACCACCCCTGCTCCTTCCAGCTACTTCCTCCCTGGGGTGCCTCTCCGTCCGCCTCTCCTCCCCCTCTTTTCTTCTTTCTTGATGGAGGGGGTGAGCCCAAAAGAAAATGAACAAAAAGCTCTCTTTGATTTCTCCTGATCTAAGGGGGCTAGGGCGCCCCCCTCTTCTCTTATAAAGGGGGAAGAGGTCGATGGGCCACCCTTAGTGGGTCAATGAAAAAAGGAATAGGGTCTATGAATGGGCCCCATTACACATAGAAGGGGGAATTTAAATCATAAAAGAGACAGACAAAAGGAGAAATGTGGGAGGGGGAGTCCAAATTGCTAAGGACCTACTCCCCAAGTCAACAAAAAGATGGAGTAGACGAGACGTGTCACTGTGCGACAAAAATAGAATGACAAGACGGAAAAAACAGAAAACACGATGAAAGAAACAATGAAAATGAAAATTTGATAATCAAGCACTTTCACCCGTCTGTCGACGATGGTGGCAGGCAACGCGGATGACGTCGTCGATGATCCTTGATGGGTTGCGCCATCGTACACCAAAGACATCTTGTGGACGTACAATTGTACTTTGACTATGACCTACATGTTCTTAATCATGAGACTCTAAATATTCTTAGTTTCAAGTGCATCAACAAGTTCACAAATATGTTTTTGTGGTCAAGAAGAGATATTCTGCCCTCGGTATAAGAGGAAACAACTCAAGGAAGACAGTGTGATTATGTCCTTGGCCAAGGTAGGGAAATATTGGCAAAGATTTGTCCGATAATTTCCAAATGCATGACTACTAACTCAGATGATCAATTATGGTTTCACAATTGACCATACCTTAAGTCATCTGAGGAGCATCAAGTTTATGAGGGACTATACGTTATGACAGAAATGCTCCATGAATGAGTCAACATATTCCTTTGTATCTTCTAGAGCACAAGGTGTAGCTTCACACTCAATGGATTAGAGACTCGACATATCAATTGGGTTAAATTAATCTGACATGGAGTAATCTTTATGATGATATAGTAAATTTAGAAGGCAAGTAAAGGTTGTGGGGCCACTAGAGTCGTTAATTAGACCACTAGATGGATCTAAAGGGTCACACATAAATGGTCTTTTGGACGTCCGAAGGTAACTTTAAGTTTGGGCTTCTTTATGACAAAACCCACCTAGTATGAATAGGGGATGACCCTGAGCTAAATTCACCCGGGCCATAATTATTTATGAGCATTTTCATCTTTCTCCCTTCTCCAGATAACTACTCTTTATTCCGAATGTGATCATAATAGTGTAATGACGATAATGGAGGTTGAACGAAGCTCATTAAGGCGAATGAGGAGATGCAATGTGCTAAGGATCACATGGATTCTTCTAGAGGCTTCACAGACGAGCAGCGCCACCTTACTTGTTTGATGATAGAAGGAATCATAGATGTGATCCGTGTAGAGGTAATTTATTTCAGGATTTTCTGATGTTGTTATGACTCCATTTAAGTCTTCTGTTGCTACTTGTTTTAAGTTTATCGTCCAGATTAAGGCTCTAGAACCCAATATACATGTGTCATATAGATAAATAAAATCACCATTATGTATGGTGCCACAAGTATGTTTTTTTTCCTAATCATGTTTTAGGCACATCTGTTCTCTATTCATGCTAACATCATTCTAAATTTTCTATTGCAGTCCCATCTCAGAATTTTGTACTAACTGAAAAACTATCTAAATAACTAGCTAGTTAGAAGACTAGCTGAAAAATCAAGTTGACATCATTCAATATGACTTAAAATTTACAAATGTATGCATAAATATGATGTGGATTGAATATGGATGAATTTATATGTGTAACCCCATCTAATCAGACATTCCACATCTCATTGAATGTTTGTTAAGATGGATATATTTACTATCATGGATGTTTGGTGGTTAAAATGAAGTCCAAGATGTTGAGATCATAAAGCATAAAATACTTATATGATATTCTAGATGGGCATCAAAATATCCATATTCAATAGAACTATTGACTGATGCGAATACGATAAATATAGTTGATGTTGCAACCATCAGGGTGGGTACATAAACAATGGTAATGAGTGGTATTTACAGAAATGTTAACTGAATTGATCCATATGAATTCCGAGGTCATTTTACACTTTAACAATTCAACAATTTATCGATGTATTAGAAAATTTATTTGGCCTTATGACACCAAAGACATCTCGTAGACCAAAAGTGGTGATTTGATTATGGCTAAAAGTCTTGATCTCACGATTTAAGGAGAGTTAAATTGAAGCACAAAACCCGTCTTACATTTTATACTTTAATTGTGTGGTCAAGATGGGAATTTCTATCCTTGGTATGGGATGAGGCATCTTAAACAAGAGAATGTAATGATCATTGATCAAGGAATATGATGATGTCCCAATTCATTAACCTAAGGATAATTGGTTAGGAATTGTTGACCATATCATAAGTCATTCGATACACATGAGAATTAATAGGTACACGTTAAATACAGACATAAGGCTTCCAAGCAAGGTGTGATGAATACCTTTGCCATGATGAGAATCTAGTGTACCTTGGCACCTCACTTGCTGCTGATACAACCTATCAATCAGATTAAATCAATCAAATATTAGTGAATCAACATATCTTATGAAGTTAATTGATTAGATGAACCAATAAATAATTATTAGGATCATGGAGCTATTCAATTCAGTTGTAAATGGGTTTTGGAAGATATTAAGTAATATTTGTTTCTATAAAGCCTTATTGTATAGTATTTCTTTAACCCTCCTCCCTGCCTCCCTACTTGGGTGCCCTCCTATATCTGTATGCCCATAAATAAAAGAAGATCATCATGTACTAATGTCAGTGCTTATAATGTAAAATACAATGGGATTGACGTGCTGAAAACTACGTAGATGCATCTATAGTGTACACACTCGTGTGGCTCATCAGGGCTCATTTGAGGAATCAATATGGCAACAAACACAAGGTCATAAAAACATGATGATTGCTATTTTGGTTTATATTTTTTGTTATAAACATTATAAACATATGCACATAAATATTCTTGATTCATTGAAAATGATAATGAAACCCAAGTGAAATCCCCAAAATCCTTCAAAATATAAAAATGGAAATGTTGATTCACCTACGGTAAAATAATGAAGTAATTGTATACTTAGGCTGCTAAGTTAGTCTCTTAACAGAAATACTATTTCTATCAACGAGCACTAATAAATATGTTAAAAAATGTCAAATAGTTTTCTTGAGGTCTAAAACAATCCCACGATTTATTAACTTGGTGTAATTAGTATGCAAAATCAGTCATAAATGTGGTTAATTAGTGGGCTTTAACCATGAAATTATTCAGATAATATGGATAAAGATCATGGAATAAGTATCAAGGTAAAATTTAAGCCAAATTTGATTATTGCTTAATTAAATTGAGGTAAAAAACGGCATGTTGAAATTTGAAGTTTTAAAAGTGAACTTTCAAATCGATGATTAACATGTCAAAAAATTATATGGGTCCATAGACTGAAGTTTATATATTTTGTACTGAGTTGATTTGTGTTTATGACTGTAGTTTACTTGCAGAATGTTTCCAGGTTTTAAATATTCCTCAAAACAGCCGCTCAAATAATCCAATTCATATCCTTAAATTGATTGTATAGGAAATATCTTATATTTCTCTCTTAGTTTTTATGATAATAAAAATATTAATAAAACATTTTTTTAGATTTTACAAGACCTTGTTTATAAATCAATATAGATTGGGGTACCTAAATAAAATAATTTTCTAATATAAACCATTATGCTAATGTGTTATCATCCTATTCTTCAAGTTATTGGAAACCTTTAAAACTATAATAAAAATAATTTATAAAAAGATTATTTCAATTGGAGGGATAATGAAGTCCTCCTGGATATGTTATCATACTACAATGATTCCTCTCTTTATACATATACTCTTAACATTTCTGTTTGAGGGATACTCTCTCAAAACATCAAAGTATCTGAAACTATGAACACTATCTGATCCTACTTTGACAATTAGTATGCCAGATCACCTGGCCATTAGTGTAGAGAAAATATGAATAAATGATGGATGCTCTGTAGAGAAAGATTTCAATAAATTGATACATACGAATTCCTAGTTGATGTTTTGCCTACATCTAAATTATGTTGATTCATAAAATAATCATTGACTTGAGAAGAAATCTGGAATAAATCCCTGAGTAGGTAGTGGAAATATTATAAAAGACTTTTTTAAAAAATGTTCTATAGGCGCATTCAACTTCATTGTTATTAACCAATCTTAATACATAATTACCACAAATTTTTCAAACATTATCATTTATTTATGTAATTTAAGAATTCATTTTTGTAAATTTTATGCACGTTATTATTTATTCAGTCATTTGCTCATCTTTGTGCGATTCCACTTAATGAATGATTTTTCAGCTTTGGTTTTGTTCAAGGTCAAAACCTTGTGATCTAATCATTATTTTTGAGTTCATATTTTTTCAGGAGTGGGAGTGAAAGAAATAATGAAAAACAGCCAACGTGTATAACTCTCAAGTGAAAAAGAACTGAACCAATCCAGAAAGTAAAATGATTGTGGGAAAAAATTACCCAATTCAGACTTGTGGATTAAACGATATGGGACTTTAAAGTTAGGAGAAAAAAATGTTTTTTACATTTTCCATGGAGACATTAAAAAATTGATTTTTGGCACCTGGCAGGTGACCCATGGCAAGGCAGTGATAACAGAAAGTACTGCATGACCATGAAGATTAATATTGTTTACTTTGTTTTAATTTTACCCATGTGGGATTAATAATTCTTGTTTTTGTAGAACTTATGGAAGCATCCAAAAGGGGCACAGATAGGAGATCTTGGATTTGTGGAGCCAATTCCTTAGATCAGGTTAACCAAGGCTTACCAGCATTACGACATGGGATGCTCTGGGTTCTACGCCCTAGATCAGCATTACCAGCATTAATAGACACTCAGCATGTCCCTTTTCACTTACATTTTTGTGGGGGCATGACACAATCTGGAAAATTGTACCCATAATAAATGGTATGGAAGGCTGAGTGGACAGCATGCTTGTAAGGCGAAATAGAAAAACACACACACAAAAAGCTCTATCTCTCTCTTTTATATTTTTATTGTTGCGCCACGTGTGATGGTGTGGGCATTTACACTAGATCCGACGAGACCTATGTGTGGTGTCCTATTGTCTTCCTTTTGTACCATATTTGTTAAGCCCTCCTCATTGTTAAGCCCCGTTCAACCTTTGTTGCCATCTTTACGCTGTCCCGAGCACATCGGGAGTGGAGAAGAGTCATGGGGACAGGGGAGAAGAAAGGGAAGGCCTCTGAATAATTCTCGCCTGGGTTAATTTAATTCAGGACCTAACCCTATTTATACTAAGGTGGTAGTTTTCATAAAACCCCCAAAACTTAAGTATATCTTTCGACGCCCAAAAGACCATTAGCGTGTGATCCTCTAGGCCCTTATATTAGTCTAGTTAATGACCCTAGTTTCCCAATAACCTTTATTGGATTCAAAATTAATTAGCTATATCACCATATAGATTAATTATTGTTGGATATATTTAACCCAATCAATAGGTTGAGTTTCCAACACATGGGGTGCCCACTCAATAGATCAATTCAGTGATCTCTTTTCACTAAAGAGCACCCACTATCTACTCTTAGTGTCTCCACACTAATGGCTACGGGACCAGCCACACTCTTCATATGAATGAGGCTAGATTGTACAATTCTATCTAGATACTTTGATGTCCGTCTCGTGTATCTTTTTTATAGGAATATTTAGAACACATGCTTAATGACTAGTGATCTCCGTATTACGATCTCATCATAATTCACTTAGTCCGATCATGTATTCATGGACTTCATTATAAGCATCACACATGCACAATATTATGTTAAATTAATGAACATGGAATGCGATGTGGAATGTGCGATTGGCTTGTGGGCCACATATATTTGTATCATTAAGTTCAGGTGGAATCTGCTCTAGGAGCTAAGATTTAGATGGATGAAGGTGGTCTTTGAACATAAATCTTACATAGAAGAAAGTGGGATGAAATACCCCAATGTTGTGCTAATGATAAGCCTAAAAATGCACGTAAATATGTCGTTGATTTGGCATTAGACTTATACAATAAAATTTATAATTTCCCTTAATCACTAAATATAGAATATAGAGTAAGCAAGGGGTCAAACCATAGGGAGGCTACAAATAAGTATTTTTATCCAATTTCAATGAATTAATTCAAAGATGAATTAATTTTGCAATTGATAAATCTTAATTATGCTTAATAATGTTTTTAATCAATCAAAATTAAGTAAGACTTAATTTTGTTTCTTATATATTTCGGTCAATAACCTCAAGATAGAAATATTTCAATTTTAAGATCAGATTGATTCGGATTATTAATTTCCCAATTATTATAAAATTTTAAGACAATTTTTATGAATTAAAATTGGGAATTTAATAATCAAGAAAGGGATTTTTAAAATTGGACTTCAAGATGGATGAATTTTTGAATCAAATTTTATTTTTAGGTTTTATATATTAAATTAAATTCCTAATCAATAAAAATCGAAATCTAGAGAGAGAAACTAGAAAAATTAACTTAGAGAGAGAAAGTGAAGAATTTGGGAAAAGATGAAATCCGACCCTAAATTAAAAATCCAATGATGCAGAAATGTCCTAAATTGATGTAGAGTTAAAGATCAAAAATCATATCTTGAATTAGAAGCAAAATGCAGTGCTAATTTCATTCAAAACCAACTTCTAGGGCATGTACATTTCGCCCATGCCTTGGCGTTTTAGAATCGTTCAAGAAGAAGATAGAAATACAAATCAGAAACTTACAACTTTGAGTCTAGAATCAAGAACTGTTGACTTCCAAAGCATCCCTTGTGTCCTTCCTGGCCAATTCCTTGGAGAGAGCTTCAAAAAGTCATTTTCGCCCATTTCTAGACCTCCATTTAAAGATCCAGCCGTCTGGACTGTAGAGGGAGAAAAGACAAACCTACCCTCAAAATTTGAGCCAATCGAACATCTAGATCTCAAGATATCAAGGTTTTAGTGAGGATTAATCTAGGCTGTTAGATTTAATTTATCTCTCCTCCAATAAGTTAGGAAATGGCGCTTTTCTATTGGTCTGAATGCCTTTTTTTTTATTTTCCCCGTCCTCGGATTGTGCGCTGTCATGTGGTTGTCTGTGTACGCTGTCCACAATCATTGGAGAATAATGCGTCTCCTTGAACGGCTATAAAGAAGCCACATCACTCTTTAGCCAAGTATTTAAAGCCCTGTAAAAAATATTTCTTCACTGAAATGAGGTTAAATTCCATAAAAAATGATAAAAAATAAGAAATAATAGTAAAATCAAAGTGTAAGTGATTTATCTTCATTTTTATATGATAACATCCAAATATAGTCATTAAAACACATAAATATAATGTAAAATCCATTAATTAATCAGCTAATAGGATTGTTTCCATATTTAATTAGGTAAGTAAAAAGTTATTACATCAAATCAATTCATATTTACATTTTTTGGTTAATTTTTTTAGTTAGATAATTGAGCCTTAATCATGCTTTCTCTCCCCTCATGCATCATTTGCTCTTTCTAACTTCTCTCGATAATTTGTTGTTTAATTTTAGTCAAACTGGTACATTTTTTGATTTATTGGAAAGCTTATGGACTATTATTTTTAAATCTTTTTTCACATCTATTTTTGACCCATTTAGGTAACCAATTTTATGAGTTATCTCATAGTGTCTGAAAGCATTACGAGAACTCCCAAATCCTGGTGGATTAGACCTTGACTCGCGACTATGCTATGTTTTAATCGCAATTTCAGCAAGTTTGAGTCTGTTTTATTAACACATAAATTAGGTTTTTAATGACTGCATAACATGCTTGTCACGTATCCAAAGTCATTCGGGAGTATTACATGGATAAATGATTATACATAAGTGGTAACCAACCATACTAAAGCTTCCAATCAGGTACTAACTTGGAAGCCTGCGAAGTAGAAAGTAGCCCCATAGATTTGGTCAAATTTTTGATTGAATACTTCGTATATGTGTCCAGAATTTTGATTCATAATTTCAAAATAAATACAACTGATATCTTAAAATTAATAAATAGAATGAAACAAAGCCCTAGAGAGACACAAGCGTAAGATCCATGAATGTTGGTAGATATACTTTAAGGATGTTTTTTAAAAGACTTAAGATAAGTATTTGTAAATGGGTTCCCGTGCTAAATAGACCTGCATGCCCCTTAACAAGGATAGCTGACATAGCCAGGTGGGTGCACCAGTTAAAAGGAGGACTACAACAGGTTAATCCCAGTAGTTAGTCCAACTCTTAAGAAGATTAAACATCTTGAAGAAGAGCTCTCCATTTCTGCCCATAGCCCTTGACTTCATTGTATGACAACGAATTTCAAAAAAGAGGAGTGACCATAGGCCATGTGGTGGGCGTTGGACCATGAGATTGACACCCATGTGAGGTTTTTACCAAGCATTAAACGGGTTGTTTGACCTCCAATATTTTCCATCTTCTAACTGACATCTCGATAGCGTGAGACCCTTCCAGTTGCTAATCAAGCCGAATTGGAGTCCAGCAGATATCCAAGAATGTGAGCCTGGATCTGGGAAAATCTAGAGGAGATCCAAAACAGCCTAGATATACACCATCATGGAGAAAGGTAGGAAGAGCCAATCACTGAAGCTTAGCAATGATGATTGGTGGCCCCACACTCCCCCTGCCTTAATCAAGAAGATTCCGGTGAGCTCTTGTACTCATCTCGGTAGATCTTTGGTATTTTATCCTTCAACATTTCATGGATTTTATTTAAACCAATAGCCTGGATCTTGAGGAGATAAAAAACAGCCTTGATGTGCACCATCATGGAGAAGGGTAGGAAGAGCCAATCACCGAAGCTTTGCAATGATGATTGGTGGCCCCACCCTCTCCCTTCCTTAATCAAGGAGATTCCGGTGAGCTCTTGTGCTCATCTCGGTAGATCTTTGGTAGTTTATCCTTCTACATTTCATGGCTTTAATTTGAAACAATAGCTGAGTTTGATTGAATCATATTTTAGCAGATCAGCCTCTTAAAGGCATTTTGAGAAACACCTTCTTGGCATGGAGCATTATTCACGATTCTCCACTATTCTTATCAATTTCTCTTAAAAAAAACAAGAATATATATTAAATATTTTACCTTAGTAAACATCATGCTATTATTGTAATCTACCCATAATCATGTAATATTATAGATATTCACCTCTTAATTACTGTTATTAATCCTTAATATTGTCTATTAGTCTCTCTCTGTCTACCCAATATTTGTGATTACCCTATACAATTAAAAATCTAAATTAGTCTATTGATATTAATCTGAAACTATTATAATTGACATAGTTATTTATCGACTTCATTAAGCCATATATAATTCAATAATCTATTTCCCCTATTTATGATAATTTTTATTCCCTTTCTTATTCTCTGCTTCATATTATAAATTTTATACTCTCTACCTACCTAAATCTCATTATCCCTCACTATGTTTTCTATGATATCTCATACATGATCACATCTCAATTAAAATGCATAAATAGTTGGTGTATGATCCCTATTATTATTCTCCTTTATCTTATATTATAAAACAGTTTGATTATCCTAGTTCTCCTATATCTATTTTACTTATGTGAATAATAATACAAACAAAAAATTTAGTTATAAAATTATATCTTCTACCTTTCCCTATCTCTTCTGAAACTCTTGCCGCCTCTTACCACCTCTTTCCACTCAGTACTTATCCTCTTAATCTTCTCTATCGTCTACTTGTTACCTTATCCGTTAACTTACCAAAAAATATATATTTATTTTATTATCATTATTATGATCTTAATATTTCAAACCCTAAATTATTAGATTTATTTCTAAAGGCTAGACCCTATTGAGATGACCTCAGTTCAGCTATACATATCTGATTGAGTTTTGTATGATTACAAATTCATTTGATTTAGGAAAATTAAGTTTAAAATCATATTAAGACCACAGTTTGCCTCTGTCATGGTAACTATATCTTCACTGATAATAACTAGCATAAATGAAATCATTAGGAAATGCGTTGCATAACCTTTAGAATGAATTAAAGATACAAAAAGTTGAATGATGGGATTTATCCGACTTTGATTGATTAAATGTTCATTTTAGATAAATAATAAATATTCACTATTCATTCTTAAACAGTCATGGCACAAAAAATACAGTAATAAATTTACAAAAATATTAAATGTTTAACAGGATATGGTTATTAATAATATCTATTTATTGGTAGATTCTAAGGGCATTATTAAGGTGAAACTGTGACATAAATTTAAAGCCTAAGGATAAAATTGACTTTTCAGGGATTGAATCCACCATCTCTCGCTTGTCATTAAGTGGGGAGAGCTCACAAGGATAGAAAGAGGAAGAGAAATGGACACTTAAAGATTTCTGGCTTTGGTGAACTTCTTTTTGCACCTATGCTAAGATGGTTGTCAATGCCACGATTAGGAACTTGTAAACCATAGTGAAAGTTCTAATATCCATCCATCACACATATTTGAAGTCTCAGGTCAAAGGACCATCCATATGCATCTACATAATTTATAGCTACATATAATACGTTTCACAGACTCAGACAAATTAATGTGGTGAACTTTTTCCCCTGAAGGCAACTTGAGATTCGTCTTATTGACTCCGCACTAATGGCTATGGGGATGGCTCTACTCATCATATGAGTAGGAATAGTTATTGCTATTATATCGGTGTCCTATCTCAATTATCCTTCCGAAAAGAATATTTAGCTTACATCTTATGACTAAAAATTTCCAAATTATTATCTCACTTACATTGTTGGATAATGTATGCATGAACTTTGTTATAGGCATCATATGTGCATTATAATGAATGGATGGTGTGATCAACCTTGAAGGGTACATGGGAAGTGTGATTGGCTTGGGTGCCACATATATTTCTATTATTTATTGGATAAGATTTCCAAGATTTGGTGGAAAATGGATACTCCTATACGAATATTAGTCACTTACTGAATTTTCAATTTTATAAGGTTACCATTTTAATTTTGAAACTCTTGAAAGACCCTTTTTTATGCACTTTTGGTCTGCCCTTTACGAGCTACAATTTGGGTAGTTTTATGAGAGATAACGATCTGATTTGGCGAGTGAGAGCCTATCCAGAAAGTGTAACTCCAATAATTAAAATGACATCAATGATGTAAACATCAACTTCATTCCTAACAAAGCATAAATGCTACACTCAAAATGATAATGTTTAATCAATTACAATCAAACGTCTCCTAAACATAAAGTTCGATTTCAGGTACTCTCCCAATATAGATATTACACCCATTAACAATAATGCCATCGATGACATTCAGAATACAAGAAAAAAAGATAACGGGTATGAATAGAATCACAAGGATTCCAACAACTCAAATTAATGGAAAGGATAATCTGCATAAGAATTATGGTTAAGTGAGGAGAAAACCAAAAATTATTACCTAGAAAACATAATTACTGATACAAAATGAGAATTTAAATGGGCACAAAATGTCCAATTCCTCTTCAGCATTTCCTTCATTTTGAAGGCCAGTCTTATAATGAAGGGCTATCTTGTAATGTAGTCTATTGTTATGGTAACTGATACATATTTGATGAACCATACATTATGTCATTTAAGGCCTCTGGTTTATATAACAATATTTATAATTTCTTTATGGGCAAAAAGTGAGCAAGGGATGAAACTACAGGAAGCAAGTATTGAATAAGAGATTTCTAGTTTCTTTTAAGTTCAGGTACTCGCCCAATATTATAAAGATATATCATTTAAAGCCGCTATTTTGTACAAAAATATTTATAATTCCTTATAAGAAAAGAGCGAGGGACGAATCTACATGGAGCAAGTATTGAACAAGGGATTTTATTATTATTATATTTTTGGAATTTGGTATTAATTTTCAGAATTAAATTAAATATTAATAATAAAAATTAGGGAAAAGATTCAAAATAATTATAGAAGGGCAAAAAATATTAATCACATATAACCTAATTTATTCAGATTTCATGATATTTTTACGGTAGAAAATGATAGTTAGTGTAATTGAAAATACTTCAGCCGGTGCTTTGGGAGCACTTGGTGATGGTATACAGAGATTTATGTGAGTGGAGAGGAGGAAATGAAAGAGATATCGTGCTGATTGTGATGGAGATGATGCCAGATATTTCCCAATGAGCGATGGAGCAGGGGTGAGTGATGATAATTTTACCATCACTGGTGTGATAGAGATGGAGGCGGATACGCGCTAACAGAGGGTGGAGTTGAAGCTGGTGTGTAAGGGCGTGGCTTTGTATGAGGCTATTACTACAGAGCAAGTCTGGTCATTTTTCCTGAATAAAAAGGAAAAAAGATATAAATACAATAGCTCTCACTAACACCATCTAAGATGAGAGTGAAAACCTAGACTACCAGTGATGATTACCTTGGAGAAAGAATAAAGATATGAGTCAGAAAAATATGAAGATCACACTAACCTTATGTCACATGCCCAAAGGGTCAAGTGATACTTTTTCTTCAAGTTTCTTGATCTGAATGTGACTCCTCCAATACCTTTCTCATGGAGTACAAGAATGGAACCCAATAAGATTTTGAAGTTCCATTTAATCATTCAAAATTAGGAACCGAAATGGTACCTTTTTTAAAAGGATGAGGGCCTCTATTTATAAATAAAAAATATCTGATGGAACTGGTCTCACAGTTTCAGCCAAAAACTCTCACTAGATCATTACAGCAATTTGAGGCATGCAACTTTCTCTCTCCTCTTCTATTTGTGATGGATTGCTGGTGAGAGCACATTTATAGAGTTGAAAAGTCAAAAAACTAATGAAAAATAATTAAATAAATTATAATTTATTTATAAATTTATGAAATTATGTTCTTTATAAATTCAATGTCCACGATTCCATAAAATACTATATAATCAAGAAACATCCAAAAGGTATTCTACAAATACATTAAACCATTCAAAAGTATTATATAAATCCAATATTATATTTTTATGACTTATAAAAAATATTTTTTTCATGAGCTTAATAAAATAGAATAGTTATAAAATACCGAAAAACTAGGAAATTTGGAACTTGACTCTAAAAATGTAATAAACAGTTTGAAGCCTTAATAATATGGATTTATGATTACTTCAATGGGAATAAACACAAAATATACGTACTTAGTATGAAAATTAGCATGTTATTTGTGAATATCAGTATTCTAGCATGAAAATACTAAAGGCCATCCAATTGACTTTGTGATATTTATTTGAGCAATAATACTGATGTTGCTCCTAAAGTTGACATGAAAATTTAAAATTAAAATGATACGAATGATAAAATAAAAAAGCTCCTAATGTAGTTCCATAGTCAAGTTGCTTTTACAAAAATCATGTGTTCTGGTAAATGTTTAATTTGTACCGGATGTTTAATAACATTATCAATAGTTTCTCAACGCTATTAAATTAAGTGAATTGATTATGAATATGATAAGATTTACATAACAGTTATCAAAATTTAGGATACTGAAATAAACTAGATGAACATAATGACTAATATCGTCATCTTTATGAAAAAAGGTAAAGGATTTGGATCATTAAGGTGAGAGGTAAAATTATATAATTTCAGTATTCAATACCCTTAACCATAAGTCAAGTTTTTAAATCTATCATATTTGATCCTAGTAGTTAGATTATTTTAAGAGAAACTCTTATACACAGAATGAACTATTACATGAAAATTTATTTCTTATTTAAAAAATATAAGGAGACTTTTTGAAGCATCACTAATTTTGAAACTTTTGAATTTAATTTGAACAATCTAGGCTATTTTCCAGATTGAAAATTTTTGCTTTTGTTAAAATGAGAATTTCTAGTTTCTTTCTCGTAAACATATAAGCTCTGGGCCACCACTGCTTGTTGTGTGTTGTATATATTTTATATATGTCCCCTGAAAATAACTTGTCAATAAAAAAACTGAAATACCATTTTTCCTTAAGTATTATTTTGATGTTTTTGTGAGATAACTATAAGAAGGACACCACCTGATTTAGTCAAAGATATGTCACTGATCAAAGGGACATGTACTGAATTGAATCTGTCAGTGCATGATTCATTAAAATTATTTGCAGTGAGTTAAATATCGCTGACATTTGCATAAAAAAATCCCACAACTTCAAACATATTGTGAGGGGAGGGCATTCAAAAGCATAGGAAATTTCAGGAAGACAAAGACTAAAATTGGATGGGTATTTCTTGTGTAGTAATTTAGGTCATCTTAAATAATATAATACATTTTAAACTCAATTCCATTTTTATACATCATTTGCCATAAAAAATCTCCTGTGTACAATGGACCAGTCCAATATGCCGATGTAGTAAATGACTCTACTATCCCAATGATTATTCATTCTCCAACCCTCTCAATGACTATATCCCAATTTTGGATTGACTAATCCTTTATTGATTTTACCCACTCAATCGGTCACCAGGGCATGCAGTTCCAAAATACACTACATGTCAAGAAGGCACATCAGAGTTCGTCAATTATTTTACAAGACACGATACTTAAAAAATCTCTAAACTAATTTAGTATACGGTCCGATATCCAAGTTTGTACTACTATAGTGGGAAACAATGAAGAAAATGCTTTTCATAATTTCACTTCATTGGTTTTGGACTTCACCGCAGCATGTTTCTTGAGGTGTCTTCTTATACTATCAGCAGATGATCCCCTGTTGACCAGAGAGTCACCTTCGCTGACTTTGACTACATCAATCTGAGGTTGTTTGGAATCTTATGACCAGGGACCTTTAAGTTGTAGCAAAATTATATTACTCAACTCATAAGATGCCAATCATGCCTTGAGTCCAAGGACCACTTGGAAAAATGTGACATGAATCTGGTCGGTTATTAATTAGGTGTGAAACCATCTAAAAATTTACATGGATGAGTGCACTAAATTGTTTTTTCCTAGAGAGCTCATAATGTATCTTCTTAGTGTCCCTTCCCAAATGACTGCATGATCAAACATATTAAACATATGCATATTTTATTTGAGTATTTTGAGTTCATAAATTTATCGTATAATTAGAATGTTTATAATTCATGTTCGCACATAAGTGGTCACCATAGTATGATAATATTGTTTATAATGCATAAGTGGTCACCATAGCATAAGTGATCTCATCATAATATTTCTTATGTAGATATCTTTGTACATCATTATATACATCAGACATCAATAATAAGGAACATTATTTATAATGCATCCACCAAGAAATTGGTGTATTATTTTCCTGCACACCATATGATTCCATCATTAAATGTAAATGGACCGAATGATATTATTACTTTGATATTTTTCTAGGAATTTTGCAAGGATTTAAGGAGAAAATTCATTAGATTGCATTGTGAGCTCTTACTCCTATATTAATGCCTTATTAATTTTCAGATGATAACATACTGATTATTACAAAAATAATATGAAAGTTTTGTAGAATTATTTAATATGAAATGAACATACATGCATTTTATCTAGCATGCAATACGTTTTTGGTTTTTCAAAACATTCAGAAATTTTTTTAAAAATATTTCTAAGCATAAATTTATATCAATTATATTTTTGAAATCTCTAAGTTATTTAATTTTTAGTTCATTTTGGGATTTTTCTCTTGGGGGTTAGTTTTAAGTTTGCCACATGCTGCAATCTGAATAATTTGAAGTTTGGCCAATGTTGGCAACATTCAATGACCTACTGTACACAATAGTTTATTTCTCCAATTATTTCTAGCAATATGGCATTACAAATTGCAATACCACTATGGGAGAATAATGAGATAACTTTCCTTTTATTATTGATTCACAGGGAGAGGTGGCAGTAAGAAACACATGTTGATATTATTACATTAAATGTAAATGAATGAGTGATGGCGCGGATCTGGCCGATCCCCAAGGGACGTCTTCAGAGATGCCACCACCGTCAACAGCATCACCACTAGATCGTGTTCAGCCCGATCGGTGAGCCAAGGTGACAGCGCAGACGCCTGGATTCAGGTATTCTAGATGAAGGCGCACTGCATTCGTTTTTCATTTTTTTCATCCTTTTCACTTGTATTCATGTTTTTGTCCATGTTTCCTTTCGGTTTCCCGTCCTCAAATACCGTCAGTGATGGGGAGAGAGACTTTGGATTTTTGCCTCCTCTTCCACCTCCCTCCTGCCCCTCACGTCCCATTCTCCCCTTTCCTTTTCTTTTCTTTTCCCTTTTCCTTGTGTTGTAATGGGGGGAAGTCAAGTCTATAAGGACTTCCCCTTAATTGGGCCTCACTCCCTCTGTTATAGCACTGCTCGGGGCCCATTCACGTCCCCCTTATAAGGGAAGGGATGGGCGACCTAGCCTTCGGGACTTGTTTTTGTTAAAAGAATTGTGTTGAAAGAGAGCATGTCCCGTCCTGGCAGAAGAAGGAGAAGCTTGGAGGAAGGTGGATCAGAAGAGGAGAAAAAAAACCAGAGAGAAGAAGAGGGGCCACGATCACTCGACTACCGTCGCGTCCCCCCCTCTCCCTACAGGGTTTCTCTTGCAACCGCGTGGTGCAACTCAATGTCATTTCCCTTTTTTTGACGTCGCCCACGTCGCGCGACGGCGAGCGCAGGTGTGCAGAAGCACTTGGTCCATTCCTCTCCCGAGTGGGACCTCTTGGGTGCACCAGAAGACACATGAGTGTCCCCACTACGGCCTGGCCAAGAACCCGGCACCCCCTACGAGCCGTTGCCTGTCGATCAGGACACCCAGGCTGCCGGCCGCATCATGTTGACCGGGAACTGCGTTGACCGCGCTCTTGGTCGACCCGAGTGAGAGGGTATGACCTCCTTGATTGGGATTTGCCCTAGATGAGGGGCTACTTGAACCAGCTGGGCTCGTAATTGCCCCTGAACGGGTTCTCCGGATCCAGGCGACGGTCAAACTGGATCCACCCCACCGATGTTCCCTCTGACCAAGCCCCTACTTTGGACGGGAATCTGTCTGGTCAATCTTCCCCCCATCAGAGATACCGCCCAATTGTTGCTGCCACCTCAATCCATCCCGTTTATCCGCTCCAGCCCACGGCTGTCATACTTCGCCGGTCCCGTTCTTCGGCACCTCCCGCCACCAACATCGCCCGCGATTGATCCCGACGCAATGACGTAGGAGATTCTGGCATGTAGACATCATCTCCCTGCCTGCCCGTCCCTTATTTTCTGCAGTATATCTTTTGATTGCCTCCACCGCGCTTGGGTTAGATATAGGTGAGGGATACAGGTTGAGCGTGAACTATGACAATCTTGAGTGTCTCTTGGTACGAGTCAGGCCTGCTTGTCACGTGTGGGTCCCTGCGGGTTAATTCTGTTCAGCGCTGTAGTCGTCCTCGTCCCTCCTGTTGAGGCTCAAGAGGTCAACCTTTCCATTACCAGGCGACTCTCTCGGATTCGGAAGTTGGCATCTGTTGTTAATCGGCACTTGCACGTACAAAATTTAGTCGCATCATGCATTGCATCATGGAGTATTACCCACTTAGGGTCACACGTCGGATGATGACCCCGTCGACATTCGATACCCCTAGCTCGGTACCAAACCATCATATTAGGTGCTGACTGGTCGATGTCCTAGACGACGTCCGACATCAATGAGACATACACAAATTAGCTTGAAAACAAGTAGTCGTGAAAAATGCATCATCCATTTCTTGAAACGTTAAAAGGCATGCATGTGCAAATGAACGGTTGAAATGCTGCTTCAAAGGTTAAAATGCTTCTTAAAAGGTTAAAACTGGAGCTTTCTTGAAAGGAAAAAAAGTAATGATTAAGGCTTAATGGATTTTAGTAAAATGCCTAAGTACGTGTGTTGCTGATGATTCAAAGTGGATTATACAAATCCAAGAATTAAATTACTTTAAACTTAATTATTCATATCAGAGAATATTAATATGATGATAAATGAGTGTATATGCTTTTAACAATGCATTTGACACAGGGTTGGATGGTCATAATATTTATGACATGTTGATAACCGGGTCTTAACATATTTATGTTTATAAAAAAAAATGTAAATAAAAAATATTCATGATGAAACATGATGGCAAACATAAACTTCTTTTCCTACTTAACATATTTATATCCAAATTAATGGATTATTTTAAAATAACTTAAAAATATATAAATAAAATTAAATATTTTAAATAGTTGAAAGAATATGGTTTTGCTTACCAAAAATTATTTTTTTATGATTGTTTCGATTTTAAAATATATAGAAAATTAAATTATTGAATTTAGCTTTTATTGTGGGAAAAGTTATATTTCTTCCAAATCAAACCACTTATTTTATATATCATATTAAATTCATCTGACTGCTGAGCTTGTGAATCCATATAGGCAGATCAAGCCATTTAATTCTGAAACCCATATAGGCAGATGAAACCCTAATTTTGAAGCACCATAAATAGAAATCTTATGTATAAAGTTATAGACTATTTTTTTCAAATTTACACACCATGTAACATCATCCCATTTCCACAGGGCTTTGTATCATATTTATTAGTGCATGACTGAGGAAACTACAAGGATAAGGGATTATGCCTTACAATTCAAACCGTCAACGAGCTTGGTTTGAATATCATAATTATGCCATTTTGGCTAATCATTTTTTTATTTTTTTAAACTAAAAAATTATTAATATGTAAACAAAATCCATAGGGTCTAGAATAATGCCATTTGACGGATGTTAAATGAAGTTACAAGGAGAAAATGGTTCTAACGGGATTTTGAGCAACACCTCAGGCTTGATTTCCATCAACGACAGTAAGAAATCCTATAAGATGTATAAAAAAGATTAAGTTTTTCTGCCCTATCATTTAACACATTCCCTGGGTAGGTAGGATGAATTTCAGATACCGATCTAGATTAGAGTATAAAAGTTTTATAGGATCTAATTCAACCCACTTTAAGTAACACTAGGACCATGATGGTGAAAGGTATAAGTTGGACATGAATGTTTGATTGATCTACATATTACAATGACACATTGGGGACCCAACAGGTGGCTTAACAAAGGGTGAGAAGTTTGATTCCAATGGGAGACACAGTTACTTGTTTTAGACATCTTAGGCTAATCCTTAATGCTGTTTGGGAGTATCCGTCCTGAGGTGATGATCTGCCCTAACTATGTTTCTGTGAATGGTCCCCAAGAAAATCAGTTGGAAATAAGGCTGAACAAGGATACCAAGAAGGAAAAGGTTGATGAAGTTCTGTCGTTCTCAATCCCCAATGTATTCCATGCAACAACATTGCTTGACCTACTTCAACTTGGCCCCCAAATTCTTCTTCTTAAGTCCCCAAAGCCATAACCTAACTAACCACAAAGATCTATCAAGAACAGTATAATTCTGAACAATATGTATTTTCATCAGCAGAACTTAGTATATAATCACTCAAGTACTTCTCAAGACAACAGCTAATTTAATGTATTTTAATAAGTATTTTTAGGTCAGAATTTTATTATTCAGAAATAATAATTTTCAATTATAATTATGACTTCCATACAAAAAATACCTCCCTAATTGTGGGTGTTCTTTATTCAAAACATCTTCTCGTCCACATTTATGTTTTGATGAAACTCATTGATTTGGTGCTTAAACCTTAAATCTCTTCTACATTTCTCGACAAAGTGAGACAATTCCACCTGGTATAGTTTCATAACACGAAACAAACAACTGTTGATTCAGATAAAATTTTTAAATGGAATAAAATAAATCTTCAGAGGACAAGCTTTCCACATTCTTTGTCAACCATTCGATTCCTCTAAGTTCAAACCCCTGTATGTGTTTCAAAACTCAACCGAAATATGTGATTCTAAGTTCTATGGATTTTTATAGATGTTAGAAACACTTTATAAGTTGAACAAAATGTCAAAATCAATATAAAAGTTATGTTAAAGATCTCAATTTATCACAAGGTCGAGGACTGTAAAATTTGGAGGCAAATCTTCTTTCCTTTGAATCTTGAACAACCTTGCACCAAAAACCATGATTCTAAACTCAATTTTCTTGGATTGATGTTAGAAAATAATCTCCTCAAGAATAAATGCTGAAAAACGGCTTGGAAATTACTTTATGGAGTGAAAGATCTCTCTAGCTTTTGGACTGGAATTTTGAAAGGGCAAGGAGAATGGGAAGTTTGAAAGTAGGGCCCAAAACTTAATATATGGATTTGGACATTCAAAATGGCACAATGTTACTTTTTTAACTGTCCAACATGATGTATTGGTTTTGATTAAATAATATAAAACAGTAATCCTATTAATTTTGAATTTAATATTTAATATTTTTCATAAGTTCAAAATACCTCACAACTGTTAAGAGTTAAAGCTAGCTGTTATGAACAATTTCAGCTTTAAAAAAATCTGAAAATTTCAGGCATGTTTGCTAGAGAATTTTAATCAAGATATAATCATTGGATAATAATACTTTCATGTAATTAATCTTGATTAAATCATCAATAAATTGAGCCTTATATAACCGAAGGTAGTAAGTAGGAAATTTGACGAAGCTACTAAACCAATGAAATGAGTTCTAATAGACAAATATTTGAACAGTGGTGAAGAATTTGTTTATCTTAATGCATAATAACATCTAAGTCCTAAATCAATGATTTGTCTTGTTCTGTGTAGGATCAAACTAAATAGCATTTTAATATAACTATGGATGGCGATTTGATATTCACTTATAATTAGTCAACTAGTTGACTAAGGACCCATTATCCTTGATCACAATCCCTATTCAAACATGCAATAATCTCAACATTCATCAAAAAACATATTAAACCGTTTTATTAGAATGCTCTTAAAGCTTAACATTAAAATTTTAACCGGTTTTATTAATAAACTCACATATAAACCAAAAATTTAGTTAAGTAATAGGGCAACAAGGTGATAGAATGACAGCTCTGGCTAATATGTCATCATGTGATGGGGTGCATGGTACATAGCATAGGCCTACCAGTAGATATGGTAGAGCATTGTGGACTCCTTAAGTGCATAAAATGCTTGAATCCATAATTTGAATTCCCTTGACTAACACTTTAAGTCACTAAGCTGATAACAAATTTCAGGACAACATTATTTACCAATTGATTTAATTGATTATTTCAAGAGATATTGGTTGATAATCATCATTATTAACTCATATTGAAATTAAAAAGTAATAATCTGTGCAATCATCAGAAACAGTTATCAAATGGGGGCTGGTTCTTTTACTTCGAAAAAATTTCAATTTCTTTCCCACTGGGTGAAGGCTTCCTCCAATGGCCTATCAAAGATCGAGTTCGTGTGCCTGGGATGGCTTTCATAATTTGTAGTTTCAGGAGGCACTGGGCCTTCAGTTGAAAGCCCACATCATTTATAATGTTTATAATATTTTACGAAGACACCAAAGCCAATAAAAAAAATTACTTTGAAAAAGCCATTCCCTAGTGCTTTAGGCATCGCTTGAAAACTTAATAATGGCAAATTGTAGTCTAAATATGATGGTCCATCACAAAACTATGAGAAATCGGTTGGGAATTTAATGATATATGTTGCGTGGGCTGAAGGCTTATCTTTAGTTGAAATATAATATATTGAGAAATTAATAATTTTCTGAAGTAATGTGGATGACATGTAATGATCTAGTATATTAGAAATATTATAGTAATACATTAATGGTATTAGTATGCATGAAACCTCTGTTCTCACTAAAGTTTTCCATTATTTCAGGCTTACTCTGACGTAAAATGAGAGCTATTTGAAGGCATCCATCTAAAATTTCATCGAACAGTTGTAACATATGATGCACCTGTCTTGATATAGATTCCGTGATTTATAAAAAAATAGAAGTAGTTTCCATTTTTTTGAGAAATGTATAGTCATCGATTGAAGCCGTCAAATGTATATTACTCCATAATTACCAGACCATTCAAAAACAAATTGAAATGCGGCAATATGAAACTATAAGATTGATGGAACCACAAAACTATAGGCATTCTCTTGAGGACGAGAAATCACACACATGGATGAGAAATGCTTTTCTTCCGGTTATAACAATTCATCAAATTAGCGAGGGTCCTCCCATTACCAGTATGAAAAATACTTTTGTATTTAGTTTCTTTGATAATTCCAATGAGAGTTTTCACAATCTGCATTCCGTGAGGATACAGAGTATTTATTAAGTCACTATACGCGTAAAAATCATGCTTTGCAATATCATATCATTGACAACTCGTATGAGAACACTCCCATTACATATTAAAACATTCTGGAATCCTTATTTTTGAAGTATATATCATTTCTCCAAACATTATTTACTTCCTTCTCCTGTAATATCTTCTTTCACGCCCGTTCTCATTTTTTATGTTCCCCGTTTCCCTCCGAGTTTTGCTTCAACGTTATATACCATGGGCTCATTAATTTTTTTGGGCTACTCCCCCTTATTTCCTTCTTTACCCTTGTGAAAAAGAAGAGGATTTTTGGAATTGAACCAACTCAACAATTGAGACGAATAGGAGGGTAGAGAGACATTATTCTGCAAGCACATTATTTTACACAAGAGAGGGCAATTTAAAGGAGGGGATGCCCAACAGAGAAAACCATACAAGCAGGCATACGCAAACATCTAGTTGCTAGAGGAGGCCTGAAGAAGACCGTTGCGGATCTGGGTTGCAACATCCTGAACAGCGCCGGGGCCGTGTGGAATAAACACGGCAGAGGACTTTGACGCTGCGCCGATCTCTTTCATGGTATCAAAGTACTGTGTAATCAACACCATGTCCATCACGTCCTTTGCGGTTGTTCCAGGAACGTTAACGGAAAATCCTATAACGCTTTCTCTAAGCCCGTCTACTATGGCCTGGCGTTGACGGGCAACCCCAAGTCCAGCGAGATACTTAGACTCAGCCTCCCCCTCTGCTCGTTTTATCTGTAGTATCTTCTCCGCCTCTGCCTTCTCGTTTGCCGCCATCCTCAGCCTTTGAGCTGCATCGTGAAGAAAATATTTAAGAATAGTTTCTCAAGTTGATAAGAAACTGCTTGATAGAGACCAATTAAAGTTATAAACGAATAAATATGTCAGTTTCTAGAGGTGGTACATCTTTTTTTCCTTTAGTGAGAGGGATGAGCTCAGTGAGGTCGCCGACAGGAGGTGGACGAAATTATCGAGAAGAGTTCAGACTAATTCATTGCGTCAATGAATAATAGTTTTAAATGAATAAAGAAATTTCCTTTTCGAGGTAAGAGAGTTTTTTTATTGAGATGGAAGAGTTCAACAAGATCGCAAAGAGGAGATGGTAGAAATGATTGAGAAGAATTCAGATGAATTTCCTAACTCAATGAATCAAAGATGTAAAAAATAAAACATATTAATTATGAATAATGTTTCATCATTTTCTTCCTCCCAAGAGAATAAACTTTTTATTGTGAGGAAGGAGTATAATGAAGTCACAAAGAGGAGTGGGTAAAAATCAATGAGAAGAATTCAGATTAATTTCGCGCGTGAACGTATCAAAATTATGGAAAAGAGTAAATTCGTTAATTTCTATTACTGTTTGAGAATTTTCTTCTGGAGGTAAGAATTTTTTTTTATTTAGTTGCACTTTACCGGCATTGATTTCATTCATGGCCCGCTTGACGTGCTCGTCAGGTTCTATGTCGACGATGAGAGTCTGCACAATCTCAAACCCATAGTTTGACATGGCTTTCTCAAGTTCCTCCTCAACTGCTCTTGCTATTTCGTTCTTTTGCTCGAACACATCGTCCAGATCAAGCCTCGGAACGCTTGCCCGAATTACTGAGACAAAAAATAAAAACATTGTGAAATTTTTATTTGATTACAAATAAATATTAGAATAATCAACCAAAGAGTTCTCACCATCAAAAACATAAGCTTGGATTTGGTTTCTCGTATTGCTCAGTTTGTAGAACGCGTCGTTCGCGCTTTTGCTTAGAGCACGATATTGGATGGAGGCGACCACGTTTACGAACACATTATCCTGCAAGAACCTCACATCACGAAGGACTTGGATTTCATAATAATTAAAAAGTTTATTTTCTTGAAATAACTATAAATCATGGATAGATCGAGATCCTCAAAACTATGAATTAGACCTGAGCGGATTGAAGTAATTCATTAATTTCTTATCAAGACAGTTAAAACCGTGATTGCATATTATAAAGCCAATTTAAATATCAATTGCAGTAATTCATTAATTTCTTATCAAGACATTGAAAACCGTGATCGCATATTATAAAGCCAATGTACATATCAATTGAAGTGATTCATACGTTTATTATGGGATTAAGGCATTTAAATAAGTGGGGTCTTTTTGTATGGATAGAACTCCGTTTTAAATGATAAGGCATAATAGGAATTGGACTCAAGATCCTGAAGCTGCCCTCTTAAGCCCAAATCTGGTTAACATAATCAAAATAATGGAACCACTTCCATTGAGTTGTAAATGATAGCTTTATAATATGCAATTATAGGTACCATAGTCTGTATTAGAAATTATTTCGACATATATTTAGGGCAGATAGAGTTAATTACCTTAGTTTTTGTCTCGCATTTCACGTCCAGTTGCTGCAAGCGAAGGGTGAGGCGACCGGCGACTCGCACACCCAAGAACCAGGGTAAGAAGTGGCAGCCTGGCTGTAGAACCTCCTCGTATTTTCCAAATCTCTCGGTAACAGCCACAGTAGACTGATCCACTTGAACACAGCACAGCAGATTGCCCATGTCTAATCTGGGAAAGAAATCTCGTCAATGAAAATTTTTGCTGATAATCTCTGTTACTTGTTCGTGGGTTTTACAAGCTTATGGGTAAACGACGCCACGAAAAGCCTAGAATTAGATCCGGTTAGCCCAAATAATCTCTATCATTGTTATCGAAGAGATGTCAAATATCCAATGAACAATTCCGATAATCAACAATTCAATGATCGACTGGCGAAGACTTTCGGTTCGCGTCTCTAAATTGTTCCTGGCTCTTCAAAGACTGTATACGATTTTGCGAAAACCCTAAACATTAAATCTGGGGGGTCGAAATTTGTTATTTTTATTTCAGGGAATGAAGATTCAATGAAAAAACCCGGTTATCGGAAATTAAAACAGAATTTGGCAGAAATCGTGGCGCAAATATCTTAAAATTCTTGTTGGTTCTTCTAAGATTGCGTGTAGAACAACGCTACGAAATCCCTACAATTAATTCCGATGTCAATTAAATGAAGAATTCCGAGCATCAACTATTCAATTAACAATTGGCACAAAGTTGGGGCAGGTATCGGAAACTCTTTCTTGATTGTTCAAACTCTCGGCGTAGGACGACGCTAAGAAACCAAAGAATTATCTTTATTTCAGGGAACGGAGTGGGAAATTCCGATAACAAGTCCGACCATCAACAGCATTAAATAAAGGAATTATTTCTCTTCGAAAACGAGAAATTAGAACAGTAACTAACCTCTTCGACTCGTCGAACTGAAGGACGAAAGAACAGAGCCGATATCCTGAAGAGGAAGATGCCAACGTATATGTACTACGGAATCAACTTAAGAAGGATAATATCAAAGGTCAAACGATGACGTTATCGTTACTTAATTCTTTCACATTACTTCAACTATGGGGCAAGTCGTTGACTTCTTGTTACGTAGATTCCAAGGTGAAGTTTTCAATCGCCGGAGAAATTTATGACAGTTTTCCGCGTACTGCCCCGGTTTTAAACAGGAAGAATATCCCGAAACGATAAGTACGGGGGAGGCCCGTTTCTTCACTCGAAACTTCGTGGTACAGAATACTACGAAAAGATGTGTGTAATGGGCGAAAGAGACTTGAGACCAATGATGAAGCTATTGTGAGATAGAGGGAGAGACCGAGACAGAGTGAGCTAGAGAGAATGAAGAAGAATAATAAAGAGAGATAGAGAGAAGAGATAGGTAAAGAGAAGAAGATGTACAGAAAGAAATAGAAAGCGAGAGAGAGAGCAGTGGAAAGAGCAACAGACAGAGAGAGAAAGGGAGAGAGAGAAATAAGAAGAGATAAAGCGAGAGAGATGGAAAGAAAAAGAGAGAGAGAGAGACAGATCGAGAGAAGGAGTAAAAGGGAGAGAGAGAGAAGTAAAGAGAAAAAGAACGAAGGTATTGAGGAAGAGAAAGAGAGAGAGAGAGAGATAGAGACAGAAAAAGAGAAAGAAGGAGATAAAGAGAGAGAGATGGAGGGAGAGAGAGAGAGGTATAGAGGAGAGATAGAGGGAGAGAGAAGAGGGGTATAGAGAAAGAGAAAGAGGGAGATAGAGGAAGAGAAAGAGGACAAAGAGAAAGAAAGAGAAAGAGAAAGAGAAAGGGAGATAGAGAGAGAAAGGATAAGCGAAAGAGAGAAGGAGACGGATAGAGACGGAAATAGACAAAACGATTGTCGTAAGTTCGTAACAGTGAAATGGCGAAAGAAAGTCAGGATGAGACGCCGAAGGAAGCTTCGCACCAGCTCGTGTGGAATTTGGGGGGGGAAAAAACCGAAATGAGAGGGTAGACCACGGAAACGTGTTCGGTTGTGCACCTTCCAACTTTATCAGATATTTTCATGGAAATTCAGCTGTTCTTGCACTGGCCACGCTACTTGTCCATTGGAATCGGCAGGTAGGATCAATTGACGGGACCCTCTCAGCCAAGTGTCTGCTCCACTACTTCAGGTCACTCTCCCAGTAATCAGCCCATTTCTGATTATACGTTCAGTTAAAATAATTACAAATGTAGAAGAAATAGAATAAAAAGTTGTAGTATACGCACTTACAACAACAATAAACTCTAAATGTGTATAACGACTGTAACATGAATATTTATCAGAATTCCTGAATAAGTAAATGTTCACTCAGATGTATTGCGAGCTGAATGAAATTGGAAACACTTAGAACTTATTGTTTTATATCATAATCAATATTACTATTTTCTAGCATAACAAATTTGACATTGTTGACTTAAATAATGTAAATTCGTGTTTATAGTGCTTCAAGTTGAATCATATTAATGACTACAATCTGGAAATTTTATAATATTTTATATGTAATTAGAGATTAATAATTGATGAGAGTAAAATTTATAAATAATTCACGAAGAGTTCAACGAACTGAGGAAATAATGAGAATACAGTTGTGATAACATAAACAAAAAGGTGTACCCAAGTCATATTAAATGGAAGTGAATTTATGGAAATTAATTTAAATAATGTAACTCAGTGCTCCAACGTGCTTGAACTTTAAAATTTATAAATTCAAAAGGCAATATATATATATATATATATTATATATATTGATGCATATGATAATGTTTACTTAAGGCAATTATCAGTTAAAAATGGTAAAAATTTAAAAATACGTAGGACAGTTCATTTAACTGCAAGCATAAAACTTGGTAAAATGTAGGCATTCATGTCATGGAAAGGAAACATATTAAAATGATAATTACTTATCATAAAATAATTAAAATACACCTATTATTTTTATATGAAATGGAAAAAGTATGTTGATACCGACAATGATGAAAAATAGGAACTAAAAGGCTCACCAACAGGGTATTATAAATCTAACGCTCAAAGAAATATACAATCTGTATCTAAAGTTTATAATTAATAATTCATATTACATCCATTGCTTAAATATTTTTACTAATCGGTGAAATAATATAAAATAATCCTAAGTTAATTTAACAAATTAAAAGATAAAGATAATTTACGCCCTTTAGAGATTTTTATTCCTTTGACATTAATATACATAATACTATAAAATTCTAACGTGATACAACAAAAATTGTAACATATTGTACATCAATGTAGTTAAGCTGTAATTAATAATATAAAAAATTTGAGTCTCAAATATACATCAAAATTCTTAAACCATAAATGTATATTTAGGATGAGCTAAATACACATCAAATGATTTTAAAGTAATTACAATATGAACATAATATAATGATAACTAAAATTTCTGTGGTCGACAAATATTGAAAGAAATATAGATTAAATTTGTAATTTGTCAATTAAAGTAAAGTGATTTAAAGATTGACTAAATACTTTTTTTATATAATATTATATGTGGAGATATATTTTGATAATTTATTTTTTGTAATATTTTAATTATGATTTATATGAAAGTTATAGTCTAACTTTACTTGGAAAGTAATGTCCCCAATATTATTATTTTTCGGATCAAATAGTCATAATGAGGAATATACTTATCTAATTTCTGGTAGTGTTTTAACCTTTATGCCTCCTTGCTAATATACAAATTACAGAAATATTTCATGTGTGCATAAAAGTATCTAATATTACGAGCTAAATCAGCTCATGACATGATTCGGACCTAATTACAAAATCAAAATATTATAGTGATAAGTAATATTTTTGTGTTCCACAAGAATTTATAGGAATTTTCTTTAATTTTGTCTTTTTTCTTAAACTTAAATGATTGAAATTTTAAATCAATTATTCGCTAAATGCATGCTTTTTTATATTAAATTTTATGTTCAAATATAAATTTACATTTTTATCGTTTGTCAAATTTTAAGTACAATTGATAAGAAATATAAATCAACCTTTACTTACATAGTAATCACCCGAATATTATTCTTCCTAAGATTAAATCGTTTCAAATAAGCAATGCAGTTCTACAGTTTCAAGTAGCCTTTAAACCCTTATCTTTCCCTGCTAGTGTCAAAATTTGAAAATTCTTTAATGAGAGCATGAAATTATCCAATCTTATGAGCCAAATCAGCTTATGAAATGATCATAAAATAATTAAAACATGAAAGTAATATAAGTATAACTAATATTTTATGTTCCACATAGATTCAAATAAATTTAACTTACTTTTTTATTTTTTGGTTAAATTAGAGTGGTTTAAAATGTTAAAATAAATTATCAATTTTCTCTATGAATTTCAATGTTTCTTATGATTTTAATTTTTAGGATTTGTCAGGTTTTATGTATCACTTATCAGAAAACTAAAATCTAGCTATACTAGGAAAGTTATATTGTTAATATATTGTTTTTAAGATCAAATAAGAATAAGAAGGAATGAAATTTCAGAATTTCAACTTGTGTTTAATCTCTCATGTTCCCGTGCTAATATGAAAATACAGAATCATTTAACGTGAGCCTGATATTATCTAATTTTTGGAGCTAAATCAGCTTATGAAATGGTCGGAACATAATTAAAACATAAAATAATATGACAATAATTAATATTTTTACATTCCAAAATATTAAAATTCTTGTAATTTTTAAATTTTAAATTAAAATAAAGTGTTTTAAAATTTAAATAAATACTTTGAAAACTCCATAATTTTTTGTAGGAAAGTTTATATTCAAATATGATTTTGAAATTTATGGTCTGTAATATTTTGTGCACCGTTTATAAGTAAATCAAAATCTACATTGACTAGAAAAGTAATAACCTGAATGTTATTCTTTTTAAGGTCAAACAGACATAAAAAGGAATGTAATTTTATAATTTTAGCTAGTGTTAAACCCTCATGTTTTCTTGCTAACATAAAATTACAAATTATTTTCATATAAGCATGAAATTGTGCAATACAATGAGCTAAATCAGTTTATGAAAAGATAGGAAGATAGTGAGAACATGAAAATAATATTTTTGTTTTTCACAATAATTTAAGGAAAGTTTCTTTAGTTTTGTAACTTGACAATTTAATTAAAGTGATTCAAAATTTACATAAATACTATGGGAAATGCATAATTATTTATGAAATGTTATGTTCAAATACGATTTTAAAATTTATGGTTAGTTATATTTTGAGTACCATTTATGAGAAATATAAAACCTAACTTTACTATGAATTAAATGACTACGATTTTATTATTTTGAAGATAAAACCGATGTAATAAATAATGCACTTCTATAATTTTAGGTGGTCTATAAATCCATAAGTTTTCCTGCTAGTATAAAAATGAGATAAATATTTTTTGAGCATGAAATTATGTAATAAAAATTTAATATATTAGTATTTCATATTTTTACTGTAAGTTTCCTAAACTCATTTTATTTTGTATCAGTAATTTTGTATAATACATTGAACATTTTAAAAACCCAAATAAATAAGCCTAACAAAAATTCTATACTAAAAATAGAGATAATTTACGTTCTCTTTATCATTCCCATTTGGAATGGAATTTTTTTCTACTTTCCCTCAACATTCTAGGACCCATAAATTCCACATAAGTTGGAGGGTTGACATCAGTATATAGTCAATTTTGGGATGCGTTATGTCATCTCAACCAAGGGCCGATTAACTAAACTGACTTGACAAGAAGCATGGGCCACTAATGGTGTGGACTACAGGTCCATCATAGTTTAAGCTTGGTTGAGTAGCCTATCTTGTGCTACAACTCAATGCATAAAATAGTAGTCCAAGATTACATAAAATGGTTTATTTAATAACACAAGTTGTAAAATTTGTAAACATATTTATTTTAATTAATTTTCTAATTTTACTAGTTTACCATCATATATTTAAATATTAAGACAATGAATAAAACACATAACTTTAATTATTAACTCAATTTATTTTTACTACAATAATCATAAAATATATTCATTTTTAAAATTTTCTTAATATCTAAATTTTTGTATTTTATGTCAGTAAGTGAACCACATTACATATATTGTGCAATGTTCATTGGTAAAATATATTAATTATAATGGATGCTCATGAATATATAATCCCAGTAATAAAAGTATGAAGATATCATAATATATATATCAGTAGTCTTTGAGCATTTTCCCTAAACATTTCTATTCCAAGGATACTCAAGGAGGACATCAAAATATCTATGTAGAATATCACTATCTTGTTCTAGCATGTGATGAATATGGCTGATCTGATACCCACTTTTCAGGAGATAGGAATAATAAATAATGGGCATTATTTATTGGAATAAGTTCACTGAACTGATTCGCGTGGTATTATAACAAATTATTAATTAGGTTGATTGACCTGATGGTTGTGTAGGTGATCATTAGACTTCAGACATTAAAATTGACTTTTAGGTGGTCAATTGTACTCTGATTATGGCATATGAGTTCACATTCATTGAATTGTAACCCATATTATCACAAGTGAAAAAGATGTTTAGGAATATGATTGACTGGTCAAGATGCAATTGTACACCCATGATATAAGAGTAGAAAGCTCTTGGAAGACAATGGAATGAAGTCATTGGAAAATATAGAGAAATATGCAAGAAGAGTTCTATGATGACTTCCAAATCATCACTACTAGTATCACGTTGATTATAATTAAATAGATAAACATACCCTAAATCAATTCTAGGAGAATGAAATAAATAGTGGACTATATGTACATGGTAACCGATGACCAAAAGGTTTGATCACTAAGTCAGTACACTTGTTTGGAGGTCATTGATTGGAAGCTCAGCCTATCCATTTGATGAAATCAATCTGTCATCAATTAATAATAAGATGATATATTCAGAAAATATGTAAGGAGAAGAAGTTTATCTGGTTGTGGACTCATTAACTAGACTGATACAAGAGCCAATATGGCGACATCAAAATCGTATGTGGAAGTTGAAAAACGTACCTAAAGTGCGTTGGTCTAAGAAAAATTGCCATTGGGTATAAATAATGGAAGAATCTAAAAAATTTCACCTAAGCCAAAATTGTTTAGGTGTGAATCTTCTTTTTCCTTCTCCCCTTTGCTCCTGTCCACTTTTGAAGAGATTGGAATGGTTTAACTATAATCATGGTTATATCAGGCCTCATCATGATGATCAAAGATATTTTAAGTGTTGGGATCATATGGATACATCTAAAGGCAAGAAACAGAAACAACTTAATCACTCTGACCAAAAACAACAAAGAAATCACACATCTGATCCTTTTAGAAGTCCTCTGATCATCAAGATCGAATCATCATTATCCTTCAACCACTATGATTTTTGTGCACAGATCATTTAGGTTTTTGCTAAAACATCAGCTAATGGCTCTATAATTGAACACCCTTATCATATGAGTGATTATATATAGTTTATTCAATTCATATATTTTCATTCCTTCTCAAGTATAATTTGAATAGCCATATCTATATAACTAATGGCTACATGACTGTACCTACTCATAATATGCGTGGGGATAGATATTGTTATTCAACTGATATATTTGATGTCCTTCTCAAGTATCTTTTGAGTATACATATTTATATCACATGCCTGCAGTTTAATGACCTTTATGTTATTATATCACCATTATTAACTAATTCAGATCATGTACTCATAAATTCCATCATGAACACTGTACATGCATTAGAATTAATATATTGTATTTACAAGAATGGAAAAAGAGATGGAATGGTGGATTGGCTTACTGGTCACATATATTTCCGTTCAACTTGAAACTTTACATTATATATATATATATATCACCTAGGTTAGCTACAGCTTATTTGGGAAGATCCAATCCTCAATTGAACCTCTCTGTCTGAAGGTATTGAAACTCCTCCAACCATAGTTCTTCAAATTTTTCATGGAATTGAATTCTGAGTATCAGTGTCTACATAGCCTCCTCATCCGTTGGAAAATGTTTCTGAGTTATAAGAAGAACCTTTATATTCTTGAAAGTGAGGAGGCACATCTTGCCGTGTTTCCCTCTAAATCCACAATTGCAGTGGTCATCCTGCAACTTTGGAACTCATATCCTAAACCTCTCATGGAAGAGTCATCACATATGCCCCCTCTCATAGTGATGTAGCCTCACACAGCCCCCTTAGTCTTCAATAAAATGTCACACGGACATGGGCCTTTTGGGTTATGGGGCTATTGGTTGAAACTTGAAAAACAATAGGGGTATCAAAACTGAGTCCCTCCTTTACCTCTACTTATTAGGATTTTTTCACAAAATCCTTCAAAATTAAGAAAATCTTTCAATCTCATTTAATCTGATGTGTGTGAACCTCAGGAACATATATCAATCTATTAATCAATTATAAGAGCCCATGACATTTATTTACAAACCTTACTAATTAACTATACCCTCACATCGATTAATTAATTTGGGTTTGATTTAACCTAATTGGTAGGTTAGGTTTCCAGCTTGTGGGGTGCCAAGCTATACCTTGTATTTGGAAGATACCCCTTGTATTTTAATTCACTAACATATATTCTAGGACTTCAGTATAAACATCACGGGGGAACCATAATGAACAAAGATTTATTTCAGCAAAATGAAACATTTTTGCAAGTGTTATTTACCTGACTCACACATAATGAATAAATGTCTCCCAAGGCCAAACTGATTATCTAAAGTTAGGTGTTTAATTCATCATTTATATGTGAGATTATTCAATAAAAACTCAAACCTGCACTTAGTAATATTTGGAATAATGATGACTACGGATCGTCTCCACACAAAATGATGTTTAAGGATTTAATATTCTTACTATGGTGATTATCGAGATTAGAAAAGATAGATCTTAACACAAAGTCAAGTGACCATGAAATACTAGGCAAAATAGTGATATCAAGTCGAGGAGAGTAGTTCATAGGCAATGCTAGTTCAAGTTTGAGATGACCAAGTGAATGAAAGAATGATGATGCAAGGCATTTAAGGGAGTATGATAGAGAACAAGTCGAATACGATAATTAGTGAGTAACTTAATGGTATGGCGATGATAAAATGTGATTTTGAAACTGTATGGAGGTGGTGTGATGGAAAGATGTGATGATGTAATCAAATTACGCTACCTAGATGTCAAGAGCAATGTATGGGAAAGACCCACTTACCGTAGATTCTTACCTTCGGCCAAGATCACTGTGATTTGTGAGTTTAGGTAAGCTCCCCCTTTTCTTTGTTGCTTCTTCCCACACACTTAGGGCACAGAGAATATACTTGAGGTATCTCGAAAATCCACCATTTTTCAATCAGCCCACATGAGTACGAAGCAAGTTTGAGGATGATTTTGACAATAACCCACACCTATATTTGTAGATCAGTGGGTATAAATGGAAAGAGGAGGGATAGAAAAAGCAACCATGAAAATTTAAGCTCAACCGACCTTTGGATCGTCATGTATTACATTTTGAACCTGGAACGATCATAGCAATTCATTTTCTCTCTCCTCAACATTAGTGCTGACGCTTCCTCTTTTTCCATTTTTGGTTAAGCTATCCAACCGTCGTATGATTTAATGATTTTGAAATCAAATCATCCTCCATAATTGGCACTTTGAAATCATCATGCGCAGTGATAAGCCGAAAATAGGGGTAAAAACTATGCAATTTTTAGCCCTTGTCATTGTGGATTTTGGCTTATGCAATAAAATTTATAAGAACTCCACTTAAGACGTATAGTGATAAGTACGAGTGTCGTCCAAGGGAAGCTAGTAAGGAATTCGATTTGGTGATTGTATTGGTCGTTTCACTCTGATTAAACTGAATTTGATCTTCAATGAGGATCAAGTCACCCTAATTAGATGAGAATTTAGAAAGGGGGGTAGAAGAGTTGAGATGAATAGAAGAAATATGGAGCTCTAAATTGGCTTCTTTGATCCTAATAAAAGGATCCAAGAGGTCAATTAGAGAGGTTAAAAGGGAATTTTTAATTTGAGTTTGGTTTGTTTTTGCAACTTTGATAATTCAGAACTGAAATGGGGGTAATTTAATCTCCTAAGAATTAAAAGTAATTTTTTTAGAGTTTTTCTTTGGAATGCAGTTGAATGCTTAGTTGAATCCCTCAAATTCTCCTCTCAATCCTAATCAGGGCTTGTACAAGCCGCTCAAGCCAAGCGATTTAGAATTTCAGATCAAAACCAAGAAGAAGAAACAAGAAATTCAACTAATCTCATTCAAAATGCACAAATCCAAATACAATCAAGGAAAAAGTACTAGATAACTTGATCCAGGGTGGGACTCCTCTCTGTCTTGCAGCTGTGATAGAGAACCATCAAGAATCAGCTCCCCCTCTCAAAATTTAGCTTTTATACTTAGGTTATATGGTAAAAATCACCATTTTACCCCCGTTAGTACTTAATATTTATCTATCAATGTAGGCTGGATCTGAATAATCCAACTGTACAGAGAGAAAGAGGAGATCAAGATGAACAAATCCATAAACAAATCATCTCAATCAGACTTCAGGGTCAAAAGTTATTAATAAATCAATTTTAAACCAATTAAATCCATTGGATTTAAAATTGATTTCTTTATTAGTTTCGTTTTTAAACACGCAATGACGTGTCGCTCTCTCATTGGCTGGCGCATTTTGAATCCTCCTTTTTGTAGAAAAGTCCTTAAAAAGCCTGGAATTGCTTTTGGACGCCGCCCAAAAGTAATTGCGTATATGCCCTTGGCGCACTCTCTCTCCTCCGATATCTCCTAAAAAATTAAAAATATATATTAAAAATTGCAATAAAACCTGTAAAATTTTAAATAGGATCTTTACGCCTGCAGTGGCGACCGAGAGCTGTTTTCAGGGTCTTTTTGCAACAAAAGTTCGCAAAAAGGCCCTTGAAAGTTCGAAAATAATAAAATACTTCTTTTTCTATTATAAATATACTTTTTTCCTTGAAATAAATACATTTCCTCTTCAAATAAATCTCAGAAATATCCTAAAAATTCGTAAAAGATTCTAGAAAATTCTATAAAATTCTAGAAAATTCACTGATTCATTCCCATGTTGATAAATGTCGAAATAAAATATTAAATATGCCATTTTCATTCAAAAATAATTATTTTGAGCTTCAATAAATCCTTTAAAATTCATAGAATTAACAGAAAATTAGGGAAAAAACAGAAATTACTAGAAAACACTATTTTCATGTAAATATATGATAACGACCCCATTTTAAGCTCTTTAAATGCATAAAATCATGCTAATAACATGAAATAAAGACACAAATTAGGGTGTTATCACGCAGCTGTAAAGAAAAAATACAAAAAGCTTTTATTGTGTGACGTGGTGCCGTGCTGCCGTGCACCATGTCACGAGATTATATTATTTTTCTCTCTTTTATAATGAATGGCATGCTAGCATGTGACATTGATGTTAGAAAAAGAGAATATTTCCTTATCATCATCTGATGGGACACATGTTTCCGTGGGCTGCATCAGCCTCATTTTTGGTTTTTAGATCAATTACGAGGGTACGCGTGTGCACCACAATTGTTGAGTCTCTTTTTTTAATATTTTTTCTCTCTCAATTATCATATCGGATTTGTTGTGACTTGAATCATTTAAATTTTTTCATTGATCCACGTTGCCTCCTACCAAAATGTACATTAGTAGGTCAGCTAATGATCCACACATTATGGCATCGTGATCCGTGATGCCATTATTGCGCCTTATCACAATGATTAGGTGCACTTATCATTCTAGAAGTGCCTGATTGGTCATCATTTGACAAATCTAGTGGCAATACATCGCGGACGCATATTAAAGCCAAAAAATAGATTAATGCATCATTATAAAGGATAGTAAATTCATATTTCAGCTTAGAAAATGCATATCTCTCTGAATATAAGTTCAAAAAAATTGTAAACAATATACTCTGAATCATAAAATTAAGTTTTTAAGGATACAATATCCAGAAAATCCTTAAAAATTTGATTAAATCCACAAAAAATTAGAATATGAATCCAAAAAGAATAGTCATCTTAAGGTTGATAAAACACATATAATTATTTTAATGCATAAATATGTAAGATTCATAGAAATAAACCAATAATTTTTGTGTTATCACTAACACAGATCATTCTCCTTTCTATAACTATTGCAAGAAATGTGGCCATGCTAAGAAGACTTGTTACAAGCTGCAACACAAAAATGCTCATCAAAGCCCCCAGGTGATCACTCCATCGTCTCATGCTCATCTCCCTTACACACTAGTATTGGAAATGGTCTCTCCTCCTATGCCACTTTTTCTTTCTCTTGCGGTACCCAACTCTGTTTTTTATTTCACTCTTATGTGATGGGTTCCACTTTGCTAGTTTATGGGGGTAAAAATCTTATCCCTTCCTCTCCCTTATCTTCATGGATGCCAAATGATTGTGTTTAGTTTTTCCTCACCAACACTCCCTCTCCTAGTTGACATCAAGTTAGAATTGTGTTTGGTACCCTTTTATCTCTTGCCCAGGTGGGTTGTGTCTGATTTCCCTCTCAGTTTATTCTCACCTGTGTGTTTGATGTTCCATGTCTAGCTTTTAGTCTCATTTCAATTATTCACCTTTTAAAATGGTCAAGACTTATCCTTCACACAAAATATCTGAACATACTCCCTTTTGATCCATCTTCACACTTGTCTTCTCCTTTATCTCTCTTTTACAATTATTTTTGCGGTCCTACAATTGATAAGCCATAAAAGAGGGCATAAGTCATTATTTTTTAAATTAAACATCCAGTTTCTAATGTTTTCCTTACAAAGTATCAACTTCAGTAAGGTTTTAACCATACAAATGTAGAAATTGATTGCAGAATTTTTTTTAAACTGTGAATATATTATGTGTTTCTAGTAGACTAAAACAAAAAAAAATTATGTTACAAGAATATTTTTCTATGAATTATACACAACCTGACACCCTACTGAAGTGGATCCAAGAAAATTTGTTGGATTAACTCTGCAAAAAAACATTTTGGACACAAATTCAGTGATGGTTACAATGGTGGAACAAGGGGTATAACTAGATATCACATTTTATCAGTATAAGAAACATAAAATTTGTAGCCAAGATTTGGTAATTTTTACTCAAAATTTTGTGGCCCTCTTTAAAAGAAGAAACAACAACCACCTGCTTCATTGTCTCCTCTTAATGTATAAAAGCTCATTTTTTGGCACCAGATTGGGCCTACTATGTAGTCTACTAAATTTTGTTTTGGATGTTTCTCCTTCTTCATCGATACATCATTAATATTCTTATTAACTTAGGCATGTAATCTAAAGAACTTCCCACGAAATGATGGGAATAAACTACTTTATCTAAGATAACCAAGTGGGGTTAGTTCATAAAACATTAAACTCCATTAATTAGGATAAAAAATAATTGATTTTAAACTATATGAAACATGAAGGTAATAATTTATGTCCAGAATCTGGATAAAAATATGAAATTATATCATGGAAATATATATTTGAAGTTAGCATCCCTGCCCTATCACTTCGGGTGAACAATGGTTAGCCATGTTTGTTGATGATTCTACCATTTTCTCATTCAAAATAAATGGCTTATTTTTTTCAAAATAAATATGAGCTTTATAAACTATCATAACATTTTATGGACTCATCCAAAAACAAGTCTTGACATCTGGAAAATGCTTTTTCTCTACTATTAGCACATTCTTCACCTATCATGGCATCGGCCATACAGTCCTGAAAAACATTTCCCCTACTGAATGCAACTTTTGTGACATTTTTTATACCTCTTGCTGACTTCTTCCTAACATGAAAACACCAAAAATTTATGGGTTAACCCTTCTCTCACCACAGTCCATCTCATCAACTGCATTCCCTCCAGCATCCTTTCCGACATTCTCCCATTGATGCCCTTGATTGAGCCCATATCGTGGTTTACTTGAAGACTAATCCTATTCCTAGTATTATTTAATGCATTTTCTCTGTTGTCAACTGATTAGACAAACAATTGGGTTGTTTCTATGCAGTTTACATAGTTTTAGACATTAAAATATACTATATATATGAATGTTTCAAGCCTAATTAAATCTATTTTAGAGTGGCATTATGAATTTTGTTGGTATGATGGTATTTTTTTAGATTTTCCCAACACATTCTTGAATAATGTATTTTTCTGATTAGGTATATATGTTGATATGAATGTTTTTTATATTATACTAATGGAGATATAAATTTGATGTCAGAATGTATTTTACTGTAATTTCACGACTTAGGATTTAGTTTATAATGATTGAGTAACATATGTCCAGTCTTAAAACCACGCCCCACCATCTGTCTGTATTCCACCCAATCATATGAAATCCAATTAAGCGTTTCAACAATTATTAATGCCGTGAATCACTGCACAAACATTGCAATTGTAGAATCCTTAATTGCAAAGCAGTATGACCAATAATTGACCGATGCCTTTTTATTTTTTAGTCTGGATGGGTTTCATCAACAGTTAAAAAAAGAATATAATTAAATCTTATGAGATACGAGGTAACAATCAAGAAAAATCATAGTAAAAATCCAATTCATTAGAGGCTTGAAGAGTTAAAAGTTACATTGGTTCATGTATTGCGCTCATGTGATGACAGCTTTGGTTAAAAGCTTAAGTGATGCTGAGGTGGTGCAGTGAAAGGCATCACCACGTTATGAAATCATTATGATTCATATGTATCTTTTCATAAAAAAATCATATATGTAAGTGCATCATTTAATATAATAAAGTAAAAATAAGACGTGGCCAAAGACGTGCCCCACATTTCACATTAATAAACAAAGAAAATGCAACTTTTCTTTGTCTTCTTTTTTCGTGCACAGCACATGGCACACTTAGAGACTCTGATTACTGAATACTACAAAAATTTGTCGAGCATTAAAAGAGGTTTTATTATCATCTATAGATACCAATAAAAAATGAATAAGTGATAGTGATGCAAATGAAGAATGTAAAAATACGAAACGAAGGATTTATCCCATTTAAGGCTGATTGAGCTGAAATTTTAAGGTAGGTTTGTTTTGCCCATTCTTTCTGTCCATAGTCTCTGGTCTATTTATTGATATGTGAAATCATCCTAGAACTTGCTTCCTATTTTTAGGGGTTAATTCAAAGATATCCATCAAGCTTTCTATTGATGTGAAAGGTATTTGAGAAGAGGCAGTAGAAAAGAAAGGCAGGTTAGCTGCACTTGTGTATTGTCATGATCCAGCATAAGGATCTATGGTAAGCATTGATGACGCACACCATCAAGGATCGTCAACGACGTCGTCTGCGCTGCCCGCCACTGTCGTCGAAGATCAGATGATAAATGCCCGATTATCACGTTTTCATTTTTGTTGTTCTTCCTCGTGTTTTGTGTTTTCCCATTCTCTTCGTTGTGCTTTCGTCGCGTTGGTGACGTGTCCCGTACGTCCATCGTCGTCATCATGAGGAGGGGCCCCTAGTCCTTGCCTTCCCCTTGTTTTCTTTTTATGTCTTTGTTTTATTTAATTTTGTAATGGGGGAGCTCATTTATATAAGAGCCTCCCCTAATGGACCCATTTTCCCCCCTTATTGACCCATTTAGGGGGCCCATTTGACCTCATCCTTCTATAAGGGAAGAGGGGGCGCCCTAAACAGGTTAGACTAGGAATTAGAGAAGAGTGTTTTTTTTATCGTTCTTGGTCTCACCCCCCGCCATTGAGAGAAATCAACAAGGGGGAAGAGAATAGGAGTATGTTGAAGCAACCAGAGAAGGAGATCGTCTAAAGGGGAAGAGGAAACGATTCCACGATCATCCCCCTTGCCCCCCCTCATCGTTCTCTCCATCTGGTTCTCCCTCCCTGCGGAGAGAATTTGCCGTCCATTACTCATGGCTGCAAATGCCGTTCTATCACATCCTCTCGTCAACGAACCGTCCACCGCGTCCTTTCTTTTCTGGTTGTGATAAACGGGATTGGGACTTCTGGTGCTATGTTGACGACAAACAAAGGAATCCCCGAAATTGGGAGCCTCTCCTCTGGATCGAGGGCCTCATCGAGGTCGAATTTCACCATCCCGGATCTTGCCTCGTCTGTGAAATGCCGACGCCCATCCGCTTGTGTCACCAGTGGAACAAACCCCCCCCCCCCCTTCTCTTGGGTATTTGTGGGTCCGATTCAGGGATCATTCTCCCTCCAGTGTCCTGGTTCTTCCCCATCCACAGGGAGAACTTGTTGCTATGGAGAATCCAGGCAACTGGGAAAATTCTCCCCCCCCCATACCCTTTACCTATAGCTCCGGCATCACCCTTTGCTCATTGAGACGCCTTGAACTCTCCGGCGACTCTCTGCCACACCTGCTCCGATCACCACCAACCGTCGACGACCCTACACGACGAGCCACGCACCGACGAGCTACACCGTCCTCTCCCACCGCTTGTCTTTTGCAGTACGCTTTTGTCTTAACTCCACCGTGCTCGGGCTAGGTAGATGAGAGAGTAATAATTGAGAGACTACAATAACTTTGAGCGTCTTACCATTACGGACGAGTCCGTCCGATACGTGTGAGCACTACAGATTGATTTCGTTCGGCCATAGACATCCTCATCGCTCTGACGAGGCTCGAGAGGCCACCGTCGCCGTCACACGACGACCCCGTCTGAGATCGGAGCATGGTGTCTCCCTCAAGTCGGAGCCTGCACGTACGACACGTAGGACGCATTTCATTACGTCGGCATTGATTTTAAGCTCTCTAAAAATAACTCATTCATCCAATTATCATACAATTCGGAAATCTACCGCATGGTCCATTCCTAGAGTTTTAGGTAATGTTATTGGTTGGGTCATTTTAAAGCCCTGACTTTGAAACTTCATATTGACTTAATCTGATCTCAAAATATTTTAATATTAAGATGATATTTATCATTTACCTCTCAAGTTTACAAAATACTTATTTTTGGATCAATACATTATTATCGTACACTTTTTCTGAAGATACAATTTTGTCAATAATAAGTGATTTTTATTCCTCATTTTGTGAAGGTCATCTCAGTGCAAGAATCTTGTCAAACCACCGAGATAAGAGGGAAAATTGTTGCGAACATGCCGGAATGTGCGAATGTAAAGAATCGTGAAGAATTGTGGCATAATCAAATCTGAAATCACAGTATTTTTATTTTTGGAATTCTCTATTAAGTTTTCTATCAGTAAAGAAGTCATCCAATTCTGGCATTTATAGCATAGTCGATTCGTTGACTTTTAATGGATGTCATGAGCTTTTAAAACCCTGAGTCTAATATTTGATATAGGATGGTCAATTCCAAACTTTTTTATTTGTTTCTCTAGTTTTAAAATATATTAGTTATAAAATTATTCTGGACACATATTTTGGTCAAGAACACACTGATTTTCATCATTGATTTGGTGATACGTGCTCACCAAAGCAAAGTTAATAAGTGATAAGTACAATATTCTCTAAAGTGAATGACAATAAAGGATTAATAAAGTTTAAATAATGATTAATTATACTACATGACCTATGTATAACGGACGCGGTGGTGAGAGATTAAAAGTGAAGGGTGATAGTTATTAATAAAATTAAGATGTCTATAGTAGAGATCGATAATGTGAATAATCAAAAAAAGACCTACATTAACAAGGGAGTGATGATAACAAGATAGGAAAGTAAGTACACAGTGGTGTCAGTGATGTTAGGGGGATGATGGGTTAGATGACCAAGATAAATTGATGTGAAAAGGCTAAGATGTGATTGAATATATAAAGACCTAATGTTATGGTAGAACAGGATGATGAAATATATTTAAGCAAAGGTTCATGATCAAAAGAGTCAAAGTAAGGTGAGGATGCTTGATGTCGGACGTCGTCGAGGACGTCGCCCCGTCGGCACCGAGTATGATGGCTCAGTACTGATAATGGATGGTGGTATCGAACGTCGACGGTGACGTCGTCCGACGGATGAAACCCTAATGGGTTATGTAAATACGACGTGATGAAGATACATCGGTGTAAAAGGGCTAATATGTGATTGAAATATATAAAGACTTAATGTTATGGTAGAACAGGAAGAAATATATTTAAGCAAAGGTTCATGATCAAAAGAGTCAAAGTAAGGTGAGGATGCTTGATGTCGGACGTCGTCGAGGACGTCGCCCCGTCGGCACCGAGTATGATGGCTCAGTACTGATAATGGATGGTGGTATCGAACGTCGACGGTGACGTCGTCCGACGGATGAAACCCTAATGGGTTATGTAAATACGACGTGATGAAGATACATCGGTGTAAAAGGGCTAATATGTGATTGAAATATATAAAGACTTAATGTTATGGTAGAACAGGAAGATGAAATATACTTAAGCAAAGGTTCATGATCAAAAGAGTCAAAGCAAGGAGAGGATGCTTGATGTTGGATGTCGTTGAGGACGTCCCCCGGTCGGCATTGAGTATGATGGCTCGGTAAAAATAATGGATGTTGGTATCAAACGTCGACGGTGTCGTCGTCCGGCAGATGAAACCCTGATGGGTAGGATTACATATATCTCAAAATGATGATGTTTAAACATTTGAGTACAGCGATATCCAATGAGGACGTTGACATCACGTGAGGGCGTTCAAGTCTCAATAGAGTGCCTATTGTTATTTAATGCATCTGAAGGATAAAAAATTTTGAGATTTGGTTTTCATGTTGAATGAGATTAATGTTGTCAAATTAACAGCCCAAAAGTTTCACAAAATTAAAGAAAAATGATGATGATACGATAGGAATTTCTATGTTCCTAAATATAAATGACATTCTAGCTCATGATATATCAATAGTGACATAGTATATATCTTTGCAACAGATAATTTAAAAATTCAACCTCATTAATCAAATCATTCTTCATTTTTAGAATATTCCAGCATGTCAATGATAATTCTCCCTCTTCTTTCGATGAATCAACGAGAGGCTTAGATTAACACAAGTGCCACAAAGTCAATCATGACAATCACTTATGCTCAATAAATAAATAAATAAATAAATAAATATATATATATATATATATATATATATATATTCAGAATAAGGTTATGATAGTTTTATTATTTTGTGTAAATGGAATTTTCTGAAACTAAACATGTAGACTCTCTAATAAATATGGGAGTACTTTGAGATGAGATAGAATTATATCAAAATTTCAAAGGCATGCCTTTCAAAATGACCCAATTTATGACATATGGGAAAAATCAAGAAATGCATGAAGCAAAAAAGCCTACTAACATAAGATTCTTGATAACATTGAATTAGATCAATAAAATTATGCTTTTATACTTCTTTTTTACCACATATTTTTACATTTGCACTAGCATTATTCACCATTAAATGATAAAATGAAAAATTTATGATTTATTTTCCTGAGCTCTATTTTTATTATATTTTATTGATTTTTGAGAGTCAACCCACTTGACACCTTAGAGTCAAGTGTATTTCTCACATTTTCTTGGAGCTTTATTTGAAAAACAAGACTTAGGTAAATACAATGGTGCATTTGGCATACAAATGGGAAGAAAGGGGAGACATAAGCCATCTAATACATACTAAGGAGAAGTCCATTACACAAGAAACCCACTTTATAACCCATTCAAACCTCCTTAAGGTCCAGGTCAGCTAGAGCAAAACTTGTGGAACTAACCCACAATTTGTATTTGAAAGCCCTTTTTTAAAATCTGGGAAGGAGGAAACGTGGGTCCAGGCTAGAAATCAAGAAATCCTATCTCCAAACCCTTGGAATTAAATCCAATGGCTGGGAGAATTAGGGCACTTCTACTTATTCTCTTCTCCCCTCTTTTTGTATCTCATCTTGGATTTCTGCTCCCAAGCTGTTGTTGGAGGTGCAGTGCATCAGATTTATTTGATTTATTCTTTTTCTGCAAGAGTGTGGGAGTGAGAGTTCAAGGGTCATCAAGATTCTTGGAGCACTAGCACCACTTGGCCCTTTGGGAAGTAACAAGGTTCGTGTGACCTCCTGAATGTTTGATTTAGATTTTGTCACTTTTTTGTCTACATAAACATTCAAGTCGATAGGTTAAGTTTCCAGCCCGTGGGGTGCTAAGCTACACCTCGTGCTCCAGAAGATACTGAGTAGTATTTGAACTCTCTAATGGAACCTTTACCATCATCTGCACAAGACTCTCGAATGACTTAGGGTATGGTTGATTGTTGAACCCTAATCCATCATTCAACTAGTAATGATTCATAATGAGGATGATTGGTGAACACCTTCTCCAATTTCGTCACTACCCTGGTCAAGGATTTGCTGCATCCTTTTTCTTGAGTTAATCTCTTTCTATACTGAGGGTGGATGATGCCGTCTTGACCACTCAATCACCTACGTGTGATTCTCACTGCATTCGAGCTATGACTTGTTTAAATCCCATTATTAGATACTCATAAGTCATAGTCAAAATGTAGTCATCCATCCACGAGACATCCTTGATGTCTTAGGTGAGTGAATCACTTATACAACTGTGACCTGAATTGACCTGATTTTCATTTAGGTATGTTACTATTAAGGGATTCATACAGATCATATCAATGAACTCTTTCTCCAAAGAGCACCCACTATTTATCCTTGGTGTTGCCACACTAATAGCCACATGATCAGTTATACTTATCATATAAGTAGGATCAGTTATTGATATTTTATCTCGATAATTGATGTCCATCTCAACTATCCATCGAATAAATATATGTAGAATACATGTTTTAAGACTAGTGGTCATTGTATAATAATCTCATCATAATTCACTATGGCATTGCACGTATTCATGGACTTCATTATATACATCACAATGGAATAATATAGAACATAATATTTTGTTCAATGAACTTAAATAAACATGGTGGTGTGATTTGGCTTATTGCCCACATAATATCCATCACACTATACGTCATCTCAATAGATTCCTATAATAACATAATAATTATCGTCTACTTTTTTAGTTTCCAAAAATCTGATTTTTGTAAAAAGAATATTATTATCATAAAATTATTCTGTTGACATAATTTTTTCAAGAAGGGTTATTTTTTTTGTTGACTTTGTGTCCCTCATCTTGGCACAATAATCTCACCAATCAGTCTAAACAACATGAAGAGTTGTCGCTAATGCGCCAAAGTACTCCAAAAGTAAAGAATGAGGTAATCATGCATTTTTAACTTGGTTTAAGGCCAAATCTTTGGGGATTCTTTGTTGGAAATATGTACCATTTGATTATACTGAATTAGATTGAGCTTTAATTGCTTTATATTACATAAATATAGAGATTCATATTGAAACTTCATTTTTTTTTCAATTTTAGGAAACTTTTGGGCCATAACTTTGGCAATGTTTATCTTAATTAGCATCTAACCCAAATCTCATAGTTTTTCATGACTCTAGATCTGGTGTGAAGTTATTTCCATTCGAAAATAAGACTGGTAATTCTATTGCGCTTTAACCCATCCAATACTATTTGTTTTATGCATGCATCCTCGTGCGAGTTATAATGTATTACAATTGAACTTCAACATACATGTCTCCATTTTTTAACCTCCAAATCTCATCATATATTATATCTTTGGAACCCTCTGTTGGTAAGCCTTTTATAAATGTCTCCCTCAGCCAGTTCTCACATCTATTAGTTGGTCCATTTTTTAGCATTTACAATATGTAAAAAATGGGTTCATTTTTAAAGGCGTGACTTTCAAAATTAAAAATAATTTTATCTTGTCTCAAATATTTATTATATTTGAGTGGTAATTATCCTTTACCTGTCTAGTTTCAAAAAATCTCATTTTGGTAAAATAAGAGAGCTATCATAAAATTTGGTCAACAATGATTGACTTTAATTGTTGATTTGGTGATACTCATCTAAATGTAAGAAGGTTGTAAATCCATCAAAAGAAGAAAAAAAATTATCTCCAATGTGCCAAATACTCCATGGAAAATATTGAGGTGATCAATGAGCTTTGAACTTGGTTTAAGGCTAAATACTTATAAGTAAATGGTTCCAAATATGTATATTATGTTTCTACTAATATGTTATGAGCTAGAATTATACTTGCATTTAAAAGGGATGGATATTTCTGTTGAAAATTCATCGTTATTCTTTATGTTTGTGAAGATTCTGGGACGTGACTTTGGCAGTGTTTGTCTCACTTAATACCGAACCCAAATCTCACAGTTTTTTAGCCCATCGATGTGCTCTAGAGCCCACTTTCCACCGATAAATAACAATAAGAACTCTGTTGAGATTTGAACCCTCCAAATCTTTGTTTGAGCAGAACATCGTCATATGACTCCCAATTTGTGGTGATGAATTTGTGGTCATATGATATCTTCAAATAAAATCTTTTGATATCTTTCCAATCCTTAAATGGTAAGCTTTCATTCATCCAATTCTGACATCTTTAGCTGGGTCCATTTGAGACTTTTACATGATGTAAAAAAGGGGTTGTTTTTTATACTTTACATTGAAATTAACATTAAGTTTGTGAAAGCATAAATTGGAAAAGATTTATCTAACTTAATACCCAATTATAATCTTGCAAATTTGATGGCGGTATAAGCATTCTGGAGTCCTCTTCTCGTGAATACTTAAAATAAAAACTATGTCTATTTTAGATTGATAAAACCCTCAATTTGGTGTTTAATTCAAGTAATTATCACATTTTTTTCCATTTAAAGAGTTTAAAATAAGGTTTTTATCATATATTTACATGTTAATTATTATTCCAAGTGAATTATGATTTTTTTTAATTTTCTGTGAATTCATGACTTTTATGGAGTTTATTTCAGCTTGGATTAGTTCTATTTAAATGGAAATGTCAGGTTTAAAAATTAATTATTATGTTAATTAATGAAGGAATGAATTAATGAATTTTCCAGATTTTTTTGGAATTTGATTGGATTTTTTGGATTTTAGTCGAGGAAGCAATGAATTTTTAAATAGAAATAGATATAATTATAATAACAATAGGAGTTTAAAGTAATTTCTAAAAACGAAGGACTTTTCTGAAATTTTGGTTACAAATATGCCCTTAAAACAGCTCTCGGTCACCCATTGCAGGTGTCAAAATCTAATAAAAATATTTGATCGAATTAATTTGGATTTTTCCATGAGTTTTAATGGTTTTTTAGACAAATATGAAGGAGAGAGGAAGCGGAGGGGTATATCTCCAATTATTTTTGGGTCGCAAGCATTTGCGCACGCTAGTTAAAACAGGGATTTTTGTGAAGTAAGTCAAGAAATGGATTTGCGGGGTCACATGGCCAAATCTTGGCGGCCGGTAGAAAATTGAACTACTTTAATGAAATATGTAGATGCATTCTTTGAGAGCGGTAAGTGCACAGCCTGTGCTGCGCATACAAAGTGCACGCATGGGAGGTGACATGACAGCTTTTGGTTGGTGACGCGGTAAAAGGGTACATGTAACTACAAGTCGATAAGCATCTTATGTATTTCTTCATTTGTCTTGTTTCAGCGCCTGGGGTGCATGACGTGTAGAAAAAGAACCCGCAAAAAATAGCTAAATATCTCGCCAGCCAATTAGCAATCGACATGCAATGAGGGACTTTCAAAATTTAAATAAAATAAATGAAAATTGATCCAACGGCTCAGATTTGTCAATTTTCATTTATTAATATCTTTTGATCTTGACGTCTAATTGAGGAAAATTTTTTATGGATTTCTATCTATATGATGTTGGATCATTCCAATCAAGCATACTTAGATGGATAAAAATTAATTACTTATTGGAGGAAAAATGGTAATTTTCACCATTTAACCTAAGTATAATAGTAGAAATTTGAGTCGAGGGGGTCATTCTGGAGGGGGCTCTTTCACAGTTGCAAGACAGAGAGGGGAACCAGCCTGGATCATCTGAATTTGGTATTTTTACTTCATTTTATTTGTATTTTAGTGTAATTTGGATTGTGTGCTAGTGAAATTTGTGATTTTTCTTCTTGATCTTAGTATGAATTTCCAAGTTTCTAGGCTTGAGCGGCATGTACAAGCCCACTTCCACATTAAGAGAAAAAATTATAAAAAGTTTAGTTTCTAGGATATAGTTAGATTGTATTAATGAGATAGTAGTTAGCGAATTTAGATACCCAATTCCCCCAAAAAAACCAAAAGTAAATTTTCTTCTTAATCTCTCTAATTGTCTCCTTTGATCCTTTTTATTGGATCAAAGAAGAGAATTTAGAGATCCCTAATTCTTCTACTCTTCCCCATCTCTTCTACCCCATTTTCTAAAGTCTTCATATAATTAGATTAATTTGATCTTCATTGAAATTGAATTAACCCTAAATAGGGTAATATAACTCAATTATATAAGTAATTGAATTACCTTACTAGCTTCCCTTGGACGATACCCATACTTGTCACTATACATCTTAAGTTAGGGTTTTACAAACTTTATTTTTCAAGCTAAATTAACAACGACAAGGGATTTTAATTGGTGAATTTACCCTTTATTTTTGGCTTATCATAGATCCCCCCATGCTCTTCCTTTGACCCTAACATTCTCATGCAAGTTGCAATTTTTGGCCATTATATTTCAAAATATCATGGTTGTTAAATCTCTAAATTGCATCATCCCCAAATCTTCCTTTGATAATTACATCTTTATTTGAAAACTAGTCAAAACTATTTTCAATAAATGAAATATATATTTCCTTTGGTTTAGATAGTTTCTAATAATTAATTATGGTTTTTAAGGAATTAGTGTGCAATTTTAAGGGCAATAAATAAGATTTAACATTAAATAAAACCTCCGGGCATTATTTGCAGGCGTTGGCACTCCGCCGAGCGGGTTGTAGATTCAAAACATTGTAACTTTTATTATATGAGGAATATTTCAGTGCTGTTTGATGTGTTGGAAATCTTGAAGTCTAAGTTAATCTATCTGTTCATATAGTTAATTAATAATTTTGCGCAATAATGTTATTGGGCTATTAAAAATATTAAGTAGAATGATACATGGGCATAGAGGATCACACGCGTAAGATCATAGGGGCATTGGTGAATGTATTTTACTCTGTGTGGTGTTTTAAAAAAACTTAAGTAAAATATAAATAGGGAAGGGACACTCATTTCAAGCACTCAGGCCAGCCAAAATTGAGAGCCCCCCTTTTCCACTCTGCTTTCTTCTCTACTCAACCAAGAATAATGTCTTCATGGTGAGAAAACCTTCCAGGTTTTCAAGGAGAGTTGAAGAGGAAGAGGTGGAGATCTAAGATTAATGTGATCGTGTGGATACTTCTAAAGGCCAGGCACATGAACAGCTTCAGAACGCTCTCAAAGTGAGCCAGTCAACGGTGGAACAAGTTCCCCATAAGTTACATGTGATGTAATGATTTTATAGATTGATTGAGAATCGATTGATGCTTCCCCATCATGAAAACCATGTTTTCTATGGTTGAACCAAGACACAAAGCCCAACAAAGTTGATATCAAGTTTGAAAGTAAGGGCTTAAAAAATGATCCCATTTATGACATCGTGTAAAAGTCAAGAAATTGAGGAAGAAATAGATGTCAGAACTGGACGAATGAGTAACTGATCGAAAGCTTAGCAACATATATATAAAAATAATGCAATTGGGAGATTCAAGTATAGTGATATATATGTTCAAATTCAGCACCCAATAGTTTCAACTCACAAGAGTATGGGGGGACAGGCAAATGAAGAATCTTGGGGGGGGGGGGGGCATTCAGTGAGATAAACACCATCTAAGTTACATCACAAAGATTTTACAAACTTTTTAAAAAATGGTAACATTTTGTAGAAATCTTCATATTTTTCTAATATCAGTGAAATTATAGGTCATTCTAAATCAAAAACCTCCAAGACTACATATTTCCAACCAAGAACCCTGAAATATTTCACCTTGAAGAAATTTCAAAGCTCATTAGTCGCCGCATTCGTTTATTTCGTAGTAACCTGGCATGTTAGTGATAATTATTTCTCTTCTTTTAATTGATTTGACGCGATTCTTACATCATACAACTTCAACAAATAATTTTATGATAGTTATATTACTTTATGAAAAAGGGATTTTCAAACTCAAAAGATAAAGGATAGGTACCATTTAAATACGATAAATAATTATGACAAAATAAAAAATAATGTCATTTTCAAAGTCACACATTAAAAAACTACCCATTTTTGACATGTGGGAAAAGCCAGAAATGTACCAATCAATAAATGTCAGAATCTGATGAGTGAGACGTGTAAAAGCTTAAAAACTGAGGATATCAAATGTATCAAAATGATGATGATTAAAGATATGAGTACTGTGATATGCATCTTCAAATTCATCCCCCAACTTTACTGACTTTCATGAAGATGCTGTTACAAATGATGATGTCGGGCGGATAAAATCTCAACAGAGTTGCTATTATTATGTATGGATGGAAAAGGGACACCACTCAAGGCATTTATGGACTTCAAAGTTGTGAGATTTGGGTTCAGTATTAACTGAGATAAATGTTGCCGAAGTAGAGGCCCAAAATTTTTTAGCCTTGAAGAAAAATGATCAAGATTCGATAGAAATTTCCATATTTGTTTATTCTAAATTCAATTCAAGCTCATTATATCATTAAAAAATAACAGACCGTACATATTTCCTACCAATATATACCACTTAATTTACCTATGACAAGGTTTAAACTTCATTAGTCACATCATTCTTCACTTTTTGGAGTATTCTGGGTTGCTGGCCATAATTGTCCGTCTCCCTTGATGATTGGTGATGTCCTTGCACTAAGATGAGTATCATAAATTTAAGAATAAAAATTACTTATTCCTGACCAAATTATATATTCATAATAATTTACCTATGGTAATAAAATTTTAGTGTAGTGCATTTTTCAAAATTAAGGAGCTAATGGATAATCTGAATGGTTGGAGATAAGATAACATTAGTATCAGTTTTGAAAGTAAGGGCTTTAAAAATGACTTTATTTATGACATCTAGTAAAAATCATGAAATTGGCTAAACAATATATGTCAGAATTGGGTAAATAATTTGGTGATAAAAGCTTATAAGCAGATGATTCAAAAGATATAAAAATGATGCAGTTTGGAGATTCGAAGACTTTAAAATATGTACTTGACATTCAATGCATGAAAAATAGGAATCACATATGGATGCATAGTTCAGACCAAGAGCATTGGATAGTGCCAAATCTCAACAGAATTTTTGTTATTTTTTGTCAATTAAAAAATGACCCCACAATGCATCTACATCCAAGAACAAATTTCACATTTGGGTTTGGTGCCAGTTGAGGTAAACATCACCAAATTTATGTCCCAAAAGTTTCATAAATGTAAACAAAATTGATCAAGATTCAATACTGTTGAGGTTTTTGTGTTTTAATGTACATTAAATTACAATAGTAATCATGACTTTATAAATTAATAAGTTCTTTGAAGTTAAAGGTTTTTAAAGGTTTTTGAATGCTTTAAAAACAAAAAAAAAACAAAAAAATTGTTTTAAAATATTAAGAGCTATTAATATAATTTTTAATAAAAGTGGTTAAAATCTTCTGTATAATTAAAAATGCCTTTTAAATATTCTGAAAAATGTTTTTAAATGTTTTTAGAATGTTTTAAATAATATAAAGGGCGTTTTAGGTTTTAAAGTGTCTTTAAAACATTGATTTATATTTTTAAAAATATTTTAGAATGTCAAAAAATAAAGAAATTAAAAGAATTTTTATTGAATGAGAAATGGTTTTTTAATCATTTTTATTTATTTATTTTGGGTTATAAAGGGCCCAATAAGGCCTAAATGGGCGGAGCCCATTAGCCTTAGTGGCAGACCCGACGGGTGGACTTAACCAGTTAAGTTCGCGGTTGGGTCCGCAGTAGAAAGTTTATAAATAAAAAAAAATGGGGCGGGCGAGAGTCGAACCCGCGGCCTCCGCCCCGACAACGTGGCGCTTTACCAGTGCGCCACGTGTGCACTTTAATGTAGAAATAAAATTTCTATATTTAACTTACTTTGGACCCGATAAATCGAATTAGGAAATTCGATTTATTCTAAAGGTCGGGTCCGACGGTTATTTCTAAAAATCATATTTTTTTCGACTTTTGGAATTCCTATATTAAACCTAACTACTTTAATTAGCACTAATTACTATAATTAATTTTTTAATTAAGGAAACTTTCTATAAAACTTTGAAAAATCATAAAAAATTAATTACAGCTCCTTTGTCTGACTCGGAAAACCATCTATCTTGAGCTCCTCTTTGAAGAAGAAAGTGCTCCCTCTTGTGAAGTTCTTCCCCTGAAATCAGTGTGCTTGTGATTCTCTACTCTCAAGGGAAGTTTTTCATTTTCATCACTCATTCATTTACTGAATAGGGTAATAGTTTCCTCCACAATCATTGAGTTAATGGTGATTTTTATGAGATTTTGTGAAGGATAGTGAAGGGATTGATATTATTTTTGAAAGCGATTAAGAGGAATTGATTTGTTGATCTTGAAAGTAGTTCTGAGACAGATTTGCACAATTGATCTTGATATCACATTTTGAATCTTAGTGCATTTGATCAATCATACATCATTGAGAGCGGTGATTGACCTTTGATCAATCACGGGGAGCGGTATATCGTTTCTTCCACTAATCTGAACAGGTGTTGAAGATCGAGAAGGCAGGGAGGTGACGTTGGTGGCACCAAGGATGACGAGGGAAGTGGACGTACGAGGAAGAGCTCGTGACGGTCTACCCGAAGGCGATTCGGGGGTGAAGCTCGTGCACCCAAGGACGTGACATACCATCGGAAGACTCCTCTGCAGAGGCAACTCGGTGAGTTGGGTTGGGGTGCCTTACAAGGTAGGATCCTTAGTAAGGTTATCCTGAGTCCTAATTAGGACTCGAAGGGGGGCCTTGGATTGACTCGATCACTAGCGGATCGAGGAACCAAGTAAATCTTGTGTTTGAGAGAAAGAAGGTGAGCGACAATCCAAGGAATCTTAAAAGTAATTTATGCAAATTAAAAGTAGATAAGCTAATTCACCCCCCCCCCCCTCTTAGCTTCCATCAAATACAAATATCTATATTTTTCAAATATAAATGGAATTTTAAATCATTCCCAATCAAAAGCTGTAAATAGTACATATTTCTAACCAAGAAACCCCAAATATATTGGCCATACACTATAAAAATGAGACTACTTCATGCTCAGACCATAGATGATTGTCAGGTATCTCTGATGCTAATATCAAGAAAAAAAATAAACTCATGAACATGAGAGCTCACTTGTTCATTCATTTCCTAAAATTAGACAACCGAGATGTTACCACGTGGCATCATGGAAGAGGCCAAAGCCTGCATATGGTGTGGCTTATAGTAATTGTTTCTTTGTCTAATGGTTGATCATTAGATTTTCATCCAATGACTCACATCGTCCCTGGTGTACCTCCGTAGAACTTAGAAATAGTAATCCTATATGAGAATATTTCAATTCTTAAAAGAGAATAAAAGGGTAATACTGAATACTGTTATGAAATAACTCATCTTGGTCAGCTATGTCCCAACCTATGCCACTTAGGCAATCAGCTGGGTCCATGTAGGTGCCTTGGCTACTTAGAACGCCTCCACATTTGCACATCCATGTCAGCTGCTGTTGTGGGCCTACGCCTCTAATTTGTATTTTGCTTTTTAGGACCAAGAAAATCATTAAAATAATGAAATATATCACATTACATGAAAATTCAATATATTTAATATCTAAGGTATGTTTAATGAATTTATTCTACATTGGTTTCTAATTTTTATCTTCTCTAAACCCCTATCATCTGAAATAAATAACTAGAAATAAAAAGGATTAGTTTATGTGAATCATTAGTTTGACTTGAAAACTAAAACTAGGAAAGCATTGATTCTTCTAACCGTTGCATCAGCCACTTTGGGTCCTTGTTCGTCCACTTGAGTTATGAAAAAGGTAAAAATAATAATTGTTACTTTCAAATGGTTTTACCTTGAGAAAGGTCAAGCATGAGGAAAATATATCATTAAACATCAAATAATGTAGAAGTATGACTAAGTGGAGTGGAATGGTAATGGTGAAAATATCAAAAAATAATTAGGATGTGCCTCATAAGCCTGATAATTAGGCATTAAGTTTAGTGAATGGTGATATAAATAAAGGCACAAGATGCATTTCATCAAGAGCCCTGGACATCTGGCATTAGTCCATTGGTCAACTTTGAAAACAAGAAAACCAAAGGTGACCAATCACCTCGTATCTCCAAATCCAGATGCAAAATGAATCAAATCCAACTTTGGAGATTGAGCCATTTAAATATAGTGATATCTTCAGATGCAATCGTTTGGTGGAACCCAAACATTAAGGTGAGTCTCTTCTTTTGATTGTCTATCCATACCTCTAGTTGGATTAAGATAATAACATCAGGAAGAGAGAACAAACAGCAAGGAAGCTCACCCTACTCTAGTTGGCCAAGAAGGATACAACAGCTGCGACTGGAATCAAACTGTTATTGATACTTGGATATAAAAATTTAAGCTCTTCTTGACCTCTTGAATAACTTTCTGAACATCTTAAAAACACTAATGCATGGACAAAATATAGATCACTTGTGGGATATCTGAAAATTGAGAGCACTTAATTGCATTCAATATCAATATTCATAAATATAAAAAAATTTCTTTGAATTTTAACCTTTTATTATGTATCACGAAGTTCAAACGCCATTCCTGAAAACATCTTCCCTATTTTTCTCCACTTTCATTCACTCAACATATTCCCCTAACCTTATTTCTCAAGATTTGGAATTGATGTATTCTCCAATTTAATTCCCCAACTATCATATCTCCTCCCAAAATTTCAGAAAAATAATCTTTTGTCTTCACCTTTGGTTTAAATTTCATTTGGATTCTTGATAGGAATTTTGACTGGAAACCATTCAAAATTATTTAATCTTCACCTTTGGTTTAAATTTCATTTGGATTCTTGATAGGAATTTTGACTGGATACCATTCAAAATTATTTTATTTGAGGACCAATTGTTTTGAAATTGAATTTTGCTTTCCGCTGAAGCTTTGGCATAAACTACTATGTACAATTTTGAATCATAATATTAAAATTCATATAAAGTTATTTTAATCTCCTAAAAACTCTTTAAGAAATCAATGTAAAGTAATTCTCTCTTTCTATATTTTCTTGAAAATTTTTATTTGATATTTATATTCATATTTTTATAAGAAATAGCCTCTTTATGGATTTACGCAATTCTCATCCAATTATTTCTATATTTTGATAAAGGAAATTTTATTATTTTAATGAGTAAGCCTAAATGCTAATGACAGAATTATTTCATGTTACAACACATGGAGTTTTAGTTTTATCAGCCTACATCTACCCATGTCCTATTGCAGTTGAAGTACCTCACCCTCTTCCCTCTTGTGGTGGTCTTCCCATTGCTCCCCAAAAGCACCACAGTCATGTACTTCCAAACCACTAAATCCTTTGTCTAATTATGTTTCATCACATTGTCACTCTTCTTCTTATAATGGTTTCTCACAAGTCTCATTTCAATTGTCATTCCAACTATTATGGGCACAACAGTGGCTTCTCCTAAGTGATGTTTTGCAACGGAAGAGGAATTTACACCCTGAGATAAAAAACACATTTTGGGATCTTGTTCTCTTGCCATGGGGAACACATTTGATCGTCTACCATTGAACTCATGTACCAGTATGACTCTTTTGAACAGTATAAGACCTGCCTTATGGTGAAGACTTATGCCTAGCAGTTTGGTGTTGATTCTCTTGATATTTTTTCCCCATGTTTCTAGGATGCTCATTCTCCTTACAGCTCATCATGGTTGGCCTCTTCAGCAATTTCCCATAAAGAATGCATTTCTTAATGGTGATCTTCATTAGGAGATTTATAATTCCTTACCTCCAGATGTGCAACTTGACATAATTGAATTGATGCATGCATTTTATCACTTTCAAGGTTATATGTTGCCTACAAGATGTAATTAGCATACATACTTCGTGATATGTGATGAATAATTTCCATTCCTTGCATCAGTTCATTTATTGCATAAACATTCATATTTTATGAATTTAGCATGATTATGACAATGAATATAACCTAAACATGATTAGTAAAAATTAATGATTTGTATAAAAGAAAAAAAAGGAGAAAGAAAAGGTTGTGGGCCTAGAAGGAGCATTCTGGCAGCTCCACAGGCATAGGCATAGCTGCAGGCGCTACGCTAACACTAGGGGCCACATCTGCAGCCACAAGCAAAGGGAGCACATAATAGGGCGCGACCACAAAAGGTATAAAGTATCAAGCCCCGTGCGTGCATGCATAGGGAGTTTTTGTTTTTGTTTCAATTGCAGATGATATATGATTCCAAAATTTATATATCGTTGATTGCATTTAAATATTTTGATATGGGATTGACATAACTGAAGCTTTCAAAAAATTCAGGCAGTCCAGGGAAAATGTAAAAGGTGTTAACAAAGCCCATGGCCCACCATATAAATAAATCATACGGAGAAGGCATATTTTGGGCTTTGCACTGACCTAGCTTGAATCCCATGTCAAAATGAACTTCTGTTAAGGCCAAATATTTTAATCTCGATTGTCGATCTTCTCTAAGAAGATTGAACAGTTGCATTAAGTTTACATATTTTAATATCTATCTCTATAGTTTTGGTGACAATTAGTAGTGAGCACTAACACGGATGAATGAAGAAGGCCCAACTAGAAAAAGGAGCTGATGCAGATGGTGTTGACTGGGAATGGACCATCAAAACTTAAACGGGTCCATAGCTACAATTTGATCATCCCCGTTGAACCCTTCAAGAAAGAAATTGAACAGTCTAGGGGCAAGCTCGTTGCTCCTACCCCTGGTCTCCGTCTCTCTTGCTGGCAGCCAAATTTTGGTGACGAGAAGGTTAATCTCCATTCGAACACTACCGGAAAGCAGCAGGGAGTGGTCCCATACCATTCAGGGAATTTCTAGGAACATTCATGTCGTATAAAACTTAAGTCTACAGGCTAAGAATACATATTTTATGTTGAATGCAAAAGTTGAGTTCAAAATTTTGAGCAAAGGAAGATCCTACTTTGTGATTGGTTTCTTCTTTCTTGAACCTTTCACAAAGAGGCAGAGACAGCTTCTTGCTCTTGAGGGAAGGTCAGGAATGGAGGAGGCATAGCTGGATGAGTAATCCCCTCATAGGTCAAATCTGAAGCTAACGGTGATTTCTTCTTGGCAGCGATGTTTGAAAAGTAACTATACTCATTCAAGATCAAACTTAGGTAAATCAAGGGCAGAAATTAAAAAAATTAGATTAAAGTAATATCGTTTCTCACAGGCATCTCCTCAATCACCTTGCACCCATATTTTTTTCGAACGTTATTATCTGTTTTCCTTTGCAATTTGAATTCAATAAAATATATAAATACTACTTTAGTTCTCTAATCTATGTATATTCTCCTGATACAAATTTTCAGCTACTAATAAAATCAATAGAGTAAATGAAACTTTCATTAAAAAAACCTTTTTAAATTTTCTCTCGTCCTTAGCCATTTCCACAAGCACTGAGTGAGTACTTTCATTTTCTGATCCTTATTTCTTCATGATTCCACACTCTTCACATTCTGATTCTTCATTTCTAGATATTTCTCCGTACATTATGTTTTCTCCATGAATTATACAATGTATATAATAATCATAAAAATTCCCTAGTATTATTCTCCTAATATCTCTTATCCCTTTATTTTAACTTCTTAAATAATTCTACATTTAAGAGCCAATATCTAAGGAGACGTCCTTACTCTCTGCTGTACATCTTTGAGTAAGATTAAAGATTCATAAATATTATTTGATTGAAATGAAATTAATTACAACGACACTAACACTCCTACTTTTGCTCTATCACAACTCCTTGTGCATTATCTTTGGTCTGCCATCTCAAAAAGGTTTTCTATGGCTTAAAGAAGTCTCCTCGGACTTGGTTTGATCGATTTATTTTCTTATTCCTCGTGAAATGATGACCATAAACTTTTATATCATCATAACCCATCTTTGGGAATAACACTACGGATAGATGGTGGTTGTTCTTTAGGGAAAGATTTCACTTAATTGATCTGCATGAATTCTTGAATGCTATGCTACTTAAACAACAATCACATGGGGTCATAGCTCCATCGCATGAGTGTATAAGCATTTTGTTCGCGCGAGACAACAAGGACATCATGTACATGGACAGCTATGTTTTGACTAAGATTTGTGAATCCCTACTTACAGTATTCAAACATGTCTTCGCTCCTCGATAGAAAGAACTTCACAAAGGTGACTGAGTGGTCAACAGGAGATCATCTGCCCTCTGTAGAGGAAGACATTGGCTCGAGGAAGAAGATACATTAAATCTCTGGCTCGAGTAGTAGAGATATTAGAGAAGACATTCTAGAATGATATTTATTATGCATTAGTTCTAAATTAATGATGAATTTGGATTTGACAACTAAAAATATCTTGATTCATTCGGTAGTCTCATGTGGACGAATGATTGTATGGTATACAATGGTGGCAAAGGTTCCACGTGAGAATTCAATCACTGCTCTATATCTTATAGAGTGTGAGGTGTACCTTGGGATCCCACGGGCAGGACACAAAACCTGTTGATTGAGTTGAATTAATTTTTTAATAAGTAATCTATAAGTTGATATTATAAATCGATAAGATTGGACATCAAATATTATAGGTCCCATAAAGTTCTTAACTAAATTAATACATGGGCTGATAGGGCCACATACAAACCATCAACGAAAATTGGTGGATTCAATTAAAATTATAGGGAATTTTATCAAAATTACCCAACTAGATATAAATTAAGGAGGGCAACCATTTTATTTACCCAAGCTATTTAGGCCTGGTTCTGCCCCCCATTTCTCACTCACATTTTCTTTCTTTTTGCTAACTTCCTGACTCCATTGGTGGCGAGGAGTTCATAAGATATTTAACAAGAGTTGGTGAACAAGATGAGGATATCCATCGTAGCATTTATTGAGTGCATACATCTAGAAGCCAAACATGTGAACAACTTGAATGATCTCATTCAAGGAGCAGGTCAGTGGTGACATTAGTTCCCCATAAGTAATGTGTTAAGCTAACTTTGCTATAATATTTCTGTATTACTTGATACTTTCTAGTCTCTATCTATCTCTATATCTGCTGGATTCTCTATCGTCTTGGGTGAATTTCTACATTTGGGATCATCAGAGGAGGTTTGAATCAATCATTTATCTCTGATAAGATATTTTACTATAAAAAAATTTGGGCATCTGACAGACAAAAACATTCAAAGCGGAAAGTCAACCCGGATGGGAACATCGGTGAGTATGTATCAATGGAAGCCTAGACCATTGGGCCACACAAAAAATCCAATAAATATTGGAATGAATCCACAAATACAGGTGATTTGCAGAGTCATTTATCTGCTTGTCTAGTCAAGTATGAGTTTGTTCATAGATTCTTAGGCTTTGATTATCAAGGAATAGAGACTTTACAAATAAAACCCAAAGATTGGGATTCCATAGTGTCATTTTATATGTGTATGGTTATGATTAATAATGCTCTGTGTGTGCTTATGATATCGCACCAGGTGGATTTTTAGCTAGTGTATATCATCTTACGAAAATACAGTGTGGGGTTGATCAATCGAAGGAAATATATATAAAACTTTTTGTCCCAAGTTAAAATCCAATGAATATTGGAATGAATCCACAAGTACAGGTGAACCATTATAAAAGTCCCAAGACATGACTCTCGAGACCATTCTCACCTTCCATGTTGCTAGTCATAGAGGGCTAATAAACCACTGGATTGTGTGCATTTGGCATGATATATTTGGGCCACTATGACTTTTCGAATTTATAATGAGGCTTTTTACTTATCAACCAATGGGAGGACGTCCTTTATCGTTTTTCTTAGTTATTCCTTGTGAAGTTAACTCACCCCTCGAAACTTTGGAGAAAATGTTCCAAAATAGACATCATTAATTTGCGCTTTGACACCCAAGAGATGGTCCAGATATTTTTAATTCTACTTTGAATGTTGAAAAAACTACAGACGGTTTTTTCTTGATAATGCTTAACCATATGTAAGTGAAAACTTAAAGTAGTTCATGCAACAACTGTGTTTACAAAAACATGATTAACAAGTAACTAAACCCTCGTAATATTTAAATGTGTGCTTTATTTCAGTATTATTAGGTTAATCATGTTGCGGCACCCGATTGGACCCATCTGTCTATTACATTTAAGGGTCAATGGGATTCAATTAACTGATCAACTGGTGGACTGCTCTCTTAAATGAATTAATATTTTCAGTCATATCTCTGTCCAGTCAATACATCAGACGGACTTGTTCTAACCGATCATTAACACTAGTCCTCCAGATGGCAGCAAATAAATGGGCAGCCATACTTTCAAAGTTTTTTTCTGATTGGGTCTTCACTTCATTCATTAGAAGGCACACCAAATAAATCAAATAACTATCAGATCAAAAAAGAACACATTCATTCATATTCCTTAAAACAAGAAGATTATTATTGATATTATTGTTTAAAGCCGACCGGGAGAAGAAATGAAGAACTGTAGACAACTTATGGATGAACAGGTCCTCTCATGACGATGATCATCACCATGGCCATCTTATATTGAACTTTTTAAAGGGCAATTTGGTCAGCAAGGGGCGTTGATCTTGCAAGTCAAGGCACCAGAGTAGCGAGTCAGCCTTGTGGCAAAAGTCCCCGGCTTGGCCTTTATCATGCCCACTCTGGACAACCCTAAATTTGAACGGGGCCGGCCAGACTGAACGAAGAAGGCTCCGTTCATCAGCAGATCTCCCTCTGACCTCCACGTCCACTGTCTCCACTGCTCCTCTGTTGCGTAGTCCCTCTTCGTCACCTGTCCAGTTAATATTTTAGTTTAAAATACCTACAGTTTTAGTCAAAAATCGCTTGATTACGTCGGATAAGAATCACCAAAAATTATTGCTACTAATTTTCTCGAATAAATACATAGTTTTTTTACAGGTAATGCACAGGTTTAGCGTTTAGAGATTTGTTCAGAAGAAAAGACCAAGCGACGGACCCCAATCCGTCTCTGTTTTTTCATTATTTAAACAATAAGATAGGCGAAATCAAGTGATTAAGTTAGAATAATTCTTTCTAATAAGCCAAAAAATACGAGGAGGGTAAATCTAACGTAATCAAAATGGATTAGGAAAGATTAACGAGAGATTTATGAAGAAGAAAATCTGAAGTTTAGCGTCTAACGATTTGTTCAGAAGAAAGTACAAAATAAAGAGACGATAAGAGCAATCGTCCTTCATGATCTGTTTTTTGCATTTTGTAATCAGAAACAAGGCGAAAATCAATAGTGTACGTTGATTAACTTCAAAGGAAAAATCTGAATAGTTCTGCGAGCCATTTTCTAAGAAGAAGTGCCCAAAACGATGACATTAGCAGAGATTTATTTCAAGAAAAAATGGAAATTTGTTCAAAAGAAGAAAAACCCAGACAGAATGATCAAAAGAGGTTAAGATAGAAGAAAGAAAAATAGATAAAAGAGACCTGCTTGGCGTTGATATCTGAGGGGGCAATGTAACGATTGCCTTGGCTGATGATGGTGGGGTGTTGGCTACCTCCAACGGCGTACATCAGCCAGTGAGTGTAATCGTTGTTCAGAACGTGGAAGAAGCCCCATCTGCACCTCGGCATTCTCTGGATCAGCCCTCTTCCAAAGTGATTGAAAGCCACCGTAACCTGCATAACTTGATCTTCGCTGCTCATATCGTGCGCGCCGAACAACATCACCTGAACAAAACCCACTTCTCTCTTGTCAGTCCAACGTATCAATCACTCATAAACTTGGCCGTTCTGTTCTGTTCGTTTTAAACAAACAGAAAATTCGCCCAAAAGAGCCGCACTGGGCCTTTTTCAAAAACGAAGTAAACAAAAGAAAACAAAAGAACCGCACACAGGTGCATGTGATGTTCTGTTAGAATTTATTTTTGTTTTGTTCGGAAAACCGTACAGAACGAACACTTCGCATAAACTCGCACAAAAAGAACAGAACGATGTTGACCAGCTGGAGCTCTCAGGCTCCTACTTGACTCCCCCAGACATGACGGGATGAAGATCACCCCGTCCTACATCCCAATATTTAAAGGTTTGTCCGAATCGTCCCATCCAGAGTTCATCCCATCCCAAATATTTTCATCCACGTCCCACATCCACAACACCTGTGTTGGCCAGCTGGAGCTCTCAGGCTCCTAATTGACTCCCTGGGGACACATACACCGTCCCATCGGTCATCCAAAGCCCCAGACGGGACAATTATTTCATCCGCAAACAAAAAAATCTTCCCATCCAGAGACCGGCGGACAATTCTACGTCCAATCATTCGTCCAAACTCCCAGACGGGGTGATTTTTTTGTCCACAGACGAAATAACCATCCCATCCGCATCCGTGCACTATATTCTAACGAAGCAGAGTTTGATGGACGAATGGAACGGAACAGAAATCGGCAAGAGATTTCCTTTCAGTTTCCGTTCCAATATCAACACGGACGAAATTAGAAAAACTAAAAATCATAAAACCAAAGAAGATAAAAAAAAAAAGAAGGGTCTGTGAGGAGAGAACCTCGTTGTGGCGGGTGAAGTGGTTGTTGGAGATGGTGATGGCGGTGGAGGCGTTGATGGCATCGATCAGACCATCCATGCAATTGGACATGGAAACATGATCAATCCAGATATTAGAGGCGCCGAAGAGGGAAATACCATCGCCGTCGCTCCTCGTGCGGAGGCCAAAGTGATGGGCAGAGTCTCTGATCAGACCGCCATTGCCGGCCTTGATATCATGGATATGAACGCCGTGGACGATGACGTTCTGGACGAACTGAAGAGTGAGGCCGGCGCCGCCGGCGATGTGAACGTTGGCGCCGCGGCCGTCGATGGTTTTATTGCTGTTGATGATCAGCTCTTGGGTTAATCTGATGATCATGTCGCGGGCGAAGATGATCCAGAGAGGCTCGTCTTGGACGACGCCGTAGCGGAGAGTGCCGGGTTTGGGGTTGACGAGGTCGGAGTCGGACGGGTCGGTGACGACGTAGAAGCGGCCGAGGAGGCCGCCGGTGGTGCGGCGGCCGAACCCGAGGACGCACCGGACGAGCCGCTTGCGGTCGGCGGCCCAGTTGGACCGGCAGCGCCAGCACCGGTCGATGGGGTTCGTCGCCATGCACCGCTCCCCTCTGTGCTTACCCATCAGCTGCCTCCTCGTCGTCGTGTTCCCCGCCAACGCCCTATCACGTACAGAGGAAAAAATTAACTGCGGAAGGATGACGGATGAGTTAGTGTGGGATGAGCCTTTTTCTTGAGTTATGGCTAAATTTGGAAGACTGGAGAGAAGTAGATGCTCTAAATTTTTTGTTTGAAAAGAATAGTTGTGGATGAAGGATGACGGGATGACGAATGAATTAGTGTGGGATGAGCCTTTTTTCTTGGGTTATGGCTAAATTTGGAAGACTGGAGAGAAGTAGATGCTCTAAATTTTGTTTGAAAAGAATAGTTGTGGATGACGGATGACGGGATGATGAATGAATTAGTGTGGGATAGCCTTTTTTTCTTGGGTCATGGCTAAATTTGGAAGAATGGAGACAAGTGGATGACAGATGACGAATGAGTTAGGGTGGGGTGACCCGTTTTTTCTTGGGTCATGGCTAAATTTTGAAGAATGGAGACAAGTAGATGACGGATGACGAATGAGTTAGGGTGGGGTGAGCCATTTTTTCTTGGGTCATGGCTAAATTTTGAAGAATGGAGACAAGTTGATGACGGATGACGAATGAATTAGGGTGGGGTGAGCCGTTTTTCTTGGGTCATGGCTAAATTTTGAAGGATGGAGACAAGTAGATGAGGGATGACGAATGAATTAGTGTGGGTGAGCCTTTTTTCTTGGGTTATGGCTAAATTTGGAAGAATGGAAAGAAGTAGATGACAGATGACGAATGAATTAGTGTGAGATGAGCCTTTTTTTCTTGGGTTATGGCTAACTTTTGAAGAATGGAGGGAAGTAGATGTTCTGTAAGTTTTATAAGTTGTCTTTTTTGAGTCTGAAGTTTCTTTTTTTGAAAAGTATAGTTGTGGAGGTGGTTTGAGAAGTTTGTAACCAGTGGAGTAAGATAAGGATGACGGGACGCATGACGAATAAATAGGATGGTTGAGGTTTTTTTCTTGGGTTATGGCAAAGTTTGGAGGAATGGAGAGAAGTAGATGGTCTCAATTTTGTTTGAAAAGTATAGTTGTGGAGGTGCTTTGAGAAGTTGTAACCAGTGGAGTAACCTAAGGATGACGTGACAGATGAGGGGATGGATGAGGATTGTAGAGGATGTTGAGCCTCTTTTGTAGATTTATGGCCAAAATTGGATGAATGAACATAAGTAAATGTTCATAAAGTTTTAGAGGTTGAGTCTTTCAATACTCTAAAAGTTTGTTTGGTAGTGTAGCTGTGATGAGGGTGCTTTGAGAAGTTGTAACCAATGGAGTATAAATTATATATTACCGTGTGGATGAATGTTATGATGTTCTTTCATTTATGTAATATATCACAGTCTCTTTTGTCTTCTATTTTATGTGTAAATCAATAAGGACATACACCATTTAGAATAAGGGATAAGTCTGTAGGATGAAGAGACAGTAAAATAGTCTGAACTTGGAACAATGGTTAGACGTAGATGTTCTATAAGTTTTAGAAGCTACTTCTTTCATAACTTTAAAAGTTCTCTAAAAAGTAAACTTATAAAGGTACTTTCAGAAGCTGTAATAAATGGACTACAAATATGCATAGCATGTGTTTGATGAATGTAGTGAAGTTCTTTTTCTAACATGAAAACTAGCCAATTATGAAGGGATAAGTCTTCAAAAACATGCCATGTACATTTATAGTCCACTGGTTACAACTTTTAAAAGCACCTTTAAATGTAGACTTTCCAAAGACTGGAAATTACAACTTCCCAAATTCCTAGGGCTCAAATTCTTCAGAAAACATCTAAAACAAAGGAATTTTGCACAAATTTAGTAGAACTTGTCCCTTCATCTCTAAAGGGACAAGTAATACGCAAAAAAGTTGAGCCCGCCAAATACATACAAAAACTTACATTGTAATCACAATAGCCATAGTTTGATAACGAATCAAAACATACCAATAATAAATGACAGATAATTAATTAACTAGCCTGAATAAAAATAAAAACGGTAAATGAAACAATCTTATCCAGATCGGAAACGAATGGACAACAATAATTCACCGAAGCAATAAATAGGCAGAGACTGAGTCATGTATATTTGTGGACTTTTAATGAAATTAATGATTTATTCTTGCTCTTTATGGATTTAATAAGTTATGTTTCTACGCGTTGAATGAGTACTTGATCATTAATAGAGCATAATAATGAAGGGTATGAAGGCATTCATGTTTTTATTCTTCGCATGCGTGCATGATCATTTATATTGGAAGATGCCGATGATGAGTATACATGGCATGCATGTTTCACGTGCCACATTCATACATGATCATTTATAGTGGATGACGACAAAGGGTATGCATGGAATGCATTGTTCTACATGTATGAACATTTATATAGGATGATGATGATGATGATGATGATGAGGGGTATGCATGGCATGCATGTTTCTACGTAAAGCGTGCGTACTTGATCATTGGCTGAGGATTATAACGATGACGGGAATGCATGGCATGCATGTTTTTATTTGTCGTATGCATGGATGATCATTTATAGAGGATTACAATGAAGGATATGCGTGGGATTCATGTTTTAACGTATCGCCCACATAAGTGATCTTTTATAGAGGATTATAATGATTCATCGAGGGTATGAATGACTCTACTTTTCGCATGAGTGCACGATCATTTCTTAAGGACGATGATGCTGGCGGCTATGCATGGCATGCATGTTTCTACGTGCCGCATGTATACTTGATCATTTGTAGATGATTATAATGAAAGGTATGCAATCCGTGCATAATTCTACATGTCATATGCCTGCATGATCATTTCTAGAGGATGATAATGATGATGATGATGATGATGATGATGAGGATGCTGATGAGAGGATGCAGGTTTGTGTTGGAGAGTAGCGTACTCGTTGACTTAGGCGTTGAGCTCGTCGATTATAATGAAGGGTATGCAAGGCATGAGTAATTCTACTTGTCATACACGCGCATGATCATTTCTAGAGCATGACGACGATGATGATGATGAAGGGTATGCAAGGCATGCGTAATTCTACACGTCATATACGCGCAGGATCATTTCTAGAGAATGACGACGACGACGATGATGATGAAGGGTATGCAAGGCATGCGAAATTCTACATGTCATATACGCGCACGATCATTTCTAGAGCATGACGATCATGATGATGATAATGAAGGGTATGCAAGGCATGCGTAATTCTACATGTCATATACGCGTACTCTCATTTCTGGAGCGCGCACGATCATTTCTAGAGCATGACGATGATGATGATGTTGATGAGAATGATGATGGTGATGATGATGATGATAATGGGGATGGATGTTTTGTGGAGGAGAGTCGCGTACGCGTTGACTTTTGCGTTGAGCTCGTCGTTGATGGATTCGGGGTTGGGGTGGAAGGCGTCGGCGGCAGCGGCGCGGGCCTGCTCAGCGCGGCGGCGCCACTCCTCGTCGAAGTCGGCGATGTGGGCATGGCAATGCAACAACGCCCACGACCCCACCAACACCACCAGAAGATACAAACTTTGGAACTTCATCGACAGAGATCTCCCCATCTCTCTCTCTATCTTTTCCTATCTTTCTATATCTCTCTCTCTCTCTCTCTTTTCATATCTCTCTATCTCTCTGGCGAGAAGAGGGAGGAGACGGGGTAAAACGAGGGATAGCGAGGGTGGGTAAAGAGAAAGAAAGGATGTATCGTTTTCTCTTTCTCTCTCTCTCTGGTTGTGTCTATATCTATCTGTCTGTGCTGGGGAAATGCGTTTCGTTGAGCATGAGAGGAGACGCGGAAGAAACGGGGCGGAGGAATCATTTTGAGAGGGGTCTTCAGAAAGGAAAACTGGTTATCTCTCTCTCTCTCTCTCTCTCTCTCTCTCTCTCTCTCTCTCTCCCTCTCCCTTTCTCGATCTTTCTCTCTCCTTCCCCCTCTCGATTTTTCTTTTCTCTCTATTTCTTACTCATTCTCTCTCTCTCTATGTTTTTTTTGTCACTCTCGTTTTCTCTCTCTCTCTCCCTTTCCCTCTCTCTTTCTCCCTCAATCTTTATTCGTCTATTTATCTATCTCTATCTATAAATAAATTTGGATGTCGTACTCTCTGATTTATTCAGTTATACAAGAGAGGAGAAGCGGATTAAACGGGGGACGTACGATAGAGAGAGGAGGATACAGAGAAACAGACAGACTTGGACTTCTCTCTCACTGCATTCATCTATCTATTTATCTACGGTTTATTTAGATTTACTCGAGAGATTAAGCAGACAGAGAGGACAGGAAAGGCTGTCGGAATGAGCCCTTTTTAAGTACATGGACTGTCATTTCTCTGTACATAAATAGGTAAGGGTATATTATATGGAAATGGGAATAGGTAGGAAGGTAGGCACTGTTGGAAAGTCAAGGCTGTCTCCTTGTTTCCACCCAGAACAAGACAGACAAGACAGTAAGGGAAATAAGAGAAATGTAAGAACTTTACTTTTTTCAACTAGACATTACATGCAAATTCATAGTGTATAGATACAAATTTTCAAATCAACCTTACAAAGAAATTCTAAAGAAATGAAATAGAAACCTTCTGAAATTACAGGAAGACTTGAAACTCTCCATCCTGACTTTTCAAACCCTTAAATGTCACCTAAACTGCCGTTTTATGCATAAAGATTATATTAATTCAACAGGCACCAGCAAAGTTTTAAGAGTGTACAGAGGAGAGATGAACTGGTACCAATTGCATCACCTAGAATGGGTTGGCCTGTGTGAAACACAAACATTTGAAGAGAGAGAGAGAGAGAGAAAATGAGATAGAAATAGAGCAAGACCTCTGTTGAGAAAAGACAATCTAGATATCAACACATCAGTACAGTCTTCAGCTTCTTTCCCAATTTCTAACACTCAACCTTTCTTCCTCTTACTCTGTCTCTCAATTTTGGTTTTTTCACTCAATCAAGACTATGATTGAGAATTCCGATGGATGGGAACAAGGAGATCATGATCAAATGGTATAATATCATAAGCATGATTAAATGAACTGGAATAGATCCTAAGTCAAATCCTCAAAGCCTTGATCTACAAGACCATCTGTGAACTGAATTCACAAAACAATCAACCTGATGGGGGACCATTGCGATGACACCGACAGCGCCACGGGACGTGTTCGACCTCTCCGAGCCGCTCGTGCCGACGCACGCCACCCCGAATTCAAGTATTCTTCGTAAGTCTTTTATTATTTGCTTATTTGCTTATTTGTGATAAACATTCGGACCTCGCCGTGTTAGGCCTCGTCCGTCCTTTTACGCCTTGTTCTCTTTCATTACGTGTAAAGAGGAGGGCCACGTCAAGCGACGGCCTCTTGGCACCCTTCCCCCTCCCATATAAGGGGAAGGCATGCCCAAGGGCAGGGGCAGAGAACCTTTTGAGAAAAGAAACAATGTCCCGTTCATTTCCCCTTTCTTAGTTAAAAAAATAGTAAGTTCATTTTTCCTGTCATCCTCTTCCTCCAGCCGACTGCTCGTCTCCCCACCTCCATTCCCCTGCGGCCCCAGGTACGAAGCTAGCGCCGCCACCCACCACTCGGATCGCCCGTACGTGGAGGTCTCGTCAGGTCGGTCTCACGGGGACGAATCCGGCCGCTCGTCGTGACCTCCCCTCGCCGGTAGCGCGGCCTTGAGACGTTCCGCCGCCCCTGGAAGAGCACTCCGCCGGTTGTTCCCAGCCCCGGCGCTGCTCCTGTGTTCCCCACGGCCTACTCCAGCAGGCGCCGCCGTGTGGTCGACCGGCCCGAGCCGGTCCCTCGCCCCTCGAGCCCGCAGTCGCCATTGTCCCTCGGGCGTTTGTACGCGCGCGGTGGTTGACCGCCGCAAGTCCTCGACCCCGCCCCTTCCGCGCACGCGCGCCCGGCTTTCCACCACCAGTCGCTCGCCCTCTCCGCTCGTAGCTGCACTCGCTCCCGACGGCGCAGCCCAGAGTCGCGCACCTGCCTAGCGGTCAACGCCTGCGTCTGCGCGCGCCCGTGGCCGACTGATCCGCCTTGGCGCGCGCACGTACCTCTCGACGATCGGCGCTGTGACTGACTCTGCGATCGTCCCCTGTCACTCCTCCGGCGCCACGAGCCCCTCCAGACTTGGAGCGACGCCTCTTACCTCCTGCCGATCACTCGCCCAGCGCCACTATTCCCCAAGAATTCGAAGTGGTTATTCCAGGTACCTACTCGTTCACCCCTCCTCTTTCACAGTATCATTATTTTCTCCAGTACCGTCTTTCTCTATCGAATCCCGCCGCCGATTATTATCGCTCAAGTACGGATAGGTTAGCCACTTCACGTCGAGAGGTAGGATATTCTCGAGATTGACAACTGATCATTGTCGTCGTGGGTGAACTCTGCCGGGCCGTCAAACGCCCCTCACATCGTGCTCGATCGTGAGATTCCATGGGTCACTTGGAGTCGACCCGGACCTGTTCGTCCCTCGTAGGATTCACTGTGCCCTCGCCCCACCGTCAGACCATCCTCGTAGCTCTTGAGACTTTTAAAAGGTGCATTCATTACCATAATCGTACTCGCGTCGTGCATCATTGTGACGTAATACGAGCCGTCGATCCCGGCGTTACCGTATTACATCATATTGGTATCAGAGCCGATCGTGCTAACCTCCGTGCTTAGCACTGTCGGTCCGGAAAAAAAAGAAAAAATAAATAATACAAAAAAAATTATTTATCTCTTTCATCTTTACACATCTTGCACGCATTCATATTTTCAAAATTCATAGCATGTGCATTCATACGTATACTCGTCATCTCATCATTTAGTAGGAGTCCCCTACCCTTTCCGTAGTAACTGGCCATGACGATGGTTCGTACTCATAGTGGTGCTCAAGAGGACTTCCCGTTGGCTCAGGATTGTGAGAATGACGCTTGTATTTACGACCTTCCTTTAGAAGATCAGGTTTCCACTCATCGTCTCGGCACCTACCTTGAAGATGATGGTCTAGACACCCATCCTGAGGATAGGGAATCCTATTTATGTGATTGAAGCACGCCTCTGAGACAGAGACAGCCTCGCCGGAAACCACCGCCGCTATCGCCGGAAACTGCCGTCTCCACCACCGTCGCCGGAATTCCGACGACCGTTCCTAAGGTTGCCCAGCGCCGCCAGCTGCCCCTCCGGGCCACCAGCGGCCGCCGAGGGTCGCCAGCAGCCGCCCACGGCCACCAGCGACCGCCCACGGTCGCCACGGCCGCCAGCGGCAACGCGGCCGCCAGGCGTCGCAGCGCCAGGGCGTCCGCAGCCGCCAGGGCCAACTGCGCCGCCGAGCCTCGCGCCGCCCGAGCCACCGCTGACACCCGAGCCACGCGGCGCCTCAGGCCTCCGCGGCCGCCAGGGCCGACTGCGGCCGCCTGCCGTCGCGGCCGCCCCAACGCGGCGCCGGTGGCATCCGCAGCCGCCAGGGCCAACCGCGGCTGCCCGAGCCTCCGCGGCCGCCCAAGCCACCGTTGCTGCCCCAAGCCTCCCCTGCGCCAGCGGCGACCGCGGCCGCCCAAACTTCCGCGTCCACCAAGCCAACCGCGCCTGCCAGGGCCGACCGTGGACGCCGTCCCTAGATCGCCAGGCCCGCAACTGCCCCTCGGCCATCCGGGCGCCGTCCTCTCGGAGGTGCCGTCCAATCCTGCAGGCACCCCACAGTCTCCCTTTGGACGCCTCGTGCCCGCCCCGCGAGTTGCGCCTCGGTCAGCCCCAGCATACAATCTCGGCTGATCGTGGTACCGCCGCACCTTGTTGCTCGCCTTCCACGGTTGCCGAAGAAGACACCCCCAAGCCTATCATTCCTGGTACGCTCTTTGACTTCCCCATCGGCGTTATATTATTTCTTTCAGTGCCTCCGAACGTTTTCTCCACTGCCGGGGCTAGACTAGTGATAGATAGGATTCAAACTCTGAGGGTTAGGATTTCCTTCGAGACTTCCTTGGTTGGGACCGTCGAGGGTGTGTGCAAAAGTGGCATTAGCCGAGCTCGCACCGTCGGCTTTCAACCTGATATCCGGATCATCGGGAGCCTAGTGGCATTCCCAGGTCCTGCTTGCCGTAGCCTAGTGGGTGTTGGCGCTTGTCGACACCGAATTCATACTTCTCATCGAGTTTATTGTCGTATTATCATTAACATGACATCATCATTACTCGTCCCTGCTCTATGATATAACCGCACTAATCCTTCCTTTGGTGTAACACGAGTCGTTCGATCCAAGAACCTGATCATGTTACATCACAACCTTAACCCTTGAGTAACCAAAAATATTGATATGTCCATGAGTCTTAAAGGAAGGTGGGCGTAAAAAGAGAAGAACCAGTAATAAAACCCATAGAAGGAGAAAAAAGCTCGATGAAGGAAATAAGTAATGAATCCTTAACCTAATTTTTCTATTTCATAATTTTTCTAGGTAAAATTAGGGCCCTCAATAAAATAGAGTTTGGATTACTTATCGGATTGAATATTGGTGTGTGTAGATGGAACTGGGTGTCTGATCTAATCAACTTGTTGAGAATATGATAGGCGCCAAATAAATATCCAGTAAGCTGATCTCTTATTTTACCTATCCTAGACAGTCAATAATTATCCAAAGGTATCTATTATCTACAGACGTATAGGTTGAGGTGGGGTCATGTGGTTGGATACCCCAGAGTCTTATACCAAAATGATCACATCAAAAGTAGATGAATGAGTTGGGATAAAATTGGAAAGAAATGATGAATCATAAATTTTAGTATACTCACGTTGCGATTGCAAAGGATTCAGCAATGATAGTGATGATTGGTTCTTGATCTTCCCCAGTTTTCTAAGCTCATTTTTAATAAATAAATGAATATAACTAAAATCTTGAATTTCCTAATAACATCATATTTCTAATCTTGAGTGTCCTAAAAACTAAAATCTTGAATTTCAGTAGGAACATCATATCTATAATCACTAATCTCATAGCCAAGAAATATCTTCCCATATATCCTTGATTTTCCGCTGATTTTCAGGATCCCTCTCTATCAAGTCTTTGATGCTGACGGTAATCACACCAAATGGCATCCTTCGGATCTAAACTTTTGCTTTCAAAAAAATATAAGAACATCATTTTTCCTTCTCTATGGTTGATTTTTCAACTTCTATTCCATAATTTGCATTAACAAGTGGAATTGAATCACTGCAAATAAGTTATCTTGAGGCACTGTAAGTCAGTTTACTCAATCATTTTTTGTCATTAGGATTTGAATCTGACACTGAAATAACAGGTTTTGGAATTGAATCTTCACAGATGGCCTTAGCTAGATGAATGCTAAACAGATCTTGGAACAATAAATATTCCAATTATCTGATTTAATTAGGTATTTCTAATCACAAAGTGTCAAATCCAACAATTTGTGAAAAAATCATGTCTTTTGTACCATTTAGCGCATGAATTTAGAGCATCCTTAAAATAGAAGAGCACAAAGACAGTAAAATTTTAGGAAAGTAAAATCTGACCTCGCCAGTAGTATGGTAAACATTTCATTCCGTTGCTAGTATCAAGAATTCAAAACTAGAACATCATATTATAAAGAATGTAAATAAACTCTCGTTCTATGGATTATAATTCATGTCTTATCATCCAATGTAATAATATCATACAAATCCCAAAAGCTATCTCAAGTTCTCGAGTAGAGAATATACAAATTCACGGTTTTTATCTCTTCATGGGGTACCCAAGAATAGCCCCTAAATGGCTTTAAAACATCTTCCCCGTATGTTTTTAAGTACAAACTGAACTTCACATCTACACATTTACACTTACAAATAGAAGAGCACAAAGACAGTAAAATTTTAGGAAAGTAAAATCTGACCTCGCCAGTAGTATGGTAAACATTTCATTCCGTTGCTAGTATCAAGAATTCAAAACTAGAACATCATATTATAAAGAATGTAAATAAACTCTCGTTCTATGGATTATAATTCATGTCTTATCATCCAATGTAATAATATCATACAAATCCCAAAAGCTATCTCAAGTTCTCGAGTAGAGAATATACAAATTCACGGTTTTTATCTCTTCATGGGGTACCCAAGAATCGCCCCAGATCGACTTTCAAACACTTCCCGCCTCTGTTTTGAAGTACAAACTGAACTTCACATCTACACATTTACACTTACAAATAGAAGAGCACAAAGACAGTAAAATTTTAGGAAAGTAAAATCTGACCTGCCAGTAGTATGGTAAACATTTCATTCCGTTGCTAGTATCAAGAATTCAAAACTAGAACATCATATTATAAAGAATGTAAATAAACTCTCGTTCTATGGATTATAATTCATGTCTTATCATCCAATGTAATAATATCATACAAATCCCAAAAGCTATCTCAAGTTCTCGAGTAGAGAATATACAAATTCACGGTTTTTATCTCTTCATGGGGTACCCAAGAATAGCCCCTAAATGGCTTTAAAACATCTTCCCCGTATGTTTTTAAGTACAAACTGAACTTCACATCTACACATTTACACTTACAAATAGAAGAGCACAAAGACAGTAAAATTTTAGGAAAGTAAAATCTGACCTCGCCAGTAGTATGGTAAACATTTCATTCCGTTGCTAGTATCAAGAATTCAAAACTAGAACATCATATTATAAAGAATGTAAATAAACTCGTTCTATGGATTATAATTCATGTCTTATCATCCAATGTAATAATATCATACAAATCCCAAAAGCTATCTCAAGTTCTCGAGTAGAGAATATACAAATTCACGGTTTTTATCTCTTCATGGGGTACCCAAGAATAGCCCCTAAATGGCTTTAAAACATCTTCCGTATGTTTTTAAGTACAAACTGAACTTCACATCTACACATTTACACTTACAAATAGAAGAGCACAAAGACAGTAAAATTTTAGGAAAGTAAAATCTGACCTGCCAGTAGTATGGTAAACATTTCATTCCGTTGCTAGTATCAAGAATTCAAAACTAGAACATCATATTATAAAGAATGTAAATAAACTCTCGTTCTATGGATTATAATTCATGTCTTATCATCCAATGTAATAATATCATACAAATCCCAAAAGCTATCTCAAGTTCTCGAGTAGAGAATATACAAATTCACGGTTTTTATCTCTTCATGGGGTACCCAAGAATAGCCCCTAAATGGCTTTAAAACATCTTCCCCGTATGTTTTTAAGTACAAACTGAACTTCACATCTACACATTTACACTTACAAATAGAAGAGCACAAAGACAGTAAAATTTTAGGAAAGTAAAATCTGACCTCGCCAGTAGTATGGTAAACATTTCATTCCGTTGCTAGTATCAAGAATTCAAAACTAGAACATCATATTATAAAGAATGTAAATAAACTCTCGTTCTATGGATTATAATTCATGTCTTATCATCCAATGTAATAATATCATACAAATCCCAAAAGCTATCTCAAGTTCTCGAGTAGAGAATATACAAATTCACCGGTTTTATCTCTTCATGGGGTACCCAAGAATAGCCCCTAAATGGCTTTAAAACATCTTCCCCGTATGTTTTTAAGTACAAACTGAACTTCACATCTACACATTTACACTTACAAATAGAAGAGCACAAAGACAGTAAAATTTTAGGAAAGTAAAATCTGACCTCGCCAGTAGTATGGTAAACATTTCATTCCGTTGCTAGTATCAAGAATTCAAAACTAGAACATCATATTATAAAGAATGTAAATAAACTCTCGTTCTATGGATTATAATTCATGTCTTATCATCCAATGTAATAATATCATACAAATCCCAAAAGCTATCTCAAGTTCTCGAGTAGAGAATATACAAATTCACGGTTTTTATCTCTTCATGGGGTACCCAAGAATAGCCCCTAAATGGCTTTAAAACATCTTCCCCGTATGTTTTTAAGTACAAACTGAACTTCACATCTACACATTTACACTTACACATCGAACACCACAAACACAGCAATATCCCAGCAAAGCGCTCTTCCGACCCGCCAGTAGTATGGTAAACATTTCATTCCGTTGCTAGTATCAAGAATTCAAAACTAGAACATCATATTATAAAGAATGTAAATAAACTCGTTCTATGGATTATAATTCATGTCTTATCATCCAATGTAATAATATCATACAAATCCCAAAAGCTATCTCAAGTTCTCGAGTAGAGAATATACAAATTCATGGTTTTATCTCTTAAGAATAGCCCCTAAATGGCTTTAAAACATCTTCCCGTATGTTTTTAAGTACAAACTGAACTTCACATCTACACATTTACACTTACAAATAGAAGAGCACAAAGACAGTAAAATTTTAGGAAAGTAAAATCGACCTCGCCAGTAGTATGGTAAACATTTCATTCCGTTGCTAGTATCAAGAATTCAAAACTAGAACATCATATTATAAAGAATGTAAATAAACTCGTTCTATGGATTATAATTCATGTCTTATCATCCAATGTAATAATATCATACAAATCCCAAAAGCTATCTCAAGTTCTCGAGTAGAGAATATACAAATTATCTCTTCATGGGTACCCAGAATAGCCCCTAAATGGCTTTAAAACATCTTCCCCGTATGTTTTTAAGTACAAACTGAACTTCACATCTACACATTTACACTTACAAATAGAAGAGCACAAAGACAGTAAAATTTTAGGAAAGTAAAATCTGACAGTAGTATGGTAAACATTTCATTCCGTTGCTAGTATCAAGAATTCAAAACTAGAACATCATATTATAAAGAATGTAAATAAACTCGTTCTATGGATTATAATTCATGTCTTATCATCCAATGTAATAATATCATACAAATCCCAAAAGCTATCTCAAGTTCTCGAGTAGAGAATATACAAATTCACGGTTTTTATCTCTTCAAGAATAGCCCCTAAATGGCTTTAAAACATCTTCCCGTATGTTTTTAAGTACAAACTGAACTTCACATCTACACATTTACACTTACAAATAGAAGAGCACAAAGACAGTAAAATTTTAGGAAAGTAAAATCTGACAGTATGGTAAACATTTCATTCCGTTGCTAGTATCAAGAATTCAAAACTAGAACATCATATTATAAAGAATGTAAATAAACTCGTTCTATGGATTATAATTCATGTCTTATCATCCAATGTAATAATATCATACAAATCCCAAAAGCTATCTCAAGTTCTCGAGTAGAGAATATACAAATTCAATCTCTTCATGGAGAATAGCCCCTAAATGGCTTTAAAACATCTTCCCGTATGTTTTTAAGTACAAACTGAACTTCACATCTACACATTTACACTTACAAATAGAAGAGCACAAAGACAGTAAAATTTTAGGAAAGTAAAATCTGACCTAGTATGGTAAACATTTCATTGCTAGTATCAAGAATTCAAAACTAGAACATCATATTATAAAGAATGTAAATAAACTTTATAATTCATGTCTTATCATCCAATGTAATAATATCATACAAATCCCAAAGCTATCTCAAGTTCATCTCTTCATAGACCCAAAGATAGCCCCTAAATGGCTTTAAAACATCTTCCAAGTACAAACTGAACTTCACATCTACACATTTACACTTACAAATAGAAGACACAAAGACAGTAAAATTTTAGGAAAGTAAAATCAGTATGGTAAACATTTCATGTATCAAGAATTCAAAACTAGAACATCATATTATAAAGAATGTAAATAAACTCTCGTTCTATGGATTATAATTCATGTCTTATCATCCAATGTAATAATATCATACAAATCCCAAAAGCTATCTCAAGTTCTCGAGTAGAGAATATACAAATTCACGGTTTTTATCTCTTCATGGGTACCCAAGAATAGCCCCTAAATGGCTTTAAAACATCTTCCCGTATGTTTTTAAGTACAAACTGAACTTCACATCTACACATTTACACTTACAAATAGAAGAGCACAAAGACAGTAAAATTTTAGGAAAGTAAAATCTGACCTCGCCAGTAGTATGGTAAACATTTCATTCCGTGCTAGTATCAAGAATTCAAAACTAGAACATCATATTATAAAGAATGTAAATAAACTCGTTCTATGGATTATAATTCATGTCTTATCATCCAATGTAATAATATCATACAAATCCCAAAAGCTATCTCAAGTTCTCGAGTAGAGAATATACAAATTATCTCTTCATGGGGTACCCAAGAATAGCCCTAAATGGCTTTAAAACATCTTCCCGTATGTTTTTAAGTACAAACTGAACTTCACATCTACACATTTACACTTACAAATAGAAGAGCACAAAGACAGTAAAATTTTAGGAAAGTAAAATCTGACCTCGCCAGTCCTCGCCAGTAGTATGGTAAACATTTCATTCCGTTGCTAGTATCAAGAATTCAAAACTAGAACATCATATTATAAAGAATGTAAATAAACTCTCGTTCTATGGATTATAATTCATGTCTTATCATCCAATGTAATAATATCATACAAATCCCAAAAGCTATCTCAAGTTCTCGAGTAGAGAATATACAAATTCACGGTTTTTATCTCTTCATGGTACCCAAGAATATCCTCTAAACGGCCTTAAACAATCTTCCCCGTATGTTTTTAAGTACAAACTGAACTTCACATCTACACATTTACACTTACAAATAGAAGAGCACAAAGACAGTAAAATTTTAGGAAAGTAAAATCTGACCTCGCCAGTAGTATGGTAAACATTTCATTCCGTTGCTAGTATCAAGAATTCAAAACTAGAACATCATATTATAAAGAATGTAAATAAACTCTCGTTCTATGGATTATAATTCATGTCTTATCATCCAATGTAATAATATCATACAAATCCCAAAAGCTATCTCAAGTTCTCGAGTAGAGAATATACAAATTCACGGTTTTATCTCTTCATGGGGTACCCAAGAATAGCCCCTAAATGGCTTTAAAACATCTTCCCGTATGTTTTAAGTACAAACTGAACTTCACATCTACACATTTACACTTACAAATAGAAGAGCACAAAGACAGTAAAATTTTAGGAAAGTAAAATCTGACCTCGCCAGTAGTATGGTAAACATTTCATTCCGTTGCTAGTATCAAGAATTCAAAACTAGAACATCATATTATAAAGAATGTAAATAAACTCTCGTTCTATGGATTATAATTCATGTCTTATCATCCAATGTAATAATATCATACAAATCCCAAAAGCTATCTCAAGTTCTCGAGTAGAGAATATACAAATTCACGGTTTTTATCTCTTCATGGGGTACCCAAGAATAGCCCCTAAATGGCTTTAAAACATCTTCCCCGTATGTTTTTAAGTACAAACTGAACTTCACATCTACACATTTACACTTACAAATAGAAGAGCACAAAGACAGTAAAATTTTAGGAAAGTAAAATCTGACCTCGCCAGTAGTATGGTAAACATTTCATTCCGTTGCTAGTATCAAGAATTCAAAACTAGAACATCATATTATAAAGAATGTAAATAAACTCTCGTTCTATGGATTATAATTCATGTCTTATCATCCAATGTAATAATATCATACAAATCCCAAAAGCTATCTCAAGTTCTCGAGTAGAGAATATACAAATTCACGGTTTTTATCTCTTCATGGGGTACCCAAGAATAGCCCCTAAATGGCTTTAAAACATCTTCCCCGTATGTTTTTAAGTACAAACTGAACTTCACATCTACACATTTACACTTACAAATAGAAGAGCACAAAGACAGTAAAATTTTAGGAAAGTAAAATCTGACCTCGCCAGTAGTATGGTAAACATTTCATTCCGTTAGTATCAAGAATTCAAAACTAGAACATCATATTATAAAGAATGTAAATAAACTCTCGTTCTATGGATTATAATTCATGTCTTATCATCCAATGTAATAATATCATACAAATCCCAAAAGCTATCTCAAGTTCTCGAGTAGAGAATATACAAATTCAGTTTTTATCTCTTCATGGGGTACCCAAGAATAGCCCCTAAATGGCTTTAAAACATCTTCCCCGTATGTTTTTAAGTACAAACTGAACTTCACATCTACACATTTACACTTACAAATAGAAGAGCACAAAGACAGTAAAATTTTAGGAAAGTAAAATCTGACCTCGCCAGTAGTATGGTAAACATTTCATTCCGTTGCTAGTATCAAGAATTCAAAACTAGAACATCATATTATAAAGAATGTAAATAAACTCGTTCTATGGATTATAATTCATGTCTTATCATCCAATGTAATAATATCATACAAATCCCAAAAGCTATCTCAAGTTCTCGAGTAGAGAATATACAAATTCAGTTTTTATCTCTTCATGGGTACCCAAGAATAGCCCCTAAATGGCTTTAAAACATCTTCCCCGTATGTTTTTAAGTACAAACTGAACTTCACATCTACACATTTACACTTACAAATAGAAGAGCACAAAGACAGTAAAATTTTAGGAAAGTAAAATCTGACCTCGCCAGTAGTATGGTAAACATTTCATTCCGTTGCTAGTATCAAGAATTCAAAACTAGAACATCATATTATAAAGAATGTAAATAAACTCTCGTTCTATGGATTATAATTCATGTCTTATCATCCAATGTAATAATATCATACAAATCCCAAAAGCTATCTCAAGTTCTCGAGTAGAGAATATACAAATTCACGGTTTTTATCTCTTCATGGGGTACCCAAGAATAGCCCCTAAATGGCTTTAAAACATCTTCCCCGTATGTTTTTAAGTACAAACTGAACTTCACATCTACACATTTACACTTACAAATAGAAGAGCACAAAGACAGTAAAATTTTAGGAAAGTAAAATCTGACCTCGCCAGTAGTATGGTAAACATTTCATTCCGTTGCTAGTATCAAGAATTCAAAACTAGAACATCATATTATAAAGAATGTAAATAAACTCTCGTTCTATGGATTATAATTCATGTCTTATCATCCAATGTAATAATATCATACAAATCCCAAAAGCTATCTCAAGTTCTCGAGTAGAGAATATACAAATTCACGGTTTTTATCTCTTCATGGGGTACCCAAGAATAGCCCCTAAATGGCTTTAAAACATCTTCCCCGTATGTTTTTAAGTACAAACTGAACTTCACATCTACACATTTACACTTACAAATAGAAGAGCACAAAGACAGTAAAATTTTAGGAAAGTAAAATCTGACCTCGCCAGTAGTATGGTAAACATTTCATTCCGTTGCTAGTATCAAGAATTCAAAACTAGAACATCATATTATAAAGAATGTAAATAAACTCTCGTTCTATGGATTATAATTCATGTCTTATCATCCAATGTAATAATATCATACAAATCCCAAAAGCTATCTCAAGTTCTCGAGTAGAGAATATACAAATTCACGGTTTTTATCTCTTCATGGGGTACCCAAGAATAGCCCCTAAATGGCTTTAAAACATCTTCCCCGTATGTTTTTAAGTACAAACTGAACTTCACATCTACACATTTACACTTATGAACTTACTCTAAAAGTTTCTTCTCAACTCTTAGTCACGACTCCTCTTCGAAATATCATCTTCACCCAATCATCTTTGTCACTCACATTAACACAATGTGATACTTCTGATGCAGCGCATGCCACATGTCAAAGACAAGCCAGTATTTAGCATGATAAAAGGGTTGAAAATATTTTCAAGACCTAGAACTAAATGTAAATTTGGATTGTTAATTTGTAAATTGAGATTGTTTGTGTTCTGTGAGATGCGTTATTAATCTTCATTGCATACACCATCCAAATGGAATGCCGCTATGTTAACTTGTATGATAATTTCAAATGGACTTTGTGTCATTATTTTAATCTAGACTTTAAAAAATATCTAGGATATTTTTTCACTAAATCCTCTAAAAATAATATACATTAATGTAGGTCCTCTCAACTCAAAACTTCAATAGCACTACTTTTCTAAGCTTACGTGTGAAAATAATATTTTTAGAAAAACGTTTTGGTGTTTTGAAGAATGTATATTTCAACTAAAGAATAAAAACTAATTATGCTAAATATATTCATTATTTTAAAGGAAATATATATTTATTTCTTTCAAGAAGTTTGATTGCTAATTAATATTTTGAAGTCCAAGGCATCCATAAGGTTTGAGGAATTAAATTAAATGACAATGAATGGGCTGCAGGACTCCATGTGATTTTTAAAGCTATTTAGCTAGGCTAGTGGGCCAAACTGGAGAAATTTTGGTTTTTGGGTTTCATATGAAAATTTTTAGGGTTGTGGGCCCTGTCCTAGACCCCTCCAAAATTCTTTTTTAACTTTCAATTTAAAGAGTAACATGAAAGTCTAATGAAAAACCTTGAAGTGTTCAGACTCAACCAAAGAGAAAGGAGGAAAACATAGTAATGCCCACAAATGAGGGTTAGTTAAAATGAAGGATGCTTAGTTAAAAACAAATATTTATGTGAAGTTGTATTGGTTAACAATGCCCAGCATTTGCATCAAGCAAGTTTTCAATAATATTCATAAGGATTTTAAATGTTATAGCTCATAACATGATATATTCAATATCTACATGCTCAAATTCATGTAAGATACATGTAGTCATAGTCACATTTATCATATTATCATGCCTCAATATCTATGAATTCTTTCATCAGTTTCATTTCTACGTACACATCCTGAGCAAATCGATGCTTGACATTTTTCCTACCACGATATGGTTGTACCAAATTCATAGAATCATAACAAAAATTTTATTTTTATGTTTATTTATTTATTTTAGATTTAAATTACATTTTGATCGGAATTGTATCATTCCAAGATACAACTTTCTTGATAAACGTGTTGTTATAAATAAATGGGAAACCTATTACCTGTATTTCAGGATTTTTGAAATTGATAAGGGTAGGATACTGAGTCACTCTATTCGGTGATGAAAATCTTACTTCCATATTGGACTGGTTAGACATATCTAGACATTCAAGAAAAATAAATTTAGGTTGACCTCTGAGTTTTAAGCTAAATGACCCATTAAGGCAGATAGGGCACCAGGAGGTTTAAATTTTTTTGGTGTGATTCTGAGTAAGGTAATTTGTGTTAAATATTGAATGGCTCAAAATATGTGAGTCTCTTTCATTATCTTATGTTGAATCAAAGCTCTCTGTTGTCGTCACCATATGGTTGATGAAAGGAAAATGTGTTTGTAAATTTCCATTTCAACACAAGATTCTGGTTAGATTAATCCATTACTAAAAACTCATTTAGTTAACATCATATTCTAGTAAAACATTTATAATTCGAATTCTGTTGTAAATATTGTATTAATCTGAGCTGTATTTCTGAAAACATTAACTGCTAAAGGTCTAAAAGTTCTTTTGTTTTGACTTTTTGTAATAATTAGGGAATGATATTTTTCTTTTATATATGTCAATATGTGTGGAAAAAAATCTGAGTTCTATTTTCTCTGATTGGAAAAAACTCTAAATTGCTTCATGAGTAGAAATCATTCTTCTGTTTAACGCATATATTTCATGTCTTATATGAAATTTTCTTATAAACAATACATATGATTTGAGTAAAATTCTCTCCATTAGAATTTATAAATTTATTTTTTTGAATCATGTACCTAATGTTGCTCGATTACGGTACAAATATTGATTCTATCTGCCAGATATTTCAGTAGTAATGATAATATTTCCATAAAATTCAAAACTCATGAGGTCAAAGATCTATTCCAATTCTGACTAAAAAATTCTTATTTTCCTTTTATAGTTTATTTGAAAACTCGTTAATAAATGAACTTGAGAATACTACTGTTTAGATTTCATATGGAATACAAAGCCCAATCAACTGATTTTGTATAATAAATCCATATTTTCATATTTTTTTTGAATTTCATATTTTTCTATATAATAAACCCAATCAATTGATTTTATTTTTTTGAATTCATTTACTTTAAGAGACTTTGGTACATTATTTTACTGTAATAATATTTTTTGTTTTCATACATAAATGCATTTGAATAGCAGAACAGCAATAGTAGCTAAAATTTGATGAGCTGTGTTGGATTGATCAGTTATGCACATACTTTTGATCCGTTTCTCTGGACTGGAATTAAATTATTCCGTTAGATTACTTTATAATTATGTATCTCTAGAAAATAAATTAATTAGAACTTTTGGAAAATAAATTGATGTATCAATATCTAATAAGATAAACATATGTATTTATGAATACCCAGTCCTTGATCAAAATTTTGCTTAATATTATTTCTCAATGTAGTAAAATATTGGTCATCCCTTCAATTCACAAGAGATGTATTTCAATATTGAATACTAATTGTTTTATTATAATTAAATTACTATTGAAAATGAGAAGAACATACTTCTGAATCATTAATTATAGTCATATTTGATTATAAACTAAGCTTTTTTTTAAAATTTCTGACTCATACTTGAATTCGAACCAAGGAAAAGATATAAAATATCCATACAAAGGAAAAAGAGTGTTCAGAGTTCAGGGACGACACATAAAGATTAAGAAGGCTTATTCATAAGAGACTTATGAGGATTTAGGGGGTGCAAGAACTTCAGGGACTAGCCAACATCAGGACGGGAGTAAGGAGCAGCTAAATTTGCTTGTGAATGTGACCCAATTTAGGCAGTTGCGGATGTTTTTCTCCAATTGACATTCTGAACAGCATTACAAGATGATAGTGGGCAGTTGCACAGATTCTGTAGCGAAATTGTATAATCACTTAGGATTTTCTAAATGTTGAGTGATGTTGGTTTGACCTATTAGAGTGGTCCTCAAACCTGGATTAAGCCTCTTTATCAATTTAGGAATTGGATCACAGATTTAGAACAATAAAAGGATATTAATAAAATCAATTCAATCCCCTTCTTATTTTGTTCATTATAAGTCAAAGACACCCAGTAGAACCCATGACTAGTTTATTGAAAAACATAAGTTATCTTAATCATCAGAACTAGAATTCCATTAAAATCTGAGACTATGTCTCCTATGTTAGTAGAAATCATGATAACCCGAAAGCCATCTCACAAAATAACTTGACGAAATTATTGAAGAGACACATGAACAACAAGAATCCCGGGCATATTTGGTCATAATGATGCATATTAATAAAAAATTAACAATTCATAGACCTACTATTGAATTAACTATTATACTCATCTATCAGCTCGGCTAGACAATTTTCCTGATTGAAAAGTATTACAAATCACATTAACAAACACGGTTGGATCTTGACCATACAATTGATCAATATTTGCGGGCACTTTGATCCATCAGCTGATAGTTTGCCAAACAAATAAAAAATAATTCCAATTTATGAATTTGTGATCTTAATAGTTCTTAGTGGAAAATTATTGAAAGGGATACAATGATGAACTCAGATGTGCTCTTCAGTATCCAAAATTAGGGTTATTCATGCAATCGGGCGGCAAATTATTTGATTTGATGAATTTTATTTTAACCATAAAAGGCACTTGAGTGATGAGCAGGGCAATTAGATTAACAGCTCAGGCAATATGTGGTGGCATCAGAGGGACCAAAAACATAAAAAGATAGAGAGAGAAAGAATGAGAAACAGTCAGTCGATCAACAAGACCAATATCTATTTATTCCCAAAAGCACCTGATGAGTGGGATCCGAGTGTAATTGGGATATTTGTGCTCGCTCCAGGCCTATTAACACTTGTAAATAATCTATTTAATCTATAAAATACCCCCATGGTGGCGTCCAGGGCACGGCTCGTTCGGTCGACAGGCACAACCACAGGGTTGGTCGTACCCGACACGGTGATTTTGCCAATTTTATAAAAAAAAGGGAAAAAAAATCTAAGATCACAAATGAGTGATGATAAAGAGGAAAACAATACTCATCAGATTATGTACAGTAAAAGTATCTAAGAAGGCTTATTAAATAGAAACAAACTACATGCTGGAACTGAGAGGTCTGGGGGAGTATGCATGCAAGAGTCAGAGAAGTGTTTTATGATAGGAGAGAGGACTGGGAAGAGGAGGAAGAGAGTGCAACTCTGATGAAGACGTCTTCGAGGGTCGTGTCGGCGATGCCCCAGGCTTGTACAGGCATGCGAGATTTGGCCGCCTCCACGGCGTGGAAGACGTCGGATATGCGGACATCATTCTTTGGGAGCTCAAAGCGCTGGGTGCCGGCAATGTGGTACACTTTGGTGGCGCCACCTGAAAGCCCCGCCGCTATGTTGTCCACCTCTGCTTCGTGCTCCAATGACGTCGTCATCGTGAACACATACGAACCCCCGTACCTTGCCTTCAACTGTCTCACCAACCAGCATGGGTTTATGTGAGTTGAAGAGACAAAGAGAATTGTAGAAGGGAAGTAGACAGAGATAGAGACAGACATTGATGCAAAAAGAGAGAGGGAAAAGGAAAGAGACAGGCTGAGACAGAGTGAGAGACAGAGAGATAAATCAAAGATATAAAAACAGAGGAAGAATGATAGAGAGAAGAAGAGAGAGAATGGCAGAAGGAAAGAGTATATTAGTGAGATGCAGAGAGTTTGTGTGACAGAGAGAGTGGGAGACAAAGAGATATAGAGAAATATAGATGCGAATGATGAGAGGGAGAAGAAAAAAAGAAAGACTGAGACAGAGTGAGAGACGCAGAGAAAATCAAAGCTATAAAAACAGAAGAATAATAGAGAGAGAAAGTTAGAGAGTGACAGACGGAAAGTGTCTATGAGTGAGATGCAGAGCGATAATCAAAGATATAAAAACAGAAGAAGAATGATAGAGAGAAAAAGAGAGAGAATGGCAGAAGGAAAGTGTATATTAGTGAGATGTAGACAGTGTGTGTGGGAGAGAGAGTGGGAGACAAAGAGAGAGAGAGAGAAATATAGATGCGAATAATGAGAGGAAGAAGGAAAGAGACAGGCTGAGAAAGAGTAAGAGACAGAGAGATAAATCAAAGATATAAAAACAGAAGAAGACTGATAGAGAGAAAAGAGAGAGAATGGCAGAAGGAAAGTGTATATTAGTGAGATGCAGAGAGAGTGTGTGCCAGAGAGAGGGTGGGAGACAAAGAGATAGAGAGAAATATAGATGCGAATAATGAGAGGGAGAGGAAAAAAGAAAGACTGAGATAGAGTGAGAGACAGAGAGATAATCAAAGATATAAAAACAGAATAAGAAGAAGAAGAAGAATAGAGAGAGAAAGTCAGAGACTGGCAGACGGAAAGTGTCGATGAGTGAGACAAATATAGATGCATAAAAGACAGACAAGGACTGAGAGAGAGAGGGAGAGAGAGAATAAAAGATATAAAGACAGAAGCAAAAGAAATAGAGAGAGAAAGGCACACAAGCACCTGTCTTGAAAAAATTATGTGGTAAATACACAAAGAGGGAGAGACTATTGCCATGGATTTAGAGAAGGCATATCGTGAGAACGTTACCTCTTTAGGGTTGCCTATGCACTGCAAGCTGCCATCTACAAAGATGCCAAGCCTATCACAGAGAACTTCTGCTTCTTCCATCGAGTGTGCTGGAGATGGCATGGGATGATAAAGGTAAGAGAAGAGAGATAAATAAGAGAGAGAAAGAACCTAGAGAGAGAGAGGATCCATACTTGTGAGGATGATGGCACGGTCCTTCTTGGCCTGTTTCACAACTTTCCAGAGGTTGTTCCTCGAAGCAGGGTCAAGGCCCGTGCTGGGTTCATCCATATACACAACCTTTGGATCGCCAATTAGAGAGATAGCCACACTTAGCCTTCTCTTCATTCCCCCGCTGTACTTGCCCGCCTGTTTATCCCCTACCCCGCCATAGAACAAGTTGACGCTCTTCAGAGACTCCTCTACTGCCTGCAGGACCAGTAAAACATCAAAATTTAACTATAAATTTCTTTGTAGAGAGAAAACAATGTACGAATGGAGTATAGTTCCGGATCGTCCTGGACGTGGACGATGCACAGGACGGGATGAATTTCGTCTCGTCTGACGTCCGGAGTAAGTTCAGGGACAAAGGACGGGACGGTTTTTTGTCCAACGATTAAAAAACTGTGCAGTCCAATCATACCTGGACGGGTTTTCGTCCGGAAATTCGTCTCGGATGAAAAAACCCATTTTATATTTTTAGTATGCTAATATAGATTTTTTCAAGTTTTTTAAGGAATTACTGAGGAGATAGAATGCAAAGGGACATATGTACAAGTATTTCTGAGTGGCGTCCATTTGCACGCGCGTAAAAATACAGGGACTTTGATGCAAATTGTCATAGCGAGGCCACGTGGCAACATCTCAACCGTCGGATGTGAATCCGGCGGTTCTTCCGTCCAGATTCGTCCGTCCATCGTCCGAGACCTCTGGACGGACAGTTTTTTCGTCCCACGGGACGAAAACCGCCCGTCTGGTGGTCCCCGGGACGGATTTCGTCCCAAAATTTGTCCGTATCCTCGGACGGGACGATTTGTTTCGTCCCGAGATGAAAAAATCGTTCCGTCCATGTCCCTGCACTATAGAATGGAGTCTCACCTGGGTCAGCTCAGGGCCCTTGAGATTCTTCAGCCTCCCGTAGAACAGCAAGTGCTCTCTCCCAGTCAACGTCTCCCACAGCATGCTGAAAGTCAACGATCAATTGTCAAAGGTCAGAATTTCTTCATCTCTCAAAGAGTTCTTTTTGGTGGGATTGAGTTGCGCACTCATGCTGGGGGCAGACGCCCATGCTGGTGTAGACTTTGTTCATTTCTGTCTCTATGTCAAATCCTCGTACGCAAGCGTTTCCTGATGTCGGCTTCGTCAGCCCAATCATCTATTAATAAACAAGAAATATTTGAATGGAGTCATCGTCTCAAAAAGGAAGAGATAGACATGGAGAGAAAAGAGATAATAAACTGTAGAATGGGGAATAAGGAGACAAGTAGAAGAGGATGAATAATTATCAAGAAGATGAAGAAGCTGAAGATGATGATGAATGAGAAGATGAGTATGAAGAGGGAGAAGAAAAGGATGAATATTAAGATGAAGATGAATTATAAGAGGTGGAGAAATGGAGGCAGAGAGAGGAGAGATATTATGGGAGCGGGGAAGATGTACCATATTGATGAATGAGGTCTTGCCAGCCCCGTTGGGCCCGAGCATGCCAAAGCATTCTCCAACAGGCAGAGCTAAGGACACGCCTTGGACGGCAAGCTTTTCTGGGTTTCCATCCCTCCCCGGATAAACTTTCTTCAAATTGTTGCAAACAACAGCATAATCGCTGCTAGGCTCTACAAGAAGCTGCTGAACCACCTCCCTCTGATAATTCCAAAAAAGTAAATTTGAGTGAAAAATCCCAACTTTGAGAGGAGCTGATTGAGTAAATGGAGTTTGCGTACTTCCTGGACAACATCTGCTTTTTCCATTTCAACATAGACTTTGGAATCCTGTCTGCCAAGGTTTGGTCTTTGCTGCGGCATTGGGATCTTCCCACGGGCATATTTGAGAAAAGATAGTGGACTGCTGATACGGTTTCCCACGGAGGAAGCTTGATCGATGTAGTACGCTATCGGAAGGAGGACCGCCCATTCAACAAACATGATGATCAAAACCTCCCGCATTCCATTAGAATCATCGTTAAGGCTGCTCCACTTCATTCCAGAGATATTCAGGTAACTTCCAATGAAGGCATATTGACCAAATTCATAAAGGCCGCGGTAAAGTGCGAAGGCAGGGAATATTTCCATGACTATTGTCCAAACCCCTGCAACATCAATGCCATGGTGTCAGGAAAAGAATCAAAACACTCAACTCGACATGCAGTATAAAGTTAACTCACTGGGAAAGGAAGCATCCTGGACAAAAGGCACAAACAGGAAGGCAGCAAGAAGGCCAGACCCAAAGATATAGACGTAAGAGATTGCTGCAGAAAAGGTATGTATCCACGGAATATTGCATCAAATTGTAATTTTTTTAATTATAATATAGAAAGGAGATGACACAAACCTTGGGCTGTTCTGACATCTGAAAAAGATGGGGTCACAAGATATGCAAGTACGATCTGCAAGTTGATGTACAGGAAATAGAACACAAATTGTATGCCATAGTCGTTCGACCTGAAGAACTTCAATCCTGGATGGAAAGAAGAGTAACCATATGAAATGACATTAAATGCATTGTAATCAAGTAATCATCCCCGGTGTGAGGTTTCTTACCAATAATGGAAGCGAATATGATCAAAAGCAGCATGTAAACAAAGGATAATACAAGAAAATAAGAGTATGAGATGACCCAGTAAGGTCTATCCCCTAGTCCATGCATCTTCATCATAAGTCTCAGCTTGTATTGCTTCTCGTAAACCAGATATGTCAATATAACCTTCATGGAAAGAGAGTTTTAGAAAAACCCCTGAAAAAATACACTGATTGGTTTTCACAAAATTATGCAAAAAATTATTTTTTCAATGTACCGACTCGGTTGCATGTTCATTTAATATTTTAATAGATTTCCAAAATGTGAAGAAGATGTAAAGCCCTGGGCATGCATACCGGCAGAAGAAAAGACACGACCCATAAATAGAAGGTAGGCCCGATAATAGAAGAAAAGTCTAAAACTAGTCTTGTAGCAGGTTTCGGCATCTCCTTTATGAACTCTAGCTGCAAATTCGCATCATCACCGACCAAGTACTGGAGATAAGCATTGGAAATCTGAAATAACACAAGAAAAACTAAAGTCAACTGCTTTGTGCCACATTTCAATATTTTTAGAATACCACATTTGAAATAAATTAAAAATAGAATAATAAATACTTACCACATTTAGAGACCGGGCTACGCGGACAATTCCATAAGGCATCTGGAATGAGGACTCGTTCCTGAATGTTGAGTTGTACCAAATTCTCACATTATAATTCTTGGCATCCGAATCCAAGAAATCATAAGCTGAAAAAGTAACATGATGCTTCAGATTTGTCAATAGTGATAAATAAAACAATCTATTTAGTGCTAAAAGTTGAAGATAACGCCAAACCTGTCAGGATTTCGTTGTTTTTCCTCCCCGGATTCCCCTGTCGGAACCCCTTATACAGTTCATCATTAACTGCTGAGCTACTGTTGCGCCATAGAGTCAATCCTTCAACACATTTGACCTCTGTTTCAAGTCATCACCGTCATTCTGAATTCCAATCTCCTCAAGTTTTAAAATAATATCTCCCAAGTGAACTCTTAAGAAATTCATTTCATAGTAAGCTAATGGCGTAAATTTGAATAAATGGGATAAATACTGCCTAATTCATTTGATATTCTAAATTTTAAGCTTTGTCATCTCGTCAAACATCAAATATAATCCCCTTCGTCTCCCTAAAAGACTGCATCTTTCCGATGTATAAAACCAAATTAAATGTCACCGGGGCACATGCAAGGGAACCAAGAGATCAAATAAATCCATGGAAAGTGATATATTATGAAGTTGCGAGCTACACTGAAAGCATGGAGTAATCAAACCAATGGATAGTCAAGTGAGATAAAGAAATGGTCAAATGATTTAATGATTTAATGAGGTGTGAAATCAATATTATGTGCCCAAAGAATTACAAAAATATTACAGGATCTAAAGTAAATAGTCTTTTCCTAATCTTTCTCCAAACCCCACCTCGAATAAGAACGTTTATAGGTTTGAATATCATATCTATACATGCCAAAACAGGGAAAGAGTCATATTTATCCAGACAGCGTCAAATGCTCTTTGGGTACATAATATTGATTTCACTTAGTTTAATTCTAAAAGGCAGAAACTTAGAGTTGACCGTTTTGGAGCGTCAGAGTTAACCAGATGGCGTCAAAGGCTTCTTAACTAAGAGAAAAAATGTAAATCATGTATTTTATTAGAATTAATTAGTTACAGAACCATACCTTTTTGTGAAAAAATAAAATTTCCAACTCCAAATGGAATCTGAAATGTTGCGTTCAGGAGACATCGATTCTGGATAGTAAATAAATCTCTGCTTGAGAAAAAACCAGGTTCAAGGAAATTAACAGACTTTGCAGCCGCATTTGTGCCCTGTAAAAATGAAAAAAAAAATCAATGGAATGGAATTTCGAGACATATAATATCCATAATTCAAATTAAATTCTTTGAATAAACACTCACCGAAACAACAGCAGACAAACTACTCAAGTAATCGGAACTATTTTTGGGGAGAGTGCGAGAGAAGAATTTCGAGGCCACGTCTGATGAGAAGCAAAAATAGGAAAAGCGTTCAAAACTGAATTGTGGAAAGTTGAAAGTAAAAATCCACAAGGATTTCGCATACCCTGAGATAGAGATCTGTTCCCCCCAGTGAACAGCACAGTCGCAGGGCACGACTGTGTTCTCCTGCAAGATTCATCTGGATAGTCTGTAAATGGAAACCCATCTGTCCTGACTGCTCGAAATTCTTGGCTGGGCACTTGTAGCAGAGCAGGCCACTTTGGCGGGCTAGGAATTTCACACCTGAATACTTGATCTATGGTTGAGTATTGAGCCCCACATACCTTATTGCATGACCCATTTCCCGTTGGTATGCATCTACAACCGCACTGATTTTCAGGCTTATTGAACTGGCTGTCAATAAGCTTCTGTATAACTACCAGCAGCAGGCAGATCCCCACGGGGAATAGGACAATGAAAAAGTTCTTTTTTTTGTTCCGTTTCTGCAGAGAAGAAAAGGGGACGATAATTTAATTAGAATATCATATCGACCATCAAACCAATTTTTCTCAAAAAAAAGGGCCGAAAGAAGATTTATTTGGGAAACTATGTTGATTTGGATCTGTCTAAGCCGTTGAGATCTGCCTCTAATTCAAAGACGATTCAAGCATTTGCTTGATCTTGATGATTTGCAAGTAGAAACTCATCAGAAATAATAACAACGTATCATTACTTCTGATGAGTGGAAAAACTACAGACTTTGGGTCGAAAATCGACGAAAATATACAAAATTTTCGACGATTCTCAATAATAGAACAATCAAATGAGACGGAGATGATTAACTGAAGTCTCATAACTCCAATTTTACCATCCAAATTAGCGGCAAAAGCAGACAACGATAGTTAACACAACAAGAAAAGTCCTTCACATCACAAAAACCTGAAAAGTGAGATTCTTCCGTAACAAAGCATTAGCCTGCGTGGCGAAGCTAGCACGCCCACGGACGGCGTTCCCCGCAGCATCACCCATGGACACCACTCGTTCTCCAGCAATCTCAAAACTTCCAAAGCCGTGCAATCGCCGCGCTGCTGACGAAGAACACAACAAAGGAACACAAAATAAGCATCTGACTCCTGCCTTATCCCACAGCCTCACCTTTAAATCCAGCATCTAGATTCGCATCAGTGACGACATCATCGCTAGAAACCACGAGAATTACAATATTCTACCTTGATCTTGGACTTTCGCCATCGAATCCAACGTTTATTCCAGCAATGCCAATGCCACTCCGCGTTGATTGAAACGGCATGACTGGCGCCTCCTTCAATTTCTTCGAGATCTCTCCGCGATCCGTGACGAAACCGACGCGAAGATCCCTCCATCGGCGCCCATATTGTCAACTCTCTCCTTACCTTCGATTTCAAATTTGAACAAGACGATGGTCAACGCAAGTTTGACCGCCACGTGTCGAAACGCACGGCCATGGCGCGCCCACGTCATCATGGATTTCTTGGCCGGTAAGAAACAGGAAAGCACGACAGTTCGTTACGCTTCTGCCACGTAGGACCTTTTGGTCTGAACCGTTGACATTGGGAATCGTGCAGGTGGTCTTTTACTCGTAATTTCCCATTTTACCCCTGATTAAATTTTCCACACGGGGATTCGTCGTTGTCGCCGCATTTAAGCGCGATGCGACATTATTAATCGTTGAAGGCGACGACACGGGAAGGACAATGTCGTAAAATGGTTGGAGTCAAGGGGTAGTATTGTCTTACCAGGTTGTTCCGAGCGGGGGTATAAATATGGGAAGTAAGTCTACTTGGTTATTTGTTTTCCTCGGAAGATAGGCTCATGCTAGAGAGGAAGAGAGTGAAATCGGCGGAGGAAGGAATGGAATTGTTGCAGGGATTTCCACTGTTCCGGCAGCAATTGGGGGCGTTGATAAGGAAGAACGCGACGATAACGTGGAGGAGCAAGAGATCGGCGTTCGTGCAGATCTTCTCTTCGATATTCTTCATTTTCATCATCTTCCTCGTCGATAAGGCCACGCGATCGCGGCTCGCGGACACGACGGCCTTCAAAAACGTGTTTGATCCGGAGGCCTTGGTGGATCCACCGATTCCGCCCTGCGAGGATAAATTCTACGTGAAAAATCCTTGCTATGATTTCGTCTGGAGCGGCAACGAGAGCAGCCGCATCAAGAAAATCGTCGATTCGATTATGGTTAACAATCCAGGGAGGCCGATTCCTGCAGATAAGGTCAGTTCTGGGGCTACTTACTCGTTTAGCCTTTTGGATTCACTCATCAGGATGGATTTTTCAACTGAATTTTATCAAGCGATGGAAAATTATTTGCTCGTAAAATTCATTTTTGCCAGAATTTATTTTGTCTTCAAGAAAATAGTTTTTTAGCTCTTCAAGGAAAGCTAGTAAAGTAAAGATATCCCTTGAAGCCTAGTTATTCAGAATAACAGTGGTCAGAGAGAAAGGCCTAACTCGTTGACTGGCGCAGGTTCTTTCATTTAGGACTGCTGATGACGTTGATGTGTGGCTGCTAGCCAACCCGATGCAGTGCCCTGGCGCTTTGCATTTTACCGAGATAAGCTCAAAAGTCATAAGCTATGGAATTCAAACAAACTCCACCCCTTTGGCAAAGAGAGGACTTTTCGAAGATCCGACTTTCAAATTTCAATTCCCACTTCAGATTGCTGCAGAGCGTGAGATTGCAAGGTCCATCATTGGCGGTGCGGCCCTTTCTATAATAATCTTCTTCTTAAATCGAACGAGACTCCTCTTTTGATTTTTTCTCTATCTCCATGTACTGTATAAAATTTACAGTTTCGTATGTTCGATTCTTCAGATTCGAGTTTTAGATGGTCCGTCGGAGTGAAGGAATTCGCACACCCTGCCATTCAGACGTTCTCTGCCGTCGGTCAGGCTGGCCCTACCTTTTTCTTGGCGATGGCAATGTTCAGTTTTGTGTTTCAAATCAGTAATCTTGTCACGGAGAAGGAACTCAAGCTTCGTCAGGTGAATGATTAATTCCAATTAATTCCAGAAAAAAAATCTATTTTTAGATAAAAATCCTGAATCCTCCCATGTTCTGCACTCCAGGCAATGTCAATTATGGGATTATATGATTCAGCGTACTGGTTGTCCTGGTTGATCTGGGAGACGCTTCTGACGTTCTTTTCTGCGCTTTTCACTGTGCTGTTTGGGATGCTGTACCAGTTCAATTTTTTCTTGAATAACAGCTTTGGGGTCGTCTTCTTCACGTTTTTCCTCTTCCAGTTCAACATGGTATGCAATAAATCACTTTCTTGCCCAATAACTTTGAAAGATATCACTCATGAGTACCCTTCTTGCAGCTTGGATTTGCCTTTATGATATCCGCTTTCATCAGCCAGGCCGCTTCTGCCACCACCAGAGGATTCGCAATTTATATTGTCGGGTTCTTAACGCAGGTAATTTAAGCCTTAATTTCCTCCGATAATGACTCTTTCCCGGTGACTTATTCGCATTAAATTTTGATAATGTTTCTGCTACAGCTTGTGACCACGTTTGGATTTCCATACGCGTCGAACTTTCCGAAAACATATCAAATAATTTGGTCATTATTCCCACCGAATCTCTTCGCCCAAGCGCTTAATTTGCTCGGCGATGCAACCGCCACGTCCGAAGATGACGGCATAAGCTGGCGCCGACGAGGAGAGTGTCCATCAAGTAACACCGACTGTGTTCTGACCATCGTGAGAAAATTACAGTTTTAAAAAACAATTTTATCCCCTTCAGAGGATAAAGCTGACAGAAAAAAATATTCGGATAATCTTCGTGGCAGGAGGACGTCCACAAGTGGCTCATTTCCACATTTTTCTTGTGGTTCCTGTTGGCGATTTACTTGGATAACATTGTCCCCGACGCAAACGGGGTCAGAAAATCAATGCTCTACTTCTTGTGGCCTTCTTACTGGACAGGGAAAGGAGGAAATAGAGTGGAAGGTAAGGGCTGGTTGGTTCTATGATTTAATTATGCAAATAAAAAACTAACTTTGGTCTGTTCTCAGGTGGAATCTGCGGCTGTGCGGGTTCGATCTCTGCGCCTGACGACTCTGTCCCAGACGACGAGGACGTCCGTCGAGAGGAAGTCTCAGTTAGAGCCCAAGAGGTCAATCCTGGTCAACGCTCTGACGTTGCCGTCCAACTGAGAGGCCTTGCCAAGGCTTACCCTGGCTCAACGTCTCTGGGCTGTTTCAAATGCCGAAGAACTCGGCCTTATCATGCTGTCAAGGTAAACTTAGATTAAAGCTCTTAATATTTCTGAAAATACGCGTAAGTTCTAATGTTTTTTTTCTCATAGGGTCTCTGGTTAAACCTTGAGAGAGATCGTCTCTTCTGCCTCCTCGGCCCCAACGGAGCAGGCAAGACAACGGCGATCAACTGTTTGACGGGAATTACTCCAGTCACCGGCGGAGATGGTAATTTTAATCCGCTCTCTCCCTCGGTCATTTCAAATCAGGAAAATTAATTAATTAATTTTGGGCAGCTCTTATTTACGGGTATTCCGTGCGGAGTTCCACTGGAATGGCGAACATTCGTCGGATGATTGGAGTTTGTCCCCAGGTAGTTACTACTCGACCGGATCTAAATCGGATCCTTCTCGGGTCCGTTGCTGATACGCTTCTTTACTCTTCCCAGTTTGACATTCTCTGGGATGCTCTATCGGGGGAGGAACACTTGCGTCTGTTCTCTTCCATTAAGGGCGTGCCGTCGTCAGAGATCAACTCGGTAACACGGAATTAATAAGGAATTATTTCAGAAAAAAATCTGGGTTTTTGATTATTCGGGGATGCAGGTGACGGAAACGTCGCTGGCGGAGGTGAAGCTCTCCGAGGCGGCTACGAGGAGAGCAGGGAGCTACAGCGGAGGTATGAAGCGCCGGCTAAGCGTTGCCATTGCCTTGATCGCTGATCCGAAGGTGGTTTTCTTGGACGAACCGGTAAGTTTTCTTCACATATTATAATAATTTATGTTTCTTGGAGGAGGCTTATCTTAGTTTTGTTGGCCGCTTAGACGACGGGGATGGATCCGATAACGAGGAGACACGTGTGGGATATTATTGAAAATGCAAAGAAGGGGAGGGCGATAATTCTGACTACGCACTCGATGGAGGAGGCGGATGTGCTGAGTGATCGAATCGGGATCATGGCGAAGGGGAAGCTGCGCTGTCTGGGGACCTCGATCAGGCTTAAATCGAAGTTTGGCGCCGGGTATGTTGCTAATATAAGCTTCCTTGGAAATGAGCCTGGAAAGACCCCCAAACAGGATGTCTCTGACGGCAGTCTTCAGCCTCCGGTAGGCGCCGTGAAGGAGTTCTTCAAGGAGGTACGCTTCGCGCTCTTTCTCTCTCTAAATTTCAAGTTAAAAAATAGCACTGCCCACTTCCGGATGAAACATGCTGTAGCTTCTCCATGAAAATGACTCTCTCTTTCTCTCTCTGAATCTCTTCCACTCCTCTCTCTCTTCGTCTTAGTCTCTCTCTGTCGCCTCGTCATAGTCCCTCTCTTCATCTTAGTCTCTCTCTGTCTCCTCCTCTTAGTCTTTCTCTCTCTCCGTCTTAGTCACTCTCTCTCTCTCTCTCAGTCTTCTGTCTTTCTCTCGCCCAGACGTATTTCTTTCTCTCTGCCTCTCTCTTTCTCTTTCCTCTGGCCGAGTTCCTTTCTCTGTTTCTCTGTCAGTCTCAATCTCTTTGGCAGTTTCTCTCTCTCACTGTTCCTGACTGTTTCTCCATCCCAGCCTCTCTCTCACACTCTTTGTATCTGTTTCTCTCTTTTTCAATCTCTCAGTCTTTCTCTCTCTTTGTATCTGTTTCTCTCTCTCTCTCTCTCTCTCGCTCTGTGTGTATGTGTGTATGTGTGTGTGTGCGTGGACAGGGGCATGCGAAACTTCCTGAAGTGTTAAAGGATATATTTTCTAGATTATTTTGTAGTGTCTGGTCGAATATATCTGACCTTTATATGGAATCGACAGCGTCTGGGCATAATGCCTAAAGAGGAGAGCAGGACTATGTTAACCTTTGTCATCCCTCGGGAGAAGGAGAGATTTCTGACGGTAAATCTCCTATTTAAAATCCGAAGAGAAAAAAAAAACAGCAGTGATCTCAGTTCTTTTCAGTTAATAATTCGTCCACTCTATCGCAGGGGTTCTTTGCTGAGCTGCAAGAAAGAGAAAATGAGTTTATGATATCAGACATTCAGCTTGGCCTTGCCACTCTTGAAGAAGTCTTCTTGAACATCGCCAAACAAGCTGAGCTGGAAAACTCTTCATCTGAGGGAAGCTTAGTCACGTTGAATCTGCCGTCTGGCAACATTCAGGTTTACAATGCATTTCCTCCATTTATTTTTTTCGTCTATTTTTCTAAACTGTTTCAAAATATAGCATGCACCATAGTAAGTTGAGCTGGAAAGCATTAAATCAAAGTTTAGATAGTTCAAAATTATTAAAGTTGTAAGAATATTTTGATGAGTAAAATACAAGAGAAGAAAAACCAAAGTGATGACTAGCAAGCATTTGATTGCTTCCCCAGTTTGTTTTTCTATAATCCCTCCATTTTTTGCCAAAGTTAATGTGAATAGATGACGCTTTTGGAGAAATAATATGTTACATGAACCAGTATTTATGTATGCCCAAAGAGTGGACACAGTCATGATTTAATTCCTTACTTTTTCCATCTCTACAAGATTCATAAAATGTTATTTTTTCACTAGTAGGTTAGATATAATGATTTTTGTAAGATAAATATTAGATATATTGATAATTAAGATAAATATATTCATGCAGGTCCCAAAAGGAGCCAGGTTCATTGGAATTCCCAGATCAGAGAATGATGAGAATCCAAATGGGCTAATGGTGGAGGTGTTCTGGGACCAGGACGAGTCTGGCAACTTATGTGTGTCCGGTTACTCTTCTGAGATGCCGATTCCGGCCAACGTGGCTCGGCCCACTTTACAGCCCGTTACGAGGACCCTTTTTGGTGGCTCTGCCATGCCAGTTGGATTTGTAATTGACCCTAACCAAATCCACTCTCATTCAGACCAGCAATAGGCCAGACCCCTCTGTGTATTTGTATCCTATGTGGATAAAATGTTTTTTTTTTATGATAGTGTATGTCAATAAAGTACAAATAATGTATATGTGATGTTTTTACATAGTCATTATATGAACATCTTACGAGGAATCGAATGAATTTTGTGACGAAGGAAAAGAGTATTGAGATGGTTTCGCCGGTTTGTAGAGATGTATGCTTTGCGATGGATTGGGGAAATTATTTAAAAGTTGCAAAGAGGTAGAAGACACATGAAAAAATTGTGTGGTGTTATGAAATGGCTTCAAATTCTCCCAAAACCCACTTTTCGAGGGTAGGTTTTCTTTATAGTATAACAAAGGGAGAACATATAGAAATGGAGAAAAATAATGACACAACGATAGGCTAATATCTCATTTACATAAAATTAAGTGAAAATATAATCATCCAAGTAATGGGGTGAATCTGAAAAAATAAACAAACGGGCACCTCAACTGATGTGAGCATCATTCCGTTATTCAACAGTCCATTTGGAAAAAAAATATTAAAATATAAATTGATGTATAGATTGAGTTAACTGATCAACATAATATATATATATATATGGACAGGTTGCATAGTGGTATGTATTGAAAGGTACATAAAAAAATGAATATATGAATATTTATATTTTGGTTTATTGTATAACCTAATATTGGACTGAATTCTGTTTTTTAATATTTTGGTAAATAAGCCTAAGTTTCTAATCTAATTACTGTATGTATTCTAGAAGAGGAGGATTATACAGGTTACATCTAGTACCTTGTGTTACGACCCTAGCTTAAAGTCTTATGCAAAGTTCTTGTTGCAAGATGGAAATGTAATGCAAATTTTATTGATTGTATAATTTTATCTATTTATAAGTTTTATGTAAAGTAGGAAATATTAATAACTATATTTTTTGGATTAAAACTCCATAGTTTTCGTAGACCTAAAGTAAAGGACACAAAAATTTCCAATTTATTTGGTGTATTCTGACTTATTAATACCCCACTAGCACGCCCTTAATCAAGCCTTACATTGTATTATGTGTCTACATTTTAAACTCCCTCAATATTTGTAAAAAATATATATTGCAGCGTAAAACTGATATCTTTGTGAGGAAAATATGAAGTCCATTACTATCTGAACTAAAATCTTTTTTCCAATTCCTAGTAAAGTAATCTCAATTTTTTAAGCTGTGTGTGAGAGATCCAATCATCAGGAAGCAAAAATAGTTTGCCTCAATACAGTTCCTACATTCTTTACTTATGTGAATATGTGGCATTTTGAATACAAAAACTATATTATAATGAGAGTCATTTATAACAGTTCTTTCTATATCTATTAAAATTAGATACATGATAAATTTTAACCATTTTATCTTCTTTATTGTCCATTGATGGTTTAACATGAGCCTTCTTTCGATTCCCCATCTTCACTTGGTGATTAAAAGAATGCTAATATACATAAGAAATCTCTTAATATTTAAAAAGACTTATTTATTTTTTCAAGTTGTTTAATCAGTTAAAAATTATGAATCTTGAATTTCTGAATCATTTCAACATGTTGAGGTCATGAAAATTCATGAACTAATGAAAATTCAAAAAAACACACAAACTAATTAACTCATGAAAATTAAATTGTCTAATACACATAAAAATTCAAAAAAACATACAAACTAATTAACTCATGAAAATTAAATTGTCTAATACTCATGAAAATTCCAAAATACACAAAATAATTAAAATTTTAAATAATCTTGAAATGAATTTTAAACCATAAAATTTAAATACTTATATTGAAAATAATTGGTAAATATCATGTTTTATCATTGATTAAAAACTATATCATTCAATAAATGCGTGTGGTTAATTCTGTACAAGAAACCTCTAACATGTCAAAGCTGACATGTGGTAATTAAAAACATATCAAACAATGTAAACAGATATTCTATTAGGACTCTTACTAGTACTCAAATAAAGGTTGAATTTAAATTTTTTTGATTCATTTTTCACTTGTCTATTAATATTAAATATTGATCTTAAACAACTATTTACTTATAGTAAATATTTGATAAAAAACGTTGTCTATTAGACTGACTATCTGGATTTATTTGACATTTCTCTTACTGATTAAATATTAACACTATTCACTTTATTTATCTGATACATTCATTCCGACAAGTTTGATATAAGTAACTTACTGATCGTTATGGGATTGATTATGAAGATTGTGAACAATGATCGATATATAATTGGCTGATGATATTAAGCTATATACTTACTATGTTGACTCACTGTTGAAACATATTGAGTCTTGGTGAGTTAATTTGTGTCCTTTCAGAACTCAAAGAGAGTTTCATGAAAGGTCAATTTGTGGAGGGATTTTTTTTTTAGGATTTTCATTGTTTCTAGCTAGTTAAATAGAAAATCTTATGCATGAAGAAAAAGGTTAAAATTATTCAAAATCTTCACTCAGACATTATAATTATTCTAAATTCTGAGATTTTTTCTGTAATTTATACATTTATTTAATAGTGAAAGGATTTATTGAATTTGCAATATGTATTTCAAACTTATAATCATATTTTGGGCTCACTAGATATGTATATTTGTTTTTATGGTTTAGGGATGTCGACCAATGGACTTTCAAATTGACCTAATAGCCCAAGAGGTGAAAACTTAATCTAATCAATCCTAGTCAAACTAAAACCCCCTAAACATAAGTATATTTTTGACATTCAAAATATTATTTGTGTGTTACTCTCTAAGGTCATGTATCAGTATAGTTAATGGCTCTAACCGCCCAATAACCTTTAATTAACTATAGCATCATCTAGATTAATTAATGACCGATTGATTTAACCCAATCAATAGGTCGAATATCTAGCTTGTGGAGTGCCAAGCTATACCTAATGATTGAGAAGATACAAAGGAGTGTGTATTGGATCACTTGTGGAACCTGTCATCGATTACTATGCACATATAGTCCTCCATCTACTTGATGCTCCTAGGATGACTTAGGATATGGTCAATTGTCAAAACTTAACCAGCTATCCGAATTAGTATTCAAGCGTTCGGAACTCATAGTTACAATACTTCACTATTGTGTCCATGGACTTTATCGAACTCTTTTAATTGAGTTGTCTCATCTCATATTGAGGGCAAAAGTCTCATCTTGACTATTCAATCATCTTGGTGAACTTCTTGCTACATATGAGATAAGACTGTTTAGAATATCTATGGGCAACAACTCATACGATCATAGTCAAATTACAATTATGCATCTACAAGATGTCTCAGGTTTACGGACCACTTACACAATTATGACTTGTGTCAACTTGATTGATATTATGGTACAATATCACTGAGGGACTTTTACAAAACAATTTAGTATGGTATAATATCTTGTGTCATCTCATATGATGATTTAGTTCACTCATATCTTGTGTGGTATAATATCACGAAGGTTGATGGCTAATCTCACGAAGAGGTGGCTGTGGATTAGACACAGATTACGAAAAACTCAGCCGGAGAGGGTTGATGGCCAAGGCTAAGTGAGCTTCAGAATTGAGCTTAGTTGACTAGGACTAGTTTTCTTGCTCAGAGGAATGGAACTGGACCAGTTTGCCAGTTATGTATTTTGTGGTAAGCCATGCAGGTCAGGATGACTCTTACAGGCCATTCTGTAAGTTTTTACCACAGCTATATGTCATTGATGGAAATAGTTTTTAGGAAGAAAGGAAGAAATGCATCCATAATTTGATACAAGCATTTGATAGACATAATTAGGTTCTAAAACCCTTGGGCACGAAACACCGTTTGGCGTGCCTGTTGCAGGGCATGGTGCCTGCACATTATGTAATACCCTATACTATGTATGGCATGTCCTATTACCGGTGGTGCTTTCCTTTTCAGGATCTCAACCGGAATTACATTCTATGTGCAAAGTGTGTACTCATTGAGGACCACCGCTGATTGTGTGATCCATGTCGTGCCGCCACTGTATATCATGCTAGGATTGGAGATTTATTTACTGCCATGATTGTAAAGGGCGAAGAAGCACACCAAAGCTAGGGGTTGACGATCGGCATCCCCACCCCCGTTCCTTTATTCAGGGTGGATTTGATAGTTCTTAAGCTCATTCTTGTTCCAATCAAGTAGAAAAACAGCATAGATTTGATTCAAGTTATTTCAATCACCAAACTAGTTTGCTTTGATCAAAAGTCAATACTGCAGTTTCGTTCAACCATTTCATCGAGCACCTAGTGTTTATTCGAAGATATTAATCGATTTACATAAGTTCATCCTGATTCATCCTTATAAAAACATATGTATACATATATATCTAAATATAAAAAATCGTAGTAAATCATCCAGTATTTCGGTCTCTTTGGATCATTCTGTTGAACATCTCCAAGGTGTTCGACAGAACTACCCCCCTGGCTTCTGATTTTCTGCTATATAAAAGAATATAAAAATATATTTATAAAATATAAATACATATATATATATAACTTTATAGTAACTACACCATCTATATATATTGTAGCCTACTCGTATAATCACATTTTTAATCACATGTAGTCATTCTTATTACTCTTCTTAGTTTCTTTACTTGCTCTTAATCTCTCTCTCTTCCAATCTAGCTACTTAGTTATATTATAACTTAGATAAGTCCTTCATCTCTCCCTATCTTTCAAAATCCTACTCCCATTATTCATTCTTCCTCTTACCTCTTATTGAAATAACTATTCTTATTAATTGACTACTTATATTCGATTATTATAACTCCTTATTCCATATCCACCTTAGGTCTTAATATCATTATCCTTACATCCACTTCATATTTTCATATAGATAATTACTAATTAGTTAAATACCCTCCTAGTATCTATTCATAATATTTTACTATTCTATCTATCTTAGTAGTCTTCTCTACCTTTTCCACCACCTACACTAATATCATGCTTAACCAAAATTCTCTTCATCTTAATATCCGACTTTCTTATTATCTTTAAGAAGTATAAAAACCTCTAAATAATATCTTATATTTTCTCTATTTGCCTTGTTCTCTTTCTTATCACTTACTATAGTCACTATCCTTAATAACTCAACAATTAAACTCACATCTAAAAGCCAGTTCCTGTGGAGACAACCTTGCTCTAACTTATACGTCTGAGCGAGTTTTTATATTTTTATCACATTTATTTTGATCCAGGCAACTTAAAAATTACAATGACATTACAATTGCATACACAATTTGCCTTAGTCACTGGCCTACCCTGTGTCGTTCCTGGTTATCCTGCATCATTTAATCTTTCTCTCCCACATTTTATCTCTCTTTCACCCTCTCTTCTATCTCTTTGGTCTCATTTCTATCAGTTCTTTTTCTATCACTCCCTAGCTCTTTCTCTCATTTTAAGTCCATTCTCTCTCTAATCCCTTCTTTCTGTAAGAATGTATCGCTCTCTCCTCATGGACTACAATATCATGGTAGTTTTATCTTCATAATAGTACAAATGCAGAAGTATTAGTTGCAGGTCATCAAAATACTTTGTTGACATCTAGATCTGTTCAATAGATAGTACCAGGCAGAGAAAATGGTTCAACCCATTAACTGGTCTTTACTTGCATGTTTCATTCGATTGGACCTCAAAACAATAGTAAGAGACCATGACCCTTATTCCTTGAACTCCAATTCTAATTACCCTTTTAAGTATTTCCACATAAACATACATTATGGTTGAGGGGACAAGGTGGGGGTAATATGTACCTTTGGTTGGGGATGTCAGTTAAGAGAGGAGAGAGGAGGGTGAGGAGTAGGAGAGAGAAATCTTGATGAAGACTTCTTCAAGCGTAGTGTCGGAAATGCCCCATGCCTGAATGGGAATGCGTGCCTTGGCCGCCTCCACAGCATTGAAAACGTCACATATGCGAACATCACTCTTGGGTATCTCGAAGCGCTGTGTACCAGCAATGTGGTACACCTTGGTGGCACTTTCAGAAAGTCCCACGGCTATATTCTCCACCTCCGCCTCGTCCTCCACGGCTGTCGTCATCGTGAACATGTACAAACCCCCGTACCGCACCTTCAACTGTCACACCAACCAGAATGCATTCCAATGCGTAAGACAGAAAGAGAGAGAGAGAATGTGAAAGAGCAGGTGAGAGAGAATGAGAGGTCATGTGAGAGAAAGGGTCTGAGTGTGAGGAGAGAAAAGGACAAAGTATCTGTGTCTTTGAGTGAGAGAGGGAGTGTATGTACCTGTGAATAAGAGAGAGAGAGAGAGAGAGTGTAAGAGAGAGAGAGAGGTGAGTATGAGTGTGGGAGTGAGAGAGACAGAGAAAGCAAGCGTATGCGAGTAAGGGGTTTGTGAATGGTAGGGAACATGTGAGAGAAAGTGATATAGTGTGTGTGTATGTGTGCGTCTGTGCATGATAGTGAGAAAAAAATTGAGTGTCAATGGTTGAGATCAGAGAAGAAAGTGAGAGGTTCTATGCCCATGAGCAAGAGTGAAGGACAGAAATAACATCTGTGACTTGAACTAAAAATACAGAAAGTGAGAGACATGAGTGAGAGTGTATGTGTGTCTGTTGCTGGGGTGAGAGTGTGAGAACAAAAGAATAGAACAGAGTGTATGTGAGAGTGTGGAAGAGAGAGAAAGAAGCAAAGAGAGTGTCTGTGACTGAGGGTGATAGCAAGAGAGAAAGAGAGAAAAAAAAAGGAAGAAAAAAAGGGTGTCTAGTGGTGAGAGAGAAAATGAGAATGATACAAAGAAATAAAGAGATGACAGAAACATGAGAAAGGAGAGGAACAAGTAGAACGTGGATGAGACAGTAGTATCACGAGAAAGAAAGATAGAAACACAGTGAAAGAGAAAAGATAAAGGGAGAGACGGGATAGAGATAGAATGAGAAACAGAAAGAAAGAAACAAAGAGACTGAGATATATATAACATGAAGAAAGAACGATAAATGTCGTGGATTTTGCGAACGCCGACTGAGAGGCTTTACCTGTCTTGGGTTCCCTATGCACTGCAAGCTACCATCTACAAAGATGCCGATCCTATCGCAGAGGACTTCGGCTTCTTCCATCGAGTGAGCTGATTTGTCAAGGGATGATAGAGATCAGAGTATGAAGACAAAGACAGAAATTTTCAAAAAAAAAAAATGAAGACAAAGACAGAGACAGAGACAGAGAGAGAGAGAAAGGGTCAGTACTTGTGAGGATGATGGCTCGGTTCTTCTTAGCCTGTTTCACGACTTTCCAGAGGTTATTCCTTGAAGCAGGATCGAGGCCTGTGCTGGGTTCATCCATATACACAACCTTGGGGTCGCCGATAAGAGAGATAGCCACACTTAGCCTCCTCTTCATTCCCCCGCTGTACTTGCCAGCTTGTTTATCGCCTACCCCACCATAGAACAGGTTGACGCTCTTCAAAGACTCCTCTACTGCCTGCAGTACTGGTCAATTATTAAAATTGATTCTTGCTAGAAACAAAAGTGTATGAATGGAATCTCACCTGAGTCAGCTCGAGGCCCTTGAGATTCTTTAGCCGCCCGTAAAACAGCAGGTGTTCTCTCCCAGTCAACGTCTCCCACAGCATACTAAAGTCAACAACCAAGGAGGAAAGGGTCAAAGAGGTTATTCCTGAAGCACTTTTGGGAAGAAAAGATACACTTACTTGTGTTGGGGGCAGACACCCATACTGGTATTTATATTTTTCATGTCTGTCTCAATGTTGAATCCCTGTACAAAGGCATTCCCTGATGTTGGTCGGATAAGCCCGATCATCTGGTAAGTGGGAAATTTTTAAAGGTGTCATATTTTAGTGAAGGAAGACAAGAGAGTGATGGTTTAATGGAGACGATAAAAATAAGAAGCAAAAGAAGATTTTAAATTTGAATAAATTTATGATTTTTGGGTTCCAGACTTCAAACCCGGAACCTCCCTGTCACGACCTTAAGCCCACCACCTCTGGGCCATTGCATGTTACATGTAAGAAGATGATGATGATTATGGTGATGATGATAAGGATGAAAAAGACATAAATGAAGATGATATTGAAGAAGAAGAAGAAAACAAATATGATGATGATGAAGATGAAGAAGAAGATGATGATGATGATAAAAATGATGACAAAGATGAGGATGACGATGACAAATATACTGATGATGATGATGAATAAAACGATGAAGAAGATGAAGATGAATACAAAGATGAAGAAGCTAAACATGAATAAAATGATGAAGAATGGAATCATGGTGATGAAGAAAAAAAATGCTAGAGAAGATAAAGAGAAAAAAAGAGAATTGGAGGCAGTAAGAGGAAATATATTCTCGAGACAGAGAGATGTACCATGCTGATGAAAGATGTCTTGCCAGCACCATTAGGTCCAAGCATGCCAAAGCATTCTCCAACGGGCAGCGCTAGGGAGATGCCTTGGACGGCAAGCTTCTCTGGGTTTCCATCCCTTCCCGGATACACTTTCTTGAGATTGTTGCAGACAACTGCATAATCTCTGCTGGGCTCAAGAAGAAGCTTTTCAACCACCACTTTCTGATAGTTTCCAAAAATAAGTGAGTGCAAAAACTACAAATTTCATGAAATGGGAGGTTCTAATCAAAGTAAAGTAACTTTGCTTACCTCCTGGAGAACGTTTGTCTTTTCCCTTTCGACGAAGACTTTGGAAATCTGTAAGCGGCGGTTTGATCTTGGAAGTGATGCCGAGATCTTTCCATGGGCATGTTTTAAAAAAGAGAAAATACTGAAGACAGTATTACCGACGGAGGAAACTTGATCAGTGTAGTATGCCAGAGGGAGAAGGACCACCCACTCCACAAAGATGATGATTGAAACCTCTATCATTCCATTATGAGCATCATTAAGGCTACTCCACTTCATTCCAGGGCTCCCTGTGTAACCTCCACTGAAGGCATATTGACCAAATTCGTAAAGGCCGCGGTAAAGGGCAAATGAGGGGAGGATTTCCAAGACAATTACCCAGATCTCTGAAACGTTAACACCAAAATATCAGGAAACGAATCACAAGACTCATATCAAAATGGAGTTTAATGTTAACTCACTAGAAAAGGATGTATCCTGGACAAAAGGCACAAAAAAGAAGGCAGCCATAAGGCCGGAACCAAAGATATAAGCATAGGCAATGGCTGCAGAAAAGGTTGATAACCAATGAAACCGGTATTAACCTTTGTATTTTCTGGGTTTCAATCATATTTTAAAGAGTAAAGACAAAAACCTTGGGCTGTTCTGACATCTGAAAAGAATGGAGCAACAAGAAAAGCAAGGACAATCTGTAAGTTGATATATAAGAAGTAGAACACAAATTGAATGCCATAATCGTTCAACCTGAAGAAATTTAATCCTGCAAGAAATGATGTTAATTAGTAAGGACCCCAAATGCTACCTGGTTTTCGTGGCTTGTGCGAGTCTTCTTACCGATGATAGAACCAAATAAGACAAAAAAAAGCATATAAATTGAGGACAACCCAAGAAAATAAGAGTATGAGATGATCCAGTAGGGTTGATCTGATAGGCCATGCATCTTCATCATAAGCCTCAGATTGTATTGCTTCTCATAAACAAGATATGTTAATATAACCTGCACCAAAGGAGGAATTTTCAGAAAGACCCATGAATTGAGCAAAGAATGAAACTATTCTTCACAACAGTTGGAAAAAAATTATTATCAACACTGGCACCATTATTACTAATCATAATAGCTTAAAATACCTTTCTGAATATGAAAAAGATTTAAGCTCCGGACATGCTTACCGGTAGAAGTAAAGAAATGACCCAGTTGTAGAAGGTGGGTCCAACAATGGAAGAATAGTCTAAAGACAGTCTTGTTTCAGGCTTAGGCATCTCTTTAACAAACTTTAGCCGCAAATTCACATCGTCGCCGAGAAAGTAGCGGAGGTAAGCATCGGATATCTGTGTAGCGTATCACAAAAAAAAATATTAAACCACTGATCCATCAAACCAAGATGCACATCTGATGATGAAGTATACATCAAATTATATAGAAAAATAAAAAAGACCGCAGATCATTGAGAAAGTGTTATGGATACTAGTAAAAGGAAATCAAATATGCTGTGGGAGATTCCCAAAGAACTGTGTTAATTCTAGAAAGGATGATAGACCCCCCAATAATCACTTGTCAGCATCAGGCCACGAAGGTGGGCCAAGGCAGGCCAGCACCTCGAACAGAACAAGACAACGGGCCTGCCCAATGTTAATTTGAGGAGAGCCCCCTGATAGGGGACAGGAGTGAGAAGGCAAGGGAATTTAGTGGCGATGACAGTCTTGAGGGTTGTATCGCAATGACAGTAGTGTGTTGTCAGTATCATACTTTTGAGGAAACAAAGAAAATCATAACCATGTATTTTTTGCTTTGAGGGAAAAAGAGAAGAACTACCCAGGTTATAGATGTAAGTACTTACCAAATTTATTGAGCGAGCTACACGGACAATCCCATAAGGTCTCTGGAGGAAAGATCCTCTCCTAAATGTTGAGTTGTACCAAATTCTTACATTATAATTCTTGACATCAGAATCCATGAAATCGTAAGCTGAAATACAAACGATAATCTTATCAAGAAAAAAAAATAATTATTCACCACAGAAAGTTAAAGATGATTCCAAACCTGCCATGATTTGGCTGCTTTTTCTATGTTTATTCCCACGACGAAACCCCATGTACAGTTCATTATTCACTGCCATGCTGCTATTGCGCCATAAAGTCAGCCCTCTCACACATTTCACCTCTGTTTCAAATCATCAATGATATATAGAGTTCCAGTCTTCATTAAGCCTTACAATATTCTTTTCAAAGCCAGTAGAAGCTCAAGTAACTGTATTTAGCAAAGATGTCCACAAATATTTATTTCTAAATGATTTTAAGATTTTTGAATTTTTGGATTTCAATATTTGTTACATAAAATGTTGAATCCGGTGATAAAAATCAGGTTAAAACGCAGAAGAACTAAGACCAAAAGAGTCCCAACTAAGGGAAATAGAAAATATATATATAACAAAAAAGGTGAAATGGGGAGACACCGTTCAAGCCTCAATTGCCGTCATACATTGGGTTAATTGGGAGGGTCCAATAAACAGGTTGAGGCCCATGTCAATACTCCCCTCGAACTCCAACATCTCTTAATGTTAGTCATGGTGAAGATCAGTTCTCATAGATTAGTCCAATATCTTCAGTATCTTCTATATTGAGGGCAAAGTAGAGGTTGAAGTTTTTGTTGCACCAGCGATCCAATGTCTACTTCTTCTGACATTTGAACTTAATTCCCTTCTTTGGTGGCTCTCGATAGAGGAATAGATTGACCATTGAAATGAGATGTCTACAAAGGGGTCCCAACACATGGATGAGATAGTTGATTAGGGCGGAGAGGTAGAAGTTTACACATAATGAGAAAGAGAGATTTCATCAAAGTATTCCCTTTCGTCCTGGGGCATAAAACCTGCATATCTTACATTAGAAGTGCTCAAAATGTCTCATTTGCATCTGCATTTGAATCAAGGTGGCCCACATATTAGAGGATGAAGTCCAAAAGTTTATCTCTGGTTTTAACCCTAACTTTGGTACACTAATGAGTATGGTGATTAATAAGGAGTGTTTCCACCTTTCAAGAAGCAGTCTATTAAGAGTTACCTCGGAATTACCAAAGCAAACGATGAAGGAGGGAGGCCAAGTCACGTGCCAGCCTAGAGCGTGGGCGACCAACCGAATGAGAATGGAAATGTAGAAGGGAAATGAAGGGGGAATCTTGACAGAAGGAAGGGGGCTTTTTCATATTTAGTAACAAGGGAGATTCTCTCGAGGAGGAGGGAGCCGATTCAGCTCTCATAGCCACAGCAAGGGGGTGCCGATCCGGACTCTCCTGCTTCAACTATTTCATCCTATTCTAGTTCGTTTCCAGTTGTTCAGAGTACTCTATCTTGCAATCTTCTATTCTCCTGGGATCTTGATCAGAAAATATTTGCAATTAATCACATTTTCTATACGACTCGCCCGATTTGTATTCTACTAATCGTCTCAAGGAGAGGTTGTGTTTTTGGGTTCTCAGAGCATTATTTTGTTGCATGCAAGGAACTTATCACAGTCAATCTAGAAATCAGAAAGGAAAGTTGACTTGAGTCTCTAAGTACGGGACTGTCCCAACAAACAAAAATTTTGGGTCGAAGACAGCCAACCAAAAACCATCATCCATGAGCCTTAACCACAGGGGGAAAAACTTCAAATGGGATAGACCAGCCTTCTGCTTTGAAACAAAACAAGTGGCTAAACATTCATGCGCTAACCATTCTACCTCTGGTCTTATGCTGTTCTCAGCCATTTCTTTTGATTCATAGTGATAGCCATGTTTATCATGCTGTATTGATGATTTCACGTGAAACGACTTGGATCTATTTGATGACCCTGAACTGGAATCCTTTCAGATTATTCTTAACTTTGTTGAAATGATACAGTGGCAGTGTAATGCGGGGATAAAACATGTCAGGTAAGAAAAATACAAAATATAACATAAACGTGAAGCTTCAAAGGTTTTTTTAAGGTGCACGCGCTGTATATGAGACTTCATGTGTTAACACAACCCATGCATTACTTTTAAAGCATGGGCGTAAAATCCTGAAAAAAGATACATCAACGACTAGAATGAATTGAGTCCTGTAAAAGAGTGATGTTCAGGAATAAAAGGTAGGTTGGGAACCATTGGGTTGGGTTAGAACCATCACACTAAGATTTGACAGACCGTATTAGGTCGGGGCCTCAGGAGTTTCACCACTCACCTAAAATCCAAACATAGGGATTTGTTCAAGACATTACAAGGAGAAAACATACACCAGAATAGAGTATCAGAATCAATCTTAGCAAAGCAGCACGGTCATCCACCACGAAGAAACCTGCTCTAAACCCCCCAAACTAGCTTTCTCATCGAAGGGGGAAAACAACACCCTAAGTTGATAAAGGAAAAATGAATTTTTCATTGATTGAAAAATAAATACAAAAGGGGAGGCAATATGCCCCTATTAATAGGGCAGAATAGCAAAAGATTCAAGTTTAACTATGCCAAAAAAGACATTATCAGTCAGGGATATTATGGCATGACAAGAAGATATACATATGCAGTTACAGGAAGACATGGATAAAACATAGAAACATAAATATTTTCAATAGAACCCAGATAATAGTCAGCTTGAGACCTGGTCCGCTAAAATGTGGGAGACTGTTTGGTAACTATCTCTAGAGTCAAATAAGGGTATAAATACCCCAACTACAAGGAAGGGAGGAGCATCACTCATTCCATACTTTTTTACCATTTTGTCTCTTACATATCTCGTATCTCCACTACGTCCTCGGCAGGAATGTATCATGACTTGGGCAACATCTTTGATACCTCATACATATAGAATATTATTTGGTAATTAATTTGCCTCACACTTAAGGCATACATAACTTGTGTACTGCACCGAATCAGCCAATACAAGGACAAACCAAGAGATGCATTTACGAGTTGTCTATTGTGTCAAGAAGTGCATACAATCTGCACCACATAAGGGCCATTTCTGTCCAAGTCCCTCAGTTTTACATCTTCATGCCTTTTGAGATACTGCCTGGGCCAGCTGCCAAAGTCCCCATAAAGTCTGTCAAGGCATGTTAACTTTCCTTGGAGATTCTCTCATCTCTTGGGCATTCGTAAAAAAAGCAATGGTATACGTATATTTCACTGAAGCTGAGTGTTCTGCCTCGGCAGATACAGAAGCACGAGTTTTGTTTCCTCATTCGGATGTTGAGCAAGTAAATTAAATGCCACTTGGAGACCAGTAGGTAACTAGATCTAATGAAAATCACGCAAATAAACTTGGGAATAAATGAAACCTATGCTGGACAATATAAACGTAGACTATTAAATCAAAGGCTAGTTAAGTAAGTTATAAAAACTGTTAATCCCGCATCTCCTTTGAGTTCAATAAGGGGGAACATGGAAATACAGTCATCTCGTACCTTTTTGTATTGTTACTATATTTTCATATCCGAATGAAGTCGGAAACGTTGAGTTAGGGAGGCATTGATTCTGAATGACAAATAATTGTTTGTTGGGGACAACTGCGGGCTCAAGGAAGTTAATTGACCTCGTCCCTGCCTCTGAACCCTATTCATCAAAAAACCATTAAAAAATAACTCTAAGGAATCTAATATCTCCAAGAAAATTGAGTTTTGGCTCCGTAGACTCACCGCACCAACCTTTGACAAAGTGCTTAAGTACTCAGAAGTATTAGGGGGGAGACTGCGAGAGAAAAACATTGATGCCACGCCTATATGGGATATAAAAGTTGGTAAGCTGGGGTATGTGCGAGAGAGAAAAGCTGAAAGTTGATAGTCAAGATGGATTTCACATACCCTGTGCAAGAGTCCTGTTTCCCCCAGTGGCTAGAACAGTGGCAGGACATGACTGTGTTTTCCTGCAAGACTCATCTGGATAGTCTGAAAATAAAAACTCATCTGTCCTGACAGCCCGAAAGTCTTGGCTAGGTACTTGTAACAGGGCAGGCCACTTTGGGGGACTACTAATTTGACAAAAGAATACTTGTTTTATGCTCGAGAACCGAACTCCACAAATCTTATTGCATGAGCCATCACTTGAGGGGATGCAGCCACAGCCGCATCTATATTCAGGCTTATGAAGCTCACTTTCGACAAACTTCTGTAAACTTAACAGCAGTAAGCAGATCCCCATCGGACATAACACAACGAAAAGGTTCTTCCTTTTATTGCGTTTCTGCAGATGGGAACAGGAGATGGTATATCAATCCGAACATTATATGGGTTATAGAAGCACACTTCTCCAAGTGACAAAACATACAGTCCATATACAATTTATTTGTCCACTGAATAGATTCCAAAGGCAGAGAGAATTGATTTTTAAAAAATGGCAAGGCCATTAGGAGGCTAAGTTACAGTAGGATCTGTTAACAATGTTGAAATTTCGGACAAGCATTTAGAAGTTTGCTATGTTGGAATTCCATGAATATCCAGAGAAAAAACTGCGTTCAATCAAAATATCAGTGAAAACATTATTCTTGAAGTGATAGTTTTAGTCGCACAGAGAGGCAGGGGAAGATTAAAGTTAAAAACAACAGAGATTGGGCCGTGAACCAGAAGAACATTTGAAAGATTCCCCAAAATTTTCAATAAAAATGACTCAAACTTGGTTCTCCAGTTCATGTACTTCACATCTTGGCTTCTTGTCTCTTCAAATCATCAGAAATTTTCAAAAGAGATGAACCAGCATAAACAAAAAACTCTAATTACTCGACTTCTCCAATCCAAGAAAACAGAAAAAAAGTAGAACAATACCACGATATAGAGGAAACAAAAACCTGAAAGGTGAGGTTCTTCCGGAACAAGGCATTAGCCTGCGTGGAGAAGCTAGCGCTAGTCATGGCGCCGCTCACCGCTCAGAACGCTCAGAACTTCATCAGCCTCGAAGTTCACTTGCTATAAACAACTCTCTCACCTTCTCCTCCTTCGGCATCGTCAAATCACCGTCTGCAATCAATACAACAAGAACAGCACAATCAATCCTCTTCTTCCACGTTTCCAAACTTTCGCCTTAAAATCCGACGAATACCAGCCGAACGCGCGCAGAAATTCATCAAAAATTCACTCACCTGCTCCTCCTCCTTCGGCATTGTCAAATCACTACAATCGCTGCTATAAGAACACACAATCAATCGTCTTCTTCCACGTTTCCGAACTTTCAACTTCAAAATCCGACGAATACCAGCAGAGCGCGCTCAGAACTTCATAAAAAATTCACTCACCAGCTCCTCCTCCTTCGGCATTGTCAAATAACTACAATCACCGCAACAAGAACACACAATCAATCGTTTTCTTCCACGTTTCCAAGCTTTCAACTTCAAATCCGACGAACACCGCCACTCTCTGAAGATAGAGAATCTCATCCTTCTCTCTACTCTTCAATATCTCTCCGCTCGATCAACGTCAACTGAGCAGCGTCGTCCTGTCGCATCGCTATGAAGAACACCTCCACGTGTTCAATCCGCACCTGGACAGAAAATGACAGCTAGCCACTCCCACTGCCACGTGGCAGCCACGTAAGCGGATCTTCTAGAGGAAGATCTAATTAAACTGACGTTTTTAATTAATTCGGATAATACTGACGTTTTTAATTAATTCTGAAAGAGAAATTAATCAAGACGCGGTCTACGGTTTAGGCGCGGCCATTTAAGGGCGGCTGAAAAAAAGAACTGAAAATTATAGTAAATATCCCTCGCTTACAGATAAAACAAAGAACTGATTTTATTATATATATATGGCTATTGTATGGATGTATGTATGTATCAAACCATCGATTAATCGATTGTTTATATGAATGTATGAATCTAACTATCTATCCATCGATTGATCAATTATATATGAACGTATGCTTCATTTATCTATCGATATATCGATTGTATTTATGAATGTATGTACATATCTATCTATCCATCGATTGATCAATTATATATATGACCGCATGTTTTATTTATCTATCTATCGATTGATCGATCGTGTATATGAATGTATGTATCTATCTATCCATCGATTGATCAAGGATAGATATGAACGTATGTTTTATTTATCGATCTGTCTATCGATCGATCGATTCTATGTATGAATGTTTGTTTTATTTATCTATATATCGATTGATCGATTGTGTATATGAATGTATGTAGCTATCTTTCAATCTATCGATTTATCGATTGTGTATATGAATGTGTGTAGCGATCTATCAAACTATCGATTGATCGATTGTATATATGAGTGTATATATGTATCTGTTGATTTATCGATTGTTAAATATGAATGTATGAATGTATCTATCTATCGCTTGATCAAGTATGTATGAATGTATGTTTTTTAAATCTATCAAACGATTGATCGATTGTACATATGAATTTATGTATGCATGCACCTATCTATCTATCTATCGGTTGATCGATTGTATGTATGAATGTATGTATCTATTTATCGATTGATCTGGTATTTATGAATGTATTATCCATCAAACGATTGATCGATTGTTCGTATGAATTTATGTCTGCATGTATCTATCTATCTATCTATCGATTGATCGATTGTTTATATGAATGTATGTATCTATCAATCAATTGATCAAGAATATATGAATGTATTATCTATCAAACGATTGATCGATTGTACATATGAATTTAAGTATGCATGTATCTATCTATCTATCGATGATCGATTGTATATGTGAATGTATGTATCTATCAATCAATTGATCCAGTATATATGAATGTATTATCTATCAAACGACTGATCGATTGTACAGATGAATTTATGTATGCATTTATCTATCTAACTATCTATCAATTGATCGATTGTATATTATGAATATATGTATCTTTTTATGTATCGATTGTATCTATCTATATATCTATCAATCGACTGAGTGTACACACACACACACACACACACACACACACAATATATATATATATATATATTCGGTCGTATGTATGTATCTAGATATCTAGACGTACATAGATGTATGCGGTTTATAGTTTAACTCAACGTTTTTATTAATATGCGGTTGTTAAACTGGAATATACAATAAAGTTGATATGTTATAATAACAAGGATTTTTATGCATGATATTTAATGTGGATATTGAGTTAAAGTATTGTGGTCCACTGTTTGGGTACAGCAAACTCGAAGACCCATTAAATGATGGTTTTTATCCAATAAACAACAAAAGATCAGACAGAGTGGAAGCTATGTTGGTAGTTAGTTGATAATATAAAAAATTATATAGTCAACGGATTATTAATTTGTTCTATTACTTTCCCATGAGGCTCAGATGGACGAATTTGTTGTGTATAATATTAAAAAGTAAACGTTGAATTTAGTAGTTTACGGTCTTACTTAGGAAGAAGAGGAAGACAGACTAAAAACGAGAGTGTCAAATATGAGAGAGAGATGAGAGAGAAAGATGTGAGACGAGAGACGAAACAAGAGAGAGAGATGAGAAACACGGAATAAGATAGGAGAAAAAGAGATGATAATCAATAGATGGGAGGTAGAGGTGAATCGAGAGAAACGAGAAGAGAGAGAGATAAGAGTGACATGAGCACTGAGAGAAAGAGATAAGAGAGAGAGGGAGAGGGAGAGATGATCACCGAGAGAAAGAGAGGGGAAGAGAGAGAGAGAGAGAGCGAGATGAGCACCGATAGAAAGAGAGAGGAAGAGAGAGAGATAAGAGATAAAATAGAGAGATGAGTACCAAGAGAAAGAGAGAGATAAGAGATGTAAGAGAGAGAGAGAGAGAGATGATCACCGAGAGAAAGAGAGGAGAAAAGATAGAGAGAAAGAGAGGGAGAGAGAGATAAGAGAGATGAGGAACGAGAGAAAGATAGAAGAAAAGAGAGAGAGATGGAAGCAGACATAATAGAGAGGATAGCACCGAGAGAAACAGAGAGGGAGAGAGATAGAGAGAGATGATGAACTTGAGAAAGAGATAGGGAGAGAGTGTTAAAACTATCCATGGCTCTTGACTGTGAAAGAATAGTAGAGAAAGAGGGGAAGAAAGAAAGAAGGGAGAGTAGACACAGACGAGAGACAATGGAAGATCGTTGTTAGAATCCGCGCAGTTTACATTCATTGTTGGTTCGTATTTATATGAAATATGGTTATAACATATATTGTTAGTTTGTTATAACCATAGCTGTTATAACGAGTTGTAACGGCTAGTTTATAACAAACAGGAGCCGTTGGATCTTTATGTGGCCTATCTATGTGTGATCCTATCTATGTGTATTCCTATCTATGTGTATTCCTATCTATGTGTGATCCTATACTAAGTTTGAACTTATATTGAATCCTAAATCTAAACCTCTAACGAGTATATGGGGTACGTGTTTATTTTTTACTAGCTACTTCTTTATTAAGATTCCTATTGGTCCACGTTGTGGTGACTCTGATTCTCTGGGTCCCGTTTCGCTGTCGTGGCGTCCAAGTCTCGTTCTGACGAGTAAAACTCCTTATCAGAGAGAGATGAAAGAGATGAGAGAGATGCGCACCAACAGAAAGAGAGGGAGAGAGATATAGAGAGATGAGGAACGAGAGAAAGAGATAGGGAGAGCGAGATGAGAGAGATGCGCACCGACAGAAAGAGAGGGGAACAGAGAGAGAGAGAGATACGAGAGATAAAAGAGAGAAGAGCACCAAGAGAGGGGAAAAGAGAGATAGAGAGAGAGAGGGAGATACGAGAAATAAAAGAGAGAAGAGCACCAAGAGAGGTGAAAAAAGAGTTAGAAATAGAGAGAGAGAGAGAGATACGAGAGATAAAAGAGAGAAGAGCACCAAGAGAGGGGAAAAGAGAGATAGAGAGAGAGAGGGAGATACGAGAAATAAAAGAGAGAAGAGCACCAAGAGAGGTGAAAAAAGAGTTAGAAATAGAGAGAGAGAGAGAGATACGAGAGATAAAAGAGAGAAGAGCACCAAGAGAGGGGAAAAGAGAGATAGAGAGAGAGAGGGAGATACGAGAGATAAAAGAAAGAAGAGCACCAAGAGAGGTGAAAAAAGAGTTAGAAATAGAGAGAGAGAGAGAGAGAGAGAGATACGAGAGATAAAAGAAAGAAGAGCACCAAGAGAGGGGAAAAAAGAGTTAGAGATAGAGAGAGATACGAGAGATAAAAGAGAGAAGAGCACCAAGAGAGGGGAAAAGAGAGATAGAGAGAGAGAGAGAGAGAGGAGAAAGAAAAGAGAGAAGACCACCAAGAGAGGGGAAAAAAGAGATAGAAATAGAGAGAGAGAGAGAGAGAGAGATACGAGAGATAAAAGAAAGAAGAGCACCAAGAGAGGGGAAAAAAGAGTTAGAGATAGAGAGAGATACGAGAGATAAAAGAGAGAAGAGCACCAAGAGAGGGGAAAAAAGAGTTAGAAATAGAGAGAGAGAGAGAGATACGAGAGATAAAAGAGAGAAGAGCACCAAGAGAGGGGAAAAGAGAGATAGAGATAGAGAGGGAGATACGAGAAATAAAAGAGAGAAGAGCACCAAGAAAGGGGAAAAGAGGGATAGAGAGAGAGAGAGAGAAAGATAAGAGTAGTTGGGGTCCCACCCTCAAGTGATACAAAGCTTGTGGAGCCCAGATATTATACTTCCAATGAAATAAAAAAATTTGCACCAGATCTATTGTTACTAGAAGGATCAGCATATGCACACAGTCAACAACTTAAATGAAGAGAAGATCATGAATGATTAATGGGATGTGTACCACCGCCAATGGTATAAAAGCATGCCAATCTGTCTTGACATGGTGCACATATCACTAAAGACAGACCTGAATATTTCCTCCTCATAATCCCTCTGAACAAGGGCTCTCTGCAGAAGCACATTTGAAGTATATTATATTCACTAATGTTAAAGTCCCCCACAGCCTCTTAAAGAGGCTGGGATGGGATGGGAGAAACATGTACTTAATTGATCAACTTTGAAGACTGGCATTCAATTTGAGGGGTCATCATCTCCAGGATCTAACTTATCGTAATTAAGTGCTACATAGGTCTAGCCCACTATCTGCCCCCACAGGATATAGACATTGATATCGTATTAATTCTCGAGTGGCTTTGCACCATGGGACGGACTCGAGTACACTGGGATACTCTCTTACTGTACTTCAAATTAATTGCATTTGAAATATTTTAGAGGATCATGTAGGGAGTTACGGACAAACCAGGTGGAGTAGGCCCCCAAATGAAGAAGGAAGAGGCTGCAACCCAAGCCTTCCTCCCTCATTATACTCTACATATCTCCCTAGTCTTTACTCAGCTCACATGTATTTTGTACTCATCAAATGGATTATAAGTATATTTGATGATGTTCAGTATATACAATGCCTTGACCACCTTCCAAACATGGAACAGTGTGATTTTCTTCCCCCTTTAAATAAATGTGTGTTCAACTTTGTCGAGGGCATTCCAATCAACAAAAAATTGTGATGAGGCCTTAGAGCATCTATCTGTAATTATTTACATAATTGTATCAAACTATATCTCCAACAGTTGGTGGAGGTTGGGAGGAGGGCCTTTTGGGGATGACAAAATACTTCAGATTTTTTCTGACAGGCTAAACCTCCATCTTATGGCCTTCACTCAGCTCTTGAAGAGAGTCAAACCTCTGTTTGAGGCCCTAAATATGATAATGTATCGAGCGTGGAGGATAGATGTAGTCCTGATGCATTGAATATGGTGCATCATTTTATTTAGTTAAGCAATACCACCATCCATGCTCAACCTTTGAATATGAGCAAGCTGTCATCATCACAGTTGTCCATCACTGGTGAAATTACTAAATGTTCTTGACTTCTGCCATCTGTGATGGGCAAGTGGTATTGGGGGAGGAGGGGGAGCAGGGAGGGGGGGAGGGGAGAGGAAGGGGGAGCTAGTGGGAGGGATGTGTGGGAGGGTTCAAGTGGGCCACCGTATAGATTATTTTCATTGTTAATTATACCTGTGGCGAAGTCAATTAATTAAATAAGTGTCATTTATCAATAACAATAATAATACACTATATTATTGTTTGTATAGTATGTGATAATGGTTTTTAATGATGATCTGCATACCCATCTATGATATTTTTGAGAATTTAAACCATTCTCTTAACCTATACTTTAACTATTTTTGATATCATGTACAAGATTGACAAAAAATAGCAGTCATTATGTTTGCAGCTAAGGGCCTTTTGCAAATCTCTAAAAATATTTTTCTTTACGGAATGGCATGCATGTTGGGTTTTCTGTCCATGTGGTAAATGATAAATAGCTATTGATGGAGATAACCAAGGAAATAGTATGAAGATGTGAGACCAAAACAACAAAAAATATACTAGCCTCGTTGTCACATGCCCAACACGCCAACTGGTGCTTTTATCCACTTGACTTGATCGAATCATTGCTCCTTCAATCATTTGCCCCTGAAACATGAGAGCCAAGTCAAACAAGATTTTGAATGAACAAAACATGACTAGTTACAATTAGGAATAAAATACAGGGGTTCATTTTTTTTGAGGAGGAGGTCTATTTATATATCCTAAATAATGGATGGATATAGAAGGTAAAGATGGAAATACCCTCAAAACATTTTATGCTCAAAACTCTTTGATAATTGATATCTTTATTTGAAATAAAATCAATGTGAGACAACAAATTTCTCTCTCCTCTATCATTAGTGTTGTGGATTTCCAATATGGCGCAAAATTTTTGGGAACACTAGAAAAAATAAAAAAACTCCTTTAAGCTATTAAAATAAATTCAAAATCATAATTTATGAATTATAGTATTATTTATTATTTAATTAAAGTAATAAAACTCCATAACATGCATTAAATTGAGAAAATAAAAAATTATTATAAGTTATAATGAACCCCTATAAATATTTGAATAAATCCAAACATATATTTTTGTGACTTGATATAAAAGGATGAAATATTCAAAGAATATGTCATTGATATTATTAACTAATTATTATGATCCATTGGTTCATACAGAATCCATGTCCTAGGTATATCAATAAACAGTCTTTCACTGAGCGTGTATAATAAAATAGAGTGAAAGGTAAAAAATTATTTATGCATTTAATGTCATAACGTCTATAAAAATACCAAAGAGTAGGGAAATCATAATTTCAATACAAAACTATAATGAAAATATAAATATAAATATATACATATGTACATATATACATAAACACATATATACATATTAACTTCTAAAAACATTTTATTTGTAAAATAATTCTCAAAGTTCGGTTAAATTGGCAGTTACTGGGATAAATCTGAATTACAATCTAAAAAACATAATATATAATTTTAAGCATGAATGGCATCAATTTTTTTATCATATCAATAATACTAGAATAAAATACATAAAAATAATATCAAAATTATCATATTATTTGTGATTACCACCATGATCAACAATCAAAAGATAATTCATGCATTGGAAGAAGTACTAGTCAAAGTGTATCTTTAAATTTATAAACAAAAATGATGATGAACGAAACTGTTTGGGAGGAATCAAATCACCTGATATTTTATTCATTAAATGAGTCATTTTAAACCACACATTTTTTACCTTTAATCATATCCAAGCAATTCTCCCCGACTCAAATATCATCATCTTCTACTTAAAAACAAATGACTTTAACCTAGGATGATTTTCTCACCGTTCTAGTCATAGTGGAAAGGGAGTGGCCCAAAGGAGAAAAGGATAATAGTAAGGGGACACAGAAATATATTCATGGGCCTTTTGTCTTTATCCATTGATGCTTTTGATAACATCAAGTTTGAGCAATAAAATTATTCTAACTTGTTCTTTACCACATATTTTTAGATGTGAACTACAATTATTCACCGTTTAATAATAAAATGAGAAATTCATGATTTACTTTGCTAAGCTCAATATTTATATATTTTATTGATTTTTTAGACTAAAACCATTTGACTCCTTAGGATCAAGTGGATTTGAAATAAATGGAGTTTTACTTGAAAAACAGGAACTAGGTAAAAACAATGGTGCATTTGGGGTAAAAATGGGGGGAAAGAAGATACCTAAGCCATCTAATAGATTATAAGAAGAGTTCCAACACACAAGAAGCCCACGTTATAAACCCATTCAAACCTCCTTCAGGACCGGGTCAACTAAAGAAAGAATTGTGTAACTAACCCACAATTTGAATTTGAAAGGCCTTTTTCAAACATGGGAAGGAAATAAAGAAATCCTATACCTCCAAACCCTTGGAATTAAATCCAATTGCTGGGAGAATTAGGGCACTTCTATTTATTCTCTTCTCCCCTCTCTTAGTATATCATCTTGGATTTCTGCTCACAACTTGTTATTGCAGGCCTACTACATCACATTTCTTTAATCTATTCTTTTTCTATAAGAATGTGGGGGAGAGAGTTCAAGGGTGATCAGACTCTTGGAAAAACATCACCACTTGGCCCTTGGGGGAAGTGACAACAAGGTTCGTGTGATCTCCTGAAAGTTTGATTTGAATTTACTCATCATTTTCTATACGTAAATCCATAGGATAGCCTAGACTTCAAGCTTTCTAATGCATCAAAGCGCACTAAAAATTCCTCAACCTGCAAAAGTTACAGAATTTTTCATCCACTACTCCTTTTTGCTGCAATTTCACCATGGAAAGTGCAGCCTAAGGTTATATTTGTCCTGAAAGTTGATTTCTTGCCCTAAAAAATACCGCAAATTATTAAAAGAGGTAACAAATTTTATGTCGTACCAGAAACACCATAAATATATGTTTCGTTTATCTTTAGTATTTTTTACTTGTTTTCCATCATTTAGTTGATTTTCTCTTTAGAAAGTAGTTAAAAAACCATGAAATTATAAAATCACCTAAAAAATTATTTTAAAGTACATTTGAATTTTAATTTACCCTGTCATTACCTGCTCCATGTGGATTTGACCCTTACTCAACCTATAAGTAGGAAAAATGTTATGAAAATTGTTGCATAAATCAGATCCTTAAAACCACTTATTTAATAAACTTTGTAAGAGTTTTTCATAAATATTCCTTTACTTCAGGTCAAATTTGCAATAAACATGATACATTTGTCACTCTGGGCCTATGTATTAGTACATTTAATGACTCCATTTTCCCATTGGCACTTTATTAACTTTCTTAATTAATTAACTATGTACAACATATTGATTAATTTATCTTGGTTAAACTGTACCCTGTTTATAAGTAAAAAAACAAGGCATGAGGTTTCATGCTACACCATGTGCACCAGATGGGAAAAATGAGCTCATCAATTCTTTTAGTGACACATACACCTAATCTCTCATCCTTGTGATACTCCTAGAATAATTTAGGGTACGTTCAACTATCAAACCCTATTTAGTCATCCTAGTTAGTATTCATATATTACTAAGTCCTCTTAAAACTCTTTCTGTTAAAATTTCTACTTCTTTGGCTGTGGAATTCATCACATATTTTTATTTAATCAGTATCCTTCTATACCAAGGGATAACAATCCCAATTAGACGGCATAATCATCTTCATAGACTTTTGGTATGTCAGAGCTAAAATTATCAAGAATTTCACAATTTTGTACTCATACATTATACTCAAAACATAATGATCCATCTAAAAGATATCCTTAATGTCTTAGGTGTAAGTACAACTTTCTTAACTATGACATTATATTAATCAACCTTGTTGAAAGTATGTTGTGAAACTACCTAGGGAGTCATAAATTAATTCAATGAAATATTTCCATAAATAACATCTACTATCTATCCTAAGGGACTCCACACCAATGGTCATACGATCAACTATGGTCACCCTATGAGTAAGATTAGAAAGTTCTATTACGTTTGGTATTTTCATGTCCTCGAATATCCTAAAAATAATAATATATTGGATATTTATTTAAAGATAATTAATTCTCTTATTGTGATGATACAAGTCACCTATCACTACACTCATCCATAGACTTCATTATAAGCAGCACATGTGCATTATAATCAATTTAAAAGTGATGTACATTATACAAGTCACATGTGCATAACAACTTACTTAACTATGACATTACGACTATGAACTTAGCCCAAGAAATTTCATAGGTCATATTGTCATTGGTGACCACAACCATTGTACTGTCTTTATTAGATTTGACCTTGAAGCGGATTTAAGGAAGGCATGGTGCCGCACTACATGGACAATTAGTGGATCCATTATGCATACATATCATTCAACAATTGAGACGACGAGTAGCTCCCGTGACCAATATCCTCATTTTATCCTATCTTGAGTTGTCTTCCCTAGCCTACGAACCCATTTTTTCATGCCCAATGGTCTTGTGTCATTAGCCAACGCCATTGGAACATTTATACGTGTTGGAAAATACATACATTTGTTCAATCACCCTGGATATGCACATGTTTGTGTAGAGATTGACCTTTTTGAGCATGTCCACTGTATGATCCTAGTTAGGAATGGCAATGACCTGATCTATCAGCCCATTGTGTACGAGAACTTACCACAATTCTGTACACACTGTACTCTCCTTGGACATACTATCCACACTTGTCGCCAAAGGGTATGGAGGCTACCTCAATGACCATACCAGAATTTCTCCCCCCCCCCTTACCCTAAAAAGACTACATTGTAGAGGCAAGGAACACTATATTGGGTCATCGCATAATCGGCATCTGCCTCCTACCAACTAATCTCATCCTACAGTACGGTCAGAGACAAGTGCGCCACCAGCCACACCCACTCAAGTTCAGCCTCATGTTGCCTCTTCCTCTACCTAGCCCTCGTCTATAGCTCATTAGTGGACGACGAAGGGTGTTGTGAAGCATCTTAAAACTCTCAGTAATTCTATAGATGTACCACCTCTTGCCTTGCCATCATGCAAGGGCAAGGAGGGGATTCTCCCTACACTAACATCAAATCTGTTTTCCCTTTTAGCTGCATTAGATCAGCTTGATACTAGAGGATGTGTCGAAATAGAGCATGGCTGACCTAGTCAGCCATACTTCTCTACTAGACATACTACAAGTCGATCCCCCCTAGACCTTCTTGTCCTTCATCACATCATACCCCACCATCCCTCTTATTAGTCCCTCATCTCCTCCACCTCTGCCTTCCTATGCCCTCCCAACATTTACTTGTTCCCGTTGACCCTCTGTTGTTAGCCCTACCATGCATTATCCCTTAAATCCCCCTCCATCCTCTCCATTTCACTCCCCTTCTATCTTATCTACCCTCACATTGCCACTTCCGCATTCACCCAACCTAACCCCCATTTTGTTTTCCACGCTTGATCTCCATCCATCCCATGTACCATTTGAGATGAAAGAATATTCGACCTATCGTCAAGCCTCTCTCGCTTCTTGTACTAATGAGGATACTTAGGAGGATACTAATGGACTCACCTCCACAATCCAAAAGGGGGATGTTAGACCCGTATCAGAGGACTTAGACACTAACACGGTCCCTCCTAATAGACATCATTCAGACACCCCACCTTCTGTTTGCATCTACAACACCCGATCATGGGTGCATTATTCAAGCCGATAGGTCTTATGATTCCAAATCTTATTTGGAATCGTAGAGGGATTGGTAATCCTCACACTCTATCTCATCTTCTTTCACTCATCCATAAGCAAAAACTAGGAATAGTTGGGCTTATCGAATTGATGATTAAATCAGACACTATACATTCCATCATAAGGAAACTCAGAATGGATCATGCCTATTGTCTTTCTGCAAATAGGCTTTGGTTATAATGGATGAAAGATTATTCATTGGATTTACTTGCCGAACGAGCCCAATACATTACCTCCACAATAGCATATTCCTCGCAACCTTAAATGCTCACAGTACCCTATGCGTCACATTGAGACCTAGTGCGTGAGGCACTATGGGGGAACTCAAACATCATATTCATGACTACCCTTGGCTTGTTGATCTCCCTTGGTTAATGAATGCTTGGGTGGACTATCACTTAGGTCAAGGTCCATGCAAGCTTTCAATGACTTCATACACCAAACATCAATTGTTGAGCCACCAACTATGGGCGAGATTTGGACATGATGCAATGAGTGCCAAGTAGATGCTCATATAAATGAGCAGCTTGATCATTGTTCTACCAACAACATTGCCCTCATGCAATGCTCTATAATGGTTACGCTTTTACAGTAATATTATTTCAATCATTCGCCAATCCTCCTCCTTCCGAATATGAGTGCAAGAGTCTCTAGACATCCTTTCCGATTCTAGACCCTATGGCTCCAACAAGAGGCTTTCCACAACATTGTAGGACACCATTGGCATGGAGAGATTTCTACATCACCTATGGAGAACTTTAGTATCAATTGAGGAATCTCAAACTCCGCTTGAAATGGTGGAATATATTATGTATTTGGTAAAATGCACTTACAAGTTGAGACGCTAAATATGAAGCTTGAAGCAATCAAGCACTAACCTCAAGGAAATTGGAATAATATAACTTGCGAGAGAAAGATTATAATTAGCGAGCAGCTTGAGGAACCCATGCAACGACATGGGATTTACTTTCTCCACAAATCATGTGTCTAGTTGGTTAGAGAGGGTGATAGAGATACACGCTTCTTTCATGCAAAGATTCGACACAGATCTCAACCTAACCATGCGACCCTACTAGGGATCTATAATCAAGATTGATAATAGTTGGCGATAGCTGGTGTTACCTACTTTCCTTCCCTTATTACTTATCAACAGATAGACATGATCGAGGACATACTCTCCTCCATCCCTCACCTGGTTACTAACCATGAAAACTCCATACACAAAGACCCTCCTATGCACGTAGAGATCAAGGAGGTGGCCTTCTTGCTAAGTAGGAACAAAACCATGGGGCTAGATGGCTTTTCAGCCGAATTTTACATAGCTTTTTGGGATATCATAGACACAGACTTACAAAGAGTCTATCAAGAGATTCTCTTGCACAAAGTCTTTCATATAAGTTGGAAATTTGCTTTCCTTGCATTTATCCCAAAAGTGAATAACCAAGTTTCTTTTAAGGAATTTGGACCCCTTAGTCTTTCTAATGTAAGCTACAAGGTTATATCTGAAATCATTACAAACCGACTTGGGACCTTCCTTGATTGACTCATCCCTCTTGAGTAGTGTGGTTTTATCAAGGGCTGACAAATCTATGACAATACATGCTAGTTCAGAAGTTAGCACAGTCATTAGACTCATATTTGAGGCCAAATGTCATCATCAAAATCGGCATGGAGAAGAAGGCCTTTGATAAAGTCGAATGGACTTTCCTTACTAGATTGTTGTGATGCTTTTGGTTTCATTGATGCATTCATCGATCTCACTGATGGTTGTATTATAGACAATCATTTCTCTCTATTGGTGGATGGAAACTCCACTCATTTTTTCAATAGTATGACAAAGTGACCATATCTCACCCACCCTTTTTATATTGATAAAAGAGATCTTCAGCCAATCACTCACACAAGCGATCACCCAAGGTCTCATCAAACCATATTTTTTAAAAAGGAGTTGCCCGATTCCTCTCGCATTCACTATTCACAGATGATGCAATTCTTTTCCTTCATGGATCTTAAAAATCCATTCAAGGGCTTATGAGTGTACTCATCAATATCTCGAAAAGCAGCCTTATAGTAGGACCATCTACAACCATGAAATGCTTAGAGATAGTCCATTATTACACTCAATATTCAAAAGGATGCCTACTTTTGGACTATCTTGGATGTCCCATATTTTTTGGTCACGCACGACATTATTATTTTGATCCCTTATCGCCCAATTTGATAAAGAAACTCAAATGATGGAAACTTCATTTTCTGTCCCTTGGAGTATGCATTCAAATCCTATTTGACATCCTCATTAGTGTTCTGCCACATGCCCTAGCAGTAAACTATACACCTCTCACTGGTGTTCGATCCTTAGAGCGCCTATGTGTGCATTTCCTATGGTTGGGTCACTTAGAGGGAGGCCACCACCATCATTGGGTCTCTTGGGAGACAGCATATCGACCAACGCATGCGAGGTCTAGGGATAGGCACCATCAAGACATCTAGCATATGCTTCATGAGAAACTTGTGTGGTATATACGTATGATGAGCTTGCCTCCTTGGCCTTATGTCGGATGGGCTCGAAGTGAATCTGACATCAACGGCCCCAAACAGTTGCGTACTTGCCACGCCACTAGCTATAAATATCCATGATGACCTGTTATCTCGTTGACCAAGGCACAATTAATGCCTAGTATGACACTTTGCTTCTGGGTAGCGCATTAGCTAACCATCCTACTTTTTTACACAAGCAACTCTAGTTGATCGTGGCCCGATTGTTAGCGGGGAACATAAGACTCTTATGGAAGCAACATGGACTTTTGTTAGACTTCTTATTGACGGATATGGTCATTGAGATAGGGACCTCCCTTGACTGTCCTGTCTGACCATTCACGCTTGATTGGAGTTGCTTGTCATTCCTCTTGTATTACCTCTCAAGAGAGAATTGCTAAGCAAGGTTGGGGTCACTGCGTTTGGTATCCAACAATTATTACACGCATCTCATTCTTCTTTAAGAGACTCATGCACCGTGGCCTAGGTATAGATGATCGAGTGACCCGTATTGGTCACCCCATTAATTCACATTGCCATTGTTGTCCCCTATCTCCTCAGGTTGCGACTATGGCACACCTTTTGTTCTATAGAGATATTACTATGGAATGTTGGCGCCAATTTACTCCCCATTGGCATTTGATTTTATGTTCCCTTACTACACTAACACTGCTAGAGTATTTTGACAGTATATTTATCTCATCAACACGCTTTAAGGTTAGCCCTTATCTACACTATACCAAAGCATACTTACAATGGGAGTTATGGAAATGGTGAATATCTTTTATTTTGCAAGATTCACACGAGCGCACAAGATGTCATGAGCCATGTCAAGCAATGGGTATGGTGAACTCATCACCTTGTGCCAACTATTGCACGACGCTCACTACTTGTGATGCCCTATGCACCTGGGGCATCTCGGTCGCTTTCACTTGCAATACCACTCGGCTATAGATTGTCTATTGGCACCCTTCACCAGTGGGTTTTCTCAAGCTCAACGTGGATGGTGTGTCCAAAGGGATCCCAGGTTCAACTGGTGGAGATGGTCTCCTTTGAGACCATACAAAGAGTATTACTTTTGGTTTCTCATATTTCTATGGAATTGAAACTAATACATCAACTGAGGCTATTATGTAGGGATGGTCCATTCGTGCGAACTAACAGCCGAATGTGCGATTGTGCGATGCGGTGCAAAATTTGCACACAGCACCACACAATATTATTGCACAGCGCACACCACACACAGGTTTGTGCAGTGCGATTATGTGCGAATGTGCAATTTTGTGAGAGCCCACACCGTCGTCTCCCCCCCACCCCTAAATCGTGCCGTCGGAGGTGAAGGCCACATTCGAGCACCCCCCCCCCCCCCCCCCCCAATCTGCACTAGGCGCTACTGGCTGTCACCTCGCCTTCATCTTCTTCGTTGGGGGCTTAGGCAGCCAGCCCTCGACAGCTCCTCCCCCCTCGCTGGTCGCGTTCGCCTTGGGCCCGGCACCACTATTGGTGGGGCCGTCGTGCTAGCCCAGTTGCTCTCGAGCTTGAGCTTCCTAGAGCTGGCCATAGCCGTCTCGAGCTCGCCTCCCGCCTCGCTTGCCGCCTGGTCTGGTGGGCACGTCACCATCTTCCTCCCCCCCCCCCCGACAACGCCATCTGGTCCTATTGTGCCGGCTGCGCCCTGGCCCGACTCGTCTCGGATCACATGGTATGAGAGCTCTTCCCGCTAGTGTGGCTCTCCTTCGTCGTGGGCGCCGAGGAGCAAGTTGTGAGAATGTATGCAATGTGGTGTGCAGATTTCTGCACAAATCCACACTAAACATCGCACGGAGCTTCTCGTGTAGTCACAAATTTGCACAGTCGGTGCAAATTTTTGCACCGCACCACATGCCCTTCCATACTATGGTGGTACGTGATGGCTTGCTCTTTTGTGAGCAGCAAAACTTTAAGGGTATCATCATAGAATTAGACACATAGTTCTTAGTCAATATGCTACGTGTACGCTCATCCTCCCAATGGCATCTCCGCGGCGTTTGGCGAGACATCACACAGTGTCACATATGCCTCACTGGTATTTACCACCAGCGACTAGTGGGGAATCAAACGGTAGATGCTGATAAGCCTAAAAATGCACGTAAAGATGTCGTTGATTTTGGATTTAGACTTATACAATAAAATTTATAATTTCCCTTAATCACTAAACATGGAATATAGACCAAGTAAGGGGTCGAACCACAGGGAGGCAACAAATGAGAATTTTTATCCAATTTCAATGAATTAATTCAAAGATGAATTAATTTTGCAATAAATAAATATTAATTATCCTTAATTATATTCTTTAATTAATCAAAATTAAGTAAGACTTAATTTTAATTTTTAATATTTTGGTCAGAAAATTCAAGATATGATTATTTTAATTTTAAGCTCAGATTAATTCAGATTATTAATTTCCCAATTATTATAAAATTTAAAACGATTTTTATGAATTAAAATTGGGAATTAAATAACCAAGAAAGGGATTTTTTAATTGGACTTCAAGATAGATGAATTTTCGAATCAAATTTTATTTTTAGGTTTTTTATATATTGAGTTAAATTCCTAAAAAATAAAAATCGAAATCTAGAGAGAGAAACTAGACAAATTAACCTAGAGAGAGAAGGTGAAGAATTTGGGGAAAAGATGAAATCCGACCCTAAATAAAAAATCTAATGATGCAGAAATATTCTAAATTAATTTAGAATTAAGGATCAAAAACCAGATCTTGAATCAGAATCAAAATGAAGTGCTAATTTCATTCAAAACAAACTTCTAAGGCATGTACATTTTCCCATGCCTCGGCGTTTAAGAATCGTTCAAGAAGATGATTGAAATACAAATCAGAAACTTACAATTTTGAGTGCAGAAGCAAGATCTGTCGACTTCAAGAACCCCTCCTGTGTCCTTCCTGGCCAATTTCTTGGGGAGAGCCTCCAAAAGTAATTTTTGCCCATTTCCAGACCTCCATTTAAAGATCCAACCGTCTGGACTATAGAGGGAGAAAAGACGACCATGCCCCAAAAATTTCAGTCCAATCTGACGGTTAGATCTCAAGATATCGCAGTTTTATTGAGGATTAATCCTAACCGTTGGATTATTTATCTCTCCTTCACGAATTTTGGAAATGCTCTTTTTCTATTGGTCGGCATCGGTATTTCTCATTTTCTGCATTCTCAAATCACGTGTTGACACTTTGTTGTCCGTGTCAGCCGCCCGCAATGATTGGAGATCGGAGGTCCTTTTGAATGGCTGAGAGGATACCACGTTACCTGAAATAATAAAAAAAAAGAAAAGGACAAAAGGTTCCTTTTTATATAATTTTTTTTAATTCTTCCCGCCGCAATTTTTGATCGCGTCCTCTAAAAAAATAATAAACAATTATGGAGGTAAGCTTGCCGGCGCTGTTTTCTTTTTTTTTTTTAAATGCGGCGCCGTTTTCTTTTAAAAACGCGGCGTTGATTTCCGCGTGCATTTTAATGCACGGGGCGAATCGACGCCGCATAAATAAAAAAAATTTGCACGTGCTTGTCGGTTGCCGCGTGCGTTAAATGCACGCGGCAACTCGACGCCGCATGCACGCGCTGCGCGCATGCATGTCAGTTGCGTATTTTTTTAAAAAAAAAATCTCTCTCTCTCCCCTTATTATTGGACAGTAATCATCCAATCATTCGCCCGAAGTTTGGGCGAATGACGTGGATGCCCTTAAGTATATATAAAAATGCCCAATAAATTAAATATGTATTATTTAAATATATAAAAATCATTTCTTGGCTATATAGAGGTTAAAAAATTACATAAAAATATGGGAAAAATCCAGAAAAATTTGTATAGCCCTTACCAACCTTCAGCCAAATATTTAAGGCCCTAAAGAAATATTTCTTCACTGAAATGAGGTTAAATTCCATGTAAAAAAATGATAAAAAATCAGAAATAACAGTAAAATGAAAGTGTAAGTGATTTATCTTTATTTTAATATGATAACATGCAAATATAGTCATTAAAACACATAAATATAATGTAATATTCATTAATTATTCATGTTAATTTGCAAGTTATCAGATGCCCTCACCAATTATGTGATACACTCTCATACCCATTCCTTATATACTACTTGGCATGATCCCTAGGAGGCCGGAGACAACCATCGCGTCAAGAGACTCAACCTGCCAGATCTCTGCACAAGCCAAACACTTGTGCCTACAACCCCCACGAGTGGTATATTGCGTGAAACAATGTACAGGGGAATGCATGGAGTACCGCCTAGAAATTGTACCTTTCACGGAGATCCAAGATGATACCTGATAAGCACAAACATAACACATGCTCCACGCATCACCAAATTAGGGGGGAGGGGGCATCAACGAGCTACTAGCCCCTGAGGTCTCCATAGCAATTCCCTTAAGCATCATCTCCTTTAAGCTAGAGCTGTTGGATGTATGTTGTATGACATTTGGACGACAGAACATGACTGAATGGACTTACATTTTGGTGGCGCACACAACCATACACCATTACCATATGTGACACCACTTACTACAAGAGACGTCCCATGTCATGACACATGACAAGTGCCAACTTAGCACCCGGGGTCCGAGGGTTAGTTAAAATAAGATTTGATTTTTATAGTTAATTATTTTTCCTATTTCCTCCAAGGCCTATAAATAGGCCAATGCTGTAATGAACTCCTTGGAGATTTTTTCTTTAGAATTAAAGTTTTTCTTCTAAAAAAAATTGCTATGGTCTCATCTCCGCCACCACTTATCGCTATTGCCGCCATTGAGAGGAGACCTGGGTACCCGCAGCCATCGTCAACGTGTCCCTCGCGACCACTGCACGTAGCAGCCGTCCATGCAACCCCACTTGCCGTCACCGCCCAAGCGCCGGCGATAAGAAGGGTAGCATGCAGCCCATGCGCAGCAGTGGTGTGCACAGCGGCTGCTTGCGCGGACTCTGCACAGAGCAACCACCCTCACCGCCAATGCGTGCAATTGTCGATCGCACGGTCACGGCATGAAGCTGTCTCCCGCATCTACACACCACAATCGATTTCGCGTCTGGCCTATCCAATCGCACGTTATCTGCTCGCACCACCAAATGCCTCCACAACTTTCTACATTTCCCTATCGCCCTACGCCAATGCTAAAGGTCCACCCTTCCCTCTTTGGTGATCCGCATTATTTTATCCAGTATTTTCTCCCGTATTTTTCCACTACCATCGGACTTCTTTGAATATGTTTGAATCTTCTTGTAATCAACCATATGAGATATTGGATTTGGAGCTTTGTTTTCACCGCGGTGGTTGTAAGACAGTCCTCCCGCCCTCGATCAAGGAAAGGGGCTACACCATCAACATTTTCTCTGACTTTAAATGTTCGAAGTCGATCGTGTTGATTTTTGGTCTGTTTTATCCATCCTTAGTTGAGTTAGCCTATCCTACTCGCATCAGTTGTAGTCATCGTGCATCAAATTGGTTATAGAACCTAACTTGTGTCTGCCTACCTTCCCTGCATTTTTAGATATCACACATCATCATTTCATGTTGCATGCATCGGCGTTTTGGCAAATGCGTCGTCGCCATGACTGACCCGTCCCTAGCCAACCGTAATGGTTCTATTCCTACAGGAGATTCGTAACCACCTCCTCCACCATCCTCATCACGTGGGAATGTAGCTCGTATGTTAGAGACTGTCAAGAACAGTTTTTGTGATGTGAATACATCTAACCAACATGGACAACCGTCTAACCAGTTCCATTGATGTGGTTAGTGAACAAACTCGTCGGTTAGAAACTCGAGGTCATGATAGGAATCATCAGGAGTGTGACCAACATTATCTACTTGAGCATAGACCTCAAGGTCAGGATCAAAATAATCTTGATTATGATGTTTCGTATCCACCCAAGGGTAAACCGGAGCTTGTGATCGGTATCATTCTGAGCGAGACGACCCGCATCTACCTGAGGATAGAACCATAGGTCGTGATAGGAATTGTCCTCTTCGTGACAATCTCTATTTTCCTGAGGATAGGCTCCTAGGTCATGATAGGACTCACCCACGTCTGAATCAAGTGAACCAGTAATCAAGTTTTTGAACCATTCTCTTAATCAAGTGAATATTTGAAAGTGAAAAAATAATCAAGTTTTTGAACCATTCTCTTAATCAAGTGAATATTTGCAAGTGAACAAAATAATCAATTTTTTGAACCATTCTCATAATCAAGTGAAAATGAAATCAAGTTGTTATATGTGTTTATGAACCATTCTCTTAATCAAGTGAAACAGAAATCAAGTTTTATATGTGTTTATGAACCATTCTCTTAATCAAGTGAATTTTTTCATGAAAAAGTAATCAAGTTTGGTGGATGTGGTTATACTTCTTTTGGGCCCTTCCCCCAATCGAATAAATATTTTCATGAAAAATAATCAACTTTTGTGGATGTTCTTATAGTTCCTTTTGCACCATTCTCTTGATCGAATGAAAATTTTCATGAAAATGTTATCAAATTGTGTGGGTGTTGAAATAGGCATGTGGAACTATTCTCTTAATCGAACGAAAGTTTTTATGAGAACTACTCTCATGGCATACCGTACAAGTATGATGGATCCCCGACACCCGATCACGCATATGATCATTGGGATCAAAACACGTCCACGACAGCAAGGGAACCTGATTTCTATCCACTAGACACAAAAGGGTTTTTGAAGTTGTTGATTTGCAACACCTATAGAAAAGAACAACTCTTGGCGTCCCTCGATGATTTACATGCATATCTTATCGAGTCGTAGCCCATACTAAAAAGGGGTGACATGAACAGTCTACGTGTTCCAATGATTGTAATGCTTAAGTTATGTAGGGACATGACCAATACCTTACCTCTTATACGTAGGGAATGTGAAGCTCATGAGATGTCTAAATTGAGACAAATGATCAAGAATATTGAAGACATCATACTTAGAGAGCACAAGGAGTTAGCCAATAGAATCCAGGAGATCACTTATGAGGATGATTATGAGGAGTTCTCTCATGATAAATGAGGTACAAAAAGACAAGATCAAATCAGTCCAATCACCTCCATCCACTTGAGCAAAGTGAATACGACACTTGTGGGTACCATGAGCCACAACACGAACATAGTTTTTCTCCCTTCGAATAGAAGAGAAGTCAGGAACTATATCACTCTCTCCCTAGAGAAGACTACTCATATGCCAAGGATGAACCTCAGTCATCCCTCATCGTGCAATCTATGCATGATATGATGATAAGATGATGGAGCAATTAGAACAAATCAGCAATAGATTAGATAAATTAGAATCTCATCATGATGATGACTCTCATCATAATTTTGGGAATGAACCAGAACATATCCCTTATCATACTTTGGAAGATATGTCGGGGGAGGACGTAAGTGCCGATATGGTGATGGAGCATCCACTCCTTGAGGATAATGTATATCAATGATTATCATTGATGACAAAAAGGATACATATGACTTAGGCGATCATACATATAGAGGAGATGACACACATTTAGATTCCTCTTGCGTTTTATTAGAAAATCTACCAAAGTAAGACTTACAATGCAATTTGGTGATTGAGCCTCCATATTATGAGGTTGAGGACAAAACCTCTGTGATCATTATAGATGAAAGGGAAGGTACATTTCAGGATCTTATATGCATAGGAGAGACCACATGTTTAGACCCTCTTGATTTTGAGGGTGATGAGAAGCCAACTTAGAGGAACCGCTTGAAGATCACCATTCTAAAGATTGGCTAGAACTTTTGAAGTATATTGAAAATCAATGTAGAAGGGAGACTTTTGGGTTCATTGAATATCTTTCAGAGGATAAAGAGCGCCTTGACTTCCCACTACTACTGAAATCATACTTGTTAGAAGTCAAGGGATTTGTAAAGTCAACCTTAAAATACAAGTATATACTCATGGGAATAGAATTTCTTTTATGAAATTCTATAAGTCTGACTGAAGACTATAAAATCAGTGCTTGCTGGGAGACTACCCAGTCCATTATCTTGAGTAGTTTCTACCTTTTAGTTATATTTGACTTTCTAGTTAGACTTTGCTTCCAATAAATTGCCGAGGAGTTCAAATCAGAGCCATCACGTGCCGTCGACCAAGCCGGCCATGAGGAAGCCAAGGAGCTAAATTCATTTGGTTCTTTCTAACCCTACTATTAGTGCTGTTCATGCATATCATCAACGAGCATGAGTTATCAATGGGGGTAGTGAATTTTATTCATACCATGTGCTGCATTAGATGCTCCTTCAAGTGCATATACACATAACCCACTTAAACATCCAAGTCGATAATTTCTTAGATGAAGAATGACCGAGGGATCTAGCAACTCTGGAACAGTGTGGTGAACCACCTGAGGAAGAGAGGTGAAACTAGGAATCTATCACACAATCATGATCAATAGTCCTTGGTGTCTCACTCAAGAGTATACGGTGAGTCAGTGTGTGATTCCCTGTATTACCTAGTGAATCAACATGACCAATCTGAATTTCTGAGCCTATTTTCTGGTCATTGATTCTCACCTTATAGCTTTGAGACGTGCTGTAAATCTCTCATCGCAAGCGTAAGCTCCTAAACGCATATCTTCATCCTGGAAGTGTTTAAACTCTAGCACCTACGAAAAAAGGTGGAAGCTTAGAAGAACAAGAAGCAGGATATGGATCAATGGCCAGAGAAATGTGTGATCTATGTGCTTCATATATTTTTAACCCGGGAAGTTAAAACAAGCCAAAGCAAAAATTAAAGGGGGAAATAGATATAAAAAAAGTTAAGAGGCATCAAGCTTATTCATCCACATTTTCTCAAATAGAGTGGACGACAGTATGCAAGCTCAGCTAGATGGCGAGTACTATGGGTATTGGATTGTACCAAAAGAAAGAGCGGGATTGGAATTTTACAAAGTGTACCGAGAAGCTCGTAGAGGACTCGACTCTTGAGGAGCCCAAGTAAAAAGAGAGAATGATAAGTGGTGAGAACTTCCCTGGCCAAACCCTCATCTTCACATGAAAGGGAGCTAACCCACATGAAAGAGAAGTAGATCCTAAAGTCAACCATCATTATAAGAAAATTTTTGACTTGGTTATGCATCATTGCTAAGGGACTAGCAATGTTTAAGTAGGGGGGTATTTGATAAACCCAAAATGTGTCATGTAATTATACATATTTTAAGGTCATTTTGTGATGACTTCATGTGTATTTTATCCAATTTTATAAGATTTTGCATCACATGCACTAAATAGAGAAAGTCATAAAATAATGCATTTTTATGTCATTTTCATGCATGTTCTACAAATCTAAATATTTCTTAGTGAAAATATGTTTAAGACATTATAGTTTTCTTATGCTCTATTTAGTATGTATATATGCTTTTGCAGGAAAGAAAACAGAGTTTCAGAAATAAATTAAAGAAAGAAATAGAAGAAAGGAAATGAAGAAAAAGAAGATATATAATTATAAAAATAAAAAAAGGGTTTGCTAATAGGCCGGCTAAGGAGCCGACCATGAGCGCCAGCGCCCAAAGCCAGCCACAATAGGCGAATGCGCAGGGCACTCAAGGCCGCCCGTGGCCAACCAGGGGCGGTACACCCGTCAGGCCAGCCCAAGACAGCGGCATGGAGTGCAGAGGCCTAGAGAGGCCCACAAAGAAGTCAAGGTCGCGCGCTAGAGGTATGTAATTTGGATTCAGTAGTTAAGAAATGCTGAAATATAGATAGTGATTTATGTTTTTAAAATGATCCATAAGGGATTTACAGCCCAGTCTATTTTATCGCCGCACGGGCCGAGCCACTGGGTGACCAAGAGATCGCGACCCGATGGGCCGCAATCTCAAGAAACAAAAGAAAATAAGGAGATTGGGCTTCGAGCCAGCTCGGCCCAAAGTACGTCTATTTTCAGGCCATTTTGAAAGACATATATGCTCTTAGCTGTCTGATCTTCTTAAAGAAGATCAAACATTTGAGATCTATTCTGTTTATTTAACTTTTTTCATATTTTTTTCTAGGCTCTGATTGGCCACGATTGCTGACACGGATCGCAGGGCCCTTTGGTTGACGAATCAAAGCACACGGAGCTGACGAGGCACGCTGATGGGACATGTTGATGGGGCAGGAGCAGGGGTACACCATAAGAGGGGTGCACGGCTGCGATTAACATCTATAAAGAGGATTGGACGGTCAAGGGCATTTCCGTCCAATTTAGCCCCTCGCCGGCGATAGGGGAAGTCTATTTACAGGTCTCTTCTGGAAAGAATTACACCGTCTTTAGGGTACCAACCTTAAATTTAGTTCTTCATATCATCCAGAGACTGATGGTCAATCTAAATAACCAATCGAGGTCTGGAATGCTATTTGAGATGTTTTGCATCTGAAAATCCCAGGAAATGGAAGAACTGGTTACATTGGGCCGAGTATAATTATAATACATCTATTCCATACGTCCATTCAGATTTCACACTTCAAAGCAGTATACGGACAAGAGCCACCATCCTTAATACGTTATGGATCAACCCCGTCTCCCTTTGACTCAATCGACCAGCTAGTGGACAAAAGGGATCAAGTTCTCATCAGCCTGAAACAACATCTAGCCAAAGCAGTCTCGTATGACATCTCAAGCAGATAAACATAGAAGAGATGAAGAATTCAGAGAAGGGGACATGGTCTACTTAAAACTAAGACCCTATAGGATCAAGTCATCGGATAAATTAGATTTACCTGAAACTGCTACTTTACATCCTGTATTTCATGCTTCTCTACTCAAAAGAGCAGTGGAACCACATCAACCTAACATCCAACCATTGCCAGACGAATTAAAAGATGACTATGTATGGCAGGTTTACCCGGAGGATATCCTTAAAAATCGCCGAACTCCATATGGAACAGAAGTCCTCGTCAAATGGTCAAATTTACCTCCGGAAGAAGCCTCTTGGGAGCAGGTGCATAGAATGTGAAAGGTATTTCCAGAATTTCAGCTTGAGGACAAGCTGAATCTTCATGGGGAGAGTATTGATATGCGCTACTCCAAGACTTACCGAAGAAGGAAGCCCAGATCTGGTCAACAGATGGTTGACCAGACTTAAGTGAATTGGGCGGGAACATTCTACATAGACCTATTAATAAAGGAGGAGTCTCCCAGATAAAATCACGATCCTTTTCTTGATCTTGAAGCCTCTTTCTCAGAGGGCAAGGGTGGAGCTGGGATCGCTTGCTCTGCTGACATCTTGGGGGGAGGAGTCTGAAGTCGAGGAGGGAGGACCCCCGCGATCACGAAGGAGCTCACGAGGCAAGACCCGTCGACATCAACTCCAAGATTTCTACATTTCGGTTTACGTGTATGGTTGAATAACTCTGTTCAAGTGGAGATTGGATTTCTTGAATTCTATACCTTCTTGATACTATAGCAAGTATCAGTACCTTTCTGGTCAAATGTCCAGAGGCCAAGAGGGATGACTGAGGGTGATCTGGAATGAAATAGATGACAGTTCATCATCCATCTACCGAGAAGGAAACATGCTAGCTTTTTCCATTGAAAAACAGTAATATTTATTTTTAATGCCTAAATATTCTGACTCAAGTTTGAGGATTCAAATGCGTTAATAGAAAAATACCTCATCCAAACAATGATTGCGGGTTGTAAATTTCATGCATTGACTTTCTCTTCCTCTATCTTATCTCCAGGAGCAGCCCCCCCGGAAACGCGTTGGTAGTAGTATTCATTGAGGAGGATCTCCGAGTACTGCCCAAAAGACAGGGTACTGCCCGATGGGATCATCTGCCCAAGAACCAGACAAAAACATAGACCAAATTTGGTCAACGCCTGCATTTTAACTTTGATCAGCCAATGGTGGAAAGACATTCACCTCTTTGTGCAGGCAAAACTCGCTTCCAAAGCCGAGTTGCTGATCCCTGAAAATTCAAAAGTTGAGAAGTCAACGTTACCGCCTTTCATCGGACTTTGGCTCCTCGAGGAGGGCTGGTCCCAAGGCCAGTGGGATCTATTTTCCCCTTATATTGAAACAAGATTGTTGTGGTACTAAATAAAGTTATAAAGGATGATTTTTCATCACACACCAGTCTGGTTGCATGAAGAGAGCGAAAGTCGAGCGCTCCACACCGATGGCTTCATCTCCTTCAGGGGCCTGCTCACCATAAAAAAATAAGACTTTTAATGACTTTGTACATTCAACTTGCGGGATTTAAATATAAAATTGGCAATCTTGATCTGCCTGTGCATTCCACAAATAGAAAATTTGAATTTAAAAGTCAATGAACAGGAACTTCACATGTAGATTCCACTTGTCGTAAATTTAATTCTACAATTAACGATAATGAACCTAACTAGATCACCAACATCAACAGATAAGTGCAGAGGATGAGACAAATGCCTTGACACAGTGGGGTGTCACACAGAGATGACCCTTCGATAGTATCTCAGTTGTTTCACCGATTTGGTAAGCCACTTGATCCTCCTGGAAGATGACCTGGTCACTCAACCGTGGTCAAAAAAGAAAATAAAAGAAACCAATTTTACATTAGTACTTTACATTTTAATTGTTGATTTAAAGAAATTTGACTTTTAATTGTAAATATATAGACGGCGAAGAGGCATGAATTGGGATTAGAGCAATGTTTCAGTAACAATTATGGCAAATGAACATAAATGTTTTAAAAGGCAGGAGTTGATCAGGGTCTTCTGGGACGAGCATGTTGTATATCAGATGACAGAAAGGCCATCACAAGAGAGGGTTGGAGAGTCTGATCATAGATGATGTAGGGATCGATCAGGGGACAATCTGGCCGAAGATCCAGTGTGGCAATCACATGGAGAAGGATTGTTGAATGATTACCACAATTTAAAGGGAAATAGTCAAGAAGTAAAATAACCAAAATACCCCTAGTACGATTGGAGATCATATGAGAAGTCAATGATGAGTAACTACAGCCATTGAAACACATGAGAAGGGTTTTTATTCGAAGTTCATTAACATATTATTGATACGAACCTTGTGCTAGGTTCGGATCGGAAGGGGAAAAGGACGAGGCGAGGTAGGAAATTCCCAGGGTAGAGAGGTGAAACGGGAAGGGTATGAGAGGAGGCCGAGCAGAGGGGTTAGGGACCGGCCGAGGACGAGCCGCCTGGAGATGCGGTGAAGCAGAGACAATCACGAGGACAGGGGTCGTGGGTATAGAAGAGACGAGAGGGAAAGGGAAACCAACTATTACTTAAACTCCAAATATTCAATATGCCCTCCTCAAAGGAGGGCTGTGTTATTTAAAGGCAACACAGAGAGAAAGGAAGCATAGAAACATGACGAAAATGCCCCTGACACATCTAGGGGAAACCTATCAATTATCCCTGGTTAGTCAACTCGAAATGAAGGGGAAGAAGAGCTACCTTCACAACCTCATCACTCCTTGTTCTGATATAAAGACCAGCTGCACTATCAGGAGGCAATATCTCGTCACCGTTTCTTGTGAACATGCCGCACGTCAACCCTGGTCGAATCAGAGATCGATGCTTAAAACACACATAATAAGACTTAATTATTTGTCAGCGAGAGTGAATCCCTCGAGCAAATATTTACAAACTTGGACAACAAAAAAGAGTATATCACCAGTGAGAGATCCATGATCAGTATGCCATCCACACCAGGATGCAGGGCCAAGATTGTCCTGTAAGCGTCCACTGCGGAAAAAAAGCGCAAACTCTTGTAACATTAAAGTGAAAATGTCAAAGAAGTACAAATAAAAAGGAATGTTAGGAAAGTTTGCATTACGTTTCATTATTTGTGGACTTTAAAATATAATAATATCTGAAATGATCAGTCACTTCATTCACTGGAAGTTTAAATAGATAGAAAACCATTTTACCTCTCCTGCCTCGGAAAATAGTATAGTAGACGGCCTTTATGACAGCGAGAGCGCTGGAGTATACCCCCCATCGACTCTGCAGGCTGAACTGCTTCGCATTTTGATACTGCTTATTGGCGACAAAATTACTAGATTAAAAAATTGAGACAGAAATAACATTCAGTCAAGTCATCCTTGAGAGAAATTCAACACACCATATTTATCGCAGTGGTACGCCAGAAGTAGCCCGATATCTAACATCAATTTTCCAAGAGCTTTGAATGCTGAGGAGTTGGATCATTAAGAGGATTGGAGTACAATTAATCATTTGCTTAAAATAGAGATGATTCAACAACTCTAAATCAACCTCTACCACCAATCTACAGGCGATAAACATTTGGAATGTCAGGCCCGAGTATCTTCATCTCATGATTATGGTAGCAAGAAAAAATTTTCCACTCAATCTCAGAAATTGAAATTAACTGTCTATCTTCAAAACTAAGAACCCTCAACGCTAGTTCGTTAAAGATTCAACCGACCTCTTTCAAGTTCTGGCAAACTATTAGCCGGCCATTTATTTGGTCTGCAGTAGGATGGATATCTGCAATAAAATATGGAACACCGTCGAGATGTATAGGAAAAAATGCATTGGGAGAGGAGAAAATGCGATTCAGATATAATGAGAAAAAGACTAGGTAAATTGTGAATTATGCCAGGACGTTGGATTGAAAACCCCGAGAGGATACAATAACCTTGGTAGGTTATTTGGAAGAAGAAATAAATTGAGAACAATCACAATAATATGGGAAACTGAAATTGTCCAGAAACCTTCGCCTACCTTTCAATAAGAGAGAGATCATTGGTCGGAACATCTAAAATTGGATTTGCATAGAAGGAACCTTTGAAGGTGTCTGCAAAACGTTTAGAAAAAGAATTATCGTTTCTATAGATATTCAGATATTCCGCACAGATATCATAAAATGTAATGAGATAACACGTGCTTGGGAAGAAACAGCACAATCGCATTCAACTATTTTTGTAAATCATCTTAACGCATTTTGTGCGATAAAAATCTATTTTAAAATGAACAATGGACATTCAACTTGAAATGATAAAATTACGCAAAAAATTATAGGAAATGGCTGAATAGCTCTCTAAATGGGAAGAGAATCAGACCCAGTTTTCCAGACTCTAGTTTCTCTTTTCCGTGACTCCATCCAAAATTGTACCTAAAGTCAATCACCTTGCGAATTAAAAAGAAATAAAATAGAGCTGGTCCTAAAAAATAGGGGTGATTACCGGCTGATAATTTATGCCGAAAAGATTAGAAAGAGGCTATTACCGGCTCTCTGGATCTTCAAGTTCTTCTTTATATTTCTCTGAAAGGCGTGCCAACCTAGGGAAAGGCATGGATGAATAAAAACAGGAAAAATCAATTTCAAATCTCTATTTCAGACTTGGACAAAATTTTGGGCATGATTACCTGGGGGAAAGGTGGAGAAGAGAGCGTCGAAGATGGGAAAATTCAGGTACCTGACAGGGCCATTCAAAGAAAGAGAAACATGGCAACGAAATGCCGTCAACATATTATCTACTGTAGCACGGTGGAATTGCGACCTCCAGTTTTTTAAAGTTCTCTCATTCTTCAAAATATCGAAATTTTAATCCTTTGCACCAATTAGTTCTTCAAAGAGAGAAATATATTGATTCGGGTTGAGCAAAAGTTCCCGAGATTTAGTATTTTGGAAGAGAAAATAAATCTTACGTACGTCGGAGATGGAGATAATTCCCAAACCGTGTGGCCCAAAGCCTTCTTTAATCTTTGCTGACAAATCCAACTCTGTATCCTGGTCCCATCCGCAATCAGGAAAGAAAGAATTGCGTTTAATCAGGATCAAACAAAATAAAAAATGAGGATCTACAGAAGAATAAAAACAGCACTTCGCATTTCTTCGGACCTGGAGCTCCGAATAGGAGATCGTGATGGCGACTTCTGTGCGAATGGCATTCCCAGTTACTTCGCCGGCCATTTTTCTACAGCAAGTACGAGGATAGCAGCATCGCGCGATTCAACGGATCGAGAAATCGGATGGAAGATCGATGAGATATAGAAACTCGCTCGGTCCTTTAATTCAGCCTTCGAAATCGGATCAACCAGCCACCAAACGAAATCTGTCTCAATTCCTCCAATTATGACCTTCTTCTCCCTGCATCAGGAAAATCAGTTCGAATTCTCCGCGAAAAACGGAGAAATCAAAGATGATTTCAACGTCGGATCTTAGGCGACATAGAAATCGCGGCGAAATAACGATAGTGGAAATTCATAAGAATAGAAACCTTTGCCAAGCGGCCAGTGCTGAAACTCCTTCCGCTTTCTACGTTTGATCAAAGCTAAGTAGCTAACTGACAGTTTTGGCGCAACTTCGATCGAGGTAATTCAAAAACAACTGTAGAGGAGAGAGAAATAACTTGCTGACGTAGCCTCGTCAAACGTGTAACGTTTTGAACCTTCCGATTCCCCAACACCTGGACAGATGATCAAGTACTGTCTGTCGATTCAGTGGATCCCGATCGTAGTGCGTAATCATTTTCGCGCTATCTTTTTCTTGAGCTCTCTTTCGAACGCGAAGCTGTTCATCCTCTATGTTCTACGCGCCGATTGATTTTTCCTTCTCCTCCTCCGTTTCCCCGAGGTCGATTTCTTCTTCAATAGCTTGTTTAGCCTTCATTTTTTTGCCTGATCATTCTCATTTTCCGGTGCTAGCGGCAAATCCTTCGCGCTTAATCGAACTCTAGCTTAATCCTTCTTCAATTCGCTTTTCGAAGATTGTCATCGTCTCGTAAACCTCCCTCAGATGATCAGAGTAGAACACGAAATCTCAATCTCCCTCTTTTTTCTTCCGACCGATTGATCATTCCTTCGATTTATTCTTCAAATTTTCTTGTTTTAGCCTTCATTTTTTTCCCAGACCACTCTCAATTTCCGGTGTTAGCGGCTAATTCTTCGCGCTTAATCGAACTCTAGCCTAATCCTTCTTCAATTCGCCTTTCGAAGATCGTCATCGTCTCGTAAACCTCGCGTAGATGATCACAATAGAACACGAAATCTCAATCTCCCTCTTTGTTCATCGCGCCGATTGATCATTCCTTCGATCTCTTCTTCAATTGCTTGTTCAGCCTTCATTTTTTTGCCTGATCATTCTCATTTACCGGTGTTAGCGGCTAACCCTTCGCGCTTAATCAAACTCTAGCCTAATCCTTCTTCAATTTGCTTTTCGAAGATCGTCATCGTCTCGTAAACCTCAGTCAGATGATCACAGTAGAAGACGAAATTCCCATCTATCTTTGCTTACCGACGACGACGGCTTGGGACGACGATTCCCGTCATCGAAAAATGGCAGAAGAAAAGAAATAAGAAAGCCTACCTACAAGCACTGAATTATATATCGTCGGTTACAGCGATAAAAAGATATATTAAAAACCTCGACTTCTATTTACATCGTATCTCCAGTCCATCACATTACGTTGGTCACCACCGGCGAACGTCCATGGCGGTGGCGGCGCCACCGCCGCCCGCTGCGGCTGCCACTCGGGAATATCATCGTCGTCCTCCCACGGCCTCTTGGCCCCCATCTGCCCGCCGTACTTTTGAATCAGCTCCCTCATGTGATAACCCGGCGGAGACGGCGCGGCCGCCGCTGCTGCCGCGACCGTCGTCGTCATCGTCGTCGTCGTCGTCGTCATCGTCGTCGCTGGCCTCTCCGGAGCAGCGGCGGCCGCCCCTCGGAAGTCGAATTCTGGGAGATCATCGTCCTCTCCAGCGCGGGCGGTGCTGCCGGGGCCGAAGCCCGGCGGCACGTCGTCCTCCGGGGGCGGTGCCTCCCTGGCAAGCGAGAGCCTCTGCTGTTTCTTAGAAAGGCTCGATCGTTTGGAAGACGCGTGTTTTGGGTGGTGCACCCGGGGGGACTCCACCATCGCCCTCCGCCATACAACTATCCCCACCATCTCCCCGCCGCCACCGCAGCCACCGTCGTCGCCCTCCCCTGCCACCATCTTCGCGGTCTTTCCTCCAGCCGGGCACACGTACAGCTCCACCCCGGGGCACGGCTCCACGTACCCCAGCCTACCGTCTGCCTCGTACGACTCCGCAGCCTGCCAAGAAGAACCTTACAAACATTACAAAACAAGTCTTTTTGAAACATTTAAAAAGCAAGAAAACTGAGGAAGACGACCAGCACCTCGAATAGAGCTTTCTGGCTGCCCTCAGACGAACCCTCCTTCCACTGAAGATCCAGCACCTACCAATTGAGACAATTAAACTTTTTACCAACAAAAAAAAGAGAATTCCCCTTTTTTTTCACAGGAAGAAAAAAAGAGTTTCTTGCTTATGGAAATTTGAAGGAGTTTTTATCACTCTTAATTTTCAGAACACTTTGCCATATTACTTCAGCGTTTATTGTTTTCTTTATTTATCAAATTTTAGTAAGGGAGAGGAGGTTATACCATGACGGCTCGGCTCTTGGAGAGAGGCAGGTCACGGAGGAACTTCTCAAAGGCCTCCACGCGGACTCTCCCTTTGACCTCAACGATTGCAGGCCAGTCCTTTGTCGACGCCCTCTCCCCACTGCGCGCAAGAAACACCAGTCAACGAGGCTCACACACACCCACGAGACAAAAAAATAATAATAACAAAATAATCTAAAGTCAACGCCAACTCTCATCTCAGACCTCTTGAAGAATGCCAGAACGGTGGTCAAAGAAGAAACAGACAACTGGACCATCCCCTCCCAAATATGCCCCTCTTTCTTCACCATCGCCATATAGGGAGAAGGCGAGGGCTCAACCGCCGAGGGGGAAGGCGAGGGCTCCGCTGTCGCCGTCGCCGGCAGCTCAGAGTCTACCGCTCCCATCAACTCGCCGAGGGAGACGATCGGCAGGAGCTCCTTGGCCACGGACTCCACCGGCGTCTCTGACAGTTGCCCGGCGTCTTCTTCCTTCTTGCACGGGTCGTTGACCAGCTTTGCATTGACCTTGACCTGGGCCATGATGAGGGGGAGGGTGTTTGACCCGACAGCGACCTCTACCGACGTGCTGTCGTCGTCGACCTCGAGCTGGACCTCCCCCTTGTGCGTCTTCCTCACCATGCGTCGCAGGTCAACGTCAGCGTCCTGGAGCACGACCATTTTGCCCAGTTCCTCTGCCTTGGCCATCCGCCACTCAGATAGTTCTTTCGATGCCAGCTCCTCCGCTGACATGGCGCACAGCCGCTGAGCTGTGATATCCCCCCTGACGACACGTGTCCTCAGCTCTGGGTTACTCAGGTCCTTGAGGTTGAACAGCAGGGACCGGGCCTTCTCCTTGTACTTTTTGTTCACTCCGCCGAACAACCTGAACAATTCCGTCTCGATGCCAGCCGCCAGGGCCCGAATTGGGTCCTCCCCGGGCCCGAGTCTGGCCCAAGACAGTCCGTTCTCCTGCAAGAGGTCATCCCTCAGGCAAGGAGAGGCAGCGTCCCCCGAGTCCGGGGACTTTGTCTCCATGGGAGACATGGGCTTCTCGCCCGTGACGAGGGCCAATGCCGAGGACAGGGACTCTCGGAGCTTCGACCTCACGGTATCCAAAATCTCGTTATGGGATTTTAATGGCTTTGTGGCAGCAGTGGTGGTGACGGTGACAACGGCTGGGATCTGGGGCTTGATGGGTTTCTCAGAGGGCGGCTTTCTCTTGGTTCTGGGCCCACGGGTATGGGAAACTGTCAAACCCTCCATAAGAGGTAATTTAAACGTGGGCAAGAAAGTGGTGTGAGCTTGCGGCTTGCTACAAGATAACGGTGCCTTCTGCAGCATGAGCTTGCCGGCCGATCCTATGGCCCTCGGAGACGGCTCCATCTATCAGTGCACATATGGTGGTCAGAATTTGAGGGACCCAATTCAAAGAAAACTTAAAACCATTGAGAGGAAAATGGAAATACCTGAATTAGGGAGGGGTTTCCAGGAAAATGAGGCATGCCCATGTCAGTGGCAAAGGACATGGAGGTTTCGATGCCGGTGAGGAGCCCGACTTGAGAGGGCTCTTGGTCCATGGAGAAGAGCGATTCCAGGCTGACGGAGACGGGGCCGTCACTCATGTAAACACTTGGAAGAGGATTCAGATCTGCAAATGCATCATGACTTTCACTGGTCGGATCCATCTGCAATTATCGATAAGCTTTTAGTAAGTCCATCAAAAATTCTGATCAGATATTAGCACTGATGAAAATTGAGATTTAAATTCGTGGGAATGAAAAGATACACGTTTAATAGAGACATATTAACAAGTTCAAAATAAATTTCTTAACAAAAAATCAGTTGAAAAGAATGCAAAACCAATCCCGATTTTGAATGCAAAAACAAATGGTATTATTTACGGCCGTAGCCAAAACATGTTTCATATCCGACATGAGCGTTAATTTTATCATTCATTTTTTTCACTAAATTAATTTACAAATTTGATTATCTACCAATTATAAACATGCGTTTCCGGTTCTGAATAAAGTGCCTTACTCGTGATTAGATTAATGTGGCACCACTCTTAAAATTTACAATATTGAGTCTAGTAATCTTAAAATTTTCTCAGAGCTGATGACTGCAGACAAGGAAACCTAATAGTGTGGATTAAAATCCGATTCATTTTAGGGACAAATCACCTTAAAAGGTAATACACTTTGTTCTGCCTGCCCGAGGAGAAAATTTTAAACATTCGTGGTGATTTCGTGTGAGGATTTAGCGCTTTGTTCTAGCTAATAGGACGTAATAGAATCAAGTAATATAAGATTACTAGACTCAACAACGAGACCTAGCGTCCTGGATTTTAGCACACTTGATTTTCGAGATAAACTTGCTAAAATAGTTCAGGAAAAAAGACATTTCTTACAAAAACTCATAGTTACGCAAAAAGAGAAAAAAATGATATAAATCTTGATTGCAAGAGGTTAATTTTGGAAAGAAACGGATGCAGTGCCGCCGCAGTTCATTCTTTGGGCATGCAACTGTAACGACAGGACCCAATCGAAAAATCTCATCATTGGATTATAAACCAATTGTAAACTGCACAAAACGATCAATTGCCGGAGTGGAAGAATGTTAACGACAATCGATTTTTGTAATAAATCGCGCAACACAGAAGAAGGCACGAGGAAACACAAAATAGTACTTCAATAAAAAAATGTAAGAATCGGGACGCATCTAACTTGTCTCATAAGGGCGAAGTATGAAAATTCATTGTATTTACACGATGATAGCATCATAAATCAGCAAAGTAGTTGAGATTTAAAGCCAATTCAAAGGGTGTCTAACACAAAATTTGAGAAAAACAAGAAGAAGAAGATCACAAGGAGGCGAATGGTGAGAAAGATTAAAAACCGCCAAAGCGACTTATAGTAGTTGGCAAGAAGACCCAAAAATGGAAGAAATATCCATGGAAGATTATAGAATCGGCTCGAAACTATTCCGTAAGAGAAGACCCAAATCAAAACGCCGAAAACCGTCAATCAAACTTCAACAAAAAAAAAAAATCTACGAATCTGAGTCGAGATATACATTCAATTATATAAATAAGTAAACAATCTAAGAAATTGAATTAATCACAAAAAAGGGGCCAAATAGTTGGTTCAGGTTAGGGTTTGCGCAGCACTTTCCGTCATCCACTAATCAAAGAAGGAAATCTGACAAATAGGTTTGAAGTCAAAGAACGAGAATCCGATATCAACCACGACTTTTTACCAGAATTCATAGAAATCTTGGCACAAATTGTACCGTCCCATGAATTAAAACAAGAACAATCCCATAACTCAAAATCATTCATGATTCAATCAAGAAAATCCCATAAACCACAAAAAGAACGCCCGCACGTCAGAGAGGCAACACGCATGTCCAACACGTTAGGGTTTCCGCACTTCCATTTACCCACTGATCAGTGGCATAATCACCGAACAGTCTCCAACACACAGTTCATACAGTAAAGGAACGAGAACCCAACGTCAATTAGTAATCTGTAGCCGAATTCCCCATGAACTTCCCACGGATTAACATCTCCGGGAAGGAAATCTTGGGGCAAAATCAACCGCCCGATGTCAAAAAAAAAACAAGAATCTACTCTAGACCTTTGAAATCCAACGCCTCAATAGCTGAAATTTCCGTTCTCCGCCGGCGGGATCTCCAGCGAGGTCGCAGCGCCAGGCAGAGCAGGAGCGACTCTTCGAGAAGCAATACACGGCCACAGATAAGGAAATCGAAACCCTAAAAAGGGTAAATTGGGTTCTTGATCAATCGCAAAAAACATATCTCAAGGATGAAAATTTAAGCAACTTTGTGGGTTTTATTGGGCGACTTGACATTAAATATCACAACGGTCCCACCCTTAGTTTAGAATAAAAATGGTAATTTTACATCGTTTTATGGGAAATTCTCAAGGAGTAATCTCAAAAATAATACTTTATGGGAAATTCTGGGGTATAATAAATTAATTTAGGAGTATAGTTATTATAGAACTAACTTTCAACATCAATCTAGGACCTTGCTAATGTTTTTCAAACTCTAGAAGATCCAGTGAATTATTGTTGTTGCATTTTGTTTACTGGTTTCCTGGTAAAAAAATAAATGGTTTCTTTTATATGCCACGAACTTAACTTTTGGCTTGCCATCATAAAATTTCATGTAATTGGACTGAATTTCCAAAAATTATTGTAATTTAGGAGTATAGTTTTTACATAACTAACTTTCAACATCAATCTAGTACCTTGCTAATGTTTTTCAATTTCTGGAAGATCCAATTCATTGGTATTGTTATGTTTTGTGTTGTCATCACCTGGTAAAAGAAATTTTTTTCTTTCATAAGCTAGGGGCTTAACTTTCTGGCTTGCCAAAATGAAATTTCGATTAAGTGGACTAAGTTTCCTAAAAATAACTTAATTTAGGAGTATATTTTTATAGAGCTAACTTTCAACATCTGTCTAGGACCTTGCAATTGATTTTCAAACTCTAAAAAATCTAATGATTTGGAATTGTATTTTGGTTCGTGGTCTCCTGGTAAAAGATATAAATGGTTTATTTCATAAACTAGGGACTTAACTTCTGATTTGTCAAAAATAAATTGCATGTAATTGGACTTAATTTCCTAGAAATATTTTATTTTAAGAGTATACTTTTACAGAGCTAACTTTCAACATCAACTTCAGACATAGCTAATGTGTTTAAAACTTTAGAAGATCCAATGAATTGGTACGAGTGTGTTTCATTTTGTGGTCTCCTGGTAAAAAAAATAAACACAATATAACTTCTGGATTGCCAAAAAGAAAGTGCATGTAATTTTGATTGAGAGTATGATTAACACAATATAATGAATTTTATGTATGAATAGTTTTGTCTTTTTTTGAAAAAGCTAGATGCAGGCTGAATCTCCACATTATGACTGATCTCTACAATATAAGTACAAGAATGCCTAAGAAAAATTCTGAACTAGAGAGACAAAATGAGAAATGCAGATGAAATTTTAAAGACGTACAATTATCTTATGTATTTGAATTATTCAAAGGATATCCAGGTGACTTGTGAAGGAATTTAAAGGCTGAACATTTCAGTTCATTCAAATGCATGACTTTTCATAGTGTGAAGAGGCACTAAGTCACAAATCTTTAAAATATTTTAAGAAAGTTGAAAAAGGTATGCCTTTATACCAACTAGAATAATTAAATTAACTCAAAATAATATTTTTTATCTTAAAAGCTGGTATTTTAAAAAGTATGCATTATAAGAACACAAGTGAAAAATATTATTCTTATAGTGGTATAAACATTTATCTTGATAATTCATAAATATATATCCAAGTAAATATTATTAAAATAAATTTAAATCACCTCTTCATCCATATGATGGTAAAGTAAAAATTCTTACCTTGATTTTTTGTCTTTGAATAAGTCGCAAACATCATGTCTCATTAACTGAAATTTGGATTTTTACCTACCGAATAGAATGTGAATCTTTACCTTTAAAGTGTCTTATGGTTCTCCCTTTAACATTGATCCTCTATATTGACTACTTTCTAACCTTTTAATCTGAATTGAAATAATTATAAATGAGAGATATATAGCCTAAAGTGGTTAAAAATATATTTTAAAATCGATGTTTTGATTTTTTATTTAATGGTATTGTAAGTGTTTTTCTAACATCATATTTTTAATTTTTTTTCCAAGTCAGCATATAATTTAATGAACCTTTTCTCCCTATATTAAGGAAATTATCAGTTTTCTTATTCGAAAACTATATTTTCAAATATTTTTATGAATTATAATTTATTTAAATGGAATTTATTTAATATTTTTGGGTCTTAATTCCACCTCTTCCGTGTGTCACTGTTTGATTTGATTGAATGGCCACCGACCACAATTTTGCCCTATGATTAGGACAGCTAAACATTCTAAAAAGCCCAATTATGGCATTTCAATTTGTAATGTCATAATACCAATGATTATCTGATGTTTATTAATTTTATAAATTTATATGGGTGATGTTGACCAATAAAAAAATAGCCATTAAAATTTTGCTAAATATGTGTGCATAGACGGATAAAAAAATAGTATTTTATGCAATATTTAAAGTTGATAAGTAAATAAAGTAGGCGCACTGGTGTGATGGCACTCAATTAGTGGATAAAAAAAGGACATGTTGATGTGGGACTGCAATATGCATCACCGCGTTATTCCAAAGGCTGTATTATATATGTATAGTTACACACATTCACTCATCATTCAATCATCACTATATGTTTTTTTCTTAATTTAGAGCAGGACCCATGTCACTCTCTAAACTACTGACTGTGGATGATGAGACACTGCTCCAATCATTAAAAAGGGACTTGGGGGGATTAAAAATCATTAAGATAAAATAATGAATCAACAAAGGTGTTGAAGAGGAGAGAGAATATTCAATCAGATGGACGCCCAGGATTTCTCCATATTTAATCAAAGGGGACAGAACATTTAGCTTGTATCCATATTATCATTAGCGCTTGCCATCACATCATGTCTTTTTACTTTCCACAGGGTCTTACGTCTTTCACATTATCATATCTTAATCAGCTTACCGTCATTCCACTTATGTAAAACTTGTTACCTTCATCTACTTTCCTACCTATCTATCCAAATTTATTTTCTCATCTCGTTATCATCACTTCATACTCTATCTCGCTCTTTCTCACTTACATCAATGTTTCTGATATAATATAATTTCTATTTATCATTTTAATATTTTTAATATATATCACCTTCTCATCTTATATTTTCCTCATTTCACAATTCAGGATTTTATATGTATCTTCCGCTGCCCAATTTATCTTCATTTATAGGATATTTAACCTGTAATTGCCATCATTGTCCAGGTTAATTTACATATTTATAATAATTTATTGATTGAAATCGAAAGCACGAACAATGAATTAAAACCCTACTTTTTGAGTTTATCACTACTATAATGTACAAGAAAATAAATGGAAATTCAGAGATTGGCCCATTATCTTTTTACCTATAAGGGGAATTTTCCACTTTCACCTCCTAGATTGTATTTTCACCTCCATATACCGAGTGGTGACTCCCTTAAATAATTGATCTTTTATGTCTAATATATATGAGTCTAGGATGTAAAATTTTTCCCGTAAGATAATTCTTATCACTCCATTTTTGGATTCTAGGGCCTTGATATGGATGAAAATTTTAGAAAGATTTTCACTCATTGACTTAAAAAAGATGGTAATGTCATAAAAAAAACATGAAATGAATCACCTACGCACAGATCACATCCAAGATTTATTGGATCCTTGAGTGAGATGATTCGTGCTGCTCATGTGCGCAGCCTCTAAAAGTGTCCACAAAGTCTATGGCACATCAAATCTCCTCTTTCACCTAGATGAGCTTTGCTCGCCCTCCATCGTCATCGCTGTGCCGTCCTGATCGCAGTGAGAATAGAGAGAAGTTATGGGGAGAAGGGAGAAAAGGGGAAGGCTTCTTAATAGTTCAAGCCTAGGTGAATTTTACTCAAGGCCTTCCCTAGTTTATAATAAGCAGGTATTTTTTACAAAAACCCCCAAGCTTTAAGTACATCTTCTAACGTCCAAAACACCATTTGTGTGTGACCCTCTCAGCCTATGTATTAGTCTAATTAACATCTCTAATGGCCTAATAACATTTATTGGCCAACCAAATCAATTAATGTCTAATAACTATATGAGCATAAATATTAATTAATGTCCAATTAATTTAGCCTAATTGATAGGTCAAGTCTCCAGCCCTTGGGTTTCTGAGCTATACTTGTGTTCAAGGATATACAAAGTGATGAAAATTTATGTGGCCAGTAAGCCAATCACACATTCCACATCTTGTTTCATGTTCACAAATACAACATGTTCATTATAGTGCATGTGTGATGCTTATAATGAAGTCCATGAATACATGATCGGACTTAGTGAATTATGATGAGATCCTAATACGGAGATCACTAGTCTTTAAGCATGTGTTCTAAATATTCCTATTCGAAGAATACGCGAGAAGGACATCAAAGTATTCGGATAGAATAGCACTATCTAGCCTCACTCATATGAGGAATATGGACGGTCATGTAGCCATTAGTGTGGAGACACTAAGGATAGATAGTGGGTGCTCTTTAGTGGAAAGAGTTCACTGAATTGATCCATATGAATCCTTGAATGGATTATACGAAACTGTCTATCAGGTAAATTCACGTCACATTTGTTTAAGTGGTCCTTAGACCTGAGACACCAAAGACGTCTTATGGACGGACTGTTGTACTTTGACTATGGCCAACGAATCTCTAATCATGGAATTCTAAACAGTCTTAGTTCGGGTCCATTAAGAAGTTCTCGACGACGATTGAGTGGTCAAGATGGGATCATCCACCTTCAGTATTAGAGGTGACAGCTCAAGGAAGATGATGCAATGAAGTCCTTAGCCAAGGCAGTGAAATATCGGAGAAGAGTTCTCCGATGATTTTTGAATGCATCAGTACTAACTCGGATGATCGATTAGGGTTTGAAAGTTGACCATACCCTAAGTCATCCAAGGAGCATCAACTGGATGAGGGATTATTCGTATGCGATAACCAATGGTGAACAGGTTCCATGAGTGAGTCGATGCACACTCCTTTGTATCTTCTTGAACAAGAGGTGTAGCTTGGCACCCAACGTGTTGGAGACTCAACCTATCAATTGGGTCAAATTGATCTGAAATTAATTTATCTATATGATGATATATTTAATTAATTTGGAATGCTAACAAAGGTTATTGGGCCAGTAGAGTTGTTAACTAGAGTGATACATGGGCCTAGAGGGTCATACACAAATGGTCTTTGGACATCGGAAGATATACTTAAGTTTTAAGAGTTTTTATGAAAAATACCCACTTAGTATAAGTAGGGGAAGGCCCTGAACAAAACTCACCCATGCCGGAATTGTTTTGGGACCTTCCCCTTCTTCTCCCCTCTCCTAACACCCCTCTTCATGCCCGATGCGATCAGAACGGCGGAACGACGATGGTGGAGGTAGAACAGGCCTCGTCAACGAGAAGGAGGAGATTCAACATGTCGAGGATCGCGCAGATATGTCTAGATGCTGAAAACTTGAGCAGCTAGACTCGTCTCACTCTGGGATCCAAGAAATCATAGATGCAATCCGTGCAAAGGTACATCATTTCATGTTTTTAATGATGACGTTCGATTCCGCAAAAGTCTTCCGCTGCATGTTGATTTGATTTCTTCATCCATGTCAAGGCCTCTATAACCCCACACAACGGAGGGTGTATTGACTCACTCATGGAACATATATATCATTAGTTACCACGTACGTATAGTTCTTCATCCACTTGATGCTCCTACCACAACTTAGTGTATGGTCAACTATCAACCCCTAATCGTATGTCCGAGTTAGTACTAATGTATTCAGAAATCATTGGAGAACACTTCTCCAATATTTCACTGCCTCGACCAGTGACTTCATCACATCATCTTCCATGAGATACTCATCTTTTACCGAGGGCGAACGATCTCATTTTAACCACTCAACAATCTTCGTGAACTTCTTGATACACCCAAACTAAGACTGTTTAGAATCCCACGATTAGGAACTCGTAGACCAAAGTAAAAATAAAACTGTTAATCCACAAGACCTCTATGGTGTCTCAGGTCTAATGACCGCCTACACAACCGTGACAGAGTGAGAGAGTGAAATAGAAAGAAAGAATATCATAGTGACAAAGACAGAAGGAATTCTAGAATGACACAGAGGGTCTAAATAACATAGTGTGAGAGTGATAAAATGAGAGTGAAAAAATAAATTTAAGGACGGAGAGAGGGAGACAACGAGAAAAATGCAAAGAGGGAGAGAGAGAGAGATGGCTAGAAATATTCATAGAGGGATAAAGTAACATATGGAGAAAGATTGAGAGAGTGTTAGAGTGAGAATGTGAGAATGAACTACATAATGAGAGACTGGTAGTAATAGAGATATAATCATAGAGGGGGAAGAGTGAGATAGAAAGATACTGATGGGAAGAGGAAGAGTGAGAACAAGTTGGGACGGTGCGAGGGAGAGAGCGAGTGTACAAGGAATGAGAGATAGGGAGAGAGAGCTCAACAAAGCAAGAAAGTATAGTTGATTGAGACTTATACTAAGTGAGAGAATAAGAATGGATGACAGATTGAGAAACATAGAGAAATGATGATAGATTAAAAGGATTAGAATGCTAGAATGAATGAGAGATTGAGAGAAATACAAAGTGAGAGAGATAGAGAATGAGAGATTGAGGTATTGAGAGAGAAAGAAATTGAGAGAACGAGATAATGCAAAAATTGAGAGAGAAATGGTGTGGGAGAATGACATATACGGCACGGGAGATTGAGAGATTGAGAGAGATAGAGAGTGAGAGAACGTCAGAGATAGAGACTAGGAGGATGAGACATTGAGAGAGAGAGAGAGAGAAAGAGAGAGAGAGAGAGAGAGAGAGAGAGAGAGAGAGAGAGAGAGAGAGAGAGAGAGAGAGAGAGAGAGAGAGAGAGAGAGAGAGAGAGAGAGAGAGAGAGAGAGAGAGAGAGAGAGAGAGAGAGAGAGAGAGTGAACAAGAGACTGAGAGAGAGAGAGAGAGAGAGTGAACAAGAGACTGAGAGAGATATAGAGTAAGAGAAAGAGAGATTGAAAGATTGAAAGATTGAAAGATTGAAAGATTGAAAGATTAATAGAGATATAGATGAGAGAATGAGAGATTGAGTGGGATAGAGACTGGGAGACACTTTCTCAAGCTTTCTCTCCCTTTCACTCTCTTTCTATCTCAATCTTTCTTGCCATCTTACTCTTTCCCTCTTTAACTTCATTTGTTCACTCTCAGACTATGTTATTTAAACTTCCTGTCTCACTGTAGCATTCCTTCTTACTCTCTTATTCTATTATTCTCCCATTCCTTCTCTCTTTCTCACTCCATTTTTATTTCGTGTCCTGTAACTATTCATTCATTCTCGCTCTCTCTCTCCATTTTTTTTTCTTGTTCCCTAACTCTCTCATTCTTTCTCATTCACTTTGTTATTCTTTATTGTTCTCTAACTCTCTCATTCTTTCTCACTATCTCAATCAGTTATTCTTTCTTTTTCTCTAACTCTCCCATTTCTTCTCTCACTCTCACTCCATTTTTTTCTTTCTCTTTAATTATCTCATGCATTCTCACACTCTCACTTACTCTTTCACGCTCTCACTTTCTCTTTCACACACTCACTTACTCTTTCACACTCTCACTTACTCTTTCACACTCTCACTTACTCTTTCGCACTCTCACTCTCCAACTATTCAACTCTCTCGCTCTCACACTCGCTCACTTTCTCACTCTCACTTTCACTCTCTCACTATCTCACTTTCTCATTCCCTCTCATTCCCTCACTCTATCACTTTCTCAAACACTCTCTCTTTTACTCTCTCCCTCTCTCATTCTCTCACTCTCTCAATTTCTCACTCTCACTTCCATTCTCTCCCTCTGTCATTCTCTCCCTCATTCCCACACTCACATTGTCTTCCTCTTTAACTCTCTCCCTCTCTCATTCTCTCATTCTCTCATTTTCTCACTCTCTCCCTCTCACTCATTCTCTCCCTCTCACTCTCCCTCTCTCTCACTAACTCATTCTCTCACTCTTCTCACTTTCATGTCACCTTCTCGCTTTCTAAATATCTCCCTATCACTCTCTCCATCTCTTCCTACCTCATTCCCTCATTTTCTCAATCTCTCACTCTCTCATGCCATCTCTCTTCTCATTTAATTCTTCAATATCTGATTCTCTCTCTCACGTTTTTTTTATTCAGGTCGAGAGACGGAACCTGCTATGAATCAATAAAGTTGAGTAAAGACGAGGTATTCTTGGGTTCTATTCAATTCTACAATTTTTCCTTTGACGTATGATTTATGCTTCTAGTGAAGAATAAATGATTTACACTATATGGATGAGTATGAAGAGCACCCAGAAATGATTTACACTTCTAGTCAACTTTAACTTTGACATTGACTAGTCAACCTGACCGAATCGATACCGGACTGAGATCTAGACGGGATGGAACTTCAGGTCTAGGTTTACGTTTTTTATAAAATCATACCACGCTCTTCCCTTCTTGTACTGTAGTGTTCTCACAATAGAAACTCTGAGATGTAGTAATGGATCTGTTGTTTAAATTGCAATAAAAAGAATACAATAATGATTCCCAGCTTTCAAAGAATATTGACAAGCAGAAAGGGAATAAAAAGAATACAATAATTTCAAAGAATAGCCATTGTTACTCTGGTGACTTCGCTTTCTGCTTTCTGCTTCCCTTCTTGTACTGTATTGTTCACTGGGTAGAAACTCCGAGATCTAGTAATAAATATGTTGTTTAAATTGCAATAAAAAGAATACAATAATGATTTTATTTCCTCCCATGGATCTCACCCCTTAAAAAGAATATTGACTGTTGGGCAACTACTCAAGCGAATTCACCGGTGTTTGCTGAGTTGGCGAGAGGTCTTGACCGCCACGTCGTCCTACCCCGGACGAGCTCCGGGCCACTCTCGAGCCGGAGAAGGTGGCTGCACTCCACGTCATCGTCCGCGTCAGCGTTGACGTGGCCTTCGATTATAGTGAGAGATCGAACCTCTTCACCCTTCTGACATTCTTTCCGATACTCCATCACCAGGCCGACCAGCACACGACTCTCCATGATCGACGCGGGGACGCTCTGTACATGTATTTAAACAGATCAATGTCATGATACTAAGTTTTTGTAAAAATATTTTTATATTTCAATGTCATCATAGTAAGTTTCCGATGAGAAGAATGATATATATATATATATATCAAGGGGGTGAGAAGAGAAAAAGTTGGTCGTTACATTCAGGAGCCAGTGGATGTATTTCACGTTGTTTACATGCTGGTTGCAGTCAAGGTCTGTCCAGCGGGCCTGAAATACCAACAGAGATGAATGGGTGGACGATAAAATAGATATATTGTTACTGCGGTAGGGAGAGAGATAGATAGATAGATAGATGGATAGACAGATAGATAGATAGATAGGTGAATGTTCTTACCTTTAAACCTGTGAGAACGTTAGTTGATTCCTCTTCGTCGATCTTCGATAGCTTCTTGTCGTCGTCTGGCATAATGGATTCTCTTTCGAAGAAGAATGGCATTATTTCTGCTTTGACCTCTTCAGGCATTTTAGACAGTCTCCTTGTGTGCCTGTTCATCATTACCAACGTGCTGCATCCCCGACCAAAAGAGTAAGAATAACAGGTGTATTCGTGTGAGAGAGAGAGACAGATAGAAGAAATAATTTTTTTCTTTAAGGAAGATAGATTGAAAGCGTAGAAGAAGAAGAAAACAAAGTAATTTCTCATCTCAAGGAAGAGAAACACATAAAATAAGAAAAAAATCATTTGTAAAACTCAGAGAGACAGAGAGAAAGAGGAGGAGGAAGAAGAAATAATTTACCATCCTAGGAGGGGGAGAAAGAGAAGAAGAAGAAGAAATAACTTACCATCTCAGGAGGGAGAGAAGAAGAAGAAGAGGAAGATGAGGAAGAAGAAGAGAGAGAGAGAGAGAAGAAGAAGAAGAAGAAGAAGGAGAAGAAGAAGAAGAGAAAGATAAGGAAGAAGTAAGAGCGAGAAAAAGAAGAAGCAGAAGAAGAAGAAGAAGCAGAAGAGGAAGAAGAGGAAGAAAAAGAAGAAGAAGAGAGAGAGAAGAGAGAGAGAGAGGAGAGAGGGAGAGGAGAAGAAAAAGAAGACAGAGGGAGAGAGGAGAAGAAGAGAGAGAGAAAAGAAGAGGAGCGAGAGAGAAGAAGAAGAATAGAGGAGAAGAAAAAGAAGAATTAGAGAGAGAGAGAGAGAAGAAGAAGAAGAATAAGCGAGAGAGAAAGAAGAACAAGAATAAGAGAGAGAGAAAAATAAGAATAAAAATAAGAGAGTGAGAGAGAAGAAGAAGAAGAATAAGAGAGAAGAAGAATAATAATAATAATAATAAGAGAGAGAAGTAGAAGAAGAAGAATAAAAGAGGAGAATAATAATAATAATAATAATAATAATAATAATAATAATAATAATAATAATAATAAGAGAGAGAGAAGTAGAAGAAGATGAATAAGAGAGGAGAATAATAATAATAATAGTAATAAGAGAGAGAGATAAGTTGTAGAAGAAGAAGAATAAGAGAGAGAGGAGGAGGAGAAGAAGAGAGAAAGATAAGAGAGAAAGAGAGGAGAGAAAGAGAAAGAGACAGAAGGAGAGAGAGATAGAAGAGGAAGAACAAGAAGAACATGAAGAAGCCATCACCTTGACGCACTGGCAATGGCTCTGCCTGTGCGAGCGTCCCGAAAATACCACTCTCGCCGCATTCCATGCTTTCCGGCGGAGGACACCCAACTGTCTATTTCCACAACATCCTCCCTGACAAAACACCGGCTACCATTAACTTTAATCAAAGCAACACCCGAAATTCCAAGATCAGAAAAAAAAAAAATCAATCGCACAAAAACTCCAACATTGAAAACTCAACTCACCAAACTGGGTAACGTTCCACGACCACCTGAAGCTTCGCCACAACCCAGACGAGCCCTCTCTTGCTCATTTCTTGCGTTACTCCAAACCCATCGTGTAACACGCCGGTAACTCTTGCGTGGTTCAACGATGTCTCCTGAACAAATAAAAACCAAAAAAATCATGGGCTACCACCTTGAAGTCCTCTCCTTACACCCACTTAAGAAAAACTTCAAATTTAAAAATAAGAGTTATCGGCGTTCAATCATTGTTCAGAATATCGCCTACCTGTAAATGGTTCATCACCGTCACCATTGAACATGTTTTATCAGCTCCAACTTCGTATGATCTGATGGAGAAGCTCTGCCTGAAGATTAATCCCCATGAACGAGCTCGCCCCGTCAAACGCATACGCTGGCTCTTCCTTGATTTGTCTGCTAGTTTCCAATAACATTGGATTGATTCCCAGAAACTAAGGACAGAAAGCCATCCTCAACGGTTAGAGAGCCAGTCTTCAGACTGTTCTTGCTTCCGTTGATTTCTTGAGCAGATTGCAAGCCGGCCTTAACGCGCATTCTCCCGGAGAACGACGTGTAACGTTTCGATTTCAGTCCCAGTTTCGTAGATTTAACGCAGACCTCTCCGGCAAGAACAGCGGCGGCGGCCATGGCTTGATAATAAAGCAGCTGATCAAGAAAACAGTAGTTAATACAGATTTTAATATGGACAAGAATCAATGGAATCTGGTTTATGATTTTTATCAGAGCACTAACGCCAGATTAATCCCGTATGTAAGTAGTTTAAACGAGGTGATCTATCGTTTAAATAGATAAATACGGATAAGGGAAATGACGACAGATTAAACGTTCGTCTACTCCAACCATTGATGGGGCTGATGAAATAAATACTAGGGAATTAAAACTCACCGTTTGAAGTTCTTGTTGCTTTTCTCCAACTTCTCAAGTGGAAACGATATTAACAAGAGGTGAGGAACAAGAAGAAGAATGCTGCGTTCTGCTGAGTGCAGATCAAGAACACCGGGCAGGGCATAAATATAGCTCTTGATACCATAACAATTATGGTATAATTTATTTATTCCCAGACTCGCCGCAGTCATCACACGATCTTGAATCTTGAGTGGTATAATTTATTTATTCCCAGACTCGCCGCAGTCATCACACGATCTTGAATCTTGAATCGGAGAAGTTAGTCTAACAAGGATTGCACTTGTTCTAAATTGTACGTCCGGAAACCAACGGCTGTCGTCCTTTTCTATGTTTGTAATTCTTAAATATTCTACAGTGGCGGCAAAAACAACGAGCTATACGCTCCTAGTTTTGGTTTTTGTTACAAATTTCATACCGCTCGTAGTCAAAATAAGAGTTCCATGGTCGAATATCTCACGACTCTGTGACTCGTGGCAATAATCGATTGAACAAAAGTCGACGTATCACGGCTCTAGCAGCGAAACTAAGGTGGGCCAGATGATTTGAACCTGTTAAGTCTAAAAAAAATACGTATTTGTCTTCAGGCAGATTTTTTTGAAGGTTGAGCCTGATAACCTCACCGACAAAAGATTAGGAATAATTTAAGGATAATATATTTGACTAAAATTTCTTCATATGCCTATGTGCGCACTATTTTAAACCTTATTTGAGTACATTGAGTTAGTGTGTTCAGTGCACGGTATAATTCATTTTGCACATATATATTATGTATATATATATATATGAGCTGATCGTTTTTAAGCTAGAGTTTTACTTTTATTGACTCGAGTTTGGATGTCTTATTTGAACCTGTTGTGTCTCAAAAAAAGACGTATTTGTTTGAAGACTGTTTTTAGAAGGTTGAGCCTGATAACATCTCCCATCATATTTTTGTGTTTAGCCATTTCTGAGTTAATCAATACAAGTTATAATACCTTGTAGAATGAATATTACATGACATGGACGATTTATCGGGATTCATGTAATTAAAACGAAGATAAATTAGATTAAACTAAAATGATGCAGCAGATGAATAATTAACAGATACAATAATTGATGATCTAAGATTCGAGGGTGGAGTCAAAGTCTATTGGAAGAAAACCCGTATTTTAGAAGTGATCATCTAATAGAATGTATATCAAATTGATCAAACGAGGAATTTCAACACAATATAACAAATTGAAAAATCTGATAGTATTCCAATAAATGGACTTATAATTAGGGAAGGACACGGTCTGGTCTCGGTCTGGTTTACCGGAAAGCTAAACCTAGACCTGAAGTTCGGTCCGGTCTCGGTCTCGGTCCGGGCTCGGTCGGGTCAGGTCTTCGGTCGGTCATGTTGACTAGTCAATGTTAAGTTGACTTGGTCATCTCACTGGCATCTAATGTCACCTCTGGTGCTGAAGCAGTGTTGAATAATGAGAGAGTGAAAGGGGGATAATGAAAGAGTGTGAGAATAAGAGAGGGAGTGACACTGAGATAGTGCAAAGGCAAAGAGAATACCACAGGAAGAGAGAGAGAGAGAGAGAGAGAGAGAGAGAGAGAGAGAGAGAGAGAGAGGGAGAGAGAGAGAGAGAGAGAGAGAGAGAGAGAGAGAGAGAGAGAGAGAGGGAGGAGGAGAGTGAGAGATGGAGAGAGGGGGAACGAGAGGGGGAGAGCCTGAGAGGGAAGTAAGGGGGAGAGAGGGAGGGGGAGCAGGCGAGAGGGAGGGAGTTCAATAGAGAGAGATTGAGAGAGGGAGAGAGTGTGTGAGAGAGAATGAGAGAGGGAGAGCAAAAGAGAGGGCGAGAGAGAGAGAGGACTAGAGGGAGAGAGGCGTAGAAGAAGAGCAGGAGAGAGGGTGACAGAGAAAGGGAGAGAGATGGAGTGACAGAGAGCGGGAGACAGAACGAGAGGAAGAGCAGGAGAGAGTTTGAGAGAAAAGGGGAGAGAGAGGGAGAGAGAGGGATGTTAAAGTCAATAACGCAGACACCTTGGCGGTAACGTGTTCTCCTGGTCATCGTGAAGATACGGCAAAAGAAGACACGAAGACTCCAACGGGCCTCACAGGCCATCATCGTCAGCAACTTCCAAGACACGCGCCTTCCCCATGTCTAAGCAATCATGACTTAACCTAACCACAGTTGAGTTAACCTTACCATGGTTGGGTTAAGGTTTACTCTCGTAGTCTATAAATACACATACGATGTACTGAACAACCATCCTTCTCCTTTCTATTATTTCCATCAAGTTTGTTTTTGTCTTCTCGTGTGAAGTTCTTCCTTTCTGTCTCTAAGGGTGTAACCCTAAAGTTTATCATAGTATCAGAGCGTGTGGTGGAATCGATGGATCAGGAGCTCCTCGGAGAAGAAGGTATCTCTGAAGCGTCGTCCACAGACCCACAGTCTGCTCCGAGAAAAGTCGTCACTCTAAAGGCTCCTTCCATGATACCACCCAATGTGGTTACATCGCTCAAACTGTCGAAAGACAACTACGACTGAATCTTAAAATACCATCGATTACTAACACACATTACAGATGCCCCACCTCTTGAGGCACGAGATCCCGAAGATGAATGGTGGGATCGTGACCAAAATGTCATGGGGTTTGTTTTGTCTATGACTGAATCAGTCATCGGTTGCGTCACCGAAGCATGAACAGCCAAAGCAGCATGGGATATTGTGGCAGAAAACTTGGCATCTTCATCCGAAGCTTGCATCCAAGAATTATTGGGGAGACTGCACACCCAACTCAAAGGTAATCATACGCTCGAAGAATACATTACACAGTTTTGCGTCATCAACAGTGCACTAGCCGCCTCTGTGGAAAAAGTGGATCAACGAACACTCACCCGAGCCCTACTCAGAGGATTGGGGCCTCAGTATGCACCAGTCATTACAACAGAGCTAGTGCACATCTAATGTCTCTTGAGACAGTAATCTCTCAACTGAGAGATCATGACTCTATGCTTGTTCGTCATCAAGCCCACAAGGAGCCTGATTTCCCACCAATGGCAAATCAAGCTCAAGCAACCACAATCGGCAACAACATCCAAAGAAAAGCTAGAACTGACAACAATCGAGATCGTGGTGGTTTTGGCAGGAATGACAGTCGAGGATGGGGAAGACACAACAATCAAAGTCGACAAGCTCTGAGAAATTCCGAGAAAGAAGAAGGGGCGAGTTTATGAGCGAAAAAACTGATATTACGCAATTGTTACTGTCCATCTTGATCAGCCGAGTGAGTGAGCGTTTAGGCGCTTAGCGAGCATGCAGATTTAAGTATTTAACTGTATTCTACTTCTTGGGGTTATTTATTCCGTGACCTCTGACAGATGCACAAAGGTTATGAAAGAACCTCATATATACCTTGACAACTCAATCCAGAAACAAGATCAGACGTTATTCCGGTTCGTCTCCATTTTCGTGAAACTATTAGTCCACCCCGGTGAAATGCGGTTCCGACGTGCCTAGAGGTCAGAGGCGAATCCATTCACGCTCGTTGCGCCTCCCTTCTTTATTCGCTTTGCCCCTTCAGAACCTTCGGACTTCGTACCATGCATCACCTTCGGTGATTAGAATCGCAATCCAACAACTCCATAAAGAGGCGGCTGCGGTGGGAGTAGGCTCTAAAGTCAGAATGGAGGGCCCCCATTTTGGAATATAGGTGTCCGAGAATGGAACCGAGGTTATGGGAGTAAGTGGAGTTGGGCGGCGTTCAATTTCTATAAGGGATAGATACTTCTTCCCGGCCGGCGGTATCATTGATCGCCCGCTATCTGGCTGAGAAAAAGGTGGTCCAGAAGCTTGCGTTCTTGAAGAACGATCAGATCTTTCGTTTTGATTGACAAAATTTGGACCTAGCGAAAAGGATCACTTTTTTAATTCAAACCCCAATCTGCTCTCGCTTGCTGCTACTGACGGGGTCTCGGTTGATTTCCTGGAAGCGGAGAATCTTCAGATTCAGACGCGACTGATGGAGCTATGAGCAGGAGCAAGAACTGGTCATCGAGCACTAGAATGTTATGATCGATATAATCGGTCATTCATACCACAAGATCCTCGCACGAATCAGCAATTCTTCACTGGCAACATAAGCAACTACAACCGTCAAGCAAATCAATTTGAGCAACACCGTCCACCTCCTCCACAAGCCTACATCACTACTTCCTCTGTATCTCCATCATCCTCGTACTGGTACCCAGACAGTGGGGCAACCCATCATGTTGCGGCCGATCCCAACCTGCTGATCGATCCACAAGTATACATCGGCAATGACAAACTCTTTATCGGAGATGGATCAGGTTTGCACATTCTTACTTCTAGGCATGCATCCTTACAAAGTTTGTCTAGACCACTAACTCATTAAAACATCCTGCATGTACCGTCAATCACCTGAAATTTATTATCTGTTAGACAATTTATTAATGATAATAACGTTTACATTGAGTTTCATCCTGATCAATGTCTGGTTAAGGATCGTCATACCGGGCAGGTACTTCTTAAAGGACACACTGAAGCGGGAATGTATCGTCGAGACACCGCAAGTCAGCCACGAGCATATGTCGAGGAATACATAACAACAGATCAATGGCACGAATGCCTTGGTCATCCTTCTTTTAATGTTTTATGCACAATGATTTCTCATTTTGGTTTGCCTTCTAGTCAACTACCAAAACCTTATGTTTGTTCATCATGCGCTTTATCTCGTTCTAAAACCTTTGAACCCTTACAACTTATTCACCTAGACTTATGGGGTCTCGCTCCAGTTAAGTTGCATTTAAATTTTCATTATTATGTTATTTTTATTGATGACTATAGTAAGTACACCTAGCTCTATCCGTTGAAATCAAAAAGTGATGTATTCAATATTTTTCTTCAATTTCAATCGTTTGTCGAACGTCGGTTTTCGCAAAAATCCTCTCCTTCCAATCTGACTAGGGATGAGAATTCCAAGCACTCCATAAACATTTCAAAGATTGCGGCATTCATCATCGAGTATCCTGTCCGCACACGCCTCAGCAGAACAGAACGCTGAGCGCAAGCACCGTCACATCATCGAGACGGGTTTGACACTACTCAACCATGCTTCTCTTCCACAAACTTACTGGGATGAACCAGCTGCCACCGCAACTTATCTCATCAACCGCATGCCGTCGCCAGTCTTAGAGCACCAATCTCCTTACGAACGACTTTTTCAAGGTATGTGATAACACCGTAAATTCGGTCTTTATTTCATGCTATTAGCCCAATTTTATGCATTTAAAGAGCTTAAAATGGGGTTGTTATCATCCATTTACATGAAAAAAGCTATTTTCAAGTGATTTCTAATTTTTCCCTAATTTTCTGTTAATTCTATGAATTTTAAGGGATTTATTTGAGCTTGAAATAATTACTTTTGAATGAAAATGGCAAGATTAATATTTGACTTCGAGATTTATCAGTACGGGGATGAATCAGAGAATTTTCTAGGATTTTTTACGATTTTTTAGGATTTTTCTGAGATTTATTTGAAGAGGAAATGCATATTTCTAAGAAAAAAGGTATATTTATAAGGAAACAAATGAGTATTAAGATAATTTTCGAACTTTGAAGCGTTTATTGTAAATTTTTGTTGCAATTATACCCTCAAAACAGCTCTCGGTCGTGGTTGCAGGTGTAAAGATGTTATTTAAAATTTTCTAGGGTTTTATTGCAAATGATTTAATATTTGTTTTAATATTTTTTGGAAAAAAACAGGAGGAGAGAGAATGCGCAAAGGGCATATACACAAATATTTTTTGGGCAGCGTCCATCCGTAATTGCTTGTTTTAAAATGGGTTTTGCCGCAAAAAGGCCAAAGAGTTTTCGCGTGTCGACGTGGCGTCATGGTGGCCGTTGGCTGAGAATCCGACGGCGCTTGAGGAGGGGTCGGCGCCGGGAGGTAAGTTCACCGCCCGCGCGGTGCGTATAACGCGCATGCACGGGCGGTGACGTGGCGCTTGCGCATTCGCCCGCGTGGCGAGAAAGGCATGCGCCACGTGCGTGTTATATTTATACTCCTGATTTGTTTTACCTTTTTTCTGTCTATTTTTATTTTTCGCTAGGGGGTACGTAGCGCAACGAGAAGGCACCCGCCTGAAGAAGTTGAAACGTCCCCGCCAATGAAAAGACGACACCTCAGCGAGCGGTTAGAAGAAGAAAAAAAATGATTTAATCCAATGGCTAATATTGGTTTAAATTCATTTATTCATAACTTTTGATCCATAAGTCTGATTGAGATGAATTTTTTATAGATTTGCTCGTCTTGATCCCCTCCTTCTATCTATATGTTGGATTATTGAGATCAAGCCTGCATTGATAGATAAATTTTAATTACTCATTAGGGGTAAAATGGTAATTTTTGCCATTTTACATAGGTATAAAAGCCGAATTTCGAGAGGAGGGGGTCATTCTTGATGGTTCTCTATCACAGCTGCAAGACAGAGAGGAGCCCCAGCCTGGATCAACATGTTTGGTACATTTCCCTTCTTTGTATTTGAATTTTGGTGCATTTTGAATGAAATTAGTTTGATTTCTTGATTGTTCTTCTTGATTCTGGTCTGAAACTCTAAATCTCTTGGCTTGAGCGGCATGTACAATCCCTGATTAGGATTGAGAGGAGAAATTGAGAGATTTAACTAGGTATTCAACTGCATGCCCAAAGAAAACTCTAAAAAAAACTTTGAATTCTAGGGTATTAAAACTTTGTTTTTTTTTATTTTTATTATCTAATATTGTAGTCAGTTCTGAATTATCAATTCTACAAAAACAAACAAACCAAATCAAAACTTTCTTCTTAAATCCCTCTAAAGTGAATTCCTTGATCCTCTCATATGGATTAATTAATTCAACTTAGAGTTCCCTAAATTCTTCTTCTCTTCCCATCTCTTCTACCTCCCTCTCTAAATTCCCTTTTCTAATTAGGTTAAATTGATCTTCATTGAAGATCAAGTTAGTCCTAATTATTAAAAAAATCATCAAATTGAACTCCTTACTAGCCTCCCTTCGACGATACCTTCACTCATCATTGTGCATCTTAAGTGAGGTTTTAGAAATTTTATTGTATAAGCTAAAATTGACAACGACAAAGGTTAAAATTGCATAAATTTTATCCCTATTTTTGGCTTATCAGTATGCCCGACTTAATGTTTCTCAAAACATTTGGTTGTCTGTGTTTTCCCAATTTGCAAGCATATGCACCCAACAAGTTAGCAGCAAGATCAGACCGCTGCCTCTTTTTGGGATATAGTGCACATCATCACGGGTACAGATGTCTCTCTCTCACCTCTGGTAAGATTTACATTTCTCGCAATATTATCTTTGATAAAATTACTTTTCCATATAAACAATCTCAATTGTCATCGACACTCCGTTCTGTCCAAAATCCTTCACCTCAGTTAGCATGCACACACCCTGTTTCAACCTTTTAGCATTTATCATCGTCTCTCAGTTCTGTCGAGACCAACCAACCACCAATTTTGCCCACCATCTCTCCACCTCAGTCACCTATATTACCTTCACCCACGGCCTCTTCGAGTCAACCTACGTCTCATTCAACCGCTTCCGAACGCTCGCATTCTAAACCATCGTCCTCCAACACCAATAACTCTACATCATACTCTGCATCGCCACACTTCCGCTCTCTCAGTTCCATTTACCGCCAAACTAGTCATCTTGCCACCACTGCTCATCCCGCTACCTGTTTCACTGCCTCTACTCAACTCCGCGAACCTCAAACCTACACGCAAGCATTGCAGCACCCTTCTTGGCGAAAGGCTATGCTCTCCGAATACCAAGCTCTCGTTCGTAACCACACTTGGGTCCTTGTACCTGCTCCTGATGCCCGCTCCTCCATCCTCGTATGTAAATGGATCTTTCGTCTTAAAATGCACCCTGATGGCACCGTTGAACGCTACAAGGCACGCCTTGTTGCTCAAGGCTATCACCAGACTACGCGCATCAACTTCAATGAAACTTTCAGCCCCGTCATCAAGGTAACATCTATCCGATTATTACTATCTATTGTTGTGTCTCGCCGCTGGCATATTCATCAATAAGACGTCTCGAACGCATTTCTACATGGGGATTTACATGAAACAGTGTATATACGCCAACCACTGGGATTTCACCATCCCATGTTTCCCAATCATGTTTGTCTTCTTAAGAAATCACTTTACGGTTTAAAACAGGCCCCGAGAGCCTGGTTTCTCAAGTTATCCCAATATCTCATCAGTCTTGGTTTCACTGGCTCACGCACTGACTCATATTTGTTTTTTAAGATCACTCCTTCGACCTCGCTTTATCTCCTGATCTATGTTGATGACTTTCTCATAATTGGCTCGGATCGACGGGGTGTATCTGATCTTCTTTCTCATCTTCATAAAGTTTTTGCCATTCGTGATCTTGGTCCTGCCAGCCACTTTCTCGGCATTCAACTCCTCTCTCATCCCCAAGGATTATTTCTCTCGCAAACGTATTATATCCATACAATTCTAAACCGGGCCAACATGCTAACATGCAACCCCACCGTCACTCCGGCACCAACGTCTCTCATGACCCACACAACCGACACATGAGATGCCACATTGTACCGTCAAATTGTTGGGTCTTTACAATATCTCACTCTATCCCGTCCTGACATTTGTTTTGCTATCAACAGAGCCTGTCAACATATGCACAATCCGCAACCCACGTGTTGGAAGGCAGTAAAACACTTACTCTGCTATCTTAAAGGAACCCAACATGTAGGACTCATCTTTTATCGAAATTCTTATTCTTCACTAAGTTTATTTAGTGATGCAGATTGGGCAGGAGACAACAATGATCGTCGGTCTATGATCGGATACTTAATATATCTCGGCAAGAACTTGATCTCCTGAAACTCCAAAAAGCAAGACACCATTTCAATATCAAGCACAGAAGCATAATACAAGTCAATGGCCAAGGTCACCTCTGAATTCATCTGGATCCGATCACCTATGAACGAGTTACAGTTAAAAATTGAACAGACCCCAGTTTTATGGTGCGACAATGTGGGAGCAACTTACTAGCTCAAAATCCTGTTTTACATGCAAGAACCTAGCACGTTGAGATTGATTTCCATTTTGTTCGTGAATGGGTAGCAGTCAGTCAAGTCAAGATCATGTTCACCTCCAGTCAAAATCAACCGGCTGATATGCTCGCCAAGAGTCTGGCAAAGCAGCCTTTTTTGCGACTTCGACCCAAGCTCAACCTTTTTCCACACATGAGCTTGACAGGGGATGTTAAAGTCAACAATGCAGACACGTTGGCGGTAACGTGTTCTCCTTGTCATCATGAAGATACGGCGAAGGAAGACACGAAGACTCCAACGGGCCTCACAGGCCATCATCGTCAATAACTTCCAAGACACGCGCCTTACCCATGTTTAAGTAATAATGACTTAACCTAACCACGGTTGAGACAACCTTACCATGGTTAGGTTAAGGTCTCCACTGTAGTCTATAAATACACATACGATGTACTGAACAACCATCCTTCTCCTTTCTATTATTTCCATCAAGTTTGTTTTTGTCTTCTCGTGTGAAGTTCTTCCTTTCTGTCTATAAGGGTGTAACCTTAAAGTTTATCAGGGAGAGAGGGCCTTGAGAGAGGAGTGGAGAGCAGCAGGAGAGGGTGAGAGAGAGAGAGGGAGAGAGGAAGAGAGGGAGAAGGAGAGATGGCCTTGGGGGAGAGGAGGGGAGGGGGAGCAGGAGAGAGGGGGAGAGGGAGGGAGAGGGAGAGGAAGAGAGGGCGAGAGAGAGATGGCCTTGAGAGAGAGGAGAGAGGAGGAGAGGGAGTGGGAGAGAGGGAGACAGGAGGAGGGAGAGCGGGAGAGAGGGTGAGAGAGGGGGAGAGGACAAGAAAGAGAGAGGGGGAGAGGAAGAGCGGGAGAGAGCGTGAGAGAGAGAGAGGGAGAGAACAAGATAGAGAGAGGTGGAGATGGAGATCGGGAGAGAGGGTGAGAGAGAGGAGAGCGGGAGAGAAGGTGAGAGAGAGAGAGGGAGAGAATGAGATAGAGAGAGGAGGAGAGGGAGATCGGGAGAGGGTGAGAGAGAGGAGAGCGGGATAGAAGGTTAGAGAGAGAGAGGAGAGAAACGACATTGAGAGAGGAGGAGAGGGAGATCGAGAGAGAAGGTAAGAGAGAGGAGGAGAGAGCGAGATAGAGAGAGGGATAGAGGGAAAGAAAATGAGTGGAAGAGAATGAGAATGGGAGCAATGGAAAGAGGGAGCGAGGGATGGAGAGCGAATGAGAGAGAAAGGCCGGAAGGGAGAGGGAGAGAGAGAGAGGAAGAGCGGGTGAAAGAGTGAGGAAGAGAGGAAGGAGAGCGGGAGAGAGGGGAGAGAAATAGAGGGAGAGAATGAGATAGTGAGACGGATAGAGGGAAAAAAAACGAGAGGGAGAGAGTGAGAACGGGACAGAGGAGAAAGGGTGGGTGGGAGGAGGGAGGAGTGTGAGACTGGAACAGAGGGAGAGAAAGAGCGGGAGAGAGAACGAACGGGAGAGAGTGAGAGAGAACGAGCGGGAGAGAGGGAGAGACAACGACAGAACGAGAAAGAGAGATAGGAGAGAGAACGTGCAGGCGAGAGGGAAAGAGGACGACAGAGAGAGAGAACGAGCGGGAGAGAGGGCGAGAGGACGAAAGAGAGAGAGGGAGAGAGAACAGGGGGAGAGAGGGGGAGAGGGAGAGGGAGCAGGTGAGAGAGTAACGGTCTTCGGTCCGGTTCGATGTGCGAACCGGACCCAGACTGGAAGGTTCGGTCAGCCCAAAAAAGGCTGACCGATGGACCTGTTCGGTCCAGTCTGACCGAACTTCGGTCAGACCGTGTCCTTCCCTACTTATAATTAGAGGAGGTAAAAGTCACTGAACGCTCATTGTCCCCTCCAAACTTCATCTCACCTCTTCTAGATCTCTCCCTTTTTTAGGTTAACATCCATTTGATTTAGCCCCTCAGTTCATCTAGTCTAACAAAAAATTAACCTATCCTCAATGTCATTTCATTCAAGCTCAAGAGAAAATACGGTTACCATTCATCTACCTAATTTACTGCTAATAAGTAAAATTATTATGTTTTTATTCTGAGCTCATAGTCTATAACCTTAAATTTTTCTCATTTCCTTCTTTATTTTCCTTGAAACATTCCATCTGATTTTTTGTCTGGATCTTATCTTCTATGATTGATATTAAAAACATTTAGAAATACTGACTAATACAATAGATATTTCACTTATGATTTTGAGGTGATCTTTATGTTTTCCTTTCGATTTTTTCATGTTAATTTTTCCTGCTTATTTCTTATTGTTTTCTGTTTTAGTCTTCTTTATCTCTGATATTCCTTTTTTAAGCTTGAATTTTGTGTGATCTTCCTGAAATTCAACTATCAGCACCCAAAAGATAGAAAGAAACTATTGTTACTGTGTTTGTCAAGGATAAGAATAAGAAGAGAAGAATAGCCTGAATGAGAGGGGAGTGGGGCGCAGAATTTTGGATGAAGGCCCAGAGTTCAAACCCTTAGATTTTTAATTGCTCTTGGAACATTTAGCCTCCCACCTAGGCACCCTCTTTAGAAAGCTCCAACATTTATACCTGAAACAGACTAAAAGAGAGCAAGAGAACGTAAGAAGATAATTAAAAATGGAGTTTTCTGGGAAAAGGGTTCAAAACGGCAGAAGGGTCCAAAATAATCTGAATGGTTAGAACAATTTTTAGGGCCCAATCTTGATCTGTTCCAAGGGATGACCTGATCCATAGGCAAATTAATTAATGGGTTGTAGATCAGATCAAATATTTAATGAATTTGATCCAAAGGCCCTTCATGCATGATGAGCCCACATATCCAACCATAGAATTGCTTTTTAGACACCAAAAAATGTGGGTAGGGTGGCCCAGTTTACTGGGACCTATCATATTGGGCAAACAGGTTGATCTAATTAATCAGATGTTCAAGCATATCTGATACCTTTTATCCCAGCATTCGTACAAATGGGTTATGTGAAGCTTTAAATTTAATATTTCAAATTATAAATATGAATTCTTCTTATTTATATTTTAAATTTTACTCTAGAGGCAAGTGGAACATGGATGACTATTATGTCGTTCCCACACGTGATCCAACTGAGAAAAGTGTTATATGAGGACCTTGAGATCAAATATAGAATGTTTCTTGCCATTCCATGTGCTACTTATTTCTCCAAAACACAAGATCCAACGCATAACCCAAACTGGATTCCTCCTTTTTATTCTCCTTTGGGGGAGGGATCTAGGGAATTCGATGAATTGAGGATGTTAAGAATTTCTTCATCTTTTAATGCTTGAAAATCAACTCAAATAAGCTATCAAAATCATGAAAACTAAGAAAAAATATTTTAAGCTATCAAGGTCTTCATATCTCATACTTTGTAGTAAAAGCAGGTGAATTGATTAATCGCAATGCTATGCACTATTTTTTGCCTTTTAAGCTTTAAACTATGTATTCACATACAAATATTCTTTTGTGAATTAATATAGACAAACTATAATTAAATAATATATTAGGCTGAAATATGATAAATAAATGCTATTATGATGGATGTATCCCATTGTCAACAGCATTTTCTACTTTTAGTAGTTTCTGAATATTAAATTTGTCCCTGTCATAATTATTTTAATGTCAAAATTATTTCTCCTTTAGAAATATGTACTATGATACACCTGATAATCATACCTTATCAAATTTTCACTCAATTGTTTGATGACATGTTAATCTTGGTCCTCATTAGTCTTTCAAAATGGTCATCATCCTGGTTCAAATACTAGTTGTCTTAAGAAAAAAAGTAAACCATGATAAATTTTACCGAATTACTCTAAAACCATGAAGAATAAATTTCATAAGTAAAACTTAAAATTTACCGAAAAGATATGAAGGTTTTTTAGAGTTTTAAATTTTGAATAGATCTTTTGTTCTTAATTATTCCTTACGTAGAAAATTATTGCGAGTTTTAAAACACTACGAAATAATTGTGGATACAGAGTGAGAGAACAAGAGATCTAGAGATATTGAGTGCCATAGAACAATGGATTGAAAGGTTGATGGAAATATAGATAAGAGAATGAGAGATTGAGTGGGATACAGTTCCAGAGACACTCTCTCAATCTTTTTCTCTCTCACACTCTCTCCCTCTCTCACTCTTTCTTCCCATCTCACCCTTAACCTCAATAATTCATTTTTTTCCATCCTCTTACTATATTATTCAAACCACCTGTCTCACTGTAACATTCCGTCTTACTCTTTCATTCTGTTATTCTCTCATTCTTTCCCTCTTTCTCACTCCGTTTTTCTTTCTTGCCCTCTGACTCTCTCATTCTTTCTCATCCTCTCACTTCGTTATTCTGTATTGTTCTCTAACTCTCTCATTAATTCTCACTCTCTCACTCATTCTTTCTTGCTCTCTAACTCTTTCAATCCTTCTCACTTTTCTCACTCTGTGTTTTCTTTCTTGCTCTCTAACTCTCTCATTCGTTCTCTCACTCTCACTACGTTCTTCTTGCTTGCTCTTTAATTCTCTCATTCATTCTCACATTCCAACTTTCTCACTCTTTCACACTCTCACTCTCCAATTATCTAACTCTCTCCCTCTCACACTCTCATTTTATCACTCTCTCACTCTTTCAATCTCTCACTTTCTTACTTTCTGAAACACACACTCTCTCTTACTCTCTCACTTTCTGACTCTCTTTCTCTCTTACGCTCTCAATTGCCCTCTCTCATTCCCAATCTCTCCCTCTGCCACTCTCTCATTCTCTCAATCATTCTTACACTCACACTGTCTCCCTCTTTAACTCTCTCCCTCCCTCTCTCTCACATTCTCTCGCTCTTCTCACTTTCATGTCGCTTTCTCTCCATCTCTTCCTCCCTCATTCTCTCATTTTCTCAATATATCTCTCTCTCACACCATCTCTCTTCTCATTTTATTATTCAGATCGAGAAACGGAACCTGCTACGAATCAATAAAGTTGAGTAAAGCCGAGGTATTCTTGGGTTCTATTCAATTTTATAATCTTTCCTTTGACGTATGATTTATGCTTCTAGTGAAGAATAAATGATTTACACTATATGGATGAGTATGAAGGGCACCCAGAAATGATTTACACTTCTAGTCAACTGTAACTTTGACTAGTCAAGCTGAGCGAAATGATACTGGACTGAGATCTAGACCGAACTTCAGGTCTAGGTTTATGTTTTTGCTAAAATCATACCGCGCCCTTCCCTTCTTGTACTGTAGTGTTCTCACAATAGAAACTCAGAGATGTAGTTGAATTACAATAAAAAGAATACAATAATGATCCCCAGCTTTCACTCTTTCCCTCAATTTTATTTACTCCCATGGATCCAAACCCTTCAAAGAATATTTACAAGCAGAAATCCATAAATGTCGGCGACTCAAGCATAGTCACCAGAGTAACAATGGCTAGTCAACCTGATCCAATTGGTAACAGACTGAGATCAAGACTGGGCTGAACTTCAGGTCTAGGTTTAGTTTTTTACTAAAACCATACCACACCCTTCCTTTCTTGTACTGTAGTGTTTGCAGGATAAAAACTCCGAGATCTAGTAATAAATATGTTGTTTAAATTGCAATAAAAAGAATACAATAATGATTTTATTTCCTCCCATGGATCTTACCCCTTAAAAGAATATTGACTGCTGGGCAACTACTCAAGCGAATTCACCGGTGTTTGCTGAGTTGGCGAGAGGTCTTGACCACCACGTCGTCCTACCCCGGACGAGCTCCGGGCCACTCTCGAGCCGGAGAAGGTGGCTGCACTCCACGTCATCGTCCGCGTCAGCGTCGACGTGGCCTTCGATTGTAGTGAGAGATCGAACCTCTTCACCCTTCTGACATTCTTTCCGATACTCCATCACCAGGCCGACCAGCACACGACTCTCCATGATCGACGCGGGGACGTTCTGTACATGTATTTAAACAGATCAATGTCATGATACTAAGTTTTTGTAAAAATATTTTTATATTTCAATGTCATCATAGTAAGTTTCCGATGAGAAGAATGATATATATATATATATATATATCAAGGGGGAGAGAAGAGAAAAAGTTGGTCGTTACATTCAGGAGCCAGTGGATGTATTTCACATTGTTTACATGCTGGTTGCAGTCAAGGTCTGTCCAGCGGGCCTGAAATACCAACAGAGATGAATGGGTGGACGATAAAATAGATATATTGTTACTTCGGTAGGGAGAGAGATAGATAGATAGATAGATAGATAGATAGATAGATAGATAGATAGATAGATAGATAGATAGATAGACAGATAGATAGATAGATAGATAGATAGATAGATAGATAGATAGATAGATAGATAGACAGATAGATAGATAGATAGGTGAATGTTCTTACCTTTAAACCTGTGAGAACGTTAGTTGATTCCTCTTCGTCGATCTTCGATAGCTTCTTGTTGTCGTCTGGCATAATGGATTCTCTTTCGAAGAAGAATGGCGTTATTTCTGCTTTGACCTCTTCAGGCATTTTAGACAGTCTCCTTGTGTGCCTGTTCATCATTACCAACGTGCTGCATCCCCGACCAAAAGAGTAAGAATAACAGGTGTATTCGTGTGAGAGAGAGACAGATAGAAGAAATAATTTTTTTCTTTAAGGAAGATAGATTGAAAGCGTAGAAGAAGAAGAAAACAAAGTAATTTCTCATATCAAGGAAGAGAAACACATAAAATAAGAAAAAAATCATTTGTAAAACTCAGAGGGACAGAGAGAAAGAGGAGGAGGAAGAAGAAATAATTTACCATCCTAGGAGGGAGAGAAAGAGAAGAAGAAGAAGAAATAACTTACCATCTCAGGAGGGAGAGAAGAAGAAGAAGAGGAAGATGAGGAAGAAGAAGAGAGAGAGAGAGAAGAAGAAGAAGAAGAAGAAGAAGAAGAAGAGAAAGATGAGGAAGAAGTAAGAGCGAGAAAAAGAAGAAGCAGAAGAAGAAGAAGAAGCAGAAGAGGAAGAAGAGGAAGAAAAAGAAGAAGAAGAGAGAGAGAAGAGAGAGAGAGAGGAGAGAGGGAGAGGAGAAAAAGAAGAAAGAGGGAGAGAGGAAAAGAAGAGAGAAAAAAAAGAAGAGGAGAGAGAGAGAAGAAGAAGAAGAGAGGAGAAAAAAAAGAAGAAAAAGAGAGAGAGAGAGAGAAGAAGAAGAAGAATAAGCGAGAGAGAAAGAAGAACAAGAATAAGAGAGAGAGAAAAATAAGAATAAAAATAAGAGAGTGAGAGAGAAGAAGAAGAAGAATAAGAGAGAAGAAGAATAATAATAATAATAAGAGAGAGAAGTAGAAGAAGAAGAATAAAAGAGGAGAATAATAATAATAATAATAATAATAATAATAATAATAATAATAATAATAAGAGAGAGAGAAGTAGAAGAAGATGAATAAGAGAGGAGAATAATAATAATAATAGTAATAAGAGAGAGAGATAAGTTGTAGAAGAAGAATAAGAGAGAGAGGAGGAGGAGAAGAAGAGAGAAAGATAAGAGAAAGAGAGGAGAGAGAAAGAAAGAGACAGAAGGAGAGAGATAGAAGAGGAAGAACAAGAAGAACATGAAGAAGCCATCACCTTGACGCACTGGCAATGGCTCTGCCTGTGCGAGCGTCCCGAAAATACCACTCTCGCCGCATTCCATGCTTTCCGGCGGAGGACACCCAACTGTCTATTTCCACAACATCCTCCCTGACAAAACACCGGCTACCATTAACTTTAATCAAAGCAACACCCGAAATTCCAAGATCAGAAAAAAAAAAAATCAATCGCACAAAAACTCCAACATTGAAAACTCAACTCACCAAACTGGGTAACGTTCCACGACCACCTGAAGCTTCGCCACAACCCAGACGAGCCCTCTCTTGCTCATTTCTTGCGTTACTCCAAACCCATCGTGTAACACGCCGGTAACTCTTGCGTGGTTCAACGATGTCTCCTGAACAAATAAAAAACCAAAAAAAAATCATGGGCTACCACCTTGGAAGTCCTCTCCTTACACCCACTTAAGAAAAACTTCAAATTTAAAAATAAGAGTTATCGGCGTTCAATCATTGTTCAGAATATCGCCTACCTGTAAATGGTTCATCACCGTCACCATTGAACATGTTTTATCAGCTCCAACTTCGTATGATCTGATGGAGAAGCTCTGCCTGAAGATTAATCCCCCATGAACGAGCTCGCCCTCGTCAAACGCATACGCTGGCTCTTCCTTGATTTGTCTGCTAGTTTCCAATAACATTGGATTGATTCCCACAGAAACTAAGGACAGAAAGCCATCCTCAACGGTTAGAGAGCCAGTCTTCAGACTGTTCTTGCTTCCGTTGATTTCTTGAGCAGATTGCAAGCCGGCCTTAACGCGCATTCTCCCGGAGAACGACGTGTAACGTTTCGATTTCAGTCCCAGTTTCGTAGATTTAACGCAGACCTCTCCGGCAAGAACAGCGGCGGCGGCCATGGCTTGATAATAAAGCAGCTGATCAAGAAAACAGTAGTTAATACAGATTTTAATATGGACAAGAATCAATGGAATCTGGTTTATGATTTTTATCAGAGCACTAACGCCAGATTAATCCCGTATGTAAGTAGTTTAAACGAGGTGATCTATCGTTTAAATAGATAAATACGGATAAGGGAAATGACGACAGATTAAACGTTCGTCTACTCCAACCATTGATGGGGCTGATGAAATAAATACTAGGGAATTAAAACTCACCGTTTGAAGTTCTTGTTGCTTTTCTCCAACTTCTCAAGTGGAAACGATATTAACAAGAGGTGAGGAACAAGAAGAAGAATGCTGCGTTCTGCTGAGTGCAGATCAAGAACACCGGGCAGGGCATAAATATAGCTCTTGATACCATAACAATTATGGTATAATTTATTTATTCCCAGACTCGCCGCAGTCATCACACGATCTTGAATCTTGAGTGGTATAATTTATTTATTCCCAGACTCGCCGCAGTCATCACACGATCTTGAATCTTGAATCGGAGAAGTTAGTCTAACAAGGATTGCACTTGTTCTAAATTGTACGTCCGGAAACCAACGGCTGTCGTCCTTTTCTATGTTTGTAATTCTTAAATATTCTACAGTGGCGGCAAAAACAACGAGCTATACGCTCCTAGTTTTGGTTTTTGTTACAAATTTCATACCGCTCGTAGTCAAAATAAGAGTTCCATGGTCGAATATCTCACGACTCTGTGACTCGTGGCATTAATCGATTGAACAAAAGTCGACGTATCACGGCTCTAGCAGCGAAACTAAGGTGGGCCAGATGATTTGAACCTGTTAAGTCTAAAAAAAATACGTATTTGTCTTCAGGCAGATTTTTTTGAAGGTTGAGCCTGATAACCTCACCGACAAAAGATTAGGAATAATTTAAGGATAATATATTTGACTAAAATTTCTTCATATGCCTATGTGCGCACTATTTTAAACCTTATTTGAGTACATTGAGTTAGTGTGTTCAGTGCACGGTATAATTCATTTTGCACATATATATTATGTATATATATATATATGAGCTGATCGTTTTTAAGCTAGAGTTTTACTTTTATTGACTCGAGTTTGGATGTCTTATTTGAACCTGTTGTGTCTCAAAAAAAGACGTATTTGTTTGAAGACTGTTTTTAGAAGGTTGAGCCTGATAACATCTCCCATCATATTTTTGTGTTTAGCCATTTCTGAGTTAATCAATACAAGTTATAATACCTTGTAGAATGAATATTACATGACATGGACGACGATTCGGGATTCATGTAATGAAAACGAAGATAAATTAGATTAAACTAAAATGATGCAGCAGATGAATAATTAACAGATACAATAATTGATGATCTAAGATTAGGGTGGAGTCAAAGTCTATTGGAAGAAAACCCGTATTTTAGAAGTGATCATCTAATAGAATGTATATCAAATTGATCAAACGAGGAATTTCAACACAATATAACAAATTGAAAAATCTGATAGTATTCCAATAAATGGACTTATAATTAGGGAAGGACACGGTCTGGTCTCGGTCTGGTTTACCGGAAAGCTAAACCTAGACCTGAAGTTCGGTCCGGTCTCGGTCTCGGTCCGGGCTCGGTCGGGTCAGGTCTTCGGTCGGTCATGTTGACTAGTCAATGTTAAGTTGACTTGGTCATCTCACTGGCATCTAATGTCACCTCTGGTGCTGAAGCAGTGTTGAATAATGAGAGAGTGAAAGGGGGATAATGAAAGAGTGTGAGAATAAGAGAGGGAGTGACACTGAGATAGTGCAAAGGCAAAGAGAATACCACAGGAAGAGAGAGAGAGAGAGAGAGAGAGAGAGAGAGAGAGAGAGAGAGAGAGAGAGAGAGAGAGAGAGAGAGAGAGAGAGAGAGAGAGAGAGAGAGAGAGAGAGAGAGAGGAGAGGGGGAACGAGAGGGGGAGAGCCTGAGAGGGAAGTAAGGGGGAGAGAGGGAGGGGGAGCAGGCGAGAGGGAGGGAGTTCAATAGAGAGAGATTGAGAGAGGGAGAGAGTGTGTGAGAGAGAATGAGAGAGGGAGAGCAAAAGAGAGGGCGAGAGAGAGAGAGGACTAGAGGGAGAGAGGCGTAGAAGAAGAGCAGGAGAGAGGGTGACAGAGAAAGGGAGAGAGATGGAGTGACAGAGAGCGGGAGACAGAACGAGAGGAAGAGCAGGAGAGAGTTTGAGAGGAAAGGGGAGAGAGGGGGAGGGAGAGGGATGTTAAAGTCAATGACGCAGACACCTTGGCGTGCGTGTTCTCCTGGTCATCGTGAAGATACGGCAAAAGAAGACACGAAGACTCCAACGGGCCTCACAGGCCATCATCGTCAGCAACTTCCAAGACACGCGCCTTCCCCATGTCTAAGCAATCATGACTTAACCTAACCACAGTTGAGTTAACCTTACCATGGTTGGGTTAAGGTTTACTCTCGTAGTCTATAAATACACATACGATGTACTGAACAACCATCCTTCTCCTTTCTATTATTTCCATCAAGTTTGTTTTTGTCTTCTCGTGTGAAGTTCTTCCTTTCTGTCTCTAAGGGTGTAACCCTAAAGTTTATCATAGTATCAGAGCGTGTGGTGGAATCGATGGATCAGGAGCTCCTCGGAGAAGAAGGTATCTCTGAAGCGTCGTCCACAGACCCACAGTCTGCTCCGAGAAAAGTCGTCACTCTAAAGGCTCCTTCCATGATACCACCCAATGTGGTTACATCGCTCAAACTGTCGAAAGACAACTACGACTGAATCTTAAAATACCATCGATTACTAACACACATTACAGATGCCCCACCTCTTGAGGCACGAGATCCCGAAGATGAATGGTGGGATCGTGACCAAAATGTCATGGGGTTTGTTTTGTCGTCTATGACTGAATCAGTCATCGGTTGCGTCACCGAAGCATGAACAGCCAAAGCAGCATGGGATATTGTGGCAGAAAACTTGGCATCTTCATCCGAAGCTTGCATCCAAGAATTATTGGGGAGACTGCACACCCAACTCAAAGGTAATCATACGCTCGAAGAATACATTACACAGTTTTGCGTCATCAACAGTGCACTAGCCGCCTCTGTGGAAAAAGTGGATCAACGAACACTCACCCGAGCCCTACTCAGAGGATTGGGGCCTCAGTATGCACCAGTCATTACAACAGAGCTAGTGCACATCTAATGTCTCTTGAGACAGTAATCTCTCAACTGAGAGATCATGACTCTATGCTTGTTCGTCATCAAGCCCACAAGGAGCCTGAGTTCCCACCAATGGCAAATCAAGCTCAAGCAACCACAATCGGCAACAACATCCAAAGAAAAGCTAGAACTGACAACAATCGAGATCGTGGTGGTTTTGGCAGGAATGACAGTCGAGGATGGGGAAGACACAACAATCAAAGTCGACAAGCTCTGAGAAATTCCGAGAAAGAAGAAGGGGCGAGTTTATGAGCGAAAAAACTGATATTACGCAATTGTTACTGTCCATCTTGATCAGCCGAGTGAGTGAGCGTTTAGGCGCTTAGCGAGCATGCAGATTTAAGTATTTAACTGTATTCTACTTCTTGGGGTTATTTATTCCGTGACCTCTGACAGATGCACAAAGGTTATGAAAGAACCTCATATATACCTTGACAACTCAATCCAGAAACAAGATCAGACGTTATTCCGGTTCGTCTCCATTTTCGTGAAACTATTAGTCCACCCCGGTGAAATGCGGTTCCGACGTGCCTAGAGGTCAGAGGCGAATCCATTCACGCTCGTTGCGCCTCCCTTCTTTATTCGCTTTGCCCCTTCAGAACCTTCGGACTTCGTACCATGCATCACCTTCGGTGATTAGAATCGCAATCCAACAACTCCATAAAGAGGCGGCTGCGGTGGGAGTAGGCTCTAAAGTCAGAATGGAGGGCCCCCATTTTGGAATATAGGTGTCCGAGAATGGAACCGAGGTTATGGGAGTAAGTGGAGTTGGGCGGCGTTCAATTTCTATAAGGGATAGATACTTCTTCCCGGCCGGCGGTATCATTGATCGCCCGCTATCTGGCTGAGAAAAAGGTGGTCCAGAAGCTTGCGTTCTTGAAGAACGATCAGATCTTTCGTTTTGATTGACAAAATTTGGACCTAGCGAAAAGGATCACTTTTTTAATTCAAACCCCAATCTGCTCTCGCTTGCTGCTACTGACGGGGTCTCGGTTGATTTCCTGGAAGCGGAGAATCTTCAGATTCAGACGCGACTGATGGAGCTATGAGCAGGAGCAAGAACTGGTCATCGAGCACTAGAATGTTATGATCGATTCAATCGCTCATTCATACCACAAGATCCTCGCACGAATCAGAAATTCTTCACTGACAGCAAAAGCAACTACAACCGCCAAGCAAATCAATTTGATCGACATCGTCTACCTCGTCCACAAGCGTACAGCACTACTTCCTCTATATCTCCATCATCATCCTACTGGTACCCAGACAGTGGGGTAACCCATCATGTTGCAGTTGATCCCAACCTCCTGATCGATCCACAAGTATACACCGGCAATGAAAAACTATTTATCGGAGATGGATCAGGTTTGCACATCCTTACTACTAGACATGCATCCTTATAAAGTTCGCCTAGACCACTAGCTCTTCAAAACATCTTGCATGTACCATCGATCACCTGAAATTTATTATCTGTTAGACAATTTACTAATGATAATAACGTTTACATTGAGTTTCATCCTGATCAATGTCTGGTTAAGGATCGCCGTACCGGCCAGGTACTTCTCAAGGGACGCACTGAAGCGAGAATGTATCGTCTAGACACTACAAGTCAACCGCAAGCATATGTCGGGGAATGCAGAACAACAGATCAATGGCACGAACGCCTTGGTCAAACTTCTTTTAAAATTTTGCGCACAATGATTTCTCGTTTTGGATTGCCGTCTAGTCAAGTACCAAAATCTTATGTTTGTTCATCATGCGCTTTATCTAAAACGCACAAATTACCCTTCTCTTTATCTCTTTCTAAAACCGTTAAACCCGTACAACTTATGCACTCAGACTTATGGCGTCCAGCTCCAGTTAAGTCACATTTAAATTTTCATTATTATGTTTTTTTTATTGACGACTATTGTAGGTACACATGGCTCTATCCGTTGAAATCAAAAAGTGATGTTTTCAATATTTTTCTTCAATTTCAATCGTTCGTTGAATGTCGGTTTTCCACAAAAATCCTCTCCTTCCAATCTGATTGGGGAGGAGAATTCCAAGCACTTCATAAATATTTCAAAGATTACGGCATTCATCATCGAGTATCCTGTCCGCACACGCCTCAGCAGAACAGAACGCTGAGCGCAAGCACCGTCACATCATCGAGACGGGTTTGACACTACTCAACCATGCTTCTCTTCCACAAACTTACTGGGATGAACCAGCTGCCACCGCAACTTATCTCATCAACCGCATGCCGTCGCCAGTCTTAGAGCACCAATCTCCTTACGAACGACTTTTTCAAGGTATGTGATAACACCGTAAATTCGGTCTTTATTTCATGCTATTAGCCCAATTTTATGCATTTAAAGAGCTTAAAATGGGGTTGTTATCATCCATTTACATGAAAAAAGCTATTTTCAAGTGATTTCTAATTTTTCCCTAATTTTCTGTTAATTCTATGAATTTTAAGGGATTTATTTGAGCTTGAAATAATTACTTTTGAATGAAAATGGCAAGATTAATATTTGACTTCGAGATTTATCAGTACGGGGATGAATCAGAGAATTTTCTAGGATTTTTTACGATTTTTTAGGATTTTTCTGAGATTTATTTGAAGAGGAAATGCATATTTCTAAGAAAAAAGGTATATTTATAAGGAAACAAATGAGTATTAAGATAATTTTCGAACTTTGAAGCGTTTATTGTAAATTTTGTTGCAATTATACCCTCAAAACAGCTCTCGTCGTGGTTGCAGGTGTAAAGATGTTATTTAAAATTTTCTAGGGTTTTATTGCAAATGATTTAATATTTGTTTTAATATTTTTTGGAAAAAAACAGGAGGAGAGAGAATGCGCAAAGGGCATATACACAAATATTTTTTGGGCAGCGTCCATCCGTAATTGCTTGTTTTAAAATGGGTTTTGCCGCAAAAAGGCCAAAGAGTTTTCACGTGTCGACGTGGCGTCATGGTGGCCGTTGGCTGAGAATCCGACGGCGCTTGAGGAGGGTGGCGCCGGAGGTAAGTTCACCGCCACGCGGTGCGTATAACGCGCATGCACGGCGGTGACGTGGCGCTGCGCGTCGCCAGCGTGGCGAAAGGCATGCGCCACGCGTGCGTGTTATATTTATACTCCTGATTTGTTTTACCTTTTTTCTGTCTATTTTTATTTTTCGCTAGGGGGTACGTAGCGCAACGAGAAGGCACCCGCCTGAAGAAGTTGAAACGTCCCCGCCAATGAAAAGACGACACCTCAGCGAGCGGTTAGAAGAAGAAAAAAAATGATTTAATCCAATGGCTAATATTGGTTTAAATTCATTTATTCATAACTTTTGATCCATAAGTCTGATTGAGATGAATTTTTTATAGATTTGCTCGTCTTGATCCTCCTTCTATCTATATGTTGGATTATTGAGATCAAGCCTGCATTGATAGATAAATTTTAATTACTCATTAGGGTAAAATGGTAATTTTGCCATTTTACATAGGTATAAAAGCCGAATTTCGAGAGGAGGGGGTCATTCTTGATGGTTCTCTATCACAGCTGCAAGACAGAGAGGAGCCCCAGCCTGGATCAACATGTTTGGTACATTTCCCTTCTTTGTATTTGAATTTTGGTGCATTTTGAATGAAATTAGTTTGATTTCTTGATTGTTCTTCTTGATTCTGGTCTGAAACTCTAAATCGCTTGGCTTGAGCGGCATGTACAATCCCTGATTAGGATTGAGAGGAGAAATTGAGAGATTTAACTAGGTATTCAACTGCATGCCCAAAGAAAACTCTAAAAAAAACTTTGAATTCTAGGGTATTAAAACTTTGTTTTTTTTTATTTTTATTATCTAATATTGTAGTCAGTTCTGAATTATCAATTCTACAAAAACAAACAAACCAAATCAAAACTTTCTTCTTAAATCCCTCTAAAGTGAATTCCTTGATCCTCTCATATAGATCAATTAATTCAACTTAGAGTTCCCTAAATTCTTCTTCTCTTCCCATCTCTTCTACCTCCCTCTCTAAATTCCCTTTTCTAATTAGGTTAAATTGATCTTCATTGAAGATCAAGTTAGTCCTAATTATTAAAAAAATCATCAAATTGAACTCCTTACTAGCCTCCCTTGGACGATACCTTCACTCATCATTGTGCATCTTAAGTGAGGTTTTATAAATTTTATTGTATAAGCTAAAATTGACAACGACAAAGGTTAAAATTGCATAAATTTTATCCCTATTTTTGGCTTATCAGTATGCCCGACTTAATGTTTCTCAAAACATTTGGTTGTCTCTGTTTTCCCAATTTGCAAGCATATGCACCCAACAAGTTAGCAGCAAGATCAGACCGCTGCCTCTTTATGGGATATAGTGCACATCATCACAGGTACAGATGTCTCTCTCTCACCTCTGGTAAGATTTTTATTTCTCATGATGTTCTCTTTGATGAAAACAGTTTTCCATATAAACAATCTCAATTATCATCACCCGTCAGTTCTGTCCAAACTCCTTCACCTCCGTTATCATGCACACACCCTGTTTCAACCTCTGATCAACTACACTCTCTCATCCCACACAACCAGCCACCAATTTCACCCACCATCTCTCCACCTAAATCACCTATATTACCTTCACACGCGTCCTCTTCTAATCAACCTATGTCACATTCAACCGCTTCCAAACGCTCTCACTCTAACACCATCGCCACATCCAATCCCAACATTTCTACACCATCATCGTCCAACCCCAATAATTCTACATCATCCTCTTCATCAACACACATACGCTCCCTTAGTTCTCTTTATCGCCAAACTAATCATCTTGCCACCACTGCTCCTCCCGCTCACTGTTTGAGTGCCTCTACTCAACTCCGTGAACCTCAAACCTACGCGAAAGCATTGCAACATCCTTCTAGGCGAAAGGCTATGCTCTCTAATACCAAGCTATTGTTCGCAACCACACCTGGGTCCTTGTCCCTGCTCCTGCCACCTGCTCATCCATCCTTGGATGTAAATGGATCTTTTGTCTTAAAATGCACCCTGATGGCACCGTTGAACGTTACAAGGCACGCCTTGTTGCTTAAGGCTATCGCCAAACAGCGGGTATCAACTTCAATGAAACACTCAGCCTCGTAGTCAAGGTAACATCTATCTGACTATTACTATCTATTGCTGTGTCTCGCTGCTGGCATATCCATCAATTAGACGTCTCGAACGCATTCCTACATGGGGACCTACATGAAACAGTGTATGTGCGCCAACCACCGGGCTTTCACAATCCCAAGTTTGCTCGTCATGTTTGTCGTCTTAAGAAACTGCTTACAGTTTAAAACAGGCCCCCAGAGCCTGGTTTCTCAAGTTATCCAAATATCTCATCAGTATTGGTTTTATTGGCTCACGCACCGACTCCTCTTTATTTGTTAAGATCACTCATTCCACTTTGCTTTATCTCCTTATCTATGTCGATGATTTTCTCATAATTGGCTCGGATTGCCAGGGTGTCTCTGATCTTCTTTCTTGTCTTCATAAAGTTTTTGCCATTCAAGATCTCAGTCACCCCAGTCACTTCCTCGGCATTCGACTCATCTCTCATCCTCAAAGACTATTTCTCTTGCAAACGCATTATATCCATATAATTCTAAGCCGGGCCAACACGCTAACATACAACCGAACCGTCACTTCGGCACCAACGTCTCTCACACGCCGCACAACCAACACACGTGACGCCGCATTGGACCATCAAATTGTTGTATCTTTACAATATCTCGCTCTATCCCGTCCTGACACTTTTTTTTGCTGTTAACAGAGCCTATCAACATATGCACAATCCGCAACCCACGTGTTGGAAGGCAGTAAAACACTTACTCTGCTATCTTAAAGGAACCCAACATGTAGGACTCATCTTTTATCGGTATTCTAATTCTTCACTAAGTTTATTTAGTGATGCTGATTGGGCAGGAGACACCGACGATCATCGGTCTATGAGCGGATACTTAATATATCTCGGCAAGAACTTGATCTCCTGGAACTCCAAAAAGCAAGCCGCCTTTCAAGATCAAGCACAGAAGCAGAATACAAGTCAATGGCCAATGTCACCTCTGAATTCATATGGATCCAATCCCTTATGAATGAGTTACAGTTAAAAATTGAACAGACCCCATTTTTATGGTGTGACAACCTGGGAGCAACGTACCTTGCTAAAAATCCTGTTTTCCATGCAAGAACCAAGCACACTGAGATTGATTTCCATTTTTTTCATGAACGGGTAGCAAACGATCAACTGAAGATCATGTTTACCTCCAGTCAAAATCAACCGGCTGGTATCCTCACCAAGAACCTGGCAAAGCAGCCCTTTCTGCGACTTCGACCCAAGCTCAATCTTGTTCCGCACATGAGCTTGACGGGGGATGTTAAAGTCAATAACGCAGACACCTTGGCGGTAACGTGTTCTCCTTGTCATCATGAAGATACGGCGAAGGAAGACACGAAGACTCCAACGGGCCTCACAGGCCATCATCGTCAATAACTTCCAAGACACGCGCCTTCCCCATGTCTAAGCAATCATGACTTAACCTAACCACGGTTGAGTTAACCTTACCATGGTTAGGTTAAGGTTTACTCTCTTAGTCTATAAATACACATACGATGTACTGAACAACCATCCTTCTCCTTTCTATTATTTCCATCAAGTTTGTTTTTGTCTTCTCGTGTGAAGTTCTTCCTTTCTGTCTATAAGGGTGTAACCTTAAAGTTTATCAGGGGAGAGAGAGGGCCTTGAGAGAGAGGAGTGGGAGAGCAGGAGAGAGGGTGAGAGAGAGAGAGGGAGAGAGGAAGAGAGGGAGAAAGAGAGATGGCCTTGAGAGAGAGGAGGAGAGGGAGAGCAGGAGAGAGGGTGAGAGAGAGAGAGAGGGAGAGAGGAAGAGAGGGCGAGAGAGAGATGGCCTTGAGAGAGAGGGAGAGAGGAGGAGAGGGAGCGGGAGAGAGGGAGACAGGAGGAGAGGGAGAGTGGGAGAGAGGGGGAGAGAGAGAGGGAGAGAACTAGATAGAGAGAGGTGGAGAGGGAGAGTGGGAGAGAGGGTGAGAGAGGGAGAGTACGAGATAGAGAGAGGTGGGGAGTGAGATCGGGAGAGAGGGGGAGAGAGAGGGAGAGCGGGAGAGAGGGTGAGAGAGAGAGGGAGAGAATGAGATAGAGAGAGGAGGAGAGGGAGATCGGGAGAGAGGGTGAGAGAGAGGGAGAGCGGGATAGAAGGTTAGAGAGAGAGAGGGAGAGAAAGAGATTGAGAGAGGAGGAGAGGGAGATCGGGAGAGAAGGTGAGAGAGAGGGGGAGAGCAGAGATAGAGAGAGGATAGAGTGAAAGAAAATGAGTGGAAGAGAATGAGAACGGGAGCAATGGAAAGAGGGAGCGAGGGATGGAGGGCGAATGAGAGAGAGAGAAAGACCGGAAGAGAGAGGGAGAGGGATGGAGAGAGAGAGGAAGAGCGGGTGAAAGAGTGAGGAAGAGAGGAATGAGAGCGGGAGAGAGGGCGAGAGAAAGAGAGGGAGAGAATGAGATAGGGAGACGGATAGAGAGAAAGAAAACGAGAGGGAGAGAGTGAGAACGGGACAGAGGGAGAAAGGGTGGGTGGGAGGGAGGGAGGGAGTGTGAGACTGGAACAGAGGGAGAGAAAGAGCGGGAGAGAGAACGAACGGGAGAGAGTGAGAGAGAACGAGCGGGAGAGAGGGAGAGACAACGACAGAACGAGAAAGAGAGATAGGAGAGAGAACGTGCAGGCGAGAGGGAAAGAGGACGACAGAGAGAGAGAACGAGCGGGAGAGAGGGCGAGAGGACGAAAGAGAGAGAGGGAGAGAGAACAGGGGGAGAGAGGGGGAGAGGGAGAGGGAGCAGGTGAGAGAGTAACGGTCTTCGGTCCGGTTCGATGTGCGAACCGGACCCAGACTGGAAGGTTCGGTCAGCCCAAAAAAGGCTGACCGATGGACCTGTTCGGTCCAGTCTGACCGAACTTCGGTCAGACCGTGTCCTTCCCTACTTATAATTAGAGGAGGTAAAAGTCACTGAACGCTCATTGTCCCCTCCAAACTTCATCTCACCTCTTCTAGATCTCTCCCTTTTTAGGTTAACATCCATTTGATTTAGCCCTCAGTTCATCTAGTCTAACAAAAAATTAACCTATCCTCAATGTCATTTCATTCAAGCTCAAGAGAAAATACGGTTACCATTCATCTACCTAATTTACTGCTAATAAGTAAAATTATTATGTTTTTATTCTGAGCTCATAGTCTATAACCTTAAATTTTTCTCATTTCCTTCTTTATTTTCCTTGAAACATTCCATCTGATTTTTTGTCTGGATCTTATCTTCTATGATTGATATTAAAAACATTTAGAAATACTGACTAATACAATAGATATTTCACTTATGATTTTGAGGTGATCTTTATGTTTTCCTTTCGATTTTTTCATGTTAATTTTTCCTGCTTATTTCTTATTGTTTTCTGTTTTAGTCTTCTTTATCTCTGATATTCCTTTTTTAAGCTTGAATTTTGTGTGATCTTCCTGAAATTCAACTATCAGCACCCAAAAGATAGAAAGAAACTATTGTTACTGTGTTTGTCAAGGATAAGAATAAGAAGAGAAGAATAGCCTGAATGAGAGGGGAGTGGGGCGCAGAATTTTGGATGAAGGCCCAGAGTTCAAACCCTTAGATTTTTAATTGCTCTTGGAACATTTAGCCTCCCACCTAGGCACCCTCTTTAGAAAGCTCCAACATTTATACCTGAAACAGACTAAAAGAGAGCAAGAGAACGTAAGAAGATAATTAAAAATGGAGTTTTCTGGGAAAAGGGTTCAAAACGGCAGAAGGGTCCAAAATAATCTGAATGGTTAGAACAATTTTTAGGGCCCAATCTTGATCTGTTCCAAGGGATGACCTGATCCATAGGCAAATTAATTAATGGGTTGTAGATCAGATCAAATATTTAATGAATTTGATCCAAAGGCCCTTCATGCATGATGAGCCCACATATCCAACCATAGAATTGCTTTTTAGACACCAAAAAATGTGGGTAGGGTGGCCCAGTTTACTGGGACCTATCATATTGGGCAAACAGGTTGATCTAATTAATCAGATGTTCAAGCATATCTGATACCTTTTATCCCAGCATTCGTACAAATGGGTTATGTGAAGCTTTAAATTTAATATTTCAAATTATAAATATGAATTCTTCTTATTTATATTTTAAATTTTACTCTAGAGGCAAGTGGAACATGGATGACTATTATGTCGTTCCCACACGTGATCCAACTGAGAAAAGTGTTATATGAGGACCTTGAGATCAAATATAGAATGTTTCTTGCCATTCCATGTGCGCTACTTATTTCTCCAAAACACAAGATCCAACGCATAACCCAAACTGGATTCCCCTCCTTTTTTTATTCTCCTTTGGGGGAGGGATCTAGGGAATTCGATGAATTGAGGATGTTAAGAATTTCTTCATCTTTTAATGCTTGAAAATCAACTCAAATAAGCTATCAAAATCATGAAAACTAAGAAAAAATATTTTAAGCTATCAAGGTCTTCATATCTCATACTTTGTAGTAAAAGCAGGTGAATTGATTAATCGCAATGCTATGCACTATTTTTTGCCTTTTAAGCTTTAAAATATGTATTCAGATAAAAATATTTTTTTGTGAATTAATATAGATAAAATATAATTAAATAATATATTAGGATGAAATATGATAAATAAATGCTATTATGATGGATGTATCCCATTGTCAACAGCATTTTCTACTTTTAGTAGTTTCTGAATATTAAATTTGTCCCTGTCATAATTATTTTAATGTCAAAATTATTTCTCCTTTAGAAATATGTACTATGATACACCTGATAATCATACCTTATCAAATTTTCACTCAATTGTTTGATGACATGTTAATCTTGGTCCTCATTAGTCTTTCAAAATGGTCATCATCCTGGTTCAAATACTAGTTGTCTTAAGAAAAAAAGTAAACCATGATAAATTTTACCGAATTACTCTAAAACCATGAAGAATAAATTTCATAAGTAAAACTTAAAATTTACCCGAAAAGATATGAAGGTTTTTTTTAGAGTTTTTAAATTTTGAATAGATCTTTTGTTCTTAATTATTCCTTACGTAGAAAATTATTGCGAGTTTTAAAACACTACGAAATAATTGTGGATACAGAGTGAGAGAACAAGAGATCTAGAGATATTGAGTGCCATAGAACAATGGATTGAAAGGTTGATGGAAATATAGATAAGAGAATGAGAGATTGAGTGGGATACAGTTCCAGAGACACTCTCTCAATCTTTTTCTCTCTCACACTCTCTCCCTCTCTCACTCTTTCTTCCCATCTCACCCTTAACCTCAATAATTCATTTTTTTCCATCCTCTTACTATATTATTCAAACCACCTGTCTCACTGTAACATTCCGTCTTACTCTTTCATTCTGTTATTCTCTCATTCTTTCCCTCTTTCTCACTCCGTTTTTCTTTCTTGCCCTCTGACTCTCTCATTCTTTCTCATCCTCTCACTTCGTTATTCTGTATTGTTCTCTAACTCTCTCATTAATTCTCACTCTCTCACTCATTCTTTCTTGCTCTCTAACTCTTTCAATCCTTCTCACTTTTCTCACTCTGTGTTTTCTTTCTTGCTCTCTAACTCTCTCATTCGTTCTCTCACTCTCACTACGTTCTTCTTGCTTGCTCTTTAATTCTCTCATTCATTCTCACATTCCAAATTTCTCACTCTTTCACACTCTCACTCTCCAATTATCTAACTCTCTCCCTCTCACACTCTCATTTTATCACTCTCTCACTCTTTCAATCTCTCACTTTCTTACTTTCTGAAACACACACTCTCTCTTACTCTCTCACTTTCTGACTCTCTTTCTCTCTTACGCTCTCAATTGCCCTCTCTCATTCCCAATCTCTCCCTCTGCCACTCTCTCATTCTCTCAATCATTCTTACACTCACACTGTCTCCCTCTTTAACTCTCTCCCTCCCTCTCTCTCACATTCTCTCGCTCTTCTCACTTTCATGTCGCTTTCTCTCCATCTCTTCCTCCCTCATTCTCTCATTTTCTCAATATATCTCTCTCTCACACCATCTCTCTTCTCATTTTATTATTCAGATCGAGAAACGGAACCTGCTACGAATCAATAAAGTTGAGTAAAGCCGAGGTATTCTTGGGTTCTATTCAATTTTATAATCTTTCCTTTGACGTATGATTTATGCTTCTAGTGAAGAATAAATGATTTACACTATATGGATGAGTATGAAGGGCACCCAGAAATGATTTACACTTCTAGTCAACTGTAACTTTGACTAGTCAAGCTGAGCGAAATGATACTGGACTGAGATCTAGACCGAACTTCAGGTCTAGGTTTATGTTTTTGCTAAAATCATACCGCGCCCTTCCCTTCTTGTACTGTAGTGTTCTCAAAATAGAAACTCAGAGATGTAGTTGAATTACAATAAAAGAATACAATAATGATCCCCAGCTTTCACTCTTTCCCTCAATTTTATTTACTCCCATGGATCCAAACCCTTCAAAGAATATTTACAAGCAGAAATCCATAAATGTCGGCGACTCAAGCATAGTCACCAGAGTAACAATGGCTAGTCAACCTGATCCAATTGGTAACAGACTGAGATCAAGACTGGGCTGAACTTCAGGTCTAGGTTTAGTTTTTTACTAAAACCATACCACACCCTTCCTTTCTTGTACTGTAGTGTTTGCAGGATAAAAACTCCGAGATCTAGTAATAAATATGTTGTTTAAATTGCAATAAAAAGAATACAATAATGATTTTATTTCCTCCCATGGATCTTACCCCTTAAAAGAATATTGACTGCTGGGCAACTACTCAAGCGAATTCACCGGTGTTTGCTGAGTTGGCGAGAGGTCTTGACCGCCACGTCGTCCTACCCCGGACGAGCTCCGGGCCACTCTCGAGCCGGAGAAGGTGGCTGCACTCCACGTCATCGTCCGCGTCAGCGTCGACGTGGCCTTCGATTGTAGTGAGAGATCGAACCTCTTCACCCTTCTGACATTCTTTCCGATACTCCATCACCAGGCCGACCAGCACACGACTCTCCATGATCGACGCGGGGACGCTCTGTACATGTATTTAAACAGATCAATGTCATGATACTAAGTTTTTGTAAAAATATTTTTATATTTCAATGTCATCATAGTAAGTTTCCGATGAGAAGAATGATATATATATATATATATATATATCAAGGGGGAGAGAAGAGAAAAAGTTGGTCGTTACATTCAGGAGCCAGTGGATGTATTTCACGTTGTTTACATGCTGGTTGCAGTCAAGGTCTGTCCAGCGGGCCTGAAATACCAACAGAGATGAATGGGTGGACGATAAAATAGATATATTGTTACTTCGGTAGGGAGAGAGATAGATAGATAGATAGATAGATAGATAGATAGATAGATAGATAGATAGATAGATAGATAGATAGATAGATAGATAGATAGATAGATAGACAGATAGATAGATAGATAGATAGATAGATAGATAGATAGATAGATAGATAGACAGATAGATAGATAGATAGGTGAATGTTCTTACCTTTAAACCTGTGAGAACGTTAGTTGATTCCTCTTCGTCGATCTTCGATAGCTTCTTGTTGTCGTCTGGCATAATGGATTCTCTTTCGAAGAAGAATGGCGTTATTTCTGCTTTGACCTCTTCAGGCATTTTAGACAGTCTCCTTGTGTGCCTGTTCATCATTACCAACGTGCTGCATCCCCGACCAAAAGAGTAAGAATAACAGGTGTATTCGTGTGAGAGAGAGACAGATAGAAGAAATAATTTTTTTCTTTAAGGAAGATAGATTGAAAGCGTAGAAGAAGAAGAAAACAAAGTAATTTCTCATATCAAGGAAGAGAAACACATAAAATAAGAAAAAAATCATTTGTAAAACTCAGAGGGACAGAGAGAAAGAGGAGGAGGAAGAAGAAATAATTTACCATCCTAGGAGGGAGAGAAAGAGAAGAAGAAGAAGAAATAACTTACCATCTCAGGAGGGAGAGAAGAAGAAGAAGAGGAAGAGGAGGAAGAAGAAGAGAGAGAGAGAGAAGAAGAAGAAGAAGAAGAAGAAGAAGAAGAAGAGAAAGATGAGGAAGAAGTAAGAGCGAGAAAAAGAAGAAGCAGAAGAAGAAGAAGAAGCAGAAGAGGAAGAAGAGGAAAAAAAAGAAGAAGAAGAGAGAGAGAAGAGAGAGAGAGAGAGGAGAGAGGGAGAGGAGAAGAAAAGAAGACAGAGGAGAGAGAAGAAGAAGAGAGAGAGAAAAGAAGAGGAGCGAGAGAGAAGAAGAATAGAGGAGAAGAAAAGAAGAATTAGAGAGAGAGAGAGAAAAAGAAGAAGAATAAGCGAGAGAGAGAGAAGAACAGGGATAAGAGAGAGAGAAAAATAAGAATAAAAATAAGAGAGTGAGAGAGAAGAAGAAGAAGAATAAGAGAGGAGAAGAAGAATAATAATAATAATAAGAGAGAAGTAGAAGAAGAAGAATAAAAGAGGAGAATAATAATAATAATAATAATAATAATAATAATAATAAGAGAGAGAGAAGTAGAAGAAGATGAATAAGAGAGGAGAATAATAATAATAATAGTAATAAGAGAGAGAGATAACTAGTAGAAGAAGAAGAATAAGAGAGAGAGGAGGAGGAGAAGAAGAGAGAAAGATAAGAGAGAAAGAGAGGAGAGAAAGAGAAAGAGACAGAAGGAGAGAGAGATAGAAGAGGAAGAACAAGAAGAACATGAAGAAGCCATCACCTTGACGCACTGGCAATGGCTCTGCCTGTGCGAGCGTCCCGAAAATACCACTCTCGCCGCATTCCATGCTTTCCGGCGGAGGACACCCAACTGTCTATTTCCACAACATCCTCCCTGACAAAACACCGGCTACCATTAACTTTAATCAAAGCAACACCCGAAATTCCAAGATCAGAAAAAAAAAAAATCAATCGCACAAAAACTCCAACATTGAAAACTCAACTCACCAAACTGGGTAACGTTCCACGACCACCTGAAGCTTCGCCACAACCCAGACGAGCCCTCTCTTGCTCATTTCTTGCGTTACTCCAAACCCATCGTGTAACACGCCGGTAACTCTTGCGTGGTTCAACGATGTCTCCTGAACAAATAAAAAACCAAAAAAAAATCATGGGCTACCACCTTGGAAGTCCTCTCCTTACACCCACTTAAGAAAAACTTCAAATTTAAAAATAAGAGTTATCGGCGTTCAATCATTGTTCAGAATATCGCCTACCTGTAAATGGTTCATCACCGTCACCATTGAACATGTTTTATCAGCTCCAACTTCGTATGATCTGATGGAGAAGCTCTGCCTGAAGATTAATCCCCCATGAACGAGCTCGCCCCCGTCAAACGCATACGCTGGCTCTTCCTTGATTTGTCTGCTAGTTTCCAATAACATTGGATTGATTCCCACAGAAACTAAGGACAGAAAGCCATCCTCAACGGTTAGAGAGCCAGTCTTCAGACTGTTCTTGCTTCCGTTGATTTCTTGAGCAGATTGCAAGCCGGCCTTAACGCGCATTCTCCCGGAGAACGACGTGTAACGTTTCGATTTCAGTCCCAGTTTCGTAGATTTAACGCAGACCTCTCCGGCAAGAACAGCGGCGGCGGCCATGGCTTGATAATAAAGCAGCTGATCAAGAAAACAGTAGTTAATACAGATTTTAATATGGACAAGAATCAATGGAATCTGGTTTATGATTTTTATCAGAGCACTAACGCCAGATTAATCCCGTATGTAAGTAGTTTAAACGAGGTGATCTATCGTTTAAATAGATAAATACGGATAAGGGAAATGACGACAGATTAAACGTTCGTCTACTCCAACCATTGATGGGGCTGATGAAATAAATACTAGGGAATTAAAACTCACCGTTTGAAGTTCTTGTTGCTTTTCTCCAACTTCTCAAGTGGAAACGATATTAACAAGAGGTGAGGAACAAGAAGAAGAATGCTGCGTTCTGCTGAGTGCAGATCAAGAACACCGGGCAGGGCATAAATATAGCTCTTGATACCATAACAATTATGGTATAATTTATTTATTCCCAGACTCGCCGCAGTCATCACACGATCTTGAATCTTGAGTCGGAGAAGTTAGTCTAACAAGGATTGCACTTGTTCTAAATTGTACGTCCGGAAACCAACGGCTGTCGTCCTTTTCTATGTTTGTAATTCTTAAATATTCTACAGTGGCGGCAAAAACAACGAGCTATACGCTCCTAGTTTTGGTTTTTGTTACAAATTTCATACCGCTCGTAGTCAAAATAAGAGTTCCATGGTCGAATATCTCACGACTCTGTGACTCGTGGCAATAATCGATTGAACAAAAGTCGACGTATCACGGCTCTAGCAGCGAAACTAAGGTGGGCCAGATGATTTGAACCTGTTAAGTCTAAAAAAAATACGTATTTGTCTTCAGGCAGATTTTTTTGAAGGTTGAGCCTGATAACCTCACCGACAAAAGATTAGGAATAATTTAAGGATAATATATTTGACTAAAATTTCTTCATATGCCTATGTGCGCACTATTTTAAACCTTATTTGAGTACATTGAGTTAGTGTGTTCAGTGCACGGTATAATTCATTTTGCACATATATATTATGTATATATATATATATGAGCTGATCGTTTTTAAGCTAGAGTTTTACTTTTATTGACTCGAGTTTGGATGTCTTATTTGAACCTGTTGTGTCTCAAAAAAAGACGTATTTGTTTGAAGACTGTTTTTAGAAGGTTGAGCCTGATAACATCTCCCATCATATTTTTGTGTTTAGCCATTTCTGAGTTAATCAATACAAGTTATAATACCTTGTAGAATGAATATTACATGACATGGACGACGATTCGGGATTCATGTAATGAAAACGAAGATAAATTAGATTAAACTAAAATGATGCAGCAGATGAATAATTAACAGATACAATAATTGATGATCTAAGATTCGAGGGTGGAGTCAAAGTCTATTGGAAGAAAACCCGTATTTTAGAAGTGATCATCTAATAGAATGTATATCAAATTGATCAAACGAGGAATTTCAACACAATATAACAAATTGAAAAATCTGATAGTGTTCCAATAAATGGACTTATAATTAGGGAAGGACACGGTCTGGTCTCGGTCTGGTTTACCGGAAAGCTAAACCTAGACCTGAAGTTCGGTCCGGTCTCGGTCTCGGTCCGGGCTCGGTCGGGTCAGGTCTTCGGTCGGTCATGTTGACTAGTCAATGTTAAGTTGACTTGGTCATCTCACTGGCATCTAATGTCACCTCTGGTGCTGAAGCAGTGTTGAATAATGAGAGAGAGAGAGGGGGAGAATGAAAGAGTGTGAGAATAAGAGAGGGAGTGACACTGAGATAGTGCAAAGGCAAAGAGAAAACCACAGGAAGAGAGAGAGAGAGAGAGAGAGAGAGAGAGAGAGAGAGAGGGAGGAGGAGAGTGAGAGATGGAGAGGGGGGGGACGAGAGGGGGGGAGGCTGAGAGGGAGGGAGGGGGGGGAGGGGGGGGGGGGGCGGGCGAGAGGGAGGGGGTTCAGGAGAGAGAGATTGAGAGAGGGAGAGAGTGTGAGAGAGCATGAGAGAGGAGAGCAAAAGAGAGGCGAGAGAGAGAGAGGACTAGAGGAGAGAGGCGTAGAAGAAGAGCAGGAGAGGGTGACAGAGAAAGGGAGAGACGGAGTGACAGAGAGCGGGAGACAGAACGAGAGGAAGAGCAGGAGAGAGAGAGAGAGAAAAGGGGAGAGAGAGGGAGAGAGAGGGATGTTAAAGTCAAGAATGCAGACACCTTGGCGGTAACGTGTTCTCCTGGTAACCATGAGCATAGGGCGAAGGAAGACACAACGACGCCAACGGGCCTGACCAGCCATCATCGTCAGCAACTTCGAAGACACAAACTAAATACACGCGCGCCTTCCCCATGTTTAAGAAATCATGACTTAACCTAACCACGGTTGAGATAACCTAACCATGGTTAGGTGAAGGTCTCCTCTGTAATCTATAAATACACATACGATGTACTGAACAACCATCCTTCTCCTTTCTATTATTTCCATCAAGTTTGTTTTTGTCTTCTCGTGTGAAGTTCTTCCTTTCTGTCTCTAAGGGTGTAACCCTAAAGTTTATCATAGTATCAGAGCGTGTGGTGGAATCGATGGATCAGGAGCTCCTCGGAGAAGAAGGTATCTCTGAAGCGTCGTCCACAGACCCACAGTCTGCTCCGAGAAAAGTCGTCACTCTAAAGGCTCCTTCCATGATACCACCCAATGTGGTTACATCGTTCAAACTGTCGAAAGACAACTACGACTGAATCTTAAAATACCATCGATTACTAACACACATTACAGATGCCCCACCTCTTGAGGCACGAGATCCCGAAGATGAATGGTGGGATCGTGACCAAAATGTCATGGGGTTTGTTTTGTCGTCTATGACTGAATCAGTCATCGGTTGCGTCACCGAAGCATGAACAGCCAAAGCAGCATGGGATATTGTGGCAGAAAACTTGGCATCTTCATCCGAAGCCTGCATCCAAGAATTATTGGGGAGACTGCACACCCAACTCAAAGGTAATCATACGTTCGAAGAATACATTACAAAGTTTCGCGTCATCAACAGTGCACTAGCCGCCTCTGTGGAAAAAATGGATCAACGAACACTAACCCAAGCCCTACTCAGAGGATTGGGGCCTCAGTATGCACCAACCATTACAACAGAGCTAGTGCACATCTAATGTCTCTTGAGACAGTAATCTCTCATCTGAGAGATCATGACTCTATGCTTGTTCGTCATCAAGCCCACAAGGAGCCTGAGTTCCCACCAATGGCAAATCAAGCTCAAGCAACCACAATCGGCAACAACATCCAAAGAAAAGCTAGAACTGACAACAATCGAGATCGTGGTGGTTTTGGCAGGAATGACAGTCGAGGATGGGGAAGACACAACAATCAAAGTCGACAAGCTCTGAGAAATTCCGAGAAAGAAGAAGGGGCGAGTTTATGAGCGAAAAAACTGATATTACGCAATTGTTACTGTCCATCTTGATCAGCCGAGTGAGTGAGCGTTTAGGCGCTTAGCGAGCATGCAGATTTAAGTATTTAACTGTATTCTACTTCTTGGGGTTATTTATTCCGTGACCTCTGACAGATGCACAAAGGTTATGAAAGAACTTCATATATACCTTGACAACTCAATCCAGAAACAAGATCAGACGTTATTCCGGTTCGTCTCCATTTTCGTGAAACTATTAGTCCACCCCGGTGAAATGCGGTTCCGACGTGCCTAGAGGCCAGAGGCGAATCCATTCACGCTCGTTGCGCCTCACTTCTTCATTCGCTTTGCCCCTTCAGAACCGTCAGACTTCGTACCATGCATCACCTTCGGTGATTAGAATCGCAAACCAACAACTCCATAGAGAGGCGGCTGCGGTGGGAGGAGGCTTTGAAGTCAGACTGGAGGGCCCCCATTTTGGAATATAGGTGTCCGAGAATGGAACTGAGGTTATGGGAGTAAGTGGAGTTGGGCAGCGTTCAATTTCTATAAGGGATAGATACTTCTTCCCGGCGGTATCATTGATCGCCCGCTATCTGGCTGAGAAAAAGGTGGTCCAGAAGCTTGCGTTCTTGAAGAACGATCAGATCTTTCGTTTTGATTGACAAAATTTGGACCTAGCGAAAAGGATCACTTTTTAAATTCAAACCCCAATCTGCTCTCGCTTGCTGCTACTGACGGGGTCTCGGTTGATTTCCTGGGCGGAGAATCTTCGGATTCAGACGCGACTGATGGAGCTATGAGCAGGAGCAAGAACTGGTCATCGAGCACTAGAATGTTATGATCGATATAATCGGTCATTCATACCACAAGATCCTCGCACGAATCAGCAATTCTTCACTGGCAACATAAGCAACTACAACCGTCAAGCAAATCAATTTGAGCAACATCGTCCACCTCCTCCACAAGCCTACAGCACTACTTCCTCTGTATCTCCATCATCCTCGTACTGGTACCCAGACAGTGGGGCAACCCATCATGTTGCGGCCGATCCCAACCTGCTGATCGATCCACAAGTATACACCGCAATGAAAAACTCTTTATCGGAGATGGATCAGGTTTGCACATTCTTACTTCTAGGCATGCATCCTTACAAAGTTTGTCTAGACCACTAACTCATTAAAACATCCTGCATGTACCGTCAATCACCCGGAATTTATTATCTGTTAGACAATTTACTAATGATAATAACATTTACATTGAGTTTCATCCTGATCAATGTCTGGTTAAGGATCGCCGTACCGGCCAGGTACTTCTCAAGGGACGCACTGAAGCGAGAATGTATCGTCTAGACACTACAAGTCAACCGCAAGCATATGTCGGGGAATGCAGAACAACAGATCAATGGCACGAACTCCTTGGTCAAACTTCTTTTAAAATTTTGCGCACAATGATTTCTCGTTTTGGATTGCTGTCCAGTCAAGTACCAAAATCTTATGTTTGTTCATCATGCGCTTTATCTAAAACGCACAAATTACCCTTCTCTTTATCTCTTTCTAAAACCGTTAAACCCGTACAGCTTATCCACTCAGACTTATGGCGTCCAGCTCCAGTTAAGTCACATTTAAATTTTCATTATTATGTTTTTTTTATTGACGACTATTGTAGGTACACATGGCTCTATCCGTTGAAATCAAAAAGTGATGTTTTCAATATTTTTCTTCAATTTCAATCGTTCGTTGAATGTCGGTTTTCCACAAAAATCCTCTCCTTCCAATCTGATTGGGGAGGAGAATTCCAAGCACTTCATAAATATTTCAAAGATTACGGCATTCATCATCGAGTATCCTGTCCGCACACGCCTCAGCAGAACAGAACGCTGAGCGCAAGCACCGTCACATCATCGAGACGGGTTTGACACTACTCAACCATGCTTCTCTTCCACAAACTTACTGGGATGAACCAGCTGCCACCGCAACTTATCTCATCAACCGCATGCCGTCGCCAGTCTTAGAGCACCAATCTCCTTACGAACGACTTTTTCAAGGTATGTGATAACACCGTAAATTCGGTCTTTATTTCATGCTATTAGCCCAATTTTATGCATTTAAAGAGCTTAAAATGGGGTTGTTATCATCCATTTACATGAAAAAAGCTATTTTCAAGTGATTTCTAATTTTTCCCTAATTTTCTGTTAATTCTATGAATTTTAAGGGATTTATTTGAGCTTGAAATAATTACTTTTGAATGAAAATGGCAAGATTAATATTTGACTTCGAGATTTATCAGTACGGGGATGAATCAGAGAATTTTCTAGGATTTTTTACGATTTTTTAGGATTTTTCTGAGATTTATTTGAAGAGGAAATGCATATTTCTAAGAAAAAAGGTATATTTATAAGGAAACAAATGAGTATTAAGATAATTTTGAACTTTAGGCGTTTATTGTAAATTTTTGTTGCAATTATACCCTCAAAACAGCTCTCGGTCGTGGTTGCAGGTGTAAAGATGTTATTTAAAATTTTCTAGGGTTTTATTGCAAATGATTTAATATTTGTTTTAATATTTTTTGGAAAAAAACAGGAGGAGAGAGAATGCGCAAAGGGCATATACACAAATATTTTTTGGGCAGCGTCCATCCGTAATTGCTTGTTTTAAAATGGGTTTTGCCGCAAAAAGGCCAAAGAGTTTTCGCGTGTCGACGTGGCGTCATGGTGGCCGTTGGCTGAGAATCCGACGGCGCTTGAGGAGGGGTCGGCGCCGGGAGGTAAGTTCACCGCCCGCGCGGTGCGTATAACGCGCATGCACGGGCGGTGACGTGGCGCTTGCGCATTCGCCCGCGTGGCGAGAAAGGCATGCGCCACGTGCGTGTTATATTTATACTCCTGATTTGTTTTACCTTTTTTCTGTCTATTTTTATTTTTCGCTAGGGGGTACGTAGCGCAACGAGAAGGCACCCGCCTGAAGAAGTTGAAACGTCCCCGCCAATGAAAAGACGACACCTCAGCGAGCGGTTAGAAGAAGAAAAAAAATGATTTAATCCAATGGCTAATATTGGTTTAAATTCATTTATTCATAACTTTTGATCCATAAGTCTGATTGAGATGAATTTTTTATAGATTTGCTCGTCTTGATCCCCTCCTTCTATCTATATGTTGGATTATTGAGATCAAGCCTGCATTGATAGATAAATTTTAATTACTCATTAGGGGTAAAATGGTAATTTTTGCCATTTTACATAGGTATAAAAGCCGAATTTCGAGAGGAGGGGGTCATTCTTGATGGTTCTCTATCACAGCTGCAAGACAGAGAGGAGCCCCAGCCTGGATCAACATGTTTGGTACATTTCCCTTCTTTGTATTTGAATTTTGGTGCATTTTGAATGAAATTAGTTTGATTTCTTGATTGTTCTTCTTGATTCTGGTCTGAAACTCTAAATCGCTTGGCTTGAGCGGCATGTACAATCCCTGATTAGGATTGAGAGGAGAAATTGAGAGATTTAACTAGGTATTCAACTGCATGCCCAAAGAAAACTCTAAAAAAAACTTTGAATTCTAGGGTATTAAAACTTTGTTTTTTTTTATTTTTATTATCTAATATTGTAGTCAGTTCTGAATTATCAATTCTACAAAAACAAACAAACCAAATCAAAACTTTCTTCTTAAATCCCTCTAAAGTGAATTCCTTGATCCTCTCATATAGATCAATTAATTCAACTTAGAGTTCCCTAAATTCTTCTTCTCTTCCCATCTCTTCTACCTCCCTCTCTAAATTCCCTTTTCTAATTAGGTTAAATTGATCTTCATTGAAGATCAAGTTAGTCCTAATTATTAAAAAAATCATCAAATTGAACTCCTTACTAGCCTCCCTTGGACGATACCTTCACTCATCATTGTGCATCTTAAGTGAGGTTTTAGAAATTTTATTGTATAAGCTAAAATTGACAACGACAAAGGTTAAAATTGCATAAATTTTATCCCTATTTTTGGCTTATCAGTATGCCCGACTTAATGTTTCTCAAAACATTTGGTTGTCTCTGTTTTCCCAATTTGCAAGCATATGCACCCAACAAGTTAGCAGCAAGATCAGACCGCTGCCTCTTTTTGGGATATAGTGCACATCATCACGGGTACAAATGTCTCTCTCTCACCTCTGGTAAGATTTACATTTCTCGCAATATTATCTTTGATAAAATTACTTTTCCATATAAACAATCTCAATTGTCATCGACACTCCGTTCTGTCCAAAATCCTTCACCTCAGTTAGCATGCACACACCCTGTTTCAACCTTTTAGCATTTATCATCGTCTCTCAGTTCTGTCGAGACCAACCAACCACCAATTTTGCCCACCATCTCTCCACCTCAATCACCTATATTACCTTCACCCACGGCCTCTTCGAATCAACCTACGTCTCATTCAACCGCTTCCGAACGCTCGCATTCTAAACCATCGTCCTCCAACACCAATAACTCTACATCATACTCTGCATCGCCACACTTCCGCTCTCTCAGTTCCATTTACCGCCAAACTAGTCATCTTGCCACTACTGCTCATCCCGCTACCTGTTTCACTGCCTCTACTCAACTCCGCGAACCTCAAACCTACACGCAAGCATTGCAGCACCCTTCTTGGCGAAAGGCTATGCTCTCCGAATACCAAGCTCTCGTTCGTAACCACACTTGGGTCCTTGTACCTGCTCCTGATGCCCGCTCCTCCATCCTCGGATGTAAATGGATCTTTCGTCTTAAAATGCACCCTGATGGCACCGTTGAACGCTACAAGGCACGCCTTGTTGCTCAAGGCTATCACCAGACTACGCGCATCAACTTCAATGAAACTTTCAGCCCCGTCATCAAGGTAACATCTATCCGATTATTACTATCTATTGTTGTGTCTCGCCGCTGGCATATTCATCAATAAGACGTCTCGAACGCATTTCTACATGGGGATTTACATGAAACAGTGTATATACGCCAACCACTGGGATTTCAACATCCCATGTTTCCCGATCATGTTTTTCTTCTTAAGAAATCACTTTACGGTTTAAAACAGGCCCCGAGAGCCTGGTTTCTCAAGTTATCCCAATATCTCATCAGTCTTGGTTTCACTGGCTCACGCACTGACTCATATTTGTTTTTTAAGATCACTCCTTCGACCTCGCTTTATCTCCTGATCTATATTGATGACTTTCTCATAATTGGCTCGGATCGACGGGGTGTATCTGATCTTCTTTCTCGTCTTCATAAAGTTTTTGCCATTCGTGATCTTGGTCCTGCCAGCCACTTTCTCGGCATTCAACTCCTCTCTCATCCCCAAGGATTATTTCTCTCGCAAACGTATTATATCCATACAATTCTAAACCGGGCCAACATGCTAACATGCAACCCCACCGTCACTCCGGCACCAACGTCTCTCATGACCCACACAACCGACACATGAGATGCCACATTGTACCGTCAAATTGTTGGGTCTTTACAATATCTCACTCTATCCCGTCCTGACATTTGTTTTGCTATCAACAGAGCCTGTCAACATATGCAATCCGCAACCCATGCATTGGAAGGCAGTAAAACACTTACTCCGCTATCTTAAAGGAACTCAACATCTAGGACTCATCTTTTATCGGTATTCTAATTCTTCACTAAGTTTATTTAGTGATGCTGATTGGGCAGGAGACACCGACGATCATCGGTCTATGAGCGGATACTTAATATATCTCGGCAAGAACTTGATCTCCTGGAACTCCAAAAAGCAAGCCGCCTTTCAAGATCAAGCACAGAAGCAGAATACAAGTCAATGGCCAATGTCACCTCTGAATTCATATGGATCCAATCCCTTATGAATGAGTTACAGTTAAAAATTGAACAGACCCCATTTTTATGGTGTGACAACCTGGGAGCAACGTACCTTGCTAAAAATCCTGTTTTCCATGCAAGAACCAAGCACACTGAGATTGATTTCCATTTTTTTCATGAACGGGTAGCAAACGATCAACTGAAGATCATGTTTACCTCCAGTCAAAATCAACCGGCTGGTATCCTCACCAAGAACCTGGCAAAGCAGCCCTTTCTGCGACTTCGACCCAAGCTCAATCTTGTTCCGCACATGAGCTTGACGGGGGATGTTAAAGTCAATAACGCAGACACCTTGGCGGTAACGTGTTCTCCTTGTCATCATGAAGATACGGCGAAGGAAGACACGAAGACTCCAACGGGCCTCACAGGCCATCATCGTCAATAACTTCCAAGACACGCGCCTTCCCCATGTCTAAGCAATCATGACTTAACCTAACCACGATTGAGTTAACCTTACCATGGTTAGGTTAAGGTTTACTCTCTTAGTCTATAAATACACATACGATGTACTGAACAACCATCCTTCTCCTTTCTATTATTTCCATCAAGTTTGTTTTTGTCTTCTCGTGTGAAGTTCTTCCTTTCTGTCTATAAGGGTGTAACCTTAAAGTTTATCAGGGGAGAGAGAGGGCCTTGAGAGAGAGGAGTGGGAGAGCAGGAGAGAGGGTGAGAGAGAGAGAGGGAGAGAGGAAGAGAGGGAGAAGGAGAGATGGCCGTGAGAGGGAGGAGGAGAGGGAGAGGAGGGGAGAGGGGGAGAGAGAGAGAGAGGGAGAGAGGAAGAGAGGGCGAGAGAGAGATGGCCTTGAGAGAGAGGGAGAGAGGAGGAGAGGGAGCGGGAGAGAGGGAGACAGGAGGAGAGGGAGAGCGGGAGATAGGGTGAGAGAGAGGGAGAGAACAAGATAGAGAGAGGTGGAGAGGGAGAGCGGGAGAGAGGGTGAGAGAGAGAGAGGGAGAGAACAAGATAGAGAGAGGTGGAGATGGAGATCGGGAGAGAGGGTGAGAGAGAGGGAGAGCGGGAGAGAAGGTGAGAGAGAGAGAGAGGGAGAGAATGAGAGAGAGAGAGGAGGAGAGGGAGAGCGGGAGAGAGGGTGAGAGAGAGGGAGAGCGGGATAGAAGGTTAGAGAGAGAGAGGGAGAGAACGACATTGAGAGAGGAGGAGAGGGAGATCGGGAGAGAAGGTGAGAGAGAGGGGGAGAGAACGAGATAGAGAGAGGGATAGAGTGAAAGAAAATGAGTGGAAGAGAATGAGAACGGGAGCAATGGAAAGAGGGAGCGAGGGATGGAGGGCGAATGAGAGAGAGAGAAAGACCGGAAGAGAGAGGGAGAGGGATGGAGAGAGAGAGGAAGAGCGGGTGAAAGAGTGAGGAAGAGAGGAATGAGAGCGGGAGAGAGGGCGAGAGAAAGAGAGGGAGAGAATGAGATAGGGAGACGGATAGAGAGAAAGAAAACGAGAGGGAGAGAGTGAGAACGGGACAGAGGGAGAAAGGGTGGGTGGGAGGGAGGGAGGGAGTGTGAGACTGGAACAGAGGGAGAGAAAGAGCGGGAGAGAGAACGAACGGGAGAGAGTGAGAGAGAACGAGCGGGAGAGAGGGAGAGACAACGACAGAACGAGAAAGAGAGATAGGAGAGAGAACGTGCAGGCGAGAGGGAAAGAGGACGACAGAGAGAGAGAACGAGCGGGAGAGAGGGCGAGAGGACGAAAGAGAGAGAGGGAGAGAGAACAGGGGGAGAGAGGGGGAGAGGGAGAGGGAGCAGGTGAGAGAGTAACGGTCTTCGGTCCGGTTCGATGTGCGAACCGGACCCAGACTGGAAGGTTCGGTCAGCCCAAAAAAGGCTGACCGATGGACCTGTTCGGTCCAGTCTGACCGAACTTCGGTCAGACCGTGTCCTTCCCTACTTATAATTAGAGGAGGTAAAAGTCACTGAACGCTCATTGTCCTCCAAACTTCATCTCACCTCTTCTAGATCTCTCCTTTTTAGGTTAACATCCATTTGATTTAGCCCCTCAGTTCATCTAGTCTAACAAAAATTAACCTATCCTCAATGTCATTTCATTCAAGCTCAAGAGAAAATACGGTTACCATTCATCTACCTAATTTGGTGCTAAGGAGTAGAATTAGTATGTGTTTATTCTGAGCTCATAGTCTATAACCTTAAATTTTTCTCATTGCCTTCTTTATTTTCCTTGAAACATTCCATCTGATTTGGTGTCTGGATCTTATCTTCTATGATTGATATTAAAAACATTTAGAAATACTGACTAATACAATAGATATTTCACTTATGATTTTGAGGTGATCTTTATGTTTTCCTTTCGATTTTTTCATGTTAATTTTTCCTGCTTATTTCTTATTGTTTTCTGTTTTAGTCTTCTTTATCTCTGATATTCCTTTTTTAAGCTTGAATTTTGTGTGATCTTCCTGAAATTCAACTATCAGCACCCAAAAGATAGAAAGAAACTATTGTTACTGTGTTTGTCAGGATAAGAATAAGAAGAGAAGAATAGCCTGAATGAGAGGGGAGTGGGGCGCAGAATTTTGGATGAAGGCCCAGAGTTCAAACCCTTAGATTTTTAATTGCTCTTGGAACATTTAGCCTCCCACCTAGGCACCCTCTTTAGAAAGCTCCAACATTTATACCTGAAACAGACTAAAAGAGAGCAAGAGAACGTAAGAAGATAATTAAAAATGGAGTTTTCTGGGAAAAGGGTTCAAAACGGCAGAAGGGTCCAAAATAATCTGAATGGTTAGAACAATTTTTAGGGCCCAATCTTGATCTGTTCCAAGGGATGACCTGATCCATAGGCAAATTAATTAATGGGTTGTAGATCAGATCAAATATTTAATGAATTTGATCCAAAGGCCCTTCATGCATGATGAGCCCACATATCCAACCATAGAATTGCTTTTTAGACACCAAAAAATGTGGGTAGGGTGGCCCAGTTTACTGGGACCTATCATATTGGGCAAACAGGTTGATCTAATTAATCAGATGTTCAAGCATATCTGATACCTTTTATCCCAGCATTCGTACAAATGGGTTATGTGAAGCTTTAAATTTAATATTTCAAATTATAAATATGAATTCTTCTTATTTATATTTTAAATTTTACTCTAGAGGCAAGTGGAACATGGATGACTATTATGTCGTTCCCACACGTGATCCAACTGAGAAAAGTGTTATATGAGGACCTTGAGATCAAATATAGAATGTTTCTTGCCATTCCATGTGCGCTACTTATTTCTCCAAAACACAAGATCCAACGCATAACCCAAACTGGATTCCCCTCCTTTTTTTATTCTCCTTTGGGGGAGGGATCTAGGGAATTCGATGAATTGAGGATGTTAAGAATTTCTTCATCTTTTAATGCTTGAAAATCAACTCAAATAAGCTATCAAAATCATGAAAACTAAGAAAAAATATTTTAAGCTATCAAGGTCTTCATATCTCATACTTTGTAGTAAAAGCAGGTGAATTGATTAATCGCAATGCTATGCACTATTTTTGCCTTTTAAGCTTTAAAATATGTATTCAGATAAAAATATTTTTGTGAATTAATATAGATAAAATATAATTAAATAATATATTAGGATGAAATATGATAAATAAATGCTATTATGATGGATGTATCCCATTGTCAACAGCATTTTCTACTTTTAGTAGTTTCTGAATATTAAATTTGTCCCTGTCATAATTATTTTAATGTCAAAATTATTTCTCCTTTAGAAATATGTACTATGATACACCTGATAATCATACCTTATCAAATTTTCACTCAATTGTTTGATGACATGTTAATCTTGGTCCTCATTAGTCTTTCAAAATGGTCATCATCCTGGTTCAAATACTAGTTGTCTTAAGAAAAAAAGTAAACCATGATAAATTTTACCGAATTACTCTAAAACCATGAAGAATAAATTTCATAAGTAAAACTTAAAATTTACCGAAAGATATGAAGGTTTTTTTAGAGTTTTTAAATTTTGAATAGATCTTTTGTTCTTAATTATTCCTTACGTAGAAAATTATTGCGAGTTTTAAAACACTCTGAAATAATTGTGGATACAGAGTGAGAGAACAAGAGATCTAGAGATATTGAGTGCCATAGAACAATGGATTGAAAGGTTGATGGAAATATAGATAAGAGAATGAGAGATTGAGTGGGATACAGTTCCAGAGACACTCTCTCAATCTTTTTCTCTCTCACACTCTCTCCCTCTCTCACTCTTTCTTCCCATCTCACCCTTAACCTCAATAATTCATTTTTTTCCATCCTCTTACTATATTATTCAAACCACCTGTCTCACTGTAACATTCCGTCTTACTCTTTCATTCTGTTATTCTCTCATTCTTTCCCTCTTTCTCACTCCGTTTTCTTTCTTGCCCTCTGACTCTCTCATTCTTTCTCATCCTCTCACTTCGTTATTCTGTATTGTTCTCTAACTCTCTCATTAATTCTCACTCTCTCACTCATTCTTTCTTGCTCTCTAACTCTTTCAATCCTTCTCACTTTTCTCACTCTGTGTTTTCTTTCTTGCTCTCTAACTCTCTCATTCGTTCTCTCACTCTCACTACGTTCTTCTTGCTTGCTCTTTAATTCTCTCATTCATTCTCACATTCCAAATTTCTCACTCTTTCACACTCTCACTCTCCAATTATCTAACTCTCTCCCTCTCACACTCTCATTTTATCACTCTCTCACTCTTTCAATCTCTCACTTTCTTACTTTCTGAAACACACACTCTCTCTTACTCTCTCACTTTCTGACTCTCTTTCTCTCTTACGCTCTCAATTGCCCTCTCTCATTCCCAATCTCTCCCTCTGCCACTCTCTCATTCTCTCAATCATTCTTACACTCACACTGTCTCCCTCTTTAACTCTCTCCCTCCCTCTCTCTCACATTCTCTCGCTCTTCTCACTTTCATGTCGCTTTCTCTCCATCTCTTCCTCCCTCATTCTCTCATTTTCTCAATATATCTCTCTCTCACACCATCTCTCTTCTCATTTTATTATTCAGATCGAGAAACGGAACCTGCTACGAATCAATAAAGTTGAGTAAAGCCGAGGTATTCTTGGGTTCTATTCAATTTTATAATCTTTCCTTTGACGTATGATTTATGCTTCTAGTGAAGAATAAATGATTTACACTATATGGATGAGTATGAAGGGCACCCAGAAATGATTTACACTTCTAGTCAACTGTAACTTTGACTAGTCAAGCTGAGCGAAATGATACTGGACTGAGATCTAGACCGAACTTCAGGTCTAGGTTTATGTTTTTGCTAAAATCATACCGCGCCCTTCCCTTCTTGTACTGTAGTGTTCTCAAAATAGAAACTCAGAGATGTAGTTGAATTACAATAAAAAGAATACAATAATGATCCCCAGCTTTCACTCTTTCCCTCAATTTTATTTACTCCCATGGATCCAAACCCTTCAAAGAATATTTACAAGCAGAAATCCATAAATGTCGGCGACTCAAGCATAGTCACCAGAGTAACAATGGCTAGTCAACCTGATCCAATTGGTAACAGACTGAGATCAAGACTGGGCTGAACTTCAGGTCTAGGTTTAGTTTTTTACTAAAACCATACCACACCCTTCCTTTCTTGTACTGTAGTGTTTGCAGGATAAAAACTCCGAGATCTAGTAATAAATATGTTGTTTAAATTGCAATAAAAAGAATACAATAATGATTTTATTTCCTCCCATGGATCTTACCCCTTAAAAGAATATTGACTGCTGGGCAACTACTCAAGCGAATTCACCGGTGTTTGCTGAGTTGGCGAGAGGTCTTGACCGCCACGTCGTCCTACCCCGGACGAGCTCCGGGCCACTCTCGAGCCGGAGAAGGTGGCTGCACTCCACGTCATCGTCCGCGTCAGCGTCGACGTGGCCTTCGATTGTAGTGAGAGATCGAACCTCTTCACCCTTCTGACATTCTTTCCGATACTCCATCACCAGGCCGACCAGCACACGACTCTCCATGATCGACGCGGGGACGCTCTGTACATGTATTTAAACAGATCAATGTCATGATACTAAGTTTTTGTAAAAATATTTTTATATTTCAATGTCATCATAGTAAGTTTCCGATGAGAAGAATGATATATATATATATATATATATCAAGGGGGAGAGAAGAGAAAAAGTTGGTCGTTACATTCAGGAGCCAGTGGATGTATTTCACGTTGTTTACATGCTGGTTGCAGTCAAGGTCTGTCCAGCGGGCCTGAAATACCAACAGAGATGAATGGGTGGACGATAAAATAGATATATTGTTACTTCGGTAGGGAGAGAGATAGATAGATAGATAGATAGATAGATAGATAGATAGATAGATAGATAGATAGATAGATAGATAGATAGATAGATAGACAGATAGATAGATAGATAGATAGATAGATAGATAGATAGATAGATAGATAGATAGATAGACAGATAGATAGATAGATAGGTGAATGTTCTTACCTTTAAACCTGTGAGAACGTTAGTTGATTCCTCTTCGTCGATCTTCGATAGCTTCTTGTCGTCGTCTGGCATAATGGATTCTCTTTCGAAGAAGAATGGCGTTATTTCTGCTTTGACCTCTTCAGGCATTTTAGACAGTCTCCTTGTGTGCCTGTTCATCATTACCAACGTGCTGCATCCCCGACCAAAAGAGTAAGAATAACAGGTGTATTCGTGTGAGAGAGAGACAGATAGAAGAAATAATTTTTTTCTTTAAGGAAGATAGATTGAAAGCGTAGAAGAAGAAGAAAACAAAGTAATTTCTCATATCAAGGAAGAGAAACACATAAAATAAGAAAAAAATCATTTGTAAAACTCAGAGGGACAGAGAGAAAGAGGAGGAGGAAGAAGAAATAATTTACCATCCTAGGAGGGAGAGAAAGAGAAGAAGAAGAAGAAATAACTTACCATCTCAGGAGGGAGAGAAGAAGAAGAAGAGGAAGATGAGGAAGAAGAAGAGAGAGAGAGAGAGAAGAAGAAGAAGAAGAAGAAGAAGAAGAAGAAGAAGAGAAAGATGAGGAAGAAGTAAGAGCGAGAAAAAGAAGAAGCAGAAGAAGAAGAAGAAGCAGAAGAGGAAGAAGAGGAAGAAAAAGAAGAAGAAGAGAGAGAGAAGAGAGAGAGAGAGGAGAGAGGGAGAGGAGAAGAAAAAGAAGACAGAGGGAGAGAGAAGAAGAAGAGAGAGAGAAAAGAAGAGGAGCGAGAGAGAAGAAGAAGAATAGAGGAGAAGAAAAAGAAGAATTAGAGAGAGAGAGAGAAAAAGAAGAAGAATAAGCGAGAGAGAAAGAAGAACAAGAATAAGAGAGAGAGAAAAATAAGAATAAAAATAAGAGAGTGAGAGAGAAGAAGAAGAAGAATAAGAGAGGAGAAGAAGAATAATAATAATAATAAGAGAGAGAAGTAGAAGAAGAAGAATAAAAGAGGAGAATAATAATAATAATAATAATAATAATAATAATAATAATAAGAGAGAGAGAAGTAGAAGAAGATGAATAAGAGAGGAGAATAATAATAATAATAGTAATAAGAGAGAGAGATAACTAGTAGAAGAAGAAGAATAAGAGAGAGAGGAGGAGGAGAAGAAGAGAGAAAGATAAGAGAGAAAGAGAGGAGAGAAAGAGAAAGAGACAGAAGGAGAGAGAGATAGAAGAGGAAGAACAAGAAGAACATGAAGAAGCCATCACCTTGACGCACTGGCAATGGCTCTGCCTGTGCGAGCGTCCCGAAAATACCACTCTCGCCGCATTCCATGCTTTCCGGCGGAGGACACCCAACTGTCTATTTCCACAACATCCTCCCTGACAAAACACCGGCTACCATTAACTTTAATCAAAGCAACACCCGAAATTCCAAGATCAGAAAAAAAAAAAATCAATCGCACAAAAACTCCAACATTGAAAACTCAACTCACCAAACTGGGTAACGTTCCACGACCACCTGAAGCTTCGCCACAACCCAGACGAGCCCTCTCTTGCTCATTTCTTGCGTTACTCCAAACCCATCGTGTAACACGCCGGTAACTCTTGCGTGGTTCAACGATGTCTCCTGAACAAATAAAAAACCAAAAAAAAATCATGGGCTACCACCTTGGAAGTCCTCTCCTTACACCCACTTAAGAAAAACTTCAAATTTAAAAATAAGAGTTATCGGCGTTCAATCATTGTTCAGAATATCGCCTACCTGTAAATGGTTCATCACCGTCACCATTGAACATGTTTTATCAGCTCCAACTTCGTATGATCTGATGGAGAAGCTCTGCCTGAAGATTAATCCCCCATGAACGAGCTCGCCCCCGTCAAACGCATACGCTGGCTCTTCCTTGATTTGTCTGCTAGTTTCCAATAACATTGGATTGATTCCCACAGAAACTAAGGACAGAAAGCCATCCTCAACGGTTAGAGAGCCAGTCTTCAGACTGTTCTTGCTTCCGTTGATTTCTTGAGCAGATTGCAAGCCGGCCTTAACGCGCATTCTCCCGGAGAACGACGTGTAACGTTTCGATTTCAGTCCCAGTTTCGTAGATTTAACGCAGACCTCTCCGGCAAGAACAGCGGCGGCGGCCATGGCTTGATAATAAAGCAGCTGATCAAGAAAACAGTAGTTAATACAGATTTTAATATGGACAAGAATCAATGGAATCTGGTTTATGATTTTTATCAGAGCACTAACGCCAGATTAATCCCGTATGTAAGTAGTTTAAACGAGGTGATCTATCGTTTAAATAGATAAATACGGATAAGGGAAATGACGACAGATTAAACGTTCGTCTACTCCAACCATTGATGGGGCTGATGAAATAAATACTAGGGAATTAAAACTCACCGTTTGAAGTTCTTGTTGCTTTTCTCCAACTTCTCAAGTGGAAACGATATTAACAAGAGGTGAGGAACAAGAAGAAGAATGCTGCGTTCTGCTGAGTGCAGATCAAGAACACCGGGCAGGGCATAAATATAGCTCTTGATACCATAACAATTATGGTATAATTTATTTATTCCCAGACTCGCCGCAGTCATCACACGATCTTGAATCTTGAGTCGGAGAAGTTAGTCTAACAAGGATTGCACTTGTTCTAAATTGTACGTCCGGAAACCAACGGCTGTCGTCCTTTTCTATGTTTGTAATTCTTAAATATTCTACAGTGGCGGCAAAAACAACGAGCTATACGCTCCTAGTTTTGGTTTTGTTACAAATTTCATACCGCTCGTAGTCAAAATAAGAGTTCCATGGTCGAATATCTCACGACTCTGTGACTCGTGGCAATAATCGATTGAACAAAGTCGACGTATCACGGCTCTAGCAGCGAAACTAAGGTGGGCCAGATGATTTGAACCTGTTAAGTCTAAAAAAAATACGTATTTGTCTTCAGGCAGATTTTTTTGAAGGTTGAGCCTGATAACCTCACCGACAAAAGATTAGGAATAATTTAAGGATAATATATTTGACTAAAATTTCTTCATATGCCTATGTGCGCACTATTTTAAACCTTATTTGAGTACATTGAGTTAGTGTGTTCAGTGCACGGTATAATTCATTTTGCACATATATATTATGTATATATATATATATGAGCTGATCGTTTTTAAGCTAGAGTTTTACTTTTATTGACTCGAGTTTGGATGTCTTATTTGAACCTGTTGTGTCTCAAAAAAAGACGTATTTGTTTGAAGACTGTTTTTAGAAGGTTGAGCCTGATAACATCTCCCATCATATTTTTGTGTTTAGCCATTTCTGAGTTAATCAATACAAGTTATAATACCTTGTAGAATGAATATTACATGACATGGACGACGATTCGGGATTCATGTAATGAAAACGAAGATAAATTAGATTAAACTAAAATGATGCAGCAGATGAATAATTAACAGATACAATAATTGATGATCTAAGATTCGAGGGTGGAGTCAAAGTCTATTGGAAGAAAACCCGTATTTTAGAAGTGATCATCTAATAGAATGTATATCAAATTGATCAAACGAGGAATTTCAACACAATATAACAAATTGAAAAATCTGATAGTATTCCAATAAATGGACTTATAATTAGGGAAGGACACGGTCTGGTCTCGGTCTGGTTTACCGGAAAGCTAAACCTAGACCTGAAGTTCGGTCCGGTCTCGGTCTCGGTCCGGGCTCGGTCGGGTCAGGTCTTCGGTCGGTCATGTTGACTAGTCAATGTTAAGTTGACTTGGTCATCTCACTGGCATCTAATGTCACCTCTGGTGCTGAAGCAGTGTTGAATAATGAGAGAGTGAAAGGGGGATAATGAAAGAGTGTGAGAATAAGAGAGGGAGTGACACTGAGATAGTGCAAAGGCAAAGAGAATACCACAGGAGGAGAGAGAGAGAGGGAGAGGGAGAGAGAGAGAGAGTGAGAGATGGAGAGGGGGAACGAGAGGGGAGAGCCTGAGAGGGAAGTAAGGGGAGAGGGAGGGGAGCAGGCGAGAGGGAGGAGTTCAATAGAGAGAGATTGAGAGAGGGAGAGAGTGTGTGAGAGAGAATGAGAGAGGAGAGCAAAGAGAGGCGAGAGAGAGAGGACGAGAGGGAGAGGGGCGTAGAAGAAGAGCAGGAGAGAGGGTGACAGAGAAAGGGAGAGAGATGGAGTGACAGAGAGCGGGAGACAGAACGAGAGGAAGAGCAGGAGAGAGTTTGAGAGAAAAGGGGAGAGAGAGGGAGAGAGAGGGATGTTAAAGTCAATAACGCAGACACCTTGGCGGTAACGTGTTCTCCTGGTCATCGTGAAGATACGGCAAAAGAAGACACGAAGACTCCAACGGGCCTCACAGGCCATCATCGTCAACTTCCAAGACACGCGCCTTCCCCATGTCTAAGCAATCATGACTTAACCTAACCACAGTTGAGTTAACCTTACCATGGTTGGGTTAAGGTTTACTCTCGTAGTCTATAAATACACATACGATGTACTGAACAACCATCCTTCTCCTTTCTATTATTTCCATCAAGTTTGTTTTTGTCTTCTCGTGTGAAGTTCTTCCTTTCTGTCTCTAAGGGTGTAACCTAAAGTTTATCATAGTATCAGAGCGTGTGGTGGAATCGATGGATCAGGAGCTCCTCGGAGAAGAAGGTATCTCTGAAGTGTCGTCCACAGACCCACAGTCTGCTCCGAGAAAAGTCGTCACTCTAAAGGCTCCTTCCATGATACCACCCAATGTGGTTACATCGCTCAAACTGTCGAAAGACAACTACGACTGAATCTTAAAATACCATCGATTACTAACACACATTACAGATGCCCCACCTCTTGAGGCACGAGATCCCGAAGATGAATGGTGGGATCGTGACCAAAATGTCATGGGGTTTGTTTTGTCGTCTATGACTGAATCAGTCATCGGTTGCGTCACCGAAGCATGAACAGCCAAAGCAGCATGGGATATTGTGGCAGAAAACTTGGCATCTTCATCCGAAGCCTGCATCCAAGAATTATTGGGGAGACTGCACACCCAACTCAAAGGTAATCATACGTTCGAAGAATACATTACAAAGTTTCGCGTCATCAACAGTGCACTAGCCGCCTCTGTGGAAAAAGTGGATCAACGAACACTAACCCAAGCCCTACTCAGAGGATTGGGGCCTCAGTATGCACCAACCATTACAACAGAGCTAGTGCACATCTAATGTCTCTTGAGACAGTAATCTCTCATCTGAGAGATCATGACTCTATGCTTGTTCGTCATCAAGCCCACAAGGAGCCTGAGTTCCCACCAATGGCAAATCAAGCTCAAGCAACCACAATCGGCAACAACATCCAAAGAAAAGCTAGAACTGACAACAATCGAGATCGTGGTGGTTTTGGCAGGAATGACAGTCGAGGATGGGGAAGACACAACAATCAAAGTCGACAAGCTCTGAGAAATTCCGAGAAAGAAGAAGGGGCGAGTTTATGAGCGAAAAAACTGATATTACGCAATTGTTACTGTCCATCTTGATCAGCCGAGTGAGTGAGCGTTTAGGCGCTTAGCGAGCATGCAGATTTAAGTATTTAACTGTATTCTACTTCTTGGGGTTATTTATTCCGTGACCTCTGACAGATGCACAAAGGTTATGAAAGAACTTCATATATACCTTGACAACTCAATCCAGAAACAAGATCAGACGTTATTCCGGTTCGTCTCCATTTTCGTGAAACTATTAGTCCACCCCGGTGAAATGCGGTTCCGACGTGCCTAGAGGCCAGAGGCGAATCCATTCACGCTCGTTGCGCCTCACTTCTTCATTCGCTTTGCCCCTTCAGAACCGTCAGACTTCGTACCATGCATCACCTTCGGTGATTAGAATCGCAAACCAACAACTCCATAGAGAGGCGGCTGCGGTGGGAGGAGGCTTTGAAGTCAGACTGGAGGGCCCCCATTTTGGAATATAGGTGTCCGAGAATGGAACTGAGGTTATGGGAGTAAGTGGAGTTGGGCAGCGTTCAATTTCTATAAGGGATAGATACTTCTTCCCGGCCGGCGGTATCATTGATCGCCCGCTATCTGGCTGAGAAAAAGGTGGTCCAGAAGCTTGCGTTCTTGAAGAACGATCAGATCTTTCGTTTTGATTGACAAAATTTGGACCTAGCGAAAAGGATCACTTTTTAAATTCAAACCCCAATCTGCTCTCGCTTGCTGCTACTGACGGGGTCTCGGTTGATTTCCTGGAAGCGGAGAATCTTCAGATTCAGACGCGACTGATGGAGCTATGAGCAGGAGCAAGAACTGGTCATCGAGCACTAGAATGTTATGATCGATATAATCGGTCATTCATACCACAAGATCCTCGCACGAATCAGCAATTCTTCACTGGCAACATAAGCAACTACAACCGTCAAGCAAATCAATTTGAGCAACATCGTCCACCTCCTCCACAAGCCTACAGCACTACTTCCTCTGTATCTCCATCATCCTCGTACTGGTACCCAGACAGTGGGGCAACCCATCATGTTGCGGCCGATCCCAACCTGCTGATCGATCCACAAGTATACACCGGCAATGACAAACTCTTTATCGGAGATGGATCAGGTTTGCACATTCTTACTTCTAGGCATGCATCCTTACAAAGTTTGTCTAGACCACTAACTCATTAAAACATCCTGCATGTACCGTCAATCACCCGGAATTTATTATCTGTTAGACAATTTACTAATGATAATAACATTTACATTGAGTTTCATCCTGATCAATGTCTGGTTAAGGATCGCCGTACCGGCCAGGTACTTCTCAAGGGACGCACTGAAGCGAGAATGTATCGTCTAGACACTACAAGTCAACCGCAAGCATATGTCGGGGAATGCAGAACAACAGATCAATGGCACGAACTCCTTGGTCAAACTTCTTTTAAAATTTTGCGCACAATGATTTCTCGTTTTGGATTGCTGTCCAGTCAAGTACCAAAATCTTATGTTTGTTCATCATGCGCTTTATCTAAAACGCACAAATTACCCTTCTCTTTATCTCTTTCTAAAACCGTTAAACCCGTACAGCTTATCCACTCAGACTTATGGCGTCCAGCTCCAGTTAAGTCACATTTAAATTTTCATTATTATGTTTTTTTTATTGACGACTATTGTAGGTACACATGGCTCTATCCGTTGAAATCAAAAAGTGATGTTTTCAATATTTTTCTTCAATTTCAATCGTTCGTTGAATGTCGGTTTTCCACAAAAATCCTCTCCTTCCAATCTGATTGGGAGGAGAATTCCAAGCACTTCATAAATATTTCAAAGATTACGGCATTCATCATCGAGTATCCTGTCCGCTGCGCCTCAGCAGAACAGAACGCTGGCGCAAGCACCGTCACATCATCGAGACGGGTTTGACACTACTCAACCATGCTTCTCTTCCACAAACTTACTGGGATGAACCAGCTGCCACCGCAACTTATCTCATCAACCGCATGCCGTCGCCAGTCTTAGAGCACCAATCTCCTTACGAACGACTTTTTCAAGGTATGTGATAACACCGTAAATTCGGTCTTTATTTCATGCTATTAGCCCAATTTTATGCATTTAAAGAGCTTAAAATGGGGTTGTTATCATCCATTTACATGAAAAAGCTATTTTCAAGTGATTTCTAATTTTTCCTAATTTTCTGTTAATTCTATGAATTTTAAGGGATTTATTTGAGCTTGAAATAATTACTTTTGAATGAAAATGGCAAGATTAATATTTGACTTGAGATTTATCAGTACGGGGATGAATCAGAGAATTTTCTAGGGTTTTTTACGATTTTTTAGGGTTTTTCTGAGATTTATTTGAGGAGGGAATGCATATTTGTAAGAAAAAAGGTATATTTATAGGGGAACAAATGAGTATTAGGATAATTTTGAACTTTAAGCGTTTATTGTAAATTTTTGTTGCAATTATACCCTCAAAACAGCTCTCGGTCGTGGTTGCAGGTGTAAAGATGTTATTTAAAATTTTCTAGGGTTTTATTGCAAATGATTTAATATTTGTTTTAATATTTTTTGGAAAAAAACAGGAGGAGAGAGAATGCGCAAAGGGCATATACACAAATATTTTTTGGGCAGCGTCCATCCGTAATTGCTTGTTTTAAAATGGGTTTTGCCGCAAAAAGGCCAAAGAGTTTTCGCGTGTCGACGTGGCGTCATGGTGGCCGTTGGCTGAGAATCCGACGGCGCTTGAGGAGGGGTCGGCGCCGGGAGGTAAGTTCACCGCCCGCGCGGTGCGTATAACGCGCATGCACGGGCGGTGACGTGGCGCTTGCGCATTCGCCCGCGTGGCGAGAAAGGCATGCGCCACGTGCGTGTTATATTTATACTCCTGATTTGTTTTACCTTTTTTTTGTCTATTTTTATTTTTCGCTAGAAGTGCGTGGCGCGAGAAGGCACCCGCCTGAAGAAGTTGAAACGTCCCCGCCAATGAAAAGACGACACCTCAGCGAGCGGTTAGAAGAAGAAAAAAAATGATTTAATCCAATGGCTAATATTGGTTTAAATTCATTTATTCATAACTTTTGATCCATAAGTCTGATTGAGATGAATTTTTTATAGATTTGCTCGTCTTGATCCCCTCCTTCTATCTATATGTTGGATTATTGAGATCAAGCCTGCATTGATAGATAAATTTTAATTACTCATTAGGGGTAAAATGGTAATTTTTGCCATTTTACATAGGTATAAAAGCCGAATTTCGAGAGGAGGGGGTCATTCTTGATGGTTCTCTATCACAGCTGCAAGACAGAGAGGAGCCCCAGCCTGGATCAACATGTTTGGTACATTTCCCTTCTTTGTATTTGAATTTTGGTGCATTTTGAATGAAATTAGTTTGATTTCTTGATTGTTCTTCTTGATTCTGGTCTGAAACTCTAAATCGCTTGGCTTGAGTGGCATGTACAATCCCTGATTAGGATTGAGAGGAGAAATTGAGAGATTTAACTAGGTATTCAACTGCATGCCCAAAGAAAACTCTAAAAAAACTTTGAATTCTAGGGTATTAAAACTTTGTTTTTTTTTTATTTTTTTGATCTAATTTTGTAGTCAGTTCTGAAGTATCAATTCTACAAAACAAACAAACCAAATCAAAACTTTCTTCTTAAATCCCTCTAAAGTGAATTCCTTGATCCTCTCATATAGATCAATTAATTCAACTTAGAGTTCCCTAAATTCTTCTTCTCTTCCCATCTCTTCTACCTCCCTCTCTAAATTCCCTTTTCTAATTAGGTTAAATTGATCTTCATTGAAGATCAAGTTAGTCCTAATTATTAAAAAAATCATCAAATTGAACTCCTTACTAGCCTCCCTTGGACGATACCTTCACTCATCATTGTGCATCTTAAGTGAGGTTTTAGAAATTTTATTGTATAAGCTAAAATTGACAACGACAAAGGTTAAAATTGCATAAATTTTATCCCTATTTTTGGCTTATCAGTATGCCCGACTTAATGTTTCTCAAAACATTTGGTTGTCTGTGTTTTCCCAATTTGCAAGCATATGCACCCAACAAGTTAGCAGCAAGATCAGACCGCTGCCTCTTTTTGGGATATAGTGCACATCATCACGGGTACAAATGTCTCTCTCTCACCTCTGGTAAGATTTACATTTCTGCATATTATCTTTGATAAAATTACTTTTCCATATAAACAATCTCAATTGTCATCGACACTCCGTTCTGTCCAAAATCCTTCACCTCAGTTAGCATGCACACACCCTGTTTCAACCTTTTAGCATTTATCATCGTCTCTCAGTTCTGTCGAGACCAACCAACCACCAATTTTGCCCACCATCTCTCCACCTCAATCACCTATATTACCTTCACCCACGGCCTCTTCGAATCAACCTACGTCTCATTCAACCGCTTCCGAACGCTCGCATTCTAAACCATCGTCCTCCAACACCAATAACTCTACATCATACTCTGCATCGCCACACTTCCGCTCTCTCAGTTCCATTTACCGCCAAACTAGTCATCTTGCCACTACTGCTCATCCCGCTACCTGTTTCACTGCCTCTACTCAACTCCGCGAACCTCAAACCTACACGCAAGCATTGCAGCACCCTTCTTGGCGAAAGGCTATGCTCTCCGAATACCAAGCTCTCGTTCGTAACCACACTTGGGTCCTTGTACCTGCTCCTGATGCCCGCTCCTCCATCCTCGGATGTAAATGGATCTTTCGTCTTAAAATGCACCCTGATGGCACCGTTGAACGCTACAAGGCACGCCTTGTTGCTCAAGGCTATCACCAGACTACGCGCATCAACTTCAATGAAACTTTCAGCCCCGTCATCAAGGTAACATCTATCCGATTATTACTATCTATTGTTGTGTCTCGCCGCTGGCATATTCATCAATAAGACGTCTCGAACGCATTTCTACATGGGGATTTACATGAAACAGTGTATATACGCCAACCACTGGGATTTCACCATCCCATGTTTCCCGATCATGTTTTTCTTCTTAAGAAATCACTTTACGGTTTAAAACAGGCCCCGAGAGCCTGGTTTCTCAAGTTATCCCAATATCTCATCAGTCTTGGTTTCACTGGCTCACGCACTGACTCATATTTGTTTTTTAAGATCACTCCTTCGACCTCGCTTTATCTCCTGATCTATATTGATGACTTTCTCATAATTGGCTCGGATCGACGGGGTGTATCTGATCTTCTTTCTCGTCTTCATAAAGTTTTTGCCATTCGTGATCTCGGTCGCGCCAGCCACTTTCTCGGCATTCAACTCCTCTCTCATCCCCAAGGATTATTTCTCTCACAAACGCATAGAAGACTAGCCTGAATGAGAGAGGAGTGGGGCACAGAATTTTGGATGAAGGCCTAGAGTTGAAACCCTGAAAATTTTAATTCCTCTTGGAACATTTTACCCTCCTACCTAGGCACCCGCCTTAGAAAGTTCCAGCATTTATACCTGAAACAGACTAAAAGAGAGCAAGAGAATGTAAGAAGATAATTAAAAATGGAGTTTTCTGTGAAAAATGATTCAAAATGGCGAAAGAAGGGTCCAAAATAATCTGAATGGTTAGAACAATCTTTAGGGCCCAATCTTGATCTGTTCCAATGGATGACCTGATCCATAGCCAAACTCATTAATGGATTGTAGATCAGATCAAAATATTTAATCAATTTGATCCGAAGGCCCTTCATGCATAATGAGCCCACATATCCAACCATATAATTTCTTGTTGGGCACCAAAAAAAGGACAGGGTGGCCTAGTTTACTGGGCCCTACCATATTGGGCCAATTGAAGATTGGCCCACCTTTCAAAGGCCCAATCGCAGACTGGCAAACAGGTTGGTCTAATTAATCAGATTTTGGACCATATCTAATATCTTTTATGCCAACATTCGTACATATGGGTTTTGTGAAGCCTTATATTTAATATTTCAAATTATAAATATGAATTCTTATTATTTATAATCTATATTTTACTCAAAAGGCAATTGGAACATGGATAACAATTATGTCATTCCCACAAGTGATCCAATTGAGAAAACTGCTGTATGAGGACCTTGAGATCAAATATAGAATGTTTCTTGACATTCCATGTGCGCAACTTATTTTTCCAAAACAGAAGATCCAAGTTATATCCCAAAATGTATTTCCCTCCTTTTTTTGTTCTTCTTTGGGGGAGGGATCTAGGGAATTCAATGAATTGAGGATGTTAAGGATTTCCTCATCTTTCAATGCTTGAAAACCAACTCAAATAAGCTACTAAGATCATGAAAACTAAGAAAGAAATATTTTACACTATCAAGATGTTCATAACTCAAACTTTCTAGTCAAAGCAGGTGAATTGATCAATCTCAATCCCATACATTATTTTTTGCATTTTAAACTTCAACTTATGTTTTGAGATAAAGTTATAGTTTTTATGAATTAAAATAGATAAAATATGATTAAATAATATATTAGGATGAAATATGATAAATAAATGCTATTATGATTGATGTATCCCATTGTCAACAGCATTTTCTACTTTTAGTAGTTTCTGAATATTAAATTTGTCCCTGTCATAATTATTTTAATGTCAAAATTATTTCTCCTTTAGAAATATATACTATAATACACCTGATAATCATACATTATCAAATTTTCACTCAATTGTTTGATGACATGTTAATCTTGATCCTCATTGGTCTTTCAAAATGGTCATCATCCTGGTTCAACTACTAGTTGTCTTAAGAAAAAAAGTAAACCATGATAAATTTTACTGAATTATAGTAAAACCACGATGAATAAATTTTACAACTAAAACTTTAAATTTACCCTAATAGTTATGAAAGCATTTTTAGAGTTTTTTAATTTGGAATAGATTTTTTGTTCTTAATCTTCTCTTTAGTATAAAACTATTGCAAGTTTTAAAACACTAGGAAATATTTATGGATAATAAATATGTTAGTTAAAATGGCTAGCAGTCAACCTAATGAGGGGTTGAAGCCAGAGGGACCATCTAGACTGGTGGATGAGGCTAGAGAGCTAGCATTAGGAGGAAGCGAGAGGATTGCACCCCTTGTTGAAAGGGTGCCATGACTTTTCACCCCAATCCAAAGGCACCTACCTGAAGGGATGCCTCCACAACAATGGGATGTCAGGACAAAATGTGAGGGAATAATTTCACGCTTATAGAGATATTTAGACCCATTTGTTAATGAGGATTTCAGCTCTCTATATATGTATATATTCTCTCTTATTTTCATAAATAAGATGATTATTTTAATATTAATATCACTTATTTTAGATCGCCTCTATTAATGTTATTTAAGCTTAAAATAATTTTATACTTTCACATTTTTAGTTAACTGTAGAGAGTTTGTGACATTTTCAGGTATTTTTTTATTCATAAATAAATTAATTTTATAAGTTAAAATATATTTTTTGGGTTTACTTAAATATTTTGGGGTGTCTCAATAGTTTTTATTTTTATTTAATCTGCTTTACCATCTGTCACAACCGATTCATTCAAATTGCATCCAATCATTGGATATCTTTAGTGGTTAGTGCGAGCCAAGTGTTGGTTGCTGCTAATGATTAGTTGTGTCATTTAAACTGCCACTATTTTAAGCTTGTTTTTTAAAAGTCATCCAATTAATAATAATGGTTTTAAATTGCAATAAATGTGAACCGGTGCATAGACATTTAGTGGATGGAAATAATTTTTTATATAATTTGGAATGAGTCCCTCCAAATTTTTGAATGTGCATGTACGTGTGATGACACATTATTTGACAAAAGGGAATAACACATTTTTTTGATTGGATACATGGTTAATACGTCAAAAATACCTTTTATTTCCTTTCTCAAGTCTATCTTTGATAATTTTATTAGATACATGGTTAAAAATATATTCTCACACCGATCATTCGTACTTTGTGGCAAACGTATTATACAGCCAACTATTGGCATGTTTTGGATAATTGAATGACAAATGTGGATTTTAATGCCTATCTTCAAGGGACGATTCCATGCCCTGGTATAAATCCATGAAAAATATTGAGGAGAAATAAATTGTCAATGATCTAGAATTCTCCATATTCAAATCACGATATATGATGATTCACGAGTTTCGGACTGAAAGGTTTAGGATAGTTTTGTATTCTTCTTCTCTATCCATCCATGGTCTCAAAGCTAGAAATAAAACCCCCCTATATATTTAAATACTTGGAGTATTGTTTCCCTTACTGAATTATGAGAGTGAAATATGTTGGGTTTCTAGAGGCCTTGACATGGATGAAGACGAGGATTCCACGCAGCGGAAGACACGTAACAGAATCATAGCGACATCGATAAAACCATGAAGCAATGTACCTTCACATGGATTGCATCCATGATTTATTGGATTCTGGAGAGACCCGATTCAAGCTACTCAAGTGTGCAGCCTCTAGACGTATCCACATGATCTTCGGCACGTCGAATCTCCTCCTTCTCATTGACAAGCCTCGTTCTACCTCCACCATCGTTGTTATGCCGTTCCAATCGCATCGGGCATGGAGAGGAGTGTTGGGAGGGGGGAGAAGAAGGGGAAGGCCCCTGAACAGTTCTAGCCTCAGTGAATTTTGTTCAAGGTCTTCCTCTATCTATACTAAGTGGGTATTTTTCATAAAAAATCCCAAAACTTCAGTATATCTTTCAACATCTAAAGACCATTTGTGTGTGATCCTCTACTAGTGTTTGTCCAACCGATATCCGTACGATAGCCGATATCAGATAATTGATATCCAATATTCAGAAAAAAACTGGGATGGTGTCTGATATCGGATAATGGATATCGGACGATATTCGTTCCTTAGGTGTAGACGGATATCGAAGACAGATGTCAGAGGGGTAAGGACGATCCAGATATCGGATACCGAATATTGGATTTTGATGTCTAGATATCAGAACCAGTATCCGGATATCGATATCCGGTATCAACATAAAAAAGTATACTATTCGTCACCTTCAATGATTTATTTAAATCCAACGGCATGTTATGTTATCCTCTATCTATACTAAGTGGGTATTTTTCATAAAAAATCCCAAAACTTCAGTATATCTTTCAACATCTAAAGACCATTTGTGTGTGATCCTCTACTAGTGTTTGTCCAACCGATATCCGTACGATAGCCGATATCAGATAATTGATATCCAATATTCAGAAAAAAACTGGGATGGTGTCTGATATCGGATAATGGATATCGGACGATATTCGTTCCTTAGGTGTAGACGGATATCGAAGACAGATGTCAGAGGGGTAAGGACGATCCAGATATCGGATACCGAATATTGGATTTTGATGTCTAGATATCAGAACCAGTATCCGGATATCGATATCCGGTATCAACATAAAAAAGTATACTATTCGTCACCTTCAATGATTTATTTAAATCCAACGGCATGTTATGTTATCCTCTATCTATACTAAGTGGGTATTTTTCATAAAAAATCCCAAAACTTCAGTATATCTTTCAACATCTAAAGACCATTTGTGTGTGATCCTCTACTAGTGTTTGTCCAACCGATATCCGTACGATAGCCGATATCAGATAATTGATATCCAATATTCAGAAAAAAACTGGGATGGTGTCTGATATCGGATAATGGATATCGGACGATATTCGTTCCTTAGGTGTAGACGGATATCGAAGACAGATGTCAGAGGGGTAAGGACGATCCAGATATCGGATACCGAATATTGGATTTTGATGTCTAGATATCAGAACCAGTATCCGGATATCGATATCCGGTATCAACATAAAAAAGTATACTATTCGTCACCTTCAATGATTTATTTAAATCCAACGGCATGTTATGTTATCCTCTATCTATACTAAGTGGGTATTTTTCATAAAAAATCCCAAAACTTCAGTATATCTTTCAACATCTAAAGACCATTTGTGTGTGATCCTCTACTAGTGTTTGTCCAACCGATATCCGTACGATAGCCGATATCAGATAATTGATATCCAATATTCAGAAAAAAACTGGGATGGTGTCTGATATCGGATAATGGATATCGGACGATATTCGTTCCTTAGGTGTAGACGGATATCGAAGACAGATGTCAGAGGGGTAAGGACGATCCAGATATCGGATACCGAATATTGGATTTTGATGTCTAGATATCAGAACCAGTATCCGGATATCGATATCCGGTATCAACATAAAAAAGTATACTATTCGTCACCTTCAATGATTTATGTAAATCCAACGGAATGTTATGTTATCCTCTATCTATACTAAGTGGGTATTTTTCATAAAAAATCCCAAAACTTCAGTATATCTTTCAACATCTAAAGACCATTTGTGTGTGATCCTCTACTAGTGTTTGTCCAACCGATATCCGTACGATAGCCGATATCAGATAATTGATATCCAATATTCAGAAAAAAACTGGGATGGTGTCTGATATCGGATAATGGATATCGGACGATATTCGTTCCTTAGGTGTAGACGGATATCGAAGACAGATGTCAGAGGGGTAAGGACGATCCAGATATCGGATACCGAATATTGGATTTTGATGTCTAGATATCAGAACCAGTATCCGGATATCGATATCCGGTATCAACATAAAAAAGTATACTATTCGTCACCTTCAATGATTTATTTAAATCCAACGGCATGTTATGTTATCCTCTATCTATACTAAGTGGGTATTTTTCATAAAAAATCCCAAAACTTCAGTATATCTTTCAACATCTAAAGACCATTTGTGTGTGATCCTCTACTAGTGTTTGTCCAACCGATATCCGTACGATAGCCGATATCAGATAATTGATATCCAATATTCAGAAAAAAACTGGGATGGTGTCTGATATCGGATAATGGATATCGGACGATATTCGTTCCTTAGGTGTAGACGGATATCGAAGACAGATGTCAGAGGGGTAAGGACGATCCAGATATCGGATACCGAATATTGGATTTTGATGTCTAGATATCAGAACCAGTATCCGGATATCGATATCCGGTATCAACATAAAAAAGTATACTATTCGTCACCTTCAATGATTTATTTAAATCCAACGGAATGTTATGTTATCCTCTATCTATACTAAGTGGGTATTTTTCATAAAAAATCCCAAAACTTCAGTATATCTTTCAACATCTAAAGACCATTTGTGTGTGATCCTCTACTAGTGTTTGTCCAACCGATATCCGTACGATAGCCGATATCAGATAATTGATATCCAATATTCAGAAAAAAACTGGGATGGTGTCTGATATCGGATAATGGATATCGGACGATATTCGTTCCTTAGGTGTAGAGCGGATATCGAAGACAGATGTCGAGGGGTAAGGACGATCCAGATATCGGATACCGAATATTGGATTTTGATGTCTAGATATCAGAACCAGTATCCGGATATCGATATCCGGTATCAACATAAAAAAGTATACTATTCGTCACCTTCAATGATTTATTTAAATCCAACGGAATGTTATGTTATCCTCTATCTATACTAAGTGGGTATTTTTCATAAAAAATCCCAAAACTTCAGTATATCTTTCAACATCTAAAGACCATTTGTGTGTGATCCTCTACTAGTGTTTGTCCAACCGATATCCGTACGATAGCCGATATCAGATAATTGATATCCAATATTCAGAAAAAAACTGGGATGGTGTCTGATATCGGATAATGGATATCGGACGATATTCGTTCCTTAGGTGTAGACGGATATCGAAGACAGATGTAAGGGGTAAGGACGATCCAGATATCGGATACCGAATATTGGATTTTGATGTCTAGATATCAGAACCAGTATCCGGATATCGATATCCGGTATCAACATAAAAAAGTATACTATTCGTCACCTTCAATGATTTATTTAAATCCAACGGCATGTTATGTTATCCTCTCTCTATACTAAGTGGGTATTTTTCATAAAAAATCCCAAAACTTCAGTATATCTTTCAACATCTAAAGACCATTTGCGTGTGAGCCTCTACTAGTGTTTGTCCAACGATATCCGTCGATAGCGATATCAGATAATTGATATCCAATATTCAGAAAAAACTGGGATGGTGTCTGATATCGGATAATGGATATCGGACGATATTCATTCCTTAGGTGTAGCCGGATATCGACGACAGATGTCAGAGGGGTAAGGACGATCCAGATATCGGATACCGAATATTGGATTTTGATGCCTCGACAACCGAGCCAGTATCCGGTTCTCTATATCCGGTTTCAACAATAAAAAGTATACTATTCGTCACCTTCAATGATTTATTTAAATCCAACGGAATGTTATGTTATCCTCTATCTATACTAAGTGGGTATTTTTCATAAAAAATCCCAAAACTTCAGTATATCTTTCAACATCTAAAGACCATTTGTGTGTGATCCTCTACTAGTGTTTGTCCAACCGATATCCGTACGATAGCCGATATCAGATAATTGATATCAATATTCAGAAAAAACTGGGATGGTGTCTGATATCGGATAATGGATATCGGACGATATTCGTTCCTTAGGTGTAGACGGATATCGAAGGCACGTGGCGGAGGGGTAGGGAGGAGCTAGCTGTCGGCGACGGAACATTGGATTTTGATGTCTAGATATCAGAACCAGTATCCGGATATCGATATCCGGTATCAACATAAAAAAGTATACTATTCGTCACCTTCAATGATTTATTTAAATCCAACGGCATGTTATGTTATCCTCTATCTATACTAAGTGGGTATTTTTCATAAAAAATCCCAAAACTTCAGTATATCTTTCAACATCTAAAGACCATTTGTGTGTGATCCTCTACTAGTGTTTGTCCAACCGATATCCGTACGATAGCCGATATCAGATAATTGATATCCAATATTCAGAAAAAAACTGGGATGGTGTCTGATATCGGATAATGGATATCGGACGATATTCGTTCCTTAGGTGTAGACGGATATCGAAGACAGATGTCAGAGGGGTAAGGACGATCCAGATATCGGATACCGAATATTGGATTTTGATGTCTAGATATCAGAACCAGTATCCGGATATCGATATCCGGTATCAACATAAAAAAGCATACTATTCGTCACCTTCAATGATATGTTATCAACCTTGGTTAATATATACAGTGCAAGATTTTTATTTTCTTCCATATGGGATAACAGGATCCGGAGTTTACATTAAACTTCGAATCCTGTTATTCCATATGGAAGAAAGTAGAAATTGTGCGCTATATATATTAAAAAAGGTATAATAGTTATTATACGATATAGTAACATATTAATAAAATTTCAGTATATTTTAAGCCGGTTATATATATAATATATTTAAGATATTAATAACTCGTCCAATATATAAAGCCCGAAATTTGTATTTTCTTCCAGGGATAAAGGATTCACAGTTTGATGTTAAACTCGGAATCCTGCAGTTATCATATGGGAGAAAAAAAAAGTTCAAGCTTTATATATTAAACGTGCCACTGAATAAATAAAAGCTCCTAACTACCCTCTTTCGCACGATGATTCGTCTAACTTCTGCTTAATAATTATTAAATTATATTTTTATACTACCCTTCTAAGTTGGATATCAGAATCTGATATCCAACACCGATATCTGATGTCGTCATCTTCCCCCATGAGACGAAGGTGATGTCGTCATCCGATGTCTTCATAGAAATTGGATATCGGCACTATAGCAACCGATATCCGATACTGATATCCAATATCCAGATATCCAACACGTGGGGTGCCAAGCTACACCTCCTGCTCTAGAAGATACAAAGGAGTGTGTATAGATTCACTCATAGAACCTCTTCGTCATCGGTTATCCTGTATGTATAATCCCTCATCCACTTGACGCTCCTAGGGTATAGTCAACTATCGAACCCTAATCGGTCATCTGAGTTAGTACTCATGCTTTCGATTGGAGAACTCTTCTCGTGATATTTCACTGCCTTGGCCAAGGACTTTGTCATATCGTCTTCCTTGAGATGTCACCTCTCATACCGAGGGTAGACAATCCCATCTTAATAACTCAATTGTCTTCGTGAACTTCTTGATGCACCCAAGCTAAGACTATTTAGAATCCCATGATTAGGGACACGTAGGTCATAGTCAAAGTACAAGTGTTAGTCCACATTCGGCTTTGGTGTCTCAGGTCTAAGGACCACTTACACAACCGTGACGTGAATAAAACCTGATAGATAGTTTGGTATAATACCATTCAAGGATTCATACAGATTAATTCAGTGAACTCTTTCCACTAAAGAGCAACCACTATCTATCCTTAATGTATCCATACTAGTGGCGATGGGACCGGCCATACTCATCAACTAAGTGTTGCTAGAAAATATTATTCTATTTGGATACTTCGATGTCCTTCTCAAGTATCCTTCAAACATGAATATTTAGAACACGTGCTTAAAGACATGTGATCTCCATATTACGATCTCATCATAATTCACTAAGTCCGATCATGTACTCATGGACTTCATTATACATGTTCAATTAATGAACATGGAATGAGATATGGCTTGTCGGCCAAATATATTTCCATCAGAATAAATAAGGGAGATATGGCTTGTCGGCCAAATATATTTCCATCATTTTTATATGTCCATGCAAGCCATATTTGTCCCCCCTTTCTTCTCTTCCTCTCTCAAAAGTATGTCTTCTAGTGAGACAACATGGTGAGGAGATCCTTCATTATCTCAAGTAGTGCTTTTTGAGTTAAAAATGAGGAGATCCAATGTTTGGAAGATTAATGTGAAGAGACTCTTTCCAATGATCCTAATAATAGCAGACTATATCTGGCTTAAGGTGATATGATCATGTGTTTTTTCATTTTAAATCTGTTTTGATTCATTTTACTTCTTATGCATGAATCAATTTTACATCATAAATATAGTTTAAAAATGCAAAAAGGACATGCGCATCAACATTGTAGCAACATAAAACCCATTTCTGGCATCCTTGGCCCTTTAATACATTTTCCCCATAATTTTTCTCTATATGTTTTCATCTGTAACACTTTCTCTTTGCAAACCCCTCAGGTATCTGATTTTTTCCTAGAAAAAATAAGATATTGTTTTCCTAACTGAACTTCTCTACACCCATTTCTTGACAAGCACCCATTGTTTGTTACCCACAAAGATTTGGGCCCTCTACCCAAATTATCCTACAAAATGTGTTTGGGCTCATCATGTTCCTACTGGCCACAACTTGTGTTCTCTCCATGCCCAATGATCGGGCCACAACTACCTTCCACCACATCATCCCAGATGCGCTAGTAAATTTGTTCGTCGTCCCCCACACAATTACCTTTTGCAAAACTGTTGGAAATTGCCACGGAACAAAGGGCATTTCAATATCAGATATTTAGATAATAGAAAATATAATGATTTGGAATATTTTCTAATATTAGATCACTTGATGCCCTTTTGGTAATCTAGGTTTTATAAATATTCTATGCACTTATTTTCATAGACTTAAAGTGAGGAGATGACAATATCAAGGCATTTTTCCATTCTCGAAGCCTACACTCTATGCCCTAGCTTCACATTCCTTTTTTATTTTCAATAAGTTTTCAACCACACAATATTTTGATTAAATATTTTGATGATGTGTTGATAAGTTTTTTCTAAACCTCCTTCTTTTATGAATGCCATAAAATTGACTTATTACCACATAAAAAAATACTCGCTTATGTGCCAAGATGGATGGATGCGTACAGGATGGATTTTTTGTCCAGGAAAAAAATGTCATCCTTTTCTAGGCCTTGAAAGTCGACTGAGACACAAAATTAGTCTACACAACAAATGATGTGATAGTTTTTCTCCCTTGGATTAAAAAAATATATCGTCATCAGGCATTGGACACAAATGCTAATAATGTACTAAAATACGCTTTTATGATTTTTCTCTTGAATTTCAGAAATTTTGTGACTCAAAAATTCTATCATTTTCCATCCCCAACGTCAATCAGGATCGAGACAACAAGGGCACGCCAGCTTCCCTAGACGGGACAGTTTCTGATGACCAAAAAAGGGGGGTTAAAGTTAAATTGAATAAGGTTGGACGGTCCCGCTCCAGTATCAGTTTCTAGCAAATAGCAAACCTTACCTAAATTTTGGTCTAGTTCTGGTCAAATCTTGCTTGGTCCTAGTCTAGTCTGTTTGACTATTTGATATCAAGATCAACGTTGAATATTCAAAATTCAAAAATCAGTGCAAACTTCTCTTTCTAGGATTATTGTATAGCAAAGTAATCCATAAAATCTATCTTGGAGACAAGGATGTAGTCATTAGATGCACCACATACACCCTTCTGGTCTAGAACACAATTTTACACAAAAAAAAGCTTGCATCTCATTCCATTCCATCCTCCATAACTATACAGAATTTGATAAGTGATTAGGCCCAGTAATGTACATTCTCAATGTATCTATGTGAACCATCAAGTCAAAGATGAAACTTTGGGGATCTTGAAGTACCAACTAGAGATGATCGTGCAGTGCGATGTAACTTTTTTCACCAAGTGTGCAAAAATTTAACTACACCAGACCCTTGTACGATGTATGGTTCGAGCTTTGGGAAGAAATTTATAATAAATGGACTAAAAAAGGAGCAGGATATGAGAATAAGAAAATGTAAGATAAGGAAGAAAAATTCAAAGAAGAAATGAGGAAAATGGGAGAAAATGGGGAGGAAAGGGGGAAGAGAAGAAGGAGAAGAAAGGAAGAAAAATAGCAAAGAAGAAACCAGATTGATAAGGAAGAAATTTTTGAAGAGGAAAAGAGGGAGAAAAAGAAGAAGAGAAGACAAGAAAGAAGTAGAAAAAGGAAAGAGAAGAAGAAAAAGAGGATGAAATAAACAAAATAGAGTAAAGAAGATGCAAGATAAGAAAATAAGTGGAATAGAGGAAGAAAAGAAGAAGACAAGGAAGAAAAAGATGAAGAATAAATGAAGAAAATAAGAAGAGGGAGAAAAGGGAGAAAAGGGAGAAAATGAGGCAGAGAAGAAGAAAATAAGGATGAAAATAATAAGGAAGAATAAGAGGAAAACATAGAGGGTAAAAAGCTGCAGAATAAAAGAAGAAAAAATAATTGTCGGCAAAGAATAAAAAAGGAAGCTGAGGACAAAAAACCTAAAGAAGAAATGAGACCTAAAATAGGAAGAGAAGAAGTAGAAGCAGAAGAATAATAAATGGGGAATAAAATGAAGAACATAAGAAGAAATGAATAAGAAGAAGAATAACTAAGAACAAAAGGAGAAAAACAAGAACAAAATAAGAAAAAAAATAGGAAAAAGAAGAATAAATGAAGAAAAAATAAGGAAAAAAGAAGAAAACAAGAAGATAAAAAATAATAATAATAAAAAGAAAACAAAAAGAGGGGAAAAAGAAGAAGAATGGGATTAAAAATGAAAAATAGGGGAAAAAAGAAGAAATGAAGAAAAAATAGGAAAAAAAGAAGAAATTAAGCAATGAACAAAAATTAAATAAAAATAAGAAGGAAATAATAAAAATACCAAAATAATAAGAAAAGAAGAAGAAAATAGAAGCGAAAAAGAAGAAACAATCAATAAATGAAGAAGAAAATAGGAAGAAAAGAAGAGAATAAGAAATTAAGAAGAAGAGAGGAAGAAAATGGAAGAAATGAACTTCAAACATCTCAAGCGTCGGCGATACGAGGACACATAATTATAATCAGTTGGGGGACTGCACCATAGTGGTTTCTGAAGAAGTTGAAGATTTGACTATTCCCTAAGCCTAACCACAAGAGAAGTGGGAGCACGGCCTTATTGACATTTACAATGAAATACACCATAAATAAATAATTATTATCAGTCCCAATCCAATTTTACCCTCATACCAAAATTGGCCTGTCCACCCTAAAGTGGATGACTGACAGTCTTGGTTTGGTCCCATCAGACTGGTCCCGGTCTTAAATGTCAAACCCTAGTCCAGAATCATATTATCTTACAGCCTTGATGATTGCGCACCTCATTAGGATTCAACAATTTGGACCGGGGACTGATAACCCTAGACGAGACTCGAATCTTTGACTACCATTTCTGGGTGGAATGGTCAGATCTGGTCTAAGGGTCAAACCGAAACAGGATAGAAGTTTGGACAACCCCCCCCCCCCTCCCCCCCCCCTCTTTTCCCCCTTCCTCATCTGCAATCCCTCCCTTCCACCATTCATGCTCAATGTCTGCATCTATCCCCCCTTCCTCTTCTTGTCTTCCTCTTTCATCTTCATTTTTCTTCTTTTTTTATTCTTCTCTTTTTCTTTTCTTCTTCTTTCCTTCTTTTTATCTTATTTTCTCTTCTATTTCCATGTCATTTTATTACTTTTTTTTCTAGTCAACATGACTGGACGGGGACTGGATTAACAATAGACCATGACTGGACAAGACTGGACAAGGACTAGAACAAACACTAGATCAGGTATAGGTCCTCATTAAAAATTGGGACGAGACTAGGAGTGTCCAAATCTACATCGTACTCTAGGCTTTAAAATATGATTTGAATAGGATGACCCTCAAGGTCAAGGTCTATGCAAGCGTTCAATGACTTTATACACCAAGAATCAATCGTGGAACCACCTACCATAGGTGAGATGTGGACATGGCGCAATGAGCGCTAGGCAGATGCACGTATGTAGGAACAGCTTGACCATTGTTTCAAAAACAACACTGTTCTGATGCACTGCAATACTAGCATCATGCTTTTATCGCAATATCATTATGATCATTCACCACTCCTTCTCCCTAACACGAATGCTCCGTTGGCCTCCTTTTCTATTCCAAGCCATGTGGCTTGAACATAAAGCTTTTTACAGCTTTGTGCGACATCACTGGCACTGAGAGATTTCTCCATCACCTATGGAGAACTTTAATAATCGGCTGAGGAAACTCAAACTCCATGTGAAATGGTGGAATTGATATGTATTCGGGGACGTGCATCCACAGGTTGAGGCGCCCAAGATGGAGCTTGCAGCAATTGAGCGACAACTTCAGGGAACTTAGACTGATGCAATAAGGGAGCACAAGATTAGGATTAGCAAGCAACTTGAGGATGCCATGCAACAACATGATATTTACTATCTCCAGAAAGCACGCATCCAAGAGCTTCAAAAAGGTGATACAAATAATGCTTCTTTCACACCTCGATTAATCATTGATCTCAACCTAATTATATGGCCCTATTAGGGGCATATATCAGGATCTAGACTAGTGTCACTTACTATAGTTCCCTTCTTACCTCATAGCTGATTAAGGCAATCAAGGATCTATTAGCCTCCATCCCACACTTAGATACCGACCAGGAAAATGCCATACTTACGGCCCTTCCTACACACACAATATCAAGGAGGTGGTCTTCTCTTTTAGTAAGAACAAGGCCCTGGTGCCGGATGGGTTTTCAGCTAAATTATACATCTTTTTTTGGGATATAATTGGCACATATTTAGTCCTAGCTATCAAGGAAACTTTACATGTAAAGTTTTCCCTAGAAGTTAGAAATCTTTACATGTAAACTTTTCTTGTGCTTATGCCAAAAATGGATAATCCTTATTTTTAGCCTATCACTCTTTGTCATGTATGGTAGAAGGTTACATCCCATATCATTACAAACCCACAGGGGACCATCCTTGATAGACTCAACTCTCCTGAGTAGTGTGGTTTTGTCAAGGGATGACAAATCTAAGACAATATCATGCTAGTTCAGGAGTTAGCAAAATCAATGGACACGTATATTCTAGGTTTGAACATCATCATCAAACTCGATATGGAGAAGGCATTTGATAAAGTCGAGTGGACTTTCCTTACCATAGTGTTACAACACTTTGGTTTCACTAATGCATTCATCAATCTAGTTGATGCTTGTATAGAGAAAATCATTTCTCTCTCTTGGTGGACGAAAACTCCACTCATTTCTTTACTACCACGCGAGGTCTATGGCAAGGTAACCCTATCTCGCCCACAATTTTTATATTGATGGAGGTTTATGGCAAGCTGATCACTCACACGAGCAATCACCCGATGACTAATCCAACTATATTATTCTAAAAGAGGTTACTCGATCGTCTCACATTCTCTATTCACAGATGATGTGTTTCTTTTCCTCAATAGATCTAAAATTATCATTAAGGGGCTTATGAGTGTACTCACTGTGTCCTAGTGAGCCTCGGGCCACTTTGTCAATGCCTATTCTTTATGGTTGGACCATCCACCACAGTAAAGCGCTCACATATCATCCAACAATATACTCGATACTCAAGAGGATGCCTTCCTTTCGACTATCTTGGATGCCCCATCTTTCTCGACCATGCACAACATCATTATTTTGATATCTTGTTGGCTAAGATGAGAAAGAAACTAGATGAATGCTGGCCCTCGCAAGTAGCGCATTGCATGGAGCATTAGAGGCGGGAGTGTGCGACCTCTCGCCTAACTATTTTACCCTCTACGCACCTCCACGACGGTATCTAATGATGGCATGATGACCACTTATACTCCATGCATCGCCACCTCCGGAAAACGAGCACATTATGGGTGCATGCAGCCTTCTCTGGAAGCCGAATCGATATCACCTGTTGGGCTCTAGAGACCTAGATCTGGATGAAGATGATGATTCCATGCAGCGGAAGACTAATAATAGAATCAAATGACATCATAAAAATATTCAATCGAAACACCTTTGCACGGATCTCATCCATGGTTTCTTGGTTCTCGAAGTGAAACAAGTCGAGCTGCTCAAGTGTGCAGCCTCTAGATGTATCCACACGGTCCTCAGCACGTCGGATCTCCTCCTCCTCGTTGATGAGCCCCGTTCAACCTCCATCGTCGTTGTTTTGATGTCTCGGTCCTATCAGGCATGGAGAGGGGGGTGTGGGGAGGAGGGAGAAGAAGGGGAAGGCCTCTGAACAATTTTGGCATGGGTGAATTTCATTCAAGGCCTTCCCCTATTTATACTAAGTCAGTATTTTTTATAAAAATCCCCAATTTTGGTATGGGTGTTTTCTACTTATCTTCCGACATCCAAAGACCATTTGTGCGTGACCCTCTAAGTCTATGTATCAGTCTAGTTAATAACTTTAGCGGCCAAATAACCTTTATTGGCCTTCCAAATTAATTAATTTTATCATCATATAGATTAACTAATGTTAGATCAATTTAACCTAATCGATAGGTTGAGTCTCCAACACGTGGGGTGCCAAGCCACACCTCGTGCTCTAGAAGATACAAAGGAGTATATATCAACTCACTCATGGAACCTGTTCGCCAAAGGTTACCATGTATGTATACTCCCTCATTTATTTGACACTCCTAGGACGACTTAGGGTATGGTCAATCAAACCCTAATCGGTCATCCGAGTTAGTACTGATGCGTTCAAAAATCATGGAGAACTCTTCTCCCAATATTTCACTACCTTGGCCACGGACTTCATCTCATCGTCTTCCTTGAGCTGTCACCTCTTATATTGAGGATGGACAATCCCATCTTGACCACTCAATCATCTTCATGAACTTCTTCATGCACCCGAACTAAGAATATTTAGAATCTCATGATTAGGGACACATAGGTCATAGTCAAAGTACAATTATACATACACAATATGTCTTTGGTGTCTCGGTTCTAAGGACCACTTACACAACTATATCATGAATCAACATGATTGACAGTTCATTATAGTACCATTCGATTTGGTCTAACCTGATTGATATTATACAGTTTGGTATAATATCAATTCAGTGAACTCTTTCCACTAAAAAGCAACCACTATCTATCCTTATTGTCTCCACAATAATGGCTACGGGACCAGCCATACTCATCATATAGTTGAGGCTAGATAGTGTTATTCTATTTGTATACTTTGATGTCCTTCTCGGGTATCCTTTGAATAATAATATTTAGAACATGTGCTTAAAGACTAGTGATCTATGTATCATGATCTCATCATAATTCACTAAGTTCGATCATGTATTCATGGACTTTATTATAAGCGTAACATGTGCATTATAATGAATAAGTTCTTTTAATGAATATGGAATGAGATGTGAAATGTGTGATTGGCTTGCCAGCCACATATTTCCATCATCACCTTTGTATCTTTTCTTTTTTTCATCATGGGCGAGGGCGAGTAGGGTCCAAGTGTAATTGGGATATTTATGCTCACTCTACACCTATACACACTTATAAACACTTCACTTAATATATAAACCTACCTCGATGACATCTAGGGCACGGTCGGATCAGTCTATAGGCACAACCCTTGGGTTGGCCGTACCCAGCACTGTGTTTTTTGCTAATAAAAAAATTATGGGCAATAGAATGACAAATCATGATAATCAACTAGGGGGTTGCACCATAGTGATTTCTAAAGAAGTTGAAGATTTGACTATTCCCTAAGCAAACTACAAGAGAAGTGGGAGTAGGAAGAGCCTCGTTAACGTTTACAATAAAATATAATATGAATAATTAAAAATATATTATCAGTCCCAGTCCAGTTTTCTCTTTAGACCAAGATCAGCCAGTCCACCCTAAATTGGCGGATTGTCGGTCTTGTTTTGGTCCCATTGGACTGGTCCCGGTCCTAAATGTCAAACCCTAGTCCCGAATCATCTTACTGTCCATCCCTTATGATTTTGCAGCTTACTAGGGTTTGCCAATTTGGATTGGGAACCAATCAGATTGGACCCGTCCTAGACCGTCAGCCTGCCATTTCACGGTGGACCGACCAGATCAGGTCTCCTTCCACCATTCATGCTGATTGTCTCTCCCCTTCATTAACCCCTCTCCTCTTTCACCATTCACCATGCCCCCACCCCGCCATATTTCCTCTTTCACCATTCCCCGCTCCACCATCCCCATCCCCCTATTCTCTCATCCCTGTCTACGCCCTTGCGGAGTGGACCAACACTTATCTAAAGACAACCATACCTTAGTGGGATCTCTCTTGTGCTACCTAAATAGTATATTGGAATTGGATGTGTGACGTTTGGAGGTATTTTTTTAGCGCCCTTTATATCTTACTAATTCCTCTCACCCCCCCCTTTCATTTTCCTTCCATCTCTTTTTCTTTTTTTATTTATCTATCTATCTTCTTTTCTTCTTCCCTTCTTTTTCTTTTATTACTATTTTCATCTTCCTTTCTTATTCTTCTCTTTTTCTTTTTTTCTTTGCATCTTCTTTTCATCTTCCTTTCTTCTTTTCTTCTTTTGTATTATTCTTTTCATATTCCTTCTTATTTTAATATTATTTTCTTTCCTTTTTCTACTTCTTTTGTTCTTCTTCTATTCTCCTTTCATCCTCCTTTTTTCTTCTTTTTTATTCTTCATTTTTTTCTTTTCTTCTAGTCTTCTTCTTTCATTTTCATTTTTCTTCTCTTTTTTCTTTTCTATTTCATTCTTTCCTTCTTTCCTTCTTTCCATCTTTTCTTCGTCTGCTTTTCTCTACGCTTTGAATGGGCGGAAAGAATACGACCGGATAAATTCAACACAGAGCCTAGTCATTCTCATCAACTCCATCAAAACCTTAACCTTCAAATAGGGAACGGCACGTCCAGGACATGACACCCCAGACATGACGGGACGGATGACGATGTGTGACAAACGGTGACGTGATGAAATGTTCATCACCTCACCGTCTCGTCACGCATCCGAGGGCTTCTAAAAATTCCATCACGTTCCCGTCACGTCACCATTGATCCTCGTTCCGTCACATCAATGTCACCGTGACTTCATCACCGTCACTGTGACGCCGTCACCGTCACCGTGACGCCGTCACCGTCACCGATGATGAAAATAATGTAATTTATTTTACTATCTTAATAAACATAGTAAAATAAATCCAATTCTCTGCATCGAATCCGTCAATTGGTCAAACCATCGATTGTTAATTATCTCTACCTCCACGGGGAGGAGGTAGAGATGTTTCCTGTGCGTGTGTGTAGATATTAACTACCTCCCCGAGGTAGTTTATAATAATAATTAACAATAAAGCACGCCCGGGCGCACGTGTACATGAGTGCGCGTAGTCCCGCGTGTGATATAGATCGTGCACAAGCGTGCGCATGTTAGATAGCTCGCTCACATGCGTGCGCTTGTGTGATGTGCATGTGAGCACGCGTCCAGGTATGAGCCATTTCTCGACCCAATATTCGGGTCTCGCCCAGCCCTAACATTCAAAATTGTTCAGAGAAACAACGTCTAAAACACGAGTTTTAGACTTTGATGATACAAACTACATTTCAACCCTAAAACGCTGGTTTTAGATGGGGTTTTGCTATTGCGCGTGTTACGCATGCGCGCGCTCGTGTACGAGTAACTTCATTCCTTTGTTGCAGGCTGTCAGAGTCTGGATTCTCTTGTTTCTAGCAGTCAAAGTTTTGAGCCCCGTGTTGCTAGCAGACGAAGTCTTGCTGTTAGGGCCCCCCAAGAGCTCGCTCTAGAAAACCCTCGACTTTGTTGTTTCTTCTCACTTGAAGTATCCACTCGCTACCACATGTTCGCTCGGGTAGTCACGTTGGGAAAACTCTCCAAGTAAAAATCAGCAACTCCAGACTCAAAACAAGCCAAACACTTGCAACTTGTCTGCTCTCGTATTCATTCCGCATGTCCCCCTTTGTCTCTCTGAATTTAAGAAATCGCAAATTGAGTTATAGAAACCAAATCTAACTCGTTGTCACATTCTAAAGCTCAAAACTCAGATTCTCCCCTCTGAATTGCATCCCAGAAAATCTCGAAATCGCAATTCCAGTTTTTACTGCAAGTTTTGAAACTCCAAAAGCGAGGAAAATATCGGAACCTGTTTTTGAAACTGTAACTCCAGGTCCCCTTGGCCTGATGGCCTCGAGTGTCGCTTCGCTCTAGCGTTCTGGTTGGACAGCAGTTTTCTAGGACGGACAGTTTGGACAGCTTTTCTAGACTGTTCCCTTGCGTTGGACAGTTTGGACTGGACAGTTTTCAGGCCTGCTCTTCACATTGGACTGCTGTTGCCGAAACTGCGAACTCCCCAAAACACCAAAACTCCAAAACTCGAAAACTTAAATTCAGCCGTCGGAGCGGCCTGTCAAGTGCAAGTGATTTTCTTTAACTGAAACTCTAGGTTCCCTCGGCCTGAAGGCCTCGAGGATCGCCCTGCTTGTCGAGGTGCCATCGGTCGATGGCCTTAATGCTCAAGCCCTACTCCCCTTAGGTCGAGTCAAAGTAAAACTCGCCAGTCGCCACTTGCCAAGTCGAAGTCGGAACTCCAAGTCGAAAGCCTGTCAAAGTCGAACTCGAAGTCAGAACTTCGACCGTCGAAGATCACGTTGATCTTCTCTGGGAAGTTGCAATTCTTTACTCTCTCACGGTGAGTTGTGCAAAAATTTTCTGTTTTTCATGAAATTTGAGATTGGGAGAAAGAGATATAGGGATGTGTGATATCGTATTTATAGATGCATTCGTTCTGTAGTACCTTCGATTTCAAAAATACTTGCAAGTCTATAGGTAATTCAATGCTCTCTTTTTGGGTTATTTCTGAGGCCAATCCGTCAATTGTGTGACGTAATCTGTATCTTCATTGGTCATCTGAGTCGAAAATGGTAGATCGAATCAGTGGTTCTTGTGATGTGTTTCTCTGGATTGTTTCGGATTCAAATATCTTTTAAAAAATTCTAGATTGGGATTCGGTTGTTAATGATGTCCAATTAAGTGAAGATTGAATTGATATTTTTTGTAAATTAGTCACCGAATTTCTCTAGATCGTAACTGGCGTTCTGCCCAATCTATTTCTCTTTCTAACGAATAAGGATTTTGGGTTTTAGATTGAAGCGCATGTTGATGTTTCTTTCTGGAGGCATGACGCATATGCATCATGGACTAGAAAAAAACGAAGAATGGATGAATTTTTCATTTGCTCTTGAAAATCAGTTCGTCAAGATTTGCTCTTGAATGGATGTATTTTTTATTTTGTCTTGATTTCAACTAATGTAATTTCGTTTTAGTACTTCCAATCATATAATTGCTTTGTAGATCGACAAAACTTGATGTAATTAAAAGGTTCATGGAAGATGCATTAGAAAAATGCATTTAAATTGATGTATAACTTTTTCTGTCCCTAAATTCATTAGAAAAATGCATTAAATTCCGTCACAGACGTCAGCTGTGACGGACCTTTCGTCACGCCACGCGTCCGGGCTATCCCGTCACTGTCACGTCACCGTCATGTAGGGTTTGACGGTCCCGGTCTGGTCCATACTTTTAGCAAGGACCTAAACCTTACCTAAGGGTCGGTCTCGGTCCAGTCCGGTCTTGTCTGGTTCCGGGCCAGTCCCTGTCCAGTCATGTTGACTAGTCAAAATCAAAGAACAAAAAGTCAATAAAAATGGTGTGTAATTCTCATCAGATGGAAAATTTATTGCAAAGTCACTTATAAAGCCCATCTTGAAAATTGAAAAGACTAATGAAATAAAAAGAGGAAAAGAAAAGAAGATTGAAAGATGAATAATTGAACAATAAAAGAAGTTTTAAAGAAGAAGAAAGGAAGATGAAACGGAAGAAGGTAAAGACACGTAATGAAAAATAAGAAAATCAGGAGAAAGAGGAAGAAGGAAAATAGTATGAAAAAGATAACGAAGGATAAAAGGTAAAAGAAGACAAGAAAAGGAGAAGACTCACAGAATGGGAGAGAGAGAGAGAGAGAGCATGCGAGAGAGAGAGAGAGAGAGAACGGGAGAGAAGGAACGTGCGAGAGAGCGAGAACGGGAGAGAGAGTTTGAGAGAGAAGAGAGCGTGAAAGAGAGAGAGAACGGGAGAGAGAAAAGAGAGCATGTGCGAGAGAGAAGAGAGCGTGCGAGAAAGCGAGGACGGGAGAGAGAGAGAGCACGAGAGAGCAAGAACGGGAGAGAGCGTTTGAGAGAAGAGAGCATGAGAGAGAGTGTTTGAGAAAGAAGAGAGCATGTGAGAGAGAGAGAGAGCGAGAGAGAATGGGAGATAGAGAAGAGAGCGTGCGAGAGAGAGAGAGAGAGAATGGGAGAGAGCGTTTGAGAGAGAAGAGAGCATGCCAGAGAGAGAGAGAGAAAGAGAGACAGAGAAGAGAGCGTGCGAGAGAGAGAGAGAACAGGAGAGAGAGAGAGAGAGAAGATAGCGTGAAATGGGAGAGAGCGTTCGAGAGAGAGGGGGAGATAGAGAAGAGAGAGAACGGGAGATAGAGAAGAGAGTCTGGGAGAGAGAGAACGGAAGATAGAGAAGAATGCGTGCGAGAGAGAGAGAGAACGGAATTAGAGAAGAGAGCGTGCGAGAGAGAGAGAGAGAGCAGAGAGCGTGCAAGAGAGAACAAGTAAGAGAGAGAGAGAGAGAGAGCATGAGAGAGAACAAGAAAGAGAGCACCAGAGAGAAAGCGAGAAAGGGAGGGAGAGAGAAAGCGAGGGAGCCAAAGGGAGAACAGGGGGGGCGACGCGGTCGGTGACAAGGGGGAGCTGGGGATAAAAAATATTATATTATTTATTTATATTTTAATCCAGTCCCGGCCCAGTTTGACCATCGGACTGGATCCGGCCCGACCAACCGGTCCACCCTCAAATGGTCCCCGGTCTGGTCTGCTCCCCGGTCCAAAATGTCAAAGTCTACCGTCACGCACAGCTCGTCACGCATCACCGTTACCGTCTCGTCATCCGTCTCATGACAGTCATGGTGACGTGTGATGTGACGTATGATGTTTGACGATCCCTGAAGTTCAATCTACGGGCAGAACGTGACGAGATATTTGGCAGCAGAGCAGGACGCGCAGGTAAGGACACTGCTGGCGTCGTCGAACGCATAACTATAAGCCAGAGGGCACGCGCGCTTGAACACCCTTGAGTACACGCTGGGTTGACACGTCGCGGCACCGTCCCGTTCAGTTCGGAACCTAACTTTTGGCGGGAAAATTCAAATCGTTGGAATCGCGCGGGAAGGCGCGAAGAACGAATATATAAAGCCCTCAGAATAGATATCCCGCGAAGTAGAACGGGGAGATCGCAAGAGAGATGGATGATGGCGATGGAGGTACCGATCTCGATGCAGAAATCGCGGAGAATCCAAGCATCAACCGACTCGAAGAAGGTCAGGGCGGAGAAGAACAGATCGAGCCGGACGAACAGCCAGATCTGGAAAATCTCGATGAAGAGCAGCCGCTAATTCGTCCCGAAGACGATTCGAATCGAGAGAACCGGATCCAGCAAGAGCGAGAACGAGAAGATGAAGAGATCGAGACAGTTTCGCACCTTTCGTTTCCTCCTGGTCGAGTGAAGAGGATTATGAAGCTGGACAGGGAGATCGGCAGAGTGCATTCCGAGGCGCTTTACCTGGTTTCCCTCTCCGCGGAACTGTTCTTGTCTTTTCTTGCAGAAGAAGCCGGCTCGGCGGCCCTGGCGAAGAAGAAGAAGAGCGTCAGAGTGGAACATCTTCTCTCCGCCGCGCGAAACCATCCACCAACCGCCGATTTTCTGCCGGATTCCCTTTCGATCTCCTCGAAGCCTCCCCCGCAGCCGGTTGCCAAGCCAGATCCCAAATCTCCCAAGCCACTTCCCCCAAATTCCCGCCGGATTGACGACTTCTTCTGCAAGTCATCCTGATGACCTTCCCAACATTTCTGCTAAGATTCAAGTGTTTACCACTACTTTTCCGTCTTAAACAACTGTCTTCAACAGTCCCAAACCTTCATCCCATTCAATTGAATGTAGAAACTTGCGCTCCGATACCAGGTTAAGATTCAAGCGCCAACCAAAAGCAACATGTCAAGATAAGATAATCTTGAATTGAAGGTACGTTCAATCATCGCTAAGAATATATGAATGCTGGTTCCAGAATTCGTTTCCAATTATATCGCTGTGATCGATTACCACGTTTCTGCATTTCGGATCCTTTTGTTCGTCGATCTCGGCCGAAGATTTATCCTCGTAGACGCAAGAACCTTTACGGAACATGGCCGGAAGATCGCCGTAATCTATGCCGAATTCCTTTAGAAGTCTGTTCTTCTCCGCTGTCTGAGTGCCCTGCAAAGTTTAAGGGGATGATGAGAATGGAATTCAAGAGACAGTGAGAGAGGCGCGAGTTTTACCTGCAGAAATTTCTGGGCTTGACTCTTTGATTTTCCGGATTTTACCAGCGCCCAAAAACAAGTGTTGAACTGGTTGTTAATATGGCCTGCGGAGAAACAACAAAAAATTCCACGTTGATGGGTCCAAGATTTTTGTGCAAATCGAGCCATTATCAATCTTTAATAGTCATTAACATCAGCATAATTTGCGACAGCATAATCGTTTAAGCGGAATTTCTGATATAAATCATTGACCCATAATAAGCGCGATGCGTTTAATCAAATAGTCGACTTATGAGACATTTTAGTTCTTATTAGGCATTTAATTTCATGAATTTCAATAGGACTTCACCAAGTAATTTCATGAATTTCATGTACAGCATGTTAGTCACTGATATCTAGGTCAGCATGTAAGTAGCTACAGCACGCTCACCAGTTGGTTTCCATACTTTCAAAAAGGTTGTGAGGTAATGGTGAGACTTAATTTTCATGATATACATACAAAAACAAAACCTTCATCATAGAAAATATAAATTCCTTATTAAAATGAATGATAACATAAACTAGGTAAACAAGTAGTTCACTAATAAACCAAAAATATAGAAAAAAAAGTAGCTACAGCATGTTCATTAGTTGCTCTTCAAGCCTTCGAGAAAGTTGAGAAGTTATGATGAGACTTAATTTTCATTTTATGCCTACAAAAACAAAACCTTCATCATAGAAAGCATCTATTTATCACTAAAATGAATGATAATACAAACTAGGTCAACAGGTAATAACCTACTAAACCAAAAGATATAGTACAAAATAAGTAGCTACAGCGTGTTCATTAGTTGCTCTTCAAGCTTTCAAGAAAGTTGAGAAGTAATGATGAGACTTAATTTCCATTTTACACTTACAAAAAGAAAACCTTCATTAATAAAAAATTATATTCCTTATTAAAATGAATGATAACATCATCTAGGTCAACAGGTAATTCTCTATTCTTTTTTTTGTAAATCAAATCATATGATTTGGATTTTTCTTTTTGAAGAAAATGAATTGGAATAAATGGTGGATGAAACTGAAAGGAGTACTCACAGTCTGCTTGTCTCCAGTTCAAGTAGTCTCTGACGAGTTTGATTTTCGGGTAGCAGATTACGCGCCCGTCAAACGCCGGAGGATATATCAAGTCTTGCGTTGGGAAGAACTCCTTCCACTTCATCACGTATGCAGATGTGAACAAGGACACGCTCTGGGAGAGTATCTGGCTGATGAACGGCCCAGATTATTTGAAATAGAAAAGAACAACCACTGGTCAGTCAAATTTTAAAATCGTAGGCAGAATTTTCTAGCGTTATCATGCCTCTCCATCCTTCCGCAGAAATTCGTTTTCTCCCTCCAGATAAAGCTGCGAAAACGAGAAAAAACTTAAGGAACTTTCATTTCCCCCCCTTTTTTACTGTATTTGGTGTAAAAAAGATAGTATAGATAACAGGGGCCGGGGGGAGCATTATCTACGCTAACATTTTAATGCTAAGGATTTACGCATAAACTCCATCAAAATTATGCATCGTTTATTCCATCGAAATATTGTAAAAATGGGTAACATTATTTTCCTCTTTTCTGTATTTGATGGAAAGAGGATAATGTGGATAAATTTATAAATATTGGATCACAAAAAACCTCAAAAAAATGAGTAAGGAATTGACCTGTACTCGTCACTGTCTCCGTAGGCAAAGAGGATATCTGGGAAATTCTCCAGCATGCACGCTGCGCATGCATTCATCAGATTCAAGGCACGGGCATCATTCGGCTTCTCGAATCGGTGAGCTTCGGCGAATCTGCAGCAGAGAAAAAGAAAAGAAAATAAACAATATTTTTTTAATGCAATGAACTTGTATCACTTCTGAGGATTAATGCGGTTCTCACTTGTGAAAGTGCCAACCATCAATTCTGACGACAATCCAATTGAAATTTGGCAGCTTGTTTCCACTTTCAAATTCTCTCACGTACTCCAACTTACTCGTCAACATATTTAGAGATCAAAAGTTCTGAAAGAGGAGAAAACCCCAAGCCTTAATCAAAGCCGCGCTCAAAGTAAGAATAAACATTAACTTACAGAACCTCCAAATGAAATTTTTGGTAAATCAACATGGACAGCAATAACAAAATTACTTTCAAACTCATGATCGATGAAACCAGGGTATTGTGGTAATAAGAAATGTGATGGTTTATATTTAACGATTCTTCAATGATTTTTTCATGCTACTAGTTACCAGCTTCCAATTTTTTGATGGCATATGGATACATTTATATAATTTAAGAGTAATTTTCAATATTATTCACCAACTTCAAAGGGCACCAATGAACGTGATAAAAAATTAACCTTGTAGTTAGTTGAGTGAAACCATGCAATTAATCGAGAGAAAAAGAAACCAGGAAAAATCAAAGATTCCAACGTAATGGAACCGTAGATTTTTTCTATCATAAGATTGATCGACAACAAACTGTAAAAACAAAATCCCAGTCTATGTTTTCCTTCTCATGGCTGTGACTGAATCAGTCAGGAAGAGCGATTGGCGCACCTAAATCATTCATAGAGAGAAAAACATAGAAAGAAATACGGTTTATTGTCGATCATTTTTGCGCTTGAGATTAATCGAGAGAAAAAAAAAACAGAAAACATCAAAGATTCCAACGGAATGGAACCGTTGATTTTTCCTACGATTGAAATACCCAAATTATGCGCAACACTGATCGACAAAAAATTGTAAAAACAAAATCCTAGACTATTTTTTCCTCCTCATGACTGTAACTGAATCAGTCAGGAATTGCGATGAGGACACCTAAATCATTCATAGAATAGAACGTGCAGCCGCAGTTTCCGCCATCTGGTCGCGTTCCTCGATCAGGAAATGGAGGACTCGATAATGAGCCAAATTTATCAGCCGATCCGCATTTGGAAACCGCGATTTCCATTTCCGAAAATCAAATCATAAAATTAAAACCATAACCGAATGCTTGCAGTTTACAAAAGAAAGATCATTTCCAACTCAAAGACAACGAAGAACAGTCATTCACGATGGAGGAAAGATTTACCTCGTTCTCTAGAGATGCTCGGGGAGATTGGCGACAGCATTCGCCTTACAGAAGAGTTTCTCGAGCTACAATCTATGATAGGAGTACAACGTATTAAACACTGATTTATACATAACATTAAGAAATAGATATTACTTTTGGAATAATTATAGTGCACCATCGTCCGGGACGGGACGCACGACGGGACGGGACGGGACGATAGTCGTTCCGTCACACGTCCAAATTTTTTGAGGCTCATCTATACATCCGGATCGTCCCGGACGAGGACGGGACGAGCTTCGTCCACGTGACCGTCCGGTGAGTCCCCCGGGACGAAGGACGGGACGATATGTCGTCCGCATCATCCCGTCCTGCATACCCTGGGACGATGTTTCGATCCGTCCCAAGGCCCTGGGACGAAATTTCGTACCATGGGACGAAATTAAAATGAAAAAATGAAAAATCATCGCGCCTGCCCTAGGTTTTTAGAAATCGCATCGGCGGGACTGCGTGTCTGTGTATTGGTGTCTGGCGACTTGCCAGTGGCGAGCACATTCTTGGCTTGGAGAGGTGGAACCAACCTGCTGGAGCACTAATAGGTGAGTTCAACATCTTCTTCAAGATCCTACGAGCTCGTGACAGGGACGCGGAATCGTGCCGGCAAGGTACGTATGTATTGGTATTTCTATCCGATTTTTCTTTAGTTCTTTCTATCTAAAGTTCGACCTATCTATGTATCTATCTGTCGATCTTTCCTTCTATATATCTAGCTATCTATCTACCTATCTGATTTTCGTTCTATATATCTATCTATTTATGTACTTTTCTCTCTCGATCTCCCTCAAACTGTCGTTTTAATTTGTTAATTTTCTCCCTCGATCTCTCTCAATCTCACGTTTTAATTTGTTAATGTTCTCTCTCGACCTCTCTCAAACTCTCTCGATCTCTCTCAATCTCTCGTTTTAATTTGTTAAATTTCTCTCTCGATCTCTCTCAAACTGTCGTTTTAATTTGTCAATTTTCTCTCTCGGTCTCTCTCAATCTCACATTTTAATTTTTTAATGTTCTCTCTCGATCTCCCTCAAACTGTCGTTTTAATTTGTTAATTTTCTCTCTCGATCTCTCTCAATCTCATCCATGTTTGTGCCTGGAAGAATGAGGATGGGTTTATCGTTGCTGATGGCGGGCCAATGATGTGTGTCTTGGAAATCAAATGAAAAGGCCAGATAATGAAGCAAAATTGTCCACAGGCGGTCAACGTCATCAGCCTGATTACGTATCTCCGATAATGAATCAAATTATTCATTATCGGAGATACTGGACTCTCCCAGGTTCTTTTTGTGATTTGGGGTTTAACTTGTGGTGGACGAGGATGAATTTGTTGTCATCACCGCCATCCCCGGATCGACCCATGTTTGGGCTCGAACTAATGAGTTTTAGCAATGATTGTTCAGTATTAACCGATGGATGGTTGTGATGAGGATGACAATGATTTCATCATATAATGGGGAAACTGTCATGATAGTACGTGAAGACGTCGGCTAAGCATTTGTAGACATCTTGTTTCATTGATGAAGTCAATTTCCATAGAGTATTTCAATATATTTGGCTTCTCAATTCTCATTATTATTCTGTTTGAATGAGTACTTTGCTAGAAATCTAATTTTTTGAATAAATACGTGACCACATATAACTCCATCCAATATGAAATGCAATAAACATCTGAGTATATCATCATTATCTGCAGGTCGGTGCAGGCGTAGGGGTTGGCTGCGGCGTGTCCTTTCTTCTAAGAAGCGGTGCTTGATTACTACGTGTCCGGTACTGTTTCTACTTCTTCTATGTGTGCACATTGGTTCATCTGTCCTCATATTTCTGTGTGTGGATACCCTTCCCTTTCTCCTCGATCTGGGCTTCCCTTTCTATCTTTACCTCTCCCGACTGTCGGAAACTTTTTTTATCTACGCATCTCTCTACTTATCTACCTCTCTAAATTGCTCTCTTTTATTCTTTCTCTTTCTCTCCTCGATCTGGGTTTCCCTTTCTATCTACGTCTCTCCTCGACTGTCTGAAATTTTTTACATCTACACATCTCTCCACTTATCTCTCTCTCTAAATTTCTCTCTTTTATTCTTTATCTCTTTCTCTCTTCGCTCTCTGTTTCCCTCTCTATCTACTTATCTCTCCATCTCTCTGAAATTCTTTCTATCCAGGTATCTCTCTACTTATCTCTCTCTCTAAATTACTCTCTTTTATTTTCTTTATCTCTATCTCTCATCAATTCTACATCTACATCTCTCTGAAATGTATCTCTCCGTCTCCCTATATCTCTTTCTATCTACGCATCTCTCTACTTATCTCCCTCTCTAACTCTCTATCTTTTATTTCTATTACCTGCAGGTTTTTTAACTCAACGTCGACTAGTTTTGCACAAGGGCGATGGATGGGGGCACGACGTCCGCCTCATCCTTCCGTCCCAGTTCCTCAAAAACGATTTTATTTTCTCTTTCACCCACACTGTTTCTGGACCTTGTTCTTTCAACATTTAATCTCTTTTAATGTGGCGAACACTTTGAAAGTTGGGCAATTGTTCTGAATTTAAAAATAATTATAAAATTTTCTTAGCTTCGTTCTCCAGTGCGAAACGCAAATGAATGATAAATCACTGAAAACCTTGAGTGAGATTGTAATATCGTATATAATTATCAATATTACACTACTCATGACAGAAATCTAAGAGATTTCTGTATTATCGGATTTAGGTAAATTAAAACAACATGAGTTATGATTTCTTATTTATCTAAATATTTTCTTGGAGTTGAAGTTCAATGCCACCTTTATGTAAATGAAATAGTAAATAGAGGAATGCAAATTACTATTAACATAAATTAATACTAAAAAGGGGCTGATGAGCACAATTTATTAAAAATCAGCCTATATTCGTGTTCAATCTCAATGGCATTCTCACAGAGAAAAAAATTTATGATTAACATCAATTAATGATGAACACAATTTATTAATAATCAGACTATCTCTTCAAGAAAAAAAAAATGAATAAGCAGACTACATTCATGTTTAATCTAAATGGCATTTTCGCAGTGAAAAAAACAAAAAAAAATTCGTCCAATTAGATCGTCCACCGTCCAGACATCCCGGACGGACGAAGTTTTTGTCCAATGAGACGAAAAGTCGTCTCGTCCGGGGTTCTCCGGACGAAAGTTCGTCCCAGGTTACGTCTAGGGACGACAGACGGGACGAAAACTTCGTCCCCGGACGAAACCTTCGTCTCGTCCACGTCCCGGATGTATAGGCTCATCGCTCATGAATAGTGCAGGGACGCGGACGGGACGGTTTTTTCATCCCAGGACGAAAAAACCATCCCGTCCACGAGGTTGGATGAAAATCGGGACAGAAATGCATCCCAAGACCTCTGGACAGGATGGTTTTCGTCGACTTGGACAAAAAAACCGTCCCGTCCGCGTCCCTGCGCTGATTCTAGATGTCAAACGGGATGATCTCCGTCCCGTCCCGTCCTGTCCATCGTCCACGTTCCGGACGATCCAGAACTATAGGTTCATGAGAATTATTTGGGTCCCGAATAATGTCGTTCACGTCCCGTGCCGTTCGGAGATCGTTCCGTCCAAGACATTTTTGTCTTGCCCAAGACGCCTTTGTCCAACATAGTGGGACATCCTCATCCTCCTCGTGAGAACTGTTCCATCCTGTATAATTTCGTCTATGTTCCATCCTGTCCAGAAACCATCCCGTCTGAAACGTCCTCGTCCCGCCCAAGACGTCTTCGTCCTGCCCAAGACGCGAAGGCGTCTGACATTCGGGGACGAAAAAATAGGTTACCCTTACGAACTCTTGGCTCCCCCTCGGCTTTCCCTCTAAGCTACTTCGTGGCTTGGCCTCTTGGCTCCCCCTTTGCGCATGAGTTTACGTCCCATCATTCATTCGATCCCCTGGATGGGACAATTTTTTATTCCATGGCCTTTTTGTGCACTATATTTGGGGCATCCAATTGACCGATTTTAACTATGGCCTTTTTATCAATAGCATATGGATTTAGCTAAAAACATAAAATAATTGAGTGACATTGAGTCTTGTTTACTAGATTTTCTTTATAAATCATATGGATTTAGCTAAAAACATAAAATAATTGAGTGACATTGAGTTTTGCTTACTATGGACCAAAGCATCATAACTTTATTGTAGTAGTCATCTCAGCTATTGAATAAAGTTAAGTATTACTGGATCTTCCTCTGAGAGACCAGATTACAATAAATATAGATAGGCATAGAATGTGGGTTCTAATACTTTCATTAAAAAACCTTCTAGACTTGGGTTTTTATGTTTGTAGCTATATAATCTCTACTTACAATTGGAACGCAATTATGAAAGTAAAGTAATATGGAACATAATTAAGCAAAAATAGTCCTAAATATTTGTGATTGCATGTAGAAATTTTGGTCTGATCAGCGAACTCTAACTACAATTGATTAAATCAAAATTTTGGCTTAAATATTCGTTGTAGATTTTGAGTTTAATCAATGGATTTCATAAAATAATACTCATATAAGAATTCTAGATAGTGGATGACTACATGTCATATCTACATGGAATGGATCTAAGGGATTTAACACTCTCTGTATACTGACAAAAAAAGGATGAGAAGGGATTTACATAATAGGAGATAGTGATATGATAAAAAATGGTAACATGATATGGTGATAAGGATTAAGAAATATAGATGAGACTAAGAAGAATGAGAGGTAAGATGTAAATAAATGAAATGAAAGTATAAAAAATATACAATTTTAATTATTTAAATAGAATTTATCAGTATATGTGATTGTATTTACTTCATTTTAATCCCATCTTTTTTTATTGGGCCACATCATCACCTAAAGTTAAAAAAGAATAAAATACTTGGGCAATGATTGGAAAACTCCAATCATTGCCAAAATAGATGATTGGTCGCCATTCGACAAATGTCATGGCAACCCATGGCCCAACAGTAATAAAACCTGAAAAATATTTAAGTAATTCATATTAATTTACATATGAATCCAAAAAATACAAAATACATGTGCTTCGACATAGAAAATTGGTATCTTCTTGAGTTTAACAAAAAATATTTTTTTCAGAATATGATGTCAGAAAAATCCCCAAAAATAGATAAAAATTCATAAATTTCAAAAAATCATCCTAAAATGTCAATAAACGAGTTAGGTTTGATAGCACGTGTATATAATCAATTCAATACAAATAAAAAAGTAAATATGGTCATATTATCTTATTGAAAATGTGTGTTATCAACAATGCAGGCATAGAGTGAGATGTAAACATATGTAGAGGGAAAATTCCAAGATGAAGATGTGTAGGATTGGTGGTTGTCATCAGTTTCATATAGTATTTTTTAAATACAGAGGCTACATGTTTATGTTAAGACAATGTGAACCTACATGTTTAACTCCTCAAAATTAGCTGGTGTGGCCAATATCTGAATAATCTGTAATGATTGAGTGATGAAAGCTTAATGGAATCGAAGCTGAAAAATATACAAATATAACTTCATAATTGAGTATAAAGATATCAAGAATCATGTATGGTACATGAAATTAAACCTTAACTCTGAGACACAATGATAGGTATATCAGCCCATCTTACTAAAAAAATTAATAAGATAGCTAACAATCACACAACAAAATTCGTTTATTCCTTCTGATAAATATTTTGTTTTACAACTTTTTAACATCTCGCTTAACAAAGGTGGAGGCAATAAACAATTGACTCATTTATCTCATGTGATATACGGATAAATTTTACAATTGTATAAATTGTTCCCACATCAATCCAAACTCAAAGGCCATCACATTTATTCCCAATCTCAAAATGCATCTACTCTGGAAGGGATGTTTGCCCTGTAACATACCCAACAACATTCATAATACACTCTACAATAGTATTTCAGTTCAGAAAAAAAGAACAATCATTTCACTCACAAAACAAGTATGAACAAAACGGAATGACAAAGACACTAGCCCCTCATCCTATCTGCTCAAGTTGGAGATGGTTTTGAGAATGGACAGAACAATAACACAAACGATGAAGCCTCTAATGAATAAGTATTTTCCACCCCATAAAACTCTCAATATTAAAACACAATTTTCATGAAAAATAATTGGTCCCATAAAATATGTAAATCCTAATAAAACATGTGGTTTTAGCATTAAGATCCATTTAATAATTGAATTGTAAATTCACCTTAAAATTAGGATAATAACAATAAAATGATGACAAAAGAGCTTTAAATTGTGTATGATGTCATGCACCAATTTGGATTCATCACAATCACACATAAAATGCAGATATTTCTTCCTATAAGTATTTTGTCTTCTAACTTTTTTAACATCTCACTTAACATAGGTGGATGCAATAAACAATTAACTCACTTATGCAATGTGATATTCGGATAATTTTTACGATTGTATAAACTGTTCCACATCATTTCAAACTCAAAGCCCATCAAATTTCTTCCAAATCAAACTCTGCAAGAGATGCTTGCACTCATAATACTAAAGAGGAATCAATACCACATCACTATCGTCATTGACCACTAGGGTTTTAGATAACATTAGACTGCCAAGAATCAAACATGTATCTATACTCTTTGTGAGAAATAGACGGTCAGGAATAAATATAAGAAAATATAAATGATTATGATTAAATATAGATGGGATAAATCTATTGGATAGGATTAAATCAAGATAGGCTAACAAAAAAATTAGATAATCTAACGGTTAAGATTAAATCTAGATAGGTAGTTACAAATCAAGATTTGTAACTTCTTGTTACTAGCTGTTAATATTAATCTATGTTGTATAAATACAAACCCATGTGTTATTAACAAGATTAAGGTGGATAACAACGATCTTCTTCTATTCCACATCTAGTTCTTGTCATCTCTCCTTTTCTTCTACCTCCATTCTTCTTCTACTACTTCTAATAAGGGAACTTTTCATTTCTCTCTCTCTCCTCTTACTCTATCTTACTCTCTCTGTTTTTTTTCCATTATCTCTCCTCTTTCTCTCTCTCATTCTCCCGCTATTTCTCTCTTTCTGATGGGGGACCATCCAGCTTTGAAGACCCCGTTGAACCAGTTCGTCGAGCGAGGGCTCACGCACAAGACCCAGCCTTCGGAGTACACGGCCTCGTCAACGGGCCACAAAGGTTTGACGTTATCTTTCCTTATGTTTCTTTTGTTTAGTAGGCCTTGTATGTCGGCCGCATATGTGTTTGTTCTTTGTTCGTTCGCACGCGTTTGGACCGTTGTATGAACCTACACGTTTACGCGTGTGTGAGCCCATGTGTGGGCGTGTTAGTGGGTTTCTCTCTCCTATTAGGGGGGCCTAATTACTCTTACTTGGGTCTTCTCCCCTTTATTTATAAGGGGGAGGCCCATATCTGCCCCTATAAAAGGTGGGGAGCAGAGAAGAAAGATTGAAAAAATGTGATTTTTGAAGGATTTTCCTAATTTTTTAGTGTTTTTTAGTTTTTAACATATTTATGAAAATGCCACGCCAAATTTAGGAGAGAGAAAAAACCCTAGAGTTCACTGTAAACTGCCGCCAACTTTGCCGGAATCCACCGCCGCCGCCTTTGCCGAAGTTCTGGCCGTCGCTCCTAAGGTTGCCCAACGCCGCCCGAGACCACCAAGCGCTGTCGGCGGTCGCCCAGCGCAGCCCTCGACTGCCCAGGCTGCCCACAGCCGCTCAAGGACATCCGCGGCCACTGCAACAATGTTGTAGCCGCTGTAACAGCGCAGTGGCACCGCAACCCCATAGCCTGCTACAGCCACTGTAGCGCTGACGTGCCTTGCTGTTACTATGCCTCGCCACCGCCCATTGCACCGCGGCACCCTTTTGTCATCTCGCCTTGCCACTACCGCATTGCTGCGCCTTTTGGCACGCCCATCACCGCAACTGCCGTCACGCCCATCGCCATCCTTTATTGCGCAATCACACCTACCCGCGCCGACTTTGGGCGTACGTGCTACACGCCTTCTACTACTACCAAATCAGGCATTCTCGCGCCTGCCGCCACTGGTATGGTCCTAAACTCCCACTCAGCATTATATTATTTCTTTCAATGCCTTCAAAATGTTTTCTCCACCGCCAGGGTTAGATTTATGATACATAGGATTCACATTTTGAGGATTAAGATTTCAATTGGTATGTCCTTGTTTGAGACCGTCGAGGGCTTGCGCAAAAATGGCAATACCCAAGCTCGCACCGTCGGCCTAGTGTCATTTCCAGGTCATGCTTATCGTAGTTGAATGGTCATTGGTGTACATCGATGCCGGATTTATACTTCTCAGTGATTTCATTTATTCATCATCACTTGCATGACGTCCACGTTAGTCAGCTTCCCTACATGACATGACTGCCCTAGGCCTCCCTATGGTGTAACATCAGCTGTTCGATCCCAGCGCCCGTCGTGTTACATCACTTTCTCTCTCACGCTCTCTCTCTCGTCCCACTCTATCTCACTTTCCTACTCCCTCTGTTACTCTCTTTCTCTCTCTCCCCCTCTCTCTTCTTTTTCTCTCTCACTGGCTTGCTCTTTCTCTGTTTCTACTGCTCTCTCTCATCGTTCTCTCTCAATCTGTTGCTCTTTCTCTCTTCTCTATCTCGCTCTCTCTCTCTCCTCCCTCTCACTCTCGCGCTCTCCCTCGCCTTCTAGTTGTCTCTCTCCCTCAGTCTCGCGCACTCTCATTCTCTCTCTTTCTCTCTAGCCCTCTCTTTCTCTTGATCTTTCTTTCATTCTCGCTCTCTCTCTCTCTCACTCTCGCGCTCTCCCTCTCCTTTTAATGATCTGTCTCGCTTGCTCTCATGCACTCTCGTTCTCTCTTTCTCTCTTTGCTCTCTCTCTCTCCCTCCCTGGCCCCCTCTCTGCTCAAGTTGGAGATGCTCGCTCTCACTCTTTCTTTCATTTTCGCACTCTCTCTCCTCGTTCTCACTCTCGCGCTCTCCCCCACCTTTTAGTTATCTCTCTCACTCACTCTCGCACGCTCTCGCGCACTCTCATTCTCTCTCTCTTTCTCTTTCTCTCTGGCCCTCTCTCTCGATCTTTCTTTCATTCTTGCTCTCTCTCTCTCCCACTCTCGCGCTCTCCCTCTCCTTATAATGATCTGTCTCGCACTCTCGTTCTCTCTTTCTCTCTTTGCTCTCTCTCTCTCTCTACCTGGCCCCCTCCCATTTGCTCAAGTTGGAGATGCTCGCTCTCACTCTTTGTTTCATTTTTGCGCTCTCTCTCCTCTCTCTCACTCTCGCGCTCTCCCTTGCCTTCTAGTTGTCTCTCTTGCTCGCTCTCGCGTGCTCTCATTCTCTCTCTCTTTCTCTTTCTCTCTGGCCCTCTCTCTCGATCTTTCTTTCATTCTTGCTCTCTCTCTCTCCCACTCTCGCGCTCTCCCTCTCCTTATAATGATCTGTCTCGCACTCTCGTTCTCTCTTTCTCTCTTTGCTCTCTCTCTCTCTCTCTACCTGGCCCCCTCCCATTTGCTCAAGTTGGAGATGCTCGCTCTCACTCTTTGTTTCATTTTTGCGCTCTCTCTCCTCTCTCTCACTCTCGCGCTCTCCCTTGCCTTCTAGTTGTCTCTCTTGCTCGCTCTCGCGTGCTCTCATTCTCTCTCTCCCTTTCTCTCTCTCTCTCTCTCTCTCTCTCTCTCTCTCTCTCTCTCTCTCTCTCTCTCTCTCTCTCTCTCTCTCTCTCTCTCTCTCTCTCTCTTTCTCTCTCTTCTCTCTCTCTCTCCCCCTGGTACCCCTCCTATCTACTCAAGTTGGAGATGATACCACATCATCAGTAAAGACAATTTGACCTCTCGCTGGACAGTTTTAAGCACAACGTGCATCAAATCCCCTTTATATATCTAATGTTGAATCCGCCAAAACATCAGTGAATACCGTTTTTACTTCTTCAGCTTTTACTCTCTTCTTCTAGAATATTTCTGCTCTCTTCTCTATATCCCTTGTTCTCTCTATTCTTTCGTTCAATTCTTTCATGGTATCAGAGCTTTAGTCATCAATGGATGGATGATAAGCCAAAAATAGGGGTAGAAATTATGCAGTTTTTAGCCCTTGTCGTTGTGAATTTTAGCTTATGCAATAAAATTTATAAAAACTCTACTTAAGATGTGTAGTGATAAGTACGAGTGTCGTCCAAGGGAAGCTAGTAAGGAATTCAATTTGATGATCTTCTTGGTATTTTAACCCTAATTAGAGTGAATTTGATCTTCAATGAGGATCAACTCACCCTAATTAGAAGAGAAATTTAGAAGGGGGGGTAGAAGAGATGAGATGAATAGAAGAAATAGGGAGCTCTAGATTGGCTTCTTTGATCCAAATAAAAGGGTCCAAGAGGTCAATTAGAGAGGTTGAGAAGGAATTTTTGATTTGAGTTGGGTTGGTTTTGTAAGTTTGATAATTCAGAAATAAAATGGGGGTAATTTAATCTCCTATAAATTAAATCAAAATTTTTTAGAGTTTTTCTTTGGGAATGCAGTTGAATGCCTAGTTAAATCCCTCAAATTCTCCTCTCAATCCTAATCAGGGCTTGTACATGCCGCTCAAGCCAAGCAATTTAGAAGTTCAGATCAGAATCAAGAAGAAGAAACAAGAAATTGAACTAACTTCATTCAAAATGCACCAAAATTCAAATACAATGAAAGGGAAATGTACCAAACAGGTTGATCCAGGCTGGGGCTCCTCTCTGTCTTGCAGCTGTGATAGAGCACCATCAAGAATGACCCCCTCCTCTCGAAATTTGGCTTTTATACCTAGGTAAAATGGAATAAATTACCATGTTACCCCTAATTAGTAATTAATTTATATCTATCGATACAGGCTTGATCTCAATGATCCAACCGTACAAATAGAAAGAGGGGATCAATACGAGCAAATCCATAAAAATTCATCTCAATCGGACTTTTGGATCAAAAGTTATGAATAAATGAATTTAAACCAATGTGAGCCATTGGATTAATTCATTCATTCATTTATTTTTTTCTCTTAACCGCAGGCTGAGGTGTTGCCCTCTCATTGGTGGTGCCGATTCAACTTCTTCAGGCGGGTGCTCTCTTGTTGCGCCACGTACCCCCGCAACTGGCCTCTATCACTGACCGCCGTCGGATTTTCATCCGACGGTTGCAATGAGGCCACGTCGTCGTTCCTTGAAATCACCCTGAAATTTACGCATAAATCCTTTGCGAAATAAATAATTGCCATCCGACGCCGCCCAAAAATATTTATAGATATACCCCTTTGCGCATTCTCTCTCCTCCGATTTTTTTCTAAAACATTAAAACAATTAATAAATTATTTTCAATAAAACCCTGGAAAATTTTAAATTACATCTTTACGCCTACAGTGGCGACCGAGAGCTGTTTTCAGGGTCTTTTGCAACGAAACTTTGCAAAAAGGCCCTCCAAAGTTCGAAAATGATATAAATACTTTTTTTCTCTTATAAATATACTTTTTTCCTTAGAATAAATACATTTCCTCTTCAAATAAATCTCATAAAAATCCTAAAAATTCGTAAAATAATTCTAGAAAATTCTAGAAAATTCACTGATTCATCCCCATGCTGATAAATCTCAAAATTAAATATTAAAATTGCCATTTTCATTCAAAAATAGTTATTTCGAGCTCCAATAAATCCTTTAAAATTCATAGAATTAACAGAAAATTAGGGGAAAATCAGAAATCACTTGAACACAATATTTTCATATAAATATATGATAACAACCCCATTTTATGCTCTTTCAGTACATAAAATTGTGCTAATAACATGAAATAAGGACCAAATTTTGGGTGTTATCAATGGACATACCCAAAATGATAAGCCGCTTCATGTGTTACGTGGAGTAATGCTTCCTGTGTTGCCAGCTCTTTTGATCAAGCTCGCCTCAGAGAATCACCAGTTATGGCATACCTAGCTAATCCCTTTTCTCAAAAGTCAAGGGCTTCTCTCTTTGCTAAGAAATCCACCGCCACCGAAAGAAGTTCTAAATGAAATAGGCATCTTGCAGTGAAACCCCCAATTCTTGGAGTGGGAGAAGGAAGATGCTCCAGTACATACCTTCTTAGTATGCTCTCTCTCTAATTCAGTCATTCATGTAGTCGTTGGCAGGAAAACAGCCAAAGAAATTGTATGCATCTATCACGCCTACTAGAGCTTCAAAGCAAGTTACACAATACTCATAAGAACTTCATGTCTGTCCAAGAATATGTTCATATATTAAAGATGAACACTGATCTGTTGGGTTCTACAGACCTTGACATGGACGAACAAATCAAAACTTTTGCAGCAAAAGACTTTACTAGAATCGAACGGCATCATTAATACATGAAAAGAAGAAATTGTTCACGGATCACATCTGATATTTCTTAGATCCTAGAATAAAACAAGTTGAGCTGCTAAAGTGTGCAGCCTCTAGACATATCCTTACAGTCCTCAGCACGTCGGATCTCCTCCCTCTCAATGACGAGTCCTATTCAATCTCTGTTGCTATTTTTATGTCATCCCAATCGCATCAGGAATGTAGAGGAATTGTGGGGAGAAAGGAGAAGAAGGGAACGGCCCTTGAACAATTCTGATATGGGTAAATTTCATTCAGCGCCTTCTGCTATTCATACTAAGTGGGTATTTTTCATAAAACCCCCAAAACTTAAGTATATCTTCTAACGTCCAAGAGACCATTTGCGTGTGACCCTGTAGGCCCATGTATCAGTCTAGTTAATGACTCCAGTGACCCAATAACTTTTATTGGCCTTCTAAATTAATTAACTCTATCATCATATAGATTAATTAATGTTAGATCGATTTAACCTAATCGATAGGTCGCGTCTCCAACACGTGGGGTGCCAACCTACACCTCGTATTCTAGAAGATACAAAGGAGTGTATATTGACTCACTCATGGAACTTGTTCATCATCGGTTACCGTGTATGTATAATCCCTCATCCACTCGACGCTCCTTGGACGACTTAGGGTATGGTCAACTGTCATACCCTAATCGGTCATTCGAGTTAGTACTAATGCATTTGGAAATCATTGGAGAACTCTTCTCCGATATTTTACTGCCTTGGCCAAGGACTTCATCGCATCGTCTTCCTTGAGTTGTCACCTCTTATACCGAGGGTGGATGATCTCATCTTGACCACTCAGTCATCTTCGTGAACTTCTTGATGTACCCGAACTAAGACCGTTTAGAATCCCATGAATAGAGACTCGTTGGCCATTGCCAAAGTACAACCGTCCGTCCACAAGACGTCTTTGGTGTCTCAGGTCAAAGGACCACTTACACAACCGTGATGTGAATCAACCTGATTAACAGTTTGGTATAATACCATTCAGGGATTCGTACGGATCAATTCAGTGAATTCTTTCCATTAAAGAGCACCCACAATCTATCCTTAGTGTCGCCACACTAATGGCTACGGGACCGGCCATACTCATCATATGGTGAGGCTAGATAGTGTTATTCTATCCAGATACTTCGATGTCCTTCTCGCGTATCCTTCGAATAGGAATATTTAGAACACATGCTTAAAGACTAGTGATCTCCGTATTACAATCTCATCATAATTCACTAAGTTTGATCAAGTATTCATGGAATTCATTATAAGCATCACATGTACACTATAATGAATATGTTCTATTAATGAGCATGGAACAAGATGTGGAATGTGTGATTGGCTTGCCAGGCACATATATTTCCATCAGTATCCCATCGTCGACATCCAATGTCTAACTCAATATCGGCATTGTTCATAAGGACATAATATAACGTTTAAGTTTTTAAGACTCTCTTCAAGTTCTTGAGCACATCATAAGTTATGTACTTTTCAATGGGTTACATTAATCATGCAATTTAATGGACTACTTGACGACGAGTGTTTATAGGATATTAGGTCAATAAAAGACTTAGAAAGTTTTAACTGATGTCTTATTCATCAATAAGGGCTCCCACTAAAATTTATCAATCCATACAACCCTCACGTGTACGGAAGCGGAGAAACTAACATTCACCTAGTGGGGATCAGAATCTCAAAGCACATACTACGATCTGGAGTATACCCCCACCAATCATAATACATATCATTGAGCACCCATCTCATGGGACTTGCGACAAATTACAATATCTGATCATAGTTTGGTCCCCAACACTCATGCAGGCTGGAGTATACCCCCACCAACCACTGAGTTTGGTCTAAGAAATACCTTCATTACCTAAAAGAAATAGATCTGCGTATAATAATGGAGTATTCCCCCACCAAACTACATGGTTCCTCTCCCTTGGCCTTGTGTCATGCATTTGTACTTAGTCCTGCCTCCGGATGAAGTGAGCCTGGAGTAGACTTCACAAACCCAACTTAAAGGGGTATGGATCCTAAGATTATAACGGAGGACCACGCTTAAGTTCGTCACTCTCGTGCTATAGCTCAAAGTATAATTTGAGGGGTTTTAGGTTTGGTCTCAACTATCATGAGGAACACTATGTGATATCTCAAATCACATGTGTCATCATCCAAGGCATATGAATAATACATGTCTCGTGTATGGTGCAAGGATGTGAATCCATCTTGACTATCAACCATAGTCAAAGTTCTAAGTCTAGTATCTCTCTATGTTGGTGACGTAGGACGACTATGGGATGGATGATTTAGGGCGGATGACGAGGCTATGGGTAGGAATGGGTAAGGGATAAAACAATCCACAGAAATCACGGTCGATTCTTGGACTTAAAACCGATGAAATCTGGTGGTGCAGCTCCGACCCTTATCGAGGCGAGTACTGTCTTCCCCACGCGACGATGCCTAAGCACGAAATCAATACCTCGAATTCACGTCGTGAAGAAACACTCGAAAAGGAGAAGAAGAGGAAATCCAAGTCTAATTCTGACGGTGGAAACTTCCGAGAAAATACTGAGCGGAGAACACGTCGACACCACAGGTTCAGGTATACCTCAGCACCGTAGTGCGTGTAGAGGCTGCAGGTAATTCTGCTCGTGGCGACGAAAGCGGCGTGATACTGAACGGCGCTCGGCGTTGTCCGGCCCTGGTTGGCGTTATGAAGCTGGGGCCGGGCGCGCGAACTCCCAGCGCGGCGCGCGAAGTGCTGTGAGCGCACGGAGCAGCAGGCAGCGCGCGGCGCGAGTGCGCGAGTGCGGCGGAGCGCACCAGCGCGCGAGCGCGCCGACGCTGAGCGCGCCAGCGCGCAGCAGCGCCGCAGCTGGCGCACGGAGGCGCACGCGGCGGCGAGGATGGCACGCGGTGGCGTGCGGTCGCGGCGTGTGACCGCGCGCTGCGCGGTGATGACGACGGTGGCGGCAGCGGCGGCGTGGCGGCGGCGGCGACGGTGATGACGGCGGCGGCGGCGGCAACGGGAAGGTTAGGGCAAGATGAGGTAGGGCAATCCTCCAAGAAGAGTTAGAAAGAAAACTCAATTCTTGAATTATGATTGCCTAATGAGTTCTTGAAACAAATGACCTTATATAGGCCTTGGAGGAAAGAAAATAACTAGAAAATAAGGCGCAAGGAAAACGTGCATCACGTCACGCCAAAGGGCAGTTGTGGATCTGCCTTTGGCGTCGTGTCATGACGCACGTGGAGACGTGCGCGGGTGGTGACGTGGCGGACGACGGTTGTGGCGTGTTGACTTCTTCTTTGACTCCTGTTGACCGAGGTGGGTTGACTTCTGTTGACTTCATCTTTGGATCCGTAACGTCTGTGTTGACCCCAACTGCCTGCGGTGACGTGTCCCGGGCTGATGCATTGGCGTCCTCGCCATCAATTCCCCCGGGGTGCGAAGAACTCGACTCTGCCGAGTAAGCGGTGAGAGCTCAGGGCCTGACCAAGTCTGGCGCGAAGCGAGCCAAGTCGTCCTCCGTGATCCACGTGTCCTCCATCGACGCTTTGCCCTGCCAACGAACAAGAAACTTCCGCACCATTCCACCTTTGGTGACGGTGATTACTTCGTCCAGTATTTCCTCGATGATTTCATGCCAGTCAGAAGGTAGAGACGGGGGAGTGGACAAGTCAAACTCGCTCACCAGAAAGTCCGCGGGTAGAACATGGCTATCAGACGAAGGAGGTGGGGCTTTAAAGGCAACTAAATCTGAGATATTGAAAGTAGTGCTTATTCCCCACGAAGAGGGTATGTCAACGGCATAGGCATTTTCCCCAACTCGTTTGAGGATCGGAAAGCGGCCCGGCACTACGAGCATGAAGCTTAGTAGCCCGCTTGGAAGAAAATCTCTCCGGCCTAATCCGCACCATCACCATATCACCTTCTTTAAATTCACGAAAACGACGGTGCAAATCTGCGGATTGTTTATATGAGGCATTACTATGGGTGATGCGTGTACGGATTTCCTCATGCAGACTTCTAATATGATGCGCAAATTCATGACCGTCATCTGAGACTCTAGCATGCGGTCACATTGGTATGAGGTCGGTAGAGTGCGTGGAAGGTGACCATGCACTATTTCAAATGGACTCATACCGGTAGTACGGTTGACTGATGCGTTATAAGCAAATTCGGCACGCGGAATGACAGAATCCCAAGACTTGAGGATGTCTCCTACCAATGATCGTAATAGGTTGCCGAGGCTCCTATTAACGACCTCGGTCTGTCCATCAGTTTGGGGGTGGAAAGCTGTAGAGAATTTAAGCTTTGTTCCCAAAAGATGCCAAAGAGTCTTCCAAAAGTAGCTAGTGAATCGGACATCTCTGTCTGACACTATGCTCTTTGGAAGTCCATGGAGACGAACTACTTCATTGAAAAACAATTGAGCAACATGAGAAGCATCAGACGTTTTAAAACAAAGAATAAAATGAGCCATTTTTGAAACGATCCACAACCACCATGATGGAATCATGGCGCTTGTTCCTTGGAAGCCCTAGCACAAAGTCGATGCTCACATCCTCCCACGGTTTTTGAGGAACTGGTAATGGAGTGTAGAGCCCAGTATTCTGCTTGACCTGTTTGGCGAGCACACACACGACACTGGGACACTATATTAGCTACGTCTCGCAAGGAGGGCCAGTAGAATCGATGCTCAACCATTGCGATGGTTTTGTCTCTCCCAAAATGACCACTAAGGCCTCCAGCATGTGTTTCCCATACGAGAAAGTCCCTAAGAGAGGGCGTGGTATGCAAAGGCGTCGATCATAAAATAAGAATCCGTTTTCTAAGAGATAGTCTTGGTTAGCAGAATTCGGGTTCTTGCCTAAAGTCAGCAAAATGGGAGCAAAATCAGGGCAATCAGGGTACAGGTCCTTCATGTGATCAAATCCAATAACCTCAACCTTCATAACATTCAGCAAATGGACCCTTCGACTCAAAGCATCCGCGACTGTTCTCTACACCCCTCTTGTGTTTGAGGACAAAGGTATATGATTGAATAAACTCAACCCATTTAATGTGCCGCGAATTTAACTTCTGCTGGGAATGGAGATACTTAAGGGCTTCGTGATCAGAGTAGAGGACAAATTCTTTGGAGAGTAGGTAATGACGCCAATAACGTAAAGATTGGACGATCGCATAAAATTCTTTGTCATAGGTAGAATATTTGAGCTTAGCATCATTTAACTTTTCACTAAAGAAGGCGATGGGATGATTCTCTGACTCAGGACCCCACCAATTCCTAATCCCAAGCATCACTAGCAACCTCAAATACACTATCAAAATCAGGTAGTCGAAGAATTGGGCCTTGAGTCATTCTACGTTTAATCTCCTCACAGGATCTTTGAGCTTCTAGAGGCCATTCAAAATGAGTTCCCTTAAAACATTCACTCAGCGGTGCCATGATGGTGCTAAAGTTGGATATGAAGCGGCGATAGAATGTTGCTAGACCATGAAAACTACGAACATCATGCACACTTCTAGGTGTTGGCCACTGGGTGATGGCATCAATTTTGGCCGGATCGACGGATACACCGTGACAAGAGAGGATGAAACCTAAGAAAGAAACATGACTAACAAGGAAAGAACAGGTGTGTGGGTTAGCGTACAACTGCTCGGTTGTGAATACTGCACAAGCTAAACGAATGTGTTGGAGATGATCTGGTGTGGATCTGCTATAGATAAGGATATCATCAAAATAAACAACCACAAAATTTCCTATGAACGGTCTGAGTATGTGGTTCATCAATCGCTGAAAAGTGCTAGGTGCATTGGACAACCTAAAGGGCATAACCTTCCACTCATAAAGTCCATCTTTGATCTTAAAGGCTGTTTTCCATTCGTCTCCGGTCGGATACGAACTTGGTGCTACCCGATATTAAGACCAATATTGGAGAAAACTGTCGAACCTGCCATCATATCAAACATATCGTCGCTGCGAGGAATGGGAAATCTCTACTTGACCGTAATCTTGTTGATGGCTCTACTATCGATGCACATGCGCCAACTCCCGTCCTTTTTGGGAGCTAGTAGTGCAGGGACGGCACAAGGACTGAGGCTCTCTTGAATGAATCCCTTGTCCAAGAGGTCTTGGACTTGACGTTGGAGTTCCTTGTACTGCGTGGGATCCATACGGTAGTGGGGAAGGTTGGGTAACGATGACCCGGAACAAAGTCAATAGCGTGCTGAATATCGCGCATTGGAGGTAAGTCATTGGGTAAATCATTGGGAAAACACTAGCGAACTCCTCAAGAAGCTGAGAGACCTCATGGGGTGGAGTAGAGGAGTCCTCGGGGGAGTGATCAGGAATCATGGCTAAACACATAGTCATTTCACTATCAAGCTCTTTTTGAAATTGGGATCCACTAATAACACACAAGCCTATGGAAGTAGATTTCGAGACGGCCCTTTGCGGGTTATGAGTGTAGGGATGCCATGTGAATTTCTTGCCCTGATGGATGAAAGAACAAGTATTACTCCAACCATAGAGGTGTACATCGTTATCATACAGCCAAGGGCGGCCGAGGATAATGCTGCCCACCTTCATGGGTAGAACATCGCATAAAATCTCATCTTCATAGGATTGGACCTTCAAGGGGAGACGGCATTGGTTTTTCATAGGGATAGAGGTAGCATCAATCCACGAAACATAGTAGGGGTGAGGGTGATCAATCAACGGTAGTCCCAACGCGAAGTCATAACGTCGGAGGCAGCGTTAATACAGCTACCACTATCTACAATCGTCTTACATCTTATCACCAATTTTGAAATACGTGTAAAATATGGACGTCCTCAATGCAGGGTTGTCAGTAGTAGGTTGAGTAAGATTGCAACGGACAATTCCTCTAACTGATGTAGATGGGTCATGACGAGGAAGAGATGGGGGGCAATCTGTGATGCCAATAAAGCTCACTAATCCATCATCAAGCACAAAACCATCAACAACATGGTTCTCTACTCTATATTCCTCTTCCTCTAGGGATGGCTCATCTAAGGTATGCTCGCTTTGAAGGGTTCCTGTCCAATGTGCAAGGCTCGAGAGGGGCATTGGGAAGCTCTATGACCTCGACCTTGGCATTTAAAACAAGTCAAGCCAGAAGGACCGAGTTGTGAAGAGTTGGATTGAGGAGGGCCCTTGCGGTGGACTCGAGGACGGTGAGCTACGAGTTGTCGGGTAGGAAATGATTGAGTCGGAGCGGCGGGGCGGTGTTCGGATGGAGTGCGGGTAGGGGTAGGAGCCGGGAGCTGGAAGTGGCGGAGCTGAGAGGTGGTAGTGGTGGTGCTGGAAGAGCTAAGGGAGGTTGACGCTGGATTGCACGGTTGGCATAAGGAGTAGATAAAGGGCCGATCGGTGAGAGCAGGCGATGATACACAGGAGAATGATGTAAGTTCTGACACAGCTCTAGGTCTTCTACGATCTGGTAGGCCTGCTCTAACGTAGTGGCTTTACGGACTAGAAGTTCCGTCTCAAGGTGCAGGTTGAGACCTGTCCAAAGCGAGAAATAACAACGCGGGGTTCTCCTCAACACGACACCTCATGTAAAACTCCTCAAATTGGGTGATGTACTCGGAAAACCGGACGTCTACCCTGTTGTAGTTTATGCCATTGGTCTAAGAGGTTGTCTAAGTAAGCTAGTGGTACATATTTTTCTCTGAGTTTGTCCTTCATTTGAGGCCAAGTATCGATGGGCGCTCACGGCGGTTATAAATTGAAAATTCAAGGTTTTCCCAAAAGATTTTGGCTTGTCCTCCTAATCTCATCTCGGCGTCTGGACTTTCTGCCACTCTAACATATTGTACCACTTGAAATAGCTATTCAATTTTGACTCCCAATCGAGATAGTCTTTAGGGTCTCTAGATCCTCGTAGTATGGGACATCGACTTTGACGCCACGTTGAATCTGCTGCCAGTGGTTGTCGTGATCCGCACGACGGTGATCGCGAGGAGGAACCACCACTTCGGGTGGAAAAGGATCGTTCCTGTCCGGACGACTCCCGTTCCACCCGCGATGTCTATCATCAGGCGGATAAGGATCATTCCGAGGGGGATGATTCCTATCTCGCTCTGGGATCCTCCTCTCCGGTGGATGGTAATCGTCTCGTAGTGGACGATTTCCATCGTGCACCGGGGCTCTCTCCAAGGGAGGGTAGGGATCGTTCGCAGCGATGATTCTTATCTTGGCTTGGGGTCCTAGGCTCGGTGGATAGTAATCATCGCGGCGATTCCTATCACGAACTGGAGTACGGGTATCCGGAGGAATCATATCGTCATGTTAGACGGTTCTGATTTCGACTTCGGATCTATCATCGGGGCGTATAGGATCATCAACGTAACGATGATTCCTATCACGATCTCGAGCTCTAGGATCAGGTGGGTAGTGGTTCTCACGATCACGCGAAAGCGATCCGGGCCTCTATTTTCGAGTTGTTGAGTTCGGTCGCTCACGCGTCGATCGAACTACTTAGACGGTTGTCCATGTTGGTCATTCGTGTATTCATATCACGAAAACCATCATGGAAAGCGTCTAGTATACGATCAACGCCCAGGCGTGAAGAGGACGGTGGAGTGGGTGACGCCAACTCATGGATAGGGCTGACACCTCACGACCGTCTTGGGGTTGGTCTGTCATCGAGCGGGAACTCGTTTGCCTGAACGCAAATGCATGCAAGGGGACTGACAAATGATGAATGAAGACGCGTACGTTGGCGGAAATGGCTGGGCGACAGGTTAGGCTCTGATACCAATTTGACGAGGGGCGACTATGGGATGGACGATTTAGGCGGATGACGAGGCTATGGGTAGGAATGGGTAAGGATAAAACAATCCACAAAAATCACGGTCGATTCTCGGACTTAAAACCGATGAAATCTGGTGGTGCAGCTCCGACCCTTATCGAGGCGGGAGTACTGTCTTCCCCACCGCGACGATGCCTAAGCACGAAATCAATACCTCGAATTCACGTCGAAGAAACACTCGAGAAAAGGAGAGAAGAAGAGGAAATCCAAGTCTAATTCTGGCGGTGAAACTTCCGAGAAAATACTGAGCGGAGAACACGCCGACACCACAGGGTTCAGGTATACCTCAGCACCGTAGTGCGTGTAGAGGCTGCAGGTAATTCTGCTCGTGGCGGCGAAGGCGACGCGTGATCTGAACAGGCGCTCGGGCGTTGTCCGCCCTGGTTGACGTTATGAAGCGGGACGCCGGGTCGGGCGCGGCGAACTCCAGCGGCGCGCGCGAAGCGCGGAGCGCCGCGGGCAGCACGGAGCAGCGCGCGCGCGAGCGCGAGCGCGCAGCGCCGTGCGGAGCGCGAGCGTCTGTAGCGCGGAGGCGCGAGTGCGGCGAGCGCACCCGGCGCGCAGCGCCGCAGCAGCGCCGCGCCGGCAGCGCGCAGCGCCAGCGACGCGGCGTCTGAGCGCGCGGCGCGAGATGGCACGGTGGCGTCGTCGCGGCGTGTGACGGCGGTCGCGGCAGCGGTGGCGGCGGCGCGGCGGCGTGATGGCGGCGGCGGCGGCGGCAGCGGTGGCGGCGACGGCGGCGGCGGCGGGGAAGGTTTAGGCAAGATGAGGTAGGGCAATCCTCCAAGAAGAGTTAGAAAGAAAACTCAATTCTTGAATTATGATTGCCTAATGAGTTCTTGAAACAAATGACCTTATATAGGCCTTGGAGGAAAGAGAAAATAACTAGAAAATAAGACGCAAGGGAAAACGTGCATCACGTCACGCCAAAGGGCAGTTGTGGATCTGCCTTTGGCGTCGTGTCATGACGCGCGTGGAGACGTGCGCGGGTGGTGACGTGGTGGACGACGGTTGTGGCGTGTTGACTTCTTCTTTGACTCCTGTTGACCGAGGTGGGTTGACTTCTGTTGACTTCATCTTTGGATCCGTAACGTCTGTGTTGACCCCGACTGCCTGCGATGACGTGTCCCAGGCTGATGCATTGGCGTCCTCGCCATCAGTTGGCCAACCAAAACTTAAGGATCCTACATTAGGTCCATCTAGATTTTTCTAGGTTCTCATTCCATCCAACATTCCACAATAAAATATTGCAACTAATAAATCAAATAAATAAATTTAATATTAAAGCTAAATTTAATCGCATTAAATCATTGCTAAATTTAAAATTGAAAATCATGTAAAAAAAATCAAGAAACAACCCTTTAAATAATTTTAAATGGTTATAGCATTAATTATTCCAAAAATAATTATATTCAGTTAACTCTTAAATTATTCTATTCAGTTATTCCATAAATATATGTATTCCATTAGTTAAGGAATTTTATTGACATTAACTAAATTAACTCTGAATTTATTTTCATGGATAAAATCAAATACATATGCTTCCTTATTTTTTTGGAATTTATTTTACATTAAATAATTTAACTTTTAAATTATTCAACTCAAATAAAGGGAAATCTATATTTCCAAATTATATTTATAATTTATTTGACATGATAAATTTAACATTTAAATTATCTGTTCCAAGAAATCAATAATAAAATTTTCTTGATTTTTTTCCATAATTTTTCAAAATTTATTTCATGTCTAAAATAGAGATGCCGCTTTTTAAGGAAATAATATAGTAAAATATATTTTATATCAACAAAGCACAAGTAGCCTTGCGGTAATTGGCCTTGCCCATTGACCATTTCTACATTGGAATGGGATCCGACAGACTCTACAGTGGCAATGGATCTGGTTTAGCAATCTCTTCCGTTAGTTCTTCTTATTTAACCACCAATCAAAATACATCCCTCCACCTCAAAAATATTCTTCATGTTCCCAATATTACCCGTGATCTCTTATCAGTTCATAAACTCGCTCTAAATAGTAATGCATTTATCAAATTTCACCCATTTCATTGTCTTGTTAAGGATCGCTTGACTCAAAATGTCCTCCTCCGAGGAACACTTAAAGACGGTCTCTATCACTTTCCACCCGCACTTGCATCAGACAAAGCATATGTTGGCGAGCGAACTTCCTTCACCACCTGGCATGCACACTGGGCATTCGTCTCTCTGAATCCTTGAGCAAGACATCAGCAAGTATGGGCTGCCAACATCGTACATTCAAGCATCCTCAGTGTGCCATGCTTGTCGGATTGCAAAAGTTCATAGTCTTCCCTTTCCCAAGCCTACGCATAGGACTACAAAACGTCTTGAATTAGTACACTCTGACTTATGGGGCCCTTCTATTATCTCCAAATTCAGATTTAGATACTTTGTGATTTTTATTGATGATTTCACTAGATACACTTGGTTATTTCCTTTAAAACTGAAAAGTGATTTACATTATATCTTTATCCAATTTCATAAAATTGTTAAAATGGCAGTTTTCATTAAAAATTTTGTCACTTAAATCTGATTGGGGTGCTGAATGTCATGCCCTCTCTGCATATCTCAAGCAATTTGGCATTAGACATCGAGTCTCATGTCCACCTAAACCTCAGCAGAACGGCACTTTTGAACGAAAACACAGGCACATCATTGAAACTAGTCTTACCCTATTATCCCAAGCCAATCTCCCACAGTCCTATTGGGATGAAGTAGTGGCCACATCAGTTTATCTCATCAACTGGATGCTCACGCCACTGCTCCAAGGTATGTCTCCCATTGAAAAACTTTTTTCAATACATCACACAACCTCTACCATCGTTTTGAGGCATGCATTTTTCTTGGATACAACTCATCTCACAAAGGGTATCGATGTAAGTCGATATCCTCAGGTAAAATTTACATTTCTTGTGATTTTCAATTTTTTGAAAATAATTTTCCCCATTGCACTCTATAATCAACAAACAAACCTATATGCCCCCATTGGTCTCCTTGGTCCCTCTCCCAATTTTGCTTCCCAAATTGTTTCTGCCACCTCAACTGCCACCTCCTCCTCGCCCATCTCGTTTGCTACTCTACATCCTTCATCCTCTCCTCCACCTCCTCCAGCCCCATCATCTCCCTCACATTCAACCCCCTTGTAGCACTCCTCTAACATCTCCTACTACACCCGTTCATTTATCAACCCCTCTCTGTGCATCCCGTGATACCTCCTCACAACCTCAGTGCGCCTATCCTCTTGCTGCCATCTATAACACCTCACCAATCCCTCTTGCTTCCTCATTTCACGCTCTCACGACTACTAATAAATCTCCTTCCCTGGATTCTCTCACCTTCCTACAGGCCTCTAAAGGCCCCGCATGGAGGACTTCCATGCAAGCCGAATTTGATGCCCTTCTTCGCAACAAGACGTAGGTACTTGCCTCCCTACCTTTTAAGATGAATATTCTTGGCAGAAAATGGATCTATTATCTAAAATACAAGGTCAATGGGTCCATTGATCGCCATAAGGCCCACTTAGTTGCCTAAGGGTTTCGTCAACAATATGGGTTTGATTTTGTTGACACATTTAGCCCAGTCATCAAACTCACTACTATCCATCTCCTCCTCTCCATTGCTGTTAGTCAATCCTGGTCCATTCGTCAACTCGATGTCTCCAACACTTTTCTTCATGGTGACTTAACTGATCATGTCTTAATGGAACAACCCCGTGGTTTTCGTCATCCTCAATTTCCTCATCATTTATGGCCTTAAACAGGCCCCTCGCTCATGGTTCTCCAAACTCACCTCTCACCTTCTTCAACTACATTTCACTGGTTCCAAGACAGATCCTTCCCTCTTTTTCCAGATTTAACCTCATTCTCAACTTTTCATTCTTATTTATGTTGATGATATTCTTATTCTCGGATCTGACTCCACTGCCATCGAATTCACTATAACCCAAATCAAATCTTTGTTTTCCATTCATGATCTTGGTCATGCAAATTTCTTCCTTTGTATTGAACTCAAACCCCATCCTCAGGGCATTGTACTCTCTCAAGAAAAGTATATCACTTCCCTTCTTCATTGGGCCAACATGACCTCCTACAAATCTACTTCATCCTCAGGCCATTGTTCTCCTCCTTTGCTTCCGATGTTCTATGCAATGCCACTCAGTATCGTCGCATCGTGGGTGCTCCCTAATATCTTATTCTCTCTCTCACCCTGGCATTGCCTTTGCCATTAATAGATCATGCTAATTCATACACCAACCCACTGTTCATCATTGGGTCACTGTGAAACATCTTCAATATCTTCAAGGTACGCTATGGTCTGGTCTGCTTCTTTATCATCACTCTAATTTTTCTCTCTGCTTTCAGTGATGCATACTGGGCTGGTTCCTCCCTTGATCGACACTCCACCGGGGGTACCTTATCTTCCTTGGAAACAACCTAATCTCTTGGAGTTCAAAGAAGCAGACCATAGTTGCTCGCTCAAGCACGGAAGCATAATACAAAGCTCTTGCAAATGTGACTCCACGGCTTGTATGGATTCAATCCTTGATGCGCGAGTTACATCTTCCCCACTCCTTCCCAATGATCTGGTGTGGAACATTGGAGCCACTTATCTCGCGGTCAACCCTGTTTTTCATGCCCGCACAAAACATATTGAAATCAACTTTCACTTTGTGCGGGAACGGGTCTCCGCCAACCAACTTCAAACCGCCTACACCTCAAGCAAGGATCAACTCGCAGACGTTTGACCAAAGGACTTCCTAAATGAAGATTCAGCTGGCTCTGTGATAAGCCAAAAATAGGGGTAAATTCTGCAAGAATTTAATCCCTTGTCGTTGTCGATTTTGGCTTATACAATAAAATTTATAAAACCTTAACTTAAGATGTGTAGTGATAAGTAAAGGGTATCGTCCAAGGGAAGCTAGTAAGTTAATTCAATTGATGATCTACTTGAACAATTTGACTCTAATTAAAGTTAATTTGATCTTCAACGAAGATCAAATCACCCTAATTAAATGAGGAATTGAGAAAGGGAGGTACGAGAGATGAGAGGAATAGAAGAAATATGGGGCTCGAAATTGAATTATTTGATCCAATTGAAAGGATCAAAGAATTCAATTAGAGAGATTAAGAATAAAATTTTGATTTTTTTGATTGGTTCTGTAGGCTTGATAATTCAGAAATAACTACTCTATTGGATAATAAAATGGGAAATTTAATCTCCTAGGAATTTAACCTTTTTTATAAGTTCTTTTACTTAATATGCACTTGGAGTAGCTAGGTAAGTCTCTCAATTTCTCCTCTCAATCCTAGTAAGGGCTTGTACATGGCTCAAACCAAGTGATATAGAAGTTCACACCAAAATCAAGAATAATGATCAAGAAATTCAATATCCGACACCATCCCATTTTTTCCCGGATGTCAGATATTGGTTGTCAGATACTGGATAACGGACAGATACCGGTTGGTATCTGTCCCGTAAAATATGAAAAATCCTAATAAAATGTATACTTTTAGCATAAAGATCCAATTACTACATGATTTGTAAATTCACTGTAACATACCAAACAACATTTATAACGCTTGCACTGTAACATACCAATCAACATTCACAACACACTCTACAGTCGCACTTCTCTTCAAGAAAAAAAGAATAATGATTTCACTCCCAAAACAAGTCGGAACAAAAGGGAATAACAAAACAAGAGCACTGGCCCCCCTCCGCCTATCTGCTCAAGTTGGAGATGGTGTTGAGGATGGGCAGAACAAGGACGATAATGACGACGGCGCCGAGCAGGACGGCGAGGCAAGCCCACTTCCGGGAGCTCTTCTGGTACTCCTTGGCGGTCTCAAGCTGGCCGGTGCCGCGGCGGACGAAGGAGCTGGCGTGGGAGACGTGGCTCTCGATGTCGTTGAGCTGGTGGCCTTGAGCTTCGACGAGCGCGGCCATGTCGAGGAAGACCTGGTGCAAGTCCATGAGGCTTCTCTCGATGTCCTGAACCGACTCGTGCCGGTCGTGAATATCGGCGATGACCGCCATCACCTGTCCGCGGCCTTGCTCTTGAATGGCGCGCTGCACCAGCGTCTCGCTCTCGCCGCTGGCGATCAGCCGGTCGATCGTCTCGTCGTCGGCGTTCTCGCCGGTGACGGTGAAGTAGCGCAGGCGCACCGCGTCCGCGTACTCCCCCGCTATCTTCGCCCTCAGCGCCTGAGATAGCGTGAGAAAAGAATAAGATGGTGCATGCTCTCTCTCTCTCTCTATGTCTGTGTCTATTTCCCTCTTTCTCTGTGCATGTTTCTCTCTCTCTCTATGTCTCTCTTTCTCTGTGTTTGTCTCTCTCTCTATGTCTCTCTTTCTCTGTGTCCGTCTCTCTTTTCTGTCTCCATCTCTGTCTACGTCTCTCTCTCTCTGTATCTCTCTCTTTTTCTCTGCCTCTGTCTCTTTCTTTCTCTCTATGTCTCTCTGTATCTATCTCTCTTTGTCTCTCTTTCTTTCTCTTAATCTGTCTCTTTATGTCTCTCTTTCTCTCTCATCTCTTTCATCTCTCTCTGTATCCATCTCTCTATGTCTCTCTTTCTCTCGCTCTCATATCTCTCTCCCTGCCTCTGTGTCTCTCTAAGTCTCTCTTTTCTGCCGCTCTCTTTCTCTCTATGTATCTCTGTATCTGTCTCTCTATGTCTGTATTTCATTTTCTGTATCTGTCTCTCTATGTTTCTCTTTCTCTCTCATTTCTCTCATCTCTCTCTCTACGTCTACCTTTCATTCTCTGTATCTGTCTCTCTTTCTGTGCCTCTATTTCTTTTCTCTCTCTATCTCTATGTCTCTAAGTCTCTCATCTCATCAATCATCTCTCTCTATCTCATCTGTCTAAGTCTATTTCTCTCCTCTCTTTCTATCGCTATGTCTCTCTGAATCTATCTCTCTAAGTCTAACTTTTTCTGCCTGTCTCTTTCTCTCGCTCTCATCTCTCTCTGTCCCTCTACGCCTCTCCTTCTCTGTCTCTGCATCTATATGTCTCTCTTTCTCTGGCTTTGTCTCTCTATGCCTCTCTTCATCCCTTTGGGTCTCGCTGTCTCTCTATGCGTCTCTTTCTCTCTTTGTCTCTCTATGCCTCTCTTTCCCCGTCTCTCTCTCTCTCTCCCTCTCTCTTTCTCTCTCTTCCTCTCTCTTCATGCCTCTCTCTCCCTGTCTCTCTTTCTCTCTCTCCCTCTCTCTTCATGCCTCTCTATCCCTGTCTCTCTTTCTCTCTCTCCTTCTCTATCTATGCCTCTCTATCCCTGTCTCCCTTTCTCTCTCTCCCTCTCTCTCTATGCCTCTCTATCCCTGTGTCTTTTTCTCTCTCCCTCTCTCTCTCTCTCTGTCTTTCTCTGTCTCTCTCTATGCCTCTCTTTCCTGTCTCTCTCCCTCTCTCTCTCTGCCTATCTATCCCTGTCTATCCTTCTTTCTCTCCCTCTCTCTCTGTCTGTCTCTCTCTATGCCTCTCTTTCCCTGTCTCTCTCTTTGTCTCTCTCTCTCTGTCTTTATATTTATCTCTCTATGCCTCTCTCTCCATGTCTCCCTGTCTTTCTCTGTCTCTCTCTATGCCTCTTTCCCCATCTCTCCCACTTCCTCAACCCTGCATGCATACCCATCTCTTCCCTTGTCTCATATCTCTCTCTCTAGCACAGTTCCCCCCCTCTCTCTCTCTCTCTTTCTTTTAGACTTCGTACCTGGAACTCGTCCATGAGGGTCTTGAGCCTGGAGCCGAGGCCGGCGACGACGGAGGTGCGGGTGCGGTCCGCGGACGAGCCCGGCCCGCACCCCGGCCGGGCGCGGCTCGCGGCGTTGGCGCGGTCGAGCGACTCGAGCTGGGCCTTCACCTGCTTCGCCTGGCGCAGCACGTCCCCCACCATGCCATCCATTCGAGCTCGTAGCCCCTTGGCCGCCTTCGCGTCGTGGATCGTGCGGCTCTCCTCGCTCGCATCCTGGAGCCGACGGCGGAGATCTGCCATCGCCCCCAGATCGTCCTTCACTTTCTCCACCTCCCCGAAGAAGGTCTCCAGCCCCGGGTCCGCCGTCCCCGCCTCCATCTCCTCCATCTGCACCTGCCTCTTCAGGTCCGTGTACTTCTTGAACGACCCCGCCGAGAACAGGTCGTTCATCTTGCCCTTTCTAGAGAGAGAGATGAGACAATGGAAGAGGGAAGGGAAAGAACGGAGATGGCTGTGGGAGAGAGGGATGTACCTGGGTAGAGGACGAAGGTGAGGAAAGAGAGTTCTAGAGAGAGAGATGAGACGATGGAAGAGATGGGTTTGCAGGGTTGGGGAAGAGGGAAAGGAAAGAGAATTCTAGAGAGAGAGATGAGAGGATGGGAGAGATGGGTTTGCAGGGTTGAGGAAGAGGGAAAGGAAAGAGAGTTCTAGAGAGAGATATGAGACGATGGAAGAGATGGGTATGCGGGGTTGGGGAAGAGGAAAAGGGAAGACTAGAGGAAGAACGGAGATGATTGTTGGAGAGACAGATGTGCAGGGTAGGGGAAGAAGGTGACGAAAGAGAGTTTTAGAGAGAAGAATGAGACAATGGAAGAGATGGGTTTGCAGGGTTGAGGAAGAGGGAAAGGAAAGACTAGAAGAAGAACGGAGATGGGTGTGGGAGAGAGGGGTGTGCAGGGTAGAGGAAGAAGGTGAGGAAAGAGAGTTTTAGAGAGAGAGAGAGGGGTAGAGGGCGCCATTTTTAGAGGGGGATGAGAGGTTGAGAGAAGCATGGTGGAGAAAGGACGTCTGTCCTGTTTCAAGGAAACATAGAAGTGATGGTCGTAATGGGCCTGGGCTGGTGAATAATGGGTCAGAGCAAGATTACAAACTATGGGTGAGATGGACTCTATAGTTAGGGAATACTTACAAGAAGGATGAATCACTCTTGAAAAAGAATCTATTGATTTTCCTCCAATTGATTGGATTGTAGGTGCGATGATTTACTTCGGGGGTTTTTTTTTTCCTAAGAGGAGTTCATCGATGTTGCGGAATAACAGTTTGTGTCTGAAATGTGATCTGACTGTATTTGACGAGAATGTTGGGTCATGATTTTTGCGAGATTAATGTTAACTACCCCAGTCTAATCCTTCATGCTGAGCTGAGCTTGAGATGTAGAAACTGGACTAGATATTGTAAGACCCAAAAGCCCATTTTTTGCTACTAAATATTTTAGGTGTTTCAAAATACAAGCATTAATTTAGGTGTTTTATGTGGTCGTTTTAATTTAATTTAAGCAAACATAGTAATTTTTAAATTAAATTCTACATATTAATATAAGGTAAGGATCTATACTAATGTAGGCAGAAATTCAATTTCAGAATTTTTATGAGCTTGGAAATGAAAGCAATGATTTTACAGGTAAAACTCTATATGCTTCTAAATATTTTAGGATTTTGTAGATTTTATAATTTACTTGAATTAATTTCTAAGTGGAAACAACGAGATGTGATAAGTAATATTTTTAGGTATTTTCTAATTTTTGGTGTTACCTTTTTGGTGGTTTGGGGGTTTTTGGGGGGGAGAGGGGAAGGGAGAGGAGATGTGGACAGTTGGTATTGGGTGTCTGGATTGGGGAAGATGCATGACTTATCTACCCGACTTGGCCAGGACTTAGCCAAAAATCCAAAAAAAATGGCTTAGACTTTGACGGCTAGGTTGGTGATCATAATGTGGTTAGGACTATGAAGATATGGGAGATAATAATGCAAGGTGGGATGTAGTTCACAGCTTGTGGTTGTTCACCATTAACGACATATCAGCGACAATTGATGGTACAAGTACAATTTGAAGGTACAAAATATTTTTTCTGAAATTTTATAGAGATAAAACTACATATGTATTACGAGTTCAGAGAGAAAAAATGGCAGGCTATAGAGAGATAAACTGATATAAATGGGAGGATTGAGAGATAATATGGTGAAAATGAAGAAATAATGTAGAAAATATATGTAAATGATGGAGAAAATGCAGATATAATTTCTTTAAATATTTATGAATGTGTCTTGAGCCTCCAATGCCAAGTTCTTAACATTTTACCAGGATCATGTGTTGCTTTCTGCAAATGAAACGATCAACAAAGGATGAGCACTTCAAAACACTTGCACCAACTAAGTTGAACAACCAGGATCTTGGAGAGCCTTGTCTTGTTGACTGGACACTCTTAGAGCATGCCCATAATGAGCCCAATAGAGATGAATATGATATTATATTTCGAAATCATAAATACAATCATTATATGTCCATGTCATTTCTTAATTTCTCTCTATCACATGCAAGATCCTGCTTGGTTGAGAACTTCATAACTTGAAGAGAGAATTTATAGGGGTAATCAGAGGGATAATTCATGTGGCACAAAAATATTTTCTGAATATTTCATCAACTTAGATATGTTAATTTCTACTCTCTCTTTTCCAACTTTAAGTTCTACTATTCCCTTTTCCCGATATGTGTTTGCCCTAGCAGTGGCCAAGAAGGGTCTACTTAAAATCATAGGAGCATTTCTAAGATCATTTTTCACATTTCATATCAGCAATAATGAAATCAACTGGGAAATAAAACTGTTATGTTTTAACGACAACATCTTCTAATAATCCATAGGGTTGCCTAATAGACCTTCGGATAACTGTGATTCTAAAAAGTGGTCATAATTCCCCAAATTTGAATTTATCATATAAGGCTTTGGGAAAAATTTTGAGACTAGCTCCTGAATCAAGTAATGATTTTGAAAATATTATTCCTCCTATCTCACGATCAAGGGCGCCCCTGGATCCCTACATTTTTCTAGAATAGTTTGAGAAATAGCATTTTCAGATAATTCAATTGTTTTGTGTTTTCGACAAGGTGTGGACAGATTTTTCAAAAATTCAACATAGGAGGGAACATGTCATATTGCTTCAGTCAATGGAATATTGATAGTTACTTGCTTAAAAATCTCTAGAAAACTTCACCATGAGGATGTGGTTTAACTTTAGAATTTTTAAAGCATCGAGGCAAGGAATAGGTGAAACGTAATCCTTCATATTAGGCTCTCTCTTGGTAGGATCATTTATGTTTTTGTGAGGTACTTCCATTTCTTCTCTTTGAACTTCAGAAATATCACACAACATTTTTCCATTTCTCAATTTAGAAATTGCATTCATGGTTTCATGATAATTTAGATATGAACTATGACTTTCAATCAAATGTAAATTCCAAGGACTAAAGGTTGAGTTGGGAGTTTACATGTTCTCTATATAGGGAATCCATTCTCGTCCATTTTAACTTTTTGTTTGAGGTATTCCCAGGAATTGTTTTCTTTTCTCATACAGTCCATACCCTTCTTGAATTTTTTAAGCATTTCAATCATTTGATAACTTTTATTTGCTCTATTTTATCGTGTTTCTCCTGCACATTCCTATAGTCATATGAAAGGTTAGTAGTTTGATGAAAGTTATCTTGATTGCCCCTCGGTAAAAAGTTTCTTTGTTCTTGCTTAAAATGAGAGGGATTTTGATGTGCATTTCTTGGCATGTTATTCCTAGGGTGTCCTCTGTCTCTAGGATTCCAAGAATTTTGAGCTATAGGTCTATTCATCTTGGACCTATCGATAGCCATAACTTGTTCGTGTAATGGACAATATACTTATACATGATCAGCGCTAGAGCAATGGTGGCAAAGTAAAATATCGATCTGAGGAAGATAAAAAGAATCAGATGATTTTAAAACTATTGATGCATGTAGTTAAATCAGAAACAACTTTTACTAGTTGTTCGATTCATACATCAAGCTCGATTGTGCTTACATCAATCATCCTACCTCGCTTTGAATTTGCATTTCTCCCATTACGAATAAGAGCAGCATGATAAGCATTTTTTTTTGTGAATGTTTCTAAAATATCAAGTGCCTCATCCAAATATTTATGCATAAATGTACCTCCATTGGCTTTGTGTATCATTTTTCTATCCCTTGGCGCATACATTTTTGGGTTAAATCCTTTAAGTTTTCCCATGCTTCACCTAGGGATTCATCAGGCCCTTGACATGATTCTTTTATTGCTTGTCGATATGATTTTTTTTTGACATACCAAATATGTTTTTAAGAATGCATTTCCTTCCATGAATCATAGTTCATAGATAGAGATGTAAACCAACTTCTAGGTTTATCTCTAAGATTGAAAAGAAATAATTGCATCTTTATAACCTCAAATTTGTAACATTACGGAAGTCAAATGTTTGGCATGTCAAAGTAAATTCTTCCAAATGTTTATATGTTGTGCTTGAGACAAACCATGAAAGTTAGGGATAGATTGAATCATATCATGATCAATTTTGAAATTCAAACCCTCATCTACTGGAACATTAATTTTAGTGAGTGGCTCATATCCTAGAGGGGCAAAATATTCATATAATATTCATCATCTACAACCTAAAATTTTGTTTATAACAAAGTATTCAAAGCCCCCCTCTATCTCCTTCACTTTCATTTTCATTTTGCGTAGGTGATTGTCTATCATTCATGATGAGATCTATTCTAGAAATTGTAAAAATGGAAGAGTGCTTGAGACAAAAATTATACCTTCTCTTTGTATCTCTCTTGGATTCAAGGATCTAATTGCAGTTCTCTAAACAAGATTAGTAGTTGTGAGAAAAATACTAAATAAAGAAATAAGATTTTTAGTGGCTATTGTTTTCCAAAAATGATGCCAATTGAAAGTCTCAATTTTATGTTTTTAACTCATTGTTCGTATTTTTGAGATTATTCAATAAAATTATAAAATTTTACTCACTTAGTAATCTTATCTAGTGATGAGTACAAATTGTCTCCACAAGAAGTGGTGATTAAGGATTTTATAATTTTAATATAGTCACTATTGAGACAAGAAGAGATATCTGCTAAATACAAATTCAAGTGATGACAAATCTTATAGTTGACGAGTAAGTTACCAATAAGATAAGGATGTGAAGTTAGTAATACATGATAATGGAAACAAATTAAGCGACAGGTGATGTTGAAAAAGAACAATGTTAGTTAAGATGCTTACCTTAGATCCTTACATTCTTCTAGGACCACGACGGAGTGCAGGTAAGCTCCCCCTATTCTCTGATGCTTTTTCCCATGCAATTGGGGCACCAAGAACACACTTGATGAATTTCAAAAACTCACTATCTTTCAATCAGCCCACATGAGTAGGAAGCAAGTTTAAGGATACGATGACAGAAAAATCATTTAAAAATCTGATTAAATCCAAAAAAATAAGAATATCAATCTAAAAATCATTTTAATCATTTAAAGGTTGAAAAATATATTTATATTCATTTTATGCGTGAACAAGTGTAACTTTGACCTGATTAACCCCATAATTTACATGTTATCAATGACCACACAATTGTCTTTGTGGAACTTTACGTTTGAGCAAACACTACCAAGAATCTCATGGTTTGAGACTTCTAGGTCATATTTAGAACATAATAGTCTATACACATTGTGTGTTTGGTCTTTGGTGTCTTAGGTGTAAATACTACTTCCTTAACCGTGAGATGAATCAAGCTGAGTGGTAGTTATGTATAACACCTTTCTAGGATATATACAGATCAATTTGATGAAGTTTTTCTCGAGAGAGTATCCACTATTTTCCTTAGTATCTTTACACCACGACTACAAAACAATTCATACTCACCATATGAGCATGATGCTGGACGTCATCAAGGCGTCGTCCGGTCGTCACCGAGGGTAGCGACTCGGTATCGATAAAGGAACTCTATCGGACAACGACGGAGAGTGTCGTCTGATAATGATGATAAACAGATATGAAATATGACGGAATGCGAAAAAGTCTATATGTGGTACGTGCAAGTGCCGACTCGCGGGGCGTGCTGTTCCCGGGGTTCAACGGGGTCGCCTAGGGAAGGATAGTCCAGGCTTCTCGAACCTCGTCCGAGGGCTCGAGGACGACTATGCGGCCGAACGGGATTATCCCGCTAAAATGCTCACACGCGACAAGCGAACCTGACTCGTACTAAACAGGTAAGACTCTCGAGTAATTCTTCGTCGTTTTCTCAATCTGTCCCTCTCGAGTAATACGTCTAACCCGAGCGCGGTGGAGGCAATTCGAAAGTATACTGAAAAAGATAAGAGACAAAAGGGCAGATGGGAGGGGTACCTTCGTCGCATCCGGCGACAGCTATTTTGGCAAAACCACGGGAGGATGGTAACGGAGGGCGGCGTCAGCAGACGGGTGGGTGTGACCGGCAGAGAGGAGACTCGAATGGTGACTGTCGCGGTGGCACCGGTCAGCAGCACGGGTGTAGATGCACGGCGCGGGTGGCTCAGGCGGTGCGGTGGCGTGTGGCGATGCGGAGTGGAGGCGCGCAGGGGGCGCGTGGACGGCGACGCGCACGGGCGTGCGCCGGAGGCGCACGCGGGTGGCGTCGCATGGGGCGTGCGGTGTCGGCGCACGGGAACGCGGTCAGCGGTGCGGCGCACTGGCGGCCGCGCGAGGGTTGCGCAGGCGTGCTTGCGGCGATGTGCACGGGCGCGCGGTCGGCGGTGGCGCGCGATTGCGCGGGCGGCGGCGGGCATAGACTGGTGTGGCGGAGCTGTTGAGATGGCGGCGAGAGTCGGCAGAGCATCAGCGGCGGCGGCACTCGCGGCGATGAGCAGCGGCGCTGGCGGCGGCGGGTGACTCCTTTCTTCTCCTCTCTCCTTCCTTCTCTTCCTCCTTCCTCTTCCTCCTTCCTCCTCCTTCCTTCCTCCTCCTTTCCTCAGCGAGGGACTCTTTGATTCTGACGTTATATTCTTTTTTCAACAAAAATCAAGAGTAAAGTGTTGAGGGCGCCCACCCATTCCCTTTATAGGAGAGAGGTGGATGTGCCCTTTGAAACTACAAAAGAGAATGGGAAGGACTATAGGGGCTTGGGCCCATTAACGGGAGGGGAAGATATCCTCATACGGGAACTTCCCCTCACTACAACACAGGTACGAAGAACAGAAAATTACAAAAGAAAACATAAATGCGGAAAACGAAAGCGGTAAATGGGATCGAAGATGGCGCGTCGTTACCCGGGATATTTGAATCCTGGTGCACGCGTCGTCGCTTTGGCTTGTCGTGCGGGCTAGACGCGAATCGGTGGCGGGGTCGATGACGATGCCGACTCCTTGAGTGATGGTCCTGCGGTCTTAGACTGAGCCACGCCATCAATCCTCCCGGGGTTGGAAGGACTCGACTCCGCCGAGTCAGGGTGGATGAACGGTGCGCAGCGGTGCATAGGGGTCCTGCGGTCTCGGACTATGCCGTGCCATCAGAGCAGGTCTAGATATTTATTTTCTAAATATGTGGATGTCCTTCTGATAATCTCAATTTTAGGGTTAAAATTCGTCGTTGGTGATTGAGATTATTCAATAAAATATATTTGACCGTACTTGAAAATACGTAGTTAGTGATGAGTACGGATCGTCTCCACAGGGAACGATGATTAAGGAATTACTTTCTTAAACTAGTGATGATCAATGAGCGATCGAAAAAAAACACAATTCAAGGATATGAGCGAGTGATATCGATTAAGAAGTACTTAATTTATATGTTAATTTAACTTAAATAAAAGAGTAAGTGATTGTGACGGACACGATAATGAACTATGGTATGAACGAGGATAGTGGTTGGATATGGAATGGTACGATGGCAAGGATGGAGAGATGAGAGAGTGGGGACGCAAGTAAGTGAAGTGATAAATGAAACGTTGATAAAAAAAAAACTATAACTATGATAACGATGATGTTGGGAGAGAAACAACGTAAGGCGAAGACACTTACCTTAGATCCTGGCACACTTACCTTAGATCCTTACGTTCCGCCAGGATCACGGTGATTTGCGAGTGCCGGTAAGCTCCCCCTCTTCTCTTTTGTCTCTTCCCACACACCCAAGACACCAAGAACACTCTTGATGGATCTCAAAACTCACTCTCTTTCAATCAGCCCACAAAAGTGGGAAGCAAGTTCAAGAAGGTTTTTACAATGATCCAGGCCTCTATTTATAGATTAGAGGGTATGGATAGAAAGAGGAGGGGAAGATGAAAAGTTATGGCCGTTGGAAGTTGAAGCAATCCTAGCCTTTAATTTCTTCTCACTCCTCATCAATGTCATCAGTTTGTGCCTGTTAAGAAGTCAAAGCACTTGGTATTCTGTGGCTTTTCGTATTCCGTGGCTTTTCATATTCCATGGCTTTTCGTATTCCGTGACTTTTCATATTCCGTGCCACATGTACATGTCAAAAGGACAAAAAACAAAGAAAAAATCTCTTTCTCAATGCTGATGTGGCGGCGCATCCGCACGCCACGTCACACTATGCCATAAAAAAAACAAAATACTTAAAAAATTTCATATTAAATCAAATAAAAGCCCAAAAAATACGTATAAATATATTTTTTGAATCAGAAAAATCATATCTTTCCAAATTTAATATCCAAAACTTCCAGAAAAATCATATTCTTTCTCAAAAAATTATATTCTTTTAGAATATACTATTAGAAAAATCCTAAAATATAGAAAATTCAGAAATTTGTTCTAAAAATAGATTTAATCATTTTAAGCTTGATAACATGCAAATATGAGTAATTTAATGCATAAAGCCTCATAAATATAATAATATAAGGCACTAAAAATGCATGTTATCACCTTCCAGAGTATTGATGGAGGACCATCCCGTCGATTGAGCCCCGACCAGTCACCAGCCACGTCACGGAGCCCGAGCCGACGTGAAGAATCTACAGTTCCACTATCAGGTTTGAGAAGCGGCCTCATCGTCTCACTTCGTGTCATTTGTCGCTTCGTGTCGCTTCGTCGTCTTTAGATTGTCAGGAGGCCCCTCCAACATGAGTACCGGCCTCCCGCATGCGTTTTTATTTTAGTTATGATTAGTGCCATCTTTAGGGGAAGGAAATCCATGTTGGACTTCTTCTTCCCCTAAAGAGCCCTTTTAAGGGGAAGCCCAATAGGCTTTCCCCTTAAAAGGGAACCCAATTGGGGCACCCACAACTGCCACTCCCTCTCTATAAGAAGGGGGAGGGTTGGGCATGGGAAGAGGCAGGCTTGTTCTATTGTGAAATTTCCAGATCTGATTTTCGAGTTGGTAGTTACTCTTATGTTTTGTCGCAGAAAATAAGATGACAGTTCGTGTTATTCCTTCGTGGGGCCCTTCCCCTCTTCATCTTAGATTTCATTCGTGTTTGCCCCATCCGTGTAGACTTTTCTCGTCATCATTCTAGGTCATATCGACGTGGGAAGACCAAGCGGATCTTTGCTCTCGCCAGTCCTCCATTCCCGCTCGAGTGTCAACAAATCCTAGTCAAAGAACCCACGCCACGGATCAGAATAGCAACATCGAACCGCTGATTTTTCCATCGTTTTCTTTTCAATATTGTTACTGATATGTTGGTGCGACTACACTGCCAGCAGGCGTAGTTGATGGATTTAATCGCCCGCGTGGTCATCTATTGTGTTACTCACGATCTGCTCCTGCACAACTGGCAACCTTCGACACGGATAATGTCATTCTGAACCACATTGGCCACTCTCCACCTGATACGTAACCTCTGTGCTCGATTTCATTTCTCGTTCTGTGACGTTTGGTCGCCCCAACGCATGCAGGGTTCTTCCTGCACGAGGTATGGACTTTCCATGTTGTCAACGTGTTTTCTGCAATCGTGACTTTGCGACAGGTTGCATAGATCTGTTCTTCATCATAAGTCCATGGAGAGACCGAAATCACCTTCTACCGCCTGTTGTTTCTTCTGGTCACGATCCCGTTGACCGGAACCGCAAACCAGATGCCAGGACTGTAGCCTGGCTTAGACACAGGCGATCTTGCGATGTACTCTCGGTCCATAGACAACGCGGTTGAGTGATCAATAACTCCGCCAACGCCTATCCTTGGATCTTCCCCTCCAGATTTAACTCGACCGCCGAGATGACCGCAACCCACCTGGAATATTCGACCCCCTCGGATCCACAGGTTGCTTGTGATCGATTGAACAATTTTCTTCAACGCTTGCCAATTCTCCTCTACGACAACGGATTCCTACCACAAGCTTCGGGAGCATAATCTACAGGTCCATTTCTTCCCATATTTTTGTAGTATTATTATCTCTTTCAGTGCCGATCACCGATTGTTCTTTTGCCCCGAGTGAACTTAACTGTGTTAGACTTCACCATCATTCGCGTGTTAAGTAAATCTTCTTGGCGGTGTTGGACTAGTGTCACTCTCAGTGATAGTGTGGACGCTCATAGATGATGAACGTCCACTACACCATTGGCCTCAATCCGAACAACCGGATCATTGGGAGCCTGTCCGTATCATAACCTGTCCGATGTGATCCTACCGATTATGTCTCGGATCAACCGAAGACTGACATACTTCTCGTTGTTATTTTCTCAAATCATAAACATTATCTCACGACATTAACATCACATTTAGTGTGTATCCTCTGGACGTAACACGAATTGTCAATTCCGACCGTCGTGTTGTATCAAGTACCCTTTGAATGGGAATCTTTTAGAATATATTTAAAAACAAGTGATCACTATAAAAGGGTTGCATAATAATTAGTGTATTCACTAAAGTTGTTCACAAGGTACATCATAAGCATCACACATGCGTCATAACAAATATATTGTATTAATAAATATCACAATGAGATGCAGAATAAGTGTAAGGGTATAGAGGTTGATAATAGACTAATATTTAGATTAAAATCATCAATTTTACATATTTGAAATAAGATATCTATATATGAATTTTATCAAGCTTAAAATGGCTAATTCAATTTATAAAATGATCTTATGATTTTTATGAATTTTGGGTTTTTTCAAAACAAAAATTTCATGGTTAAAAAGAAAAATTATATATGTTAGACATAAATTTGTAAAAAATATCAACTTTGTAAGTCTGAATATAATACAAACATATTTTTATAATTGCATATATATTTTATATAATGATTTGACACAATTTTCTAGATTTATCAGGTTTATTCATGTGCCTCCACATGTAAAACTCTTGTGAATTTATATTGTGGCTAATTGTGGCCACAATCAATCATGGATGCAGAGAATGATTCACAATTCAAATATTCCAAAATTTTCATTATGGAATCAAAATCATGATGCCATAATTACTAATAAAGCTGACACTTTGTTCCCTTTTTCATTTGAAAAGAGAATGAGGACCAGTTAAAAATAACATGATTTAATTTGCATTTTAATGAAAATTTGTAATTTGAGAAAGTGTATATACGTGGGCACATGAAAGTTTTTATATTATAAATGATGATCAATATTTTTTTGAATCTTAGCACATACATGTGGCATTATTTGAGTTTTTAACAAGGGAATTATGCATATCATGATACAAACTTTCTCAGATTACAAGGATGTATTTTGTGGATGATATACGTGCATGATTCAATGATTAAAAATGAGGTCAAATGCATAAATTGACATAGAATCACTTTAAAATATTTTTTAATTACTTAAAATATTTTTTAACTTTAATTTACTCTCCATTACTTACTCTCCTCGTTCATTCAACCCCTACCCTATTCTAAGTAAGGGAAATTTATAAATATTTTTGCATAAATCAGAGCCTTAAAAGACTTATTTAACACAAATTCTGATTTATCAATATTATTGGGTTTTCCTATAAGTGTATCAATGAAAAATGATAAATATATTTTTACTGATAAGTAATGAAAGACACATGAAAGTTATGGTTGGTTTACAGGCCATACATAGTTTGATCATTTAATGTCATTTAATGATGAATATAATTTAATAATAACTTTCATTTAAGACTCATAAATGGAAAACCATTGAAAATATTCACAAATTAATGTTAATAAGATGTTCGCATAGGCACTCAAGGGATTGCATCATGAAAAACTATATATGTTATCACGACATATCATGTTAGTTCTATCATTGAAACAAATCCCTATCTCGCGGTAGAACTTAACCTTGTCAGCAAATGCCTATTCAAGATCCTCTGGATGATTTTTCCCCTTAACACATAGATCAACTAGGAAAATAATGGTTTTTTTAAAACTTTTTATTCAGCTTGAATAATTGATTTAAATCTTGGCACATAGGGATGATTTAGCGAACCCATTTCTGTTGTCTAAGTCCTTGCCAATGGCATTGTAACACTGCCTATTGTCCCTCTTGGAGACAAACCTTTGTCATGACCAGCAATCCAATGCACATGAGGGGTAGTTGTGCTTTCTTGTACATGATGATATCATTCACCTCAGAGAACAATTGTTACCTCGAAGCACTCACATTCACTTATAATAGCTCTCTTGTCATAAAGGAGAATACCAATATTAGGATGGATAGCAATATCAGATCAATGTTGTAGCAACAGATATCTGATATCATCATCTGATCTCTGAGGATTGATAACATGCATATTTAGTATGTTAATTTCATCGCATTTACATGTCTATTTGCATTAGATCACTCATATTTGGATGTTATCAAGCTTAAAATAGTTTAAGCTATTTTTAGAATGAATTCCTGAATTTTCTACATTTTGTGTATTTTTTGGGAATTTTCTAACAATAGATTCTAAAATAATATAATTTTTGAGGCAGAATATGATTTTTCTGGAATTTTTTGACTTTAAATTTGGAAAGATATGAATTTTCTAAGTCAAATATAATATATATATATATATTCATACATATTTTTGGGGATTTTATTTTATTTAATATGAATTTTCAAAGTATTTTTTAGCCTTTTTATCTGCGCTGCCACGTGTCTCCATTCGATTTGTCCAACAGCAATGAATCAAAGCACCCGATGATGATTGGCACCAGCTAATCATTAGCTAAGTTAATGATTGGCATTAGCCAATCATTAACCAAGCAATCAACGCTTTGTGATACGTGAAGGATTATTGCACAATCATTGCTTGGCGCAGGGTGACGTGGAGCGCTCGTGGCCACTCGTTTAAAACAAAAGAAAAAAGATGAAGAAGAAGAAGAAAGGAGACGTGGCGTGCTGACGCACTGCCACGTCAGCCTCAAGAAAGAAGGTTCTTTCTCATTTTTTATTACTTTGTCCCTTTCTTTATTTTTTGTCTTTTTGTCAGGTACACGTGGCATGGAAGATGAGAAGTCAAGCGCGGAAGGCGAGGAGATGCAGAAACCTTGAAGCGACGCAACAATTTAACCAAAAATGGAAAACGAGGAAGTGAATGATGAGGAGAGAGGAAAAAATCAAGGGATAGGATTGGCTCAACTTCAAACGGCCATAACTTTTGATCTACAACTCCGATTGACCTGAAGTTTTCAGCATTGCTTCATCTTCCCCTCCTCTTTCCATTGTGAAATCATCTTGAAATTGATTTGTACTGCGTGTGGGATGATTGAAAGATACTAAGTTTTGAGATCCATCGTGTTCTTGGTGTTTGGGTGTGTGGGGAGAATCATTGGAGAAGAGGGGGAGCTTACCAACACTCATAAATCACCGTGATCCTGGCGGAACATAAGGATCTAAGGTAAGTGTCTTCGCCTTACGTTGTTTCTTTTCCCAACATCATAGTTAGCTTAATTAGTGTTCTTCACTCACATGTTACTTCTTTATATACTCTTCTCTCGTCTCTCTATCCTCTCCATCATACTATTCTACATTCAAGTACTACCATCGACAATCATCGTATCCTTCACGTTCACTTACTCTTTTCTTTAAGTTAAATTAATATATGACTTACATCTTTTTACTCGATATCACTAGCTCACATTCTCTACTCTCGTCTTCATCTCTTTTCGCATTGATCATCGCTATCATAAGAAATTAATTCCTTAATCATTGTTCCTTGTGGAGACGATCCACACTCATCACTAACTAAATTTTCTTAAGTACAGTTAAATATATTTTATTGAATAATCTCAATTACAATCGACAAATTAGAACCCCTCAAATCGAGATTATCTAGGATCAATAAAGGCAGTTATCAGATTTCCCATTTCTGATACCCTGTTCAGCAATTACCTGATATCATTATCTAGATGGGTCAACCCCAAGAAATTTTTGGTGCATTACAAGACATTATTATTTCAGGACACAACAAATGAAGATCATATTCCCTTGTCCGGGCTGTAGATCTCTCATTAAAAAAACACTAAGCCAATTTTCATGTAAAAATTGGGGGGACTATATGGAATGACAACCACACAATTTTTTAATATTTTCTTAAGATTGATTACTCAGAAAAAAACAAGATGCTAAAAATCTCATTCAAACTTGAAACCATGAGAGGAAGATCTCAGCTGCACAAATTTCGCTGACCCTGATGATACATCTTTTGAAAGATCCAGGCCATCCAAATGCACACTTCCTCTATGGGACAAAAAATTCCAGGCAATATCTGTTTCCATAAAATTATCTTCCATGGGACAAAAAAATCACACAAATGAATACACAAGGTGTATGTTGTCACACCCACAGCTAGAATAAACAAGCTAATATCTCGAGCCAGCTTGGCCCTCCAGAGTTTATGTAGAGGGACATTAATGAAAATAAGGCAGTCTATTTCCTTGAAATTATCTTCTCTGGGGACTAAAGTATCTCACAAGACGCATGTTATCAATAACCGTTCAACTTTAATAAATAAGTTAACTTTCCAAGAAAAACCGCCCAAGGGGCGACGTGGAAAGATCCTGACCGTAGAATATCCTGACTGATCTTACCCATCCGATCCATTGCTCAGATCTTTATATCAGGGGAAAGAGAGTTCTAGTCTTAGTTCTTGACAAAAAAATCTGGCAAAATGGAGGCACAAGATGTATCTTATCATACCCCTTCAACTTTATTAAATAAGCCGATATTCCAAGCAAAACCACCCAAGGGGGGACATGGAAAGATCCAGACCGTACAATTTCTTGAAAGATCTGAACCGTCCGGTTTTTTTGTCCCCGGACAAAAAATCATCCTGTCGGCAAGGTTGGACGAAAACTGGGACGGAATTTCATCCCCAGATGAACGAACGGGATTGTTTTCGTCCACTCAGACGAAAAAACCGTCCATTGCCGTCCCATCCGCATCCCTGCACTGATTTCGGACGTCCGATGGGACGATCTTCGTCCCGTCCCGTTCATCGTTCACGTCCCGGAACTATAATTCATACCCCTTCAACTATATTAAATAGCCAAAATTCGAAGCAAACCACCCATGGGGGGACGTGGAAAGATCCTGACCGTACAATATCTTGAGAGATCTGAACCGTCCGGTCCACTGCTCGGATCGTTATACATAAGGGGAAAGAGAGCTCATGTAGCAGTTCTTGTTAATTCTTCTTCCCGATCGGCTGGGAAGAAGAGGAAGAAGGAGAGATTTCGCGCTAGGGTTTCCAATCTCCGCTTCGAGATGCCGAAGAACAAGGGAAAGGGAGGGAAGAACAGGAAGAGGGGCAAGAACGAGGCCGACGACGACAAGCGCGAGCTCGTCTTCAAGGAAGACGGCCAGGAATACGCGCAGGTTCTTCGCATGCTCGGTAATGGACGTTGCGAGGCGATGTGCATCGACGGCACCAAACGGCTGTGCCACATCCGAGGAAAGATGCACAAGAAGGTCTGGATCGCCGCCGGTGATATAGTTTTGGTCGGTCTTAGGGATTACCAGGATGATAAGGCCGATGTGATCTTGAAGTACATGCCGGATGAAGCTCGCCTTTTGAAGGCGTATGGCGAGCTCCCGGAAAGTACCAGGCTCAACGAAGGCATCGCCGGTGGCCTCGACGAGGAGGATGATGGTGCCGGCGATGATTACATCGAATTCGAGGACGAGGATATTGATAAGATCTGAGGTCGGAATCAGCGGCGATCCGGTCTTCAAGCTCCGGGCTTTTCTTTTTTTTTGCGGTATTTGTTGAGAATTGAGTCAATGACCTTGATCATTGACGAGATATGAGGTGGAAATCGCCGGTCGATTGACCTTCTACTGTTCGATCTATTCTCTTTTTGTTCCAACATTTTGTTGAGAATTGAGTAATTGAGTGATTGATCTTGATCATGGACGAAATATGAGGTGGAAATCACCTTCTACTATCCGATATTTTCTCTTTTTATTCCAATTTTTGTTGCGAATTGAGTAATTGAGTAATTGATCTTGATCATTGACGAAATATGAGGGGGAAATCGCCGGTCGATTGACCTTCTTCTATCCAATATTTTCTCTTTTATTCCTATTTTTTGTTGCGAATTGAGTAATTGAGCAATTGATCTTGATCATTGACGAAATATGAGGGGGAAATCGCCGGTCGATTGACGTTCTACTATCCAATATTTTCTCTTTTATTCCTATTTTTTGTTGCGAATTGAGTAATTGAGCGATTGATCTTGATCATTGACGAAATATGAGGGGGAAATCGCCGGTCGATTGACGTTCTACTATCCAATATTTTCTCTTTTATTCCTATTTTTTGATGAGAATTGAGTAATCGAGTGATCGATCTTGATCATTGACGAAATATGAGGGGGAAATCGCCGGTCGATTGACCTTCTAGTGTCCAATATTTTCTCTTTTTATTCCTTTTTTTTTTGAGAATTGAGTAATTGAGTGATCGATCTTGATCATTGGCGAAATATGAGGTGGAAATCGTCGGTCAATTGACCTTCTACTATCCAATATTTTCTCTTTTTATTCCTTGTTTTTTTGAGAATTGAGTAATTGCGTGATCGATCTTGATCATTGGCAAAATATGAGGTGGAAATCGCCGGTCGATTGACCTTCTACTGCTCGATCATTTCTTTATTTTTCAATTTATTTGTTGAGAATTGAGTAATCGATCTTGATCGTGGACGAAATACGAGATGGAAATCGCCGGTCGATTGACCTTCTACTATCCGATCTTTTCTCTTTTTAGTCCAATTTTTCGTTGAGAATTGAGTAATTAATCGTGATTTTTTTAAAAGATCTGAGCTTAGAAATCGCCGGTCATTAGCCCTTCTACCATCCGATCGTTTCTCTTTTTTTTGCGATATTTATTGAGAATTGAGTAATTGATCGCCATCATTGACAATATCTGAGTTTAGAAATCTCCCTTCGTTAGGCCTTCTACCATCCGATCGTTTCTCTTTTTTTGCCATTTTTATTAAGAATTGAGTAATTGATCCTCATCATTGACAATATCTGAGTTTAATAATCCCCGCTCGTTAGTCCTTCCACCATACGATCATTTCTCTTTTTTTGCCATATTTATTTAGAATTGAGTTATTTATCGTGATCATTGACAAGATCCGAGATCGAAGACCGGTAATCAGCCCTTGTACCGTCCAAACTTTTCATTTTTTGCGATATTTACTGAGAATTGACTGATATACTGTGAGCATTGACTAGATCTTTTCTTGTTTGTGCGACTTTTATTGATAGTTAAGTCATTAATCGTGGTTGTTTTGACTTTCTTGATCATTGACAAGATCTGTGTTTTAATTCGTCGGTTATCAGGTCTTCTACTTCCGATCACCACCTTCAACTATCCAGTCTTTTCTTGTTTCTACTACATTTGTTGGTAATTGTGTAATTAATCCTAATTATTAGGACGATCGCAATGGTTTCAAACTTCCTCTTCTCCGAACATATTTAGTCACGATTCAAATCTCCTCTTCTCAGATGGAATTCTCTGTTAGTACAATATTAAGTAGTGGGTTTATGTCCCCTATTCTACACTTTTTCTAGAGAATTTAGTAATCTGATTGGAATTCACCATCTTTATGAAAGGTCATCATTTTGAAGAACTAACTGTCTCAGAGTAGTGCGACGGCAGCGGTGGCAGCCAAGAACAGGGCGAATGCGACGGGGGAGGCGGCGGCGCCGCCAGCGCTGACGATTTGCACAGGGAAGAGGCAGGCGCCACGGGACGCGTTCTTGGTGGAGATCTTCGCCAGCCCCTGGAACTCGCACGCCCTCACATCCTGATCCTGCATCTGAAAATACATGTTGAAGGCGTACGACACGTTCCCCTTGGTGTCCAGCGCCCCGCACGAGGACCCGTACGCCAGCGCTGTGCAATCGCCCCGCGTGCAGGCGTAGTCCATGTTCCCCTCCAGCAGAGCCAAGTCCTTCGCCGCCTCGTCGAACACGCACCACTGCCCCGGCAGGTACTGCACCCCCTCCACCCCCTTCAGCCAATTGCCGTTCCCCGACAGGTCCACCTTGAACTTGGGCCGCCCGTCGTAGCCCAGTATCCCCCAGTGCCGCTCGAACCAGCCCGGCTCGATGCTCTTCATGTCCTCGTCTATCAAGCTGAACACGTACACCTCCAGCCTCCCCGGCCGCATCGGCGTGCCCACGCCTCCCGTGAGCTTCTTCATCAGCCCATTGTAGAACCTTTCCGCGAGGGCCGGGCTCGCGTTCTTGTCCCCGTCCGTCGGCCAGCCCACTTCCCCCACCACGATCTTCATATCCCCCGCCCCGGCCTTCTTCAACGACCACACCAGCGTGTCGAAATTCGCGTCGAACACGTTGCTGTATGCCCGCCCCCCGTCTTGGATCCCACCTCCCGTGGAGCCAAAGAAGGCGAAGTCGAAGGGGAAGTTCTCATTCTGGTAGAGGCTCAGAAAGGGGTATATGTTGACCAGGAATGGTGCGCCGTTGACTTTCAAGATGTTGACCAGGTCAACCATTAGGGATCTGATGTCGGCACGGAAGTTCCCTGCCGAGGGGACCGGGTTGTTGATCGGCGAGTCGTATACGTCTGCGTTGAGGGGCACCGTGGCTTTGACCCCGTGGACCCCGGCCTCGGTCAACGCCCTTTGGATGTTGGTCAATGCCGGGAGCGTGGTCTTGAGGTAGGAGCCATTGTAGCTCCTTAGGAAAGGCTCGTTCCCGACGGCCACATACTTGATGTTGACTTTGCCGGCATGGCGGGTGACGTTCTTGTTGACCCAGGCCTTGGCATGGCTGTAGTCGCCCATGCGATGGAGCTGGTCGTTGGGGATGGCGAGCATGACCTCGATGTCGCTCCTGGCGAGGGAATTGACCGTCCACTCGTCGGCGTCAAAGAGTTTGACTTTTTTTATGCCGTTGACCTTTAACATCTTGACCACATCGGAGGGCTGGATGGGGTGGGAGGTCATGGTGCCCCAATTGACCCCGGCCAGCGCGTCGGTCAACAGCGGCGCCGCCAGCCATATGATCATTGCCGCCACGCAGAGCCATTTCCCCCTCACCATCTCTTTGTCTGGGGAAAAGATAGAGAAAGTGAAGAAAACTGTAGGGAGAGATGCACAGGGTGGGGGAAGATGAGAGAAGAAATTCTAGAGAGAGAAGAGAGGAAAGGGTAGAGAGAGAACGCAGAGGACAATTGTAGGAGGGATGAACAGGACAGAGGAAGAGAGAGAGAGAGAGAGAAGAGGTGCGAGAAAGAGAACGCAGAGGACAATGGTAGAGAGAGATACACAGAGTGAAGGAAGAGAGAGAGAGAGAGAGAGAGAGGGAAGATGCCATTTTTAGAGGGGGGACGAGAGGCTGGGAGAAGAACAGCTAACGATGAAAGGGCACGTCGGACCTGTTTAATTTGGACGATGACGTACGACGTTAACGACTTTCTATCGGTCACCCTTTTCAGAGACGGCAGTTCCGCTCCGTTTCCGTCCCATAGCTGCACGGAACGGATGACGCGAGTGAGGACGGTTGCAAACTCTTAAAATCATAGGCACCGATGACGCTTCTCATTTCTCTCATATCTCTATCTCTCTCTCTCTCGTTTATCATCTCTCTATCTTTCTCTGTAGTTTCAAAGCTCTCTCTCGTTTCTCGTCTCTCTCTCTCTCTCTCTCTCTCTCTCTCTCTCTCTCTCTCTCTCTCTCTCTCTCTCTCTCTCTCTCTCTCTCTCTCTCTCTCTCTCTCTCTCTATGTCTCTGTAGTTTCATATCTCTCTCTCGTTTCTCGTCGCTCTCTCTATTTATCTGTTGTTTCATATCTTTTTCGTTTCTCGTCTCTCTCTCCTCTATTTATCTTTTGTTTCGTGTCTCTTTCGGTTCTCGTCTCTCTCTCCTCTATTTAGCTGTAGTATCATCTCTCTCGTTGGTCATCTCTCTCGTTGGTCATCTCTCTCTCTCTATTTATCTGTAGTCTCATATCTCTCTCTCGTTGGTCATCTCTCTCTCTATTTATCTGTAGTTTCATATCTATCTCTCTCGTTTCTCGTCTCTCTCTACTTATCTTTAGTTTCGTATCTCTCTCTTGGTCATCTCTCTCTCTCTCTCGTTGGTCTCATCCCTCTCTATCTCTCTGTAGTTTCATATCTCTCTCTCGTTGATCTCATCTCTCCCTATCTCTCTCTCTCTCTCTCTCCCTATCTCTCTCTCTCTCTCTCTCTCTCTCTCTCTCTCTCTCTCTCTCTCTCTCTCTCTCTCTCTCTCTCTCTCTCCCTCTCTCTCTCTCTCTCTCTCTCCCTCTCTCTCTCTCTCTCCCTCTCTCTCTCTCCCTATCTCTCTCTCTCTCTCTCCCTATCTCTCTCTCTCTCCCTCTCTCTCTCTCTCCCTATCTCTCTCTCTCTGTCCCTCTCTCTCTCCCTATCTCTCTCTCTCTCTCCCTCTCTCTCTCTCTCTCTCTCTCTCTCTCTCTCTCTCTCTCTCTCTCTCTCTCTCTCTCTCTCTCTCTCTCCCTCTCTCTCTCTCTCTTTCTCTCTGTCTCTCCCTCTCTCTCTCTCTCTCTCCCCTCTCTCTCTCTCCTATCTCTCTCTCTCTCTCCCTATCTCTGGCTCCTATCTCTCTCTCTCTCTCCTATCTCTCTCTCTCTCCCTATCTCTGGCTCCTATCTCTCTCTCTCTCCCTCTCTCTCTCTCCTATCTCTCTCTCTCTGTCCCTCTCTCTCTCCCTATCTCTCTCTCCCTATCTCTCTCTCTCTCTCCTATCTCTCTCTCTCTCCTATCTCTCTCTCTCTCCCTATCTCTCTCTCTCTCCTATCTCTCTCTCTCTCCTATCTCTCTCTCGCCCTCCCTCTCTCTCCTCCCTCTCTCTCCTATCTCTCTCTCTCTCCCTCTCTCTCCCTCCCTCTCTCTCCCTCCCTCTCTCTCCCTCTCTCTCTCTCTCTCTCTCCCTCTCTCTCTCTCCCTCTCTCTCTCTCTCTCCCGCTCTCTCTCCCTCTCTCTCTCTCTCTCTCTCTCCCTCTCTCTCTGTTGTTCCATCTCTCTCTCTCTCGTTTTTCGTCTCTCTTGATATCTCTCTGTAGTTCCATCTCTCTCTCTCTCTCTCATTTTTCGTCTCTCTTCATATCTCTCTGTAGTTCCATCTCTCTCTCTCTCGTTTTCATCTCTCTCCTTATCTCTCTGTAGCTCCATCTCTCTCTCTCTCTCGTTTTTCGTCTCTCTCCTTATCTCTCTGTAGCTCCATCTCTCTCTCTCTCTCTCTCTCTCTCTCTCTCTCTCTCTCTCTCTCTCTCTCTCTCTCTCTCTCTCTCTCTCTCTCTCTCTCTCTCTCTCTCTCTCTCTCTCTGTCCTTATCTCTCTAGTTCCATCTCTCTCTCTCTCTCGTTTTTCGTCTCTCTCCTTATCTGTCTGTAGTTCCATCTCTCTCTCTCTCTCTCGTTTTTCGTCTCTCTCCTTATCTGTCTGTAGTTCCATCTCTCTCTCTCGTTGGTCATCTTTCTCTCTCCCTATCTGTCTGTAGTTCCATCTCTCTCTCTCGTTGGTCATCTTTCTCTCTCCCTATCTGTCTGTAGTTCCATCTTTCTCTCTCGTTGATCTTCCTTCTCTCTCTATTTCACTGTAGTTTCATCTCTCTCTCTCTCTATCTCTCTGTAGTTTCATATCTTTATGTCTCTCTCTCTCGTTTCTCATCTCTCTCGTTTCTCATCTCTCTCGTTTCTCATCTCTCTCTCTCCTCATCTTTTTCTTATCTCTCTCTCCCTTTGCTTATCTCTCCCTTATCTCTCTCTCTATCTCTCCTCATCTCTCTCTCATCTATCTCTCTCTAGTTTCTCGTCTCTGTATCTCTCTTGTCGCTCATATCTCTCTCTCTTTCGTTTTCTCAGTCGTCCCTCGCGGGCGGTTTTGAGCGGTGCGCGGTTTGGATTTCCGCCCCTTAACCGCGCATCCCTTACTCCCGAAGCAGCACTAATGGGCCTGGCCCGCTGACTAATGGGCCTGCAGAAGATTACCCAACAAATAATTAAATCTAAAATAAAAAAATTATACGCGAAATTCATATCCAAACTTTATTTATTTTTTTCCATCTGTTATTATAAGAGAAGTAAATCGATGTTCTTCGTCTCGCTGCTCCGTCAAGCTTCGGCGATCGAGAGGGAGAGGGCAAGATGAGCGGTGGAGTGAAGAAGGTGGTCGATCTGGCCACGAAGGCGTCCAAATCGGTGATTGATTGGGACGGCATGGCCAAGATGCTCGTCTCTGATGAAGCTCGCAAAGAGTTCGCCAACCTCCGCCGCGCTTTCAACGAAGTCAATCAGACTCTGCAGACCAAGTACAGCCTGGTAATGCAATTCGAATCCTTGACTTTCTTTTTCTTTACCTTTGTTTGACGTCTGGATGGTGGATTTAGGGTTTTGATTAGGGTTATCGGTTGGCATCCGCCGGATTAATCGGTCTTTCTGTTTCTGTTGCTACTTGAATTCATGATTGATCCGTGGATGGATGGTTTTGTGGAATTTGTAACATTCCAAAAAAACATAAATTTCTTTTTTTGGGGGGCCTGCGTTTGAGTTTTTTGTTCGTTTTTAAGAAATAGTCACTTGAAACGCTGATTTTTCTTTGGTTTTTTATCTTTCTTGGGGAATTTTCCTGTTGGTACGGGATTCAAAAAGTTAGTACATCACTCAAGGCAGCATCAAAATATTTGTACTATTATACGCAATAATTATCTGTGTCTCGTTATTTCTGTCTTTAATACTAGTTTATTTTTCTTTGGTTTTTTACCTTTATTGGGGAATTATGCGTGTTGGTACCGGATTCAAAAAGTTTCTACACCACTCAAGGCAGCATAAAAACATTTTTATTTTTATTAGCAATGATGATCAATCTTTCTGTCTGGTTCTCTCTGTTTCTGTTACTGCTTGATTTCACGAGTAATCCATGTTTGGAATTCCAAAAAACTTGAAAATTTCTGACGGAGTCTTTATCTACGTGTGCATTTTGTTCATTTTTACTTGGAATAGGTCATGGAGAAATAGTCAATTGAAGCACTGATATTTTATCATCATAAGTAATAATTATCAGTCTTTCTGTCTCGGTCCTTCTGTTTCTATTATTCTTTGGATTCATGAATGCTCAATGTTTAGATTCTCTAGTGGAATTCGGAACATTCCAAAAACTTGAAAACCCAACTACTAATAGACAGGTAGCGTAATACGAATTACCTCTAGCATTTTTCGCCGGCATTTGCTGCATTTTGTTCATTTTTACATGTAATTGATCATGGAGAAATAGTCACTTGGAGCACTGATTTTTCTTTGGTTTTGTGTCTTTCTTTTTATTATTCTAACTATCATTTTTTTTCATTTCCGCAATGGATTTTAGGATCTATTGGCATAGGATCAGTTGATTCGGTGAAATTAGTTTTCTTTTCTGGTTTTTCCTGTATAATGCATTTCCTTCAACATAATCCCTGCGTTTTTAGCTTCAAATAGTGGGTATTGATAAGAGGAACTGGAAAGTAAGATGTGGAATATTGTAGGATGGTAGATTTAGTGAAAACTTAGATGGGTGCAATATATTTTGGTTTCTTTACCCGTGTTTCTACTTAGAACGTATGTACCAGCAAGAGCGATGTTCTCCGAGCACCTACCAGGTATCACTTATGTATCTTCTCTTTTTCCTGCACATGGGCGTGGACGTGTGGGATCCGAGTGTTATTGGGATATTTATGCTCGCTCCACGCCCATAAACAATCTACATATATAGAATCCCCCTGGGTATCATCCAGGGCACAGCTGGATCGGTCTAGGGGCACGACCGCAAGGTTGGACGTACCTGGCACCATGTTTTTTGCCAATCAAAAAAAAAAATTAGAATGTATGTAGGTTAACTTTTGGATCTCTAGGCATGGGATCAAATGTTAAAGATATATAGTTTTCTTCTTTTTCGGTGAAAGCTCAATGAATTTTGAGGTCTATAGTCATGGGATCAATTGATTCAGTTGAATTAGCTTTTTCTATTCTATTTCATCTTGCAGTATGATTTCCCCGACTTATTGCGCATTCTCTGCTTCAATTTAAACTTGGACGGGGTCAATGTATGTTGGGGTCTATATGCCTGGCATCAGTTGTTCAAAGATGCAATGAATCAGTAGATTCAGTATAATTAGGTTTTATTCATATTATTATATTTTCCTATTAAATCCCTGGAGTTTTAGCTTTTATCACTGCACATTCATCGCAGTTTGAAATTTTTTTGATGTGCTCTAGGAACCGGAGCCTATCGATTGGGAATATTATAGGAAAGGAATTGGCCCTCGCCTGGTGGATATGTACAAGGAGGCGTATGAAAGTATGTTCTGCGAAATTTAGTACTGTTCTTAGCGCCAGTTCTCTCCATAGCGCATCCGATTGTTTATACGTTAGTAAATTATACTTTCTAGTTTCTGCCCTTTTATTTTTTCTGGGTGAATCTTCTAGTTTTCATTTTTTCATTCATAGATTCATCCGAGTATCTTCTACTTCTTTTCATAGATTAAGGTTTTAATGACCCGTTTCTCGCTCTTCAAAGGCATCGAGGTTCCCAAATTCTTGGACACGGTGACCCCAGAATACAAACCTAAGTTCGAGGCCATGGTGAGGCTTCAATTTGATTGATTATTACGCTATATTATAACTCTATAATCTTGAGTTTTTTATGGGTCTTTCGTTTTCTGTCAGCTCGTCGAGCTAAAAGAAGCAGAGCAGAAGTCGCTGAAGGAGTCGGAGCGGTTGGAGAAGGAAATCGCCGAGGTTCAGGAAATGAAGGTGCAACAATCATTAAAAATAAATAAATATGAATTAAAGAATCTTGTCTAACAGTAAGATATGGGTCTTCCCTTGATTGAAAATTTGCTTTTTCCTTCATGGCAAGGAAAATTCTTATATTTATTTTGTCTGACATAAAATATTTTGCCCAAATTGTTTGATAATCATTAAATTTTACATGCTTTGTTTTCTCATGGTAAAATATTCGATTACCTGCTAAAAAATAAAGGAGAAGTTAAGAGCCTCATCTTAATATGAAAAAATTATATGCTTTGTTCGAGATGGGTTTTCCTTTTTTATGAAAAATTGGAGACTAATTCATTGAGAGGAAAAGGCCTGGCTTTATTTACTAGCTGAAAAAAATAAAACTTGAAATTAATGCCTGTTTATTTTCTTTTACTTTGCAGAAAAAGATCAGCACCATGACTGCAGACGAATACTTTGAGAAGCATCCGGAGCTCAGGAAGAAGTTCGACGATGAGATTAGAAACGACTTCTGGGGCTATTGAACTGGTGATTCAGATTTCCACCAGCCCTTTTAATTCCTGCTGTTTTTTGAGGTCTTTTGCCATTTCTTCTCTTTGAATAAAACAAAAGAAATTCGACACTTGGATTCTTGGGTCACATGACTAAACCCTATTTGGGAGCTTTAGTTAATATCCGAGATCATTTGTAGTTGAACAAATTTTAGTATTTTCTGAATAACTTAGTCAATCATTTGGCCAATCAAGTGTTTTATAGATTAAGGTCAAAGAACGTTAATAAAATTGTTAATCAGATCAGTTTTAACTATCTTCACATGTAACTCCGGGTGGATACTGCTCTGTCGGGTGACCGCCTTAAATAACTTTTCAAAAAAAAATCTGTTAATCAAATCAGGTTTCAGTCTCTGGTCTGACAATATTAATCTTGTGATTCATGTCTGAGATCCCCTGTAGTTAAATAAGTTTTACGAGAACAAATCAAAGCTAAAGAACATTTCGTCAAATTCTTGCAGCAGATCATGGTTCAAGTCCCTGCTGTGGACCTTTATTAAGGAGTTTTAATTTAATCCGTGCTCAGACTTACTGTTTTTTTAGATAATTAAAATTTATCATCAGTGGCCAGGTTTTACCCTACTCTGGGGTATTAATTCATATCTGAAATAGTTTAATCATATAAAAGCTACTTATCATTTTCAACAAACTTCATAAATAATTTACCAACCGAGCGTTTGACAAGAATATTTCTTCTAGAAATCTATTTACTGTTAACAAAATTATTGGCACAGAATAGAGAGAGAACCTCTATTGACTAGTACTCGCTCTTAACTTTCACCTCTCCATTAGTTAGCGAGCTGCCTTGTGCTTGTGATGGCTGCTTCCTCGTTTCCTGAATAAGGATGATCAACAAGTTCAGTTTTTTGAAATAAGAGGTTGTAATTCAAGTTTAATCAAGATTATATGGTTAAATCAAGATTAAGTTAGAGGAATTACGGCAGCGGAGCTAGCGCGAATCTCCCGGTAGGACTCGACCTCGTCAGGAAATGCCTGTTCCAGATCCTCTAGCAGGTATTTTCTCAGCATCTAAACCCATCAGAAATACAATATCAGTAATAAATTTGAATTAATTCTTTTAAAAAAATAAAAGATTTCCAAACGGTTAAGAGAGGTCCACAAATACCACATTTTAACCAGGATTTTCTTTTCCAGGCAGAACGATCAATCAACTTCATGATATGAAAAAAACTGGTGATTTGTTTTCCAGACACGTGCGTTTAGATGTCTTCTTCAATAGAAGTCTACCCTATATTTAGATGATAAACTCTAAAGCCACATAGAAATATCAATCAACTGCAAACAATAAAATTATATTCTCTTCAGGCCTGCATTTTGATCTCTTGTTCAAAGAGAAGCAAATGAAACGCTTTCATAAAAATTCTTGTAAAGTCGAGAATGAAAACTTCATTCTGTACATGCCAGATCATGAATTAAATGAATTAGTAACTGCATCCAATCGCCGGAAAAGTCCCAATTGCTTCGAACTTTACGAGAAATTACACTAAATTCAAGAGATATTCAGTCACCGCACCTTGAAGGCATCTGTTTTGCCCTTTGTGATCTGGTTCTTCGCAATACAGCTATTGAAGACGTCTTTCGTGAACTCATCTGGGTTCTTCCCATCATCAATCAAACTGATCACACCCATAGAAAAAAATAACAAATCAATCAAATTAACACATAACCCAAGAATAATCTAGAGCCGACTCACTTGATAACTTCCATGGGGATCTGGAAATTACAATTTCCAGCCAACTTCTGCATCGTGTCAAATTCAGCGACGAGGGCATTCCTAGGATAAGAAAAAGTTTGAATTTCAATCCATAGAAAAAAAAACTGGGAAAGAGCAGATTGAAGAAGAAGATTAAAAGGAGAGGATATGGTTCTTACAGTCGTTGTAAGAGGGGAAGTTGAGAAACAGCGTTGAAGGAGGAGACAGTGAGGTGAAGTTGATGAAGCAGGCCAAGTGTTTTCTGAATGGAATTGGTGATCTGGTTAAGATTCTGCTTTGATTCGTCGTCTTCGTTGCTCGGCGTGTTCTTCGATGAGTCCATTCAGCCTGAAATTTTTTCTTTTTATTTTTTATTTACTTTGAAATCCTTTTCTTTTCCTCTGCGATTCTGGCAATTTGTCGATCAATTGTTTCTTCAGGCTACTGTTAGGGAAGATGAAGAATGAAACCTAGAATTTTTTCTGCGGAAGTGCGTTTAGAAAGCGTGATTTTATTTTCCGATAATGAATCCGATATCAAATCATCAAATGATCACCGAACTAAATTATTTCTATAGCCGAAAATGAAATCTCCAAGACTAAATCATCAAATTACACCAAAATAGATTCTTCCCAACCCCTGAAACGAAAATTTCTGAGATCGGATCGTCAAATAAACACCGAAACCAAGCATTTCGACAGCCTGAAAATAGATATTTGAAATAAAACCATCAAATTACGCTGAAACCGACTGCTCGCAGTCTAAACGAGTTGCCGTTCGCTCTTCAAATAAGCACCGAAAACAAGTATTTCTATAGCCGGGAAAGAAAGATATGAAATCAAATCACCAAATTACGCTGAAGCCGACTGCTCATAGTTCCGAAAGAGATGCTATTTGCACTCAAACAGTGATTTAAGATCGAGGAAAGATGTACCTTTGTTCTATTAAACTGCTGATCGCGATCTGCGACGGAAATCTGTCTCCCCTTTCTCGCGATCTTCCAACTTCTGCCCTATGAAAGAATTACATGAACAAGTATAGTTTATACTTCATAGTTTATAATGACAAATATATTTTATATTATTCATAAATTGCGAGTGCAATTGGATCGGGCCCAAATAAAGTATTAACGATATTTTTTATCAATTAAAACACACTTATTACAACAATATTCAGAAATATGAGCGTTATAATTAGCACACTTAAAAGTTTATGGCATTTTTGTCAAGGGTAACGTATATTTTTTTTATAGAAGCAATAAATTCAAGTGATTGAAAGTAAATATTGGTAGATTTTTTTTTGCTCTATGACATAATTCTTTAAAGAAATTAGATCAACTAATAAATTTCTCTATTAGTAATTAATCTGTAGTACTACTAAGGGCCTCCTTTTGAGGGGATAGTGTAATACCAATCATGGAATGTGGTTTCTACTACTCAAGTTCATTGAAAAATCATTCTACCATTAGGTTTCTATCATGAAATAGGTAAAATAAAGAAACCAAATTGGAGCTATTTTTGGAAAGAAAAATAAGGTCTAGGAATTTGTGGCTAAACTATGAATAAATATGTGTATTCGTTGGCCAATTTGGATAAAGTGTGTCAAATATCACAACTACTTTGGTTAAATTTTATATAATTTTCAACTATGTTTATCTTATCATTTTTACTGAAGCTATTTCTTTGTAAAACATGTATCTTATGATTTCAATCACTTTGTGTTGTAAACTTCAGTCTCTTATGATTTCAATTATATTTTATAAATTTTCACCAAAATATGTTCGTACGTAATTAATCCACAGTTTTATGTTATGTTTTATCGTTGATATTTCTCCATATAACTATATTTTCAATTAAAGTAGCAGATAATTTTTTTTAACCTGACAAATGAGAACCACATAAATAATAATCTAAAAATAAGTTAAGAACTATAGGGATTTATACCAAAATTAATATTTCATTCCTCAAAGTAAAATTAAGCAGTAAAATATAAACCTTCATTTTATCAGTATAATCATGGTGCCCTCGACCATTGAGTGAGTGAGTTATTTTTCAAGACAAGTGACATTAGTGTTCCACATAAGTATTTCAGGCACAATATGGAGCCCAAAAATTCTCCAATATTCACATGGGCATGTGATAAACCATAATTTGGGTTAAACAAGTCATCTAAGGCTCTGATTTATACAACAATATTTATAAATTTTTCCTTACTTGGAACTGGCTAAATAAGGGTCAAATCAACTAGGAGCAGGTAATGAGAGAGTAAATTCTAATTAAAATATATTTTAAAATAATTTTTTTAAGTAGTTTTATATTTTTCTGGATTTTTAACTACTGTCTAAAGAGCAAATCAACATAATCAAGGAAAACTAGTCAAAATTATTTTAAACAAATGAAAATATATATTTATTGTAAACTATAATAATTTAATGTAATTTTTAGGAACCTTTTGGAATTTTTAGGCCAAGAAATAACATTTAAGGTTAAAGAGAACCTTTGTCCGCAATTTGCAGGCGATGACACTTTGCCACGCGGCACAGTTTGGCACCAACAAGTCGTGGATGAAAAATGCTGTAATTTTTACTACAAGAGGAATTTTGGGTGTCGTTTGATGTGTGGAAAATCTTAAAGTCTAGGTTATACAATGGAATGTTTATCTAGATAAGAAGGTATGTGATGTCAAATCAAACATTCAAGAGATCAAATGAACCTTGTTGTCACTTACCCCAAAGGCCAAGTGATGCTTTTTATCCAAGTATCTAGATCACCCTTGAACTCTCTCTCCCACAATTTTGTAGAACAAGAATGGATCAAAGGGATATGATGCACTAGGCCTCCTACAACAAGTTGGGAGCAGAAATCTAAGATGAGATACATAGAGAGGGGATAAGTGATTTAGTTCTAAGGGCTTGGAGGGGAAGGATTACTTTATTTCCAGCCTAAATCCACGCTCCCTCCTCTCCAGATTTGAAAACAGGCATTGCAAATTCAAATTGTGGTTCAGTTCCACAATTCTTGCCTTTAATTGACCCGGTTCTTAATGAGATTTGAATGGACTTCTAGAGTGGGCTTCTTGTGTATTAGGCATCTTCTTATCATCTATGAGACGGTTTGGGTTCTCCTTTTTTCCCATTTGTATCCCAAATTTACCATTTTATTTACCGAAGTCCTATATTTCATAGAAAAGTCCAAGAAGGTGTAAGAAATCCATTTGACTCTAAGGAGTCAAGTGGGGTTAGTCTCAAAAAATAATAAATACATCAAATTTCATCCTATGAAAATAAATCATAAATTTTTCATTTTATACTTAAGTGGTGAAGAGTGCAAGTGACAAATATAAAAATAAGTGGTAAAAATGAAGTATAAAAGCATATTGATCTAATTTGATGTTATCACCTACTCATATAATGATGTACGAGAGAAACACCCATGCAAGGACCTGAATCATTAGCGAGAAATACCCCTATAAGTATCTCCATGGCCCCCCTTATTCTTTTCATATTCTCACTTTAAAAATATTTTTGAATTTCTTGTGGCGCTGTTCGAGAGGAAGGGAACCAGACCTAATGTGTTGTGGAATGTGTGGATACATTTGAAGTTCAGAAACACGTGTGACTTGTGACGACTCTTTTAAAGAATATAACAAAAATGGATTCAATTTTACACAATGTGATTTGGTATTTAATGTGTTTCATTTTCTTAAAGGTCTGTCTTGATTCACATTATGTTGCACAATCCTCATCTCGACGTGTTGAGTTGGATGAACCAATGACAAGTGAACAAAAATAAGATCTAGGATAGGACTAATTAGCCTTATTTTAAGTGCGTCATAGAGTTAAGAGAATTTTAGGGTTTATAGGTATTATATGAATTTTTTTCAGCATTTCTTCTGGTATCACCTTTTCTTTAGCTAAGTCACTTGAGAAATGTCATTTTGGCTGGTTAAAGGAGACATCAAGCAAACCCTTTTGCTTGAATCACAGCGGAAAGAGTTTTAACAAAATTGTAATGGCATCATTAATATATGAAATAAATAACCTTGACACATATTGCATTTGTGATTCCTTTGATCCTTGAGGGAGTCGTGTAGAGCTGCTCATGTGTGCATCCTGTAAACGTATTCACATTGCTCATTTCTTAGTATACTAAAATAAACGCATTTATTTATGTTATACTTACACAGGCAAGCATATGCGTGCAGGAAGATCTCAACTACCTCGGGAGGTAGTTGATATCTACACATACGCGCAGTAAAAATATCTCTACCTCATAAGTTTGGGTCGACGCCTGCCTCCCCCCAAACTTTACTTGCAAGTTTCCCCGCAAAAAGCTTTGGGCACCTACTCTTATAAAGAGCACATGATCCTCAACACATCAAATCTCTTCCTTAAGCTTGATGAGCTCCATTCAACCTCTAACGTCGTTGTCACATCGTCCTGATCGCATTGGGAATGGAGTGAATTTGTGGGTAGAAGGGAGAAGAAGGGGAAGACCCTTGAAATATTCTGGCATGGGTTAATCTTTTTGATAAGCCAAAAATAGGGGTAAATTTTATGCAATTTTAAACCCTTGTCGTTGTCAATTTTAGCTTATACAATAAAATTTATAAAAACTCTACTTAAGCTGTGAAGTGATAAGTACGAGTATCGCCCAAGGGGAGCTAGTAAGGAATCCAATTGATGTTCTTCTTGAATAACTTGAACCTAATTCGGGTTAATTTAATCTTCAACGGAGATAAAATTACCCTAATTAGAGGTGAAATTTAGAAAGGGGGTAGACTAGATGAGAGGAGTAGAAGAAATAAGGGGCTCTAAATTGAATTAATTGATCCAATTGAAAAGGTCAAAGAATTCAATTAGAGAGATTAAGAAGAAAATTTCGATTTGTTTTGGTTGGTTTTTCAGGTTTGATAATTCAGGAATAATCACACTATTGGATAATAAAATGGGAAACCTAATCTTGTAGAAAGTTAACCCTTTTATAAGTTTTTTTATAGTTTTCTTGATATGCACTTGGAATAGCTAGGTAAATCTTTCAATTTCTCCTCTTAATCCTAGTCAGGGCTTGTACATGCCGCTCAAGCCAAGCGATTTAGAAGTTCAGACAAGGATCCAGAAGAACGATTAAGAAATTCAACTAACAACATCCAAAATACTCCGAAAGTTCAAATACAAAGAAGAAAAAGGTACCAGATAGGTTGATCCAAGCTGGAGCTCCTCTCTGTCTTGCAGATGTGATAGAGCACCATCAAGAATGAGCTCCCCTCTCAAAATACAGCTTTTATACTTAGGTTACATGGTAAAATTACCATCTTACCCCTATTAGGTAATTAATTTTTATCTATCAATATAAGATTGATATGAATGATCCAACCATACAGATAGAAAGAGGGTATCAAGACGAGCAAATCCATAAAAAATCGGACTTCGGGATCAAAAGTTATTGATCAATGAATTTTAAACCACTTTAAGCTATTGGATTTAAATTCATTTATTTATTCATTTCTTTTTTAACATGCCATGATGTGTCGTCCTCTCATTGGCGGGCGCATTTTGAATTCTTGTTTTGCACATAAGTCCTTTAGAAAATGTGGAATTGCTGCTGAACGCCGCCCAAAAGTAATTGTGAATATGCCCCTTGCGCATTCTCTCTTCTCTGATTTTTTCCTGAAATCACAAAAAATACCAAGCATATTTTCAACTAAATCCCTACAACTTTACATAATGTGTCTATGCCACTACCGAGAGCTGATTTTAGGGATATAATTGTAATTCATAATTACAAAAAGCCCCTAAAAGAGTAAAAATTATTTTAAAGCTCATTTTCTCCTTATAAATATTCCCTTTTCCTCTTGAAAAATTCATTTCTCACTTAAATAAATCTCACGAAAATCCAATAAAATCCTAAAAAATTAGAAAATTTCAGAAAATTCTAGAAAATTCAGAAATTCATCCCCATACTAATTAACCTTGACTTAAATATTAAACCTGCCATTTTCATGTAAAAATAATTATTTCAAGTTCAAATAAATCCCTAAAAAATCATAAAATTAACAGAAAATTAGGGAAAAATCAGAAATTACTTGAAAACATTAATTTCATGTAAATATATGATAACAAACACTTTTAATCTTGTTAAATGTATAAAATTGTGCAAAATTTCTTGAAATAAAGACCGAATTTAGGGTGTTATCACTTTTTCAAGCATTCCCCTCTTTACATTAAGTGGGTATTTTTCATAAAACCCCTAAACTCTAAGTATATCTTTCGACATCCAAAAGGCCATTTGCATATGACCCTCTAAGGCCATGTATCAATCCAGTTAACGACTTTAGTAGCCCAATAACCTTCATTTGCCTTCCAAATAAATTAAATATGTCATCATATAGATTAATAAAGTCAGATCAATTTAACCCAATTGATAGTTTGAGTCTCCAACCCGTGGGGTACCAAGCTATAACTCGTGCTCTAAAGGAGTGTGTATAGAGTCACTCATGGAACTTTTTTGTCATTGGTTACTGTGTATATATAGTCCCTCATTCATTTGACGCTCTTAGGATAACTTAGGATATGGTCAGCTCTAAAACCCTAATCGATAACCCAAGTTAATATTGATGCTTTGGAGAACTCTTCTCTAATATGTCATTGCATTAGCCAAGGACTTCATCGCATCGTCTTCCTTGAGCTGTCACCTCTTATACCGAGGGTGGATGATCCCATCTTGACCACTCAATGGTCTTCATGAACTTCTTGATGCACCCGAACTAAGACCGTTTAGAATTCCACGATTAGGGACACGTAGGTCATAGTCAAAATACAATTGTCCGTCCACAAGATGTCTTTGGTGTGTCAGGTCTAAGGACCACTCACACAAGCGGGACGTGAATCGACCTGATTGATAGTTTGGTATAATACTATTCAGGGATTCATATAGATCAATTCAGTGAACTATTTCCACTAAAGAGCACCCAGTATCTATCCTTAGTGTCTTCATACAAATGGCTACGGGACCTGCCATATCATACGAGTGAGGCTAGATAACGCTATTCTATCTAGATATTTTGATGTCCTTCTCGAGTATCCTTTGAATAGGAATATTTAGAACACATGCTTAAAGACTAGTGATCTTGATATTATGATCTCATCATAATTCACAAAATATGATCATGTATTCGTGGACTTCACTATAAGGATGACATGTGCACCATAATGAATATGTTCTATTAATGAACATGGAACGAGATATGAAACGTGTGATTGGCTTGTTGGCCACATATATTTCCATCACTAGGACCATGATCAGCATAAAATAATGATGATTCATGTATCAAAAAAATATACAAAATCATAACAACACTTCAAACAATGTTGGAATCACCTTTGAGCAAATTGAACCTACAATGTCTTGATTTCTCTAGAGAGAAATGTTGAGCAGTTCATACGCATCATCAAGACATGTCTATGTGATCCACCATTGTTGTTATTGATCACAATGATTCCCACTGTCGATCCCTTGCAGTCATGACATTCTGTTACTGTCATTAGTTAAGGGGGACAAGATAATAAAGGATAACAAGGTTGGGCACCTACAAATTTATAGCCTAAGTGAATTTTCGGGCCCTCTCTTGTTTATACTTCAATTTTTCATAATAAACCTAAATTTAAACTAAGTTTTTCATGTCCAAAATGCCATTTTCATCTAACCCTCTACGCCCATGTATGAATCTAGTCAATAACTCCAATGCCCCAATAACCTTTTATTGACCAACCTAATTCATCATTAATATCATCATATAGATTAATTAATGACAGATCAGTTTAACTAAATTATGTATATCTCATAGAAACCTTTCCATCATCAGTTACCTTATATGCATATTTTATGATATGCTTAATGCTCCTAAGATGACTTAGGGCATGTTAAAGTGATAATCCCTAATTGGCCATCCAAGTTATGACTAGTGCATGCATAAATCATCGGAGAACGCTCCTCCAATATTCCATATCCTTGGCCAAGGGCATCATCACATTGTCTTTCTTGAGTTGTCTCCTCTAATACCATGGCTCGACGATCCTAACTTGGTAAATCATTTATCTTCATAATCTTTTTATTGCACTAAAGCCAAAAAGGTTTAAAATTTCATGAAAAGAAACTCATTGGTCGTAGTCAAAGCACAATTTTCAACCCACAAGATAAATTTGGTATCTCGAGTCTAAGGACCACTTACAAAACTGTGATGTGAATCAACCTGATTGACAATTCGGTCCTTATGAACTCAAATTTAGTGTAAATAATTTACCGTCACTTATTTAAGTTGATCAATTAATATTTACAAACCTTGAATCATAAATAATTTAACTTGTAATCGATGAGTACGAGTAGTCTCTATAGGGAACACAAATCAGGGTTTAAAGCACATTTTGTGGTGATTAGGGGATGAGAGTAGATGTGTATAATAACAGAATAAGATGAGATGAGAAAGGTAATCAGTATGGAAATATAATTATATATGAAATAATGTGTAAATATGTATGATGATAATTTATGGATAGAGATGAATTAGTGGATGAAGATAGCTAAGTGTCGATTGATGAATATGAATGGATTGATGGATGGATGTTGAGAATTTAACAATGATGTTAGTGCAAGGAGGCTCACTATAGACCCATATATTCTGCCAAGGTTAAGATAGTTTGTAACAGTGCGAGAGCCCCTCTACTTCTCCTTCATATTTAAACTTTTGAGCCATGATGGGCACGAAGAAAACTTGATGGAACTCGGAATTACTTCTTTCATTTAGCCTGGTAAAGAAGTTATTCGAAGCTAATCTTTTCAAGAATCAAGGTAAATTTATAAATACAATTATATGAATGGATAAAGGATATAGATACAAAGCTGCCCTAAAAATTCAGCCCGAATCTCCTTCTAGATCATCAAATATCTTGATTTGAAGTTGAATCATTATCAGCTAATGGACTCTCTCTCGTACACATCAGACCACCATCATGACACAAAATCTTCAGAAAATCTGAAGAATTTGCATTTATTATTTTGAATCATTGGTTTAAACCCTCAATTTTTGTGTTTCCTTGCTTCCTCCAAAAAGATGGAGTCATAATTCGTGTCATTCTCTCTCTGCAAGTAAAAGACACCTTGTGTACGCATGTTGAATCATTGGCTTACACATTCAAAAATCAATGTAAAATTTATAAGATATATATTCAGTTAAAAGTTATTGTCTTTGTGAGCATGATGTCAGAAAAATCCATGAAATACCCAAAATCCAGAAAATTTAGAATATCATTATAATCTTTGATTTAATCATTTTACGCATAGTGACACACATATGTAACTATTTTAGTATAAATAAAGATAAAACTAATGATACTAATCAGTGCATTATCAGGAACAATACCATTCAAAAATTCATAAAGATCAATTTAGTGAATTATTTCCCTGAAAGATCACCCCTTATATGTCATCACTGTCTACACTAATAGCTACGGGATCAGCCGTATTTATCATATGAATGAGACTACATAGGGCTATTCTATCAGGATATTTTGATGTCCTTCTAGATTATCTTTTGAATGTGAATAAGTGGAACACACATTAAAGGAGTAGTGATATCTTCATAATTCACTTAGTCATATGATGCATCCATGGTCATCTTGTTAATGAATGTATTGTATTAAGGAATATTGCGCAAGATACATAATGTCTGACTAGCTTATTGTACACATAGATGAGAGGATCAACAAACATAAACAAAAAAAAGTCAGACCAAGAGATATGATCTCCAAAAAAATTATTTGTATTTATACAATTTTGCTTGATTCGAGCCAGGATGGGCCGAGCTGTGCCCTAGACATCAGACATTGACCACAATGTTGACTAATGGTTGGCTGACAATGGTTTCACATCAATGTCAAACTTCTACGAGTTAAAATTATATTGACTTGGACAGTTAACATTGATGTTGACGTCAACTGCAAGCCATGTCCCATCTATGTTGATCTACAACAGTAGCCTTCTTAGTGTCATCATTGTCGTGCTTGTTAACAACAAAGTTGACATAGGGATTCTCACACCCAAATGACGATCTAGATAGATATATGATGAATTCACTTGGACAGCCTTGTCTGCGTTAGGCGTAGACACATTAACATTTTCTATCTGTAGAGTCCCTAAAATTCTTTGTCATTAGGCAACATCAACGTCATCATCAACATCGACCACGACAGTCATAGAGGAAAAAAGAAAGGTCAGGACTTGCAAACTCAAAGGTAAAAGAAGTTGGGACTGTCCCTGTCAGTCCTACCCGGAGTCTCTCTCTGCCATCCCCTATCCTGCACGGAGAACACTTGGATGGTTGTATAACCCTCACTATTTCTCTCTGCATTGCCGGATCAACCATCGCCCATCACTTGAAGCCGCCTCACACCACTTGATACTTGTAGACAAAATCATTAACATAGCATTTTTCGACAATATAAACTCGTCATCCAACGACGACGACGACAACGACGCCTTCATAATCATCGAGGAAGTGATCTGTCAACATCATAAAGGGCATTGACTGATTGTCGTCAACATAAGAGGATGACGAAGGGACAGATGACGACAAATTCCTTTCTTCAAGTGAAAGACGATGATAAGTAGGAACGGATGACGAAACATGATGGACAGTGACGTGACAAAACTTTCGTCACGTCACTGTCCCATCACGCGTCCCAGCATATGCAAAAAAACCATCACGTTCCCGTCACCGTCCCTCCACAGGGCATCCCGTCACGTCCCGTCACGTCCCGTCACCGTGACGTGAATATAACCCTACTTGAACGGAGGGGTATATCTCCAATTATTTATAGATGGCAGCGGTTTGCGTGCGCAAAAAACAAGGACTTATGTGCAAAATGCCAGGAAATTGAAATGGCCACGTCACGTGGCAAAATCTCAGCCGTCGGAAAGATTAAAAAGAATAATTTGTATATATTTTTTCTATCCGTTTTAACTTTTCAAAAATTCCATCACGGCCATCATCCGTGACGTCCGTTGTGTCACGTCACACGTCCTGGGCTCCCCGTCACCGTCACGTTCCCATCACGACCACTTCGTCATCCGTCACCATCACCGTCACGGACCCCTAAAACCGTCATCCGTCACGGTGATGAGTGATGTGACGGATGACGTGTGCCGAACTCTAGTGATAAGTAGGTTGTGGTGTAGGGGATGACGGCAAATGTTTCGCCATCGTCAACCACAGTGGAGTATTCCAGTGTGTATATAAACGCAGTCTTATCCGCTGCAGATCTCGAATTCGCTGCCCCCAAATTCCCTTCTTCCTGCTCGAATTTCTCTCATCGAGAATTCGAGATCGGCCAAGGAGAGATCTGATGATGGCCATGGCTTGCACAATCCCATCAATCAAGCCGGCAATCTCGCCGATCCGTGCGAAGCCCAATTCCAGCGTTGTGAGGTGCTCCCAAGCCGAAGGCCCTCTCAGAAGACCGTCGGCCCCCACTCCTCCTTCACGGCCGTCTATCTCCGCCACGCCCACGCCCAAGTCCGCGGCAACCCCGCCATTGGTTTCTTCTACGGTGACTTTGGAGTACCAGAGAAAGATGGCAAAGGAGATGCAGGAATATTTCAGGCAGAAGAAGCTCGAGCAGGCTGATAAAGGTCCCTTCTTTGGCTTCTTGGCGAAGAACGAGATCGCCAATGGCAGGTTGGAATTGAAGTTATTCTTTTGCGAAATTGTGAATTTATTGTTGGGTTTGACTGTTGTGGGTTTTTCGCAGATGGGCTATGTTTGGATTTTCTGTGGGATTGTTGACGGAGTATGCGACTGGGGCGGATTTTGTTCAGCAGTTGAAGATCCTTTTGTCGAACTTTGGGATTGTGGACCTGGACTGAATTTTCACGGTTTGTGTTCGAAAGCTCAAATACTTGTCTATTCTTTCTTCTTAAATACCCATATCAGTCTTGTGTAATTCTCGGAAAATGCAAAGAAATGGTTTTGGTTCATTGTCTTCCTTGTAGTATGATCAAATCAAAGCATCGTCTTCCTTTTACTTTTGTTTTTTTCTTCTTTTTCTTGTCTGGGCACCCTTCATGACCCAGTATACCCGCCAATTTCAAGTGAGCGATTATGTAATTTTAAGGTGTTAAATGCTTCCAACGTGCCGAACAATGTGCATTGTTATGATGATTCTTGGCTCACCAAGTACTGGGTCAAATTCATCCTCTGGAGTTCACAATCATTGATTTTTCCTTTCAAAAAAAAAATTATTTCCAAATTTTTTATGCCTTGAAGAATGAGGTTAATTATAATACCCTGTCGACAGATGTGCCAGAGATATTCGTTATGTCTGAATTTAAACTGACCAACCTTTGTTGAAGTGATTTCTGATGTTAGGTCATTGAATAAGATTGCCATGTAGAGATAATGTGGTTAATTACTTTGCACAGAATAAGAACTGACCAACCTTTGTAAATTTTAAATGGTGTATGGTTGGAGTTCATCGAACTCCTTTGCGAGACAAATACTAAAGATAGATTCGGATGTTCATTAACTGAATTTAAACAATAGGTCGTGTTGAAATATAATAAGATTTACACATTTTGAGAAGCTATCGGATTATCATGTCTGATTTAGTACCATGTACAAAAGCATCAAACTCCGTACCTTGCTTCTATAAGCTAGTTAGGGTTTGCTAACCATCAATTCTTTTAGTGTCTGTATTGTTGACGCTTTTTTGAAGAGAATAACAATCTTTAGGACTAACATATTTTTGGGCGATTTTTGAAGAGAATAATAATGTTGCCTCCCAATGAAAATCTAGTTAACGTCCATCCTATGGCTATTCAAATTTCAAAATGGGGTTCTCTTTGTAAATTCATAAGACAGTGAGTTTTATGGACAAGCCAAATTATCTAAAAGATCACCTGCGTGTTTTATATTTCTCAGATGATATCTTTGCATGAGTGATAAATAAGAAAAAAATCTCAGTATCAAATCCAAAACAATATATTATTCAGTAACAATGGCATGAATCTCCAAACCTTGAGTAGTATTCTGTTGTAAATTAAATAATTTAAAAGTTATTGGCTTTTTAAAATTCATTCAAATAAATTATGCCAAATATTAATGGAAGAGATGACTAAATTGAGAAAAAACTTGACATAATTTAGAAAGGACAATGTTAAAAGAAGTTGGGCCTTCTAAACCAAGACAATTTTGAAGAATCAAAATATGTCACCAACTTGCATTGAGGGATATTGTGCCTTTCTCCCGTTAAATGTACCTAAAAATCCACAAATGTGTAAGCCATCAAATAATGTAATCATTAGACTCACATGACAAATTTCCAAAAGCACCTAACAATATTCAAAATGGATTTACATATTTATAAATTAGGTTTCAGACATTAAATATTTTCGGAGTGACATGACATCTACAATCAATGCATGGAAACTTAAAAATTCATGTTTTAGTTTATGTTGTCAGCTGAATATCGAAACCTAGTCATTTAAATTTATTATTTGCTTAAATTAGGCTCAAGTGGGTAATATGTTTTTAATTATTGAAATTTTGAATTCTATTTTGGACTAAATATAGCTGATGAATCATCCTCAATAAGAAACTTATGACTACTTTTTCACTAATAAAATGAATGACATGTCAAAGCATAGATACAATCAAATTACAATTTGTGTTACTTGGGCCATTAGAATGATTTAACTTGTTCACTTTCAGCTCATATAAATGTGATGCAAATATATGTGGCCGGCTAGCCAATCATGTGTTCCATATCTTGTTCCATGTTCAGTAATAGAGCATATTCATTATAGCGTGCACGTGATACTTATAATGAAGTCCATGAATACATGATCCGACTTAGCGAATTATGATGAGATCGTAATACGGAGGTCACTTTTCTTTGAGCACGTGTTCTAAATATTCCTATTCAAATGATACTCTAGAAGAACATCAAAATATCCAGATAAAATAGCACTATCTATCTTCACTCATATGATGAGTACGGCCAAACCTGTAGCCATTAGTATAGATGCTGGGTGCTCTTTAGTGGAAAGAGTTCACTAAATTGATATGTTCGAACCCCTGAATAGTACTATACCAAACTGTCAATTTGGTTGATTTACGTCACGGTTGTGTGAGTGATCCTTAGACTTGAGACACCAAAGACGTCTTGTGGATAGAAATTATACTTTGATAATAGTATATAAGTCTCTAATCATGGAATTCTAAACAGTCTTAGTTCGGGAGCATCAAGAAGTTCATGAAGACCATTGAGTGGTCAAGATGGGATCCTCTACCCGCGATATAAGAGATGAGAGCTCAAAGAAGACAATGCGATGAAGTCCTTGGCCAACACAATGAAATATCATAGAAGAGTTCTCTGATGATTTCTGAACACATCAATACTAACTCGAACGATCAATTAGGGTTTGACAATTGACCAACCCTAAGTCATCCTAGGAATGTCAAGTGGATGAAGGATCATACTTACACGGTGGCCGATGATGAACATGTTCCATGAGTGAGTCAATATACACTCCTTTGTATCTTCTAGAGCACGAGGTGTAGCTTGGCGTCCCACGTGTTGGAGACTCAACTTATCGATTGGGTTAAATCAATTTGATATTCATTAATCTATATGATGATATAGTTAATTAAATGGGGAGGCCAATAAAGGTTATTAGGCCATTGGAGTCATTAACTGGATTCATACATGGACCTAAAGGGTCAAAGGCAACTGGTCTTTTGGATGTCAAAAGATATACTTAAGTTTTGGGGGTTTTATGAAAAATACTCACTTAGTATAAATACCGGAAGCCCCTGAAAAAAATTTACCAATGCCAGAATTGTTCAAGGGCCTTCCCCTTCTTGTCCCTTCTTCTCGCACCTCCTCTCCACCCCCAATTAGATCGAGAAGACATAACGACGATGATAGAGGGTGAACCAGGTTAGAAGGGTGAAGGAGGAGTTTTAATGTGATGAAGATTGTGTGCATACATCTAGAGGCTGCACACATGAGCAGCTCCACTCACCTCACTCGACGATCCAAGAAATCACGGTTGCGATCTGTGCACAAGTTCTTCATTTAATAATTTTAATGATGCCCTTACGATTCCATTTAAGTCTTCAACTATATATTTTTTTGATTTATTCATCCATATCAAGGCATGTAGAACCCGACAATGGTATCAGAGACACTTTCTGCCTTGATTTGGCTGAATAACGTCATCAAAATTGTCCACAATGAAGTGTAAAAAGAAGGTTTTTACACTAGTTTGGTTCATCTCCATTTGGATGGGTTCCCCCTCCCATTCTGAACTTTCTATAGCTTGAACAGACCCTGTTTAGTGGCTGAACGAGGTTTGTTCAAGGCAGAATGGGCCCTTGTTCATCTTGAACGGGCCCCCGTTCATCTTTAACGGGGGCCTAAGGCCTGCCGAGGGCGGAACAGGACATTTTTAGATGCCTTTCTCGCTTCTGAACAAATATTTTCTGAAATTCAAAATTAATTTCTCAACAAAAATAATGTCAAAATTTTATGTAAAAATATCTTACAATTTGTAAAAAATCCTAAAATAATAGTAAAAGCTATTTTTGTCAATTTAAACCATGTTAACATGCAAATATAGACATTATGATGCAGATATTTATGTAATATGCATGAGTTTTTGAAGTTATTTTGCATGTTATCAGCCCATAGATTTCCAAAATCAAAGAGCATGTCTCAATGAATCCAAGAATGCATTATTTACCAAAAGGACAATTTTTGAAACAAGATTATTGTGGCATTAAAATTTGGAAACTTGTGTGCATAATCTCCATTAGATACAAGGAACTAGTTTTCCGTTGACACACTGGAAATTTGTAATGTTAACTTCAAAAATAATGAGAAATAATCCAACCACCCATAAGACTTTAACTATAAAATGAAATGTCCAAATATCCAAGAGTTTTGTGATGAGTTTTTAAGGGTGGCTTCATCTTTCTCTCCTCTATCCATCTTTGGCCTTGAATAAACAAATAAACCTTTGCATCTATGTAAAAATACATCCTTCAACTCTATATCAACTCTTGATTGGTACCTGATTACATATGTTTTTTTTGTTTCATTCTCCCTATAGATTATCATATTGAGCGAGACATGACCCAAATATGTTGATCTAGAAGATAATAAGAATAAACATCATTTCAGGCCCTAAAAGGTGTGATGACAAGGTCATTGCATTAAATCTATGTAATCACTATGTTTATAGTGCCTACTTCCTACAGTCATCACCAATGATTATCTCAGAGTGTCTGACCCCATCTAAGTCATGTCAAATTAGTTGAGCCAATTAGCACGACATCTAAACTGTCTGATACCAGTTTACAGATTTTAGACCAGCCAAAACCCACTCTCACTTCGACCCTCGTCCATCACATCCTTGCCACTACACACTCCTCCATCTCACGCCGACCAGACATCAATCCACATTTGAAACCACGAGTTCAATGGTGTACCAATTGATCGAAGCTAACTATAATATCAATATCTTCAATTTATAAATGTTTTACCCTAAAATGATATCATTTGTGTGACATCAAGCTTAAATAATAAAATCTACTTATTCATTAATGATTTTCTGATTTTTCTCTTAAATTTTGGTATTTAAAGAATTTTTTGACATCATATTCTTATAGAAAATGAATTTTGGATCACATTTTTTAGGAATTTTCTAAAGTTAAATCTATTTTTTGAATATTTTATGATTTTGGTTTTTCAATATCCTTTATGAAATTTCTGACATCATATCAGCAAATCAAATAATTTTATAAGTGGGGGATATAATTTTTACACTTTTTGGCATTATATTTGGAGATATGTTATTTTATTTATTAAATTTATTATAAATATTTTTTAAACTAAAACATATTTTCTAGAATTCTTAAAATTAGTTCATAATTTTTCCTGGTTTTTATAACACCTCGCATTGTCTCAGAATCTTGTCTATTTAGATGACTAACAATGGCTTATTTACAAAAGTCATTAATTCACTGATCATGCAAAAATGGTGTCATTATGACACCACAAACTATGAGGTAATTATTGGCCAATCATGAGTGGCCACTTTATGTTCATTAATGTGTAGAGAGACGTGGATGATAAAATAAAAGATGAGATTACAATCACAGTAAATATGAGAGGAAAGCCACGACGCGTGTTGTCTGGAGAAACATGTGAATGAATTTATAATGTATGTACCGTCTAAGTGTAAATTGAGCAAGACTTGTGGCGATTCATCTGTGTAGAAGAGTATCAATGTTGATCACAAAGTGTAATTTTTGGAGAATCTGAGAATGTACCTTTAAGTCATCTGACGTGCGTTAAACTGTGGTTAAAATACAAAATATGAGGCAAAATATTAAAAAATTGAAGGATCACATTACACAGTGTTGATCCAACATGTGAATCAATGAGGATTGAAATTTTAAATAGCCAATAATGATCAAAATTCAACTCGTGATATCTGTTCTTCCTGAAGTAGTTTCAAGCTGAAATTTTGAGGGTATTTTTATTTATCTTTATCTCCTCCATCCATCCATACCTTTTGACCCATAAAGAGACCCCTCTATCCTTAAAAATTTGCATTGGAATTGCTCTTACATTTTTGGGCTGAGTGAAATAAAGTGTTTTCATCATCCATCAAGATTTTTGGTGTCTTCTTAAACAAAGTTAGAAGGCAAAAGAGAAATCAAAGGAATCTCCGGATGTCCCAAATCTCTTTGATCCTAGGATAATATATGGGTCTACACGGAGTCACTTTGTGCTTACTTTGTTGTCTTTTTCTCAACATATTTCTATATACAACCATAAATCCACTCTGATATATGAATACTTATCATCCACACAAATCAATCTCATACATATCATCCATACATGTCGTACATCCATGTTTAATTTACCCATCACCGTGCCCTCCTTATTATTGGGTTCCATGCCTTTGATTGGTTAATTGAATGAAAATTGAATTCATAATTGATCTATTAAACCCTAAATCGTATTATCGCCTTGGCATAAACTGATTCCACTCTCATTTCCTCAATGGAAGATACTATTCAATCCATTAATGTGTTCGACCTCCAGACATATCCACAAGGTTGGTGCTACTACAAATATCTCTTGATCTTATTCAATCTTCCTTAAACATATAATGTATCTTCTTCCCATCCATCCTCACTAGAGGGCGTGAGGTTTGAATAAGTGGGGAAGAAAGGGGGCTTCTAGATCTAGCAATATGGTTACCTAAAATTGGTGCCCCTATATCCATACTTTATTTTATAACTTTTTCATAAAAATCCATAAAATTTAAGGATATCCACCAACATCCATAACTTTTGTATGTGACCTTCTAAGAAGATGTATAGGTCTAGTTAATAATTTGAATAATCCAATAATAATGTTCATATAATATCTTTAATTACCCATATTAAGATATATAATAATTAAGATAAATTTATGCCAATTGATTGAATTAGTTTCATGTCGGTGGGGTGCGACGCTACACCTCATGCTCTAGAAGATGTAGAGTAGTGATTTAACTTTATCTTACAAAATTATCTTCATCAATTAATAAATACATAAAATCCTTCATCTGTGTGAAACTCTTGAATCACTTAGGGTACTGTTAACCATCAAAACCTAATCTGTTATTCTAGTTAGTATTGGTGCGTCACGGAGATCAGTGGAGAATGTACTCTCAAATTTCTTCACTAAAATGAATAGTTATTTTTTGCACCCCATTCCTTGGGTCAATGTCCTCCTATATAGAGGGAAAAAATCCATCTTGACCTCTCAGTCCCCTTCATGTACTTATCCAAGCGAAGACTAATTTGAATCTTGTGATTAGGGCCTTGTGGGCCTTACTTAAAATTTATTAATCCATACATATTGTCTTTGGTGTCTGAAATCTATGTGCCAGTTATAAATCCATCTTGAGATCTCAATTTCCTTTGTGCATAATTATCGTCATATCCAAGCCCAAACTAATTTAAATCTTATATTTAGGGTGTTGTGACCTTAATCAAAAAATATTTTTCCATCCACAATATATCTTCGGTGTTTCATATCTGTGGACAAATAACATTACTGCGACATGAATAAACTTGATTAACATTTAGGTATAATACCATTCCAGTATCCATATGGATCAATTCCAATGAACTTTTTCCCTAAAGATCTCCAACTATCTATCAATAATGTCTTTATACTAATGGCCACAAGATCAGCCATACTTATCATATATGTAGCATTTGATAGTGTTATTCTTTTTTGATAGGTTGATGTCTATCTGAATTATCTTTTGAATTAAAATACTTAGAATACATGTTCAAAGACTAGTGATTAATGTATTATTACTGCTTCATAATTCAATAAGTCATTGAATATTATATGGAAGTGTAATTGATTTGAAGGCCATATAATATACATCACTTATTCCATTTCCTAAATGCTCACATCCTATAATTATTACACATATATATTATTATCATCCTTCCCATCTCACCATAGTTCTTCTTTTATAAAATATATTCTCTAATCTCCAAATTATCATTTTAAAACGCATGATATTTCTAAAATATTTACCCTATGTAGATGACATGTGTTCATCGATTTCTAGTCATAATATTTTAATAAAAAGTATTAAACATTTTATAATTTAACTCAATTATTAATGACAAAATAATAACCTTAAGTTGAGTTCATTTCCCACATTAATACCCTACCAGTTCAAGTTGTTGAGTGGATCTCCACTGTTTGATCTCCATCTAACTCTGTCATGTGTCCTGCAAAAGAATCAAAATTGAATTACCCCACATGAAAAAATGATTTTTGGATACAACTATATAAACTCCATTTGGTATATGTTTTAAAACCCTTGACAAGCAAAACTATATCCATTACACCTTAACTGCATTTGTGAGCCACCAATGTGCCATCTTTGTACCAAGATCATATCGCACTTGCACCCATGTTTCCATGCTGGCTTTGTGGGTAGCCATGTCACCTGTTGTCATTGGCCGCAAACCCTTCGTGTCCCAAGTCCATATCACACTTTGCACCTGTTGGATGTCATTTAACTATTTGAAATGTTTAAGTTAATACATAAGAATTCACATTGTGCTTTTATATCCAAATTCATTGGTTATATTGCAGAGAGTAAAGATATAACATAGATTCATTTTATTTCAAATAAATGGTGATAACTTTAAAACCATAAGGTGCATGGAATTTTTTAAGCCAAATTCCTTTATTAAAGGCTATTATTGACTCCATCCTTTAAGTTGTTTTTAATGAAGGGAAAAAATTTTGTGATATATATTGAACCATATTGTGATTATTATTTATATTCAAAAAAAAATTCCCCATGAAATATATTGAGTGATTACTTCTCATTGAATATCATAGAATGTCTATGTGGATGAAATTATTTAAATACATGTGAGTGTTTGGATTAACTCAATAAAAATAATTAAAGTTGAATCTAATAAGCTATGGGGGCCAACTAGGTGAATGCTTTAGGATCTAAACAAGATAAAACTTTGTGGGCCAAATTGAAGGAGGTCAAACTTCTTCATTCCGGTTAGGAATTTGGGTCAAGGAAACCAGAGATTTGTTAATTTCTTTTATTTTTTTGTAAGATTTTTCAAAACTTAGTTTCAAGCATTTTCTTGGAGGGGCATTCACACCAACTTGGTTAGGACTCGTCATCACCTTAAGTTGGAAATCCCCAAATAACATTAGGGACCACCCTAATCTGTCTAAAAAATAACTGACTGTCACCATCTCTCTCTCTCTCTCTCTCTCTCTCTCTCCATCCCAACCATCATTTCACCATTATAATCATTGGTGATCCCTTAACTAACAATTTCACCAAGTAGCTGTTCTATGAAAATTCTCTGAGAAAATTTTGCATGCATTCATCCATTGCGTAATCTGAAGGATTTTTTGTTCCTAAAATTTTAATTAAACTCTAGATATTTAGAAAATTTATTAATGCATCAATGTCTTGGAAAATTTTTTACCAAATATATATCCCAGGTAAAACACTAATAATTTTATTCATTTTTCTATTATGTATTTGGAAGTTATAACTTGATCACTTTTACCTTGCCACCTGACTCGTTATTATTCTTGAAGGTTATATTTCTTATAAATACACTTTGGTGAACATGAGTAATAACCTATGAATATTTTATAATTTAAATATGTATAAATGATGGGAGATTGTCCACTCACTTTTTAGCATCATATGTAAAAACATCAGTATGAGTTATCACAAACTATATTTGATGAATTGTATGTGGTCTTCAAGTCAATCACACTGTAATACCATATTTAGATTCATTTAAATAATTTTTCTCTTAATTATAAAAATTATAAGGAATTCCTTGAATATGGTAAATGTGAAAGTCAATTAGGGTTTGACAGTCTCGGTTTGACAGTGCAGATCCAGTTCGTACTTTTATCAAGGACCTAAACCTTACCTAACGATAGGTCTGGTTCCGATCCGGTCCCTGGCCGGTCTTGGGCCGGTCCCAGTCCGGTGCCGATCCAGTCATGTTGACCAGTCAAAGTCAAAGAGCAAAAAGTCAAGATAAAAAAGGTACGGACTTCTCATCAAATAGAAAATTTATTGCAAAGTCATCTATAAAGTCCATCTTGAAAAATGAAAAGAAGAATAAAATAAAAATAGAAAAGAAAATGGAGATTGAAAGAAGACTAATTGAACAATAAAAGAAGAATTAAAGAAGAATAAAGGAAGATGAAAAGAAAGAATGTAAAAGTTGAAGAAGATAAAATGGTTAGAGCTTTGTTACTTAGAAAGGAAGGGATACATGCCCTTATATAGGGCTGAGAGAGAGTATTAGAGATTTATCCATGTGGGATTAAGAGAGGGAACCCTTAGTGGGCTAGGGGATGTAGGCCATATAGGCCTATATGGGTAGGCCCTTATCGGGCCTACAGAGTATACTCCAACAGTAAAGAAACATAATGAGAAAGAATAAAAAGGAAAATGGTAGGAAAAAGATAACGAAGAAGAAAAAGTAAAAAAAATACCAGAAAAGGAGAAGAATAATAATAAATTAAGAAGAAAAAAGATAGAAAGAAGAAGAATAATAGTAAAAAAAGAAGAAAAGAAGATGGAAAGAAGAAGAAGAAAATAATAATAAAAAAGAGGATAAAAATAAAATAAAATAAGAACGGATGATTAAAAGAAGTGTAAAATAACGAGAGATGAAGACTACAAGAAATGGAGAAAACTTGACAGAGTAGAGTATAGAGTGATAGGGATAGAGAAAGAAACGAGTAAGCTGAGCATAGCTTGAAATACAATGAAGAAAACTTGACAGAGTTGGAGGAGAGAAAGAAAATAGGATAAAAGAAACATTCTTGAGATTGAGAGCTAGAAATAGGGACTCAAAGGGAGAAGAGAATGAGAGAGAGAGAGAGCGAGAATGGGAGAGAGGGAGAGTGAAAAAGAGATAGCGTGAGAGAGAGAGAGAGCGTGCAAGAGAGAGAGCATGCGAGAGAGAATGTGAGAGAGTGTGTGTGTGTGTGTGAAAGAGAGAGACAGAGATAGCAGGAGATAGAGAGAGTATGAGAGAGAACACGAGAGAGAGAGCACGAGAGAGAAAACAAGAGAGGGAGGGAGAGAGAAAGTGAGAAAGCCAGAGGGAGAGGGGGGGAACACGATCCGTGGGCTTGACCAGTGAAGTGGGGAGAGGGGAGCACAATTAGGGGGAAGTGAGGATCACGAATATAATATTTTATAATTTATTATTTAATCCGGTCGCGGTCTGGTTTGACCACCAGACCGGTTCTGCCGTGACCAACTGGTCCACCCCAAAATGGTGGACTAGCAGTTCTGGTTCAGTCAGGTCCAATCTGTCCCCAGTCCAAAATGTCAAGCCCTAGTGATAAATATTCTTTAAAATTGTATTCTAAACATTGAAATATCCAAAAATTATAGTACTATCAAATGTTACTTACATGATAAGTATGGCTCATCTTGTGGCCATTGTTAATTAATCATAAGGTGATGTGGCAGTGCATTGCATGTACTGCATCACTACTTTCTCTTTTATTTTCTTTTTATTAAATGACACTATGACACATGTCATTTGAAACAGAAAAGACAGGATTCCTAATGAGTGTGTGATGTAGTAAGATATTTTTGCGTGCCACTCCACCTTTTAAACAATTGTTGATTTAATGTGCATGACACATGTACCTCTACAAAGTATGACTTTTCAAGCATTAAATGCAGATTTTTTTTATTATTTCTTCTCTCAATCTTCGAATCAAAGTCATCATGATTTAAATATGATATTTTTCTATTGGTCCATGTCAACCCTGTGAAGAAAAAATATAAAATGTATTTTCCAATGATTGGCCATTTTGGCATCCTGATTTGTGATGCCATAACAGCACCTCTTGTAATAATTAATTGTACTATTATTGTGATGCCAATCAATTAGATGCCATAATCATCCAATCTTGATTGGTTGCCATTCGATTAGATCGAATGATGATACATGGCAAGGCCCAATTTTAAGACTGGAAATACATTAATTAATGTTTATAATGTAAATCCTATGTCATAAAAATATAATAAATGTACACTCTTCCTTGGAAAATTAATATCCCCATAAATGGAAGGTCAAAGAATTCATAAAAATAAAATTTGAATCACAAAATTAAATTATATAAGATTATGACTTTAGAAAAATCCTGAAAATACCATTAGATCAACAAAAATCATAATTTCACTCTAAAATAGATTTTATATTTTTAAGTTGATAACACGCTTATATTATTTTCATGCATAAAAATATATAATTGCATAGAAATAACCCAATAATTTGTGTGTTAACCACCATTAAGGTAGAGACACTAAGGATGGATTGAAGGTGCCCTTTAGGAAAAGAGTTAAGATAATTGATCTGTTTGAATGCCTAAATGGTATTATACCTTATTCTCAATCAGGTTTATTCATTTTACTGTAAGACATGATACCGGTGGTAAGTTTATACCTAATAAATTGAGTCTATTATTTGTAATAATATGATAAATTTAATAAAAATATGATTGTTATTATTTTAATCGTCATAATCAATCAGACAACATGCTCTTAACTATATAAATGATATTATTAAAATTCACTAAAAGTTCATGTTTTATGAGTTATTTATTTTTATTGAGATTAAATAAAATATTTGACACTATATCATGCGTTTGCAACCTAAGTTTTGGATCTTCTTCAAAGTCACATGATCATCTTAAATTAAATTTTAAATTAACCTTGTTTGACTTCTTATAGGTCAGAAATATTTATTATTGATGATTATTTTCAATATCTATCTTATTCACTCCATTTATATCATTTTTTTGAATTTTCAAATATCTTCTTCCTTTTGTAACTTTCCCCATCAGAAAATTCTGTAATAATATAATTTTCTGGAGAATTCCATGTAAATAGTTTGATATTTTATTCAGCATAATATTTTTTCCCAAAGTCTATACAATCTACTTGACGTATAATTGTGTTATTTAATCGATGATTGAAGAAATCACCGGCGAGTGAGAACAACCATGATAAATCAATCAGAAATACCATATTTGCTAAGATCAACTTATGGATATTATTCATTTTGCTTTATGAGTTTTCATTGAATATAAAAAAGATGTTCCTAAATTTAAGATGCATCCATAGGGTTTTCGAATGTATCATTTGGTCCAGGCATAGAGAAGATAGTTCAACTGAAATCTCAGGAGATCAAAGACATTGATCAAACATCAGTTGGAGAAAAACATGGAAAAGAGAACCAGATGTAAGAGCAGAGAGATGAAGGGGATATACATTTTCAGGGAAGTTAATTTTAAATACATATATCTTTCAGATACCTGATCTGTGGATTTGTAACCTCATATAATATAAAAAACTTGACGACAAATATTGATAAAGTTGACTGATATATATTTATCCAAGTACTTAAGTAACGTCATGTTGATTTCAGTTTAAGAAATACCTGTCTGGCTAGAGTATGAGTGACAATGTCAGTCGATTGAAATATTATTTGAATTAAAATAACATAACTAACAAACCTTCTTGAATAGAAAAGTTTAGACACCGATTCTTGTAATTCCTAGAAGGCTTTGGGGGTCAATACAGAAGAGGCTTCAGAGCTGACTTGGATGAGGTGGAAAAATGATCATTTACTGAAGAGTTTTTATTTTGTGGCATCCTTTGTCATACCCTTTTTCCCAAGTGTTTCGGCTTGGGGCCTCATGCAAACTCGAGCTAGGCCTTACACAACACATGACTAGACTAAACTCATTAAAAATAACTTTCCTATATAGAAATTATTTATGTCACCTTGGGAAAGAGTTTGTATGTGTTCCATTTTAACAATAATACAATTAACCCCCCCCTCCTCGTGTACACCATACCATAGCCACATAAACCAAGAAATATAATTGGAACTTTGTACAAAGCTTGAAGGAAATGGGGTGCGAAAGAAGTTGATGGAAAATTGGGGCATGAAAGAACAAGTGTTTAGACTGGATTTGCATATGTTAGTAGAGGGATGTGACCACTGAGCCCACTAACCTTGGGTTACCTCCTCGAAATAAATCATAAAATTCAACTATTGAAGCTCTAGATTATTGCCAAACCAGTAAGGAATGGAATGAGAAGGAATTGAGAAAAAGGACTGGGCACTTTAGTAAAAAGCCCAATATATAAGAACTCTCTTTGTACCTCTCTCTCTATACTCATTCCAAAATTCTCCAAAACAGAAGCTATCTATAGGAGAAAATCATTTTCAAAGATCTGATTGACACTCTTTGTTGAGTTTTTATTCATGAAGTTAATTGATTTTTTTATTTTGAATTCTTCCTTGCCTTTGTAGAGTGCTTGGTGCGGGAAGAATAGTTAGGTCCTTGGAAGATTTCTTCTTGACCCTAAGAAACTTATGTTTCTCTCAATATATTTAAAAAATACCAAGAATGAGTTTCCTTCCTTATCGTTTTCATGTTGTTCAATAAACATAAAACCTGATTTAATTGTCACCATCAAACACACCAGTTTCTCTGACCTCAACCTTTCATGCACTTAGTCGCATGCAACAGAGCTGCATATCAGTGCATAGCCACAATAAAGTATTGATTTTTTGGGCTTGATACCACCTACTAGTTTGCCATCTACCATGTTGTCGACATGTTAATTGTAGTGTGTTCTGAAATTCCCTAGTCCCAGCTTCCCATTTCCTTTCTCGGTACCATTTCTCTTATGTTAAGAAAATATTATACCTATTATCACTTATTCTAAATATATGAAGACATAAATTTTCTTTCTCCTTGAGGTTTCACTACTTCTATCTATAATTATTATAAAGTAATCAAGGTGAGAATGAGAAATTATTATAGAATAAGGATCAGTTAAAGCAACAGGTACATATTTTAAATTTGGATCAATTTATTGTCAAAGTTAAGCTTCCCCTCACACGAGTTTTTTAACTTTTGGCCCTTTGAGCTTATCTCGTCTTTGGATTCTCTTTTATTTTATTTTTATGAGTTATTAATAATGGGTTCCATATCCATCAGCCTATTTTGTATTCACAAAACAAGCTGGACCAAAAACTAGACAGATCATAATCATCAAACACACGGTCTTGCGATCTTTTTTTACTTATCATCTTCCTCATTGAATGATTCTTGATTTATTTATGTAATTTTGTATATTTTAATTTAGATTAAATGGATTAAGGTTATATGCTTCTATCATATATTTTATCAAAACAGAGCTATGTTGAAAGTGTTTTACCTGTTTTTGTATTAACATCAGATTTGCATCAGTCTACAACTGTGTAAGTTTCTTCCTACTTTATTCTGATTAAATAGAAACATAGAAAAGTACACTTTCTTATAGTATCTTAGTGATCTCCATTTAAAATTTACAAAACAATTGTGCTCTTTCATTTTTGTTTACAGCCGATGGATTATCATCTGATCAATATAATTTGTTTTTGCATACTCCCACACATTTCATTAGAATAAGATTTGTGTATGTGATATAATCTAGATCATTCTTAGGAAAACTGGACGCAGTAATAAAAAATGTTAGACTAGTGAAATAGTGTTCTGTGAAGAGATGGCTTAGTCTTGGGATTAGCACCGCACCACCAAAGTTCAATTTTAACATATGAAAATAAAAATTTTCTCTTGTTGTGGTCTTAATCAATGGGATAAGGACTGCGTCAATGATTCCTTGGCCATATTTGAGCTTATAACATACAAATATAGGGGCAAGATACTGTATATTACTCCCTAATTCTCATATGCTCATGCCAAAACAATTTTTTTTTTCTTAACCTCTTTTTTATCGTAAAACATCCAAGGAATCATTGGCTTGCGGTTTATTCCACCTGTGAGAAGTAAATTCAGGTAAACAAAATATTTCCCCAAAAACAATTTTTTTTTCTAAGAGCTAGGGAATAGCAAATGTCATTTGTAGCGTCATTTGTCATAGTGACAGATTTGTGACAGATGACATGCCGGGGATGATGATTTTTATCCATGTGATGGTGACACCTGACATGACGAAGCACCTGTGACAGATGATGAGGCAGGACGACCATCACAAAGAACAATTGTGGCAGAATTTTTAATGATATAAAAAGGGGAAAAAAGGAAAAAGAGATAGTAGGAGAGGGGGAGAGAGAGAGGGAGATCAAAAGAGGGAGAGAAGAAGAGATTGACTGATAAAGGGGGGCATTCGCAAGAGGGAGAGAGAGAGATTGACCAAGAGAGAGGGAGAGGGAGAGCCCAAGAGAGAGAGGATATTCGAAAGAGGGAGAAAGAGAGAGATTGTTCGAGAGAGAGGGAGAGGGACACAGAGAGAGGGAGATCAAAAGAGAGATATATATTAACTGAGAGAGAAGGAGAGGGACAGAGAGAGAGGGAGATCAAAAGAGAGATATATATTTGATAGGAGTTGTAGCGAAGGAGAGAGATTGAGAAGAAGAGGAAGAGGATCAGGATTGAGGAGGAAAATCCCATAAGAACAACAATACCCAAAGTTCGGTATATATAGGGGAAGAAAGCGGTAGTGCAATGAATGCTATTCTAACTGTGATGTTCGTCATCATGCTGTTGAGCATGACGACGGACCCAGGACGGCGTCTCTAATCCTGACGGCAGGTGTCCAGCACATTGGGAAGATGCGCCAGCCGTCTTCGAACTCTGGACTTGTGTCCCATCAGGGGACACAACACGGCTGTGGCGGCGTCCGTACGATTCGGTGGAGGCTCTGTTGATACGCAGTGCCGTGAGCCATATGAGATCCTAACTTCTATGGCCAGGTCATCATGACCACAAGAAGGCGGCATGTCATGATTATTGGACATTCTGACGGCATGTCCATCATAACACCAGAATGGTGGAGATGTCTGGCGGCGCGATTCTCTGACAGCTGCAAGTGTCCAGCATCCTGATTCTCTGACATTGACTGAGAGAGAGGGGGCATTCGCAAGAGGGAGAGAGAGAGACTGACCAAGAGAGAGGGATAGGGAGAGCCAAATAGAGAGAGGGCATTCGAAAGAGGGAGAAAGAGAGAGATTGTTCGAGAGTGAGGGAGAGGGACAAAGCGAGAGGGAGATAAAAAGATAGATATATATTAACCGAGAGAGGGAGAGGGACAGAGAGAGAGGGAGATCAAAAGAGAGATATAAATTAACCGAGAGAGAGGGAGATCAAAAGAGAGATATATATTAACTGAGAGAGAGGGAGATCAAAAGAGAGATATATATTAACTGAGAGAGAGGGAGAGGGACAAAGAGAGATATATTAACCGAGAGAGAGGGAGATCAAAAGAGAGAGATATATTAACCGAGAGAGAGGGAGATCAAAAGAGAGATTTATATTAGCCAAGAGAGAGTGAGAGGGATTGAATGAGAGAGAGGGGGAGAGAGATTGACCAAGAGAGAGGGAGATTCAAAGAGGAGAGCGAGAGAGGAGACTGAACGAGGGAAGGGGGGGCGTGGAGACAGAAAGAGAGAGAGGGATACTAACAAAGAGATGGAGTATGAAACGGAGAGAGAGGGAGTCGGAGACAAAGAGAGAAAGAGAGAGGGATACAGACAGAGAGAGGGAGTATGAAACGGAGGGAGAGAGGGGGTCCGAGACAGAGAGAGAGAGGGGAGTCCAAGAGAGACAGAGCGGAGTTTGAGAAGAGAGAGGGGGAGACATACAGAGAGGGAGTCCGAAAAGAGAGAGAGGGAGGGAAGCAGACAGAGAGCGGGAGATGGAGGGAGACGGACAGAGAGACGGAGTATGACACGGAAAGAGAAAGGGAGTCTGAGTTGGAGAGAGAGAGATATGGAGACAGACAAAGAGAGGAAGTCTAAGAGATGGAGAGAGAGAGGGAGATGGACAAAGAGAGGGAGTCTGAGAAGAGAGAGAAAGAGAGAGGAAGACATACAGAGAGAGTTAGTATGAGAGAGAGAGGGAGGGAGACAAATAGAGAGAGAGAGAGGGAGATGGTGGTGGGGAACAGCCAAGAAGTGGACGCTTGCCCTAATGTAGGGAATGGCTGTTCGATACATGATATCAGACATCCGATATCCGTAAAAAATCAGGACGATGTATGATACCGGATATCGGATATCGAACGGATATCGACAGTCATGTGTCAAAAAGATATCGGGACAGATCAAAGAGGCAAGGACGAGGCGGATATCAGATACAAGATATCGGCTTTCTATGGCCGGATAACGATATCAAATATCAGTACTGTATCAACCAATATACGATATTTGATTCAGCATCCGTCCCAATACTGTAATCCGATGTTGGTGTCGGGAAGGACGAACACTACCCTAATGGTTGGCATCATGACGCAGAGCAGAACATAATGAGCTTTTTAAAAAAATATTTACGGTTTTTATCTGAATTCAAAAATTCACAAGGGAAAATGCTATAAAAGCCCCTTACCTTGGTGTAGACATTGGTAAATTTTGAATAGAGAGACTCTTCATCTTCACTCTAGGTACTGCCTTTGGCTTAGCACTGCTTCCACTGCCTGTAGCCACTGTTGTGCCTAGCCAGCCGCCCGGAGGATGCCAGCATGTAGCTGGCACATGCTTGCCAGTAGTGAATATGTTGCTACACCTCCGCCCACACGCCGTTCGCCAGTAGCAAGAGCATCGACCCACAACCCTCACCCTCCACCATCTGCCGCTGTCTCCCCCTCGGCCTCTCTGTTGGCCCTCCGCCCATCACACAACTGCTGCCACATTTGCCCGTCCATCTCTAGACATCACAACCACCATCGCTCTCTACTTGCCCCCCCCATCCTGTATCAGACTGGCAAGAGCGCGGGCGCGTGCTGATGCCTTGTATGAGAGAGAGAGAGAGAGAGAGAGAGAGAGAGAGAGAGAGAGAGAGAGAGAGAGAGAGAGAGAGAGAGAGAGAGAGAGGGATGCTATCTGGTGATGGGACGAGGACAGGACAACAGCTAGAGTTACAGGTTACTAAATTTCTCAAAGTCATGTGCTTTGTGACAGGACATGAGATGTGATGAACTCAACGTAACGGTCTAATCCATCACTACTCGTCATCCGTTCCGTCACATCCGAGCCGTCACGTCCTGGATGTGCCGTTTCGTTCCCCACTCAGAGCTACTTATATTCTCTTCCCAGGCAAATCCTTAAAATGGGTTTAGGCCCAAAAGTCCCACTTTATCTACTCCACTATTTCTCTCTCTCTCTCCCTCAATTCGCGCCTCCTTCCATGTCCTTCTTCCCTCGTCTGCGCTCTCTTTCCGATCTCTCCTCTTCGTACTTGCGCGAATCTCCCTCTGCAACTCCTCTCGTAGCGTGGGTTTGCCGAAAGACTTGTATTTGGCGCACTTCAAAGCCCTTGGCCAAGTATTTCTTCATTGATTCGACGTTGCATCCACAAACTACGCTTTGTTATTCCGATTATCGACGTGGGCATTCGTCAAAATCTCGAATTTAGATCTGAATATCTGGAGAGTTTCTTTCTCTGCCGATTAACCTCCTTTTCGCCCTTCAGAGACTCCGCAGACGACGCTCATCAGGTCGGTCGCGCCTTTAATTTTTTCTTAAAATTTTCTTTTTTCTCCACGAAAATCTTGTTAATTTTTATTTTAAAGCTATATCATTTGAAAGATTTATCGTACCTTTACGATTCAAAAGTTGTGCATCTCAGGTTGGCATCTGCTCTGATAAAGTTTAAGCTTAACATATCGATTAAGTCGACTCTATGCTGTTGGATGAGATTTGGGAAGTGATGAATTGCACAGTTTTGGAGAAATCTCTTGATTAAGCCTTTCATTCTCGTGGGCTGACTTGTGAAGTATGCCTTGGTGTAAGCATTGCCAAGAGGTCTGCCCCACCGTGCGGGATGACGACCGAGGTTATGTGTAAGCCTTTCGTTCTTCTTCTCTTAACCTTCCTGCATCCATTTCTTCAAAAAAAGAAATAATCCAACATTCATTTTCAGGAGATCTTTTTATACAAATCAGTAATTAAGGAATCTGCGGATGATGATGAAGTCATAATCATCATCATGATCATTTCACATAGTAACCATCACAAGCGAGTGTGAGGGTGAAAATTTGTCATTGTCATCCGGGTTGCAGTCGAGTGATGATGATGATGATGATAATTTTCTCATCATAATCGTGGATCGTTGAGTGATGAGGATGATAATGGCTCTTAGTGTCCTCTCATCATCTTCATTAAAGAGTAGAAGGTTGACAGCTGGGACTGGGTCAAAGGCTGGTGATGGCGTCCATATTGGCCATAGATCAGTGGACAGGTGGGCATGGCAAGGCTGAAGCCAACAGAGAAGATGGCGTGGTTGGCTATGGTGTGGGAGGCACCAAAGCAGCAGTAGCAGAAGGCAGCCGCAGCTCGCAGAGGAGCAGATTTGTCCTTTCATCATTATCTTCATCATCTGCCGCAAGGATGCCAATGAAGATGATGATTTCACCATTGCATCCTCGTCACCGACGAGTGACTACTACAATTATGACTCTCTTGTCGTCATCATCGTCATCCTGCTATGGACATTTTTGACGAGGACAATGATTTTTTTTTTTTTAAATGACGAGAAGATGAAGGTTCTTCATCATGAACTTGATTGTCCTTATCATCCTGGGCCCAAATGAATGACAATAACAATAGAAACATTGTCATCCTGTCATGGACAAATGACGAGCACAACTCTTCGTCGTGGGATAATGAACTCTTCATTGTCTTCCCACCATTGTCATCAGGGATGTCAAATCCTAGTCAGTGCGATGTTTTTCTCGTTGTCATGTTCATTGCATTGTCATTGTCATCATCCTCGCATGGATGAATGATGGGATAGATGGCGCCCCCTCTTCATCCTCTCATTATTGTCATTTGGGAGGATAAACCCTAATCAGTATGTCATTCATTTCATTCTATGTCTCTTGGACGAATCTTTGATTTCATGATTTTTTATATCCCAGATGCTGTCAAGGTTGTGGACGTGTCTTAGATCAGGACATTTACCAAAGTGGTGTTACTTTTGTGAAAAGCAGCTCTGGTCAGGTACCTCAGTTGAAGTGTTTTCTCTTCAAGAAAGAAAAGTCTCAGTTGAAGTGTTAGTAGTGTAATATCTGCAATTTTTTCACGTTGTCTTGAGTATTACTGTCCTCTGGTTAGGTCTACTTAATTTTTTTGTTTCTATTTTCACTCAGAGCCAACTTGCTGGTACCTTTATCAAGAGTGTCCAGAGTGAGTATTCTTTGTCCCACGAGAGGACACTGATGAAAGGTAGATTGCACAGGGGTACTTTGTATATATTCTGCCTTACTTTGCCTAGTATTTATTTATTCATATATTCGTCTGTTTTTTATTTTTTATGTTTGTTTTCATTGAGGAATTCTCTAATGCTGCTTCTAGGATCGCTAACCTCAGTCAGGGGGCTGTTTGCTCTTTTGGTTTTAACATTGTTACCTGTAAATACTTGTAGCTCACCCTGAAGGAGGGAAAACAAGAAGTAATTCTTCCACCGTTTTTCTACCATTCCCTCTCCCAACATTTCTGATCGTCAATGCAGACCTACTCTAGGTATCTGATGAACACTTCAACAAAGCTTACAGAAGGCGTCGTTTCTGGAGGGTGGAAAACGATGCAGGGAGTGCGATTTGAATTCGTCCCAAGCACCTATAAATAAGACTGCGAGGGAGGAAGCAGTTACGACATCTTGTTTCAAGAATCCCAGGCAGCGGGCGGGAACTGGAGCAGTCGGAAGGAGCATTCCCCACGGCCAGAGGAAGATCGAGATCCGATCTTACCCCATTATCTTCTCTTCCCCTATCTTTCCATTCTCTTTTTTTCTCCGATCTACCTTATCCCATTTTGACTGGTGAGCGAATCGGGGAAAAACTCTATTGCTATAGTTGAAGCTATATCAGTATCTTTCATCAGAAGTCATCGAAGCAGCTTGTCAGGTGCTTGGATGATTAAAATATGATAATATGATGAAGAATAGAAAGGGGACACAAAAAAGGGATAATCTAGTGTTCATGTGAGTGAAGGCTCTCATCATTGTCATCAAGGACAAAATGATTAAGAGCCTTCCCTCACTCACAGGATTCCCCGTCCTTGATGACAATGATGAGAGGATGGCATGACCCACTCCCGAAGCAACATACCTTTATCCACTTACACCCACTGAGAGGGGCACTTGGGGGTGGATAGGCACATCCTTTTCTGTCTGGGATGCTTACGCAAGGCTCAGCCTCAGACACATAGTGGAAGAAGCGAGGATCATCTGCTAGTGTTGCACCATATGGAAACAAAAGATATCCCTTTAGGTGAGATTCTTTTGTTGGTTGTTCCTTCAATAAAGAGGGGTGACAAAGGTAGTCAGGAAGATGTGGCTCCTGGAAGCATCAGCAGAATATGTTATGTGCGCAAAGTGGCGGAGAAGACTGCACCCATCTCTTCTTCAAATGCTCGTTTGCCCAAATAGTGTGAATCCACCAGCCAACCACAAGGTGGACGTATCCTCAGAGGAGACCTTCTGGTGATGACAATGGCCAAAAAAATTATTTGATATTTTTTCCCTCAAAGACTGACTCTCCCTGTCTCATCAGCTGTCTGCATGCAGGATGACGATGATGACCTTATCATCGTCATTCATATGAATCTAGGATGGTAATGATGCTCTGGTGGATTACATCTGCGTTGATGAAATCATCAGTTCCTGTATCCCAACCCTGGGGAGTATGTGACACATTTCTCACACGAAAATATCAGAGAGAGCCCAAAGACAGCGAAAGTTAGTTATCGGCACACGTGGGGCCCACATGTGAGAGACCCTTTAAAGAAGCAAGCTGAGCAAGAAAAGGAGGTTGTTTTACACGATCAGGACGGTCGCAGAGACCGGAGGCTGGAGCAGTGGGCGTATGTGGCTGGAGGGGAGAAGATCAACCTGGAGGGACATCCTTCTCCATCTATCTGCTCATCGTTTTCTTCTTCTGTTCGATGTGACATTGATACTATTCATTTTTTTTCGATTCCCTATTGATCACGCCCTAGAGGATTTGCAATTCAAGATTTGTTCAAGGTTGTGGTTAGACTTCGATACACTGTTGTGTATCAGTATGATCATTATAATTCTTTTGAATTTTGCATACATATTTTTTTTTGAAGAAAATAGGGCAGACCACCCGAAACCGGTGGCCCACCTGATACTATTAAAAAAACAAAATCATGTACACATCATTTACAGATTGACCACACATCCTGCTTTTATCCCCCTACCCCCCAAAAAGATATTAGTGCCCCAACGTCAGATATGGCACTCTCGACTGAAGCCTTTCCTCCCTTGAACACTACTTCGTTTCGGTGCAACCATACTGCCCACAGTATTGCGAGAATTCTCCCCCACTCCATTCTGCTCCGGTATCCACCCGTCGTGACTGATGCCCAAAAATCGTCGTCCGAGGAGATATTCACCCCTAAAATCTGTTGCGAGGCCCATACTCCTTGAGCTAGGTGACATGTGAAGAAAAGGTGTGAGCAGTCTTCCTCGCCCCTAGCGCGCAAGGGGCAGTCGACGGGCTCTGCTGGTGCCCATCTCCGCCGATAGACCCGGGTGACGAGTTTTTGTCTCCTCAACAACCAGCCAAAAATTCTCACTTTAAGAGGGATCTTTAGTTTCAGCATTATGTGACATGCCTGCCTGACTTCTGGGTCATCTCTCGCCACCCCTCAAATCTTCAAGTATGCATCCTTCGCCGTGAAAGGTGGCCCCTGCCATACCCATCCGTCTCAATAATCTGCTGAAGGACTGAAAGGTAGGAGGATCTCCTGCATTCCCAACAACTCCTCAAACCGAAGATCTGATAATGTCTCAGAAAGGGTTGGGACCCAAGCCCTGTCCCAACATTCGCTGACCGTGGCAGTTGGGTTCCTTGCTAGAGCAAATAGTCTGGGAAATTTCAACTTCAAGGGGCCTTGTTTGGACCAGTTATCTTGCCAGAACAGAAAGCCTTCTCCATCACCCAGTTTGGCATCAAATAATTCACGAATGTGAGGGATGATTTGACGCAGGCTGCTCCAAAAAGGGGACTCCCCCCTTCTTCTCACCCATCGCCTTTCCCAATCCATATCATGGCCATACATGTCTCTTAGGACATTGAAAACCAGACCCTCCGCAGGTGTCATAACTCGTTCGACCCATTTAGCCAGCAATGCCGAATTCATGGATTCCAAGTGGAGAACCCCCAGCCCTCCTTGTTTTAGAGGTCTACAGACCACATCCCACGCTACTAGGGGTATCCCCCTAGGATCCCCCTCTCCCCCACCTCCCCAAAAGAACCGCCTCATTAATCCCTCTTGCCGCTTTGTCACAACTGCCGGTGCTTTATATACTGACAAGAAGAATATAGGGATCGCTGAGAGCACCGACCTCAAAAGTACTAGGCGACCCCCTTGGGATAACACCTTGTTCTGCCAGCCCTCCAACCTGCGCTCCACCTTGTCAATCACTGGCTGCCAGTCTGCAGCTAGGAGGCGTCTCCTTGTCAGCGGAAGACCCAAATACTTCATTGGTAGCGAACCTCGGGGTGTGCTTAGCGCATTAGCGCATTGGATCTCCTCCTCCAACGACAGGCCGAATCCCACAAAGGCTGACTTTTCTCTGTTGAGACGCAACCCCGAGAAATCAGCAAATAATTCTAACATGGATGATATGATGTGAGCTTCTGTCGCAGCTCCTTCCATGAAGAATGTTGTGTCATCCACATATTGGAGTAGTGGAATACCCCTGGGGTAGCTCGCCGTGTGAAAGCCGCGCAGTACGTCGTGTTCGCACGCCTTAAGGGTACATGTGGCCAAAGTGTCTACTGCAAGGACAAACAATAATGGGGCTAATGGGCAACCTTGTCTGACTCCTCTCTGTGGGCGGATCCATCCTCCTGCCCGGCATTGACCAAGACTGAGAAAGAGTGGGGCGTAATGCAACGTCGCACCCATGCCACCCAGTCCTCGGGAAATCCTCGCTTTTGCATGACGTACCATAGAAATTTCCAATCGAGTGAATCATAGGCTTTTGCAAAATCCACCTTCCAAATAAATCCCTTCGTCCCGTTTCTTTTCCAAGCTGAAATGATCTCCCCCGCCACCACCGCACTGTCTTGCAATTGTCTTCCCGGAATGAAGGCCGATTGAAAGGGTCCGATTAGGCCCCCAATCTCCCCTCCCAACCTGTTAGCCAACACCTTGGCGATGATGAGATAGATAGAATTAGACGGAGCAATGGGTCGGAAGTCGCCCACATTCACCGCTCCCGAGCACTTGGGCAACAGAAACAAATGTGACCGATTCAGTCTTTTCATGCCAAAGTTACCCATCCGGAACTCGTCCAATGTATCCATCACATCTGAGCCTACAACATCCCAGAATTCGCTGAAGAAGAAGACTGGGAGTCCATCAGGGCCGGGGGCTCCTTCTCTATTCAAACCTTGGATCTCATTTCGTACCTCTTCCACGAAAAAAGGCTTCACTAGCTCAGCTTGTTGTGCATGTGATAACCGAGATACGCTTCTACCTTCCCATCTCCACTGGTTGCGAGCCCCCCCGTTTGGTGACTGTTCTGAAGTGATTTGCTAGTGCTTCTCCCACCCCTTGTGCCCCCACAACTTCATGGTTTCCCACTTTCACACGTGTTATATAATTCGACCTTCTCCTTCCATTCATCACCATATGGAAGAACCGTGTGTTGGTATCCCCCTCCTTCAGCCAAAGCTGCCGCGACCGCTGCCTCCAATCCATTTCAAACTTCTTATCCTCTTCCTCCACTACCTCTCTGCATGTTTTTCTTTCCTTGAGTTCGGAGTCGACCAAACATCTTGTATCTTCAATGGAGTCCAACTGTTGGACTCGTGAAAGGGCTTCATCTCTTCGTTGGCGTCTTCCCTCTCGGATCTTTTTTTTCACCCCGATGAGGTGTTGTCTTAGACCTGCCAATTTGGTGGCCAGCCTCATCGTGGCTGTGCCCTGTACTGATTGACTTGTCCACCATGTTATCACTTCTTCTTTGAATCCCTTCTCACGTAGCCACGATCGATCCAACTTAAAATAGGTGGATCTGTTTTGGCCAATATTAGCTTGCCAGATAATTGGAGCGTGATTGGATAATGGTCTTGGAACTGCTCGTACATCTGCCAATGGATACTCTTCCAATAGGTCCACCGAGCAAAGGAATCTGTCCAGGCGAGAAAATGCTGTAGGGCCTCTCGTACTTCGCCTGGTGTAGTTACAATTTTTCGGTCCCATTTCGTGTAACCCCGTCTCGGATATGAAAGTCCAGAAAGCCTCTGACCCTGGATACTGCCCTCCCATCCCATTCGGTCTATCACTTGACTCTAATGTCACGTTGAAATTGCCTCCAAATAGCAATGGTATCCCGTGAAAGAGGGAGACTACACTTTCCAGCTCCTCCCATAACCTGTGTCGATGGGCTGCAATAACAGGGCCGTAAACCGATGCCACCATGCATTGAAAACCATCGCTCCTTCTCTTCATTTTAACTGCTGCTACATACTGTCCCGTCCATGACCCCTCTTTAGCAAAGGTCGTCGTATTCCATGCCACCAATAGGCCCCCGGATCTAACTGTGGCGCTCACGGCCACAAAGCCCTCGAGAAAGCCTCGTCCCACCAAGTTCCATTCTTTCGTTTCACACCTCTCCAACAATTTTTTTTTTTTTTGCATACATTAATTGCCTATCATTATTCTGATGAGTTTTTCTTTTCTTTGTTATTATACTAATTACCAGTGGTTGTTTCTTATTGTTTTCCATGTGATACATCTCCATAGGAAGGGACGAAATCAGAGGAATCGTGTATAATCTTTCAGTCGCTGGTGGTGATTCGATCATCAATCAAGCTCATGCTTTTTATAAAGTATTCTGCTATTTCTCTATTTTTCGTGCCTCATAAATTATCATTTATTGAACATCTAATAGATGATCATTATTATATATTTTCTTTGTTCCATAAAGATGGCTGTCGAGCGAAACTTCACCAGAGGGCGGTCAACATCACAGGTTGCTGCTGCTTGCCTATATATTGCTTGTCGGTAATATCTTTGACCTTCTTCATGCTCTTCCCTTCCTGTATAGCTCCTAAATTCGTGTTAACTAGCGTCTTCCATTATTATGTTAAAACCCCTGTTGTCTGCTTTTATATTTCTTTGAACCTTTTTATGTTATTTATTTGTAAAGTGCCCTTTAATGAGCCCATTACTCATGAGACTACTTAAGGGCAGTTTCTGGGCCTGGCCCATTTACAAATGTAACTTCTATTTTTTGAGGTCATTATGAGTTAATGAAATAGTCTTCTTTTATCTTACAAACCGTAGCCGTCAAGTGTTATTAGGGTGGAAGAATTGTGTCAGATTTTCTGCCTGTTCTTGCTATTTGAGTCGCTTAATAAATCCTAGGAGAGGCCTCTCACTAACAAATTTCCCAATGTTCTCTTATCAATTTTCGTTAATCTTCAGTTACTTATACTCATTTTAAAGCTGCTTCAAGAAACCAGAAGGCAGGTTATGAGTTTCAAATAATTTCTTTAGTGTAGAAAAAAAACACACCAACAGACTAATAATAAATTTACTGAAATCCGGCATATTGATAGCTATGGATTTGCACACACATGAATTTGGGCCGTCATGAACTGAAAAGATATCCCGTTTTGGTCTAGTTTTTCTTCTATTCTCATGCCGTATATATAATAATTCTGATCTTTGCTGGACTTGTGGCTTTATAAGAGGTATTTCACTTCTTAAAAAAAAGATCTCGGTTCTAGTACTCTAAAAAAGGTTTTAGAGTGAAACGAATCTGCATCCTTGGAGTGAATATTATGATACGAATCTATCACAGTTACGGTATCAACTCCAAGAAAAGAGACAAGCCTGATTTGCCTATGGATAATCAGTCTCCTTCTGCAGGTCTGGTTCTTCTCAGCAGGCCCTCCGCGCTCTGACAGAGATCCTCAAATCCAGAATGTTCCCGTCCCACCTGTACTCTAGCCGAATGTAGCCCTGCTGCAAGACAACCATCGACCTCCCTGGTTCTTGAATCATGGCAGAAAAGCCACCTCCCCTCTCCTGTTCAATTGCCTTATATCCTTTCTTTAATTCTTCCTTACTGTGCCTGTCTTGACCCTTCTTAATAGGCCTGTTCTGTGCCTTTTATTCCTGAATCTTCACGTGTCATCCCCCATGCGCGACCTTTCTTTTCTCCATTGCTCAGTTAGGGTCATCCACTGCTGGACCCTCATGTTGACCCACATCGACCACTGCCTTCTTGTTACACGCCTCTTTCTTACTCAGTGTATCAGACCGCATCATATTCATGAAGAAAAGTTGTGCAATTTCCCCTGTTTTCAAAATAAAATAATTCAATTCTGTGCCACATTTATGGAAAACTTTCATCGTCAATATGAAGTTTGTTTCCCTGTGTTAGTGGGATGCTAACCAGAGAATGTATAACTTTTAGTTTTCTTTATCCGAGAATTTTTAACTATGGATTTCCATTTATAAATATCTCCTATCCATCAACTAATCGTTGGTTTCTAATACGGAGTTAAGGCAAAGCTTGCTCCATGGCTGTTCTTACTTAAAATCTCTGAATATTAAATGAAAATTCCACATTTATCCGGCACTCTGATACAGTACGTTAAAAGATTATTGACGAACTTCATTTCTCATTGCAGGCAAAATATGAAGCCGTACCTTCTCATTGATTTTTCAGATTACCTAAGAATAAATGTGTATGACCCTAGCCCCTAGTGAACCTTTATGTTTCTTAACCATGAGAAAATTTTATGTTTCTGAGAATGTTTTGTTTTTGTAGATATGTTTTAGGTGCTGTATTCTTGCAGCTTTGCCAGCTTCTTCGACTCGAGGAACATCCTATCGTCCAAAAACCTGTAGATCCTAGTCTTTTTATTCATAGATTTGCGGAACGTAAGTTTTTTTATGAATGCCTGGACATTTGTTTCTATTTTAGGGGATATAGTGTACTCATCATTTCTCATGCTTAAGAAACGTTCATAACTTAAAAAATGTTGATTCTATTGTTTCTTTCTCATATTTAAAATATTTTTGAGTTTATTTGAAAAGGTTCTGGAGGTCGCACTTGTCAATGGTTTTTTTGGTAGATATTTTTCTCGTTTCACAGTTGAATCGCTTCAAGTACTAACTTCTATGTTTGCTGGTTTTATGTTTTATTACATATCGGTCTATAATAACTTACGACTTACATGTAGTAATGGGAATAAAAATCATAGAAAGAATATTTTCTCATTTTTGGTTAAAAGTTTTCATGATGTGTATTATGCCTGGTATTACTCCACTGGCCTCTTCATCCCTGAAAATCAAAAGATAGCTCTTTGAGCGCTCTCCCTCATTCTACCTTTTTTTCCTTTTCAAAGATACAAAGCAAAACATGCCAATCATTGTTCGCACCATTTATTGTAATGATTTACGCAGTTGGCCATGAATTTTTTGCATATATGATGAAGCAAGTTATTTTTTACTTATGCCAAAATAATATTTTCTACTGCATTGTTTCGTAAAAAACGTTTTCTATGGTTTATTGCTTATTTTTGGGGCAATCTCTTGGGAATCCATTAATATGCATTGACAACGTGTATGATTGTTTTATAGGTCTGTTGGGTGAAAAGAACTCCGATGTAATTAGAATTGCTTTGACTATCATTGGTAGCATGAAGAGAGACTGGTTGCAGGCAAGCTTTTAAGTACACTTTCTCGTGTTCTTATTTCTCATAATAAACTTATCTTTCTGGTTGCTGTTCATGCACCTCACATCTATTTCATGGATTTATAGACAGGTAGGAAGCCAAGTGGACTTTGTGGTGCAGCATTATACATTGCAGCTCTTTCCCAGGGCCTCAAGTATTCGAAATCAGATGTGGTACTTAGTTATGCTCTCTCTTATTATTTTGTTGTTTTACCTCTGAAGGTTTTCTCCACTCACCAGATGATGAAAAACTGTTAGACAGCGTCCAAATTATTTTCTTTAATTTAAGTCACACTCTCTCGTTTTTTATTTCTTTTACCCCTGTCATGTATTTGTAAGTATGTCAATAAGAAGATCCATTTTATCTTCTGTCTCTCTGAAGGTCTGTGATGAGGGGGAGAGGGAGAGAGAGAGAGGAGAGGAGAAAGGAGAAAGAAATGAGAAAAGATAATAACGGAAAATGAGACACAATTCACTCTTCTTGGATGCCCTCCTAAAGGGAGGTCTGCTCTATTTATAGGGAAAGCATGTCAGCAAGCAAATGACAAAAATATCCCGAAAATACAACGGGGATCATATCAGTCTGGTACTGGGTTATGTCCATTATCCTGTAATCTGTAGTTATACAAGTCATCCTAAAGTATTGAGATCCATTTTTTCTGTGTAAGCCTAACCAAAGGGTGGCATGTGTCCGGGTCTGGGCTTCTGAGAATCCTGACAGAACTATATCAGATGTTTACATAAAAAAATTGTTGATTATAGATCTTGCTCTTATCTTTTGTCCTTTACTGTTTGTCTTCATTCCAGTACTTGGGCCACATTTTAGAGGTGGCCCATATTGTTTCTCTTTTATTAGATGTGGACCACAGTTTTAAGTGGCCCACATGACTATGAATCACATTAATAAGTAGGGGCCACAAACTGTCTTATTGGCTGGTATATAAGCCAACCTGTTGTAATAGAAGAATGATCTTCGGCTCATCCAAACCCCAGCCGCCAGTCAACTATCTGCTGCCACCATAGAGAGGAGCATGAAAGGAGAAGACCAATACTTCAGTAGTTTTTAACAAAAATATGTCCTCAGTCTTTTTTGAGCTAAACATTTATTTTTATGACCATTCATGTAGATCTACCCTGAAATCCTGTTCTTATTTTAATGTTGATTACTGCCAATTTAATATTCTCAGGATTTTGACTCTGCTTCTTCCAAAGCCTTCATGTGTTGGTGACGTGCATCAGTTTGTCTGCCGTTCTCATATTTAAGATTAGTCCAATAATTCTCATGACTCATATTCAAGATCCGTCCAATAATTCTCATGACTCATTTATATTCACCTCGGATCTCATGTTTGCGTATCAACCAAATCTACGTGCCAACAATCAACACTTTAGTTTTAAAGTGTGTTGTCATCTCTTGTGTTTATCATAATTTGTTATGTTTCTGTTGCTCAATTTTATTACCATGTCGAGGGATCTTAGTTTTTTTGGAGTATATTCGATAGACCCCTCGTACTCAAACTAGTACTTAATTCAATCAATTGTTAGTGTAGAAAACTATTCATATCATTGTGAAACTTCTGCGAGCTTCAAGATTGGACAACAAAGATAATTACTTGTTATGTGGTCTGAAGAACAGTTTCTTTCCCGCTCAATCAACTGTTACTTTTTTTTGCCCTGGGATTGCATTATGGCATAAAACTTTAGTTGATATATTTCAGTAATGTGTTGTTTTAACAAGTATGATGCCGCAAGAGATTTCAATTCACAAACTTTTGCTGTAAATAATGGGAAAATATGTTGGATTCTGCATTTATATTTATCATCCGATTTTTGTGGCTTTGACATGATATTATGTGTCCAGACTTTTCTCATCCTGTTTTTGGGCTTTGAAATCCCTTGAGCGAATATGTATTTGCTCTTTATGTCGCATTAGAATGGAGGTCTTGAATCACGTATGGTTTGTCCAATATGATCTTGACTCTGACCATTGCCCTTGATCATTTTCTTCCTAAATCGAGAATATTTTGACATTAAATTATGCTGTAGATTTTCTCTGTGAAAAAAATTATTTGGCGTCGAACAGTTTTGATAGTAGAAAAATCGTTTTTGAAACCCTTGTCAGAGTTTGCCGCATTAATGATAGCTCATTCTAGTTTGCCGCATCTTTTAAGAATTTTCTTCTAACTTGCTGGTACGAATTCTTTGATAGTCTTATTTGGATGCTTCAATGGAGCATTTAATGTTTTTCAATATTTCAGGTAAACGTTGTTTACATCTGTGAAGCAACACTAACGAAGAGGCTGATTGAGTTTGAAAGTACCAAATCTGGAAGTTTGACGGTAAGACAACATGCTTTGGTTTGAACATCTTATCAGTCTTCCATCAATACTTGCTGAAAATATCTCACTTCAACTCGTGTGTGAAAAGATTAGATACATATATTTTGGGATCCTGATCTTATCAAAGATCGCAATCTTATTGTTCTGATTGACATATGAGCAGAGTGTGATCTTGGGGTAAACGATCAATTAAAATTTTTGATTGATCGGAAGAATAAAAGAAGAATAATAAGAAAATATGAACTCTCTCTCTCTCTCTCTCCCTCTATCTTTGTCCTCACAACCACACTCCTGCTCTCTCCCTCCTCTCCATTGAGAAACAGCTGCTGCATAAAGAGAGAGAGAGAGCAATGAGGCCTCACTGGTGGCAGCGCATGATTGAATGGGTCTGCTTGTTCTACGTCGTGGCCTACCAGATGATCTACCATCAATCAACCCTCTTGAGAGAATTTTTTTGGTCAGATCCAATGCGAGGATCTGCGTTCTTTGGCCGATCAGTTTTTTAACAGGAAAAATCCCGTTTTATCCAATCCCAGACCAGTACGTATAGTCTGCTATTACATTCCACGTTGTAATCTAGTACGGGAAAACAATTCCTAAAGACTTTATACCAGAAGAGACATGTCTAATGATCGGAAATTTGAGGAAGGCATTCCCATCCCTCGTGATTGTCTTTACCTCACCATGTCCTCAGGTGGCTTGTCTCCACTCGATCTTTACCTCCTCTGTTTGACCTTTCCTCTGACCATTCCCATTGTACTCTCCAACCTAGGAACATCTACACTTCTCATCTATCCTCCTTCAATATGAACCTACATCAAGGTTCATATCACAGTACATTAATTGTTTTCAAGTGATCTGATCTGACTACTTACATGTCATATTTTTCATACTTAGGTGATGGAAGTCCTTTCTTAGGTTAAATGTAATGATTAGGTAGAAATAAACTGAGTGCACATTCTCTTTTTATTTTACATCCGACCAGCTATGGATGCTCAGAAGTGCTTAAAAAGATTCAGCAAAAGAGAGATAAAAAATGTTCATGAAAAAAGATCTGACTAGTTGTTAACTCCTTTCTCACCCATGAGAGTACTCGAACGTTTTTTTCTCAAAATAGTATTTTACGAATTCTTGAGGCAATAAATAAAGCATAATTTTCTAGTTAAAATATCTCTTAACCTTATCATTTTTCTCAAGCTATTAGTGGCAGAAGTTCAAATACCTTCAGTGTTTCACTTTCGAAAATAAGAAACGGGTGTTCTTCCCTACTTTTCTAAAAAATGAAAATAAAAGAGGAGAGAGAAACTGGACCAAAGCCCAAATACAACAAATTCATACGAGGCATCCAGAAGTGGAGAAAGTAGAGTGGAATTTGGAGGGATGTCAAACCAAAGTGCTGTCGAGGGGTTCAATTGGTGCTGCTTCGTCACGTGCTCTCAGCGATATTCATCTTCTACCTCTTGGTGCTGAAACTCCTAGTGGGAGGCAGGAAGCGTCTGGAAGGTGCCATGAGAAAATTTCTATGAAAAATAGGATCGGAGGGGGAGAGGGGATGGGCCTCGTATCGTGGAATATAGTGTGCAGACTAGTTCATTTTTGGGGGATGGGAGTACTGAAATTGCAAAATTTCAACTTATAATTACTGGCCAAGTGGGTGTATAGACTCATGGGACTGGATACAGCTATGGCTACATGGGTTATGACGTGGCTCCAGTCCGAATGGCCTGCGCATTTTGGTAAAGTCTGAGGCAGATGTTTCCTCAAGTCCAGGATTTCTTCAAAGCCAAGCTGGAGGATGGCACAACATTCCGTTTTTGAATGGACTCATGGTCCAACCAAGGCACAACCGAGACGAAATTCCTGCGCCTGTTTGGCCCTGCACGGAGCCCCTATGCCATAGTTTGGGATTAGTTGGATGGGGCATGGACTCCATGCCTGGGCTATACCCTGTCCGACCAAAGAGTGGCAGACTATACAAGAATGCACCCTAATACACTAAAATCCTCTAGGAGCGACAGAGGACAGAGGACGGGTGGGAGGGGATGGGCGCATCCTTCTCTATTGGGGATGATTATGAGAAGCTCAGCCGCAAACTCATGGGGGAAGACTTGAGGATCCTCCGTGCACGTCACATCATATGGCAACAAAAGTCCCCCCTTAAGTTGAGATTTTTCTTTTGGCTGCTTCTTCAACGAAGACTAGTGATGAAGGTCATCGAGAAGAGATAGCTCCCAGAAGCTTCGGCGGAGTGTGCTATGTGCGCAGACCGTGATGAGGGCGACAGCTATCTCTTCTTTGAATGCTCATTTTCCTGAGTGGGATGGACCCATCAGCCAATCATGGCGGCAGACATCTCCTCAAAGGAGGCAGTTGGGAACTCTGAGTGGTGCACTCAGGGGGCTGAGGGGCAGGTTCAACCCTTCGTAGTGCTCAAGGCATTATGGCTGCACAGGAATGAAATCATCTTCAGCAAAAAGGAAGCATAGATGGATGCTGTGGTATCAGCAGCCGTGGGTGTTTCCTCTGCATGGTTTGAATGCATGTTACCAAGGTCCAGTACAGACTTTTAAACCTTATGTATACTTAATGATCATATATTTTTATCTCATCGGGAGGGTCATGGACTTTGTGTGATCTTCTCTATCCTTCTTAAGAAAAATGGTCTGAGGACAAAGGAGAACGGAGAGACAGTGTGATGGAATGAAAAATGATGCAGAGGATAAATGAAAAATTAGAGAAGGATATATTGATTAGCCGGATCAGCATTGCCACCAGATCTGGGTGGGGAATGCTTCCCATACTCCAACCTGTCGTTGCAGCAACCATTTCAAGAGCTTCAAATTCCCTTCTGGCTTACTCCCGCCTCTTATATGGGGCCCGTTTTATTCAATGGGAGCACATGCGTCCTTACATTGATCTGCCCTTCTTTCTGGCTTACTCCCGCCCTCTTATATAGGGCCCGTTTTATTCAATGGGAGCACATGCGTCCTTACATTGATCGGCCCTTCTTTGACCTCCTGTAGGTTCGGGAAAGACCTGCAAAAGAAACATGAAATCTTCCCTGTGTATTCACCAATCGCATCCATTACTTCTGTTTGTTCTCAAGTATAGTCTTTAACACAAGGATGTTTGGAAGTAAATTATTTATCTTTCTAATATTTCCTTAGATTTCATTTTTTTGGGTATCCAGATAGAGGAGTTTATTACAAAGGCAGATGAAGAAAGAGACATGGAAGTTCAACCCCCAATCACGGCAAAGAAGACATCAGAAATGAAGGAATTGCTCTGTGAGCATAAAGACAGGGGTGGGGTTCATTTTGCTCACGGTCTCTGCAAAGACTGTTATGATGAGGTTTTTTTATTTTAATTGATTTATTTTACTGTTATGATGAGGTTATCTCGATTTCATCAATGTTTATTATAATGTGCATTACTACCCTGGGCAGTTCATTGAAATTTCGGGGGGAATCCAGGGAGGTTCAGAGCCTCCAGCTTTCCAGCATGCTGAAAGAGAGAGGATGAAAAAAGTTGCAGCAGAAGGAAAGGTTTGACAATTCCATCTTTATGGTTTTCCTTTTTGAGGACCTTTAAATGGTGCATTGTCCTGCTTAATTTCAAACGACTTATGTAATGTTATTTAGGGTTTGTGAACAGTGACGATGTTGTCATCATCATCATCAACCATCCATACCGTCATGACCATTGTGAAGCATGGATGAGAATGGATGATGACGATGATGATGACAAACATTGCGTGTATGACTTGTTTTAAAAAAAAAACACTGAGTGGATGACAATGATAATGTTACAACTTCAGATGATGAGGAAATAACTAAATGCCAGAAAACTTAAGTCTTTTAAAAATTTAAAATGTTTAAATTGCATCCTTTCCTTCTCCTTTTTCTACTCTCCTCACTACTCTCTGGCTCTTGCTTTTGCTCTCTCTATTTTTCTCTTGCCTCCCGCTTTCGTTCCTCTCTCTGTATGTATCTCTTTAGTTCTCTTTATTACTTTTATATCTCTTTCAATAATCTCTCTGCTTTCTTTATCTCTCTCACTACTCTCACTCTCTCCACTCTTTCTCCTCTCTTTTTCTACCCTCGCCCCCCCCACTCTTTCTCCTCACTCTCTGTACCCTCGCTCTCTCCACTCTTTCTCCTCATCTTTCTGTACCCTCGCTCTCTCCGCTCTTTCTCCTCTTCTTTCTCTACCCTCGCTCTCTCCTCTCTCTTTCTGTACCGCCATCCCTCGACGTTTCCAAAAGGAGGTTTCATGACAGTCAAAAACCTGCCCTCCCACAAGGAGGCCTACATCTATTAAAAGGGCTTACGAGACAAGGGAATAAAGACAGATATTCATAAATGCCTCTAGGGGGCCTTAAGATGCAAGAGGGATTGTATTAGGTAGACATCACAATATGTTGTTTACGACTTGAATTAGGGGCATTCTTCCATTTGGTAATTTGGCCTTTGAAATCCAGTCTTCTCTGTAACATAGTGAAAGTAGAGTTATATTATTCAGAAACCTTTTTTGTTTTCAATCTTTAAGATACATAGCCCTAACTTAGTGCACATGCATGTTGATGAGTCCTTACTCCTGTTTTTCCAAATGTAGAACCAAAAGGCTTTGGGTAAGCTGGATTCAAATGCAGCTGAAGATCCTCTTCTCCCCAAGGCTTATGGAAATCCTGGTAGACCCTGACCGTTGATGTCAGAACTTGCTGCATGTGACAAGCTGTTAAAGTATTTGTTTGTGGTGATTTCAGGGCCTCAGTATGCCAGTAGATACAGTGAAAAAACTTGTAAGGATTCTGGTGCTGATACAATTGGAATTGCTGAAGAAGAAAGTCTCTCTGACATTGATGATTTTGAGGTACGGCCATAAACTTCTGCTATAAGAGAAGTACCATTGTTGTTCCTTCATTTTAGTGTTAAACGGAACAAACCAAGCTATATTTTCTTCATATCTCCCAGATAGACTTTTGGTTTGTCATCCGTCTATCTTAAAAATTGATCCAAATAAAGTGATAATCAAAATATGATTCAATGTTAATTTATAATGTGTTACTGAGATTTTTTTAGTCCTAATCAACCATATCGCTATATAGTATTCATTTAATTTACTGTTCATCTAAAATTTAATATTCGTGCTTATCTTTATTTTAATTGTAATTTTTTTCAGTTTTTCCAAATATCTTATTCAATATCTAACATCTTATATATTATAATGAATAAGAAAATATAGTCGGAGAAAACAGTAGTGGAAATGACCTCCATTTTGACCATATCCTTACTTCTCTACTGATCTTTGCCCTTTTGACAGGTTTCTGGTTATCTTCATAATGAGGAAGAGAAGGAGTTCAAAAAAATAATTTGGGAAAAGATGAACAAAGAGTTCATTGAGGTGATTGATCCAATCTCATAAATTTTGCCATCTCAGACTGCATTCAAGGTTTTCTTTGTGTTAATGTTGATTCATTCAGGAACAAGCTGCGAAGGAAGCAGCTGCTGCAGCTGCCAAGGAAGCTTATGAGGCAGCATTTGCCAATTGTTCGGACGAAGTACGTGCTGCTCAAGAACTTGCTATTGCAGCAGCGGAAGCAGCAGCAAGAACCAGGAAGGTAAATTTTATTTTCATATACTATTTAAGTAAATTTTGTCTCAGACTGTTAGAAAGTAGAATTCCAAGAGGTAGATCTAATACGAAGACGGAGGCGGGTCTTAGAGAATCCAACTGGATCCTCCCCTTTCTGGATGGCAGGTGCTCTCCTGCTGCTCAAGCCCTTGGTTGCTCTGCCACCGACTACTCCTGGAGCTTTCTTGAATTAATTTCTGATTGCTCCTTTGCTCCCACTCCGAATTTATTTATAAGTTTTCCAAACATGGTTAGACGCATGTGTCTGTAACTGATTGGTAGTGCGTTGATGCTTTCGTTGGTAGGATCTTGTGGAGAATATAGCACATCTCACTTTTCTTTCAAATGCATAGGGCAAAGCAAAAAATTGTAATGTAGCCCAATCAATAGTTGAATTTTTAAGATATAAATCTGATTTTGTTGTTAATACCAATGAGGTATCGGATTGGAATTCCGAGGTGAACTTTCTCGAACAATATTTCCAAAAGTAGAAATTTAGCAAGAATCCAGGAGAAACATACAAGGAATTACAGTACTTCAAAACCAGATGGAGATCTGAGATGGTGAAGTCTCTGATAGTGATACTGTCATGGTATCAGATTGGTCAATCCTGTCTTGTACGCCTGTCTTGGAGGAAGCGAATACCTTACCAATGTAGTTCTTCAACTAGACACAGAGGGAGAGAGTTGATGGAAGAGAAAATACAGGAGATGAGAATACAAAGAGCAACAAGAACTAGAAGGATTGAGAGATCCGTCCCTCTGGATGCAGGCTTCTCCTGCTCTCCAGCCTCTGCCTGTTTTGTCTGAACAAGAAATAACCACTTCTTGAACATCTCCCCTTCGGGTCTCCTGCTCCCTTTATTTATAGGATCCCTTCACACAAATGTCCTGGCTTCACTGGCGCTGCTGCGCTGACAATACCTTCTTGAAAAGAACATATCAGATTGTGATGAGAGAACAGGAAGGTAGAAGATAGAAGACGAGATCAAAGATTGACAAAAGACAGACAGTCCTCTCTGGTCGCAGGTGTCTTCTGCTTCCCAGCTCCAAGCTGAAGCTGTCCAATAAAAAGCCCCCTTCCAAAAAATAGAATAACCCCTGTCTCCGCTCTCTCTATCTCTTGTTTATTTATAGAGACCAGTTATTGTTCAAAAAAAAATTTATAGACACCAGTCACTGTAAAAGGGGTTCCCACATGCAACATGGCGTAAGTTAGATGTATCCCTCTAATCCGGTACAGGTTTCAAGGAAAATATCACTTACTGATTCTGGGGGCTGATTTAAGTACCGGGCTTACATTAAGGTGGCCCAGGGTCTGCTTAACTTAGTTGCTTATTCTCCTTATGGTAATAAGTAGCTTACAAACAATTTTTATGGGCCTCTTATAATACTTGGCCTATTGACATAGAAGTGAAAATTTAAGGGAAGTAGCAATAAAATCCTTTAAAAGACTTGTTGTAAAGATAGAAAAGGAGCACTCCCCCGGCCTACCAGGTTGAGCCCAGATAACCACTGGGCCTAGCACAGCCTAAGGGCCCAAATGCTCTCTCTCGGGGTTTTGCGATAAGTTTCATGTAATGGATGATTAGGGTTTCCTTATGAAGATTTTGGTTGTTTTAAAATACTCCTGCCTTCCAGGAAAGGAGACAAAAACGCGCGGAAGAGGCAAAGAATGCACCTCAACCACAAAATGCTGCTGAAGCAACTCGTCAAATGCTAAAGCGGAAGGTAATGTGTCTTTCTTTTTCATACAGTAAGAAGAGCACATGGTAATTAATAGCCTTGTGATTGTAACTTTTGATGTAATAATCAGTCTGAATCATTGATATAACATTGATTTATCAGTGAATGATAAAAAAGTATTTGAAAGAACTGAAAAGCAGATATCAGTAACAACAGATTTTATTATGGTACGCATAATGATTTTATATGAGTTTATTAGGCATTTAGCAGAGGGGACACGAGTGTGTAAAAGAAAAGACAAATTGATGAGTATAATCAATTCCAAAACCAAAAGAGTGATTGAGTTGCAAAAACTTTGCTTTATAAACTTGTTGATTAGAGGCTGTCAGTCGTAAGTGTTTCCCGTTTTTATTTATCCTTATTTCGTGTCCTTGTATCTTTATTTTTCGTTTTTCCTTATTTTCCCCTTGTATTTAGTCGTTATCCAATAGGTCCAATAATATTTGGGCCCACTTGTAAACCTATAAGTATGGGAAGAACTATGAAGAAAGTAAGTTGTTTTGTCTTCTTTGGAACTCTCTTTTGCCCAAAACCCTAGTTCCTGCTAAGCTTGCTGCCAGCTGAAGAAGAGGCAGATCAGGCCAGTGCCAGATGCATTGCATTGTGTCGTTATTTTTATGTAAATGGGCCACATGTTATAAGTTGTGCATATTGTTATGTTGTTATGACTCCAAGGTTATAAGTGTCCCACTTGATTGTGTTTCACATGAGATGTTCCAGGAATAAGTTGAGTGAGTGCAGTCCACCGATCTCTTTTATGGGCTTGGTATTTAATCCAGCATGGATGGAATAAAAGTTATCCTTTTTTTGCTTAGTCAAACCCTAGCTGTCACAGGACTTTGACAGTCAGAAGGGAGGGGGGAAGAGATCAAGTTATTTTAAAACAAAACTAACATCATTTAAGTCAACTTGCCTCCTGATTTTTCACACCTGTCCTATTCTTTTTAATTGTAACGTTCTTGAAGATCCTAGGGGGTGATTTTCTTTTGAATCTATTCTTCTCTTGTTTTCCTTAACGCTTTTTTATTTTTCTTAAGATTCTTTTTACCTGATTATTGACGAAAATAATGTTAATTTACTGCAGACTTTTAGCTCAAAGATAAATTATGCGGCACTGGACGCCCTGCTCTCTGTAAGCACTCTTCCATTTAGTTTGGGATTTTTCATTTTATGAAATGTTTTCTTGCTCCATTATTACATCAATGCTGATTAGTTATCTATTCCCTTGAAAAAATTAACAATTATTCGTGTTTCTATTGAAGATAATGGTCATTTACAGAAACCTATCTGAAAATACTCAAATGTATCTATGTTCAAAGAAGTGCTAAGTAGATATATTCACAATACTCTATTTAGAAGCACAAGATCACGTTGTTGTCAGAAATCCTCAAACACGTTTGAGGATTTCCCAGAGCCTCCAAAGCCCCCAAACACGAATTAGGGTTTATAAATAAACATCATAAGAGTTCAGTTAGAGTTGCCACTTTAAATACTGGGTCTTTTACATTGGGGGGCCAAAGTTCAATCACAATTGAGGCATTATTCTCTATGCGAGCGTCGTCGGAGGAATGATGCATTCGAAAAAAATTATTCTCTATGCGAGCGAATAAGTGAAAACTCATGTGAGTCACATAGGTCATTTATTCTCGAAGGGGACAGAATGCAATCTGAACAAAAGGGAACGGAGAGGTGAGCCACTTATAGAATGTGGCTCATTTACAGCTAAATGAGGTAAAATGGAGATTAAATTAGCAGAACTATCTAGCAATTATTTTCCATCGTCGAAAATCTATGTTTATTCTCTAAATATGTTATCCATTATTCTAGTATTGCCATATTTTGCAATACTTTCATGTTTGGAAATTTTTTAAATATCTAAAAGTATTTTCTGAAACCTGTGATGGTACAGTCGGATGAAGGGGGAGTGAAGAAGCAGCGGTCTGAAGCGGATGATGATAAGCAAGTCTTAAACAAAGAAGAGGATGGAAAGCATAAGCAGGATGACACTGTGACGGCTGACTACCAAGAGGAGCATGATATGGACCAGGAAGCATATGATGAAGAGGGCGATTATAATGCTGGTGATTATGATGGTGGATATAATGGTGTAGAGAATGAGGAATTTGAGTATGAATTTTACTGATAAAAATATTTTTTACTTGCTTGTAAATTAAAATTTTGCGATTAGAAAATTGTACCATATTAAAAAGTTTATCGAAGACCAAAGCATTTTACCTCCCCACATTAACATTCATGGCATTCAAGAATCCACTGGTATTAATTTACTGTTACAAAAGTACTCTGAGATTAATGATGGACTTGTGTTGTTTGCACTATCCTTGGTGTGGCTTGTCTATGTTAATATTTATTTATCAAATATTTTGTTGGCTGCTTTGAGTTTGACATAACATTCAGATTCTGATTTACTATTCAGCATGGTGATCAAAATTCATAACTGTCTCCACACAATTTAAGGTCTCTATAGAGGATATATTGTGAATCACCCAGTGATCAAAATTTTCATGAGCTCCTTTGAGTCTGATATCATTTCCTTCTCATGTACATTCAGCCTGTTAACTCTTTTATATCAGTCTGCACAGTGGGCAACTATTTAAACCCTCAATGATTAAAATATTAGTTAGCTGCTTTTAGTTTGACATTATTTTCTTCTGATGAACATTCAGCTCTATGACTCTTTTATATCAGTCTCCACACTATTTAAGGTTTTTCGTATTCATATTTATATATGTGCATCGTAAGTATGAAGAAGAATATAAAAGATTAGAGGTATATAAGCTTTGATATGTACATACCAGGTTAATTTCATGTATTTATAATTAACTAGTGTTTCTTCAGTCAATACGAATTTAGTTGGGAGACCTCCCATGCGTCTCACATCAGATCTCTCTTATAGAAGGGCCATTGGGGAAATTTTATGCAAATCATGTTGTACAATAGTGTAAAGTCTGATTCTACAAAATGTTTCGGTTCCTTGTGCAAAAATATTAGTGATATTCGTCCAGCACCTGCTGAAGCTGAATTATCAGGGTGTCTATCTCAGGAAATATCCTTCCACAAATTATCTTCCAGTTTACAAGGCACTATGGCTTCTTATTTGATAATAAGTTTGCCATAAATCATCAGCTCTGTTTGTACTATTGAGATGATGAGGCAAATGTCTATACAATTAGACAAAAAACACCAACAAGGTTTATCAGTGTAAGAGATATTGGCTAATGTTAAATGGCTCATTTTAAAACACAAGAACAATACAGTAAGATAAATTTGCCTTATTATTCATGAATAAACCCATTTTATTTGGCCTACATTTTTTGATGAATAATCAATGATTTTAATGTTACCTGAGCATAACATTATTGATCTCGCTTAATTGGTACACTATCAAGGGTTTAATAAGATGGATACAATGACTATACATTTTATGAACTCGAATTATAAATTCTTTGATGAACCTTTGAAAGTATGTTCCAAGGTTAAACTATTATGTATGAGCACAATATTAATGTGATAAATGTTTTGTGTACTGTGATCTATTGATCGTAAATAAACTAATCTGATGTCCCTCCAATTTGTGGTAGAAGATAAGAGTTACATATAAGTGTATATATATTATCACTTATGCATTTATCAAAGCTTATCATGGGTGAGTCAATTTGTACCTTACAGGCAAAACTTATTAGGATTTGGGTCACATGATCTGAGTCCTTGGAGAGATAAACACATTGATATTTCAAATATTTAAAATTCTCAAAGTACTTCAAACATGTCATGATGAAGAGAAAGACTTGATGAATCCTTTTTACCCTAGATAAAATGTTTCGTGTTTGTGGTGATTAATTTATAATTTTTAATCTATGAAATTCACACTCATGAGAAATCAAACTATCTTTTGAAAAAAGTATAGTTTTATAATAAATCTTGTTGTGATTAAACTTATATGTAAATGGTGTTGAAGTTGATTTAAGACTCTTGCTCATGGGCGGTTTCTAGGATTCTTAAAAGTGAGCATAATGTTCAGTAAGGTTCCAATCACCATATTGGTTTTCTAATATATTAAATGAAACGTTAGATATTTTATATCCCAGTGTGAATTTTTTCAAATATCAGTCACAGAATATCATGATCAGACTTTATTGTCGTCGTTAAAATTTTACCTTTGCTGTCTGGAAAAAAAATTCTACCTCTTGGCAGCTTACATCCCATAGACTTTCTATCTCTATAATTTGTTGGCATTGCTGACTTACCTATTCTCTCAACTCATTATTTTACAGACAACATTCTCTCATTTTTTGGTATTGTTGAGCCCACATTGGATGCAGGAGAATGAAATACAAACCTCTAACCCATCCTCAGCTATGGGATAGGATGAAATTCAAAATTTAAAGGCTTCTTGGAATGTGTTTAGGCCAATAAAATAAAATTCACAAAATAACTCCAACTCTACATGGGATTTAAAGGATATATTAAAATGCCAGATGATGCACTTGCATTCAATAAAAGATTAAGGGTCATACCTTGGAATCACACATTTGAGTTAGAGTAAACCTCAAAAGGCTTCTTAAAGAGATATTTCTATATTTAAATGAAAATATGGTTATGGTAGTAAAAAAAATAAGAAAAAAAATAGAAATAGGTATAAGATTTAAATAAGATATTAAAAATACTATATGGTGTGTTTTCCATCATTAAAATTTTAAGGTTCATACCTTATAATCAACCAAAATCAAGTAAAAATTTTACTAAAAAATTAACTGATCTCTAAGCATGTTAAAAATTAGTTGTCAGAAGCACTAGGTACCATTATAGTTAGTGGCCTACAAGGACTTATCCCTCTACCACCTCAAAGAAATCCTGAAATATTCGCCCTCCCCAAAACTTGAATTCCGTAGTTTTATGTATGATCTTCCATTTAAGTGTTGACTTCTAGTTTCTAATTATTGGATGGTATTTTAGAAAGGGATCATCAAACTTTGGTGGCCAGAGGTTGTGTACGTGGCGAATGAAAAATAGATGAGAGAACCAACCAGAAGACTCAAATATGGGCCAGCTAAAAGAGACGTATAAATATGAATTAAAGTACATACACAAATGGTGATTTTCATGTTTCTCTTGATGAAATTTCAAATTAATGAAAATGGACCACATTTTAATGACAAAGTGTATCCACTTTACATAAAATAAATACAATTATCTAGGTATTCAGGTTAGTGTATTATCAATTAGTTTGTATTTTACAAATAACTCCATCAAACATCAATAAATAACTTTAAAACATCAACTTTATCAGGAATAATAGGAAATTTAATACACATTGAGTGGAGTGTGATGATGCTTCCCATAATTTATCAACTGAAGGAGGGATTGATTGAATGGTGGAAATGAAATGAAGATGTAATTGGTGTGATAAAATAGATATTGACCCATTCAGAATCTCTATTATGAGTGAATTTTAACTTCACACAATCTACTCAATAGTATGAATCTGGAATTTAGTCTACTAAAAAATATAGTATTCTCATCACTAATTATGTCATAGTTAAATAACTTTTTTCTGTAATGCAAGACTAGTTAAATCATGAGCGCTAAACATAAAATTATGGGAAAAACCCATACCATTTTACCAGAAAGGTACTGTAGATTTATGTTAATAAAGGTACTGTAGATTTATACTGAGATATTTAATATAGTTGTTGGCACCTATGGTATTTGAAGTTGGGAGGAGTTGGAAGCACCTATTCTTCATTGGTCATTCTTTCAGCTGTTTTTTGGGACAAACTTGGCCCAGATCCTCAGACCCATAAAAACCTGGGATGGGTTTGTTGATTTGTTATGATCCTATCCAAGGCATTCAATATGGTTAAATTTATAATAGCCCTATTATTAGGAGTATACATCATTGTTATCATTGAATTTTTTTATGTGCATCACAAGTACCCTTTGAATATGAATATTTGAATAAAATAATTACAAAAACTAATGATCATTATATTATATAGTCACAATTCAGTTAGTCATTCCATATACTAAAGGGGTTCATTATAAATGTCACATGATAATAATAATATTATTATTAAAAAAATTTTATTTCAACAAACTTAAATATGACATAAAAATATGGTTGGCTTGACGACCAGTGGCAAGTGACGTTAGTGGCAGAGGGGGAAGTATTGGGAAAGGCATAGAAGAAAAGTGATAGCATGCAGATTACCATATAAGTATCACACATAATCATAAATATCTACACCAAAATGCTCATATTTTCATGTTATCACGTTTTCAATTGATTAAGATAGCCATTTTTCTAATTTTATGGATTTTAAATACTTTGATATTTTTACCACTTTTTCTGGCATGTATTCAGGACAGAATTAACTATACATGTATCATGATAGCTTTTTTGAATCATCCAAGGCATTTATTGATTTATGGTTTTTTCTCACGTTTTTCTTGAGTTTCTTGAAGATTGATTTACTGGGAAATTAATTTCAAAAGTTGAAAATAATATTTATTGATTTTTTTAGCATTTAATACAGTTTTTGGAGGTAAAGTTGGTTCTATGTGTAATTCTGCCTTGTGTCATGAATTTTTTTGTATTTAATGTAATTAACAATTGTGTTCAGCTAGTAATTGTGTGCCACATCATTTTGATTTTGCAATTTGTGAGGTCAGAATAACAGTTTATGAGCTAATCATTTTTTTCTTTATGATTTGCAGGACATGTGGAGAGAGATACTAATAACCCAATCTGCATTTAATTGAAAAAGAACATTGAGTGACATAGCCCAATGAAAAAAAGGAAGATTTTTTTTGGAATAAATGCACGTGGTTTTGGGAAGAAGCGTGGAGTAATTAAATATAAACTAACATTTTTGTATTTAATGGTTTTGTCTCAGCCAAAATGAGGACATGTGGTGCGCCCGCAGCCATGGATCAGGTATATTCCTCTCTCTATCTAGTTATCTAACAACCTTATTGATGGGTACGTGGCATTTGGATCATGAGATATGCATGGAATTAAATTGAGTATCTGAAAGTTTTTATCCTGCACCAATCACGACAATCATGAGATGTTAAAGTTTATGGGTGAATGACATTCACAGAATGGTAAATGAGCTTGCAGTGGCTGGAGAGAGGAGGATAAATTGGATCGCCAGAATCATTCATGTTTAAACCTTGATATCTCACGATTCAACTGTCGGATTGCCCAAAAATTTTCAGGGTAGTTTTGTCTTATCCTTATTCCCATCTGTATGGCTGGATTGCCAAAATGAAGCCGATAAAGATGAGAAAAACACTTCAAACCTTAGTTGGCCAGGAAGGACACAACAAGCTGTTGAAGTCAAATTTTATGCACCTTCTTGAGTTAATCTGGTGAATTTATTCTCCCTTTCTTTATACTCTTATTTTTTGTTTCAAAAACACAGATCATGGGAAAAATATGCATTTACTAGGAGGAGGTATTGAGGGGGAGCATCACAATGATTGAAGAGTGCATGATAAAATTTATAAGAAATAGGTAGGGTTTCTTCAGCTTTCTGTCATCCAAACTGCTGTAGATTTAACCTTAATATTCTTCTATTGAGTGTGTCATTCGACCTCCCTTCAAGATCTTGGCCCTAATCAAAAGGATCGTGATCAATTAGGGTTAAGCATTTTAACCCCCATAACTCATCACTTCGGGAGCAATTCATAATTTCTCTAACCATTCACCATAAATTCAATCATACTTTCTCATCATCCTAGTTAACGCCTAATTTTGTTCTCTTAAAATAAAAGAAGTACGGTTCAGATTTTACGTTAATCCTCCATGTGGATCAACCCTTTCTCATCCTATACTAATATTTTTTAGAAAGGACATCATAAATCTTATTGCATAACCTTAATCACCAACTACATGAGTAAATTTACATTAAATCATGCCAATATTAGTCTAATAAAAAAACTCAGTTCTAAAATTCACCAAATAATCCAATGTAGCAATGGCCTGTTTATAGGGCCTTGGAGGAAAGAAAAAATAATTGCAATTTCAACATTGTTAAGAAATCTTTAGAAGTGGAATCTTTATATAGTTAAGGAATTTTGAATCACTGATTCAGGGTTGATGATGATGGTGGTGGCATGATCTGGGTTGTTTCTTCAAATGACAGGGCGAGGGAATTTGGTCTATTGTTATCACTCTCCAATATTTTACTCAAAACAACACAAGAAGACAAACAATAGCATTTGATGTCATAGTTTCCATGGTCATAGTGACATGTCACCACGAAAAGGTTGGAATGCAGTTTGAGATAACCACTATTTTAGCGTGGGCCAAATAGATTTTCTCAAATCAGCCCAAAAAGATATATTTAAAATATCCAATTATCACTTAAGGAAGAGCCCACTTAAGATCAACTGATGAAAGGTCGACTGATAGATCATGGATAAGAGGCCCAATAAGAGATATTTGGTAATCAACCCCAATAAATTAACTGATAGCTGCCCACTAATCAGTCGAAGAATGAAATCCCCTCGATCTCTCTCTTTGATTTTTCTCCCTTATATTTGACTTCCTCTTTATATCCTTCTCCCTTGAACTGCTGTTTCATCTCTCTTTCTTTCTCATCAAATCTACAATCTTTTCTCCCTTATTCGTCACTATTTAATCCTCAACAATTTCCTCCAAGTACATATTTAATCCATTGTTTCTTTCTTTCCTTTTTCCGCCCTATTTTTCCAGTTCTCCCCCTTTTGTTTCCCTCCCAAAACCCCATTTTTATGATCTTTCCATTCTCTATGTACCTCTATGTTTTACAATTCCTGAATTCCCTTTCTTCTCTTAACTCTTTTTCTTCATTGATATTTCCTTCTTCCTAATGAATGATTTCAAGAGTGCATAATCAAACATGTTCACCTTGGCTTTAAGATGAATTCAGAAGGAGACTCTTCTTCTTTTATTTATTCCATCTTCGTGATTTCCCTCTTCAAAGTGATAATCATGACAATAAAAACCAGAGAGACCCCTAATAAACTTAAAGATTAGCAGGTATGAATGGACAGAGAGAAGGTGATGGAACGAGCAGTCCCACTCAATCAAAGATATCGTCGTAGCCCACACCGTCGTCATTGACAGCCACCGGTTCAAGCCCATCTTGATTGGCACACCAAGGCAAAGGCGTAGACACACCCATGCTTGTAAGTTTTAACATGTTTCAGGTCATATCCACCCGCAAGGCCCTTCATTTTGACCCCTCTTTCTATTTTGTCTATGTTTTTTTTCCCTTTGGTTTTGGGTTTTTAAGGGGGCCCCTATGTCTAATGGGCCCCCCTTGTTGGACCTCTTTCAAGGGGCCCATTACCATCCCCATATAAGGGATGGAGTGGGCGCCCTAGGGATGGGAAGTTCGTGTTTCGTCGTCGAACAAACATTGTTCGACGACAAACGAACAGATGAAAATTTTAGTTCGTGTTTGTGTTCGGTTCGTTCGTGTTCATTCGCGAACGAACACAAATGCTTCGCTTTTTTAAAACGGTAAAAAATGTATGATCAGAGAGATAGAGAGAGAGAGAGAGGGAGCAAGGAGGAGGGGAGCACGTGAGAGGGGGTGGGGAGCGAGAGAGAGATAGAGAGAAATGAGAGAGGGAGCAAGGGGGAGAGAAGCACACGAGAGGGTGTGGGAGGGAGAGAGAGATAGAGAGAAATGAGAGAGGGAGCAAGGGGGAGAGAAGCACACGAGAGGGGGTGGGGAGTGAGAGAGAGAGAGAGAGAGAGAGAGAGAGAGAGAGAGACCGGAGGCAGGGAAGAGGGGGTGGAGAGAGAGAGAGAGACTGGAGGCAGGGGAGAGGGGGTGGAGAGAGAGAGAGAGAGAGAGAGAGAGAGAGAGAGAGAGAGAGGGGCACGGTCGCACATGTTAGGGCACATGAGAGGGGGGTGGGGAGAGGGAGAGAGGTTTGGGGAGAGAGAGAGGGGGCACAAGAGAGGGAGCAGGGAGACTGAGTGAAAGAGGAAGGGAGAAAGGGAGGGAGGATAGAGGTTGGGTCACGAGAGACGAGAGAGGAGGGCAGTAGAGAGAGAGATCCCCGTTCTCTCTCTCTCTCTCTCTCTCTCTCTCTCTCTCTCTCTCTTAGTAAAAACAATGATAATTTATATTGAAAACAACATTACTTCAAAAATGCCACCTGTTCATGTACGGTTTGTCTGTTTGCGAACCGATCGCGAACTTGTTCGTGGGACTGTTCATCTTCGTGTTTGTGTTCATTCGTTTGCATGTTTGCAAATGAACGAAACATTTTTTCCCAACCCTACGGCACCCTAATGCTTTGGTCAAAGTCAAATTATTTTTAGAAAGGGATCCATTCCATTTTACGGTTGTGTGACTGTGTGAGAGAAAGAAGAAGAAGAAAGAGGAGGAAGAGGAGGAAAGGGAAGGTAATCGCCGCCGGACCGCCACTGTCCACCGCCCGTGGCCGTCGTCCGAGCACCCCTCGCGTTTGGACCGCCGACGTGTGGTGCCGGCCGCCCTCCCGCGTCCCCCCCTCCAATCACCTGTAGCCCCCAAGCAGTCTGCCACCGCGACTCGTCGCCGTTGCCCGTCGTGGTCGACCCGCACGCTCCGCAACGCCGTTGACAAACCAGGTCGCGGCCGCCCACCGCGCTCACGTCCATGCCGCACCCAGCACCGCTCATGATCACACCGCGTTGCCATATGCGCCCATGCTGTGCCGCAACCCGCATCGCTCGCTGCCATCAAAGCGCCGCCATTCGCCGTGGCCACCCACACAAACCGCGCCGCCATTGTCTGCCATCTCTATGCCGATCTGCACAGCCATGTTACCGCCCGTGTCCGCGATGGCGCCGTCGACCGCCGCAGTCGCCGACTCTGATCCACCGTCAACCGCCGCTGCCGCCGTTGCCGTCGCTGCCACCGACTCTGGTTCTTCGTCGTCCACTGTGTCGACACCGATCCGCGCCAGCGCGCCACCGCTGACGTCCGCGACACAACCGTTGACCGCTGCCACCACCGACGCCCGCCGCTAGCGTCACACACTCGCCGCCAGCGTCGCACACCCACCGCGCCGCCTCCGACACCCATCGCTGACGCTGCACCACTATGGACGCTGGCCGCGCTACCACTGATGCTCGTCGTGCCGCCACTGACTTTTGACGTGCCACCATCGATGCTCCCTACGTCGGCGACGCCGCCGCTGCTGCATTTGCCGATCACATCACTGTTGTCATCTGTCGCCAAACCACGACGTTGTTGTGCCATTGTCGCTCATCGTCGATCTCATTGAGTTGCACCGCAGTCGCGGCACCGTCGCGCTGCTGTTGATTGTGTGTCGCGCCCACTACACCGTGCTGCACTGTCAATCACTGTCGTGCTTCCCGCGAGCCTCCTCTCCTTCCCCATCTCCTCCCTACGTCACGCCTCCTGAGCTGCGACATCGCCACTAGTCGAGCGACATTGTTCCCTTCTCCGGCACAAATCCACCGAATCCAACCGCGCGGCTTCCTACATCGACAAATATTTTATGACTTTGGGCAACGCCACTTGAGAGGTACCTCGCTCCCCTAGCTTGCCAAGTTAATTTACCTTCTGTCGTATACTTTTCAGGTGCACTCCACTGCGCTCGGGTTAGAATAGGTGAGACGATAACATACACGAGAGAACCTATCGAGTGTTTTCCCTAGGTACGGCCCGAGCCTGTCTGTTACAAGAGAGCACACATGGATTCAGTCCATTCGGCATTGTAGACACCGTCGTCACTCTAACAAGGGTCAGGAGGTCACCGTTACCTTCATCGATCGCCCGCCCCAAATCCGGAGCTTTGCGAACCCCACGAGTCGGGGCTTGCACGTACATCCACCTATGACGCAGTGTTAGGCCCCTAACTAGGCGGCATTATCTGCCCAGAGGCCTGCATGCTTATTGGGAGGGCGTGTCCATTGTATTTTGGCTCACGGCATTTTAAGGACTGAGTCATAATGGATAGTGATATCCAAATACCTGATCTATTAGGCCATTGCCACTGTCGGTGGTGATTCGCGGCAGACTGCGCACATGCCCATCCATGCCCAAAGCGAGACGGATCAGGTACGGTCTGCGCGGGCTGTTCAGCGTGTGCGCGCGCACGCCAAGCGCCGCGCGCCAAAGCCAAGCGCAACGCGCGGGCGCTAGCATTACGCGCCAGCGCCGAGCGCTGCGCGCGGGAGCGGGAAGCGCTGCACGCGGGTGCGGGATGCGCAGGCGGGGCGGCATGCTGCGGGTGCAGCACGCGCAGTTGTGTGGGATGTCGCGCAGCGGCCGCGCGGGCAGCGCATTGCGTGTGCGGGGCGCGCGGTGGGGAGACATCCCGCTAGGAGACTAAGGCAAGTGGCGCATAGAGAGCACCGAGACGACACAGCGGGCGCGCAGTGCCCAGCTGGGGGCGTTGAATGCGGCAGCGTCGCAGACTGCGCGCTAGAGTGTTGACATGGGTGCTGGTGGCATGTGTGATCGTCAAGGCAGGGGTGGCATGGGTGATCGCCAGGCCCGCTGGCTCACGGCGCCCGGCCCGGCGCGCTTGTGTAGCAGCAGAGCGACCGCACCCGCGCGGAGTGGCGGCCTTGAGGCGGTGTGGCGACATTACCTCGGCGCAAGGCGCCTCGTCTCGTTCCTTGTAACACCCCTCGTCTTCCCCCATGTAATCTTGATGTACTCTTTAAGATATCAATGCAATGACCCTATTCACTGATGGTGCCTAGCACCAACATCTCCTCCAACCCCTTTCAAGTGATCTTAAGCAATTGCACAAGCTTCTACTGCAAGAGATCAAGGCTGCTCAGTGTTCTGCTCCAAAAGGTAACTCCGAGCAAGAAACCTAGCTTGAGATTTGACCATGTGACACGCAGCCTTAGTACACGAACAATGTAAGAACACGACTTGAGTCCACAAGCCTTGCTCTACTTGAAAGAGCTAAGTCCTGAATCCACAAAACTAGCCTCTCCAACCCTTGAGTCCACAAGAGGGGAGAAACAACAGTTTCAACAAGACAATAGATTTCAATAATGCTCATTCAGGGGTACATGGGCGCCTTATATATGCCACAAGAATTGTAGGGTCGTCTATAATGACTATACCCATGACAAAACAAATCAGAGGATAAGTAGCTTTACAGGCCTGAGCAGAGATATCCTGTAGATTCTGGGCCTGTAGAAGATGTCAGGAGATATTTGTGTGGCTCAAGAAGATCTTGATGGGACAAAACAGAAGATATGCAGATCTGACAAGTTAGAGCAGAGATCCTGCAGAAGAAGAATCTGGCAGAGATAATCCTTTCAGAAGATCTTGTCAAGGAAAATCCTGTCAAAAGATCTTGTCAGGGAAAATCCTGTCAGAAGATCTTGTCAGAGAAAATCCTGTCAGAAGATCTTGTTAGAGAAAATCCTGTCAGAGGATTTTGAGGGGCTCTAGGTATATGTTTGCAGATCTTGTCAATTCTAGAAGACTCTCCTTCTTGGGCCACAACTTGCTAATAGGCCTCATAAAATGTACTTCTGGGCTACATCAACCTAGGAGTCTTTGCATCACGTAGTCGCATCTCCGTAGATCCATACCCGATGGACAACGCCTTCAATGATGTCTGCTATCAACCCCAGTATCCGAGCATCAACTCGGTGCCATCAGGACGATGCCACCAACGTTGTTCTGCATCACCTTGATATCAGAGCATCATCTCAATACCCGATTGGATGACATCCTTGACGACGTGCGACATCAAAAGGATTAAGCTGCCCTCAAAGTTTTAGGTTATTTGGCCTTCTTGTTCATTAGATATCAAAGTCTGAAGTTGGAGAAATCACCTCTCTATTTGATTCAGTATTCTCTCTCCTCATTATTATTCCCTTTTAAATATTGGTTGTCTTTTTCTGTATCAATGACAATTGGAGGCTTCGAGAATGATTCGTGTCATGTGCATAGAAATAGAAAGGTAATAAAATTTTAAATGAAGAATTAAAATCTATTTTTTTATGTATGTGTGTACGCGCTGCATACACGCCACATAGCATGCAGCTAAAACTTCTGACTATTCCTTTAATAAAATAAGGAATATATTAATATTTTATTTTTGGTCTTTTCACAAGCATCTATTGTGATTTAAATCAGCCTACTTTCCTATCGATCCACGTCACCCATACAATTAAATAAATAATTTTTCTATGAATTAATCATTCTCCATTATGGCAATATTATTTGTGATACAATAATGACACCTTTTTCAATGATTAGATGTGTTAATCATTGCCAAAAATATGATTGGCCAACATTGGGTGGAATCGAATGGCAACACATGGCAGGGTGAAAATTTATGACTGAAAAAATCAAATAAACTTTGTTAAATAAAATATAAGCCATAAATTTATATAAATATATATATATTGAATAAACGTTCTGATATATTTCTGAGAATGATGACAAAAAATCATAAAATATATTCCAATTCATAAATAAATTCCTTAAGAATATGATGTCGAAAAATCATTTTTATAACTATTAAAAATCATAATATCCCTTTCAAAATAGAGTGAACTATTTCAGGTTTGAAACACACATAAATGATCATTTTAATGCACAAAAAATTAAATTTCATAGTATTAACCAAATAATTTACATGTTATCTCATATATCATCTCCCTGACAATATGTAGGCAAGTTGTTGGATTGGTGGAGAAGGGCAGGGCCTCTAAATTTCCAAAGATTTCAAACTTGTCATGAAAGTTTCTTTGTGCTAATGTAACTACTGCTAGCGAATAGAATTTTACTTTGGGAATGAAACTGGATACAAAAGAGGGTGGGTCTTGGTGAATGAAAAACACATATTAATTTTATTGAATGGATGGGTTAAATCTTAGATGTTCAAAGTGTCAGTAGATGAGGTCAAAATTTTCAATGACATTGCATGATGAACAGGAGGAACATCATTTTATTATTTAACTACTATTAGTTATACCTTATTATACTTTTCTCTAAAGATGATTAAAATCATAGAGAATGATAGAAAATGCATGCCTGACACGTATCATTTATTTTATTCCTAGTGTGTACTGGATTTAAAATATTCAAAAACCATGTCATTTTTTAATATTTGCTAAAATTCAAGACACCTTCTTTTATTTAAAATAGTAACCTCTAGGTGAATTTCATTAGCTTTTCTAGTAGAGTCTTCTCAAAAGAACTTCATTTATGTTATTTATTCTCAAACTGATCCACCATCTTTTGATTTTGTCCATATAGTTCCAACATGCAGATTTTCAACCCAAGTTCTATTTATTCATGATGTATGGAACCAATTTGCATAACATATAACAGAAATACAGTATTCATCATACTTTATATGTCATGCATAAAACTCTAAATATATGTTGGTCCTTACGATCTAGTGAATGCAAAATTATATAAATGATTCACTTTGTGACTCAAGCTATAGCATCTTTTACCAATTGAAACACAATATTCTAGTATTTGATCCCTTTGAAATTAATAAATAAAACCCCCAAATACTGATTTTTTTAGCTCCTTTATTTATTTTTCTACCTTTTGGTATGTGGAATCCACATAACAAAAGCTAGAATTATGTTTCAACCAGTAATTTGTTCATGCTACTTATATGTAACAATTATTTTTCAGTCAACATTCTACGAGATAATCATTATTTTTTTTCTCTATCCGTTTGATCCTTTACTATGTGGATGTATGTTGTAATTTTACAATAATCTGTATAAGTCATCCATGTGTAATTTCCCTTTCACTATTCAAAAGTTTCAATCGTATGTTCAGACGTATGAGTTATTTTTTTACAAAGATTGGGTCTTATAAATTTCACTTCATATAATGGGCCGGAACTAAAATATTGCAAAATGTTCATTAGATTATACATAAGCTATTAGAACACAGTCTGACCAGTGGTCAGGACAGTTTGCCAAAACATTCAAAGATTTGAATGACATAGGCTGAGAGACAGAGACCAAAGGGCATTACATCTATGTAGAGAGAGATTTATGCAAATATATCGTATGTTATGTCAGGTTAGATTAAACAAATATAAAAGAGGTCATGTAGAGAGAAAGGTAGGAAACCCTTTCATTTTAGTTTTTCAAATTGTCTTCAAAGACATCATGGATTATCCTTAGCATGTCCATGTCATTTAGCCATTTTTTACCAACAAAAGAGATATAGTCAGACCTCAGTAATGTGTAGTTCCCTCATCTTTGGAATGGTCAAGTGATTCAATGGGTAAATTCACCCCATGTTGGCAGATTTCTGACTCCACCATGCCCCTTGCATAGCAAAGGGTTGCTACTAGGGTGGAAATCCAAATCATGTCGTGCTCAAAACTGGCTCGAGAGAGGTGACATATATATATATATATATATATATATATATATATATATATGGGAGTTAGGTGAGAAAGAGAAACAAGGGTCATACATATAAATAAACGAGACATCTGAAACACTATATATACTGAGATGATCAACATGATAGAGAGAGAGGGAGAGAGAGAGAAATAAGATAGAGATGAGAAACAAGAGAGAGATAAATGAGGAACAAGAGAGAGATGATAAACTAGACAGACAACAGAGAGAGATGATAAACTAGAGTGATGACAACGAGAGAGAGAGAGATGAAAAATATAGATTGTCTTAGCCTCATCATCCTAAGACATCATCTTCTCATTTTCACCCATAGCGTTTGCCATTTTTTAGTCTGCCAACCTATCATTGTAGGCTGGACTGGCTGACCTGTCCAGATTCAGTCAAACAGAACCAATGACTGACTATTTTGTTAAAGTAGTTATTATGTTTTATACACTAAACTTGAAATACTTTATACTAAATGCAATCCCTGGCGGTTCCCCCTTCCCACCACCACCCGGCTTTTAGGTATTTAAGAATTATACCAAAATTTTGTGTTCATTTTTTGGTGGTATTATTGTTCGATTTAATTTTGAATATATTTTATCATTTAGTGATTTTCATCATAATTCTCTTCTATGTTAACTAGTGGGGCCTGCTCGCAATGCTCACTTGGGGTAGAGAGAGAAGAGAGAGAAAGTAGGGCCGTCCTCATCCTGGGAGAGAAGGGAATCAGTTTATGAAGAATTCTTTAAATCAGTTTATGAAGAAGCAGGACAGTAAATCTGGTGATGATTTAAAGAATTCTTTAAATCATAAATGTTAACAATAAATCATTGCCAGATTTTGAAAAACTTCAAAAATCAACAAAAAGGATGAACCAATATTAAATCATTGCATAAAATACATTCTGAATAACTCATTGCTGAAAAATGTGGTCACTTCTTGACTCATGTCAACATATGCTATCCTTGTTGACTCGTATCGTCAATTCTTAACTCGTTGTTGACCCAATCATCTGCTGGGACATCAGCATCGACTATGTAGAACCCTTTCACCTCAGTTTTACTCGGCGATGTTGTCTCTTCTGCCGGCTGCCACCTTACATCATTAAAAAGAAGATGAACAAAGCTGAAATCAAACTCAAACCTGTCAAATTACCACAGTTGATGATGCTGAAAATACCGATTGTGTCGTTCATTTGATCCAAGGGAAGAACTTACTAATATCTTGAGAGCAAGACCGCCTGATGTTAAGCAATGGTGATGTTGAAAAGGGGGAAATAGACCCCTCTCCACTCTTTCTTCTTCTTCCACTTCTGCGCAGTATCGTCTGCAGATCTGAGGATACACATTTGATTTAATTCAGATCCGGTGGTTTCGCTTGGCAGAAATTAGGGCAATAGAGAAGGAAAAAAATTAGGGCCCCTCAGTCAGTCTCTCGACAGCGACTTCGTCTCTCGGCTGCGTGCCCAACACATCAAACTCAACCCTACAACATACTGGGCAAGAATTGGCTCAACTGCCGATGATTGCAACTCCTTTGATGACAAAGAATCTGACCAAATCAAATGCACTGGCATTCTTTAGAGCACTGATGACCTTAGTAAATAATTAAAAGATGGAAAAAAATAAGGCCATTGAAAATCATCTGTCCTATGTGAAAGGCTGATGAAATTCAGACTCGTGAAAGGAACTAATGTGTGCAACAGACAAAAAATTAAATAGAGAAATGGTGCAAAGAGCATTATAGATTCCGATATAAAATAGCAGTGGTAATTCTTGTGAAAGACTTGCGCTCACCCCTGAATTCGAATGATAAAGAGAAGCTTAGCCTCAGGCTCAACGAAGAGTCCACCTTTCAATCTGGCCTCCCGCTTCAACTAGATCAGTTCCTTTTCCTAAAAATCCAAAAGAAATCAGGAGATTAACAATACGAAATGGGTAATCTCAAACTATCTAATGAACCGTATGCCATCTTATGAATGTACCACCTTGGATTCGTACTCCTTGGCATATTGGAGAGCCCTGCTGAAAATAAGTTTGCGGTTTTCCACATTCTTCTTCTGTTGCTGCTTGAGATCTTTCTTCTTGGCAGATGCCCACGCCTCGACGCGCTTCCTCTTCTTCATAACCCACTCGGGGATGATGGCAGTCTTCGCCCCCTCGGCCATGTCGATTACCTCTAATTAGCGTTCCTGAGAGAGATCACCCAAGATAAATTTGTGAACTTTTAGAAGGAGAATGCCGTGCGGGTAGGAGAGGTGAGTATAATCGAGAGCGCCGGCGGGGTTGCACACGCTAGGGTTTGGCGGCCAGCCTCCACGAACATGAAGAGAGATGTAGGAGAAAGAGCGAGGGCACAGTGGAACGTTATACCTTGACCTAGAATTCAATCCGACGGCTAGAAAGGAATGCGCTTTGATAATTCATCGTGACAGTTGATTGATAAACGACGGGTATAAGACGGCTGCGGATCGATAAAATGACTCGCTCTCTCTCTTGATCTCTCTTGATATGTATTCTCCAGGGTCTCACTCTCTCTCTTCTCTCTCACTCTTTTGTCAGCCAATCAGAGGCCAGAAGGGTACATGTATTCCTATTATAGTAGTAGAGATTTCAGGTCGAAGCGGACAGGTGACATGTATCTGTGTCTACCCAGGAAGGAGCTTCTTACTCAGGCTAAGTGTAATGAAACCCTTAGAATATTAAATTTTATTTTCCAAGATGGACATCCCAGATTATTTTAATATACATTATTCCTCATACATGGAGGTCCGCTTCATTTTATTTATTTTGACTTTTTACATTAGCGAGTAGTCATCTAGTTAGAAGTCATTTGGTCGTCATCCATGGACGACGGCGACAGTGTCAGTAAAATACTTCCACACTTCCGTAGTCGTCCAGTTAGAGCTGCCCCTCATCCTCATTATTCACCCATCATCGATGGATGACGATGACGATTATAAACAATTCGACTTGTTCACGTCATCCCGGGGGGCCGTGCTGACGTGGAACAGATTAGAAAAAGGCGGGAACGAAAATTTTTTGAAATAGCCGCCTCTTCGTCCTGTATAAATACCAGAGAAATTTTTCGAAGTGGTCTTTTTCGAGTCATTTCTTCGCCAGGGGTTCGACAAAATACGCGGGCTCTTGATCCGGCGACGGCACGTTCTCTTTCTTCTCAACTGCGATGACTTGCTGATTAGTAATCTCCCTGTTGATCTTTTTCAGCAATCGTCGGTCGCAATCCGGAGAGCCGCTGTGCGCGAGGAACCGAGCGATCCCGGCGGAAGAAGGTTTTGATTTTATGTTTTCCTTCTCATGCGTCTGACTCAGGCTGTTTACTTATTTTTGTTCCGTGCGCCACCTCATGATGCGGCGATTACTCTTTTTTTATCGTGATCTGATCATATTTTCCGGGCAGTTTACTGATCCAAATTCTGCATTTAAATTCTAATTCTGCGACGGTCTTAAAGTATCTGTTGCTGCTGAAGATCCGGAATGTGTCCCGGAATGATATTCGAAATGTGCGAATTGTCTCTCAAGTTGGATGTTATTTTCCCGAATTTCGCGTACTTGATTTCATAGTTGTTTCGTCTTTCTTGAAATTATTGCTTTTTTGTTGTCAAAGTTACATGCGCTATTGTTCATCCCGTTAAATTGAATTTGAAGGATTGATTTAATCAAAGGAAAGAGTCACATCTCATCAAAATTGATTTTAGAAACAGACATTAACCCTTGATATCAATGCTATCATGTGGAAAGTTATCGCGAAAGAAAATCGTCGGGCACGCGAAGGATACCCCCAAAAAATGCATAGGCCATGCGCGAAGCCCTAAGCCATGTAGAAACAGCTTTTAAAAATACCCATAATGTAAATTCAGTTTCTTGAAAATCGTTTGCTAACATGGCAGTATTTCATAACCCGATATAATTCACGTTTTGACACTATGTATGACATCCTACCTGTTTGGCTACATCTTATTTCTGGCTATTAGCATTAACCTAAGTATTTTTTCCTCAGTACCTCTTAAGAAAAGATGAATGTCGAAACCACACCCTCTGGTGCCTTATTATGCCAGATTTAATTGAAATCAGAATTTAAAACTTTTAAAATTGTGTGCAGGATTGTCTAGAAAACCTCTACCATGAAATTATCATCAACACCATCATCAAAAATCCAAACAACAGCATCTGAGAAATCCAAATGTCACGGACCACTTCCCCATCACTCCTCTCACAAATTCAAACTTCAGCTGTTCCCCGTCGACGACGAAATCCACAAACTACTTCTGGAGGTAATATAAAACAAAGAAAAACTTTACATTATATTTCTTTGCAAGTTTTGAGCTCTTTATGTTTTAAACTGCGCAGGGCGGTCATAATCCTTACTTGGAGCTGACTCTACGGCCCAGGAAGAAGATAGGGTCAGTTCTGGCTCATCTCACTTCCAAGTGGGCCGTTTTCAGAGCACCTCGCGAGCTCGTGCTATCCCCATACGATTGTGCAGAACTTGAACTCATTCATGGGCGGACTTGGACTTCGGACGATATGCAGACCAGCGCCGGTGACGTGTTCGAGGCTGTCGGACGGCCGCACGTATTTCGCTTGAAGTACGCCTTCCACCCTTTGCTTCTGGCTTATTTTTTTAGATTCAATATTGAATAATCTACGTCAATAAAAAAATCTACAAATGTGGTCTTCTAAAGCATTAATATTCGAGGAATATTTTTTTAATACGAATTATCAGGGAAAGCTTCTTTCTTGATCTTTAAATAGGTGTTCTTTATATGTTTTCTTGTGGTGGATTATCTGAATCTTTTTTGAATACCTTATACTTTTTTTTTGTCTATCTTGTCCGATATCTCTCAAACATAGCTTTTTTTCCTCTTTTAGTTCTGATTCTCTTATTCATGTTACTGGGATTATGAAATTCCCTGATCTATGATATTAAGATTGTCTCCCTCGATGCTCTGATATGGACTAAAATTTCCATTAATTATTTTTTTCTCTATCCTGTTAATAGTATTTTCTCTATTGTATTGACTAAAGACGATCTTTTAATTTGAAATCAAAGAAACATATTAGTTATCGATTGAATTGGCTGAAAAAAGTTCTCATTATAAATTTGAAGAGAAAACATGGAAATATTATAATTGAAATTATTTTTATTGTTTTTTGGGAAACGGGTTGTAGTTTTTTCCTTTGCAGCATCCAGAAAGAGGATCTGCGTAAATATTTTGACTTCACCTAAATTCTGGCCCTACATCTAAAACGAAGTCTGAAATACGCAAAACTAGAAATGAAAACTCTTCATCTTTTTCTTCGACTGAATCGTATGAAAAAATCTAATTCGGGAAATAATTGTAAGAAAATTTTCGTTTATATTCCTATGGAGCACTGTACAAAGACAAAAAAGGTAGGTAGAGACATCGACAGATTCTTGGGTGTTCTTAATTAAACAAAAAAGGGAAGGAAAAAAGAGCGTGTTTCTATAATTTTATAAAGCCAGGTTCTTCTTCTTACATAAAAGGTACGGTCTGCGCTGCAAAACGGAGAAGCTTCGGCGAACAGAAACAAGAGAAAAGAGATCCGCCAAGAGAAGCAGGTTTGAAGACAAAACGGGATCCGACAGAACGGTACTCCCCCGGAGGATAATCTCTCAAGTACTTGCCTCCCTCCTGCAATATATTGAACTTTTCCTTTATTTTTTGGTCGTGCGGCAGGTCAAAGAAGGGGTAGGTAACAGTCTGCTATCCTGGGCTGACTGTGTGACAGGCGTCAGCGTGGGGCAACTGCTGGGAGAGACTTCGAACGTGAACCCGACAGAAGGAACGGGCGGCAAGCATGTTGTCAACAGCGATTCTTTTGACGTGGCGATTGCCAACTACATCGCTCGGAACCAAGAGTCGGCTCAGCCTCCGGCGCTTCCTTCCATCTGGGAAGCAGAGGAAACGCGCCACGCCTTCCCCCTCCCCAAGGCAGCTTCTTGCAAAGACCAGATTTCTCAGGTTCTGTCTCCTTTCTCTCTTTTAGTTCATTTCGCTCTTTTATCTTCTCTCTACAAATATATACCAGTTAATCGGGTTTATCTGGCAAGTTGATCTTATTTTCATTCAAACAAAAGAGGCTCGTCGGTAGAATGCATGGTTTATTAGTCTCTCTCTCAGTCCAAATTTTCCACCCAGCTGCTCTCGCCTATTCTTCTCTCGCACCATATTCTGATATACATCAATCTATCTTCTCCTTCAATCTAGTTGATCTATAAGCTCTGTAAATCGGTCTAGATGATCTTTCAGTCCATCCACCCATTACACCGCTTCTCCCGTTCTTTTCCCAGTCTCCGTTTGTGCTTCTTTTTTTCTCTTCAATTCTCTACTTTCTTGTGTGGCAGGATCAGAAATCCGAAGAACCGCCGAAAGAGCAGCAACCAGTCTCCGCTCTGGGATTACTAAATTTCTGCTGGGTAAGTAAACCTATTGAAATTCTCTTCCAACGCGCGCCGCGCCTAACTAAACTAACATCGCGATGGAATGCAGGATTCCCAAGGTCCGTTCGAGTACGGCGGGCTGGCGAGGCCAATGACAGGGCAAGATGGCCCTTCTCCCAGCGGTCTAGACCCTTTCCAGAGCTCCTCCTTGTTCGCTATTGAGACCGCTCCGTCCATGTGACTTCAATCCCCCCCCCGCTCCAAACCGTTTGACTACCTAAGGTAACCTCTTTAACTCCCAAGTCCAATTCTCCTACTTATGAAGGGTTTCAAATAAATAATACCCCCCAGGAAAATGATGAAGAAGGAAACATATGCAGCGCGCTTATGAACATGTATGTACTCATTTAAAACCCAAATAAATGAACCGGAAAAAGATGATCGATTTCTCTTGAACTTTTTTATTAGCCTGCAACTTTAGTCTACAGCGATGTTCTAGAAGGGGCATCAGATGATATGATAAATGCTCACTGATTGCAGTTTCTTCGTGCGACTAACTTGCACATTTTTTAAAATTCATATCCGATTCTAGTGATATTCTAGAAAGGACAAGCGATCATATCAACTTCTTCATGTGACTAACTCGTACTTCTTTTTTATGAGTCTGTGACTTTAGTCTAATGATGTTCCAGAAGGGACAACAGACGATATTAAAAAAAGATAATGAACACTGGTTACGGATACCATTAGTATCAGCCTACTAACTTGCACTTCTTTTTCTATTGTTAGTCTATGACTTTACTCTAATGATGTTCTAGAAAGGAAATCAAATGCAGTTTCTACACGTGCATAACTTGCAGTTTAACTGGCATTAATTAGTATGAAATTATGGGTTTCGCTCTGTGGAAACATGTAAAATGAGAGGTGACTCATGAGACAGATGAAATTATAGCTGGACTTTGACGGCTTAGTCTTTTCACCTGGGTTGGTAGCCAGTGGAGTTGTTTGTGGGAAAGGTTAGCTCAATCCGCCGGATTCTTCAACTTGTCCCCGGCCACGAGAAAGAATGCGGTATGTCTGTACATGGTTAAGGGAGAGAGAGAGAGTTAGAGCTACCCATCAATATATAGTTGAGAGAAGGAAAAATCTATCCGAGAGACTTACAGGTATATTAGGGAGAAGGAGAGATATAGCCCTTCAAGTGGCAGAGAGAGAGAGAGAGAGAGAGAGAGAGAGATGAAGCATGGTAGTGAGAGAAATGAGGTTTAGTCGTTCTATCATGGTAGAGAGAAAGGGGTTAATATTGTGCATCATGGTAGTGAAAGTTATAAGGTTGAGTTTGAGAGTCAAGGTAGAGAAATATGGAGTTGAGTATGTGTTTCATGTTATAGAGCAAAAGATGGGGTTAATATTGTGTGTCATGGTAGAGAGAGATATAAGCTTGAGTTTGTGTGTCATGGTAGAGAGAGATATAAGCTTGAGTTTGTGTGTCAAGGTAGAGAGAGAGATAGGGTTGAGCTTGTGTATCATGGAAGGGAGAAAGAGAGAGACCTGAAGAAGTTCATCATCTTGATCCTAGAATCAGGGTCGATGCCGGGGGTTGCATCCAATGCCTGCTCCATGTGGTGCAACCATCTCTCGGCTGCCTGATGGGTAACAGGATAAGGCCGGTGGCGCCCGATTAGAGCCGGATGTCCTGCCAAAATGCATACAAAATACGGCCCCAGAGAATGAGAATTCATCAAGAAATACCCTCGCTCTTATTCATTTCTAAAATAATTCTCAAACTCTAAACTGTGGCCATGATTCTACCATTGTATCAAGATCATAATCTGGCTGAAGATAGTCGCAAGATCTTACTTTCACCGATTAAGAAAGTGGAGAGATATGTCATGATCCAATGGATTTTAACATTAGTAACTAATTCTATTTTCTTCTGATGGATGACGATTTCCCTTCGAGACAAAGATGACGATCTGTATTCTTTATGTATGAACAGAATGATTGAAAAAACTAAGACACAAGAAATCAGTATGAATTCAGGCTACCTTTCCGCTGAGAATATAGAGGAGGCCCTCCCATTCTCTGCACAAAGAACTCATACTGATTTTGAATTGCATCTTCCTTCTTGGACTCTCCGAAGATGGATCTAAACCATAGTTGCTCGTCCGCAAACACCCTGCCATCGCCAAAACTGAGATAATTACGCGGTGTTATCAATTTTTGTGGTATAATTATGTGAATTCAGTAACAAGATTTTGTGAAGGATTTCTTCAAAAAGAAGAGATATTGGGAAGGCATTATTGACCTGTCACAGAAGGTAGAGGAGAGATATATGATCAAAATATAATAATGTGGTTTATAATTTAGATCTGTTTGTGCGTGACCTCCGGTAAAATAATTGAGATTTATTCAAGATCTAAACCATGGGAGGGTCACCGATGTTGTGTGATCTCCCTTATCTTTCTTCAGAAAAAAATCTAGATTTATTCGTGCAGTACAATTATGTGAAACCAAGATCAAAAAAATGTATTATTGACCTGTCCTAGATGTACATAGTCAAAACGTAATGAAAGTCAAGTGCGGTATATAATCACAATTAAATTTACGTTGTATAAATATGTGAAACCCAGAGCAGGATAAGCCATAATTGAACTGTAATCGAAGGCGGTGGACGGGAGTATAATCAAAATACGTTTAAGCAGTATAAAATCAAATATTTACGTTGCATACGATTTCAAAAGATACTTGTGTGGTGTACAGTCAAAAAATAATCAGAGATGCAATCAAAATTAAGCGTAATCACAAGAAACCCAGCGCACCACGAGAAATTATAGACATGTCGTAGTAGGCGGTGGAGAGATAAAATTTCAAAAGATAATTATGCGGTATACAATCAAACTCTAATGCGATCTGCGCTGAAAATTAATTATACGAGAAATTAATTATAATCATGTGAAACCGATCGCATCATGAGAATTTATGGACCTTTCCAAGAAGGCAGTAGAAAGGTATATGATCAAAATATAACTATGCGGTGTACAATCAAAATGCAAAGCGATAATATACAGTCAAATTTGTCAGATTAGATTGTATAATCACGAGAAACGGAGCGGATTAGGAGAACTTATGGACCTTTCCTAGAAGGCAGTAGAAAGGTATATGATCAAAAGATGCCTATGCGGTGAAAAATCATAAATTCATGCTGCAAAGCGATAATATTCGGTCAAATTTGTTAAATTAGATTGCATAATCACGAGAAACGGAGCGCATTAGGAGAATTTATGGACCTGTCGTAGAAGGCGGTGGAGAGATCGACGAAGGTCTGGAGGCCGAGTCTGTGGAAGAGATTCGTCTCGTCGATGGAGAAGGCGTCGGCGGAGGCCACGCCGCTCCACTCGGCCGCCTTCTGCTGTAGCGACTGCATTCCCCCTCCACTCTCCTCGATCGATCGATCGACGACTCCTCCAATCGACGTATTTATTGGGGAAGAAGAAAGGAATAACAAGACATCATGAGTTGACAATGTCGATAGCAATAACTTTTTTCTGAATAAAATTAGGTAATATACATTAATTTAATGCCCAACATATATTTCATTTAATTGCCGAGATATACTTTATTTAATGGCCAAAATATACTTTATATAATGGACAAAATATACTTTCTTTGATGGCATAATATACTTTCTTTAATGGCCAAAATATATTTTTATTTAATTTCCAAAATATAAGTTATTGAATTGAGAAAATATTTTTTTAACGACTAAATACACTCTTTAATGAGTAAATATGCTTTCTTTAATGAGTAAATATACTTTAATTAATGAGAAAGGTCAAACTTGCGGAAAATTTTTTTAATGAGAAAGTACACTTTCTATAATGAGTAAATATACTTTCTTTAATGAGTAAATGTACTTTAATTAATGAGTAAGGCCAAACTCAATGATAGGTCTGTTTAAAAATGTAAGTTGGGGGGGGAAGAACGTAATACGTTATTATATAGAAAAAAATTTAAATCTTCTAAACATATGCGGTCCCATGGTCTAGTGGTGAGGACATTGGACTCTGAATCCAGTAACCCGAGTTCAAATCTCGGTGGGACCTTCTTTTTTTCCAAAAATTACCCAGAATTTCGTTTAAAATAAACCGAAAATTGCTAAACCGAGTAAGCAAAATTTATTTTTGTAGAAAAAACTTGGAGAGTTAACCGTATTGTGTATCGCGGCGGAAAGAACTCGGTCGGAATAAAAATGTATAGTAATATAGTTAGCATTAAAAAGTGAATTTGGGGGAGTTTGAGAGAAATATAATCTGAGCTTGAGTTCTGTACTACTGACGGGTTTAGATTTGGTTTTTATCTTACCATTATAAAAGAGTTTTGAGATTAAAGGTTGACGTATAATTCCTTTCAAGAAAATAGGTGATTGTCTTCGTGTTGTACTTGATTTTATTTTTTAATATTATATTGACAATGTTAAAACTTTGGGATTATATTAAAGAGCTTTGGGATTAAATTTTTAATATATTATTAGATATTGAGTTTCTTCATAAAAATATATATATTTGAGAAAACAAGCAATTAACTCAGGGTTGACAGTATATAAGGGCCATAGGAGGGTTCAGGGGTGGACGAGAAGAGGATGTAGTATTAGAGATGGTCGTGCAGTGTGGTGCAAGAATTCGCACAGTTTGAGCGAATTTTCGCACTCACAAAAGACACTATGCCATGCCCGGTGCGAATTTGTGCGGTAATTCGCACCGAACATCGCACAGATTTACACAAAAGCGGTATTATTTGATTCGGCCCGTAGAATTTTTTTATTGCATATTTATGCCTGCAACGCCCGACCGAGAGCTGTTTTGAGGGTATGTTTGTAACACAATTTTAAGAAAAGTTCCTCCGACTTTAGAAATTGCTTGGAAATCCTATTTTCCTTATAATTGTATCCCTTTTTTATTTAAAAAATCATTTCTTCCTCAAATAGGTTGCCCAAAAATTGTGAAAATTCTAAAAATAGGGAAAAATCAGGATTCACGTGGAATAATAATTAAGATGTAAATATTTTATAAAAACCCTATTTTAAACTATTTGAATGGATAAAACGTGCTAATTACATAAATTAAACAACAAATGATAACATTATCAATTCCAGGTTTATTAAAAAATTCTCATAATTATGATTCCATGACTATTTATTATTATAAAGTAAATATTTAATGGATTAATTTCCCTCACCACTTTTTATTATTATACAGTAAATATTTATGTTCCATGAAAATTTATTTAAAATTATGAAATTGTCACAATAAAAATAATTTATCGTCATTAGGTATCTACTCGATAATTATTTGGAATAAATTATTTATTATTACATACAGTAAATATTTCATGTTTTAATTTCCATCATAAATATTTTTTGTAATATACAGTAAATATTTCATGTTCCATGAGTAAATTTCTTACAACTATGAAATTGTCACAATAAAAATAGTTTATCTACTCGATAATTATTCATAATAAAATATGTATTACTATATACAGTAAATATTTAATGTTTTAATTTTCATCACAAATATTTTTAGTAAATATTTCATGTTACATCACAATAAAAATAGTTTATCATCATTAGGTATGTACTCGATAATTATATGGAATAAAATATTCATTATTTTATACAATGGATATTTCATGGTTTAATTTCCATCACAAATATTTTTACTAATATACAATAAATATTTCCTGTTCCATGAGTAAATATTTTATAAATAATAAACTGTTAAAATAAAATAGTTTATCGTCATTTGGTATCTTCTTCAATAATTATTCTGAATAAATTATTTAATACTATGAAATTAACCTTTACTAATTATGTGACAATAATAATAGTTTATGGTCATCAGATTTGTGAATAGTAATAATAGATTGTTTATAAGTATTTAGTCTTTAAAATGAACATTTATTTTAGTCAGTCCTCTTAATTTAACTAATTGGCATAAATAAATATGTTAAGATTTAATTGAAGAATAAATGCCACAACTAGTTTCAATACATAAACAAATGTATAAATGGTTCAACAAGTTGAAGGAAGAAATGAGCTTAATGAACATTCCGGTCTTCATCGCTATCTTCGTCTGTTTGCTTGATATCATTGTCATCATTGTCATCCGCTCGCCACCAACACTTGAGTGTCATTAGGAATTTGATGCTCTTTGATTTCAACCAGGAACACTTGTAGTTGATGACAGCACGACCGGCAGAGAAGAATCTTTCAGAGGTCGCACTCCTCACGGAGACCGATAGGTGATGAAGCAAAAATGGGGTGTGAATTTTGTGTCGTTATTATTTTCACTTCCATCAAATAAAAATTTTAATTTTTAAATTTTAATTTTAATTTAAATTAAGGGATGTATAGTTGTGAGTAAGGTTGTCTCCGAAGGGATTAACTCTTAGAGTCAAATTCAATTAATGAGTTGGAGAGTGAACAAACACCGCTAGGTGTTTGTTGTAATGTCTAAAAGAGAACAGGGAAGTATTTAGTAGTGATTTATAAAGGAAGTCATCTCTAAAGATTTTATCTAGGCCTAAACTATGTTTGTAGTAGAGGAATGTGAATGATTTTAGGAAAATTTTGGCGAATTTGTAGAGGTCGTTTAGTAGGAGAATTTCAAGGGTCCATACACGGAGGAAAGTAGTTTGATAAAATGCCTAAACGAAGAAAATGGATTTATATGGATATTCATAAGGAACGAGAATGATTTTTTAGGTATTTTATCTTATGATGTTTATAGAGTAGGAATTTTATCTTCCAAGATTTTATTATATATTTTTATCGATTTTTAATTTGTTTAAAAAATATTTAAAATGGTTCTGTAAAAATTGTTTAGAAGACAAGCACATCAAGTGTTTGAGGAAACACATGAATGAGTTTTCTGTTCTTTCTATTCTTTTGCTGGAAATCGAATTACTTCGATTTCGAGAAATGGATTGAGGAAGATTCCTCAATCCTCTCTTATACTAGATGATATATCAATTTAAACTAAAGTAAAATCGAATTACTTACCGGATTTTGACGATGAATGGAGGTCGCTGACGGCTCCAGACCCCGTTCTGGTGGCGTCGTCCTTCAGGTAAGAAATCTCGTTCTCTCTCTTCCATTCTTCTCTCTTACTAATCTCCTTTCAGACCACGGATCTATCACAGTCGTTGATTGAGAGACTGAGGAGAAACGAGAAGAAGACAGAGGATCTTCCCCTCCGTCGTTTTTTATTTCAAACAAGCAATTCAAATTTGACAGCGAAAGATCCCTTTCAGGCGATTTACATCATCTTTATAGGTCAGGAATGGTCCAATGACCTTCCTGACCGGTATGGGACAATTCCGCCGTCGTCGCCGGTGATGACTCGGCAGAAATCCACCTTCTCGTCGCCGGAGTGAAGTCTCCAGCGATGGATACAGCGGCGGGAGAAAAAAATTGGTCGAATGATTCTCGACCGTCTGATATTAGATAAGAGGGTTCGACGGCTACAATTAAATCGTAGCCATGGACCCTCTTTATGTCTAGTGGACCCTGCACTGTTAGCTGCGCCACGTTAGTTTCAGGTGTCTACATGCCCCTTTTCGATTCGTCCATGTCGAAGCTCCGCGCTGAGTTGTTGCCTAGAAATAAAAGAAAAGAGAAAACATATTAAACTGATCCTGACCATTCGATCTTCAAAGAGAAGATCAACGGTCAAGATTATATCTCTGTTTTACTAAAAGTCCGAACTGATACAGGCTTCGGGCCAGGTTGGCTCGAAGCCTGGTCTGGTTTTATACTATTTTTCTTAAGATCGCAGCCTGATGGGCCGCGATCATACTCTGGCCCATCCTTGGCCCGATCCGATCACTTTTGAAAATAATGTTACTAACCCCATATTGCTGGTTTTAAAAAGTGCGAACCATATATAAATTTTGCTGTTCAAAACAACATGAAATGAAATAAACTCCTACTTACCTTGGGCGCTGGCAAAGTATAACCTTTTGGGCTGTTGTGAGGGGCTTGCGAGGATGCGTCTGCGCTGGGGGGGCCACCGTGGCTGCGGCCTGGCTGTGGCTGCGGGTGGCGCCTATTATGCGCTTGTTTTGGCTGTGCATTGGCTGCTCCCTTAGGAGCCCACTTTTTATTTCTTATATATATATTATTACTGTAACTATTATTATTACTATTATTATTTTATTTTACTATTTTATTATTTTCTTTCTACTAAATCAAATAATTTGATAATACTTTTTTAACAATGCAAAAACTCATTAAAAATGGGACATTTTGCATAATGGATGAAAAATTGCACAAACATGGAATTTAACAGAAAAATGCATCTTCATTTCATTAAATGACTTCATTTACATGCCTGATTTGTGGTACGTCAATAGGAATTCCTTTGCAACCATTGCGAACCTTGGATATGAGTGTTCTCATATTACTTTCCACCAATGCAATGGTTCTGTCCCCTTGAGAGGAGGTGAGCTCATGTACTAATCAAGCTCGTGCCCCTGGACTAATTGTTGGTGTCTGCTCACTGTCTGATAACAACTTGTTTAGTGTTTCACTGAAGAAAGCTGTAGACATCCACTCCGGTCAAAAACATCCAGAAGAATCTGAACAAATCATACTTCCATCGCCGGTGGTCTCAAGGTTATGCAATAAGCTTTGCACATACTCGACTATTTTGTCCCGGTGGTTACGGTCAAGTAACTGTAGGTTCATGAAGGGATCAACGAGGGTAGCAACAGTGAAGGCTTGGTTGCAAGTGAGGATTGATGCATATCTGCTCATTTGGTTTTCATTGCCTCACAAGCCTTGTACACTAATGTCCGCTGTCTAGTGGATATAACATTGTTGACTCGTAATATCCTTCCCTCTCTAATACCACTCATGACACCATTCAAGTGTCTTTTCACTGCTCTGAGGAGAACAATGGCCTCATTTTCTGAAGGTGCTTTTGATCGGCATGCGACTGTAGTAGCCAATTGAAGGGGTTGTAATATACCCACAAACTCCTTAATCATTTCTCATTCCTCATCACATAACACTTGTTTCTTTAAAAGGTTCAACACAATGATATATATAACATCCATTTTTCTCGACAACAGCTACTAGCATGTCGTACGTAGAATTCCATCTTGTTGGGCAGTCCAAGGGAATCTTTCTATGGTTAGGTAGGCCAAACTATTTGCATAACGCTGTATAGCATTCTTCACGTTGTGTTGAACCTCGTATTCTTGTGACTATCTCTTGGAGCCGGAGTATGACATCACCCAGTGCAGATGTACTGAATGCAGCAAGTGTGTTGCTTGTTGTGTATCATTCATACCAGCCATATCATCCTATCTATTATTAGTGACTCTGATGTCGCCTCTATCACACGTAGGGAGCTCATCCCCGCATGGACCACAAGGTTTATTACGTGTGCAACACAAAGCACATGTCTGCTTGCACTGATAAGGGGTCACTAACTTCAGATGTTTGTCCAAAATACTCATCCTCTTTCTATTATTCGATGTGTTGTCTGTGGTCACTGCACACACCTGCGTAAATTGCATCGTCAATATAATGGAACAGAGAAAAAGTCAGCGATACCCTATTTAATGAAGTAACCCCTACCTTTTTCTTCAAGTCAAATTCCTCTTATATTTCAAGGATGCATGCACTCATGTTTTCTCCAATGTGGGACCCCTTCAATTGGTGTATGCCTAGAACACGCTCGCACAACTTCCACTCAAAGTTCACCCAATGCAAAGTCACACCTAAGAATGCAATATTTTTTTCCAAAGTCCATGCGTCAAGTGTTAATGACACTCGTGCAACGTCGGCCAATCTTCTTCAAATGCTCTTCTTCATATCTTGATAGAGAGAAAACGCTTTCGCGTGATAGCCCTAACAAACAAGACTGATATTTCTTCTTGGGCAATGTAACGGAGAAGTCCTATGAAGTACATCTTCCTAACAATAGCCCATGGTAAATCAGAAAGACAAATGAAGCGCACCAGCTCTTCTTTGGTCTTCTCTATTGTACGCCTGGCATAATTCTGTTTCTTATTGTCTTCGATGTCAAAAAAGTCTGCCATTATCCTCTCTTATGTCACTCAACTTGTCTTTTGTTTCAAAGTTTGACACGTTTTGTGGGGGTAACTTTTCCAGATGCCTCCACAATGGAATGTTGCTTTGATACTTGTTACAGTCTACAATGAGACCACACAAGTTGCATTTGAATTTTTTCTCACCCAAATATGTGTAGTGCCTTAGCACATCACATGCATTAAGGCGAGTCTTTCTCTATTTGGTGTTTGGGCTACTATGATATGATTCATCTTTTGAAGACATTTCTACAGCATTAGGTACACTCGAAGACGTACCAACTTCCATCCTAGAATTCTCCGGATTATAATGTGGATGGTGAGAATAAAAATAAATTCACGACATCATGAGCTCATAAAGGGGATGGTGAACAGGAAACGACATTAACAACATCATAAGGGAGATTTACACATAATCTATCCAAGAGGTTGGGACAAATAATCATAATTTGATTGAAATTATACATTCATATTATTTTTGAACTAATGAAATCAATGAGCAATTTAGCCATAAGACTATCGTGCAACACACGCGCGCGCGCGCGCGCACGCACACACACACACATATATATTGAATGCACAACTGAAAATCGTCGAACTGATGATATATACCACTCGCTTTTAGTATTGTGGTCGATGCCAGCGAACAAAAAGAAAACAGTAAATTTTAAGTTTGAGCATCGAACATTTGTTTCACTTGTTACGGCTGCCAACGTTTGATTCATAAAATATTGAAATGACAATCTCAAAACAGGTCCTTAGAGCCATAAGCATTCATAAAACTGGATAAAAAAGAGTGATTATCAGAAAATATCAAAAAAAATCATATCGAGAGGAAAATACACATTGATACATGCATTTTTAAGTTTGACTTTGAATTTTGAACCTTGTCTGATAATGACTTTGACGGCATATTAAAATATTTTTTAAGTGTGTAACTAGGTTGACAAGGATAGAGTTCATAAAATGTGATGAAAAATGACAATTACTTTGAAACATTCGCATCGATGTCCTAAGACAAACATAAACATTCCCATGAACTCGAATTGCTCGGTCAACATCACAATTATGAAATTATCTATATTTCTGGATATTATGATCAATAGATGGATGGTTAGATTACAGAGGTATACAAACGGGGAAAGAAGAGAGGGACACATAGATACACGGATATACAGAGAGAGAGATGCATATACATAAGTTGACAGATATAATAACTGTTTTGAACCAAGATAGAAAGAAGAGGGGGGACACATAGATAAATGGATAAACGGAGAGAGAGATACATAAGTAAGAGAGAGGAGAGGAGATATCTGAAGAAACAAGAGAGATAGATAGATGGATACATAGAGATATGATGGAAGGAAGAATTAATCTGAGGAAGATTCAATAGAACATACAGATAGATAGAGAGATCAATAGATGGATGGTTATATTACAGAGATAGATAGACTGAGAAAGAAGAGAGGGGACACATAGATACACGGATAAACAGAGAGAGAGAGAGAGGGAGAGATCATATACATTAGTAGACAGATATATTGATATGTTACTTAAGGGGAACCAAGAGAGATATATAGAGATTGGTGAGATGAGATCCCTCTTGGAGGAAGTATCAATAGAATAAATATGTAGATTGCAGGGACAGATAGAGTGAGATAGAAGAGAGAAGACACATATATATACAAATAGAGAGAGATGTATATACATAAGTAAGAGATGAGAGGATACACCTGAACTCTGAAGAACCAAGAGAGATAGATGTATAGAGATTCAAGAGAGGAGATATCTGAAGAACCCACTAATCCGAAATTCCGAATCTAGCAAAAGCTGTTCTCGAGGAAGACTCAAGATAGATAGATAGATAGATGGATAAATACACATAGAATGAGAGACCAAGAACTCCGTCAATAAGTACCTTGGGCTTGGGAGTGTCTTCTTTAAAGGAGAGCGAGAGAGAGAGAGGGGAGAGAAAGCAAAGGAGAGCGACAAAGAGCAAGAGAGAGAGGAAGAGGCGAGAGAAATCAAAGGAGAGTGAGATGGTCGTAAAAAAATTGCACATTCGCACTGCGAATTTTTTGTGCGGTGTGCGGAGCGAGATGGTTCTGTGCGATGTGCGGTGCAAATTTTTTGTGCGACGTGCGGTGTGAAAATCGCACGGCACCGCACAACCGCATAAAAGAGATTTGGTTACACAAATGGACCATCTCTATGTAGTATTCATTTGTGGAAAGACATGGGGGATTGAAGATTAAAGATTTTGAACTGTATCTTTTCTCAAGAAGGTAGGAGATCACCTTCAGGGTTAACTTGAGTGTAGTTATATTATTACATGTCAACAGATTTGAACTTTGTGATATTATTAGAGAATTTTGAGATTAAATATCATACTTTAACTTCTATACAGAAAATATGGGATCAACTTAAGCATTTGACTTTAGTTTATTTTATGTCTTATCAAACCTGGTGGACGGAATCAAAGAAATAACCCAGGATGCTTCAAGGATCAAGCCAGGAGGAGACACAATATTAATCCTTGGAGGATTAAGAACGTCAAAGCTCATTTGAGGTGTATTTTTTGTTGGATGTCCTCACTGTATCAAAGTGTGTTTTGGTTAGAGGGTCTATACGCTTCATTAGGAAATAATGAACTATAATATTGGGGTGCTGGCCCCAGCCCTGTATAAACTATGAATAATTCATCCATATTTTCTAACACATTCATTAGTTGCGGGTTGATAGGTAGCTGCTATTATACAGTAGACAGAGTCACACATACATATATACATATACATATATGTATAATTCAAACAATAAGAATATTGAGGGCAAAAATCAACACTCACTGCAAATCAACATGTTCCCTGCCTTGTCAATATTCTTAACGCATATATATATATATATATATGTATACATATATGTATACGTATAATTCAAACAATAAGAATATATATAATTCTTATTGTTTGAATTATCGTGCATTGTGTTTTTAGACGCTTTAATTAAATAAGGAAACAAACCACATGCATAGTTGGACGTAAAATCTTTTGGGGATTGTGGTTTAACTGCATTGTAACACTCGATCTCATGAATGTAGTCAAATGATGATTCTCCCAAATTATGAACCAGTTTAAATATTTAATATTTAAGATGTCAGACTCCATGTATGTTTATCTCAGAAATAATGACACAGATTTGCAGATAGACGATAGGAGTACTTGGGCCCTAGTTACCTAAACTTATGTTTTTCTCATCTGTTCTTCTTCTCCAATGGAATAGATGACTTGTTTCTTGAAAAATCTTTGACACGCGGGTTTTATCCGTGTACTTTGCACAATTCATATAAAATAGAAACAAATGCAAAAATATCCAGAATATTAAAAAATATATCGATTCACTTCTAGTTACTTCATAAAGTAATTTATTAGATAAATGAACAAATATATATCAACGGATGTTCATAATAGATTGATATATAAAAAGGTGTAGACATGTATAAGTTGTAAGATACAACGTATGTATATAGATAAATAAATTGATGGATAGATACATTAGACAGATTTAGAATATATAATTATATGGTTATTAAAACCAACATAATCTATGAAGGGTATTAAAATGGTTAGAAATCAACAAACATAATAAATCCCTCTACTATTTTGTTAGAGATAACTAAATAATTTTTTTATCTGGTAGTCAGAATGCTAAATAAGAATTAATAGGACAAATCTAATATGAATACTTATTTATCCATAAAGGTATATTAAATAACTTAAATTCAACCATTAAATGGGTAAATAAGTTACATAGACAGGTAGATCAACAAAAAATACAAAGAAAGATTGATAAGAATGCATACAAACATATTTGAAGGTAGATAAAAAGTTGATGCGTAGATGAACATGTACACAGATGAACACATTGATGAATAAATACACAGATATTATCATATCAATGTTCATACATAAAAATATCAAAATATTTTAAACAGATCCTCATCTTCATTTTCTCACTTTTAGGATTTTAAATTATCCATCGATGGGATCATTTAAAATGTCAGGTCACGTCGTGTCATGCCAAACATCAAGAGTTCCCAGTAAATGGTGATGCCATGTCAAATCATCATCACCATCATGAATGCCGCCACTAAGTAGGGTGCTACCGTTCAGATAATGAAAACGTAACTGGATGTCGGATAACAACATCGGAAATTGTTTTGTCTCGCTTTACTTCGTGATCGAAAATTTTGTATTCGATATCCGTTATCTGTTATCGGATAACAATAACGGATAACAGAAATGTTTCATACGTTACCCATTATCGTATCCGTTATCTGGGAGCGTTTCTCAGTTTTGCAGATTCTTCTGTTTCGATATCTGATATCAAATAATATTACTTATATAACATATTAATATTTGCTATTATAGAATACTAGTAATCGCACATGGAATAAGTATATGTCTCTATCGCAAGAGAAAAGGAGATCGGGAGAACGAACAACAGTTAGAGACAGACAGACGAGTTAGAGAAAGAGAGAGAGAGGGAGATTGGGGAGTAGAGAGAGAGAGAGATTGGGGGGGCAGAGAGAGAGAGAGAGAGATTGGGGGGGCAGAGTGAGAGAGAAAGGGAGAGATTGGGGGAGAAGAGAGAGAGAGAGAGAGAGAGAGAGAGAGAGAGAGAGAGAGAGAGAGAGATTGGGGGGGCAGAGTGAGAGAGACAGGGAGAGATTGGGGGAGTAGAGAGAGAGAGAGAGAGAGACAGAGAGATTGGGGGAGTAGAGCCAGAGAGAGGCAAAGAGAGCACGAGGGAGAGAGAGAGAGAGAGTGGGGGAGTAGAGCCAGAGAGAGGCAAAGAGAGCACGAGGGAGAGAGAGAGAGAGAGATTGGGGGAGTAGAGCCAGAGAGAGACAGAGAGTGGGAGAGAGAGAGACTGGGGGGGGAGAGGCGGAGAGAGGCAAAGAGGACGGGAGGGAGAGAGAGAGAGCTGGAGGGAGAGAAAGAGAGAGCAGGCAAGAAGGAGAGAGTCAGAGAGAGGGAGGAAGAGATAGCAACCGAGAGAGGAGAGCGCTTGAGAACGAGCAAGAGGGAGGGAGAGGCGGGGAGAATGAGAGATGGAGAGTTGGGAGAACGAGAGAGAGGGAAGGAGAGTGAGAGAGGGACAGGGAGAACGAGAGAGAGAGCGATGGTGAGAGAGAGAGAGAGCGATTATGAGAGAGGGAGAGAGATCAATAGAGGGAGAGAGAATGCGAGAGAAAGAGAGAGAGTGGAAGAGAGGGAGAGCAGGAGGGTGAGCGAGCGAGCTGGAAGGAGAGCAAGAGACAGAGAGAGGGAGAGGGGCTTAACGTTATCGGATCTCAAAAACTTTATCATTTCGTAATCGATATTGTTATCCGTTCTTTCCCCTTAACCTTTATCCGTTATCAATGTCCGTTAAGTTTCAAATTTTTCCGGATAACGGATATCGTGATATCCGATAACGGATATCGGATACGAGTATCATTAGTAACACCCTACCACTAAGTCTATCACTAATGAAGAGTACTTTTCAAATTTTAAAATGATATTTCTTTTCTCAAAATTTTCTCCCTTAAAAAGCTCAATCAAGATCCCACTTAATGTCAATGTCAACTAATAGCTATCCAATGTCAATGGGCCATAATGTCAATCAACATCAACATCATCATCAACACCAAGGGACACTGCCATTAAGATGATGGGTGCCAAACCGCAGGTGGCGCCATAGTCTTGTAATTCAAACGATAACATCACAATGCCGAATTGAAATGATTTTATGCATTAAGAATTACACAAAATAGGTAGCACAATGAAGACAATGAATAATGCTAAGCCACGTACTGATGCTGATTCACTATAGCCATCGTTGAAGATTAGCCTTGGTTACAAATCTTGGCACCAAGAAAACTACTTGTAATTACTTCTTATAATTTAATATTTTTGATAGTTCTGCTAATTCATTCCTATCCTCTGACCAACTCAATGACATATTGGCACTAGTCCAACAGTGACGAAGATGTGATGGGAACATGGCGATGATAGACATAATGCGAAGACATCAATATCATCATATCATCATCTCCCACCACATCATATCTTGGAATCAAATGCTAAGCCATCCTTACTTTCATTTTCCCATTTTAACAATCCATCACCAACGTCTTTCAAAATGTGAGGTCAAATCACATCATGCTAAACATCAGGAGTTCCAAGTCAAAAGACCTCATAAAACAAAAAAAAAAGATTAAAAATACATCCATCTTCCAACGTATAGTTCTCTACCTCAACTCCTACAAATATTGCCTAAAATATGCATATTCTCTGCGCAAAAATCATCTTAACCATGGGAAAAAAAATAAAATAACATCCACCCACTGTCAACCAACCTACCTCAGTATTGCCACTACTCTCCAAAACGCGTCTGCTTCGGAGAATTTTCCTCAACACCGAAAATCGGGTTGAATTAACACATTTATGCTAAAGGATAATATCGGCCAGCCAAGAACGACCTACTATCACTCTAGAAGAAAACAAAAAACAAAAAAAACAAAAAAAGCAAGAAATATAAAAATGAGAACTTTCCGCCCACCTTCGACCAACCCGCTCCTCGCACAGCGAAGAGAGCCTATAAATACACAACCTCAATCCCACTGCCTTGCCCCAAAACTCATCATCTCTTAATCTCTGATCGAGATCAAGATCTCATCCCGACCGTCCGTTCTACCGAGAATGGAGATCACCATCTCCAAAGCCTCTCTCTCTCTCGTGCTCGCCGGGTTACTCCTGTTTCTCTCTCAGGCAGCCTCCGCCGCTGCCACGTCACCGGCGGGCCCACCTAAGAACGACGCCTACGCTATCGACCAAGGGATTGCCTACGTGCTCATGATCGTAGCGCTGCTCGTTACTTACCTCGTCCATTGAAGCTCCTCCCCCCTTCAAATCTCTTCATGATAGATCTCTTCTCCCCTCCTCGGCCCCTGAAAATATTTACAAGATTGTTCGTCATTCTTTCGTTATTATATTGCTCGCAAATTTCTGGCTGTTTTCTTGGAGAAGAAAAAAAAAGATGGGAACTTCGGCGTCCTTTTTATTTGTAGCTTTTTTCTTGGTAAAAAAAAAGGATTCATTCTTTCACAAATTTCTGGATGTTTTTTTACGTAAAAAAAAACAAATTTCACAGACTTCGACATCCTTTTTATTCATCATTCTTTCATTAATATCTTGCTCGCAAATTTGTGACTACTTTCTAGGGAAATAAAATTGACAGGCTTACCGGGCGGGTTAGATTTTGATGATTTTGAGGAAATGGGCGGAAATGAAGGTTATATATTTGTACTTTGATCGCCGGAGAGGTGTTTCTTCTCGTATAAAAGTTTGTACTGGGAGGGAACGTAATCCCTGAAGCTGAGACAGATCAAATCAGTGAGAAGAGTTTGATGAACAGGTTGATCAAGAGAAAGAGAAGCAGTAGTACCTTTGGAGGAGGGAATATCTGCCGGGCAAAGAAAATAATCTGGCGATCGAATCCAAGACTGACACAATACCCATTTTTTTCATCTTAAGCGCCTTCATGAGACCCACAAACTCCTTGTACTCTTCCTCGGATAGCTTCTCTTTGACCTGAAAGTCAACGCATTGGTCAACTTGACCGCCATTTTTTTGGTTTGTTTAAAAATAAAATAAATAAAAACTATTCACCTGCACGAGAAACACTGAGCCTTTTGTCTGCTCGGTGGCCCCGGTTTCAGTTTTGGCGGCCTTGTTTGCAGATGCCACGTGACCTTGTGCCGAGTTTGCCACGTGGCCCTCCATCTTCCTTTTGGAGTTGGACAGAATGAAAGGATTGTTCAAGGCGCTGACCGTTGACTTATTTGCCGGGATGACCTGGTCAATGGAGTCAACAGAGATCGGCCCCCGTTTCCCCGGTATATTTATCTGAAATTTAAAGGACAATAAAATTAAATAAAATTGAGAAACACCATGTCAGTGAAGGGATATGGAGGACAACAAGGATACTTACCACGGGCCTTGGCGGGGGTAGAATCTTGATTTCATCCTGGTCTGCTTCGTCCTTGCCAGACGGGCATTTTGACAGTCCTGAGACTGAATCCTTGTTATAATTTTACAAATTATTACAAATTTGCAATATATTATTTTCAATAACGTATCGCAGGATGCACAACAGGAAGGTGGGAGAACCTTTAAATAAAGCATGGACGGGAGAAGAGAGGGAAAGTTCAAGTTGTTAGTAAGAGTCGACCCCCGAGAGAGAGAGAGAGAGAGAGAGAGAGAGATTATTTTATCTTTTGTTTCTTCTTCTATGTTCATGATCAGTACAAGATACAATGCAATTCTATTCAAGATCTAAGTTCGAATTGCCATATTTGGAAGTATTTTCCTAAGGCTGAATTCCACAGATTTTTAATGCGAATCAGGGGCATCAGTTTGCATCAATTTTTTGATCTATATGTAGGATGCAGGGGTAAAATAATAAAATTACCTCTTACAGGGTCATCTTTCTGCAGTTCTTTGACTTTCTCCCGGGAAGCTTGGTCGCGAAAGAATCCGGTCAACGTGAAAACAACGTCCCCAAACTTGGAGTATGTCTAAAATAGCGAAACCAATTGCTTAACAATTTATATTATAAAGTAGAATTCAAAAAAATATGCCGTAATATAGATAATAAAGAAAAACAGCAATAAAAGAGGGGAGAATGAGGACCTTGACGTGCGGCCGGAGCCAGAGAGACATCTTCTCTTGATGCGATCGTTGAGCGAACCTGAGAAAAAATAAATTCGGAAATTAATTATACAGTAACAGACAAATAGAAGGGATAACGCACATAATTGGTGTTTAAATGAATATAAAGCCTCTTCAACCTTTCGTCGCAGAAGATAATTGCTCCATAATCATGCCGATGACGGATGACGCGGCCAATGGCCTGGTTCACAGCCCGCGTTGCTTGTTGAACATACCATTCCTCTCCAGTAAGAGGCTAAAAGTACAGGAAAATTAGCCATAATGGAATCACTACTAACCTCTTTTTGTGCACCAAAGACATTAATCGTGAAACCCCAAAAAAATTACACAGCAATGATAGAATCATAAACAATTTGTTGTTGTACACTAAAACATAAATCTCTCAATCTGAGAAATCCAGATTAAAAGATCAACTGAAATTACCTTTAGAGCATTTTTCTGAGATGAAGCTTGTTGATCTAAAAAGTCTCGCTTCAGGCGAACCTGCAATACATGGAAAAATAGTCAGTCTAAAGGCATCCGCGTCAAATTTTACAATTGTAAGAAACAAATACATGGGATCTTTATCTCGGGCAGAAGAAAAAAAGTGCATGAAGAGAAAATCATTAAACATCAGGAGAGTTTTAAGTAGTTCCTAAGAAAAATCAATGAAGGATGATTTTCTGCTGCATCATGAGTTTGAACCTGACAGAAATTGAAACACAAAAAAATAAACAGTCACACAGCTTGCTGATCCTTTGTTCAGTTTCACGTATTGAAGATTCCAAAACTTGAAGGAAAAAATGGTCCTTTCATACGTAGTTTATCTGATTCAGATGAATCGGATTAAACTACGTCTGAAAAGTAACAGTCTGGTCAGGGTGGATGCCTTTGGATACAATGATAAGACATTGATAGAATGATAAATTGTGTAACAAAGATCAAATCCTGTAAGAAGGAAAAGAAAAGGAACACAACAATGTGATATACAAACGCTTCTTTTCCAAAAGTTATGGAAGATGGGAAAGAAAGAACAACCCATCGAGCACCCACACCATAATGTCGTGCGCGTGTGAAAGCTGTAAATAAGGAAGATCGGGAGGGATCAGAGACATTTGGTCTTTTCTGAAGAATTGGTTGCAGGGATTAACCGGTGGCCAGTTAGCAGGATTGGGCCTGCCGTCCAGAAGGGCAGGTCTCTACTCAAGATCTCCGTTGACATTCTGATAAGGACCTTGGTCGAGGTCCGTATCTGAAGGTGGAAGAAGGTGAGACGAGAAGGGAATTCCTGGGGTTGCGAGGTGAAACGGGAAGGGTAGGAGAGGAGGCCGAGCTGAGGAGATAGGGATCGGCCGAGGACGAGCTGCCTGGAGATGCGGTAAGGAGGAGACGGTCGCGGGGACGGGGACTGTGGAGGGAGAAGACGCGTGGTCGTAGGAGAGACGAGAGGAGGAGAGAAACCACTACTTCTTAATAACCAAATGCCAGTCTGCCCTCCTCCAAGGAGGGCTGTGCTATTTAAAGTTAACATAAAGAGAGAGAAAGCATAATAAAGTGACGAGAATGCCCCCACATGGAGCTTGGTATCCTATCACATTCCCTCCTATGTCAATTCTACTCCTCCCTCAATTTTTCTTGATACTCCACGGACCTTGGATTTTTACAACTATCGGGGTTCTTTGAACCGATACAAATCTCGCTGTCTTTGAATTCGAAAATGTTATCGGTTTATTATTATATCACAATGGCATGAAAAAAAGAAGCAGATCTTAAACAAGACGTATCATGCTCTTCCTACTTACATACTCTTCCAATATGGGCTCTAAAACATGCTACATATCCAGTTATTACTCCATTGGCTCACGGTCCAGACCACCCTAAAGTTCAATGCAGAACCCTCAAGCCCCACCTAAGTTACCAAAGACCTTATCCAAGCAGGAAAAAAAACCCACCCAAGCAGACTAAAGATGTTTTAGTCACTGGAGCTACATTGTCTGTCCATAATTTGAAGCAACATTGGATTTTGATCTCTCTCATCTTCATTTCTCTAAATTTGCTTCGAAAATTTCCATGTCTTGCCTTTGAGGCTGCAACTGATGAGTACTATACAGTTAGACGAAAGCCCAGGGTTAAAAATTGGCCGTGTAAATAATTATATTTGTCCATAACTGGTAACTCATCAATTCTAGAGGTTATGTAATGTGAAATTTGATTTGGGTTTGCATCCGAGAAGAAGAGAGGGTGAATGGAGGAGGCGGGGATCAGCCCCTGGACAAACTACCAGAAGACACAATCACCAGGGATGGGGATAGAAGTGGGAGACATAGAACTTAGACAACCACGAGTGGAGTGCCTGGGACTGCAACTTCAACTTCATTGCTACCTATCGGACTGCGTCAACACATTACAAGAGATTAATTGACGGTTGACGTTTATGGTGACGGAGTATCACAGCCACTTGACGTTGTTCATCAAACTCTCTAGTCAATTTGGCAACATTCTATATAAAAAATTGCCAACACTGTCAATCAGCCTAGTTGGCAATGATAATGCCACTGACAGGAAGTATGGAGTATAGACGGTGACCGCATTGACACCCATTGACGTTGATAAATTCATTGCCAAACTGTCAAGCATTGGCAGTTGACATTGACCATGACATGGTATCACAGACAGTTGACGTCACCCATCAACATCAGCCGTCCACTTAGTAAGATTCTAATTAGAAAATGTCAACCTGTCAACCAGCCTAGTAGGCGATGATGATGACATTGAAGGGAAGTATGGACTGTTGATGATGATGACACCCGTTGATGATGATGAATTCATTGGTGAACCGTAAAGCATCATCACTGTCAATGTCACACATCAACCATTGGTGGTTTATCAACGAGAGAGACTTGTCATTGACTTTGTGTTTCTATTTCCTTTTTATTTCTTGCTTGTATTTCCACTTATGTACACGACCCATTTATCCTGGTCCCACTATGTAACCTCATAAGATTATGGGGCCAATGGTAAGTGATCAATTTAATTCCTTTTTCCAACAAACCATAGCAGATGGAGACTGACCGGGAAGGATCGTGACATGGTTGATTCTGACGGTTGATGCCGTCCATTTGCAACAGCCGTCAACTTAAATTCTAGTCAGTGATGACGATGACATTGAGGGGAAGCACAGACGGCCGACGGTGGCTATGGGCATTGATTCATGTTGATGTTCGCAAAGTCATCGGCAAACCCTTGAGAATAATCACCATCACACGTCGATGTCGCTAGGACATGCAAACCCAAGCAGTAAATTTGCAGTGTTGTGATTTCTATAGTATTAAGGAGCCAATAATCTTTGGCAATGGATTGCAAGAAACACCTCACCCACATGTGGGAGAAAACTCAAAGAGCTCTCACATGTCTGAAACATCACGAGGGTTATAAGTGACTAACCTGCCTCTCTAGTATAAAAGGTCAGCCCTAAGAGCAGACCAGAAGGAAGATCCTCACCGCTAAGTCCTTGAAGATTCACCCAGTAAGAACCAATTTGGCCCTGAGCCTAAATATATCACGTGTGTCTACTCCACTACACAATCCTCATTTCTCACTTCCAATTCTTCCCCTTCTCCTTCTCTTGTTCTTTCCATCAGATTCACAGTTCTGCTTTTGGCATTGAGGTGCGCGTTTGGATAGTTCTAGAAGTGGAAAGATTGGGAGGACCAAGAGATAAGTCTATAATAACATGATTAATCGTAAAATCACAATAGAGATAAGTCAGATGAATTTTAAGCCTACAAAAATCGCACGAACCAAACTGAAACATAGGAACTACCACATTAAAGCATACAAGAATGCCATTAAAATAGTAGGTTTTCAAACCTTTGGGTCTGTCATCATAGAGAATGGCATTCCAGTGATAACCACGGCCCTCCCAGCATGGTCGGCAAAATCAAGACCCTCGCTAACCTGTAAAATCACAGATTAAACGTGAACTTCAAGCACGCTGAATAGCGACATAAACATAGGCTTTTATTTTTGAAACGTAGGGTCGAAATACAAATTAACCTATGTTGGGACTCTTGATGATTGCAGTGTGAATGAGAGAGACACACAGGGAGGAAGAATCAAGAGGGGAAAAATTAGTAACAATAAGTAAAGGCTCTCAAGATGGAAAAAGAATCAGAAACTAGCAAAAGGCCCTCAAGTATTCACGCCCATCAAGAGTGCACTCTCACCTCCACCCACAACTAGTGAATATGCCTCTCTTCTATCCCTAAGTCCAAATTATGCAAACTCAACGCTAAAGGACTAAAATACCCCTCTCCCACTCTTGGGGTGGTAACAAAGAATTCAGATAAAATGGACTTATGGAGCAGCTTAGAAAGCTGGTTCCTGCAACAGGTCACTGCTTCCTCTCTTTCTTCCTACAAAGGAAAATTTCGAAGGACAGAGAAAACCAATGGTGGCTATTACATAAGAGTACAGCAGGTTAAGTTTCTTAACACACAAGCCATATCTGCAAGAAACCACTGTTACGCAGATTGATATGGTCCCCTTATGGATTTATCATAGCTCAAAGAAGAGACAAAGCCATGCTACAAGTCAAACATAGGCCAACGTGATAGTGTGGAATAAAGGCAGGCTTGAGGCGCCTCCAATAAATAAGGGTTGGCGGCAAACAGGGAAGGCATCGATTCAAATTCAAGACCCGCGGAGCAGGCTTCTAGTGGATGAGGAGATCCTCTGAGCCCTGATGAGCAAGGGTTGATCTGACCTCTCCTCAGTGTTCATCCATTAAGATCTGATTCAGTCTCTCGTTCATTTTCTCTTCTGTTACGTCCTGTTCCCATCCTGTTTCCACTCATCAAAGTTCTCACTCTTCTTTTCTGTTCCTTGGAGAAACAGTGTTCTTGACGACATTCTATTGGAGAATATTTGTGAAGTATAGTCAGAGATCCATTGGGGGAAATCATAACACAGACGCTCAAAAATTCTGAGAAAATAAAATTATCACCTGAGAGTACAAGTAGAGGGAAAGACAAGTTGTGCAAGAATAAAATCGAAAAGTGAAAACACAAGACTAAGGAAAAGACCTTGCCACGGCACACCGCGAAAAACACTGCACCAGACGTAGATTTATCCCGCAATTTAGCCTGAAAATCCTGCAATGTTCAAGTTTTTTTTCAAACCGACAGAAAATTTACAAAATTAAATTCGAAGGCATGCGCAAAAGTAAGTATGAATTCGTGAGTTATCAAAAAGGAAATTAGAAAAAATAAATAGCCATTTCTTGCATCAATTGATGAGCCAAAGAGCTGCGAATCTTTGGGTTCGACAACAGGCTGCTTGTTTTTGCACATCCTCTCCCAAATTGTATTCAAGCCGCTTGACCCAGAATGACTCTGACATCAGAAATAAAAAACGAGTTGATGACATGCGCACCAAATGAATCTTTTTCATACATCATGATCATACCATATTCTTCCAGCATTCAATGCACCGGTCCATAAAATAGTACGATGGAAAGAACACGAGCAAACCATCAGGTACTATCCGCGTAAAGTTCACTGCCAAGTAACAAAGCACAGAGTCAACAACTAGCAACACCAGTTGATGGGCATGTCCTATTAGAAATTCTTCAGGGATCTAATCATCATTTCGTAGGCAAGAATGGTGGATCTTTGTATTACTCTTAGGTCTTGTACATCATTACCTACCAATAGCATTGCCAAGATCCTGCTTGTAATCAATAGAATCACGATTGCGATAGGAGGAATTGAATGAAAAACCAGATGGCCCGCGAGAAATGACTCCAACCCAGACTTGATTCTGAGATACCACATGGGGGTTCTCAAGTCTGACTGGGAATTCTCTGCAAGACATAAAATTAGGATGTTTGGAAAGGAGAACGCAGAAAGACAATAAATAAGTAGTATGGCGCCAACATACATGCCCATTTCTCCAGCAAAGGAATCCAATGGAGATAACGTCCCAGATGTCATGATGATTGATCGGACGCTAAGACCCAGAAATTCCCTCATGGCAATGCCTGGATGGAAACACCACCAGCTTAATACTCTGGATGTCGTCTTCCCTACACAAGTAACCAAGGGATGATCAATAAAAAATGAATGAGTACTCAAAAAAATAACCAGAGAGCATTTTAAATAATCATAAATCAAGATGATAAGAAATTTAAGGAAAAGCTATGGAGCTCAAATATTTCTTAATTAATCAAAAAACAGGATACTTGTGGAGAGGAGAGATCACCATCATCTATCTCTCTCTCCCTATATATCACATTCCCTCACACAGCTTATCCCCTTGACAAGTTTTAACGAAGAAATTAACATTGAATGAGGTGGTATTCTTCAAATGTTTCACATAATTGTTACATCGTCGTGGTTTCAACTTAGAACTGGGAATTTTCTGAATAACATGAAACATTGATAAGCCTCTACTGATGGAATACAAGAGGAAGAGCAACTAGCTCAATAAAAAGTCAGGTTCTTAATGATAACAGACCAATTAACTCCCAAGACATGAATCTTAAAAGGCCTGCTCCTTTAATTCAAAGGCCTGCTCTTCAGTCGGGTGTGGCACAGATTCGGCGACTTGACGCTACTCCCTTTCAGCCTGTTCCTCACAGGCGATCAAACACAATAAGGGATGACGCAGCCAATTCTCATTGGCAATAGAGGATCAAGTCGGTCTCAATCATATCAGTTGCATTGTATAAGGTCACAACTGCATCAAAGACAGTCTACAGATACCTATGAAAGATCTCATGTAGCATTTTTCGAGAGAGACGACACAAAATTTTTCATTAGTACCCATGATATCAGAACAAGATAAATAAATAACAGAGGCATCCATATCAAGATGCAGAAGCCCAAAAAATTTTCTCGACCAAGATTTTCTGCGTTGATTTATACGTTATAGATTTCCTTCTCATCAGGTTAGTATCTGGGGCATGTTGATCAATATTGGGGCCAAGATCGAAATTTAAACCAGACTGTCATCAATAAAAGGGAATCTCAAGAAACTAGGCGTCATCCTCATCTCGTTGTCTCCATCGTCCTTTCTACTCCGACTCAGAGAAATGACCTTTACAGTGTCCCAGTATCGTCTGAGAATTAGAATTTCTATATTTCAGATACACACCACAAATATGGGGAACCTTGAAAACATTTAGCAAAGAATCTCATGCGGTGGGGGAACAGGATAGAATCCCTTGAATCAGTCGTCAAAGCCATTTCAGGGCCAATGTAAAATGAGAAAGATCCTTTTCCGTTTCCTTTTCCTTTTTAATGAAAGATTTCACAGGAAAATACTCGGTGATCCATCCCTAGATAAAGTATTCTCATTTTCTCTAGAAAATCATCTTGGAACTCTACCTAGACGTCAAGTTTTGACTACCGATCAACTCAGCCTTCACGGATCTTTGAATCAAACAACTCCCTTAGCATGATGAAGGCAGATGTCTTGACAAAAAATAGTCCACTTTAGGGTATCATTATGTGATAAAATCATTGACTCAAAAGAGCAGCCTAATCCCAGACTGCTATAACCATACTTATGGGCAATTGTGGAAATTAGCAATGATGATAGTCATAAGTATAACACCTAAGAAGGATTTTTAAATACCTTTCAAGGAATCAGAGGCATTCTGATGAGACTCGTGCACATGAAACTGCCAAAAGGAAATGGGGTTAATAAGTTTATGCAGTGGACCCAAGAAAATACTCATTGGGATTCTGTACATTCCACTTACGCGGTAGAAATTAGCATGGCTTTTACCACCATCCCTGAATATGTTCTTCAGGATATCCTTTATAAGTTCAAGCCTGCATATGGTGCCCTTCATCCCGTTCAGATAACCATTCATGTGCCCTATAATACAGTCAATGGAACATTTGCTAGTCTTAATTAGAAACTGAATTATACAACAACTAAAAATCATAGAAAATGCATTACAAGAAATATAAGACACTGTTTCAGCAGACTTAAAGAGGGATCATCAGAATAAGAATCAGATGGACATATGTACTAAACAGGAGATCTGTGATCTCCACGCTCTTTTTCAGGAGATCTGTGATCATACAAGGGATCTGTGATCTCCACGCGCTTTTTCAGGTGTAAACCGCTAAAGCTTATCACTCCACTAGTTTTGCCTTCTCCGATATCAAGTAAGAGGAGCAAACAACAGTGAAGGAAACAATCGTGAAGAGGGAAAGGAGGATTCAAAACATTTAATAGATCTCAGATTTTTTTTTGAAGAAAATAAATCTCAGATTGGAGCAAATAAACATTACTGATGTAAAACACTTTCACGTAATAGATGGAACGACACAATCAAAACCAATGAAAGCTTTCCCTTACTCTCTTCAAGAAGCTGAACACAACTCTCGATTGTACCCGTCAGCATGTTGGCAGTCTCGGAAGTGATATTCAGCTCTGCAAGGAATTCGTATATATAGAGGCCAGGGCGAGTAAAACCTGATTCTTTGGAGTCGATAACCACCTCACTTATTCGTTTCTCAAGTTTAAGTAAAAGAGCTGCAGGAATAATACCCTTTTAAGTAATGATGAATATTATAGGAAAATAAATCATGCATAACAAACTAACACGTTGAATTTCATTTGAATTTCATAGCAAACTAACACGTTGAATTTCATTTGAATTTCATAACAAACTAACACGTTGAATTTCATTTAATAGAGTGACCCTGAAATTTAACGAGAGACCCTCTACTCCAAAACTTTCAGAATGGTCAACCAACACAATCGCTGAATCTGTTTCTAAATCTGTCATCACGACTCTCACACTGGCCGAAATATGTCTCAATAATCGATGAAGAAACCAGTCCATCCAGAAGCAATTTAATGTTCGGTCAGCAGGGAGACTTCTGAACCAGAGTAAGAAAATGACAGGGTTCTTTAAGTTGAAAATAAAAACCTTTCAGAATTGCATAATTTTCAGGATCATGTTCATTTTCGGCTGACTTCTGAATAGATCTCCGTTTGGCAGCAAGAGAAACACATTGATCTGCTTCGGAAATACATGCCGACAAGAATCTTAGAGGCAGGTCAAAAGAGGCTGCATCAGCACACACGCTCTCCTGCATTTTGGATCATCACGATGACACAGAATAATAAGACGGAATATAAGGAAACTAAAAACAGGACGAAGTAAGAGACTAACTCCACATCAGAGCAAGAAATCACCAGATTGTGAGCTTCGTCAAAGATAAGGACAGCATTGTCCCATTGAATGCCAGAAAGCGAATCTCTTCTAGCAGGATCAATAAGATAATTGTATGGGCAGAATAAAATGTCTACTGTCTTGTGAAGGTCACGCGACATGTAGTATGGACACCTGCAGATGGCAATAATTACGAGGGCTGCATTCAAGGAAAACTAGAAGAGAATAGAACTTAACAACTTGAGAGCGATTAAATATAATAGTGTGACTTTCAAAACGTACGGCCCCAGAGTTCTTCCAATGTCAACCAAATCTTCAATGTCCAAGGGCTCGTTTCCTATCTCTGGGTGGCTTTTCATGTAATCTGGAAAAATCCATTTGAACTGAATTAATACTCTGAACAGCTTTATAGAATATCGAGCACTAATCCCATGAATGAACTTAGTCAAATAAAGGTGGTAAGCAATCAGGTCATAAATATCAAATGAAACTGGCAGGAATAAAAACCAATGAAGCGCAGCAATAATTGCATTTTATGATAATTTAGATAATCCCGTTAAAAGTGCAAATTTTTGTTTGGTTGCTTATTAGGAGGCGAGTTATGGCACGTACTCTCAGGAGGCCCATGATCCTGGACACACCAACAGAGTGTCCCATGTGCTGCCTAGGAGAGGAAGAGTGCTCTCACCTGTTTTTTGAGTGTCCTTTTGCGCGGGCCATTTGGAGATCACAGAAGCTATGCTCTGGACAGAGGACGTTGGAGATGGGGATGGTCCTTGCAGTGCTCTGGACGTTATGGGTGCACCGTATTGAGGTGGTATTGAAGGGAAAGACTGTGTCGCTGGACTTGGTGCTACATAATGCAGAGGATTGTATATCCTATTGGTTTAGTGGGAATTAAAGGAGGGAAAAGAGGCCAGGCTGGCCGGGCATGTAGTTTTTCACGATCACATATATCAATATTAATTTTGGGATGATCACCGAGTTCGGGAGATCTTCCCTCTTTTCTTTCATAAAAATGATAATTTAGATAATTGACAGTTAAAAAGGAGCAACATACATTTTAAAGTCTGGGCCTGATTCTGTTAAGGATACACTTGGAATATAAGGAAAGTGGCCCAAGCCCAAGAAGAAGTGATACAAGACTAAAAGAGATCTATCGGGCCCATTATAAGTGTATTGCGTCAATGGGGCCACCGACTGAGTCTAACGGCTAGTAATTACTAGTCGTTAAACTAGCCGTTAGACGGCTGCTATAAAAAGCGATAGAGTTGTAACAAATTACTTTAACTGTTTTGAATAGAAAATTTCTTCTTTTCTGGTTCTCTTGTTCTCTTCTCGACCTCTCTTGAATTTGTCATGGTATCAGAGCCTACCCAGTGATCGTTGAAGAATCTTCTGGCATCAAACGTCATCCTACTTGAGGACCAATTCCGAGAATTGCTTCTTCTTGAGGTTAGTATTTTTTGTCAAGCTACATAACTCATGGGAGAAGACATGACTAAGATTTCTACCGAAGGAGTAATGCCATCATCGGAAAGTCAGATGGTACTTACCGATAGATGGATTACTACACTTCCAGTGATGGCAAAGTGCAACATATTTAATGGCAAGAATCTGTTGCTTTGGGAGAGAACAATTCAAGCTGCCCTAAAGCCCAGAAAGTTAGTGCATCACCTTACAGAGGTATGTCCACCTGATACTCATCCGAATTACCCAAGGTGGGTAGTAGAAGAGGAGTATGTGTTTGGGTGGATGTTGGATTCAATATCTGCAGAGCAATTAGTCCAATACTCGTCATATGGAACTGCAAAAACATTATGGGAAGCTGTACATCGAAGCCACTCCAAGAAGAATGACAAGGCCAAAATCATTGATCTTATCATACAAGCCTATACACTCAAACAGGGAGATATGGATGTTCTGACCCACTCAAACAAGCTGAGGGACATTCACAATGAATTAGATCATTGTAGACCACCCTCCACTGATCCAGTAGCAATGGCACATGAGGCAACAAATCGACTATGTCAATCTTTGCAAGGACTTCGGCCAGAATTTGAGACGGTCAGAAGCCAACTCTACAATAGAGAAGATGACCCTACATTTGATGAAGCTGTATCTAAGGTCATGCAAGAGGAAATACGACTTAACTCGGCTAGAGGAGCCATTGAGAGGACAGCTCGTATAACAAAAACTCATAACAGGGAAGGACCGAAGGGCGACTCAGAAAAGACAAACAGAGAAGATCTTGTGTGCAACTACTGTAAGAAGAAGGGGCATATCAAGGACAAGTGCTGGAAGCTCCATGGCAAGCCACCTCATATTGCACGAGCTCATGTTATGATGCAACCAGGAGAAGTTGGAGAAACTCAAAACTTTGTGACTACTCTTCCTTCAGCCCAAGACTTCCAGAAGATGATGCAGGAACTACAAAGTATAAAATCATTTATAAACTCTGGAGCAGTCATTGGATCTACTTCGCTCGCCAATTCTGGTAAGGGAGAAATTTTTCATAACATTACTTTACTCACTAAAAATCCATCAAATGCATGGATCTTAGATTCAGGTGCAACGGATCACATGTCATCTAGAAAAGATTTCTTTATAACATATGAAGAAGTTCGCCCAGGTAAGTATGCTCAAACAGCTGATGGTACATTATTACCCGTAATCGGCATTGGAAGTTTGAACATCAAGCATATTGGTATTCTAGAAAAGGTGTTACATGTTCCTAAATTGTCTATGAATCTAGTATCTGTACAACAACTAGCCAAGTGTAAGGAATATAATATTCTATTTGATAACGTGGATGCTTATTTATGTCACAAGGAGCTCGGGGTGGAGGACTGGACTTGCTAGAGTTCATCAAGGACTCTACTATTTACACATGGAACACCCAGGAGATAAATCAAAGGTTGCTGCAGTGAAGCTATCTCCTGAGGAGACAATTGTGGAAACTCACCAAAGGATGGGTCACCCATCCTATCACCTACTTAAACACTTGTACCCAGACTTGTTTAAGGATGTTTTGATTGAAAACTTGGTCTGTGAAGCATGTCAGTTAGGAAAATTTAGGAGAGTACCATACCCACCAAGTTCTACACGTCTGCAGAGGCCTTTCCAGATCATCCATTGTGATGTCTGGGGCCATCTCCACAAGCAGACATACTAGGACATCGTTGTTTCCTAGTATGCACAGATGATTATAGCAGATATAGCTGGATTTTCTTACAAAAACATAAGTACGAGGTTACCAAAAACTTGAAAGGATTATGTAATCATATCAAACGGCAGTTTGGTGATCAAGTCCAAGGACTAAAAACAGATAATGCAAAGGATTTCCTCAATAACGAACTTACTGAATTTTTCTTGTCTGAAGGGATAAAACATGAAACATCATGTCCATATACCCCACAACAAAATGGAGTAGCACAAAGGAAAATAGGGAACATTGTAGACAAAGGAAGTACACTTCTAATTCAAGGGAATGTTCCCACAAATCTATGGGGTTTTGCAGTTATGACAGCTACACATCTTGTTTATTGACTTCCTTCAAGTATTTTAGCCTTCAAAAGTCCACTTGATTTGCTTGAGACTTATTACCCAAATGTAAGACTAAAAACCGGCCTACCCCCTAGAATATTTGGTTGTGTTGGTTATGTGTATAATCATACACATAAATAAAATAAGTGGTCTACTAAAGGACTAAAGTGTGTATTTGTGGGATATTCTGTTACACAGAAAGGATATAAATTCTATCATCCTGTTACTCGGAAGTACTTAGTCACCAAAGATGTAGTCTTTGATGAAAAATCATTTTATTACAAACCGAAAGGTACTGAATCATACTTAGACACTAGTTCCATACTCAATATTGAGAATATTGACTCTGAATTTACACAACCTCCAGCTAGATTGAAAATATTTGAAAGTGGAGTAGGAATAATTCCCCAAGTTAGTACAAGAAGAACAGAATCCAAACCAAGGGCAGAGGATATGATTGATCAAAGTGGAGAATCGTCTAAAATCATTCCATACCCAAAATATTATCAAAGAAGGAAAAAGGGGAGACAATCAGAAGTTATGGATTTGGGTGAAGGGGGAGAAGAACCAATTGAAGAATCTACTGAAGGGGGAGTAGTATCCACTGAAGGGGGAGTGGTAGTTGAAGGGACATTGACTGATGAAGAAGGCCATTGGCCAATTGCTTTAAGAAAAGGTACTCGAAAATGTGTGTCCACTCCCTTATATTCAATGGCGAACTACTTGACCTATAAAAATGTGTCACCCAAATACCAAGTATTCCTGACAAAGATTCAGGAAATACCTATTCCTAGGACTCCACAAGAAGCAATGAGTGATGTTAATTGGAAAGGAGCAATGGATGAAGAAATGAGAGCCTTAGTACAAAATAATACTTGGGAGATTGTTGACAGACCCAAAGATAAAAAATCTGTGGGTTGTAGATGGGTTTACACTATGATGTATAAATCAGATGGAAGTTTAGAAAGGTATAAAGCAAGACTTGTAGCTAGAGGGTACACTCAGACATGGAATTGACTACCAAGAAACCTTTGCTCCAGTTGCAAAAATTAACACTATTAGAACACTTATATCCTTAGCAGCGAATCTAGACTGGCAATTAAACCAATACAACATCAAGAATGCGTTTTTATATGGAGACTTGAAGGAGGAAATCTACATGGATATCCCCCCAGGATATGAAAACCAACGCAACAGAGGAAAAGTATGTAGACTTCGAAAATCATTGTATGGGTTAAAACAATCACCTAGGGCGTGGTTTGGAAGATTTACTCAAGCAATGAAGGGTTTAGGATATAGTCAATGTAATGGAGAACGCACTATGTTTTTTAAACATTATCCAAATAATCTACTAACAATTTGCAAGATCAAGTGAGGGTATCTTAATGACTCAACAAAAATATATCTTAGACCTTCTAAATGAAACCAAACATATGAACTGCCACATAAATGAGACACCTATTGAAGTGAACCATAGGTTAACCCTAAGAGAGAATGACAATAAAGTAGAAATTAACTCATATCAGAGTCTAATAGGAAAGCTACTGTATCTATCACATACTTGACCAGATATATGTTATGCTGTAAACGTATTAAGTCAGTTTATGCATTCACCTAGAAGTTCACATTTTCAAGCTGCTAACAGAATTTCAGGTACCTAAAAGGAACTCCAGGACTGGGCATTGCACATAGGAGAACAGGTAAGATTGATCGTATTGTATACACTGATTCTGACTTTGCTGGCTCTCGACTTGATTACAGGTCCACCACGGGGTATTGCACGATGTTAGGAGGAAATTTGGTTACATGGAGGAGTGAAAAGCAGAGTGTGGTGTCGAAGTCTAGCACAGAAGCTGAATTTCGAGCTATGTCAAAGGGAATTGATGAGGCCATATGGATCAAGAATCTGTTGGAAGACTTGAAGATCACATTTCTAAAACCAATAATTATCCGCTGCAACAACAAATCAGCTATCAGTATAGCCCACGACCCAGTTGATCATGACTGGATGAAGCATGTGAATATCGACCGCTTCTATATACAGGACCACTTGGAACAAGGAATCTTGAAGACTGAGTATGTGAGCTCTGAAGAACAATGTGCAGATACTCTGACTAAGGGATTACCGATCAAACAAACTCAGTATCTGAGATTCAAGCTTGGAATGAAGAATATTCATTCCTGCACTTGAGGGGGAGTGTTAAGGATACACTTGGAATATAAGGAAAGTGGCCCAAGCCCAAGAAGAAGTGATACAAGACTAAAAGAGATCTATCGGGCCCATTATAAGTGTATTGCGTCAATGGGGCCCACCGACTGAGTCTAACGGCTAGTAATTACTAGCCGTTAAACTAGCCGTTAGACGGCTGCTATAAAAAGCGATAGAGTTGTAACAAATTACTTTTAACTGTTTTGAATAGAAAATTTCTTCTTTTCTGGTTCTCTTGTTCTCTTCTCGACCTCTCTTGAATTTGTCAGATACGAACCTGGATCTAGGCTCGTATCGGAAGGAGGGTAGAAGGCGAGGCAAGCTAGAAATTCCCGCATTAGAGAGGTGAAGCGGGAAGGATCCGGGAGGAGGCCGAGCAGAGGGGGTAGGGATCGGCCGAGGAAGAGCCGCCTGAAGACGCGGCGAGGAAGAGACGATTACGAGGACGGGGATCGTAGAGGAAGACAGAGCATGGATATAAGAAGAGACGAGAGGGAAGGGAAAACCAACAGTCACTTAAGAAACAACTTCCAGTCTGCCCTCCCAGAAGGAGGGCTGCGCTATTTTAAGGAAACATGGAGGGAAGGGCTTGACTGCCCTTAATAGCAAAAGGACGAGAATGCCCCAATCGACAGTTAAAAAGGACCACCATACATTTTAAAGTCTGGGCCCCACTGGAAAAATTACTAATTGCAACTGTTGGCAATGGTTAATGATGAAATTGTCATTACTTGGAAGCAGCAAAATTGAAATTTCACATTCACCAGATGAATAATATGCATCTTTTTCAATCTGTGTCCATGCCACTGAATCATATTTTGGGAGATAAATTTATACTCAGCCTATTTTTGTCACCATAACTTCAACAGCCTTTCAAGCTGTTCTACAATAACATACAAGGATGGTGAAATCAAAAAGACTTTGAAAAACTAAACTCTGAATAAAAATGAGACGCAGGATAGTATTCAGACTTTTATTCATACCTTAACCCCTTTATAATTGTACTTATACATATTTTAAAAAAAAAATACTCATACATAAACTCAAGTTAATAAAATATGATAAGCGTCAAAAACAACTAATAACACACAATTCAGTGAAGCTGAAAATGACACATCATAAAAAAGAGCCCTACCAGAGACTAGGCTGTGATGCCTACATGAGCGCTTCTTCCGAAGATAATAGCAGGCATTATTTTGGGTCTTCCCTTGCTGCGTTTTCACTTGATCATGTATACACATTTGCTCACGAGAACCCAGTATCCCCATTTTGGGTCTACCGTATATGAAATTAAAATAAAAGGAATTAAAATAAACGACCCGATAAAAAGAATTCAATCGTGTCGAAGAAAATAATAATCTATGGTTCACAACATCTCGCAAGATCGTAGGATATAATGCGGATAGGATATACTGAGAGAAAAAAAAATTCCCATTCCCAAAGTTCAATGAGAAAACTTGTCCTCCCCATGATGGAAAACTAATGCAAAAGAAGTAAAGGAAACGTGAAACACCAAGATTTTTGAAACTCATAGAGAAGGAGAGACATTGCAGAGGGGAAAAAAGAAGAAATAGAGGATAGAGCAAGGAAGCGGGAGTTATGACCTTACTACCCAGACAGTTGGGTGGATGAAGATAAACTAAATTTATTTAAACTAGAGGGCTAGATTGAAATTCTTAAAAAGGGAAATTAATTGTAATATCTCTACTTCTACCACTCCATCTCAAGCGGATGAATGGGTTCCACCTGAACCTTGGAGGAGACGTAGAGAAGAGGGATTAAGGAGCGAAATAAAAGGAAAAAGTAAACTCTCCATAAGATGGGCGGGGAGTTACCAACGAAGAACGAACACCATAAGAATATCACCAGAGGAAGAACTTGATCAGAGAAAGACATAGATAATGAAGAACGGATGCTATGAGATGAAGACAAAATATCCAGCAAAATAGCCAAGCGCTACAAGGATGCAATGGAGGAAGATATCACTTATCCATATCTGACGAAGGAACCAATTTAACAGCAAGAAAAGGAGCACAAGGTGTTGCAATCTGTTGATGAAATCTGCTGTCAATCATCACAGATTGCAGTAATGATGAAGCAATTGACAAATGGAGAGGTGGGCAGCATATCTGCTTCTAGACCATCCTAACTGGCTGGCCATTTTTTAACTGGCTGGGCGCTGACTTTGACTTTGATCAGTTCACTTGTAGACCAAAAACAAGACTGCTCCCCTGAATACTGGGCTGACTGGGATGGTGATGAGGAGAGTGGGTGAGAGCATAGGAGCTGATGTGGCAGTACTGACATGACAAAGTTGAGAATCAGGAAATATGTCTTCTTCGTGGTTTTTTCTTATTGTGTTAGACATAGGCGTCACTATGTCACTTACGTACCTTGTCAGCCGAAGCTCCTCTCCAGTATATATTTCCCTTATTATAAAGGGGCCTACCTTTTATTTCACTATTGGGCCCAATGAGTTTAGGGTCCAGACTGTAACCCCATAAGTATGGGGTGGACTCGCAGTAAGAGGTGATTTCGAGTTGTTTCTACAGGTAGATCCACCTCCAAATGTACCAAGGCTGAAGCTGAAGCTCACGACACACCTGATTTTGGTCGTCCCCTATTTGCCGCAAATAAGATTGTTATTTTCCCCCCTTATGTACCAGATAGTGGCGTCATTCCATGAGATGGCCGCCGTTCAGAAAAATAATACAAGGAAATAGGTTCATTTCCACTCTGGGAAAGAGGCAGTGGGCTGAAAGTGGGTGTACACCCAATTATGATGTAGATTTCACTCTGGAGAAATACAAATCCGGTCTGGTAGCAATCAGGGTTTACCCAATTTTTTTTTTCGAAAAGAAAAATATATGTTTTTATTCCTAGCGCCCAATGGGTTTCGAACCCAATACCTCCCAGGTGAGAGGGAAGCCCTTAACCACTAGACCAGTGCTCCTTTCATTGTAGGGTTTACCCAATTTTACAGCATAGACTACTTTGAAACTTCTGCTCCCATGGTCTAGATTGACAGTAATAGGATTCAACTTGCCCTCTCAGGAAATTTGGGTTGGGAGATCCAACAATATGACGTGAAGAATGTGTTTCTTCAGGAAAGCTGAGGAAGAGGTTTGCATGGCGGCACATCCAGGGTATACACCTAGCAACTCAGGTGTTGTATCCAAGTTAAAGTAGGGCCCTCAACAGACCTAAAAAGTCTCCCCTGATGTGGTTTGGGCAATTCATTAAAGCTATTAAGGCTATAAACACAGAGCAACTGTGATCAAACCCTATTTATCAAAGTAGTCTACGTTGTTTAGACCTTCTATGCTGATAGTTTAGACCTTCTGCGGTGACGACATTGTTATTGTCAGCAGGCAACAATTTTATTTTCTTTATACTCTCTTCCCCCACTAAACCTTGTATTTAAGGTTATTGTATAACTACCCTTATGGGATCTGTTTACACTTGATCCATCATATCAGGTCCTCGGAGACCCAGTCAATGTAACCCAGTATAAGTAATGGGTAACTCACGTTAAACCTAATGGAATCATATGTTTCTGGATAATTGCTTCTCTCGGTCTTTCTCTTGGTGGTTAGGATTTGGACAGGTGGAGAAGAAACAAAGGAGAATAAGAAGTGTCACCTGTTGCTTATCCTCTTCAAGGATCTGCAGGAAGCTGACAATTATCACTGATAGGGACATGAGGGACACCAAACATTTAAGCCTCTCTCTTGCTACTGTGTTTGATATCAAATCCCCAAGACGACTTTGATAAATTCTGGCTATGGAGGTGGCATTTTGTTAGAGAACTGATAAGGACTTGTCACACACGACCTGGTCAACAAGGCTCAGTCAACAGCTTAGTGAGAAAATAACTGATTCTTGAAAATATTAGGGTAATAAATACCCTCTTGTAAGGTCATTAGAGACACCTTTTGATGACTAATCATTCTGTGGCTTCTTGGCATGAGTAGCATCATCTGGTTGTCGAGAGGGCAAGAACTCCCGATTTGGATGTTCTTGAGGGTTTGTCCACCTATCGCTCTCTCTTATTCTGTCCTATCTCTACCATCTCTCCCATTCTCTTCCCTTTCCCTCATCCCATCTCTTGATTTCGTTAGATCTACATGGGGATCATAAAACATATTTCATCAAAGGTATCTGATTTTTTTTTTAAAGAAAAGAACATTCATCAAAGGTATCTGATACCTCCAGCCGTGGTCAGAGAGCAAGAGAGAGAGAGAGAGAGAGAGAGGAAGAGAAGAGATTAAGCAAGGGAAACAACAAAAGAGCCAGCAGGCCTCAGTTCAGTCCATACAGCGCTAACCTGTCCACACTTCTTCAACGGACCATGATTCCCTAACTGTAGGTTCACCTCTTCGTTTCTAGGTCAGTTGGTCCCAAGTTGCTTCAGATTCTAACCAAAGTAGGGTGACAACACAGGCATTCCTTCTCTTGCTTACCACCCTCGACATCTTCTATCCCTTGGGCACTCCTTTGCCTGTCTGCCCACCCACAACTATTGTCACATTCTTCCCAATCTGCATCTGCTGCCATTGTTGTCACTGTCCTCACTATTTATCATCTACATTGTCCCTGTGTCACCCTTGTCATAGTCGTCACCACTGTCATCGCCACCATCTTCACAGTCACCAATGCACACTTTTGTCTTGCAACATAATGTCTTCACCAAGAGTCTCCCAGCTTCAACCTTCTCCACATTGCTTTCCAAGCTTGGCATGGTCAACATTCAAGGCTCTCTTGAGGAGGGTTGTCAAACATAATTGTTACTACATCATGTACCTAATATTGGGCTGTCATCAATTGGGATCCTGTTGTATGTTATCTAACTACTTGCTTGTTTACTTTCTATGTTCACATCTTCAGCAGTAGCTGGCGTGTAAACCAGTGGTTCTTTGTGATTAGAATGAGATTACATTCTACAAACCCTAACAGTTTGACACCTCCCCTTGCCAGAGAACCAAAATAAAAATGAGAGCTGGCAACTGAGGCTGCCGCAGCCTGAAAATGAGAAGCCGCCATTGACAAAACCAAAAATGACTTTGCAGCTTTTGGAATCTTGCTTTCACCAAAAGATGAACAGGTGTCGCTGGCTGCCTGATGTCGCTAGACGCTGTCAAGGGAAGATGTGGAGTCACCAACCCCCAAGTGGAAGCAAAAAAAGGCATCGCTGCCCACTGGGAAATGAAATGGCACCATCGCCTGAAAGAAAGGTTGCTGCTGGAAAAGAAGGGTCGCCGCTGCTAGAGACGGAGTCACCGGAAGAACTAGAAGCTGCTAGCTAGAAAGCTGGGCAGCTAAAACAAATGCCTAAAAGTGCCTTCAAAAATGTCACAGTAATCTGCAGAATAATCGAGAGTGACAGTTGACGTGCAGGGAGTTCAGGTCCTGTCCCAAAGAAGGGTTGCCATGGTCACTGGCAGCAGTATGTTGATGAAGACAGCAGAAGAAGATCAAGTAATAAGAAAAGTCAGTGAGGAAGCTATTGCTGACTCCAGCAGTAATATAGGTTGAGGATGTATGCAGACAATCAAGTTTTGGTCAGGAGAGGTTCCGTCAGAAGATATCACGGAATTTTCTACTATATCTATTAGTGGCATCTTTTCTGCAGCGGTATACATGGGAGAAAGTTTCTGGAGCAATCCGATGAATTCAGCCAAAGATAGTTGTGCAGAATCAATGAAATGTTACCATATTAAACTTCATCGGGGATGAGATATAACTTAAGAAAGTTGGCTTCTGCCACTGACAGAAATCACTGATACGTTACCATATTGAACTGCATAGGAGAGAAGATACAGCGCAGAGGGGAGCAAAAAAAGGAATAGAGGATAGAAAATGAGAGATAACAGAGTAGGGCGGACAAGGAACTCTGCCGTCCAGGGAGTGGAGCATTCAAGAAAAAATAAGCTCACTTAATATATGGGATTCCCCACCCTTATTTAGGGATATCAACCGTTAAGAAAGGATAATTACATTAAAGCCCCTACTTCTAACAATGAATAATAAACTCCAGACTTGCTATGATGAACTATAATCATTAGGAAATATTAAGCACAAATTTGGAAGAGAAAACTTTCTGTTCCCCAAATGTTTTTGCTAATGGGTTAAACCTATCACATGTCAGCGGAGGCATACAGTTGGAGGCGTCAACTACCCGTTAACAAAGCCGTTGTACCTTTTTATTGGGCCATGGTTCCTTTAGCCCAGTACAATCCTCATTTATTCTTAAACTTAAACGAAATACATTTCAGCTGTTTTTTTCCCTCTTTTTATAAGACCCGATTCTTCCTCTCCGATTCGGTCCTCTTGATCCAAGATTGATCTTCATAAACTTTTATCATTTTGACATAAGCACAAAAAATAAATGGACGCTTGTGTTGAGTCGTGTAAAAATGAATACTTTGGACATGCAACCAGATTGGTATTGTTCTAAGAAGATCCTTAAAGAATATATGGATCGAAGTATATCAAACTCGCCAAATATCCAAGAATGCCGTAGATGTACAGGAAATCAGTAGATCGTACCATGAATAATGTAGAAAGGGATGAGATGAAGGTGGGAACGAAAGTGAGAATGCGGAATGGAATAATGGAGATCTCGAGTAAAGATCTCCCCCTCTGGAATCGCAGGCCCGATCCTGCTCCCCCAGCCTCTCCAGCTGCAATTTGCATCCGAAATCTTGAAAATGCCAAAAAGTGCTGCTCCTCCCTCCCAGTTCTGCTTATTTATATCCTTCTCACACATGCTGTACTAGTCAGCACGAGGTCTTCTTATTGGTGGCTTTTTCTCTTCTTTCTATGGTACTTTTCGGAGAAGATGCGTCGTGTATCACAATCCTTGCCAGATAAATTGCAGAGATGCTAGTCGTTTGGGGTTAGGTTCTAAATCCTCTGGTAAGAACTATTGATGGAACAAGGACGATTTCAGTTTCCTCGAGCTAAATTCTACCAGGTTGTTGGAATTTTAGTAAAGGCAAAGGTCAATTCCTTTCTCATGATAAAATGCTCCAACATAACCTTCCTCAATGTATAAATGATAAACCAGAATTAAACCATCACGAAATTACTTCAAATATACAATAATTTAAATAATCAGGACCACATGAATAACAAGACTGCAATCCATAATAAAACCCATTTAGGATAAATAAAATAAATTATCCATCCAGCATCAAATACATGATAATATATGCAAGGTGGTGCATTCAGGGGCTAGAGGGGCGTGGTCAGCCCTTTGCAGTGCTCTCGGCAAATGGCTGCATAGGAACAAGGTTATCTTCAATAGAAAAGAGGCATCACTGGACGGTGTTGTACAAGCATTGGCGAGCCTCACCTCTGCATGGTTTAAAGGGCTGCGGCCTAGAAGAGCGGTACCCCTTTGGGCCTTACGTGTACTTAACGATCTTATCTCGTCATCACATCGAGAGGCTCATCATTTTGGGTGATCTTCCTTAATGATTTTTGGGGACAAAAAATCAAACACGTGATAAGACTGAAACATTTACATGAATCTAGAATGCTTTTAATGAATGAACACTTTGTGAAAGAAAGAGAGGAGCCCTCTAATAGAAATGTTTTATTCAATAAGGTCAATAAACGCCCTCTAAATATGGTGCATAATAAAGTGGACAACCAGTTGCAATACCCCTTTACTGACATCAGTTTAGACCCATTACTTTGGAAAACCAACATATATGTAGATGCATGAAATAATTCCATCAAAAAGAATTGGATCCAAAGTAGTGGACACGCGTCCACTGGACGAACGAGTCAAATGAACATTTGCTAAAATAATAATTTTTACGTAGGAAAATAACCTGTAATTGCTTGTTTTCAACTCCCCAATGACTTGCTTCAATTGACTATGGGTGCGCGACGCATATACAATGGATGGATAACTTGATCGACGCTGCGATGAAGCCGCATCATCAGAGCTTTGACTGAGTTTCTCCTTCTGAAACTCACTAGAAAAAGGCCCCAAACTCTTCCTCCAAGCCAACGCAGCACACAGCAGGCAGAGAGTTTTCCCCGTTCCAGTAGGGCTCTCCAGCAACGCATTACAGCCCTAGAAAATATTCGCGCACAATTAATTGACGCGTCTACAAGATAAAACATTCAAAACAGCGTCGACGAATCTTGCGAAAGATTACGCCGCATGTTTTTTCTCTCGCTGATCTTCCCACGATCGGACCTCACACGAAGATAATTCGAAAATGGACATGAAAATTTCGGAACGACGAGATGATCATCTTCGAAGCTTGAATGTACCTCCTGCAGAGATTGAATGACCTTGTCCATGTAGACAATCTGACAATCATACGCTTCGAACGGGAAATCAACATCGATCCCCCTGATTCTATAGATCGGCATCTTCTCTGCGACAAACTCCCGGTACAACCCTAGAGAACTCGCGCCAAGAACAAACCATTTCAACAAGGACGAACAGATTTAAGAAGTTCGCGCACTCTTCCCGCCAACCAGGGGTATTTCCGTCCAATACATGGGCACGGATGACGGAATAGAATAGACCGGGCGGTGCGAAACGAGACAGAATGGAGTGGACAGACGGGACGGATGTGACGGGGGGGGACGGAAATAGGCAGACGGGACGCGTTGTGACGGGAGGGGACGGAAACAGGCAGACGGGACCTGTTGTGCCGGGACGGGGACGGAAATAGGCAGACGGGACCTGTTGCGCGGGACGGGAACTGAAACAGGCAGATGGGACGTGTTGTGCCAGGTCCTGGACGGAAACAGGCAGACGGGACGTGTTGTGCGGACTGGACGGGAATGGACGAGCAGGACGTGTTGTGCGGGGACGGACGCGAATGGGCGAACGGGACGTGTTGTGGGGACGGAACGGGAATAGACGAACAATAAATGTTGTGTGGGGACGGGACGGCAATGAAGGAACGGGACATGTTGACGGGACGGGACGGGACAGTATGAGGGCATAACTTCTTTCTATCTAAGTGTGATGTCAGAACGGATCGATGATAACGAAGTGGACGGGACGGGAATGGGAATGTGTTGCGTGTTGTGCGGGGGCGGAGGGGACGGGAATGGACGAACGGGACGTGTTGTGGGAAGGGACGGGATGTGACGGTACAGGATGAGGGCATAAATTCATTCTTTCTGCCTGTGATGTCAGAATGGATAGATGATGAGGAGGTGGACGGGACGGATGATGATTTGACCCTCTCTGCTCTTCACATTCTTTTCATTGAAACATGGTGTAACACGACGATCCGCAATGATACTTCGTGTTACGTCAAGATGATAAACACACCATACACTGTAAATGACGCGGAATAATAAGATGATGTGAAAATAATAATAATAATAATAAAAACGAGAAATATATCGATCACCGACGAAACGAGGCGTAATGGTGAACGTTCACCGTCCGTGAGAGTCACCGCTGTCAACGCGAACGAACAGTCCAGGCACCGTCAATGAGAACCACTACCAATAGACAAATGGCTAATCCTAAATTCACGTATAGATTCACTCGAAAGGCAATGAACAATCTAGAGACGGCACTGACGAACTTAATCAACACTGCGAGAATAAAGGGGAGAGGTAAAGACCTGAGTGTGTCGGCCGATCACGATAGATAGACGGTGGCAAAGGAGTAAACAATGTCGAAAATTGGCACTCTGAATCCGTGTTGATCACGTTCGTATAACAAGAGTGCCAAGCGGGAGATGATCAGCAGCTTGTTAAAGACCCACAATTTTTCAACGGAGCAAAATATGAACGATCGCTGTTTTTCCAAGTCGACCAAAGGATGGCAGATTGACAGACTTGCTCGGCGCTTGTATGTTTACAAGGTTGATCGAAGCTGGTTATCGAGACCACTCCAACCGTGAGCGATAGGATTGCATTTCCAAACTATGACAAGGCAATAATAAACCCTTTCTGCTCCCGCGCCGATAGAAATTGTCGCCTCTATCTTGGCACTCTGTTTTCTCGATTGGGTAGCAGAAGGTTTTCTGCGGCGGCTCGAACGGTTCGCAGGCAGCACGAGCGAGCAACAATAACGAGTGATTCAAAGAAATTTGACTCTTTGGCCCTTTGGCCGTTGCAGGCTGATGAAGAGACGACAAGAAATTCGTTCACCGCCGACCGAACGGGCAGTCGATGGATGTCGAATCAATAGTCACGGACAATAAAAAAAATAACCTTCAGAGATTCCAGAGTAAGGCGACCGGTTTTTTTTCTAGCGAGATTGAGGGAGAGAATCTCAAGCATCGAGTTCCAAAATGAAGAACTTTCTTCTCCTTCTCAACAATAACGATGAGCAATTTTTGTTGAGCGACTATCAACGATCGTTATCTTCAAGTAGATCGGAACTCCAGAGTAAGTTTAATCGATCCTCACGGTTATGCAGCCGTCACTGGTAAATCCAAATGTACCAGGCGATAGTCTTGCTGAAGGAAGAATACTCTTCGACCAATGTGAATGATAGTCCGAACGAACAACCATGAAGGGATGCCTTCTATTCTTCTAGACGAATTCTTCCTCCCCAGAAGCGATGTTGGACCGAGTCGATTATCAAGAACAAGAGTGATGGACTAAAGGAAAAATAATAATAACTGCCAATAGTGAACAGCGAGATCTGGTTTTCTGAACACAATGACTTGGCTCCCCCTCCACGTCCACTCTTCCCTTCTTATACTGGGGAAGTGGTAGTTGTGGAGGGGGTGGGCCTATCGGCCCCCCCTCCTCTTTAAGGGAGAGCCTATTGGGCTCCCCTTAAGAGGATTCTTTAGGGGAAGATAGACCCAACAAGGCTTTCTCCCCCTAAAGAAGACAATACATCAAACTCTAATAAAGAAAAAACATTAAGGAGGCCGGTACTCGCGCAGGAGGGGCCTCCCGCCTGTCTAACAATGACGACAATAAGAAAACAGGAAAAATTACATCTGGACGTAATTGACGTGTACCGAGGCGATGAAATCGCTTCTCAAGCTTAGTAGTGGAATTGTAGATTCTTCATTTCTGCTCCGGCTTCATGACGTGGTTGGCGACGGATCGGGGCATGTTCGTTTGGATGGTCCTCCATCAAAACACCTTTCGTTAGTGACTCTGATTTGTTAGTATAAGTTATATTTAGATGCATGGAGAGATAAAGATAAGGAGAGGGGGGATGGTGAAAGTAGGGATGGTCTTCTTCATGTAAGGTTCGCCCAACCGATATCCGTCCGTCATTCAATATCGGACAACTGATATCGGATATCCGGGAAAAAATGGGATGGTGCCGGATATCGGATATCGCATATCGGACGATATCCGTCTCTGAGGGGTAGACAGATATCGGTACCGGACACCGTAGGTAGAGAGACGCGATGGATGCCGGATATCAGTTTTCGATATCTGGATATCACAACTGGTATCCACATATTGGTACCGGTATCGACTGAATGGTTTATTTAAATCTATTGACTTGCGTTTTAATATGCTATCAAACTCGATTAATATGTATAGTGTAATATTTTTATTTTCTTCCATATGAGATAACAGGATTCTCAGTTTACATTAAAATTCGAATCCTGTTATCCCATATGGAAGATGTATAAAATAGTGCGCTGTATATATTACACAAGGTATATATGTTAAACGAAATAATATTATATTGATAGATTTTCTTTATATTATAATCAGCTTATATATAATATATATTTATGGTATTAATACTTGATCTAATAAAGACAACCCGAAATTTATTTTATCTTCCATATGGGTTAAAGTATTCAGAGTTTGTTAAACTCGGAATCCTGCTGTTATCCCATATGGAAGAAAAAAAAAGTTTGACTTATAAGTATTACAGGTGCCAATAAACAAATTAAAAAGCTCTAAATACCCTCTACCGCTAGTTGATTCGCCTAATCGCTCTTTAATAATGAATGACAATATTTTTTATAAAATATATCGGTGTTGGATATCGAAAACCGATATCCACACCCGATATCCGATATCGTCATCCTCCCCCCTGAGACGGAGGCGGATCTCGACATCGAGACGGATATCAGTATCGAATTTCGACATTGTAGCAACCGATATCTGATACCAATATCCGACATCCGGATATCGGAAAAAAACGGATACCAGAAATTGCCTTTCCGGTATCCGATACAACATCTGTCCCGATACCGGCACCCGGTACCGATATCGGGATGGGCGAACACTATCTTCATGTGATGGGCAGTTCCACAGTCTTTGGCCAATGCAGCATGAATTTTTGAACCACACATCGCGCAACCCCCAGAACCCTTGGGCCTTGATGTGGTGTCATGTAATTATGTGCGGTTTTCTTTGAGAATAAACAAGTTGTAGTCCCTCTTTCTCCCTAGTTTCTGGTCTCTCTCCTTCCACATCTCTCTAGCATTTAGATTCTTATCTCACTCATCTGCCTCCCTCAAATGATATTATTTAGTGCAATAATAATAGATATTATTTATAATATATATATATATATATAAATATCACATTGTGCAGTTTTGTGCATTGCATGTTGTGGATTTATAATATATAAATATCCAGTCTCACTTGTTTTACTGTATTGAACTATTGATTATGAGTTATCGGTGGACATTTCAGGATGAACGCACCCATGACCCTGACACGAATGACCAATGTACGTGTTCATGGATGAACAATGATGTTAGAGTAGCACTCTTCCTATTTTCTTTCTCCCACTATTTGGACCTATAAGATCCCAAACTCTCATTGTTTTTTATCGTGAATTTGCTTTGAATAAAAGTTTCCTGCAATAGATTTTTCCCAAAGGTTTCTTCTCAGCCATTGTTGTCGTCGCTGCTGCCGCGCCGCTCAGGGGATGCCCTCCCTCTAGTCACGCTTAGTCTAACTACAATCAGACAATCCCCTTTCCCCCGTTGTCTCTATCTCCCGCCCTATTTCTCTCAGTAGCACTCCCTCTCTCTCCTTTCCTCTCTCTCTCTCACACACGCTCTCTCTGTCTCTCTCTCTCTCTCTGACACATTCTCCCTCTCCATTGTTTCTCTCTCTTTACTGAAAATTCTCTCTCCTAAGCTCTCCTTCCATGACACTCTTCCACCTACTGCACTCTCATTCTCTCTATATATATATCACTCGGCCTTTGGCCATACCTCTCTTTCTCTCCCTTTTAGATCTTTCTCTCTCTTGAGGTAGTCTCTCCCTGGTCACACACATTCCCGTTCATTAAACCAGTCAATGGTCAACTCAATGAAAGTCAACTGTCAACTCGGGACTTTTGAACAGTCATCCAAGTATCCAGCAACGAATGCACACAACCCTGGCGTCATTAGGCCATCGACCCACATCCTGCATCGATTACACTTGAAATTTAACAATTCACGAGTTATATTTTATCACTATAACTGGTGGTTATAAATGGTAAATACTAGTCATCACAGAAAAAATCTGTTATTAACACTCAAATATAATATTAAATTGTGTGGACATTTATTAGGTGGAATATCATACTGAAATATAAACAAATCTTTGTCATAAAATCACACTTTAGGGTTCTAACAATTATAATGATGAAAACGAAAAGGGAACATGAATACAACTCAAGAAATAAGATTATGCAGGGCAGATTTTTTTGAACAAAATTATTAAATTCTCAACTACAGCCCTTTGATTTGACTTTAAAAAACAAATTATTTTAGTTTAGCCCCTTTATTTGTTTTAGTGCAACCTTGACCGGTCAATGGCAAACTATATTGTAGGTTGACTTGCCAAAAAACATAGAGAAAAATAATCACATAAGATAGAATTTTGTTCTAGCAGTCTCTAGTTTTTTCAATTTCTCAATATTTTTTATTTCCTGTAACATGGCTCAAAAAAACAATCTAGTCTACGCTTATGACATACATTTTCATAGTCCTGAAAAGATATGTTATATTCAATTATATAATGCAAATTACATTTAGTGGAAGTAAATGAGGCTTAAAATATTTGGATATCCTCATTTTGTTAATCAGATACATCCAACTGATGTTTTTACCGTTGATATTCTCTCCAATGAAAAAATATTCACAACTTTTAGTGTCATATTTTAGCAATAAAAATTATAGTATTGTATAGTATATGTTCCATTTTACTTTATACTTCAGTGCCATAAATCATGAGAATAAAGTAAGATCATCATATCTCGTGTTGATTTTGGATTAGAAGTTCTGTTTGTACTTGGTACATTCAGTTTTTTTAAAAATGATTATCATAAATCATGATGGATAATATATTTTATAATTTATGTTCAATAAAAATTGGAATAAGTTGAATTTAGACTGCTTGAAATTTTTTCCATGTGGCAGGCAGTCTGTTCCTTGACAACTGCATTCATGATCCATCGAGAGCTGAAACCACAAATTTCTCCACTATCTTTCATTTTCATTTTAATTTTATTTTGTTTTAATGTACCTTTAGTTTAAAATGATAGTTCTATAAGGAAGTATGAAAGTTCATATTCAATGCCCTCCTCATTCCTCATCCTTATGTGCAAGACAGAGTTTGACCTACACTTGTTTATTTCTATTGCAATAAGAGGCATTATTTAATTAAATAAAATATTTATCCAATAAGCTTACGTCGATAATAAATGTCTATCAACAATTATAGTTCCACATCCCTCTTTAATCATCTGTCATATATTTATAATTTAGGAAATAGAAGACTATCTAGTGGGCCCAAAGTTTGTTTAAAATATTGAAGAAGAGGAAATGTTTTATGTTGGTCTTAAATTATATTAGTTAAAAACTCATTGATTAACATAGTTAAGATGTTTATGTACTGTGCATGAATTTAATCAATCCAGGGGTGAGAGAGGGTTGATCCACGAGTGTATGGTAAAACTGATAATGTGAAATTGAATTCAGGGTATGGATATGTTTGTTTATGTTTGAAGGATAGGATAAAAACCATAAATACAAAGGTTTACTTCAAAAGCCTTTTGATTTTCTAAAAAAAGTGGAAAACATGTTTCAGAATGGCAATTAAATCCACAACGCAATAGGATAATGCGCTATGAAGAGTTTTTTTAACCCAGATTACCATATTGAAAATCATGTCGTTTTTTAATTCAAAGCTTTACATGCTTCGTATAAAACAAAAGAGCCTATTTCTGACTCAAAATTTTCACTCCCTTTAATTAATTTGATTTACTCATTGTAAAGGTGTGTTTGGATCTCAAATTTACACAAAACCAAAAACATTGGACAGTACGAAGGTATCTTTGATTAAATTTTTACATGAATAGGTTTTATATTTTACATATTGGAGGGTGTGCATGGGCAGGGGAAGGCCCAACCCACTTTTTCATATGCATTAAAATAAGTTGTACGTTAGTTTTGACAATAATTATAGCCATTTCGAGGAAAACTCCAAAGTTGACAGCTTAATTGAATAATTACTTTGAATTCTTTCGTTTTCCTTGCTTGTCAAATGCCCTCAAAAAAATATATAAATAAATTTACTAAATATTATTTCAACAGTGATGCATTTTTTATATTTCAGTTAGAGCATCCAGATGCTGAAACATCTTAAAATAAATGTTTTTTAACATCATCACATTGTATACATTACATTGTACACTTCTGAATGTCCAATCACAGGGAGTAATTACATAATGAATCCCAAAATGGTACCACATATATTTTAATGTCCTGAAATATGAATCAAGGATCTTATGACATGTATAAGACGTAGTTCATCCCCTTTATGGAGATGGAGTGGCATTGGCCTTAAGTAAATGAATATATTTTGATGAATTTACCTTTTTGAAGTCTATAATAATTTAATCAAAATGTAGAACTCATTCAAAGTTGGACCATTCTATGATATAATTATTTACAAGCCAAGAAGAAAAATTAAATCATTGCTAGCGAATTGTAGAATGAGTTGGTGATAAACTCAAAATTTGGGTAAAAATTACGTTATTGAAAATGTAAGTTTAGTCAATAAAATTTATAACCGATACTCGTAAATAATTTAATTATTTAATGATGAGTACGGGTCATCTCCACAAGGAACGGATCTTAGCGAAAGTACGATCTCAAGTGGGTGAAGCGAAGATGAGAGAAATTATGTATATGGTAGTGAATGCGTGATGAGACAAGATAAGAAGATGATAAATGGCTTATTAGGGTTTGATTACTATGGGATTAGGATGCACGAGAAAGGATAGCAAGATGGGGTCGTACCAATGGCAAGGTAAGTGGTGTGAGTGAGTGTGGATACAATGATAAAGATAACGAGAATGAGGTAGTCGAGATGGACATCAAATTATCTAGATAGAATAACACTAGCTGATCCTAATTCGATAAGTATAGCTGATCCTGTGGCTGTTAGTGTGGCGACACTAAGGACAGATAGTGGGTGCTCTTTGGAGAAAGAGTTCATTGAATTGATCCGTATGAATCCCTGAATGGTATTATACCTAAACGTCAATCAGGTTGATTCAAGTCACGGGTTTATAAGTGATCCACTGACCTGAGACACCAAGGACATTCTCGTGAGTGGACGACTACATTTTGACTATGATATACGAGTCTCTAATCATGGGATTCAAATAAGTCATAGATTGGATGTAGTAAGAAGCTTATGGAAATGATTGAGTGGTCAACACGGGATCATTCACCCTCAATGTAAGAGGAGATTGACCCAAGGAAGACGATGTATGAAAATCCTTGGCCAGGGTAGTGAGGATATTGGAGAAGACATTGTCCAATGATACCCATTACGCATCGGTACTAATCGAATGATGGATTAGGGTTTGACGATAAACCATGCTCTAAGTCGTTCGAGAGTCTCGCGCGGATGATGGATTATACATATACGGTAACCAATGACGGTAAAGGTTCCATGAGAGAGTTCGAGAATACTCAGTATCTTCTAGAGCACGAGGTGTAGCTTGGCAACCCACGGACTAGAAACTTAACCTATCGATTGGGTTAAATCGATCCTTATTTAATTAATCTATATGTTGATATAGTTCATTAATAAGGTTGATCAATAAATGTTATTGGGATATTTAAGTTATTAACTAGAACGATACATGGGCCTAGAGGGTCACACGCACAAGGTCATAAGGGCATTGGTGGATATATTTCTCTTTGGAGGGTTTTTGAGAAAAACATTAAGTGAAATATAAAGAGGGAAAGGGGTCTCATTTTAAGCACCCATGCAAGCCTCATTTGAGAGCCCCTCCCCTCTCCACTCTCTTCTACACTCATCCAAGGAAGAGTGTCTTCATGGTGAGGAGATCTTCAAGATTCTCAAGAAGAAGTGAAGAAGAGGAGATCCAAGCGCCGAGTGATTGTGTGGACACTTCTAGAGGCCAAATACGTGAATGGCTTTAGAATGATCTCGGAGCGGCAAAGTCAAGGGTGGAACGAGTTTCCCAATAGGTACTACAAATGTTTTTGTTTTATAGATCGATTGAGAATCGATCGACCAACTTCTGCACCCATGGAACACATTTTTCCATTGATGAACCAAAGCACAGAACCCAACACCTATGAGCCTCGGCCGCGGAACCTCCTGGTGAATGCCGCCGCGACTGCCAGGCCCTAGGCTGCCGACGCTGCGCCACTCAGTGCCCCCCCGCCAATGCCGCCGCCGTGGCCGGTGCCTCCGCATCGGGTGCCACCGCCGGGACCCCAGGTAACCTCCCCGAGGCGCCTCTGGACCTCCCGCCGTCCGCCGCCGATTGACGACGCTCGAAGACCTCCGCCCGAGTGGCGCTGATCCGTGAACGACCCACGCTGCCTCCTAGCGTCACCGGGGCCCCCCCCCCCCCCGGTGCAACCGTCGGAGGCTGCAGCCACCATGCCCAGTGCATCCGCCGGGTGCCTCTACTTGGCATCGCCACCGCGCCCCGCCCCTTCGCCGGGCACTGCTGTCGTGCCTCATCGCAGGGACATTACCGCTGCGCCTCGTGCCTCCGGTGGGCGTTGCCCACGCCTAGTGCCTCCATCAAACTCTGCCGGACTCTGCCACCGCCTCCATGACGCCCCCAGGGTTGCCGCCCGAGCATCGTCATCCCACAACGCCCCGAAGGTCGTCGCCTTGAGATTGTCGTTCCTTGCCACCCCAAGGGTCGTCGCCCCGAGTGACGCTTGTGCTCCACGTTTCTTCCTTCCCTTAGATAGCTCTTGTGCTGAATAGCCAGTCGAGCCGCCATCACTCTTCAGCGCCCCTCCATCACACCCGCTTCGACCATCGCAATGTCAATGACTTTCCCCCTGCACGACGAGCCACGCCAACGACATCGAGGTACGCTGTCCTCTCCCATCGCTCGTTTAGTTATCTCTTGCAGTATCAATTCGTCTTGACTCCACTGTGCTTGGGCTAGGTAGGTGAGAGAGGTATTGAGGGCAAACTACGAACGGTATTTGAGTGTCTTATCGGTACGAACGAGTACGCCCGTTATGTGCGAGCCCTATGTATAGATAACATTCGGCCATAGACGCCTTCATCACTCTGACGAGGTTCGAGAGGCCACCATCACCGTCACCCGATCGACACCGTACAAGCTTGGAGCTCAACGCCTCCCTCGAGTCGGAGCCTGCATGTATGACGTGTAAGGCATTCAACGCATCGTAGTTACATCCACCCGTTAGGGTTTTAGATCCGTCGGATGACAACACCATCGACGTTCGATACCATCATCATTTATCAGTATCGAGCCATCATACAAGGTACCGACCGGTCGACGTCTCTGACGACGTCCGGCATCATTGGCACCCTACAGGCTAGAAACATAACCTATCGATTGGGTTAAATCGATCATGTTTTATTTAATGTATATGTTGACATAGTTAATTAATAATGTTGGTCAACAATTGTTACTGGGCCACTAAAGTTATTAACTAGAATGATACATGGGCCTAAAGGATCACACACAAGGTCATAAGGGCGTTGGTGGATATATTTTGCTTTTAGGGGTTTTGAGAAAAACTTTAAGTGAAATATAAAGAGGGAAAAGGCTCTCGTGTCAAGCACCAAGGCCATCCAGACTTGAGAGCCTCTCCCTTTCTCCACTCTCTTCTCCACTCATCCAAGGAGAGTGTCTTCATGGTGAGAAGATCATCTAGATTTTCAAGAATAGTTAAGGAAGAAGACATGGAGATCCAAGCGTCGAGTGATCGTGTAGATACTTATAGAGGTCGGACACATGAATGTCTTCCGAATGATTTCAGAGCGGCAAAGTCAAGGGTGGAACGAGTTCCCCAAAAGGTACATTCAATGTTTGATTTTAAAGATCGATTATGAATCGATCAACACGCTTTCGTATCAATGGAATCGTGTTTTCCACGGACGAACAAAAGCACATGGCCCAACAGAAAGCACCATCAAATCCCAGAGTTCGATCAAGTCAAATCCATTTGTCTAGTCAAAAACATTCACCAATATATGGTTTTAGGTTTTCGGTCTATGTTTGATTTAATTAAACATTTCCTATAAGAGTTTATGTATCAAACTAGAGTGTGACTCTGAACTAAACGTTTTTATATCTCTGATTAAGTATCTAAAAAGTTTTATCTCAAAATTTTATGACTAGTAACTTGACAAGTAGATCTTGGGGTTCTGATTTGGGTCAACCACACACTATTTAAATGGATGGTTTAGATAGGAACCTATAGATCTAACAAGTATTTACCACATAATATGTTTTTTAAAACTTATATTTCCAATGAAATTTATTTCATATTTGTTTGATGAGTATTCAATAAGGTAGATCTTTTACATTAGACAAAGGTCTACAACCATAAAATTTTGTTTATCTTAACATGTTATTATTTTATAACAAATTTTATCCTGATGTGAACAGTTTCACCTAACCATGTGAACTTAAGAGGTTCGCGAGAAGTTTCATGAATGCCCTCTAGAAGTTTGAGCATGTTAAGAAGAACAAAATGGTAAAAATTTCATCGTAGAGTTACTTTATTCAAAATATGTCCATTTGAGGCTGCCACACGCCTTTTTAAAAAGGACACTCTCTTTCCATTTATGCCCCTGACTTGGACGAGATAAAACATCACTTTTTAGGGTAATATTGAGATTCAACCTCTTCAACCTGCAAAAAGAAGAAGGGAGCGAAGAAAATAATTCCCCATTGTAAAGAAGGCTACTTGTTGTTTCCATTGAGCAAGTATGTAAAGAGAAGGAATAAATGAGGAGGTTATTTTTTTATTGGTATGCCCATTTTTCCCTTGTTTTTGTGTGTTTGATATGCATGAAGTCAGAGGAGGAGGTCGGATGAGAGAAGATCATGAGGTGAGAAGATCAATACAACAAGGAGAAGAGGATGCAAGTGATAAGCCGAAAATAGGGGTGAAAATTACGCAATTTTTTTAGCCCTTGTCGTTGTGAATTTTTCGCTTATGCAATAAAATTTATAAAACTCTACTTAATATGTATACTGATAAGTATGAGTGTCGTCCAAGGGAGGCAAGTAGGAATTTCAATTGATTTTATTTTTGGTGTTTTAGATCCTAATTAGAGTGAATTTGATCTTCAATGAGGATCAAGTCACCCTAATTAGGTGAGAATTTAGAGAGGGGGATAGAAGAGATGAGAAGACTAGAAGAATTAAGGGCTCTAAATTTCCTTCTTTGATCCTAATTAAAGGATCCAAGAAGTCATTTAGAGAGGTTGAAAGAGGGTTCTTAAAATGAGTTGGGTTGAGTTTTGCAGATTGATAATTCAGAACTAAAATGGGGAAATTAAGAATTCTAAGAATTAAAACTAAATTTTTTAGAATTTTCTTTTGTAATGCAATTGAATGCCCAGGTAAAATTTCTCAATTTCTCCTCTCAATCCTAATCAGGGCTTGTACATGCCGCTCAAGCCAAGCGATTTAGAAGTTCAGACTAGAATGGAGATGAAGAAACAAACAACTTAACCTATTTCATTCAAAATGCACAAAAGTTTGAATACAATGAAAGAAAAAAATACCAAAACTGTTGATCCGGGCTGGGACTCCTCTCTGTCTTGCAGCTGTGATGAAGCACCCTCCATAATGAGCTCCCCCTCTCGAAATTTAGCTTTTATACTTAGGTTATATGGTAAAAATCACCATTTTACCCCCGTTTAGTATTTAATATTTATCTATCAATGTAGGCTAGATCTGAATGATCCAACCATACAGATAGAAAGAGGGGATCAAGACAAACAAATCCATAAAAAAATCATCTCAATCGGACTTCAGGATCAAAAGTTATTAATAAATCAATTTTAAACCAATTTAATCCATTGGATTTAAAATTGATTTATTTATTAGTTTCGTTTTTAAACACGCAATGACGTGTCGCTCTCTCATTGGCTGGCGCATTTTGAATCCTCCTTTTTGCAGAAAAGTCCTTAAAAAGCCTGGAATTGCTTTTGGACGCCGCCCAAAAGTAATTGCGTATATGCCCCTGGTGCACTCTCTCTCCTCCGATTTCTCCTAAAACATTAAAAATATATATTAAAAATTGCAATAAAACCCTGTAAATTTTTAAATTGGATCTTTACGCCTGCAATGGCGACCGACAGCTGTTTTCAGGGTCTTTTTGCAACGAAAGTTTGCAAAAAGGCCCTTGAAAGTTTGAAAATAATAAAATACTTCTTTTTCTATTATAAATATGCCCTTTTTTAATAGAATAAATGCATTTCTTCTTGAAATAAATCCCAGAAAATTCCTAAAAATTTGTAAAAAATTCTAGAAAATTCTAGAAAATTCTAGAAAATTCCCTGATTCATTCCCATGTTGATAAATGTCGAAATAAAATTTTTAATGTGCCATTTTCATCCAAAAATAATTATTTTGAGCTTCAAAAAATCCTTAAAAATTCATATAATTAACAGAAAATTAGGGAAAATCAGAAATTACTTGAAAGCATTATTTTCATGTAAATATATGATAACAACCCAATTTTAAGTCTTTTAAATGCATAAATCATGCTAATAACATGAAATAAAGACCAAAATTAGGGTGTTATCAGCAAGCATTCAAGGTACACATCTACCACGTGCACGGTTCCTAACCCATCTACTCGACATAATGATAGATTATAAATGAAATTTTGTGGACTGGAAAAAAGGAGGAAACATAATTAAAAATCATTAAGGGAGTGATCATTTGGGAGAAGTTAAGGTTTGTGCCATTAACAAAATTTGTTGGATAGACGAGTCCACTTGAGAAAGATTTATCATGGGAATATTGAGGCATTGGCTATTAGAAAGAATAAACTTGTGGGTTGATTTTAAAAAGATTATTCGAGAAGTTTTTTCATAGGAAATCAAATCTAATTTGAATCTAGTGTGAGAAGCTTGTTGATGGTTCAACGAATAGGAGACTTTGTAAATGAAACTTTGAGGATTCATATTGATACTGGTGAGAGGGAGTTCTATAGATTTAAATAGAGGAATTAATTAGTATATATTTCAGGAAGATTTGGCGAAAATATTTCAGGACCTTATCATATTAGATTGTGTGTGATTTTTTAGCAAGATCTGTTATATTTAATGTGGGATAAATGGATCAAGATAGTGGACATAATAAAGAGTTATTGAGCCATGTAAAGGAGTATTATTGGGCCTAGGGTGAAGTCAAGAGGAACCTTGTGGAAGGATCACTAAGACTTGCGAAAACTTGATTAAGTTGTTGATGTGGATATTTAAACACATTAAATATTCAATACGAAAATCATTAGGGGAAGTCAAACATCTAGAAAGTAATTCATACTAATATTATTTATAAAATCTTTTATTGTTGTTACTCTATCTATCATCCTAAGAAGGTTTAGGGATATTGTGAGGATTCCCTAAACTAGGCTAAGGGGGCACTTCAGCAACCTCTGTGGTTGACACCAAGGTTTGGTAACCTCATTCACTTTTTGAAAAAGGGGGCCAAGTGAGTGACCTGAGTGATCTGAAGAAGAGGTGGAGGAGAAAAGTTCAGAAAAAAACATTTAACACTTTAAAATTTGCAGAGTATTGTTTCTCTCCAATCTAATGCACCATATTCATTTTTAATTATATGACATAATATATTTTCAATGAGTATCTTACTGAAATGAACAGTTCATGATATTTTATGGGGTGGTGTAATACTGAAAAAAACTAATGGTAAATATAGCAGGGGATTAATTTAAATATTTGAATGCATGTTCAGAGATAAATCTGATATAAATGTACGATAATAATGCACATTATCAGTCACTAATAGTTGGACTGTAGATATGAGAGTAAATGTATAAATACATGTACCACAATGCATTACCCATATAACATGTAAGTTTCCTTCTCTTCACGATTTCGTGAAACAAAATTAAAACTTACAAGTCTTGGGTGAAATTGAACAATCCCCCCTTTTATTATGTGAAGTCCTCAAATTAATAAGTACACATGTTGTTACTCGAGGATCATAGCCAGTGGAGGATTTTTTCACCATATGAATTCTCATTTGAATATAAGTCCACACTGTTGGGTTATAGTGGCCTTGAGATTGACGAGCAACACAAAACGATACGCAACGGAAGACTCTTTGCGAATCGAACGACATCAACAAAACCATTAAAACGGCGTACCTTTACACGAATCTAATTCGTGATTTCTTCGATCCCGGAGCGAGACGAGTCGAGCTCCTCAAGTGTGCAGCCTCTAGATGTATTCACACGATCCTCGGCACGTTGGATCTCCTCCTTCTCGTAGACGAGCCCCGTTCGATCTCCATCGGCGTCGTTACTTTGTCCCGATCACATCAGGGGTGGAGAGGGGTGTGGGGAGAGTGGAGAAGAAGGGGAAGGCCCTTGAACAATTCTGACCTGGGCGAATTTCGTTCAGGGCCTTCCCCTATTTATACTAAGTGGGTATTTTTCATAAAACCCCCAAAACTTAAGTATATCTTCCAACGTCCAAAAGACCATTTGCGTGTGACCCTCTAGGCCCATGTATCAGTCTAGTTAACGACTCCAGCGGCCCAATAACCTTTATTGGCCTTCCAAATTAATTAACTATATCATCATATAGATTAATTAAAGTCGGATCGATTTAACCCAATCGATAGGTCGAGACTCCGACACGTGGGGTGCCAAGCTACACCTCGTGTCCTAGAAGATACAAAGGAGTGTGTATCGACTCACTCGTGGAACCTGTTCGTCATCGGTTATCGTGTATGTATAATCCCTCATCCACTTGATGCTCCTTGGATGACTTAGGGTATGGTCAACTGTCAAACCCTAATCGATCATCCGAGTTAGTACTGATGCATTCAGAAATCATCGGAGAACTCTTCTCCGATATTTCACTGCCTTGGCCAAGGACTTCATCGCATCATCTTCCTTGAGCTGTCACCTCTTATACCGAGGGTGGACGATCCCATCTTGACCACTCAATCGCCTTCGTGTACTTCTTGATGCACCAGAACTAAGACCGTTTAGAATCCCATGTTAGAGACTTGTTGGCCATAGCCAAAGTACAACCGTCTGTCCACAAGACGTCTTTGGTGTCTCAGGTCTAAGGACCACTTACACAACCGTGACGTGAATCAACCTGATTGACAGTTCGATATAATACCATTCAGGGATTCGTACGGATAAATTCTGTGAACTCTTTCCACTAAAGAGCACCCACTATCTATCCTTAGTGTAGGCACACTAATGGCTACGGGACCGACCATACTCATCATATGAGTGAGGCTAGATAGTGCTATTCTATCCGTATACTTTTATGTCCTTCTCATGTATCCTTTGAATAGGAATGTTTATAACACATGCTTAAAGACGAGTGATCTCCGTATTACGATCTCATAGTAATTCACTAAGTCCGATCATGTATTCATGGACTTCATTATACACATCACACGTGCACTATAATGAATATGTTCTATTAATGAATATGGAATGAGATGTGGATTGTGTGATTGGCTTGCCGGCCACATATATTTCCATCACACACATCAACTTGTCATTGTTCCTGTTTGGATATCACAAATTTACAATGACAAATGACTATAACAGGAAGTGATGGTATCTCTTGATTTCTACATGGTAATTTTATGTTCACCTTGATTTTAATTCTCTAAATTTCAACCTAAATTTATGGATCAGTGATGTATATGATATTTATAAATTTTCACATTAGTGTGATTCATTAAACATATGCAGCAATATTTATATTATAATTTATCATTTAATAAATTATATTATCTTTATTGAATAAACTTATATAAAAATTAAATCTATAAAATTACTGTTGTAAGCTGGTTGAGAAAAACTCAGATTCTAGACCCACATTTAAGTTTACTATGCCTTCAAACCTTTCTTGTCTCAATATTTTCAGTTTGTATTTGGCATATTGTTTTTCTTGTATTAATTCCCTTGTTTTGAATGACAACATTGGCATTGGGACACATGTGCGTAACATAAATCATATTCCCAATGTATAGAGTTCTACGCCAGTCATCATGATAACTCCAAATTTTAGTGTTTTATATTTTTATTTTAATTTTGACTCAGCAAAAAAATTATGAGAGTTTTAAAATAAATTGTCTATAAATAAAGTAGGTTAAGAGGTCCATCCAACCAGAGGTATATATTTTATTCCACAATTTTTCTTAAGCTTGGAAATAAAATACTTGTGACAGGTGAAAATATACTTTTAGGGATTTTATTGAAATTTTGCAATCTTTTATGTTTTCATAAAATTTATTTTAAAGTATAAATGGGATAAAACTTTCTGAAATATGTATTACTATTTTTCCAAATGCCATTCCATGCTGCAACAGATGGAGAAAGTGAAGAAATAGTCAGTAATATGATGGGAATAAAATTTGGACCTGAAATGATTAATTTTGAATGAATTTTAGGATAATAAAATAGAGATATAGATGAAGGTTCATAGAGAGAAACAAGAGGAAAGAAAGAGAAAGTGAAGACTTAGTAAATGAGACTCCGGGAATGAAGAGGGACACAGATGGGAAACAATAAGAAAATGTAGATCTAAGCTCCTAAAACCTTAACCATTTTCTCTTGACCCCTTAGTCCATTATCTCAAGAATGGATCCTTATATTCTGCCAGGATCAGCCATTTTTGAATTGAAATAAGAGAAGAGATTGAATGAAAACATCAGAAAACTCACATCTAGATGGTTAAACAATCTGGATCCTATAGAGCCTTGTACTGATGGCCACTCTTTTATTGGATCATGTCTAGAACGAGGGAAAATAGAATTAAAATAGAGTTTTTAACTATAAGGGATAACTGCTTAAAAAACCCCTCCTATGTTTTCTATTATCTTTCGTTGCCATTTGTTGCCTCTTTTTTTCATTGCTTGATGGCTAAGCGTTCAAATATTTTTTTCCTGCGATAGCTCTTTGATTTGGCCCCTTTAAGCCCATTTGGCTAATAAATTATTGCCTATAAATGCTCCAGGTCATTGATAATTTTCTCATATAATTCGTATTAAATTCTACCAGCATGGAAATATGAAATAATAAAACTATTTAAGTGACATGAAGTCAAGTAGAGTTATTTAAGCATTGACTTATCTTGCTTCAACCCTCACTTGAAGAAAAAGAAAAGTAGAAGAATGGAAGCCCTAAAATCAAGAAAAAGCAGAGGGAAAAAAGATTGTGGGGGGGTTTTTGTAATGAAAATAGTTGTTTTGTCCATTTTATAATCCTGATTTTTATTTTGAAAAGCAGGGTTGGTAATATTTTCTTAAGGTGGACACCATCATATCCGTTATACCTAATTTCCCTCCAAAACTTATGGTATGTCATTCTTACAATATATTTTTAAAATAATAAAATCAGATACAAAATAAAAAATATTACAGCATAATGTAATTTACTTTTGGCATAATATATAACATACCGAGATTAATTTTATGAAATAGTCATGGAAGGTAAACATGAAATATAAAAAAAGTAGATGATTTGAACCAGAAAATTAGTAAACTAATCATACAGCCTAACCTTACCTCATATTTAAATTTTCACCTTAATTAATATGTAACGAATATAGGGCGAGAAAGTGACTGATCCACGAGGAGGCATATATTTAATTGCTGATTCTTAGATGATACAATTAATTTATACAATTATATGAGTGAACTTCATGATATTAACCAATAACTAGTATTTATATTATTTTTAGTATTTTATAAAATTTTTATTTAAATAAATTAATAAATTACTCTATGGGCGTTTAGTAGTGGTTAAAGTTATGTGCATGTGATATTGGATCATAAAGTACAAACAAACCCATGTTGATGGTGGCATTTAGATATTAACGACATGCATTTGTGTGCATAGGCTGCATGTGCGTAAGCTTGTGTTAGTTGCCCTTGCTACTCATGTTTGGGGTACATTCAAAGGTAGGTGCATGGCATGGAGGAGAAGAGGAGAAGAGGAGAAATTTAAAAAGGGTAACAATGTTAGATTTTTAGGGAGTTAAATGTGTTGGATTCTAGTGGCCTAGATATGGATGAAGACGAGGATTCCATGCAATGGAAGAAAAATAACAGAATAAAACGACATCGATAAAACCATTAATTTGATGTACCTTTGCACGGATCGCATCTGTGATTTCACGAGTCCCGAAGTGAGACAAGTTGATCTGCTCAAGTGTGCAAGCTCTAGACGTATCCACACTGTCCTCGACACGTCAAATTTTCTCCTTCTCGTTGACGAGCCCCCTTTAATCTCCGTCACCGTCGTTATGTCATCTTGATCGCATTAAAAATGTAGAGGGGGTGTGGGGAGAAGGGAGAAGAAGGGGAAGGCTCCTGAACAATTCTGGACGGCGTGAATTTTGTTCAAGGCCTTCCCCTATTTATACTGTGGGTATTTTTCATAAAACCCCCAAAACTTAAGTATATCTTCCGATATTTAAAAGACCTTTTGCGTGTGATCCTCTAGGCCCATGTATCACTCTAGTTAATGACTCGAGCGGCCTAATAACCTTTATTGGCCATCCAAATTAATTAACTATATCATCATATATATTAATTAATGTCGTATCAATTTAACCCAGTCGATAGGATAAGTCTCCATCACGTGGGATGCCAAGCTATACCTCGTGCTCTATAATATACAAAGGAGTGTGTATCGACTCACTCGTGGAACTTGTTTGTCATCGGTTATCGTGTACGTATAGTCCCTCATCCACTTGACACTCCTCGGACGACTTTGGCTATGGTCAACTGTCAAACCCTAATCGGTCATTCGAGTTAGTACTGATGCGTTCAAAAATCATCAGAGAACTTTTCTCCGATATTTCCCTACCTTGGCCAAGGACTGCATTGCGTCACCTTCCTTGAGCTATCACCTCTTATATCAAGGGTGGACAATCCCATCTTGACCCCTCAATTGTCTTCGTGAACTTATTGATGCACTCGAATTAGAACCATTTGGAATCCCATGATTAGAGACACGTAGGTCATAGTCAAAGTACAATTGTTTGTCCTCCTCAAGACATCTTTGGTGTCTCAGGTCTAAGGACGTCTTACACAACGGTGACGTAAATTAACATGATTGAGAATTCAATGTAATACCATTAAGAGATTCGTACAGATCAATTTAGTGAACTCTTTCTATGAAAGAGCACCCACTATCTATCCTTATTGTCTCCTTACTAATGGCTACGGGACCGACTATAGTCGTCATATGAGTGAGGCTAAATAGTGCTATTCTATTTGGATACTTTAATGTCCTTCTCGAGTATCCTTCAAGTAAGAATATTTAGAACACATGCTTAAAGGCTTGTGAACTTCATATTACGATCTCATCATAAATCTCTAGGTTGGATCATGTATTCATAGAATTAATTATAAGAATCACACATGCAGTATAATGATATATTATAACCATATTTATTATCACTATCTACTATCTATTATAATGATATTTATTTTATTATAATTTATCTCCATCTCAACTAACATTTTCTTCTCTTTCAACCCCATATTATATATATATCTCATCCCCCTATCAAATTTCAAATAATACTGATACTTAATAATCATTATGTCTTGAGACGATATGTACTCGTGTCTAGCCAAATTTACTTCAGTACATGATTATATTTTATTGACGAAACTCAAAAACACCAAAGAAAATTTTAAACCCTAAAAATTGGGCTTATAAATACACATTTAGATTAATTAATTATGGATTTGATTTAATAGACAAAGCTAATTAATGAAAATTTCCACCAATAGGGTGAGAAGTAATAGCTCATGCTCTAAAAATTATATAGTTGTGTTATATGGCCTTGCTCTAGAATAAACAAATTAGATTTTTTCAGCAGAAGACTGATACCAAAATTGAACTATATTAATAAAGTGAACGATCGAATCACTTGGACACGAAACCTATTCATGATTTCTTGGATCCTTGAGTGAGACATGACGAACTGCTTAACTGTGCAACCTTTAGAAATATCCGCATGATCCTTGGCACCTCACATATCCTCTTTCACCTTGAAGAGAACATTTATGCTCCATCATTGCCATTATGCTCCCTCAATCGCATCTAGGATAGGGATAATCACTGGGGATATTTTTCTCCATATTATTTAACTATATCATCAAAATTAGTTAACAATGGATTTATGTAATCCAATCGATGGATCGAGTCTCGAGTGCCAGTCTACATGTCCTTCTCTAAAAGATACAAAGGACTGTGCATGTGTAGTCCCTCATTCACTTGACGCTTTTAGGATGACTTATAGTGTGGTCAAGAGTAAAACCCTAATTGGAAATCTGAGTTTGTACCAATGTGTTATGAAGTCATTGAAGAACTCTTCAATCATATTCCACTACCTTGATCAAGTGCTTCATCACATCATCTTTCTTGATCTGTCCCCTTATATACCACAGGTATACAATCCCATCATGGCCACTCAATTATCTTCATGAACTTTTTGATACATCTGAACTAAGTTTAGAATTCCATCATTATGAACTAGTAGGTCATAGTCAAAGTACAACCGTTCATCCATAAGACGTCTTTGGCATGTCAGGTCTAAGGATTGCTTGCATAATTATGATGTGAGTTAACTTGATTGACATTTTGGTATAATATCATTCGTAGGCTTGTACATATCAACTAACTAAAATCCTTTTGCTAAATAGCACCCCCTATCTATCCTTGGTGTTTCCACACAAATGGCTACAAGATTTCCTATACTCATCATATGAGCGAGAGTGTATCCTGATACAATGATGTCCTTCTTGGGTATCCTTTGAATACAAATATTTAGAACACATGCCGAAAGTCTAGTGATCTTGATATATGATCTTGACATAATTCACTTAGTATGATTATGCATTCACAGACTTCATTAAAAATTACATATATTAGCATCACGAGTAGTGATTTAACACTGACCAATGATTTTGGTTAGTACTGATGCTTAATGGGGATAGTTAATAGATAAGTATACGTGTTTTATGTTTATTTGAATTTAAATGATGATATGTGTTTTATGAATCTTAAAAAGATTATTATTTACTACTCAAATGATGATATATGTATCAGGCTTAAAATGATAAATTCTATTTTAAAATATATTCTGACTTTTCTGGATTTTGGATATTTTTATGGATCTTCTTGGAATCATATCCTTAATCAATATAGTTTTCTTAGTTCAGATACACTTTGAAAAAAAGCTGACATTTAAGTTCAAAATATATTATTTTTAAGCCAAAAAATATATATTTCTAATATATATGAATTGAACATATTCTATGGATTAATTTAATATATTTTATCATTTTTTTCCAGGTTGCCAAAATTTTATTGCCACAATGGCAATTTGAAGAGAGAAAATGAGAGGGCTAGGAGTGATCCGACTTAAGTTTGTGATACTTGATGATGTAGAAAGAATTTTGAGCTTAACTTTAGAGCATAGGTTAGCCTTTTAAATTTCAAGATCCCTTAAGCCTTCTACACATTCTTCATCGACTGAACTTAGAAAGTGAAAGAGAATTGGAGGGTCTCTCCGTTTTCACAAATCTCCTTGATCTTGGCAGAATACAATGATCTTCAACCGAGTCTTCTTGCCTTACTTTCTTGGCTTATTCTCAACATCATCTATATCCATCCACATGCATCCGTATCTAATTAATCAGTCTCATCATGCATTTATATTCATATAATCATTCCATTTCTCTAAATTTAATTATCATCATTCCTATCTTATCATATTCTTAATCAATATCTTACATTTTCTCATCCCCGAATCACAATATAGAAGACATAAATTTGAGGTTCTCAGGGACCTATGGAAAATTTCTTATCCAATATTCATGAATAATAACAAACTTAAACTCTTTCAGGATCAGATGTATACATTAAAAGCTTAGACAATAATAACAATGTAAAGATACTCATTCTAGGAACTGAGCAATTACACATTCCAACATTGTAAAGGTGATGTAATTTTAGATTTAATTTTCAGTTTAGTCATATGGGGCACACTTGATTTTGGACACAAATTTCAGATTTCGAATAAGTTGAACCTAATCCTTCTAGAGGTTAAGCTGATTCATCCTCATAGAGGATAGTGGAGCTCAGACTGGTCGAGGTTCTACCGGCTACTGACTGGTCCCCAGTCCAAAATGGCAAACCCTAGTCAGAAGTATTCAATACCTCTCACTTTACGCAACCGGGATGGTTTTCTACTAAGCTGAAAAGCCTAATAGATGAAAATATAATATAATTACGACAAGGATCTGAAAGCCTAATAGATGAAAATATAATATAATTACGACAAGGATCTAATCATAAACCTCTAAATGGGCCGAAATGATCGGCCATGACCAGCCCACAAAAATAAAAACCCACCACCTCCGTCTTCTTCCTAAAACAGGAAAACAGGAGAGCTACTTACAGAGATCTTCTGGATCGAAGAGAAGAGAAGGAGAAGATCCCATCTCCTTCGCCTGTCCTTCGATCTCTCTCGAGCGGCAGGCCCGGCTGCAGAAGGCGATCTCTCCTCTGCGAAGAAACCAATAAATTCGAGGGTTTTGCGATGCACGAGAGCGGTGTCTCGCGATGCGTACCTGTACATGAACATGTCCTCCCCGGCGAGCTTCTTCTTGCAACAGAAGCACACGCTCAAGAAATCGTCCGCCTCGATGATTCGATCGCCGAAGATGTGCGTTGTTCTTGGATTCGGTCCGCGGGAAATGATGCAGGTGTAGTCTTCCGACCGATCGATCGATCGAGGCGCAGAGAGCCCGCGTTCGATCCGAGATCGGAACGAGACGGCGAAATCGTTGGGCAGAGATTTGGAGGAGACGGCGGGACCGTGGGATTTAGGGCTGGAGATGAAGATCGCGCGTCGGCTGCCGTAGGATCCGAAGACGATGCGAGAAGATCGGCATTCTCGTTCGTTGATCAGACTCAGGCCGACCTTGTCACCGTTCCAGATCGGCGATCCAGGAGATCTTAGCCTGCAGTCGAGCGGGGATTTGGGGCTTCCAGAAGCTTCGGAATCTCCCGTGTTCTTGGATAGCCCTATGAACAAGCTGCAGTGGCCGATCAGCGATCCGCCGCCGCCTTGATTCTGCATTTTCCCTCTCTACGCCGAAGCCTGAATCTGTTCTAGCAGCGCCATGATCGGCCGAGTATAAGAAAAAAATTCAAAAAACTCCACAGAAATACAATGCCGATGATCAGGAAAAGAAGAATGTGGTGAATATGATGATGATCTTTTGGACTAGCGAAGCTGTTGATCGCCATTAGAGGAAAGACAACGATGGATTTATGGCTGGAGAATGGCAATGATCAGCCAGAACATCCATGAAATAAGCGGATAAAAGAAAAATGTTTCAAGAACAAATAGAAATGGAGTGCCGCTGCCCAGGAAAAAGAAGAAGATGAAGGTCTGAACTAGTGACCCTGGCGCAATGATCAGCCAGCACAGCCATGAAATCGCCGGAAAAATGAAAAAAGATTAAAAAAAAAAGCCACAAGGAAAGAGAATGCCTCTGTAAAGGAAGAAGAACATGAAGATCTGAACTAGTGACCCTGGCGACCGCCCAGTGAACAAGTGAAGGATGGATATACGGCTGGAGAAGCATAATGATCGGCCAGAACAATCCAGAAATCACCGGAAAAACGAAAAACATTAGAAAAACCATTCAGATAAACAATGCCGATGCCCAGGAAAAGAAATAGAAGATGATGAAGAAGAGCATGAAGATCTGAACTAGTGTCCCAAGCGATCGCCGGAAGAGGAAATAGAACGATGGATATACTGCTGGAAAAGAGCCATAATGAGCCGGAACGATCAATAAATCGCCACTGCACCGGGAGAAGCACATGAAGATGATTAAGAACATGAAGATCTGAACTATTGACCCAGGCAATCGCCATCAGAGGAAAGAGAACGATGGATATACCGCCGGAGAAGCGCAATAAACAGCCAGAACAGTCAAGAAATCGCCGGAAAAATGAAAATGATTAAAAAAAACCACACGGAGAGAGAATACCACTGCACAGGGAGAAGAACATGAAGATCTGAACTAGCGACACAAGCGATCGCCATCAGAGGAGAGAGAACGACTGCTATACCGCTGGAGAAGCGCGATGATCAGCCAAAACAGCCCAGAAATCACCGGATAAATGGCAAATACAAAAAAAACCACACAGATTGAGAATGCCGCTGCACAGGATGAGCATGAAACTCAAGAAGAAGACGATCATGAACGTGATGATGATGATGATGATGATGATGATGATGATGATGATGATGATGATGATGATGATGATGATGATGATGATGATGATGATGATGATGATGATGATGATGATGATGATGATGATGATGATGATGATGATGATGATGATGATGATGATGATGATGATGATGAACTAGCAGAAGCTGGAGATCGCCATCAGGAGAAGTGAAACGATTGATACCTTGCCGAAGAAGACTTCCTCCTCCCCTCCGGGAACTTGGATGAACGCCAATCAAGTGTTCTGGCCAGTTATTTGTACTACTGTCCAAGCGGTGGTCCCCACTTCCCGTACGGACGTGCCTGTAGAAATTCATTTCCTTCCTAAATACAGATAAAACTGAATAAATTATATTTCTTGTGTTTAAACCCGCCTCTCTTTACTTGACAACTGTCGCTTTCTGCGCTGAAAACTTGGATTTTCCGATAAATGGATAAATCAAGAAATATCGTTTTCAGAAAAGTCCAAAAAAGAGACGTCTAGTTCCGGCCAAAGGAGAAGAGCCAGTCATAATCCACACGTGGCACCGTGTAACGGTTGCTGAATTCTAGCCGTCGGATTCTTCAATGGATCACATCTCGATGCTACACGTGCGGGCTGGGCCGCCAAGGAAGACCTATAACAGCCGTTCGATAAATGTACTCTATAATCTAAGTCGTCCGATGAGTGGGCTCTCTCGGTCACGGGCGCCGAATAAAACAGACGTGTCCTATTGGGCTTTATCGAGAGCAGTTATTCGTTCAATGACTGCGCTGGTCGAGAGGAAGACTTCGCACACGTGTCCTATTGGGCTTTCTGGAGGCCCATTAGTGTAAGAAATAACGAAAATACCCCTTGGAAAATATTTTAAACCGAGACCAATTATTTATACAATAATTAGTGCTTCCGAAGACGAAGACTTTTACCGAGATGAGAAAATTAAACGGAAAAGGACCAGTCGAGTTTGTATTTTTCTTGGGTTCGACGCTCTCCCGTGGCGACTGAAGCTTTTTTATTTAAGATTTCTCGTGACGGTAGCAATCGCGCATGGCGATGGGAGAGGGATGAAGACCCGGCGGGATCGCTCAGCCATCAAACGGGCTCGTTCTTCTCTTGATTTGGGGTGATTAATCTTCGAATGGCGGTTCAGAACGGATTATTTAGTTGAAATTGGCGAGTGGAGGAGGATCGTGGCGAGAAATTGAAGGGCGGGTTGTTCTTCGGAAGAAGAGAAGATGGCGACGATGTCGACGACGGCGAGGCTGCCGGCGGGGTTGTTCATACGGCGAGCTTCGGGCGGCGATGTGAGAAACCTCGCCGCCGTGTCCAGCAGTTTATTGCCGGCCTTTGGAACCGCCGTCGACGACGCTTACCCACCTCTCAAGAAATACCTCATCGCCCCTTATGATCGCCGCTACAGGTAATCCGTCTATCTCTCTCTCTCTCTCTGTATCTCTCTCTCTCTCCTCCTATCTTTGTCTTCATCTCTCTCTCTTTTCCTGTGTCTCGGTATCTCTCTCTCCGTATTTCTCTCTCCTCTTCTTTGTTTCCATGTCTCTCTGTGTCGTGCTATCTCTCTCTCTCTCTCTCTCTCGGTTTCCCTCTCCGTATATCTCTCTCTCTTTTCCTGTGTCTCGGTATCTCTCTCTCCGTATTTCTCTCTCCTCTTATCTTTGTCTCCATCTCTCTCTCTGTCGCGCTGCAATCTCTCTCTCTCTCTCTCGGTTTCTCTCTCCGTATATCTCTCTCCTCCTATCTTTGTCTCCATCTCTCTCTCTTTTCCTGTGTCTCGGTTTCTCTCTCTCCTCTTATCTTTGTCTCCATCTCTCTCTCTTTTCCTGTGTCTCGGTTTCTCTCTCTCCGTATATCTCTCTCCTCTTATCTTTGTCTCCATCTCTCTCTCTGTATCTGTCTATCTCTCTCTCTCTCTCTCGTTTCCGGTCACTCGGTATCTCTCTCTCCGTATTTCTATCTCCCCCTATCTTTGTCTCTCTCTCTCTCTGTATCTCTGTCTCTCTCTCTCTCTCTCTCGTTTCCGGTCACTCGGTATCTCACTCTCCGTATTTCTATCTCCCCCTATCTTTGTCTGTCTCTCTCTCAGTATCTCTGTCTATCTCTCTCTCTCTCTCTCCCTCTCTTTCTTTTCCTGTATCTCGGTATCTCTCTCTCTCCGTATTTCTATCTCCCCCTATCTTTGTCGCCATCTCTCACTACACGCTGTCTATTTCTCTCTTTTCCTGTCTCTTAGTATCTCTTTCCTATCTTTGTCTCCATCTCTCTCTCTGTCTCGCTCTCTCTCTTTTTTCCTCCCGGCGTATCTCTCTCTCCGAATATCTCTCTCCTCCCATCTTTGTTTCCATCTCTCTCTCTCTCTCTGTCTCGCTCTCTATCTGTCTCTTTTCCTCTCTCTGTGTATCTCTCTCCTCCTATCTTTGTCTCCATCTCTCTCTCTGTCTCGCTCTCTATCTGTCTCCTTTCCTCTATCTGTGTAACTCTCTCTCCTCCTATCTTTGTTTCCATCACTCTCGCTGTCTCGCTCTCAATATCTCTCTTTTCCTCTCTCTGTGTATCTCTCTCCTCTTATCTTTGTCGTCATCTCTCTCTCTTTGTCTCGCTGTCTCTCTCTCTCTCTCTGTGTCTCGGTATCTCTCTCTCTCTATTTTTCTCCATCTTTCTCTATCTTGCTGTTTTTCTCTCTCTTTTCCCGTCTCGCAGTATCTCTCTCTCTCTCCATTCCTATCTCCGTCTCTCTCTGCTTCCCATTTCTATCATATTTCTCTATTCCCTATCTTTCTTTCAGTATCATCGTCATCTCTCTCTCTTTCGCCAGCATGATGCATCGCACAATCTACCTCTCTCCATCTGACATTCTCTCTCTTCGCCTGTCTCACAATCTTTCTCTCTAAACATTCGGCCCACTTTCTCTCTCTTCATTTAGACGATCTGTGGGCGAAACCCCGGATCTCAACTCCTGCCCTTTTTTCTCGCTTGGTCTCGCTAGAGAGAGAAAGAAGAGGCTTTGATAACATCCAGGAACGAGTTGAAATCGACCAAAGGTTGAATCTGTCAATGATAAAATAGTTAGTTTTCTTCTCCAACTATGGTTCAGATCGGAGGTATAGAGAGTGAGAAGAGAGAGATATATGTAAAGAGTGAAGATAGAGAACCAGAGAAAGAGACATTGAGAGATACAGATAGGTAGATAGATTGCAGGATGCATATAGGTAGATAGATAGATATAAGAATACATGTAAGTAAATAGATTGATAGATCAGAGAGAGAGAGAGAGGGGGGAGGGAGGGAGAGAGAGACACACACTGAGCGGGAGATGGAGGGAGAGGGAGACAGATAGAGAGGGAGAGAGAGACAGAGAGAGAGAGGGAGGGAGGTAGAGGGAGACAGATAGAGAGGGAGAGAGATAATTGAAGAGAGGGACAAAGAGGGGGAGAGAGAGAAAGAGAGATAGAGAGGGGAGAGAGAGACAGAGATAGAGAGGGGAGAGAGAGTTAGAGAGATAGAGACAGCGGAAGAGAGAGATAGATAGAGAGTGAGAGACAAAAAGATGGAGAGAGAAGAAGCCAGAGAGATAGATGGAGAAGGAGACAGAAAGATAAAGGGAGAAGAAGACAGAGAGATAGAGGGATAAGAAGTCAGAGAGATAGAGGGAGAAGAAGACAGAGATATATAGAGGGTGAGAGACAAAGAGATAGAGAGAAAAAAGACAGACAGAGAGAGAGAGAGATAGAGAGTGAGAGACTACAAATAGATAGAGAAGAAGACAGAGAGATAGAGGGCGGGAGAGAGAGACACAAAGAGATAGAGAGAGAGGAAGACAGAGAGGGAGAGAGAGACAAAAAGATATAGAGAGACACACACGAAGAGATAGAGAGAGAGGTTTGCATAACGAGTTAAACATATTGTTGTGATGATGGTGCAGGTGGTGGCAGTTGTTCCTCGTAGTTCTAGTCGTCTACTCGGCCTGGGCCGCACCGTTTGAACTGGCCTTTCCCAAGGTCAACACGGGGCCCCTCCTCATCTTTGACCTCATCGTTGACTTCTTCTTTGCCATCGATATCGTGGTCACCTTCTTTGTGGCCTATCTGGATAAGGACACATACCTCCTCGTTGAAGATCACATGAAGATTGCCCACAGGTCAGCTAGTTTAAGGGCCCTATCCATTTGATGGACCCCACCCATAAGTCAACGCATTGACTTTGGCATTGACATGTCAGATATGTCTTCAAGATGTGGTTCCCTATGGATGTGGCTTCCACGATCCCCTTCCAGTTCTTCTATCGCCTTTTCACTGGCAGCCACAAAGGCGGCACTGCCTTCGGCTTTCTCAACCTCCTCCGGCTGTGGCGGCTGCGCCGCATCAGTGACCTCTTCTCCAGGTGAGAGTCTGAATAGTCATCCATTTTGTCCAAATCCGTCATTGTCTCTACTGGTTGATAGATGACAGGACTAAAACATTTCCATCATTAGTCATCCATCATCCTATTATGATGAGTGCTGATGGAAAATGATGGATGATCATGGAAATAAAAATAGAGAGAATTGGGAGAGTGTAGAGAGTGAGAGGGAAAGATAGAGAATTAGGAGAGGGAGGCAGTAGGGAAAGAAATAGAACTGGGAGAAAGAGAGAAAAAGAGAGAGCATTGGGATAGGAAGAGAGAATGGGAGATAATTGGGAGAGGGAGATAGTGAGAGGGAGATCTAGAGAGGGAGAAGGTGATGAACAAATTTAGAGAAAGTGAGAGGGAAAGAAAGAAGGTGGTGAGGTGATCAGGAAGATACCCGAGGCAGCAAAGGCCAAATAACTCAACAAGAGTGAGAGGGAGAGAGCTTAAGAGTGGGGTGGGAGTCATTTTCGTCATCCGTTCTATTCTTCGTCACGCAATGGTGACGATGACGACATACGTCATCCGTCATCCATCTTTAACCTGATCTTTTTGAGTCAACGCATCCGTCTTTTGTTCAGGCTGGAGAAGGACATCCGATTCAGCTACTTCTGGACCAGATGCAGCAAGCTGATCTGTGTAAGTAAGACCCATACCAGTTGACCATAAAGTCAACCCATTGACTACAGAAAGTTGACTTTGCAGGTGACGCTATTCTGCGTCCACATGGGGGGTTGTGTGAACTACTGGATTGCGGTGAACAGCCCTGTTGCAGAGGAAACATGGATAGGGAGCATTGTCAATGACTTCAAGGAGAGGAGCATCTGGATGGGATATGTGTACTCCATGTATTGGTCAATGGTGACGATGACCACGACGGGCTATGGCGACATCCACGCAGTCAACACAACAGAGAAGGCCTTCACGGTCGTGTACATGCTGTTCAACGTTGGCCTGTACTCGTACATCATTGGAAACATGACCAATCTCATTGTGCAAGCCGCCAAGAGAACTCTACTGATGGTAAGCGGCGCCACCTGAGTTGACTAGTCAACGATGAGGGTTGACTTTGACTTCATGCAGAGGGACGCGATAAACGAGGTGTCGCGGTTTGGCAGCAAGAATAGGCTGCCGGAAAAGCTGAGAGAGCAAATGATGGCGCATCTGCAGCTCAAGTACAAGACGGAGGAGCTTCAGCAGGAGGGCATATTGGCTGACCTCCCAAAAGCCATAAGATCCAGCATAGCGCAGCATCTCTTCCAGAAAACGTTGGATGCATCTTATCTCCTCAGGGATCTCCCAGAAGACATCATTATCCAGCTGGTAATCCCTCTCTTTTGCCATGCATTTATTGATTCAAGTATGCAGTAGATACATAGATGGGTGGATGGATTAAAATAGATATGATATTTTAATTGATCAATAATTAGAGAGATAAATAAATGGGTAGATGACTATATATATTGATCAAACAATCTTGGTAGATATATTGGTATACTGATGAATAATATCAGATATATTTACATATATCTGGGTAGCTAGATATGTTGAATTGGAAATGATGCACATATACATGTAGATAGCCATAAATAGAAACACATTTATCAATAAATATAGATAGCTTGGTAGATAGGTAAGGAACAATTGATAGACAGACAAAAACAAGGTATGTAGAGTGGTAGATTGATAGGGATATCAATCGGTAATCAGACGAAAAGATCGATGAATTGGTAGATAGGTAGGGTTCTTGATCGATAGCCATGCAGAAAAATATAGATTGATTGAATAAGAAATGATAAATACAAATAGATGTAGATAGATAAATGGATAGAAACTAGTTATAGAGTGATAGATTGACTCAGTAGATAGCTGAGTAGAAAAAAATATAGTATATAGATAGATAGATTAGATAGATAGATAGATAGATAGATAGATAGATAGATAGATAGATAGATAGATAGATAGACTGACCCATATACAGATGGATTTGAATAGGAAATGATGAATGTATGGGAAGACGGACACAGATTTAATAAGATATGATAGTTGGATGAGTGGCTTGATAAATGGTGATGGAGCTTGATTATTTCTGGGCAGGTATCGAAGATGAATGTGGAGTTTTATCCGCCAAAAGTGGACATTATCCTGCAGAACGAGATTCCTACGGACTTCTACATTCTCGTTTCTGGAGCACTGGTGGGTGTTCCATTCAACCTGTCGTATCTACAACATTAAACACCCATTTTTCTTACTTGGTGATTTCTAAACCAATATCATACGTATCACAGGACCTGTTGATCAACAAGAATGGAACCGAGAAGGTCTCTCTCTCTCTCTCTCTCTCTCTCTCTCTCTCTCTTGCACTCTCTCTCTCTCTCTCTCTTCTCACTACCTTTTTCTCTCTCTCTCTGTCTCTCTCTTTCTCTTGCTCTCTCTCTCTCTCTCTCACTTTCTCTCTCTCTCTCGCACTCTCTCTCTCTCTTTCACTATCTCACTCACTTTCTCTCTCTCTCTGTCTCTTGCACTCTCTCTCTCTCTTCTCACTCCCTTTCTCTCTCTCTCTGTCTCTCTCTTTCTCTTGCTCTCTCTCTCTCACTTTCTCTCTCTCTCTCTCGCACTCTCTCTCTCTCTTTCACTATCTCACTCACTTTCTCTCTCTCTGTCTCTTGCACTCTCTCTCTCTCTCTCATGCAATCTCTCTCTATCTCTCTTTCTCTTTCTCGTTCTCTCTCTCACTTCCTCTCTCTCTCTTCTCACTCACTCTCTCTCTCTTTCTCTTGCACTCCCTCTCTCACTGTCTCTCTCTATCTCTCTTTATCTTTCTCTCTCACTTCCTCTCTCTCTTTCTCTTCTCACTAACTCTCTCTCTCTCTCTCTCTCTTTCTCTTTCTCTTTCTCTTGCACGCACTCTCTCTCACTGTCTCTCTCTATCACTCTTTCTCTTTCTCTCTCACTTCCTCTCTTTCTCTCTCTCTCTTCTCTCTCACTTTCTCTCTCTTTCTCTTGCACGCACTCTCTCTCTCCCTCTCTTTCTCACTCACTTTCTCTCTCACTGTCTCTCTCTCTCTCTCTCTTTCGCTTTTACTCTCACTTCTCTCTCTCATCTCACTCACTTTCTCACTCTCTCTCATTCTCTCTCACTGTCTCTCCTTTTATCTCTCTATCTCTTTCCCTTTCTCTATCTCTTTCTCTATCTCTCTCTGTTTCTTTCTCTCTTTATCTTTCTCTCTCTTGCAGTTTCTCAACCTCTCTCTCACTTTCTCTCTCTTTCTCTGTATCTCGTTCTCTTTCACTTTCACTTTTTCTCTCTCTCTTTTCCTCTCATTTTCTCTCTCCCTCTCTCTATCTCTTTCCCTCTCACTTCCTCTCTCTTTCTCTATATCTCTTTCTCTTTCACTTTCACTTTTTCTCTCTCTCTTTTCCTCTCATTTTCTCTCTCCCTCTCTCTATCTCTTTCCCTCTCACTTCCTCTCTCTTTCTCTATATCTCTTTCTCTTTCACTTTCACTTTTTCTCTCTCTCTTTTCCTCTCATTTTCTCTCTCCCTCTCTCTATCTCTTTCCCTCTCACTTTCTCTCTCTCTCTCTCTCTATCTCTTTCACTTTCACTTTTTCTCTCTCTCTTTTCCTCTCATTTTCTCTCTCCCTCTCTCTATCTCTTTCCCTCTCACTTTCTCTCTCTCTCTCTCTCTATCTCTTTCTCTTTCTCTCCTTTTCTCTCTTATTCACTCACTCTCTCTCTCTCTCTCTCTCTCTCTTTCCGTTCCTCTTTCTCTCTCTCTCCCTCTCTCTATCTCTTTCCCTCTCACTTTCTCTCTCCATCTCTCTATCTCTTTCTCTCTCACTTTCTCTTTCTCTCTTTCCGTTCCTCTTTCTCTCTGTCGCTCACACACTTTTTCTCTCTCCCTCTCTCTTTGGATACATGAATATTCGGCCATAGACACCTTGCCATAACACTGATGATCGAAGTCTACAGGTTTTAAAGACACTGGGGGCGACAGAGGTGGCTGGGGAGATAGGCGTGATCTTCAACATTCCGCAACCATTCACGGTGAGGAGCAGGAGGCTCTCCCAGGTCATCAAGATAAGTCACGCCCACTTCACTCAGATCGTCCTGTCCAACATCTCAGACAGGCGAAATATCGTACGCAACTTCCTCCAGGTCTGAAATTTTAATGAACATTTCATCTCCCAACTTTCATCTGATGACCATATTGACGTTAGTTTTTCCCCCCCATTTGTAGTTCCTCCGTGATCTGGAGCCAGAAGTTCTTGATGAGATACCCTTTATTAAGGAATTGCTGGCCGACATGAATGACCAGGTCACCGCCACAATAATTTTTTATCTAGTAAATCTCAACGTGACTAATAAATTTTATTCTTGACTTATTGTAATTTTTTCAGTACATGGATGTGGCAGAAAATTTCACAAATTCTGAGGCCCAAGATAGCAGCATTAAAGGTATTATTATTCAATTTAGTCAGAGATAAAGATAATCAATGGGCTTCATGGACCCTGAATTTTTCTTAAAAAATTGGGATTTTTTAATGTTTTGCAGGACAAGAGTACAATGAAGGTCAGATTCATGGAGATAAACGCATCAGAGTTATCATTCATGGGCATCATCCGGACGAGTCTAAAGGACGGTCGAAGGGCAAGCTCGTCTTTCTTCCAGAGACCATTGACGAGCTCCTCAAGCTCGCAGGTAATGGCATAAATTTTCTTATTTTTTATACATGTTTTATTATTTTTTATTTTTGTCAAGATACTGATAATTATAGTATCACTGATCTTCTGATTTATTTTTATGATGCAGAGACAAAGTTCGGGGTATCTGCTAGGAAAGTTCTCATGGGCAATGGTTCACAGGTGCAGGCGTTGAACGTTCTGAGAGAAAAAGACAAAGTCTACCTGTGTTGAAAGGTCAGTATGTAAAGTTATGATTATACCCTTTTCTGATTTGAAGTAACGTCTCCAAGGCGCAACATGAAAAATTCTGTTATGTTATATATTCATCATTCTATATATAACATTTTTATATATAGTATGATGAATATATATGTTCAAAAGACAATCTCTTAAGTTATGAATACATTTTTTTGTTTATTTAAATTAATGTCTCCAAGACACATTATGAAAAATCTGATATATTATATAAGTAATGATAAATAAATCTGCTGAAAAGTCAATCTGTGAAGTTATGAATATACTCTTTCTGATTTAAATCAATGTATTTGGGGACAACATGAAAAATATGTAATTTATATATTTATCATCTTTATTTGCTCTCACATACAAATATAGATTTATCATACCATACAAATTCAATTTGTTCTCTCCAATCAGATCTACTTTTAGAATTGATGAGAACCAATTGACTTGGTCTCGTTTTTATTTTATAATAAGCTAATATGCATAATACATGTTTTCAGTTTTTCAATGGGTTGATGAGCTCGATTCAAGTATACGTATTGCATATTCGATATCAGAAATCACGATATCCATTAACTTTAAAGCAATAAAGTGCCAATATTGATTTCATATTTCATTGGTAGGGTGGATATCAGAGTAACAATATTGGCAGTCGAATGCCATGGACAATACCAGGATAAAAATGTTTTTAAGCCAATGAGGATAATGATATCATAACTGAACGATTACTGATAATGTAAAGAAGGATTTGACAGAAATATTTTGCCACCGAAGCATATTTGCAACCATAGTATTATGAAGAATGCCTTTATCTAAAAAATTATGAAGTCACATTATATGGGATAAAAAATTGAAATAATAACAATAAATAAATAATAAATTTTGTCTAAGCCCACTACTAAGATCCGACATAAATAACTTGCCAATGATTACTTTGCCATGTCGGTTGGCCGATGCTGTTGTCACCTCTCATTGTTGCCTTGTGCCACAACTGTTATTACTCTCAACCCCACTTGTCTCAAGTTCTCAAATTTCAACAATTCAATAATTTGACATTAAAAATATATAAGTTATTTAAGAGAGTTAAAATTTATATCATCTGATATTTTATATCAAAACATGACAATTAAAATTTGAAACTCTCATGGATAATTCGCTGTTATCCAAATCTGGAACGAGTTTATTAATAGAGTTCAAATCTATGTTTTCTAATTCTGGATATCAAAACACGATAATCAATTCAAAATATGAAACAGATACCATACAAAAATTCCCCCCTATTTGAATCTGTTATCCAATAATGGATTCCTGGATACTTAAATAAATTAGGACCAAATCCATATCGACATCTTATATTTTCGGATCCGATATCTAAACTGTAGCACCCTAGAGTTAACCTTTTCATCTTCATATAATGCCCCACACATAATTGAATAAATTACGTATGAAATAAAGAAAGTCAAATTCAATGAATAAATTTATTCCGAAACCTCATTTTTTTAATCCAATGAGAAAATGCCATGTGGGCGAGTCTCTAGAAACATCCACCGGGCCTGAAAGTTCTGGAAGCATCTCGGCTCCGAACGCCTATAAATAGTCCCGCGGATCAGTTAGAAAATCAGTTTGAAATTTCGGGAGGATCGCGAGCTGAAGAGCGAAAGGGAGATGCCAAGCAGATCGGCAGGCGTGATTTCGCAGGATTGGGAGCCGATCGTGCTCAACAGGCGACGGCAGAGGACGTCCGAGCTTCGAGATCCGAAGGCGGTGAACCAGGCGATTCGAGCGGGGGCCGTGGTCGAGACGGTGAAGAAGCACGACGCTGGATCTAACAAGAAGGCTTCGTCCGCGTTGTCCGGGGCCGTGGTGAACGCGCGGAAGCTGGACGAGCAGACGGAGCCGGTCGCCTTGGATCGAGTGCCGGCGGAGGTGCGATTGGCGATCCAGAAGGCGCGGATTGCTAAGAAGTTGAGCCAGGTGGATCTCGCCAAGGCCATCTGCGAGAAGCCGCAGGTCGTTCAGGAGTATGAGAGCGGCAAGGCGGTGCCGAATCAAGCGGTGCTCTCGAAGATGGAGAGGATCTTGGAGGTCAAGCTACGAGGCAAGGGGATCGCCAAAGCCTGATATGTTGATTTGAGTGCTTGATGATGACTCTGTTTCATAATGAAGTCGTGTTTTATAACTTGAATCGGTAACCAAATCTGGCTAACTCTGAAAATCTGATTTCAATTTCTTAATTTTTAGTTACAAATAAAGCTTATGGACCGTCATGTCCCTCTTTAAATAATTTATGTTTAATGGTTTACTGGAGTTGAGTCCTAACACTTGTAATAATCAAGGCTTCGCTTGAATCAAGGAGAAATATATTGTTCAGCCTGGATTTCCATAACACATATCTCCCCGTTAAAAAGTACTCCATGTTATGAGTTACATTCTTCACATCAATGTCTTGATATTTCCAAATCTGTAAACTAAAAAAAATCTTTAAGGCATTGATCCATCTGTGAAGCATGAACAAACTAAAGAAATTCCTCTGAGATGACAAAGTATTCATAAAAAACATAAAATATATCACGATTAAATGGATAAATAAATTCTGAAAATACGTAAATAAATTTTAAAAATAATAGTTGAGTTAACTTCCCTTTGACTTGTTTCCCTTCATCCTCAACATCCCAAAATTTTATACGCAATATTATAAATATAGTTTCTGAAGATAATGTCATGTTTTAAAAATAATGATCCCTCATCTTTCCGAAAGAAACACACTAATGCAGATGATCACATAGAGAGGAAGTACTTTGACAATAAGAGAAGGCATGGGTATTTTTAAAACCATTTCACCACCATTTGAGTGGATTATCACAAGAAATAATACTAATTTCCTTAAAACAATTTCCACTTGAGTAATGGTATTTTTCATTTCACTTCTATATTTTTTTCCTGATCCCATCAATGCAAGCATCCCTTTTGCGCAGTTGGCATTTACAGAATACACACCTTTGATTATTTACTGATCAGTTAAGGTTGACGGGGTGGGAATTCTGTCAAGGGTTTGAACTACAATATGCATTTTAATTTTTGTTCTCATAAAAAATGAAAAATTCAAGACTTGCTCTTGGGTATAACACTTTTACAATGGGGAACATCAGATATGTCTTCAAGTGAAGTTTGTATTTCAAGAAACTTCCCATTTACTCCAATGCACACACTTTTGACGACCTTTCTGAGTCTCTGTTTATTGGTACTAACCTTGAAGAGTATTTTTCTAAATAATTGCAACTTTAAATGGACCTAGTGCTGTCGTAACATTTGAATTTGAAATAATTTCAATAACATCGTAAACAATTAAAAAATTGTTTGAAAAAATATTCAAAAGGTCCAACTCTTCATTCGTGATGGAAAATTTTATTTTATTTATTTATGCAGTCACTCACCATCTTATTTTATTTATTTCTTTCATGACATTAAGTATGATAACAGTGAAAATTCCGATGAAGCTCCAGCTGTAAAACCAATGAAAAACCTCGGTATTCTTAAGTTATATAGATAATTTAAATGAGTGATATTTGCATGGTATATATTTGAATGTTTGATTCTTCGTTTTCTCATCATTTGAAACTTTTTAGCCCTTGTAAACATGTCAAAATGATTCATACAAATACATAAAAATCTAGAAAATATAAATAACTAAAAATTAACATACTAAATACCTAGATATTTTAATCTTGACAACCCAAAATTATTTATTTGTTTGATTTATAATGCTAGATTGGTGACCCAAAATTATTCACATAATTGAGATGAAAAAAATAAAACATATCAGCAGATATTTTATCACCTTGTGTGGAATAGGTCCTACTATCAGTGGGTTCCTTGGATAAGTCTCTTTCATCTGTTAAGTGCTTAACCTCTATATCTATCTGATAAAGGGGTTTTTAGTAGTACAAAGATACACATTTTAGAATTATTAGATGCATTATTTTGTTAATTATGTCTTTATATTCATATAAAATTTCCCTCCATGCATTTATTGTTGAAAATCTAATATGGCCATTTTTGTCACTAAAATCCTACCTACTGCTTGAAAACCATTTTCATCCCATCTAGAGAATATTTAGAAATTACTATGGCCATAAACTGTAAGTGGATTCAATAAAGAATAAATAAATAAATAAATACATAAAGGGGGTTTTTGACTGGCCAGCTAAGGACGAGCCGAAGGCACTCAATACGATACTCAAGCACACATCTCTCATGCCGGCCAGCTGTCGGCGAGTACGGCCGCACAAGGAGCCCAACTGTTGGCCCACTAAGCATAGAGATAGGCCCCATGAAGGGCCAACAACAGGCCCACGGAGGGCCATCTAAGAAATCTGCACATGCATGCGATAGAAGTCCAGTAATTTCAAAAGTTAAAGGAAAATGGTGTTTCTATAGTGTGTCGTACTCTTTATTTCTCCAATATGGGATAACTAAGAAATTTTCAGATCCACATTAAGCTGGGCTGAGAAGTAATACAAGCGATTGAATCCTAACACGCCACAATCTTAAGAAATGAAAGGAGAAATTGTAATTAGGCTTCAAACCGACTGAGCCGGAAGCCTGTGTAATTTCAGGTCATTTTTGAGTGGACGGACATGATCTCAACCGTTCGATTTTCTTAAGGAAGATCAGATGGTTAGGTCTGTTCGCAATATCTAAAAATTTTATTATTTCTTTTTCAGGCCTTCCAATTGAGTGGCGCGGCTCACGCGGACGAGGGGCCACACAAACAGGTGAATCACAAGGAAGATGGATGACGAGCTAGGGTGATGAAGCAGCTGATGTGGCCAAAGGGGGTACACCTATTGAGAATGAGTCCACTGTTGCAATTTAATTGCAGCCGTTGAACCTTTTTAAGGGGTGGAATAGATGGGAGGCAATACTATCTTTATCTGCCCCCAGTCATTCTCCTCATTGGCCGGCCAGAGAAGGCTGTCGCGGAGGGGATCTCAGGTTGATCCAACGGCCCCTGGAGAGATGTTGGATCAAACCTGAACCCTTGAGGTGTTCGAGATAACCCTCTCTCGACCCCTCAAAAAGGGAGATTTTGAAGACTAAACTAGGTATCTTCATCGCAGGAAGGAAGACGGTGGTAGAGGTCCCTCTTGAGCTTTGAAGCACATTGTGGGATCGTGGCAACTCTGGCTTAGTGCAAACAGCTTAAGGAAGCTTCATGGAAGAGATAAGGGAGCTGAGATCTATGCTAACACAAAGGAGGACAATGAAGAAAGCACATCAACTTTAGGGGAGGTGATCAGCGCTCCCCAATCTTGCTCGTCTGAATCAGGGGGGATCCAATATTTCCTTCGCTTGATCTGTTTGATACTTGGTATTAGAGTACTATAAATTTGATTCAAGATATTTCAGTCATTTATCAAGCTTGATTCAATCATAATTTGGTGTCACGATCTCATTCAGGCATTTTGTTGAGCACTAAGAGTGCATTCAAAGTAGACATTGATTTCTCAAAATTTTTATTGATTTTACTTTATAAAAAGTATTAAAAACATATACATTCAAATTCAATTTTACCTTGAGGCCTCATTGAGGCATTATGTCGAGCACCTGCAAGGTGTCGACAGAAATACTGATATATCTGGCGATTTTGTTTCATTAAAAAAATCTAAAAATTATTTATGAAAGATATTTTACTATCTACACCTTATTGTTGGTTTCTATGCTTTGGTTCAACCGTGGAAAATATGATTCCATGATGCAGAAGCATGTTAATTGATTCTCAATCGATCCATAAAACATGTACCTTATGGGGACCTTGTTCCACACTTGAATTTCCAACTCTAAGATTGTTCTAAAGCTGTTCACATGCTTGGCCTCTAGAAGTATACACGTCATCATATTGCTCTTAGGTCTCCATCTCTTCTTCTTCTTCAACTCTCCTTAAAAATCTTGAAGATCTTCTCACCATGAAGACACTTTCCTTGTTCGAGGGGAGAAGAGAGCAGAGTGGAGAAAGGGGGGCTCTCAATTATGGCTGGCCTAAATGCTTGAAATGCGTGCCCCTTCCCTATTTATAGTTTACTTTAGATTTTCTTAGAAAACCACACAAAGGAAAATATATTTGCCAACGCCCGATGATCTTATGCGTGTGACCCTCTAGGCCCATGTATCATTCTAGTTAATAAATTTAATGGCCCAATAACAATTATTGGCCAACCTTTTTAATTAACTATATCAAAATATAGATAAATGAACTAAAGATTGATTTAACCCAATCGATATGTTAAGTTTATAGCCCCTGGGGTGCAAAGCTACACATCATACTCTAGAAGAAATGAAGTAGTGTTTGAAGTTTCTCATGGAACCTCTACCACCATTGGTTACTGTATATGTATAATCCATCATCCGCGTGAGACTCTCGAACAACTTAGGGTATGGTTGATCATCAAACCCTAATCCGTCATTTGATTAGTACTGATGAGTAACGGGGATCATTGGAGAATGCTTTCTCCAATATCCTCACTACCCTGGCTAGGGATTTGCTGCATCATCTTCCTTGAGTCAATTTGCTCTTATACTAGGGCGCATGATCCTGCCTTAACCACTCAATCACCTCCATGAGCTTCTTACTACATCCAAATTATCACTTGTTTGAATCCCATGATTAGAGGCTCATAAGTTGTAGTCAAATAATAGCCTTTTGTCTACTAGTGTTACATGAATCAACCCGATTGACTTTTAGGTACAACATGCATTTTTAGTAGCTTAATATGATCATATTTACATGTTTATTTGTATTGAATTAATCATATATGCATGTTATCAAGCTTAAAATGATTTTTAGGATGATATTCTGAGATTTATGTATTTTATGTATTTTTGGGGATTTTTCTGAAAGAATATTCTGAAAAAAAATAAATTTTTGAGTAAGAATATGATTTTTTTGGAATTAGTGAACATTAAATTTGGGAAGATATGATCTTTCTAAGTAAAAATATGTATTTATTTATATTTTTTGGGATTTTATTTTTTAATATGAAATTTAGAATATATTTTGGTTTTTTTTAATTTTCCTGGCGCAGGTGACGTGGACTAATAAAAAAGGAGGTAGTTTTTAGCAATGAACTTGTTTCGTGGCCAAGAAAGATATGATAAAAAAGGAGGTATTTATTATTTCTCTCTCCTTTCTCTCTCCTTGGAATAGTCAACAATGACGGTAGGACGACGTGGCAGCATCACATAGCGCCACGTGTACACGTGGCAATGTCACATTTCTTTAGGTTTAGAAGAGGAAATCACTGTGGTGGCATGTGCTGATATGGCACCCCATCAGCTACGACAAATGCTATTAAAATAATATATTTAAAACACACTATCATTATTCTTTTTTTGTCTTTTTCCCAGGGCAACACGTGGCGCGATGAGAGCTATCGATCGCAGATGATGAGGAAGAATCTTAGCCAATCATCACATTTAATGCCCAGAAGAGACAAAACCCTAACATAATGATTTGACGGTGCTAACGAGAATGAGCAGAGAGAAATATTTGAAGTAAATCAACGTTTAGAAATTATCCAACTTCCAAGTTTGATATCCGACGATCTAGTGCTCGGATCAAGCTGAAATTTTAAGGGCACCTTTGTCTTTTGTCCTCTATCCATCTATATGGTTGGATATAAATTGAGCCCCCTGTCGTTCTAAAAAACATCTTTAAGCTCACTTCCTCCTAGTGAGGCTGATTAAAAGAAGTGAAGTTTTGAAGGTCCATTAAGTGTTCCTTGGTGTCTCAATTTCTTGGGGAGGTTGAACAGAGAAGTGGGGATGTTAATTTGCAGCAGGAAGATGCCATGATCCCGACAGAATATAGGGATCTAAGGTTAACCTTTCTCCTTACATTGAATTGTTTCCAACACGCTTAGTTTGTTTATCACCCTCATCCACTACCATCCTCAATCCACTACATTATCGTCCCCTACCCAGCCTCACCTTAACCTTCATTTCACATGCTCTCTACACCGTGACGATCTTGTCACACATCTCTCCCCTTCCTATTTCAACCAACATACATAACTATGTCTCTCATTTCTACCATCGACTACCTCATTCTCGCTACCTTTATCACCATATCCACTCGCGTTTACGCCATTTACCACAATGTTGTTACAATCGTATCTCACTCTCCTTTTTTGTCCATCATAATACCAAATTAATCAAACCCTAATAAGCCATTTATCATCTTATTATCTACTCTCATCACACATTCACTATTGTATACACAATTCCTCTCATCTTCGCTTCACCCAATTGAGATCATACTTTCCCTAATATTTGTTCCCTATGGAGAAGACCCGTACTCATCACTTACTAATTAAAATATCTTTGAGTATCGGTTATAAATTTTATTGATTAAACTCAAATTCTCGATGATGTAATTTTTACCCTAATTTTGAGTTTATCAAACACCATTCAGGGATTCTTTAGATCTATTCAGTGAACTCTTTCTCGAAAGAGTACCTACTATCTATCCTTCTTGTTGCCATACTAATAGCCACATGATCAGCTTTACTTTTCTTATAAGTAGGATCAGTTAGTGCTATTCTCTCTGGATAATTTAATGTCCATCTCGATAATCCATTAAATAAGTATATTTACAATACATGTTTAAATACTTGTGATCACTGTATTATGATATCATCATAATTTATTATGTCATTGCACATATGCATGGACTTTATTATAAACATCACACTGGAATAATAATGAACCTATTATTTTATTCAATGAACTTAAATAAACATGGTGGTGTGCTCTGGCTTGAAGGCCACATAATATCCATCACTTATTACTATCTAACTAAAATAAGTATATGTATTAAACTTATTAAAACACCTTAAGATTTTTCTACCTAGTATTATCAGCCTCTCTATCCTTTTTTTTCTTTTTCTTTACAACTCAACTAATTCCTTAGTTCCCATCTGAATTAGAGATCACATTTTCTCTTTAAAGTATAAATATCTAGATCTATGTATATATCCAAATCAATCTCTCTTTTCTCTCATCAGTATACTTTTCACTTAAGCTTTTCTAAACTAAACCAAAAATTAATTCTTCTATCTATCTTATCCTTCTATACCTTTTCCAATACCTACAATAATATCATCCTTAACTATAATATATTATATCTTACTTCTTTATTATTTCTAGTATCTATAAAAATATATAAATAAGATCAGATATTTTCTCCTATCTAGTTCTCTTATTCACCTAATATTCCTTCTACTTGCAAACTACTTATTTCTTCGTATACTCACTATCTTTATTAGCATTATAACTGCTCATTCACTATAATTCAGTTATTAAATTCACATTCTATGGAGATAACCTTACTCTAACTACGACTGAGTGAATTTCTGTATTTTTGACAAATTTATTTGATTTTTAGAAACCTAAAATTACAACGACATTAAATTACATACGAAAGTTGCCTTCATCATATCCACAATATCTTCATATTCCTTGGTACCCATGTTTTTATCTTGAATATAGTCAGTTGAAGTCTGAGAAGATTTTCTCACCATTTGGTCTAGTTAGGAAAAGTTTTAAAATTTCCTTAAATTTTGGTATATTAACCAAAAGACAAAGATTTTATGCATGTGACCATTTATAATTACGAATCAATCTGGTAAATAAATATAATGGATCAATAAAATTTATTCTTGAACCTGATTAAATAAAAATATCAATATATATATAAATAAAATAATTATGTAACACGATCGATATGTTGAATTCCTTCAAAACCCATACATTTAAGTACATCTTTGGACATCCAAAAGACTATTTGTCTGTGACCCTTGAGGCCATGTATCAATATAGTTTGAGTTGCCTAATACCATCAATATTAACTCGAGTAGCCGACACCTCATGCTCTAGAAGATATGGAGTATAGTGCCTCTCTCATGTACATGTAGTCCCTCATCCACTTAATGCTCCTCGGATGACTTTAAGTATGGTTCATTATAAAAACCTAATTCATCATTTGATTTAGTAAAGATGCTTTACAAATAATTAGAGATCGCTTCCCCAATATTCAATTGACTTTGTCAAGGATTTCATTGAAGCGCATTTCTTGAGCTTTTTCCTCTTATACTCAGGATCGATTATCACATCTTGACCACTCAATCATATTGAAGATGCTCAAAGTACCCGAGCTAAGTACCCAAGCCAAGGCACTGTGGTATTCCTGGAGTGGGGACCGTTAGGCGATAATTAGTATATCAATCCATCCATATGATGTTCTCGACACGTTTAATGTTGATTTATAGTGTGTTTATTGAATACTAGAAAACACTTTCTATGCAATAGAAGTATTAAATGATTACATATCGATGTCTAAAATATAAATCATCATATACGCATCGTGGGGAACTTGTTCCACCTTGATTTTTTCCTTTTGAGAATCTGATATTCTAACTCCTCGAAGCTTGCTTTAATCCATAAATGGATCTTGCAACTTCCACACCTAATCTAGGAATTCCTTGGATGCATATCCCTCGGATTGTATCATATACAATTCTTCCTCAAGGTTTCCATTTGCTAGATATCATTGTCGTGGTGTGCAAATCTGACAAGAAGAATTCTTATTGCCTTTGTCATGAAAATGGGGGAAGATATTTCATCATAGCCAACTCTTTGCCTTTGACGATAACTTTTCACAACTAATCTTACCCTATATGTGTCAACTTGTCTATTTACATCTATTTTTTAAAAAATATCCACTTACATCTGATAGGTACTAAACCTTCGAGAGGGTGAACCAAGTACCATAATTGATTTTGGTGAATGGACTGATATTCAGAATCCATTACTTTTTGCCATCACTTAGAGTAAGAATCTTGAACCACATTATCGTATGTTAGAAGAAGTGGTGTTTCAACTTCACGTGATGCTCTATGTCCAATATAGAGATCAGATTATGTCACGATTCTTCCTGACTTATGTAGATATAGGGTATTTAATAGAACATATTCATGAATTGAGTGCTCATTAGATGAGATAGTATTTGTGTTCTGTCTTGGAATTTCTTCCAAGACTACTTTTAATCCCACTATCTTCATTTAGAATATATTCATCATCTACAAAGATGGCCTTTTTTGAAACAAAAAATGTTTCTTCCGGGGTACAATAAGAGTAGTATCTATGTGTTTCTTTTAGATAACCCAAAAATTTACACAGCTCTGCCCTTGGTTTCAGCCCTAGATCATGCCTTTTCACATGGACAAAACATCCACATACTCTAGCGTTCATAAAGTTTCCATATCTCATATGATGTGGAAATTACTGGCTTGCTAAGTAGCATGTTCAGTATACGTGTCACTATTTCAAGCACGTGTCACTATAGGAACACTAGTAATTTTGAGAAGGTCACCATTGATATCACCATGTACAATAAGGTTCAATTTATCTGTTTTGATAGCCCATTCATTTGTGGTGTGTATGGAGGAGCTAGCTGAGTTAGTATGCCATTATCCTTCATAGATTGAGTGAACTATGAGCTCAAGTATTCTACTCTTCAATCTAATCAAATTGTTTTAATAATATTTCCAGATTGTTTCTCTAGTTAATTATTTAACTCCTTGAATTTCTCAAAATATTTGGACTTATACTTCATTAAGTATACCCATTCATATCTGGAGAAATCATTGATGAAAGAAATGGAAGAATAACCATCTCTCGCTTGGACATACATAGGACCACATACATCTGAGTGTAAAAGTTCCAAAATGCCCTTGGCACATTCCTGATTCCCTGGAAATGGTGATTTGGGTAGTTTATCAGTAACACAATATTCACAAGTTGCATACGATTCAATATCAAATGAACCCAAGTATACATCCTTACGAAACTTACGTACTCTTCCATTTCCAATAAGCCCACCATGGTAGTGCCATAAGAAGGCTGTGTTCATACATCGTTAACTCTTCTTAAGAGCAGCATCTACTTGGAGACTATAACAAGAAACATTCATCAAATACATATCACTTACCAACACTGTAAAAAAAACCAATTTAATCATATGCAATAAATGGGTCAACATTTGTTCATTATGGTCGCAGTGTACCAAACTCTTCCCAAACTAGAAACATAAATCATGTTCTTTATTATGCTAGGAACATAACAGAAGTCTTCTAAAGACATGGAATTTTTATATGGAAGCTTGAGGTTCACTATCCTCAATATGATAACCCCATTTCTTGTGTCATTTCCCACCCTCAACTTTACCTCACCTTTGCTTAGGTTTCTTCTACTTGTCAGCACCTGGAAGTCAGTGCAGATATGAGAAGCACATCCAATCTCCAATACCCATGATGTATAATTTCTAAAAGATAAGTATCTATCACATAGATACCTGGAGCATCGCCATGCTTCTTTTGAGCTATCTCGTTCAGGTATTTCTTGTAGTTCCTCTTCCAATGAACCTTTGTTTCGTAATGAAAGCATGTGCCATTTTTGCTATTGTCCTTGTTTTTTGATGGTGCTTTCACTTTCTTATTTCCTTTGTCTCTCCTTACAGCACACATTGTCTTTCTCTTCTAGTTAGTTTAACCAATGAGGAGCACCAGGGGATTGTCTTCCCAAAGATTGTCCTTGTTAGTGGTAAGCATGTTGAGCAGCTCCTATAGAGTGGTCTGAATCTTTTTCATGTTAAAGTTAACAATGAGCTGGGAGAATGAATCAAGGACCAGAGAATGAGGTATGTGCTCATTTGGACAGGGACTTCAACTCCCAGCATTGCCAACCTTTCTATCACCTCAATCATCGTAAGTACATGACTTTGTACCAAACATGATTTGGCCATGAGAGCCTTGAATAAGTTCTTTTATATCTTATATCTCTGATTTCCACTTTCTTTATCAAACAACTTTACCAAATGAGGTAACATAGTCCTTGGCTCCATAACGTCGTGTCGTCTCTACAACTCATTATGCATAGAAGCTAGCATTTAGCATTGGACTGTGATAAAATCATCTTTGCTTTTGATACTCCAATATCTCTCCTTTATTTGCATTTGATGCAAGCTCAGATGGGCCATCACTCTCCAGGACATAGGCTATGTGCTCACACTTAATAAAAATCCTTAAATTTCTGTGCTAGTTAGTAAAGTTAGTGCAAGTGAAAGGATTGGCACATATTGAGTTGTTCAATGACATCTTTGCCTGCGCGAGATATTTCTAATGAATTAATAGTTCAAACAGATCCTAAGTTCATCAAAATATTTAGCTCCCACTAAAATGCATCATTCAATAGAACCCTCAAGTCTACGAAAGTAGAGAAACTAACTCTCTCCTAGTGGGAATCAGAATTTCAACATATGTACTATGACCTCTATTATACTCATAAAAATTATAATACACATTATCAAACACCCATTGATGGAAATATGTGTGGCCAGCAAGCCAATCACACATTCCACATCTAGTTCCATGTTCATTAATACAACATATTCATTATAGTACACATGTGATGCTTATAATGAAGTCCGTGAATACATGATCGAACTTAGTGAATTATTATGAAATCGTAATACGGAGATCACTAGTCTTTAAGCATGTGTTATAAATATTTCTATTCGAAGGATATGCGAGAAGGACATCAAAGTATCCGGATAGAATAACACTATCTAGCCTCACTCATATGATGAGTATGGCCGGTCCCATAGCCATTAGTGTGGAGACACTAAGGATAGATAGTGGTTGCTCTTTAGTGGAAAGAGTTCACTGAATTGATTTGTACGAATCCCTGAATGGTATTATACCAAATTATGAATCAGGTCGATTCATGTCGCGGTTGTATAAGTGGTCCTTAGACTTAAGATACCAAAGACGTCTTGTGGACGGACGGTTGCACTTTGACTATGGCCAACGAGTCTCTAATCATGGGATTCTAAAAGATATTTGTTTGGGTACATCAAGAAGTTCACGAGACGATTGAGAGTCAAGATGTGATCGTCCACCCTCGGTATAAGAGGTGATAGCTCAAGGAAGATGATCTGATGAAGTCCTTGGCCAAGGCAGTGAAATATCGGAGAAGAGTTCTCCGATGATTTCTGAATGCATCAATACTAACTCGGATGATCGATTAGGGCTTGACGATTAGGGTAAGTCATCTAAGGAGCATCAAGTGGATGAGGGACTATACATACATGGTAATCGATAACAAACAAGTTCCATGACTGAGTCGATACACACTCCTTTGTATCTTATAGAGCACAAGGTGTAGCTTGGCACCCCACGTGTTGGAGATTCGACCTATCGATTGGGTTAAAACAATCCAACATTATATAATCTATATGTTGATATAGTTAATTAATTTAGAAGGCCAATAAAGGTTATTGGGCCACTAGAGTCGTTAACTAGAGTGATACATGGGCCTAGCGGGTCACACGCAAATGGTCTTTTGGATGTTAGAAGATATACTTAAGTTTTGGGGGTTTTATGAAAAATACCCACTTATAATAAATAGGGGAAGGCCCTAAACAAAATTCACCCAGGTCAGAATTGTTGAGGGGCCTTTACCCTTCTTCTCCCATCTCCCAACATCCCCTCTCCATTCCCGATGTGACCGAGATGATGTAACAATGCCGACGGAGAAAGAACGGCGCTCATCAACAATAAAGAGGAGATCCCATGTGCCGAGCATCATGTGGATACATCTAGCAACTGCACATTTGAGTAGCTCAACTTGGCTCACTCCAGGATCCAAGAAATCACGGGCGCGATCTATGGTAAGGTACTCGTTTCAATGGTTTTAATGATGTCGTTCGATTCGTTCAAGTCTTCCATTGCGAATCATTTTCTTTTTTCAACCATGTCAAGGGCTCTAGAGCCCAACACCCATCTCATGGGACTTGCAACTCATCGTAAGATCCCATCATATTTTGGTCCCCAATGCTCATGCGGCCTGGAGTATACCCCCACCAACCACACAACTTGGTCTGAGAAATACCCTTGTTACTTAACAAAAAAAGATTTGGATGTAATCTTGGAGTATAACCCCACCATGATACATGGTTCCTCTATCTGAACCTTGTCTTATACACTAGTTCTTAGTTCCTTCTCCAGAATATGAATAGTTAGAATATATGCATGAAGAATTGTGATCTCTGTATTATGATCTTAACATAAATCAAGTCATTACATATGTTTATAGACTTCATTATAAGCATCACACATGTATTATAATGAATTTTAATATTGAAGGCTATACACTTAGAGTCAATGTATGGATGTGTTGAAATCAGAACCATCACATATATGTACACAACACTTATGCTCATGGAATACCCTAACATAGTGAATTTAGTCGGTAAGTTCAATGGATCAGACCAAAAAATGTTGACTTCAAAATTGGATGGTTTTTCCTTCATAAATGATGATCATTCACATAGCAAATAAGACGTTAGTGTCTAATCTATTTGCATTAAAAGAATATTTTAATCATTCTCCAAATATACGTGACTTAGAGGAAAAACATAATAGAGGAAAAATATCACAATAAAACACAGATATGGTATCAATAATGTCACACATTTTTATTGGATTTCTTAATTCAGATACCAGTATCTATATTGAAACAAATTAAATATATGATCATTACTATCATCCTGGGTATATGATTTTGGCACTTAAAATTTCTGTAACAAAATGTTTTTTAACCCACTTGTGATGCTACTAAACTTCATGCCCAAAGGAAGTATGTTATCTTTATTGATAAAATACATTTATAGTATTTATTAAAATGCCATTTATCATCATTTTTTAATTCAATTGTGAAATGATAGTAAATGAAATATAATCATTTAATTTATATATTTGAAATATTTATACATAAACATAAATTTCCTCATTTTATATTGTTTTTAGATAAATAAATATAAATTATATGTAATGAAATGAGGTAAAAATAATCTTAAATATCCTTAGAGTCTTTAACTGTTTAATGATTTTAATTATTTTTAATGATATAATTTATTGTAATTTATTATAGTGAGATGTAAAGTATGGCCAAATGAGTGGGCTTAAGAAATCTGCTAATCAGATTAGATATCTTGCTTAAAGAGTCGTCAGATGAGGAAAATTTGTTTAAGGCTTAGTGGGTCTATGGGCATACAAGAAGGCATATAATCATTCCAGGTAGACCTATAACATATTGAGTCAACATAAAAAATAATAATCTGGTGCATTGGACGTGTTGATTATAAAGTTCTAACGCACAAGCTCAAGAACAAGTGAAAGCAGTGCCATCTCATTCTGGTCAGACATGATTTATTTTTATACATATGAATATATTGTCCCCTTTATTCCTTGCTCGTTCATAGATTGTCAATGTACATGATCCGTCAGAAAAATTAGCAAAACCAGATAGTTTTCTTGTACTCACTGGAAAACTGAGATCTTTTAAAATCCATCGGGCACAACATTACACAAAATGATCTATTATCAAGGGAGAACTTTCTGCCAAAACCAAAGGCTCCATCCTTTTCTATAAAATATCTAAATCCATGAATAGGTTGAAATTTAGATCAATCTATAAAGAAAATTCTAATATTACATGATTAGATATTTAAATGAAAACATTAATGAAGAATTAAATACATTATATTACAATTAATCCATTGAATATGTGGATCTTTGTTTCTCTGATTAATTCTTTTTTTGGTCAATTAAAGACCTTTGACCACCTAATTAAATTCATACTCATTATTTCATCTTATTTTCTATGCATATTTCAAACAAAATAATTTCATGGAAAAAGTTTAATGTCTGTTAAGATTCCTATTGAAAAACCGTGGACTCATTGTACAAAAGATTGAACATATTCACAATCATTTTGTGGTAAAATTTTAAATTTTATCAGTATTTTATAAAATAAAATTTAAAAGTATCTAATAATCATTAATAAAATAAGATAGTACCAAAGATTTCTTAATATTTTTTTTTCGATGATATGCGATACATTTTTAATGTATGAATGCTTGTGAATCTCACATACACATAGGTATGGACTTTATGGGTACAAAAGTTATTTCATTGAGTTTTACAGCAGAATGAGTATTAGTGTCATTAAAATATCTGATTCACAAAATAAACTATAGAAAAAGTTCATCAGTACATGATATGTAAGAGTTGAATGCTCGATCAAATATTTGAATGCTTTATTTTTTATACAAATATAGTGAAGGGAGCTTGGAGAGCCACAAGACCATTAGAGCATCGAAGGGCATCATACTCCACGAAGACATTGTCACTTCAAAGGCCGGAACATGTGATGTACTTGTAGTCAAACGAAGATCAATGTAAAAGATATGAGAAATATCAAGTACCCGTTCACCAAAGAGGATGGTGCCTGATAACATGCATTTTTAGTACCTTATATGGTTATATTTATATGTTTATCTGCATTAAATTACTCGTATTTGTATGTTATCAAGCTTAAAATGATTAAATCTATTTTTAGAATGATTTTCTAAATTTTATCCATTTTTTTGGGATTTTTCTAACCACATATTCTAAAAGAATACAATTTTTGAGACAAAATATGATTTTTCTTGAATTTTTTCACATTAAAGTTGGAAATATATGATTTTTCTAAGTCAAAATATTTATTTATATGTATTTTTTGTGTTTTTATTTTAAATAATATGAACTTTTAAAGCTCTTTTATATTGTGCCGCCACATGTCACCATTCGATTTGTCGAACACCGACAAATTAGAAATAATTGTAATGATTGGCGTCAGCCAATCATGTTATCACGCAATCATCACTTTGTGATTTGCGAAGCGATGATTGCAATTATTGCTAACAAATGAGATTTTGAATTTCTGATGTAGGACACAACGTGGACAAATGAAAAAAAGGATGGATTTTTTGAAATAAATGCTACGAAGACCGAGACAAATAAGACAAAATTTAACTTTTGCTCTCTCTCTTCTGATTCTGACGACAGCGATGTGGCGCGTACGTGTCCACCAAATATTTAGAAAAAAGCCATATCGCGCTGATGTGACGCGCGCTCACATGCCGCCACGTCAGTCGAGAATCTTATCCTTTTTTATTTGTTTTTATTTTGTCTTTTCTTTCTCCTAAGTTCATGTGAAGCAAAAAACAACGAATGTCACACAGAATACAAAAAGGATAGAATTTGGAGCGCTTTGACTTCTCAATGTGAACAAAAAAATGACGACGGTGACGAGGAGAGAGAAAATTTCAAGGGTTAGGATTTCTTCAACTTCAAACGGCCATAACTTTCGATCTAAAACTCTGATTGAGCTGAAATTTTCAAGTTTGGTTATTCTTCCCTTCTTTTTCTATCCATACCCTCTGATCAATAAACAAAGGCCTGGATCTTTGTAAAATTAATCTTGAAATTGCTTCCTACTTGTGTAAGCTGATTGAAAGATACTTAGTTTTGAGATCCATCAAGAGTGTTCTTGGTTTCCTTGGTGTGTGGGGAGAAGCATTGGAGAAAAGGGGGAGCTTACTGGCACATGTAAATTGTCGTGTTCCTGGCAGAACGTAGGGACCCAAGGTAAGTGTCTTCGCCTTACGTTGTCTCTTTCTTGACACCATAAGTTGATGTAACTAGGGTTTATCATCGTATCTTCACTCACATTTTACTCTCTTCTCTTGTATCTCTATCCTCGCCATTGTAACACTCCACATCCTAACTCTATTTTCGTTCATACCGTCATTCATCACCGTGTCCGTCACATTCACTTACTCTCTTCTTTAAGTTAAATTAACATATAACTTAAGTATTTTTTTTAACCGATATCACTTGCTCATCTCCAGCAATCTGGTCTTCATCTATCCTCTCATTGATCATCACTAGGGTACAAAATTAATTCCTTATTTATCGTTCCCTATGGAGACGAACCATACTCATCGCTAACTAAGTATTTTTAAGTACAGTTAAATATAATTTTTATTGAATAATCTCAATTACCAACGACGAATTAAACCCTAAAATTGAGATTATCAGTGCCCCAAATGTGAGTGGAGATGCATAGATGAAGTCCAACCAAGTACGTATCAGATATGAAATATTGACAACATCGCTCAAAAATACGTAGATTAGTGGTTGGTGGATAATAGATGGCTAACTCCTGAATCAAGGCTTGGACTTTGGCAAAGTGAGTATGAAGAGTGGAGTCCCCTTGCTTGCAGCTTGCAGGAAAGGATGGACTATTAGCCACGTAAGGATGGCTGATTCAAGTTGTGTTCATGAGGCAAAGGTGGGAGATGTGACTACAAGATGATCCTCTGCCAAATTTTAAAGTATATTTAGGGAGGTGAAAAAATGCTCGAAGTCAGAGGCCCATGAGGCCTAGTTGTGTCAATTTAATACATAGGCTGGGAGAGTGAGTTGTGCCTTAATGGAATGATAAGGAGTAGTGGATTTGAATGGAGAAATTGACGTCGCTTGTGGTACATGAGACATCAGTGATTCAAATGCACCAAATGTGAACAACAATCTAAATGAAGACCAAATAACTTGGGAGCGCAGTAGAGGAGACAACTAGAGGGGTAGTCAATAAGGCGGCCAAAGGGTGGCTTGGAAGACAGACAGCCGGCAAAGCAACATAGAAAGCAAGCGGCCACCGTGGAGACCTGGTAAGGCATGACGGCTAGTAGGGAGCGATAGTTTCTTGGGTGAGTGATGGTCGTCTGCCAAATGGCGGTCAAAGGACAACTAGAGGGCAACTAAAAGAGGACCTGAGGGTTGTCAGAGGGCTACCAGAGAGGAAGAAGGAGAGATGGCTGGAGGAACTTTGTACCTTGACGAAGAGAAGCAACCAACAACACGAAGAGGGGTGCTCAGATATGTTGGAAGGCACAAGAGGAGAAGGGCGAAGCAAGCTAATGCTCTGATTCCATGTGAATACTGTTCTTTTTTTGTTTTTGAGTGAATAGTAAAAGAGGAGTACACACATTTATATAGGCATGGAGATAGAGAGAGTTGGTTACTTATCCCATGTGGGACTAGGTAGGAGAGGGAAGGGCTAATGGGCCTAGTTTAACAACATGTTATATCTACAGTAATTTGCATGTTATCAGTAACTCGATGAGAAAAATCCAAATGAAATTGCACTTAATGTGATTTAAAACATCAACACATAGACCAATCACATAATATTAAATTTGTACTCAATATAAGTGATCTACCTACCTCTCACTATTTCCAAATTCCTACACCCATGGAAATTTATATATTCCAAAAATAGATAAGTGCTGTTGATGTGGGACAAGATAGCAAACTTTGTGCAATTATTGAATCAATACCAAGTGATAGAGTTAAAATATTACTTCAGGGTGATCCCAATGGGTTTAATCCAATAGAAGGGGATTAAATTTGTGAAGTAGGGACTTAATAATGAAAAGCTAGGGAATGACTATGATAGTCCAAAAACCCAATCAAAGTTTAACACAAAGAGATCCATAAGGTCAACAACCAAGTTAGAGCAAATCAACAATTATCATGAACCAACAATTATGTCAAAGTTAAGGCGTCATTAGGTACCTTGGAGAAGGGCGCAAATAGTTTGGCTGTTCTGATGCTGAATGGTCCTGATTGATGTTGATATGGAGCTTATGGATAGTATGGGAAACAAATATAATGATAGTGAAAGAATCGGTTGGAGAGAGAGAGGTGCTCCTGTGTAGCGCGAGAAGGGATGAAGGTATGAAGAAGAGAGGAATGAGAGGTGAGATGGAGATTATGGGGGTGAGACGAAAGTGTGTGATCAATGTCATCAAGAGTTTATTGTGAGATACACAAGATGCCAAGAAGATGATAGAAGATGATATGGTATGGAAGAGAGGGAGGAAGGAACCCAAGAGGAGCTGATCAATGTTGAAGATGAATACTACAATAGTCATTTCCATTGTCTTTATTACCAGAGAATCACCTTTCTCCAATAAAAAAAAATTCACAATAAACTCAATCAAAAGTGTTCTTATAGATACTCTCATAGCCCTTTTAAAGGAGAAGAAAATATGCACGTACAAAAGCAATAAAATGGTGGATTGTTTAAGATAAAGTGGTAGAGAGAAGACATGGGATTAAGGGAGTAAGTGGAAGAAAATCGTGGTAGAAATTTAAGGAAGAGAGGTTTTGAGAAAAGTCAATTTGGCAGTTATAGATAAGAGAAGAAAGAGAATGAGTGAGGGAAGAGAGTGGTATAGAAGTCAATAATGATAAACGGTGGAGAGAATGAAAGAACATATATCAAGAGAGAGATTAGTGGAGAAGAAAGTCAAAGAAAGTGGCTGGGTGAGGAGAGAAAAAAATGAATATGAGAGAGAATAATATAAAAGTCAAAAACACAAAGGGAGAGAGTTAGAGAAAAATTTTTATACATTTCCCATCAGCTTATGTGTCACAACAATCTGTATGGCCATGTGTGACATGGTCAAATCTAAAACTAACAACAATGCTCAGATTAAAGAAAACCCATACATTGGTGGGCATAGCCATTACATGGGCATTACCCCCATACATGAATGTAGAGATGGGGCAAAGCCTGCATTGCTGGGTTGTAGAGCTCCTATGCCTTGGGGATCAAAAGCCATATGCGTGCATTTATAGGCACACCATTGCACCAACCGTGCCCGCTAGGCCGAGCGCACCAGCCACTCAATCATACCACATGCCTCAACATCCACCTGTACTACCCCATGATTAGAGCCCATACTTGATTATCCATGCACATCCAATACCCACATTGACACCTCTTCTACTTCGGTCCTTGTTGTTGCCGCCATACTTGGCGCTCACGCTCTGCCACATCACCCCACGTGTCCACATGTGTCTCACTTCCGCATGCCATGGCCACCTCCGTCGCAGCACTCACGCAGCTTGATATTAAAGGGGTCTGGCCCTGCCCCCTGGCAGGGTATCACCCATCAATCGCAGTGTTGAAATTGGTGATCTGTGCCAGGATTCCCCCTTATCTATCACTTGTGAGAGATGACAAGCACGAGCACCATGTGACCGTTGTGTTTCAAGATCAAAGACGGACGTCACCACCCATGGTGTGTGTTGCGGTTACATGAAAGACTCAGTCTTTGTGACCCTGAGTCCAAGTATCCTTGGTTTCCCCACACAGATCGCACACAGGCTTCCGTATGAGCATGCCACATACTTTGGGGCCTTACACCATGTCATACATTAAAAGTTTGATTAATTTCTTAAACTCATGGTTTGGGGCATGTTGTAGATTGCTATAGGATTGGATAATTGGGTTTGAAGATCTTTGTCAATCCTGTAAAAATATTGCATATTCAGAAGCATGAGACTTCAGGTGATGGTAATGACACTATGGAGAAAAGAGAAAAAATCCAATGATTCAGATTTTTCCGAAGCCCAAGCTCAATATCTCATGATCCAACAGTTAGACCGAGCAGAAATTTTAGAAGCAAATTTACTCTTCTCCCTCTTTCCTTCCATCCACCACAAAAAACATTTTAGGGAAGGGGGGCCTTAAAAAAAACAACCCTTGATGATTAAATCTTAGTGCCTTTCAGTAAAATGCCTAAATATGTATTTTGATGAATGCTTAAAGTGGATTGTGCAAACTCAACTGTAAGTAAAGGGGTTTACATTAGTTCAGACATGTTTAAGCATTAAAGATAATTGATTTTTATATGGTACAAACTATGCAACTCACACATGCATTCTACGACTACACATGCAACTCATATGGAATATTTCCCTAAACATATAATTGATTATTATCCTGGATGAGTGAAAAGACTTGAGAGGGGACTATCATGCACATAGAATCTATTATACCAGAAAATTAAAACCTATCAGATAACTTGATCACAATAAGAAGTCAAGGCTCTCATCCGTGTATTAGGATCTACACATGAACATCACAAAGTGGGGTAATGTGGTTTCAAAAGATATCAAGGTTATGATCAAGGAATTTTTGTTCACATCCTTCATTTATATTTCTATCTTTTCAGTTAAAAAGTAATCTTTCCTTTATATTTATTTGATTACTCTATATCTGCATCAAATCCATTATAATCTTTCATGGCTAAAAAGGATTCACAATTTCACCCAAAATATGTTAAAAACTGCATTCATTTGTGTCTATGTGCTCCTTAGGTAATAGAAATTTCATAGATAGAAGAAAATTAAAGATGATACAAGTCATAAATTACATGTACAAAAGTGCATGCATTTTTAGGTTACACGTAGCAAATACTTAATTATTTTATTATCATCATACTAAAAAAACTTCAATAAATTAGACCATGAATTTTTCTATCTTCTATTTATTATGATGACAAATATCAATAATAAACTCTATATATCATAGAAATTCCTATTAAAATGAAATATCACTTTTAAAAAGTGTCCACTTTAGGAGGCCCATAATAAGGTTCCTAAGCAGAGAGTGTTTAAATATTTTTCATTTGTCAAAAAATATCTACATCAAAAAAGTTTTAACAAAAAATATGAATATAAAACTAGTATGTTTCCTCGTTGGGTAATGACACATATATTCATTTTATATTTGTCAGCAGGATTTTTTTGCGATCAATATTTCTTTTTTGAATCTGTTAAATATGCTTATATCAATAATTTATTTCTTTTTCTCTAGCAGAAAATATGAGATGAAATGTTGAATCACTTTAGGAAGAAAACAATTTATTTGTTTGGCTTGATTGGTAAATACACCAGTAGATATTCATGGAATGAGAATTGCTTCCATGGAAGAGAAAAAACCCAAAAACTCTGGTCATTTTTTCTAAATCCTTTTATAGTAATATTCATGTGGATAAAAAATCAATGGAAATCAACTGCATCAATAGATTTTAAATTTTATGCTCATAAAATCTATATTTTGACTCTCTATTTGTGATAATTCCATGAAAATAAATCATGTGTACTTCTTTCAATACAATAGCTTATATATTTTTCATTCTCTGTATATTTTCTTATTACTTTTTACGAGTAGATTTTTATTTTAATCATAGAATGAATCGATGATTGTGGATCATGAATTATTGACTTCATTTATTTATTAATTATGTCATTCAATTTAACTTTCATTGTGAGATTTCTAATGGGATTGGGATGTACCAGACTGGTTATAAGAAAACTGGTCACAATTGTAATGGTTTCCTTGACCCTATAGTCTCACATCAGAGTGAATTTCTTTGAGTGTTCCTCAACTTGGTTACTAATATCCATGAAATATTATGTCATAATATTTACCCATAGTTCATCATTCCTTTAACATTTTATCTTTTTATTTGGTAATCATGCATTTATGAATGTATTTGTAAAATTTAGTGCCTTGAATAATTCTTCAGCACATGAAGCATTGTAGAATTAACGGTGAGTGATGAAATACACAAATTATTTATTTAATAAAATTATTATTATGATATGAGTTAATTTTGTTATTTAATCTTGGTTGACATCCTTGAAGTCAAGGTGTATGGTTCTCACACCTATGTATGATTGAACGAAAGGGTATATAGTAGAATTTCTAATGAATTAAACATAACTTGGGGAAGGAAAGAACATGCAAGGAATAACCAGGCCCAGGAAAAAATTCCAAGACACCACCCAAAGACGTCCAAAGCCCATTTAAGGCAGTCAAAGGAATTCTAATGCCAGGTTAAGTGTGACTTAAAATGTGGATTTGGAATAATTTTTCATGGGTCCCACTTAGTGAGATACAAATCTAAAGTTTATGGGAGTTGATGTAATATGAGGCCCATATAACTTCTCTTACATCAAATCCTTGACATACATCCGTGCTTTCCACATCATATGAGAGCTGGACCTGTTCTCCCTTCTTTTCTTCTCTCCCATTTGCATCTATTATAACTTCTCATACCAATAGGTATTTTTATGAGAAATTGATTTCAACATATCAATTCCTCTCCAATCATATATTCAATAATATATTTTCTAAGGTTGACTCATGAGTTACGTATTACCATCACCACTCAGCTAGGAAAAACACAAACTGATATGTGTGCAACTTCCTTCCTGACATTGACCATTCTTATCCTCCATAACCTACTTAGGAACCGGATTCATCCCTTTACATCTCACAATCAGTCATCGTCAACCTACCAACACACATGTGCTCACATCCCAACACATACACACTCCTCGCACAACAGCAGCCGCACAACACCAGGTACCAACAATTAGCCAGATCCCTCACTTCGAAAAAGTACGCATGGTCTCCTGCTACTCCCACATGATCTCCTGATAACCCAAATGACCATGAATATTCCAAGTTATGATCCTATGGGACACACCATTACATGTAAATGAGACAGGTCCACAGTTTTGATTAGCATTGTCATAGATCAATGGAAAAAAAAATTACAGTTGTAAACATGAACTTCCCTTAAAATAATCCAAGGTGAAAAATTATTTGATTACATTTTTAGGGAACGATAGATGAGTGGATAAGAAATCATATTAAATACTTTTCTGTTTATTAAAAGTATTTTACTCAAAATTTGGGTAAAAATTACGTCGTTGAGAGTTTGACTTTAATCAATAAAATTTATAACCGATACTCATAAATAATTTAATTATTCAGTGATGAGTACGGGTTGTCTCCAAAGGGAACGTATATTAGGGAAAGAACGATCTCAATGGGGTGAAGCAAAGATGAGAGGGCTTAAGTATACGGTAGTGAATGTGTGATGAGAGTTGACAATGATATGATAAATGGCTAATTAGGGTTTTACTAAGCTGGGATTAAGATGGAGGAGAAAGGAAAACAAGATGGGATCATAAAAACGGTGTGGTAGGCGGCATAAACGTGAGTGGATACAGTGAAAAAAAGATGATGAGAATGAGGTAGACCAATGGTAGAAATGAGAGACGTAGTAATGTATGTGTTGGTTAAAATAGGAAGGAGAGAGATGTGTGACAAGATCATCACGGTGTAGAGAGCACGTGAAATGAAGGTTAAGCTGAGAATGGGTAGGGGACGATGACGGAGTGAATTGAGGATATTAATGGATGAAGGTGATAGATGGCGAAGATGGATAAACTAACTAAGTGTGTTGGAATTGATTCAATGTAAGGCAAAAGGCTAACCTTAGATCCGTATATTCCATCGGGATCACAACATCTTCCTGTTGTACATCAACCTCCCCACTTCTCTGTTGAACCTCCCCAAGCACTTGAGACACAAAGGAACACTTGATGGACCTTCAAAACTTCACTTTCCTTCAATCAGCCTCACAAGGAAGAAGTGAGCTTAAAGATGTTTTTGAAAAGATTGGAGTATCAAATAGATCCAACTGTATGGATGGATAGAGGACAAAAAGACGAAGCTGCCCTTAAAATTTCTGCTCGATCGGAGTTCTAGATCGTCGGATATCAAACCTAGAAGTTGGATGATTTCTAGAGGTTGATTACTTCAAATATTTCTCTCTCCCCATTCTCATCAACGGCATCATGTCATTCTGTTAGGGTTTTGTATCTTATGTGCATTAAATGCAATGATTGGCTGATATTCCTCCTCATCATCCACGATCGACGACTCTCTTCGCGCCACGTCTCGGCTCGAAAAAAAGATAAGAAAGGAATAATGATATTTCATTATTTATATATATTGTGCAATAGCTTTTGTCGCAGCTATTGTGGCGACACATCAGCGTGTGCCACGTCAGAAATCTATCCTTCTAAACCAATTGAAATGTGACATGCATGTGCCACGTGTACACATGAGCCCCACGTGTACACCTGGCACTCTATGATGCTGCCACGTTGCCCGGCCGTCATTTTTTATTATTCCAAGGAGAGAGAGAGGAGAGAGAAATATCAATATTTTAATCATCTCTTTCTCTGGCCAAGTAACGTATTTAATGCTACAAAAGAGCTTTTTCTACTTAGTCCACATCACATGTGCCAGATTAAGTAAAAAAACCTCAAAATATATTCTAAAATTCATGTTTAATAAAATAAAAGCCCAAAATATATATATATATATATATATATATATATATATATGTTTCGACACAGAAAATTCATATTTTCCCCAATTTAATGTCAAAAAATTACAAAAAAATCATATTATGACTCAAAAAATTGTTCTTTTGCAGAATATACTGTCATAAAAATCTCCAAAAAGACATAAAAATACAGAAAATTCATAATATTATTCTAAAAGGAATTTAATTATTTTAAGCTTGATTAATTCAATTCAAATAAAATATACGATTAATTAAATTCAAAAAAGCATGTAAATATGGTCATATTAAGCTACTTAAAATGCATGTTATCATGAGTCACACCATTACATGTAGATGAGACTGGCCCATAGTTTTGATTAGCATTTTCATAGATCAATGGAAAAAAGGATTACAGTTTTAAACATGAACTTCCCTTAAAATAATCCAAGGTGAAAAAGTAATTAATTACATTTTTAGGGAATGATAGATGAGTGGATAAGAAATCAAATTACAAAATACTTTTTTGTTCAATAAAGGCATTTTACTCTCTTATCTGGTTATTGTCACCCCCTTAGAATAATCCATTCTAATTTGTTATTCTAAAATCCCTCATCATCACTGTCTAGTATCTACTATAATCATCTTAATTTCATCACCCTCTTGCCTTACATTTTCTCATATCTCAACCCCATATTTTATACGTTTATCATATGATTAGTCGTTATTTATAAACTATTAAGTCCGTAATTACCCCTACCTATGGGGACCCACTTGCTAAATTCACTTATCTGAATACAAGTTTATATTATTATTGATTAAATTCAAAAGGCCGATAAATTAAACCCCAATTTTGGGTTTAAATAGTTTACATAAAATCAATAACCAGGATTCTAAAAAATCAAGATTTGATTCTTGGCAATCTCAGAGGTTGATCAAGCTAAATTCTTTGAATATCTTCATCTTTATTCCCTCTATCGATATATGCATTTTAATATATAAGAGGAGGTGCCGAACAATGTAAGAATTATCTTTGAACTTGCTTATTAAATTTTAAAGAAATTAAAAGAATGAGAGTCGAGAGATGCCTAAGGTTCATCCATCGTTTATGGGGTGATTGAGGAGTAGAACCATTGAAGAGGAAGAGGTCACCTACTTCTACAAATCCCCATTGTCCTGGTAAAGCATGTGGACCTAGGTTTAGTCCCCCTGCCTTACATTGTTTCATTTTTTATCATCACTATTTAGTTTGTACCCATCTAGCCCTTCCATTCTGACTCTTGTCATCATATTCGTCATTTTTATGGCATAAATAGCATTGTAATTCACCATCCCATTGTACCTAGACGTTTGTACTTACATCCACTTATGCATAGACACACTATCTTGATATCACCATTTCTCATTGTATCATCTCTTCACTCCTTTCTACTTATCTCTCTGTATCTCATCATCGCTGTCTACTGTTCCTATTTCCTCTTAATATTCTTACTATCTTTATTAAAATGTATCCATTATCTTCTTACCTCATATTTCCCTCATCTCACTGCCTCTTATTTTATAAGTATCCTGTCTGACCTCTTAAATCAACATTTAGTTATTAAGAGATTGAAATATAGCGATAAAGCAAGAGGGAAAGATAGAGAAATAAAAAAGGGAAGGGAGTGAGAAACTGAGGAAAAGAGAAATATTAGGGGCGAGAGAGAGAATCAGAAACAGAGGGATGTTGAGAAACAGAGGGAATGGGAGGTATAGAGAGAGTTAGAGAGGAAGAGCGAGACCAAGCGATAGGAGGGAGACATTAAATGGAGAGAGTGAGAGAGGAATAGGGAGAGGGAGAGAAGAGGGGGCACAGAATAACATAGAGAGTGGGAGAGAAAGAGGCAGAGAGTGAGAGAAAAGAGAGAGAGAGAGGGAGAGAATGAGTGTGAGAGAGGGAGGATGTAAAATGAGAGAGAGAGAGAGAGAAAAAAAAAGGGAGGGAGAGAATGACTGTTAGAGGGGAAAAGATAGCAAATGAGAGAGAGAGAGAGAAAAAGAGGGAGGGAGAGAATGCGTGTGAGAGAGTGGAAAAGACAGCAAATGAGAGAGAGTGAGAAAGAGGGGGAGATAGTGAGTAAGAGAGAGGAAGAGAGACAGCAAGTCAGAGAGAGAAAGAGGGAGACATGGAGCGAATAAGTAAAAAAGAGGGACGGAGACAGAAAAATAGAGAGAGGAATAGGGAAACAGGGAGTGAATGAGTTAGACAGAGAGAGGAAGACATCAAATCAGATATAGAGACAGGGAGATATGGAGAGAAAGAGTATGAGAGAGGGAGGGAAACAGAAAATCAGAAAAAGAAAGAGGGAGGCAGGGAGACAATGAATGAGATAGGGAATGAGGGAGGGAGAGAAAGATGATGTAGGATGACTGGACGGACGTGGTGGGGATGACTAGAGGTATCTTAAGGATGGATAAAAAATAGCACAAATCAACATGACCGAATCAAACATTTAAATCCCCAGAAGTCGATGACGGTGCAACCCCTTGCCTTGGTCGAGGGTAAGGGGGGACTGTCTTACAACCATCACAGTGAAAACAAAAGCTCCAAGATTTTAGCAATTTTTTCAACCTATTGGGAGATCATAATTGCACTTCCAGCCTCTGTGGGGGCTCGTTCGTCGGCGAGCGACGGCAGGGGGTGCTATGGCGATCTCCTAGAAAAAGTAATTTTCTATGGGTGCTTTTTCTTTCAATGGATTTATTGGACAATTTCTACTCAGTTCTGAAAGGCTGGCGACGATACGCCGCCAAACAACGGAGCTTCGACTGTCCAAAAAAAATGGTTGATCGATTCCCAATTTTAGGTCCACGCGTTGCAGCGAGGGGGATTTAGTTTTAGGTTAGTTCAGTGGTGGAGGATGTCGATGCTCCCTGACCCCTTTAGAGGGTTTGATGGCGACAACGCGGGTTTGATGGTGAAAGTGGAAGCTTGATGCAACAACACCACAGGACTAACAATGCCATGGCCATAATGGCAGCCATGGTGTGGGCACAGCGATAACAGTGATGGCGGGGGCCAGGTGATCGTAGTGTGGTTACTATAGTGATGGCATGGATGGGATGGCTGTGACGCAAGGGCGATGTGGGATTTTGGCGGCATGGCGCAACGATGGTGTTTCAGGTGCGATGAATGTGGTGTGGGCGTAATGGAGGCAGCATGGGCATGATGACTACAATGCGGATATGAATTTGACGTCGCAGGCCTAGTGATGGCCGCCGCTTGGGTGCGACGGTGAAAGTGTGATCTGGGCGATGGTGGTGGGATAGGTTCCTTCCTATCTCTGCCCCCTAGGCTAAGACAATGCTAGAGGAGGGGGAGGGTTTCAAGCTCACTCTTGAGGATTATTTTTCTTTATTCAAAAAACAATCAAAAAATGTGGTTCACTCATCAATAAACTATTTATAGATCAATAATAAAGAAATTTGGGATCGTTGACATGGAGCTGACAATGGCTACAAATCATAACTAGGGTCTTCTCCTTATCAGGTGGTGTTTTTGCATTGGATGGTGGAGCGTGGTCACGTGTTTCACCAAAATAACCAGTGAGAGAAAAAAAAAAAAGAGAAAGAGAGAGAGAGAGAGAGAGAGAGAGAGAAAGAGACATAGAGACAGGGAGATAGAAAAGACAGAGAGTAAGAGAAAATGTGCTAGAGAGAGGGAGATAGAGAATCAGCGAGAGAGAGAGAGAGAGCTTACAGAGAAAGAGCCAAAGAGAGAGAGATAAAGAACCACAGAGAGGGAGATAGAAAGGCAGAGAGAGAGAGAAAGAACCAGAGAGAGGAAGATAGAGAAGCAGAGAGAAAGAGCCAAATAGAGAGATAGAACTATAGAGAGGGAGATAGAGAAGCAGAGAGAGAGAGAGCGTAGAGAGAAAGAGCCAAAGAGAGATAAATAACCATAGAGAAAGGGAGATAGAGAGGTAGAGAGAGCACAAGAAAGAAAGAACTAGAGAGAGGCAGAGAGAGGGAGCAATAGAGAAAGAGCCAAAGAGAGGCAGGGAGAGGGAGTGAAGAGAAATAACCAAAGAGAGAGACAGAGAACCAGGGAGAAAGGGAGATAGCGAGGCAGAGAGAGAGAGAGAGAGAGAAAGAGTCAGCGATAGAGAGGTAAGAGAAAGGGAGATAGACAAGAAAAGAGAGAGAGAGAGAGAGAGAGAGAGAGATTGAGTAAGAGATAGAGAGTGATAAACCAAAACTAGGTGTTTTGATGTGTTGTTATGATTAATTTTGATTCAATCAAATAATGTTTAATAAATGTTAATCTTACTCAAGAAGTTTAGTAGAAAGTAAGGTCGTCTCTGCAAGAATTGGTTCATAGAGATAGAATTAGTTGATGAACTAGCAGAAAGGGATAAGAGATCTTAGGAGGATAAAACTAATGACTATTTATCTCTTTTTTAATCAGGATAAACAAGATATAGGAAAGAATATCTGGAGATAGCTGAGTAGAATCCAAAAGAAATAGTTAAACAGATTAAGGATTATTTGGAAAAGACAAAAATATCAAGTAATTAAGAGACCATTCAATATGTTTGTAAAAATACTAAAGTGAATGATAGTTATCAGATGTTTTTTATGCAAAATGCAAATAGTTTTTGTTTACTAATAAGCAAGAAGTAGAATAAGATGTGTAATTGTTTATGGCTGTTAGGTATTATTTTAAGATTTTTATTGAATTATAAAATTTATAAAAGAAGTGAACAAAATCTGCCTGGAAGAAGATGCATACCAACTTGTTGATGGAATGTGCAAAAGAAAAGTTTTCCACAATCGATGTGAAATTCGTGCTTTGGTTGTTTGTGTTTGTCTCCTATATTTTTCGAATATAATTTTTCAAATATTACTTTGGGGTAGATGTTGACTTACCGAAATACCAGGTCATTTGTGGGGTCTCCAGCAGCTTCAAACCTTCCTATGGCGGTGTCTTCCTCCAAGTGAGTCTTTAGTCCTTTTATCTATTCCCAGCCTCCTTTAATCTCTCTTCACGTCAAAGAGCTGTAACCACTTTGGACTGAGAGTTTCCAAGAGGAAGAGAAAGATTTTAAGGAGATTCACTCTCTGTTTCATATTTCAAGATTCAAGTTCAAAAACGGTGGAAAAGATGGGGCAGGAAATTCAGGTTTGTGATGTCATAAATGCTCCCAGAACCTTCCTTGTTGATATGAGACCACCTTTTCGTTGCCAGAATTTGGTCGCAGACGATGAAGACAAAGGTGATAAACTGAAAATTAGGGTAAAAATTATGTCTTTGTGAAATTCAGTTTTATTAAAAATATTTCTTACTAATAAAATAATTTCGTTAGTTAGTGATGAGTAAGAGTCATCTCCAGATAATGGATTTTAGCAGAAGAACTCTCCCTATCAGGTAGATTCCAGAAGGTGAGAAGGATTATGTATATCATATAAGGGAGTGAATGGGTGAAGATAATGATCGTGATAGAGAAAGTAAGAAATTAATAAGATGGATGAGTATCATGTTAGTGCTAGTAGTGGATTGTTGATTGAGACGAGAGGATAAAGGTAAACGGTAATGGTAGCGAGAGACGAGATTAGTGTTAATGAGAAGAAGTAGGTGTTCTAGAGTTGAATGATTTAGGGTTTAAAACATTAAGTTTTAATGTAATATAAGAGAGTGGGAAGATGAGAAGATGTTGTGATGATATATGGGACATGTGAAACGAATGATAGATGAGGATAGATAAGGAAGATAATGGATGAGGATGGAGGTGGATGAGTGATGGTGAAGAATGATGACGATAATTGAACTACCTAAGTATGTTGAAGAAGAATCAATGTAAAGCAAGAGACAAACCTTAGATTTGTATATACTGTTGAGATCAATGCATCTTCCTGATGTACATAAATCTCCCCACTTTTTTGTTAACCCTCTCCAAGCACTGGAGACACCCAGACACCCTAGATGGACCTTCAAAGGTTCACTTTCTTTTAATCTGTCTCTCTAGAACGAAGTAAGCTCAAAGATGCTTTTTACAAAGATCAAGAACTGAATTTATAGATCCAACCATAAAGATGGATAAAAGGCATACAAAGCTACCTTTAAAATTTAAGCTCAATCATAGTACTAGATCATCTGATATCAAGCTTAGAAGTTGTATGGTTCCTCATTGATTAATCAAATATTTCTCTCTCCTCATCTTCGTCAATATCGTCACATCATTCAGTTTGGGTTTTGTCTCATACTGGAATTTAATGTGTTGATTGGCTCAGATTCTTCCTTGTTTCCCATCGCGCCATGCGTCACCCTTGGGAAAGACAAAATAGTACAAACGGTATATAATTTAAATATAATATTTAATAATTGTGTCACATCAATGCAAGGCGGTGCGTTAGCATGCGCCACATCAGCACATTCATCTTGTAATCCAAAAAAAGGATGACACATGGTGCCATGTGTACATGTAGTGCCATGTGTCACTGAAATGACGACGCAGCCACAATTATTGACTGGTAAAACAGAAATGAAATATAATTTTTCAAAGTCCTCGCTCATCAGTTCTCATGCTGCATTTATTCAAAAAATGACCCTTTCTTATTGGTCCATGTCACCATACACTAAAAGAAAGTAAAAGAAAAATGATTAGCTTTAAATGACATTATTGTCATAGCTAATTGTGATGCCATAATGATTTAGGGTAATGATTGGTTGACACCTATCATTAACGCGGTAAATGATTGGATATCGCCAATCATTATCCCTAATTATGGATGGTCACCATTCAACAAGCCATACGCTGACACGTAATGCTGCAGAAATAAACACGTTAGTGATAAGCTTAAATTGGATAATGAAATTCAAATAATAATGTTGTTAGAATTAGGCTTATGCAATAAATTTTTACTATTTACCCTTAATCACAATTGGAAAGTATAGGATGAGAAATGGTTCGAACAACAGGTAGGCACTTTCTCAAGAATTTTTCATTCTATTTTTTTATGAATTAATTTTGAGAATGAATTAATTATGTAGTTGGTGAGCCCTTTTATGTTTAATTGTGTTTTGTAATTGCTAAAAGGTATTTAGATTCTTTATATTGGTATTTATATTTTTGGTCAGAGCACTGCAGAGATACTATTCGTGTACCTATGGTCAAAAAAATCAAAACACTACAATGGAATGAAATGTGATTTATCAAGAAAATTTTTATGTATTTAATTGAGAAGTATTAAGCAAAGTAATTGATTTAGAAATTGGACTTCAACATGGACAAATCTTTAAGTGAAATTCTGGATTTAGGTAAGATAGATATCTAATTGATTTTTTCAACAATCAAGCCCCAAGTCTAGAGAGATAGAGTAGCCGAGATAACCTAGAGAGAGAAAGTGTTATAGGTGAAATTTGAGTTTGATCTAAGGTATCAGATGAGAAGAGAAACAGTTTAGAAATAAGGATTTAAACTCAGATATTGAATCAGAACCAAAATGTGATGCTAATCACAATTTAATTCACCTCCACGGGCATGTACATTTCACCCATGCCTTTGTGTTTTCAAAACATTCAAGAAGTTGTTCAAAGAGTGAAGAAGACACTTACAATTTCAATCTCTGAATCAAGAAATGTCGACTTCAGAAGCACCTCATGTGTCCTTCCTCATCAAAACTAGTTGGGAAGGGCTTCCACGGTGATTTCCCCCTTTCTCACGACTTCTATTTAATAATCCAACCTTCTGGATCATAGAGGGTGAAAACACAAACCAACCCTCAAAATTTGGGTTCAATCAGACGGTTAGATCTCAAGATATTACCATTTTCCTTTCGCTTAATCTCAGCCCTTGCATTGATTTTATCTCTCCTCCACGCTGGTGCCAGCCAGGTGAAAAGGCACTTTCTGATTTGCCAGACCTGTTTCTTGTTTTCTCCACCATCGGATCATGTGCCGACATGTCATTGCGCGCTAAAAACAAAGCAATTATTGCCAGTTTAATGAGAAAGAGAGTACATTTTGAATGGTTGGGAACGTGCCACGTCGCCCATGTCAGCATGTTTAATTTTTAAAAAAAAAGAGGTTGCTTTGAATTGATTAAATTTATGCAGTTAATGACTCGTCACGTGCATTTATTTCACAAAAAAGGCAGAAGAAAAAAATGTCTATCTCCTCAAGCCACCCGCGCCAGATAATAATAATAATAATAAATGATGTAATCTGATGTGGCAGACGAAATAAAGCCCATAAAATATATTATTAAATGCCAAATAAATCATGAAATATATATATTCTATTAACTCTAAAAAATATTTCTTGGCTAAACTGGTCAAAAAATAATTAAAAAATATGGAAAATTTCCAGAAAAACTAGTAAATGCCTAAACAACGACTAGCCAAGTATTTTATGCCCTGAAAAAAATAATTCTTCAGTGCACTAAGGTCAAGATGTCAAGTAAAAATACTAAAAAATTAAAAAAAATAATGAAACCATAGCGCAAGCTATTTATGTCCATTTAATTATGATAACATGCAAATATGGCCAATAGAACACATATATTTATGTAATAGTCATCAATTTTGTATTATAGCTTGCAAGTTATCAGTTAAAATATTCTAAAATTCAAATAAATCCAAAAAATTATAAATAAATACGTATTTCTACTTTAAGAAATTGTACTATTTCTGAATCGAATTGGATGACTTAAATGTCAAAAAGATACCTTTATGAATTAAATGTCAAAAAGATCTAGAAAAATTGTATTATCACTCAAAAGTTATATTTTTGCTGAATTGGATAACAAAAAATCCCTAGAAATATGTAAAAAAGCACAAATTTCATAATATCACTCGAAAAATAAATTTACTCAATTTAAGCTTGATTAAAAAGCATAATCAATTTTAATGCAAATAAACATGTAATATGGTCAGATTAAGCTACTAAAAATGTGTATTATCAGGCAATGAGGGACAAAAAAGGATGATCCTACCCCGCTACCATTTGATTCTTATCTTATAGGATTCAATGGCTACAGGTAAATCATGGTCATGGATGTTATTGAGTTCTAGTGGTCCTCTCCCACTCAGCACCATCCTCATCAGCTATGATTCCTAGTTGGTGATACATCATTGGTGCGCATTAGCGCCCACTGCCGATTTGTCGCATGTAAAAGAGAGATATATTATTATGTGTAAAATGAACCTGATCATTTGATCTTCTTAGAGAAGATGCACGATCAAGATTTATATGTTGGTTTTAAGGAAAACTCATGCCTCCACAAGCTTTTGGATAGGTCAGTGCGAAGCCCGAAAATTTACTTCTATGTACGATTTATTCATGCGACGGCCCATGGGCTTAGTTGACACTTCTTATATTTGCCCTGGCCATGCCCACATTTTTCTGAAACTTCCTCTTATGTCAATCCCACATCAAAATATTTAAAATCCATCTATGGTATATAAATTTTGAAATGATATAAAATCTGAATTTGAAAGAAAGAAGGAAACCTTCATGTGCGTGCACGCATGGGGAATGAAACTTATATTTCTCATGATGCAGCCTACTGTGAACTCCCTTTGCATGTGGCTGCAGCTGCGGCCTTCAGTTGATACCTTAGCACCAATGGCCACGGCCGTGCTTGTAGTGCAGTGCTACCTTTGCTCCTTCTCTACGCCAAAACTCTTTGTTTCTTTTTTTATTTATTTCTTTTTAGTAATATGCAATTTTTACTTGGTGTGTTTAGGTTGTTATTCAGTGAGTGCTAACTTCATAAAAATGGGAAAGTATATATAACATGTGAATTGATGCATGTGATGGAATTTTTTCATCACATGTCAAGAAATATGTATACTAACTCCATCTTGTAAACAACATATAACCTTGAAAGTGATCAAATGCATGTGTGAATTTGAATATGTCAGAGAGCTAGAGAGACAGGGAGATAGAGAGGCAGAGAGAGAGAGAAAGAGTGAAACCCCCAGGGGGAGATATAGATAGAGACAGAGAGAAAGAGAGAGAGAGAGATAGAGAGGTAGAGAGAGAGAGAGCAAAAGAGCCACATAGAGAGGGAGAGAGATATATATACAGAGGTAGAGAGAGAGAGAAAGATCCACACATAGAGGGAGAAAGAGAGGCAGAGAGAGAAATATCCGTAGAGAGAGGGAGATAGAGAGAAAGGGCACAGAGAGAGAGAGCCATAGAGAGAGGGAGTGAGCAAGAAAGAGAGGGAAATAAAGTGAGAGAGGAGAGAGAGATAGAGCACGAGAGAGAGAGAGAGAGAGAGAAACTGAGTGAGGGAGTAAGTGAGGTAGTGAGCGAGAAAGAGTGGACAAGAAATCAAGAGAGGAGAGAGAGAGAGAGGTAGAGACAGACAATTACCTTACCTAATGTCAAGGAGGGCTCATGGGGAGAGGGACTTCTCTCTATTTATCTATACTAATAACTATATTAATAATGTTATTTATTTTGATAAGGTTTTTTCTTCAGTCCAGTTTGATCATGCGAACCAAAACGCACCCAGATGTTTGGCCAACCCTAAAAACGCTGGCCCCTGATCCCCCCTAATCTAACTTTGGTCATACTGTGACCTCATGTGGCATGAACCTAAGTCCTTAAAATCCATGTTGATCAAGTCAACTTTAAGAATTACTCATCATGTAGCCCAAATCCGTTACTCTTTTAACAACATTTTGATCCCTAATTCTTCAGTCCCCTTCGAACCCAACATTGCAACCCACTCTGTTATCTGATACCAAGATCTACTAGTTCACTCCCTGTTGGAGATCCAAATCACAAATACATTGAGGCCAATGAAAATCAAGTAAGCCAAATATTCCTGAAATAAATAAATAAATATTTAATATCTTTGTATATTATTTAAATTAAAATATTGTATACGAATTAACTTTCAGTAAATTCTGAAAAAATTCATAAAATCTAGCAGATCAAAACATCTGGGAGAAAATTCCATAACAACATTGGAATCTGTTTCCATGCATCATATTTTCATTTGGTAATCTTAAAATAACAAATAATAACTATATTTATGCATGAATGATGACAATCTATAAATAAAAGTATCATGCGTAAAGATGCCTACTGTAGCATATAATTGCATGCAATATGTGCATGTAATCATCAAAATCAAGTTCATTACCAATATTATATTGTCTTGTCCCAATTCATGATCCTATATAAAGACTGATTAGAGTATACAAATATCATAGGTTGGGCCCTAACTAATAACAAATTATTCATATAATATCATCAAAGTTAGGAGGTAAATATACATATTATTTATTTATTTTTTTGTCCACTATAGGTGAAAATAAAGAAGTGAATACATTCTTTGGATTGGAAGAGATTGTGGTAGGAGATGGAATTTCCAGCCATTCCTATTTTGGGTTTGTTCATTCCCTCATTCAATTATAGGTGAAAAGTATTGCTTATCTATATGCTCCTACATCCCTACCAGTTCAAGTGAGAGAAAGAACATCTATAAACACCCTTTGATAAACAAAAAATTAGGGGTCATTTTTTCATGTATAAAAAAAAATTATATTTTTCCTTACAATCATAGAGTGTGTAAGGGTTGAATCCATAGGATAAATTATCAAATAGTCTAATTTATTTTGAATTATTTTTATATTTTTAAGAATAAAATCTAATTCAATAAAACCAAACTCAAAATAAGTCTAACATTATGGCAAAATAATTTTCTAATTATGTTAATTTTCTCAAAAGCTATAATTTATGAAGGTCCCATAACTTTATAAAGGTCCCATAAGTTTATAATTAGAGCTTATAATTACTTTTAGTTAAATATAGTATCCTATGCTTCAGCAGCATTGAGTAATGGATAACAGTAGTGGCATGAATGGAATGACTGGATGAGTTTCAATATTTCAGATTAGGACAGAGATAGCTGCAGATACATATCAGCATGGGCAGAGTGAGTCAAATGATACAGATTTTATTGTTGAAGGTGGTAAGGGAGACAGAGGCAGATTTTCACAAGCAAGTGGAGTTGGTGATGGTCTGCAGGATCATGAAAACCCTAGGATGTTGTTGATGACAGTGTAGGTTAAAGGATGAAGAAGTGAGTATGAAAATAATAAATATCACACTAACATTATTGGCCCGAGGCGAATGATCAGACTGTTGCTTTCTCTTCAGGTGTCTGGATCAAAATATATCTTCTTCAATCCTTTGCTCTTGGAAAGCAAGAATAGAGATTCAAAATAAATTTTCAATGAGTAAATCACTCCATTAATCATAATTAAGAACAAATCCAAGGGTGGTATTTTTACAAAGATGTTGAAAGGGTCTATTTATGGATGGTGTAGATGGATCGAGGGAGAGAGACAACACTACCCTCAACTTTTCAGTCTGAAACTCCTTTTGGATCATTAGTTATCGCCATTTGAAGCTGAATCATTTCTGAAATGTCTTATTTTTTCCCTCTCCTCTTTGATTCACGTAGCTCATTTCTAGTGTGCCATGATATTTTATGAAGACCGAAAACATTTCAAAAATCCTTTCAATATTAAGTAAATTTTAAAATATATATTTCAAGTTACAAAATTCTTTTATTTTATGAATTTGATGTCATAAATTCAATAAAAATACTGAAAAATTGGGAAAATCATGATATCATTGAAGTATATGATAAACCCCTAAAATCATTAAATAAACCTAAAATTATCTTTTATGACTTACGAAATTATTTTATTTTTTGTAGTAATGATGCTAAATTCTATTAAAATAAAATAAATTTAGAAAGGTCAGAAATTCATTCAAAAAATGTAATAAATCATTGGTTATTTCAATGAAAACACATAAAATGCAACAAAATGACTATTAAAAGCAGCATGTTGTCTGTGATTATCTCTCACACTCAACTCACCCTAGACAATGCTCTTAAATAGAGAACACTTAATATTTACAAACGTTATTTATCAGAAAGAAAAAAATGTTTGCAAATCAATCTTGATGAACTATACGAGCTAATATCAAATCTGACAAGGTCATATAGATTTGGAGATAAGAACACTGCAAATACATGTGACGCTGTATATCAGGTTTTGAATGGACAATTAGGGTCGTTGCCTTATAAGCAGATAATTTTAATTCATGACATCATTTACTAGAGATAAAATTCGTGATTTGGATTATTAAATAGAGTATATATGTTTATTTCAGCTCGCTGTAGCTCAGAGGAATGAATCTGTTCATAACTATTTTTCGTCATTTTAGTTGGATTTCCATATATTGGTAAAGCTCATTTGAAACATTGTATGGTGTGGATAAGGATTGAGGCATAAAAATTATGTTGAGTTTATAAATACAGCTCAAAAATAAACCAATCCTTTTACCAATTCATTAGAGTACTTCTAGTTATTATCGCACATTTTTTCCTTCTTATTTGTTGTTGAAGCATCCTAGCTAAAGTCAAAGTTAGGAAATATTGATATATTGATAATACTATTGTGTGGTTGAAATATTTCATAACCATTGCAATAATAGTGATAACCTGTTAGATGGCGGAAACCAGGCCTACTAATCTCACTTAGAGGTGATCAAGGAGGTTTTTGTAATGATAAAAGTGTAGATAAAGACAAATAAACCAATTTTAGGAAAGGAATGATAGAAGTATTTTATGAAATTTCAGGCTGGTCAGAATCCTATCCTTGGTATTTCCCTTTTTGTAGGTCCTCACAATTAACAGTATCCTGTCAAAAGTATAGACCAGCATTATTACTATCAGTTAAATAAACCAATTTGACAATGTAATGTGGAGTATTCTCACTCAAACACTAGAGCTCTTTTCTTCTTTCTCCTCATCCACCACGGCTTCTAATGACTCTTCTCCTGCCTCGAGGAGAGCTCTAAAGATGAACTCTTCTCAATCTGCCCCCTTTGATTCTTTAGCTTGATGCATTTGTGTTTTGTTTTTTGACGGTGCAGTTATAATTTGTTATTTTAAAATAATAATGTTAATCCAAGTCATACTCAATCTCTTCTTTCCTATCTCTGATTAATTAGAAGTTCACTGTTTATATTATCTATTTTAATCTAAAGTTCAATCTGATTCCCAATTAATAAGTTGCCAATAAAGCAATACCTTGATACTCTGATTCAATCTGAGTTTTTTCAGTCGGCCTCGTCCCATCAAAATTCAATTCAACCTCCAGATCAATCTCAACATCCACGTCACCTCCAAAGCGCTTCTTCGTAGTAAACCAGTTCCTATTTCTACTTCCTCAAATCTTACTTTAGGTCGACAACCCATGCATTAGGGTATTTATTTAATTCCAGTTCACATCTCAAATTCCACAAACTTTGCAGTGCGATTTTGTACTAATTTTTCTTTCAGTATAAATTAAAAATATATTTGAAAAATTTTAAGAATGGGCATAATTTGTATAATTTATCATATTTTAGTTTTCAAAATTCTCTGCAGCACTTATTGGAAGCTCTCTCACATTTCCGTAACAATTAGTCAATAAATAGTTTTCTTCTTCCAGAATTTCTCATATAAAATTCTTGAAATACATCTCCACGATTTTCTCCATGAGTTCTGAATCATTGAACCTGTGGTGCTTAAATCTCCAGATCAAGACTCTTGAGCAAGAATCACTGACCTTAGAACAAAATTCAATTATCTTCATATTATAAATGATACTAGTCCAAAATCAGCCCATCAGTATAGGATCATGTTGAAAGACATTATAGACATAATCCAAAGGTTGACCATCGTATGTGATTATAGACATGTATATGGGTGCCCACTAATATCACCAACGAATCACAAAACACAATAGAAGCACAAAATTCGGAGAGAAGAGAACATACCCTTGGATTTTCATCTGCTCTTCATGTTGTCGTCAAGTATATACAGTACTTAATAGTGGGATGCCAAAAAAGGACAAGAAAGAAAATAAAAGGCTAAGAGCTAAGTTAGCAGCACCCCGGTCTGTGTTCTCCAGTTAAACCGGTCGATCACTTCCATAACTTGACGAACTTGTCATGGCTGGCCGAAGCCACCAGCCCGTTAACGCTGGACACGGCTAGCGATGAGATCAAGCCTTCGTGCGCCGACAGCGTCATCGTCTTGTTCTCCGCCATGTTCCATAGCTCCAAAGACTGCCCCATTTGAAAGAAAACCCACGAAACCAAATAAGACATGTTGTTAAAGTTCAATGGCAACATCAAAGAATTAACGTTCGAGACATCTGCTGAAGGATGACAACGATGAGTTCGTCAATGTCATCGGCATGAGCACACAGCAAGGATGACAATGATGATGATGAAAATGATATCATCATTCATATCTTAAGTCCGGAAGGAGGGCGATGATAGTTTTGGTGGCAGATGAGGATGACGAATTTGTAATTGCCCATCAATCCAAATCCCAAGGGGAGAAATGAGCGGAGAAAATAATTAAGAAGCTTCAGAAGGTTCATAGAGTTAAATTAAGGAAAACGGTAGACTTTCTAAAAAAGGTAGAGATTGGACTCACCTGGTAGCATCCGATGACCAGCAAGGAAGGGTAAGTGGGGTGAAAGACGCAGGAATGGAACTTGTTCCCATTGCAATGGAGGTCGTGGATGCATTTGCCTTCGCTGCCCGCGCCAAGCGTCCACACCCTCACCGAGTCCTCGCTGACTGATGCCACGTAATCACCTGTGGGATCCCAGCATACAGAGTAGACTGGCTTCGTGTGTCCCTAACATACAATTCAAGAGATTTAATTATAAAAATTAAATTGCGCATTAACCGAATGGATAGATAGATAGATAGATAAGTGGATGGATGAAAAACCTGCAAGGAATGGCAGCAGGCTTGAGTTTCAACGTCCAATATGGAAACAATATTCTCAGCAGCCGCAGCAAGATATCTCCCCAAGCGAGGCTGGAATCTCACTTGAGATGTGCCCCCCTGGATTATAATAAAAGAACACAACATATATGTGTATATTCAGATACCATGAACAAGACTTAATACGAACATGAAGTTCAATGTATACCTTGGAAACTCGAGGGCAGTTGCCATTGTTGATGCTCCAGTAACGTATCTCGCTATCCCCATCGCAAGAGCATAACAGATCCTCCTTGTTCGGGTGGAAGTCCAAAGACATGACCGATGCCGAGTGACCCGTAAATGTACGGAGAGAGTACCCCGGCTGCGTTGATTCCGGGTCAATGACAATTCAGCGTCACCTTTCAAGAAACATAATCAGCCTAAAATTATACCCAGTTGACGTACATTATCTACATCCCAAACTCTGACGCTTTTGTCAAAGGATGAGGTGGCCAGACGCGGCAAGCTGGGACTGAAGCGAACATCGGTGATGAGGAGTCCGTGTTCTTCTAGCTGTGTTCTCGGTAATAATGTGTCCGTGTACCACAATACAGCCTACAGTGTTTAAAAAACCTGATGGGTTAAGGCATTGTTTTACATTTGTTAAGAGGGCTTTCTTCATCACCTTTTTGTCGTGGCCGCCAGTAGCCAGGAGTTTGCCATCCGAGGAGAAGTGACAGCACACTACCTTGCTGGAACTGGCGCGCACAGCTCTCACCTCATTAAAAGTGAACCCTGCAATTAAAATAGTAAAAAAAAAAAGAATTAGCCCTGTATAGAAACAAGATAAGCAAAGCACAAATGAAATAAAACCTTTGCTCATGTCCATCCCGCACCCTACAGGGTCTCGTGGATCAGCATCATCATGAGACAAGAACGATTCCACGTTATCATCAAGAGATCCATCCTCAACCAGCAATTCACCTTTATCATCCCACTGAAAATCTCTATAGATCAGACATAATGCTATTTGAAGGATTAAGCTAATTAGAGTAGGAAACAAGCGACCCACCAAGTGATTAGAGGGCGATGTGAGCGTACCCGCGCCGTCGGATCCAAACATAATCAACGGCTTAGATGAGCTCCCCGCGTGAGTTAAAGAGGGCATTGATATTATGTCTCCAGGCGTGTGAGTGGATGGAGTCGATGGGGCGGAACTTGGTGATGGTCCTGCAGTGTTTGCAGTTCCTGAACTGTTCGCAGGCCCGGAAGAGGACACTGGTTGTTTTCTTTTGCGCCCGCCCTGCCCCTTCAGTGTCTATTAATGACACGTAAGACTGGTTAATACATTGAAAAGATAATTTACAGGTATTATCATTTCTGATCCTACCAATTGAAAACTAGCCATCAGCTGGATGCATTCTCAAAGTTGAGATCTGACTAAAATAGAGGAAACTTCGGGAGTAGATATTTATTACTAGTTAGAATTGATTAAATCATTATTCACAGATTACCTTTATGAGGAAAAAAAGGAAAACACGACCATTTCCCCAAAGTTCAGCGCGTAAACATAAAAGTGTGATTAAGATGGAAGTGAATAAACTTCGAGAGAAGATCTTGCTTTTACACAAAGATTTTCACTTCCAACAAAATGAATCATTAATTCTAAATACAGAAACCTATTTGAGTCCATTTACAAAAATAATTTACTGTGATCTATCATTCCAGATCAAAAAATAGAAAGAAAACATTCACAAACATTTTATCATTCAATAAAAAATAATTCATTTTATTAAAATAGAAAAAAAGAGCAGTAGATATTAATAACTAGGTGATTAAAGTGTATGTGCTTTTACATAAAGAATTTCACTCCATACAAAAGTTTACAGAAACTTATTTATATGCGTCTATACATCATGCTCTACGCTTATTTATGTGCGTTTATACAAAAGTTTACAGAAAATTATTTATAATCGGAGAAACTTTAATATAAAGGTTTATAGAAGGAGGCCTCCAGACAACTTGACGATGGAATATGTCGAGATGTTCCATCATGCCCTACAGCACAGGTTCCGTAAGAACTTTGAGAGCAGTGCTAAAAATGCACCTCCTTCTATGGTCCTATTCCTAAACGCTCCTAAGTTGTCCCTTAAAATAATTTGTAGTACTTAATGATTTCAGAGCCAACAAACAGAAATCAGCTGAAAATGATGGGATTCTCAAAGTCAGCATGTGGTTAAAGTAGAGGACAAGGACAAACAGTAAATATGAATACCATGTTCACCTTGATTAAAACAGTTTTCGCTTGTATGAGGGGAAAGGATAATAAAATTAACCTGATCATTTCCCCGGAAGGAATTGGTCAAACTGCCCTCCACTGTTGCACTACCAAGCTTTTCCTGCTGATGAAGATGGTGATTGGAGCTCTGGGATTGCTGACTAGAGATTGCAGTGTTTTGAAGCTGTTGCTGCTGACCATTGCTTTGCTGTTGTTGTTGCTGCTGCTGCTGCTGAGGCTGTTGTTGCTGATGCCTCAACTGTTGCTGCTGTTGAAACTGAGCTATGTTCTACTACACAGAGGGAACGGATCATAAATCGAAAAAAAAAAACCAGAAAGTGAAATAAACGAGAAAAAAAATTGTTTTGAAATGAGGAAAATAGACGCACCTTTATCAGCAAGTCTGTGTCGTCACGGGCCAGGACAGGGCAATTCGAAGGCAGAGCAGAACCGAAGTTTGGGACGTCCCCAACAGCACCAGGCTGGCTGTCTTTGCCAAGAACTATATTTCTGTTGCTGAGTAACATCCTCAGTCTACGACTTTCGACGTCTCCAGCAGAAGAAGATGCGAGATTCTGCTGTGCTTGAAGCAGTAACTGTTGCTGCTGCTGAGGAGACAAGTGTAGTTGACGCAATGATTGAGGAGATTGCATAAGCGACTTCTGCTGTTGTAGCAGCCCTGAACGCAGCTGCTCAAGCCCCTAAAGGGAAAACCCTAGCGTAAAATGTCTACACGACTAGATCAAAATGTAACAGAGACCTAATACTCAGGCTCTGATTTGCAGATTGAGAAAATCCCTTTCAATCCCTAATAAGTCTTTAGAAGGTTGTTTTAAGTAAATGGATAATTATCTATCTGATCAATTAACTCTTCTCTCCTTTAAATAAAGAGCGACGTTTTCCTCTTACACAAACGCTAACAAGGGCATGAAAGAAAATTTTTGCATCCAGTTGGTCCGATGGGCATTGCCATGATAATGAAAGAAATTTTCAAACAGCGATGATAGTTGAAAAATGATGAATGTATACTCACAGTAAGAGGCCATCCTTTCAATGTCAAATTACTGCCACCTTGATTGGCACCTGCAGAGACAAAAAGCATGAGGAAAATAAAGTGCACAGTGGGAAAGAGAGGAGGAATAAGGTTCATTTCAAACATTTATATAAATATATGATTCAAAAACGACAGAAATTATTTTTCTGCTAAGAAATCTCAAAATTTCAGGAGAAAGTTCCCAACAAGGTAATAATATAGTATTATTAGAATTCTTATTGAGCAGAACTGGCCATTCTCGTCAAAAAGAATTTCACCATCACACTTCTTTTCGCCCAACGTACCATACTTTTCATCTTATAAGCTTTCAGAGATCGTTTTCAGGGTTTCACTATCCAGAGCTAACTAAAATTACCTATATTCAAGAACGTTTACTGCCGAAATATGACTCGGAAGCTGAAGTTACATAAAAGTTCGCTTTTTCTTGAAGAAAAATAAACGTGCACTTAAATACCTGGAACCCCAATCAATGATCCATCAGCCACTGCAGCTCTCGGATTGAGTAAAGAAGTTATCTCGCTTTTGATGTCCTGAACAAATTTACAACCAGATCTGAGGAGAGAGAAAAAATTTTCATAATATTCAAAATTAGAGAACGAAATGGGGAAAAATACAAACCTGCGTAACCCCCGGAATCTGGGGGTTTCGAGATTGAACTTGCTGGAGGCCCCCAGGCATACCAGCTGTCCCATGCAAAACGTGCCTGAAAATAAAAATACTCAACGCGTGACGATAATGCAATTAAAAAGTACGCATATAATGCTAATTAAAGAGTTGATGGCCAACGGTGGGATTTACTCCCATATTAACTCAAAGTAGCTTAGAAGATAACAACAAATATTACCCAGATGGCTGCCCAGATGTTGGATTCGGCTTAAGCATAGATGGATTATTAGGGTCCAGCAGCTGCCCCATGTTATCGCTAAACCTTTGCTGTAAACCAATGATTCAACATCATCAAAATTAGATTTTATTTTGGAAGAGATAAGAAAATTCGGCGGTAAGCCACATGTTTCACTCATCAGAATTAGGATTGGATAATAATCATGTTCTACGGTAAAGATACGGATTACTATATCGTCACCTTTATCCCAGCTAAGTACGAAAGGCGATGATGAGAATGAACTCATCATTGTCATCCTATGGCAGACAAACGACGAGGAGAAAGGCAAGTCATAACCGTCCTCTCATCACATGAAAAAGGCAAGATTAAGAGTTGAATTAAGAGATTAAGAGTCGAATCACAGGTAAAATATATTCCTTCTATCATCATCATCATCCTCGGCGTCAGCCTGCTTTCCACTAGGAGATAAAGATTCATCGTCACAGACTGAAGTCAAAACCCACCTTCATAGAGGTCTCATCCAGGGAATCCTTTTGAAGGGGCAATTTCAAGCTCTCTTCGTACATCTTTGATGCCAGTGCATTAGCTGTTCCAGGACTCTGCCGCATAAGCGGATCGTTGCCGACGAGACCATTGGGATTTCCATTAAGCAAATGAGGGCTATCTCTACGCTGAGACTGTTGCTGCTGCTGTGGCTGTTGTTGTTGTTGCTGCTGCTGCTGTTGTTGTTGTTGTTGTTGTTGTTGTTGTTGTTGCTGTTGCTGTTGCTGTTGTTGTTGTTGTTGTTGTTGTTGTTGCTGCTGCTGTTGTTGAACATGCCTTTGTAAGAGGATTTGTTGCATTTGAAGCTGTTGCTGCTGTTGTTGCTGCTGAGAAGATTGTTGTGGAAGCTGCTGCTGCTGCTGCTGTTGCTGCTTCTCCCTGGACTTGATTAACTGCGTCTAAATATGTGACAATATAATAGTCAAATTAAAAAAAGGGGGTTCAGTTACTTTCAAAGCCGCGTCAATTGGCAATAAAGATCTAACTAGAGCATTCTGAAATTTAATTCACAACTCAAACTACCTCGATATACGATGCAGCAACGTCAGAGTGTTTCTCGTTGGTCCTCGCAATGAAAATGTCCCAGAAAACGGACCACCATTCAAAGAGGAAACCCCCAGGAGCATCAATAGCTGAATTACGCGGATAGTTTAGAGAATCAGAAAGAAACCTGAAAAGGAAGATGATTTCATTTGAAGGGCTTACCAACAGGATCCGAGGATACGTTTCCTTCGGTTTGAAAAGCTTTCGCTGTTGTTTGCAGATTTCGTTTCACCAAATAATCATGGATGTATACGTCCAACCTATAAACCCCAGCTCAAAAAAGAGGCAAATTAGTCAACAACCAACCGATCGAGTCCAAGGTAAGAAAGAGAAAGAGAGAGACTTAAAAGGTCTCAAAATAAAACGGCAAGTGTAGAGTAACAGTCGAAAGAAGAACAAAAAATGCTTCTGTAGTTGCTCGCAGATTTCGTTTCACCAAATAATCATGGATGCGTACGTCAAAAAAGCGGCAAATTTGTCAACAAGGGATGTAAGAGAGAGACTCACAAGCCCTCGAAACAAAAATGGTACTTGAATAGAAACAATCGAAAGAACAACCAACAAGAAAATTTCTTTTTTTTGGCAGATGGAAGAAAAGAAACCCACATCTCAGACGGATTAAAAACAGCCGAAACCCTACCCTAGATCGGCTGAAACCTGAGCGCGAAGGAAACCCAACAAACGATTACACTAGAAATCGCAAAGCCCTCACATTTTGTCGGCCTCCCAATTCGTCTGCGACATGATTCAGCCAATCCCAGCAGCAACTTCAGACGGATGTCACCAGAGCGGCGTTCTGTGCGCAGATTTCGGCCGGGAACATTCCCCCTTTCACCTCCAACCCAACCGAATCCAAAACCACTCAGTTCCCACAGACTAGATGACGACACCAACTCTCCAAGAGAGATAGAACTAGAGAGAGACTAGAGAGAGAGTAGAGAGAGAGAAGAGAAAGAGTAGAGAGAGAGTAGAGAGAGGTTAGAGAGAGAGAGCAGAAGACGACGAGCTCGGCTAGGGCGGAAGGCAACTGCAGAGAGAAGATATATTTCCACCGGACTAATGATTTGTACTTGAATTATATCAAAACGATGAGTCCAGATCTCACTCTTCGATCTAACGGTGCAGGTCCACCGATCGGACGGTCAGGAATGATGGACCTCTGCCGGCGCGGTAATCTATCCTGCCGGTCAATGCCAAAAGCTGTCGCTCATCGGATTTAATAAAGCGATTGCATTAAATACGGGAATATTTAAATCCAAATAATATTCTTTTCTCGGGGGGTGTATCGAGTATTTCTTTTTTTCCGGGGGTTTTCCCGAAAAGTACCTTTTTTGCCACCCGATGAGAGATCTGGACACGTGGGTGGAGTCTGGGCGTAGATCCTTATTGACTCCGGATGACGATCGGAGCCGAGACGATTTGTCTGGGACGTTGACTTGCAGGAGGAGTCAACGGGGAAAGGGAATCCTTGGGCAAAGGCCAGGGATATTATTACAAAATTTTAACTACCGAGGGTCGAAAGTCGAACAAAATTCCTAAAAAATTACGCACGTGCAAAAAATCGTTTGAAGCCATTCCTGGAAGTCATTCCCGGAAATCATTCCTGGAAGTCGTCCTTGTCGTCCACCGGGACGGGTATGTTCCTCCAGAAGACAGCCAGCGCGCTCCCACCAAGCTGAAAAGTCAGGGACAGAATTCATTCTGAGAATGGTTCCAGGACGGACGACGGTATTCGTCAACGGACAGACGGGACCTATAGAGGATGGTTGTAAACTTAAGAGTTAATTGCCAGCCGGCACCAGATGACGGAACGGAAGGCACGAAGGCTTCCGCTCTGTTACTTTTCAGAGGTCCGGACGGGTGACTGATGACGGTAAAGGTTTGGAAAGGACAGAACCAGACAGTTAAGACGGTTGTGGCCTTGCAGGACTCAAAGCAGAGCTCGAGCTCGTCTCTGGCACCACCGCATGCTATGCTGCCCCCAACTAGACATGGTTGTTAGGTTCCTTTTGTGCAAATTTGTGCGAATTGTTCGTTCTGTTCGGCTTTCTGCACAGAACAATATCTAATTCGAACAGATCATCGCACAGACCCGTGTGCTGTTCTATTGTTCGCTATGTGCGAATTTTGTTCTAATTTTGATTGAATGTGCGAATTTTGATCGTTTTTGCACAAAAAAAAACAGAACAAAGAACAAGGCTCTGTACAGTTCTTTTGTGCGAATTTTGTTCGTTTCAAACGAACAGAACAGAACAACCATGTCTACCCCCAACCCTATTCTCCTTGAACTTGCTTGGGACGGACGGACGGGAATTACGCCCTGTACCAGCTCCATCCCAAACCGGTTCTCCGTAACGGTGTCCGGACCTTCCCCCTTCCAAGACCCAGGACAGGATGATGGTTTCAGACGGAACAGATGATGATCTGTTATCCGTTCTCAAACCCGAATCTGGAGAACGCATCTTAGACAGACCAGAGTAGAGAGAAAGAAGGGTAGTTACCGCCATGCAGACCACGCTGACAGCCGAGGGGACGGCGACAAGAGGATTTGTGAAGTGCTTCTGTGCAAGAAGGAACCCAAGCGCAGAGCTCTGCAAAAAAGGAAAAACAAAAAACTAGAAAATCAACGCCCACGCATAGGAATTTTCATAAGAAAAAGAGAGTTTAGCATCAAATGGCCTTAATCAAGGATAATTAATTAAACTGCCAAAATTAATTCATGGGCCTCAATGAAATTTTGTGTCCATAATGAAGTCAATTGATTAGGCTTGACTGGGGTTAAATGAGAAATTACAACCTAGCTACATCCCATGTTTGATTGAGATTGTGCTAGAAAAACAATCCCTTCGAAGTTTCGTCAGCAATCAAATTTCAAAAAATAAAAACCATTTAAAACTGAAAACCGGCTCATTGAAGGACACCTAATTAAACCCGTATTAAATAGACGGGCGTCGAATGACCGTTGATACGTTCTCGAAAAGAACTATAGATAATCAAACTATAGAAAAGTAAGACCCAACTATAGATAAGCTAGACCACTGGGCAAGAAGAAAGGTTTTCCATTTGAATTTGCAGCGAGAGCTGAGGTTGGAGCAGGAGGCACTCCACAACCAGAAATGGGAGAGAGGGAGATTCATCCCCATCTTCATTATCTTCTTCCACCATTCAATCTTCTCCACGTTCTTCTGAAGTCTGTATCGTTCTCTTCATCCTCGGTGACAATTTGAATTTCACATTCATCTTGGTGATTGCTATTTGAGGAAATTCTCGAGAAATTCAGTTCAAGATACCTGACGGTATCAACCGTTTTGCCCATTATAAAGTCGAGCCAAGAGATAAATGAGAAGTTCGATGGATATTCTACAGAGTTTTTATTTCAGCATAGAACGTTCTTAATGAAACCCTCATTATTAATTCATGGGCATAAGATGACTGTTTTGCCCATTATAAAACCAGCCCTTGAAGGTCCATGGGGGTTGAACTCGAGGGCATGGAGGGTACTCAAAGTAGCTAGAAATGAAAAGAAATTTAAGGTACCTGCATCCCACATTCAATGGAGATTGTTCGAGAAGTAGACTCCCCGAAAGACGAGAACCTTGAAACCCAGTAGCCGAGCCCAAAGGCGGCAGCATGGAGAAGAGCCACAGGGGCGATGAGCCGGGCACCCTGAGTTTTCAACACCTCAGCTACTTGCCCAATCTGCCACAACGGAAGGTGATGGATTAGAATCGGTTAAACTTTGTCGAATAAAATAATGATAGATATTTATATAGATTCATGATATCCAAAGATCCAAATTAAAGTCAGTGATAGGTCTCTGGCAGGAGGTTAAAGGCTCCCGAGGGTTGTCTAACTTACAGGGCTTGCACAGAGCAGCGTGGTGAGAATGACGCCGATCAGAGGGGTGAACGTGATGATCCGTTCGGTGACCTTTGGGAAGTACTCGTGTGCCAAAACTATCAGTAAATGGATCAAAAGGTATGATCAGAGTCAAGAAATTAAATCATACGGGCAGAGGGATCATCGATTATTTTTGCATATTCTCTGAACATAATATAACATGTTATCAAGCTTGCTTTGTTGGGCATGGAAATATTGTTCGCCATTAAGATGATGATGACGAGAGGACAATGATGAGTCGTCGTTGTCCTCAACATAGCGGCTCAGACAAATGACGAGAATGATGATGATGATGATGATGATGATGATGATTCATCTAGTAATTTTAAACCAGCAGAGATGTTTGAGGCAGCAGGCATAGGTGGGGATTTGTTCCTCCATCATTGTCATCGTAGGCGTCATCTTCTGGTGCAAAGATGACAATGACAGTGACAGTTTAGTCATCGTCGTCTTCACTCATTGGAGACTAGGATGAGAATTACGAAATAAGCACTGCCTTCTTCATCGTTGTGACGGTTGATGATGAAGACGAATCCCCTGCCTTGCTCACTGCCCATGAGCTTCTCGCCCTAGTTCCAGATGACAACATGACAATTACGAATTGGCATCGTCATTCTCATTTGTCCGAGCCAGGATTATGATGATGATGACGAGATTGTCACTGTCACTTGCCAGCAACTTGGTAACAGCAAGGATTTCTTGAAGACTATGAACACTTTGTCTGAGGACGGTTACCTCCGATTATGGTTGGCAGCAAGACTACTTGGAATGTGCTCAGCGCCAATCCCTGAAAGCGAGAAAAATAACTTATATGTGATTTTAAATGTAAAAAAAATTAGGTCTTTGACGTTTATAATGTGCAAATCTGAATTCATACGGCAGCATCGACAGGGACAAGCTGCCCGGCCAGGAGCTTCGTAAGGAGAGGAGTCATGATGATGGCACCGATCGTTGAGCAACTAAGATGGCAAACAAGAAAAACATAAATTGCCAATATTATGATAAAAAGACGAGATAAAAAAATTGAAGGCAGACTTTTAGTATTAAAATGAATATATTGTCAATAATATGAAGAGAAATTACGTGGTCATAAGGACAGAAAGGGCAACGTTTCCTTTTGAGATATAAGTGGCAACATTGGATGCTTGTCCTCCGGGGCAGCAAGAGACCAAGATAAGACCAGTGGCAAGAGGTGCAGGTAATTTCAGAGTCTGACAACCAGAAAAGCACCAAGTTAGAAGCGTTTCTAAGAAAGAAAACAACGACAGAGAGAGAGTCAGCATAAAATGATATTTAATTCGTGTTATGTCCAATTTTTTCTGCATTCTAGACGAAATTTCTGTCCCTGAACCCCCCCCCCCCCCGCGACAATGGCTGATTTGGCTCAGCTAGAGGTCATGCAAATTTTCCAGAAAAGTACACCTGGCCAAATTAATAAAAGACGAAAATTTCCCTAACAGGGGCTGGGGATCCCAAATTAAAAATTGTGACTTTGAAAAATGAAATGTGAAATGCTTCTCCATGAAAGGCATTGGAAAAATTCCACCAGAACTTGGCTTCCACTTTAAAATCTGGGAGGCATATAATTAAACTTACGGCAGAAATAGCAAACCCGAGGAGTGGTTTGACCAAGTACTGTGCTAGGAAGCCAACACCAACCTGCAATAAAGTGAGACCAAATTAGTACGAGGGAAAAGTTTCATGAACAGATGCATTCAAATGAGGAAAATATTTATTCTCTTTTTCTTTAAATCATATTAGGAAGGCAGGTGAGGCATCGCGTCTTACAGTCCATGGGTTGCGCATGCACCTCCTGAAGTCTTCAAAGGTCAGAGTCAAACCCATTGAAAGCATAAGAAAGCCCAACCCGACAGTGAAAAGGTCGGTTTGCAACCACGTGACCTGTTTAAAAGAAAATAAAGAAAATAAACAATGAAAAACAGGAGGAAACAAGTTTCATTTCCGACACTCGAGTAATAACATCGAACTGAATTAATGCTCTAATAATCTGCGAAAGATCCATCCAAGAAAAAAATAATCAGAGAAAGATATCTAAAAAGTAGTACCGCCGCTGGCTTGTATATTCCCAAAAGTGTTCCCAACATTACCTGTGCACAGAAAAACGAAAGTTTAATTCGTCTTATAAAGGGAAAATTACATTTTTCTAACCGGAAGCAATCGAGAGAGAGAGAGAGAGAGAGTCTCGCAGATGAATTAAGAAGACTAACCCAAACGGGGAACAGAGTTGTAAGCAATTCAACAACTCTTTCGTACTGACTCAATCCGCTGGGAGCATTTCCAGAAACGTTTGACTCAGCTCTGCACTGCAATCGGCTGTTCCTGCTGAATTTTTACAGAGTGTGATTTTACGGCGCAATGCATTTAGTTTAGGAGAAAAATTAACGTCAGAAATAATTAGTAGAGATGAAGAAATTACAAAATACAACAAAATCGTATAGCCAGTGTTTCACTAGAATCCCCGAATAAGAATATAACCCGAGCTTTCTTACGACACTATATTTTCCATGAAAAAGAGGGGAAAATCACAGAATAAAGAGCTAAACATGAAGAGATTATGTACGCCAATTAAAAAAAGGAGCCAAACATGTGAAAGTAATCGGGTTATTTTACTGTAATAGTCATGCTAACAAACTCGTGTAAAAAAATTGATTAATCAATAAAATAACCCTAGAAGCGAACGTCCAGAGACAGTGATCAACAGGCACCGTGGTAAACCGATTAAAAAAACGGCGAAACAATATGAAATCTGGACACCGGCGTTTGAACAAATATGCGCATCCTCTGAGAAGAAATCATCGACTCGGAGGCGAATACCTAAACACGGGAGTAACGAAAGACGGCGAAGACGCAGTCAAGCTCCTTCCACCAGGCATAGAAATCAATCCTCCTTGACCTACACAAACAAAGGCTTTAAATTAAAGCACCACAAGAAATAGAAAAAAAACAACAACAAAGAATCGACCAAACGGCGCAAATTACCATGAAAGATTTCCATCTTCCTGGGGGCCGAGTACGAGCTCCGAACCGCGAATCCATGTTGAGAAGGCCGCTGCTTCAGATCTCTATGCAGGACTCTAGACACGGAAGCCATCGAAGAGGCCATGGAAACTAGAGCTAGAAGCGCTCCGAGGAAGAACAAGGGATGGCTTATCTATACCAGAAGCTCGAAAGAGAGAGGAAGACGACGCTACTGTACTGCTGGGCAGTCAGCCTGGAGAGAAGACGTAGTCTTTGTACAGGCGAGTGGTCGAGATTTTCTGCCCCGTGGCGTGGATTCCGATGCTTTCGCTCTCTAGAATCTCGATTCGATCCGATCGGATTGTCCGGCGACTCGATCGATCTAGTCGTCTGGATCCAGATCAGATCTCACGGTCATCCAATGGAAAGCTGCCACGTGTCAATAATTTTAAAATTCATCAAAGCTAGAGTGGATGACGGATGCCGGACGGATGCTACGTCATCGTTCAGTTCTGTAAGTGAGAACTGAACGAACAATGGAAATGATCTTGTGTTCGTCCAATGGAGAGCTGCCACGTGTCAATAATTTTGAAATTCCTCCAGCGTCTCCCTCTCAAGGTTAGGTGTGGATGACGGATGATGGATGGATACTACATCAACGTTCAGTTCTGTAACTGGGAACTGAACGGACTATGGAAATGATCTCGTGTTCATCCAATGGAGAGCTGCCACGTGTCAATAATTTTAAAATTCATCCACCATCTCCCTATCAAAGCTAGGAGTGGATGACGGATGACGGACGGATGTTACTGCACTGAATGACTGTCATCGGTCTGTCTGCATCTCGTCGTCGTCACCATTCCGTCATCAGTTATTTTTGAGTGGCAAAGAATGACCCCATCCCTCTCACTTCCCGTCTCTCTCGAGCACTCATCGTTATTTGATCATCGTCACTGTTCCGTCATCAGTTAATCGTCTGTAACTGAGAACTGAACGGACTGTGGATATGATCTCGTGTTCCTCCAATGGAGAGCTGCCATGTGTCAAGGATTTTGAAATTCATCCACCATCTCCCCGTCAAAGTTAAGAGTGGATGACGGATGATGGACGGACGTTACTGCACTGAATGACCGTCATCTCGTCATCGTGACCATTCTGTCATCAGTTATTTGGATGTGATAGAGAACGACCCCATCCCTCTCTTGAGCTATTTCTCTCTCTTTCCCTCTCACTCCCACTCTCTCTTGAGCACCCATTGTCATTCTTTCATCGTCACCATTCCATCACCAGTCATTCGTTTGTAAATGAGAACAGAACATATCGTGGCAATGACCCCTCCTCCCAAGTGCCACACGGTCAAATCTCGAGCTAGGACTCTTTGCTCGGAATTGGCGTGTGCCGGGCTCAGTGCTTGGACAGAACACTGAGCAGCATTGATCTCTTGCAGCGGAAGCTCTTGGGATTGCTTAAGATCGCATAGAGGGGTTAGAGGAGATGGTGGTGCTAGGCATTAATATCTTGAAGATTATATCACGGATACATGGGGGAAGACGAGGGGTGTTACAAGGAACGAGACGAGGCACCTTGCACCGAGGTAATGTCGTCGCACCGCCTCAGGGCCGCCGCTCCGTGCGCGTGCGCCCGCTTGCCGCTCAACCGTGCGCCGGGCCGGGCGCCGCGCGCCCGCGGGCGTGGCAATCAAACATGCCACCCCTGCCTTGACGATCACACACGCCACCAGCACCCGTGTCTACACTCTGACGCGCAGTCTGCGCAACGCCGCCGCATTCGATGCCCCCGAGCTGGGCGATGCGCGCCCAGCACTACCCACAAGAGCGCTGCGCGCCCGCTGTGCCATCTCGGCACTCTTTGTGCGCCACTTGCCTTAATCTCATGGCGGGATGTCTCCATACCGCGCGCCCCGCACACGCAATGCGCGCGCTGCCCGTGCGGCCGCTGCACGGCATCCCACACAACTCCGCGCGCTGCAACCACGGCATGCCTCCCGCCCTGCGCGTCCCGCACCCGCGCGCAGCACTTCCCGCTCCCGCGTGCAGTGCTCGGCGCTGGCGCGTAGCGCTTGGCTTTGGCTCGTGGCACTTGGCTTTGGCGCGCGGCGCTTGGCGTGCGCGTGCGCACGCCGATCAGCCCGCGCGCCCAGCATGCACGGACCGTACGTGATCCGTCCCGCTCGGGGCGTGGACGGGCGAGTGCGCAGTCTGCCGTGAATCACCACCGACAGTGGCAATGGCCTAATAGATCAGGTATTTGGATATCACTATCCATTATGACTCAGTCCTTAGAATGTCGTGAGCCAAAAATGCGGACAAACCTTCCCAATAAGCAGGCAGGCCCCTTGGCAAGGAATGCCGCCTAGTTAGGGGCCTAACACCAAGCTATATATATTTCTATCTTTCATTCTCATTCTCCTCTCCCCCCCCTGTATCCAGCGCCTATGAGCTATTACTACGTCATCTGTTTGTCCTCGTTTCATCATTGTCGCCATTTAGCCATCAGTTGTTCGTATGTGATGAATAGAAACGGAGTGGATGGCGGCGGCGATTGATGATGGAATGACCCCTTCCCTCCCTCAGTTGTTTGTCTGTTGTCAATTCTTAGTTGATAACAATGAATGGCCCCGCTCCATCTCTCGATCTATATTGCTCTCTCCCTCTCTCCTCCCCCCATCTATCTAATGGCCATTAGGGAACGGCAATCGTCATCCGTCATGTCACATGCCACCGTGACGGAAACATGACAGATGATGTGACGGTGACAGTGATGGAATTCAGGGGTAGTGACAGTAATGGTGACGCGTGACAAGGTTTATGTGATGGTGGCAGGGTGCCCTGGACATGTGACGTGAAGAAATGTCTGTCACGAATGACGGCCATGAAGTCTATTTAATACATTTTAATAATGAATTTATTGACTGAAAATTATGAATATAATGAATTTAATAAATTAGTATATTGATGGAAAAATTAAGGATTTAGTGACTTTTGTTTTAATATATTGTGATAATTAAATTATTGACGTAAAATTGCAAATATAATTAATTTAATAATTAACTCTTGATGGAAAACTTAAAGATTTAGTGAGGTTTTTCTTGAAAACAATTTAATAATTATTAGATTGAACGTGAAATTATGAATATAATAATAAATTTCTTTACGGAAATCCCAATGTGGTTTCAAGACCAAGCACAGAGATAGGCTTTAGAGAACTGGCGCACAGGATATTTCAAGGGGTCTGGATTGGAGTCATACTAAAAAAATGCGATGTGTCAAATGTCACAACTAAAAAACTCTCCGTGCCAATGAATCACATATCAACACCATCCATGATCTAGTTGATCTTGACTCCTCCAAGTTCATTTGGGTTTGTGCATCAATTCATACGTTTCATCCAAGGAAGAGTCGGAAAATTTGGAAAATGCTCAAGGAAGAGTTGGGAAAAGCCATTTGTTTCATCCAACTTATCAGGTCCAAAGACCAATATGCAGATATCCACGCCAAGAGATTCATGTCTCTACTTGAAAGAAGCTTGGTAGAAAGCAGTGAAGGGAATACGCGCCTGCTTAACGGTGCGATTGCAATATGTGTGTTTTTTCGTCTTTATCCATTTAATATGAGTTGAGTGCTCATAATCTTGAACAAGTTTCGGATTTCTTGTCTACAGAACAATGAAAACAATACGCGATAAAACAATCGTATGACGAACTGAGCTTCAAAACGTGCAAGAGGAAGGTGGGGATCTTCTCCTCATATGCAGAAAATAACATAATAAAAATTTTGAGAACCTGCGCGTCTGAGATTTCACATCGGAGAAGAGCAGTGATCGACGCGGCGATCAATATCCTCGATCAAGTCTAAAACAGTGCACAACCTAGAGAAATAGGAGCATTCGACCTAGCTCGAGGAAGCATCGAACACGGGCTTTCGACTTCGACCTAACGGGGAATCCTTATTCCTCGGAGAAATTAGAAGTTCTAAGTTAGAAACATAGTAAAATAGTTATACTATTTGCGTCACCGGTGACGGTGACGTTACGGAACGACGAAAGAGGGACGCGTGACGGGTACGTGACGGATTTTTGCCAAACTCCTCAGACATTTGACGAGACAATGACGTGACGAACAGTTCGTCACGTCGCCGTTCGATCATCACCGATCGTCATCCATCCCATCATGTCTGGGGCGTCACGTCCCCGACGTGTCGTTCCCTAATAGCCATTGGTTATTGTGTCGTCACCCATTCGTCCTCATTTCATCATTGTCACCATTCAGCCATCAGTTATTTCTCCATCACAAATAACATATGGATGAAAAAAATTACCTCCCTATCTCCAGCTATTTCACTAGCTCCATCCCCTCCCCTTCTACCTAGCATCCAACAGTTATTATTGTTATTGCCACGGCCACCATCAGTACATCAGGTATCAGCCTAATCTCTTTCCTTATTACGACCCCCCTTCTCTGAATATATCCCTCACCCTCTCTTTGGTTTCATCTCTCTTTATCTTTCCCTATTCGTTGTCTATTCCTCATTTCAGTATCACTTTTCTACTGTTTCTTACCCGTTATCTTGGATGGATGACTGATGACTCACGACTGAAATGACTTTTTTTGATGACCAATGTCCATCAGTTTGATAAATGATGGACGACAGGTTGGGACACTATTTGACATCCGTTATCTTCCGTAGCGACAGACTGGTGACTGAACGGCGGGCTATCCGTCATACGTCATTAGTCATCCGTCATTCGTGACGAATGACGAAAAGGACGGACAAAACGTGGCGGATGACGGATGACTTTTTCTGATGACGATTTCTTGATGTATTAATTAGAAAACTTAAAATTTTGTGTAAATTTGTACCAGTTCAAATGTGCATTTAAATCCATAGTTGCTTTCATAATTTTATATCAGTATAATGTTTCAATTTGTTATGTTGATTGAGTAGGATTGTTGGAATAGTAATCGTGATATTTTCTTAATATTAAATGTTATAATAATCTTATTCTTACAGTTTATATACTTGGTAGACTATATTTTCTTAGTATAGTTTGAATAATTCCCAAAAGGGGACGAGTGATAAGTATTACACATCAACATTAAACTGAAAATACAATTTCTTTCATATTATATTATCCAGAAATCATTAAATAATTGATAAATTATTTGACACGCCAGATACATATGAGTTGACCACAATATTTAAATATATTCAGTCCAAAACTTTAACCAGCGGGACACATATTTTTTACTTTCATAGTTTTGTATTTGGCCAATTAACATCATCAAAGTTCACCTTTCTTCGCATAGAGGAATGACCTTCAGTTCCAGGATCGACGAGCTCAGCGCGAGATGGAAGATAGACGAGGTAGTCGAAATGAAGGAGGATCAATGACCGTAGTGACTGACCTTCAGTTTGGGCCAACTCATTACAAGACGGACGAGAGGCCCAAGAAGAGGAAGAGAGGCTCAGGCCCAGGAAGAGGAAAGGAGGCAAGAGACAGAGAGAGGGAGAGAGACGAGAGATGGAGAGAGAGCGAGAGAGAGACGGAGAGAGAGAAATAGAGAGAGAGAGGTGAGAGACGGAGAGAGAGAGTTGAGATACGGAGAGGGAAGAGAGGCGAGAGACGGAGAGAGACGAGAGATGGGGAGAGAGAGAGAGAGAGAGGGAGTCGAGATACGGAGAGGGAAGAGAGGCGAGAGACGGAGAGGGAAGAGAGGAGAGAGAGAGAGAGAGTCGAGTTACGGAGAGGGAAGAGAGGCAAGAGACGGAGAGAGAGAGAGTCGAGATACGGAGGGGCAAGAGAGGCGAGAGACGGAACGGGAAAAGGGTTGGAAGGGGGGGGGTCAAGGACGTCTGTTCCGCTGCCGAAACATCCGTTCCGTTCCATTTTTTTTTAATGGATGAGTGACGGAGCGGACGAATGATGAAAATGACGAAAAAATTTCACCACTCAGATTATGCAACTGAAGTCCATTCCATTCGTTTGAAAACGTCATCCGTTCTCGTCCAACATCTCTAACTATGGGTCCACAGACAACATTACTTTTTGAGACAGATGTATGTACTGTGATGAATTTCATGACATTATTTCTGTCATTGTCTGTCTGTCATTTTCCAGCCTTCGTCAGAAGATGACTGATGACTAATGATGGAAATGACTTTGCACGGTCATAGACCCATTAATACGGTGCGATGGATGACAGATTGGGATTTTATTTCCCTTATCTACAACCATCACCTTATTTCCCTTATCTACAACCATCACCTTAGACAGACAACTGATGACAGAAATGACTTTGTACAATCCCCTATCGTTGGACGAGTCTCATTCATACGAGTTGACTGTTCGCTAAAAACTAAAGAGCGTGCATTTTTTATTTTGGGAAATTTATTTCAATTACTTGAAATAAGTCAACTGTTAAAGTATAATTGCCCAAGCATATGGTAGAAAAAGAGAGAGAGAAAGCACAAAGAAGAAGAGAGATAAATTAGAAGATAAACTATTATATTAATGAGGAGAAACCAAATCTTGGAGTGAGAGACGAATGACAAGCACGTGAGACAAATGATTACATAAACGAGAAGGAACAAAATCTATAGGGAGAGAGAAGGATGAGAAGCACGTGACAAGGATGAATAGAGATAAACATAGTTACATTGACGAAAGAGTAAGATTGACGAAATAAATATGGTGGGCGTTGGAGAGAGTACAAACAATAAAGAGATAAATAAATGACCTAGTGATGAAATAAATACAAACAATAAAGAGATGAAATAGAGATCGGACGGCCAGGAACGCCCGTCGCGTGGAACAGTAACTGACGTGGACCCCCCCCCCCCAAATTCACAGTACCCAAGCTTCACTCGGTCACGAGGAACAAGATCCGAGATCCCCACCGTCCATTTCCGCAGCGCCAACTCAAGCACTCAATCCCGACCGTCCGTTTCCCTAAAAACAGATCGCCACTCTCTTCATCTTCTTCTTCCTCGGAATGTAGAAGCGGCGGCGATGGCGGCGGCGATGGCGGCGGCGATGGCGGCGGCGGTGCTGTGGTTGGTGGTGTGGGCGGGCGGCGCTGCGGCGGAGCCGGCGGCGGACAGGGCGGCGCTGGCGGCGTTCATGAGCAAGATGCCGCCATTGGCGAGGGTGCGGTGGAGCTCGTCGTCTTCTACCTGCGACTGGCGAGGCGTGACCTGCGACGCGAACCAGAGCTCCGTGGTCGCTCTCCGCCTCCCGGCGAAGGGATTGATGGGCAGAATCCCCCCCAATACGATCTCCAACATCTCCGGCTTGCGCGTCCTGTCGCTGCGAGGAAATCGCCTCTCCGGCCCCATCCCCGCCGATCTCGCCAACCTCGCCTTCCTCCGCGCGCTCTACCTCCAAGGGAACGCCTTCTCCGGCGGAGTTCCCCCTTCAATGTCGGCTCTCTCCCGCTTGATCCGCCTCGATCTCTCGAACAACAACCTCTCCGGCGAGATCCCCCCGGAGATCAACAAGCTCAATTCCCTCACGGGGCTGTTCCTCGAGAGGAACCGCCTCTCCGGCCGCCTCGCCGTCGACATCCCCGGCTTGACCGCGCTCAACGTGTCCTTCAACGAGCTCTCCGGCGCCGTCCCCGCCGCCCTGGCGCGGTTTCCGGCCTCCTCCTTCGCCGGGAACCGAGAATTATGCGGCGGGCCGCTCCCGCCGTGCGCGGCGGCGGGGAATTCTCCGAAGAGGAAGGGGATATCGAAGGCGGCGGTCGTCGCCATCGCCGCCGGGTGCGGCGGGGCGGCTCTGCTGCTGGTCCTGCTGCTGCTGGGGATGTGGGTGGGGCGGCAGCGGAGGCGGGGCGAGGCGGGGAAGGCCGGGGCGGCGGCGGCGGAGGCGGCGGCGGGGGGAATTGAGGCGGGCTCGTCGTCGAAGGCGGCGACGGGGGCGGCGGGGGAGCAGAGCAAGCTGGTGATGTTTGAGAATTGGAGCTGCGCGTTTGATCTGGAGGACTTGCTGAGGGCGTCGGCGGAGGTGCTGGGGAAGGGCGGGGCCGGGACGTCGTACAAGGCGGTGCTGGAGGACGGGACGACGGTGGTGGTGAAGAGATTGAGGGAGGTGGGCGTGGGGAAGAAGGAATTTGAAGCCCATGCGGCTGTTCTTGGCCAGGTGAAGCACCCCAACGTTGTCCCTCTTCGTGCGTTTTACTTCTCCAAGGATGAGAAGCTCCTCCTCTCCGACTATGTCCCTGCCGGCAGCCTCTCCGCCCTCCTCCACGGTACCCTCTCTCTACTCTCTTCATCTCTATCTATCTTTCTATCCTTCTCTCTCGATATCGCCCTATCTATTTATGTGTTTTTTCTCTCTCTATCTCTATCCCTCTATTTGTTTATGTATATCTATCTCTATGTCTTTCTATATATCATTATATCTCTCTCTATTTATCTTTGTTTATTTCTCTCCGTCTTTCTTTATATCTGTATGCCCTTCTCTTGTTTTTCTGTCTTTATATCTCTCGCTTATGTATCTCAATGCCTATCTCTATATCTCTCTTTATTTATTTGCCTATCTCTCCATGTATTATCATCTCTCTATGTAATATCGTCTCTCTATTTATGCGTCTATCTGTTTATGTATCACTCTGTCTATCTATATATCTATCTCTCCTATCTCCTGTCTCCCTCTCTATCTTTCTGTCTGTCTTGCTATATCTCTCTCTAAAGTCATGTATCTATCTCACCATGCATTATCCTCTATCTATCTTTATTTATGCGTCTATCTGTCTATGCATATATCTACCTATGCATCAAACGGGTTTCTTCCACCGATGTTTTAGTTATTATTATGGCAAGCAGTGCCTGATTCGCTATCACTCATGACTTGTATTGTAGTCTTTCGCTCCCACTCCTCGTGCCTTTCTTCGTTTGCTCCCACTCCTTTGCGCGTCGCGCCTAAGTTGATGATTAGCATCACGTTTCTTTACTTAACCTATTGCAATATATGACACTAATTTGACAAGTATCTTTCATCTCGAAGGAAAATTGTTAGATAGAAGAACCAGATTCATTGAACTTTTTGAGATTCCTCATAAGGACGTCTCCTGCTAATATAACAGAATTACTTCTTCCTCCTCCTGTAGGTAGCCGGGGGACGGCGACACTGGACTGGGATAATCGGCTGAGGATCGCCGTGGCAGCCGCGCAAGGCCTGTTGCACTTGCACAGCACCGCCAAGCTCGTCCATGGAAACATCAAGGCCTCCAACGTGCTCCTGCTCCCAGACCCACACGCAGCAGCCGTGTCAGACTTCGGCGTGGCGCCGCTGCTCGGACCATCCGCCGTCGCCGGCCGCGTCGTCGGCTACCGGTCGCCGGAGATGGTGGAGACGAGGAAGCCCAGCTTCAAGTCCGACGTCTACGGCTTCGGCGTGCTCCTGCTGGAGCTGCTCACAGGCAAGTCGCCGGCTGCAGAGGCGACGGACTTGCCACGGTGGGTGCAGTCGATGGTGCGGGAGGAGTGGACCGGCGAGGTGTTCGACGCAGACCTTGTCAAGTATGGGAACACAGAGGAGGAGATGGTGCAGGTGCTGCAGGTTGCACTTGCTTGTGTTTCCACTGTGCCAGATGCCAGGCCCCCCATGGAAGAGGTGGTGAGGATGCTCCAAGAGATCAGCGCCACCGCCAAAGGCAGCTCCGGCGGCCCGTCCCCGTCTGCCGCCGCCGTCACCCCGTGATGGCTGCTCGTCTTCCTCGGATATCCTGGTAAATTATTCTTCTCTTTTCAGTAGCATCCACTTGCTGTGAAAGTCTTCCATGTAGTTTTTTTTCCAATTAAGCAACATTATTTATGGTTTCTGAGATTTTTCCTTCTCAACATTGTCTATAGATGCACATCACTTGGATTGATGCATCTTAGAAGCCCACATCAATGTTGATATCATTATCATTAGTGTCTTAGTGGAACATGGAATGCAGATCTCCCCAACATGGTTTCAGAGTGCAGCACTTGATTTCATTAGCCTATATAGATCACATGGAGTGGTTTATGTTACTGGGCATATCATTGAACTGCACATTTGTATATCTCAGTCATTGAAATTTAAGATCCTGCAATCTTCTAGAAAAAGAAATTCTCATTGGGCCCATTTTTTAGAAAAATAATTTGATTTCGAAATTATCTAAAAAATGAAAATTTATAATTATAATTATGTCTAATCGTCATTATATGACACTCTAAATGATAGCTAATGATCGTTTATTGGCATGGTATCATAAACAATCTCAAATGCGGATAAGTTTTGGTTGAAGTTATTCATCGTATGACATGATTTATCATGTTATAAATGCATTGCATTATGTGAGATGGCAAAATTTTCTCTAAGCAATCGAGACTATAAATAAATGGGAGTGTGGCGACTTTTCTAATAACAGACTACAGACTTCATTATTAATTTATGGGTAAAACCAATGCTCATTTTACACAATTTTTTACCCTAATGTGGAAGCATTACCCAAACAATTCTAAATACACAATTTCAAGCCCATAGCGTAATCTAGTGTCTTGTCTTATGATGACCTTTCAATATCCTGATTATATTGTACTATTTGCTTCATCAATCATTAAATTCTAATTGTTCACTCGTGACTAGGTTTAATGATATATTGAATATACTGATAAAAATGTGAGAGGCCAGGTTTATATAAATTAGCTAGTTAATGCAGGCAAACATGAAGCTGGTAACCCCACTGAGTAATAATCAATATTTAAATATGAATAATGTGTCATTAAAGAGACTATTCAACTCAAGCTTCAATACCTAATGCATGATTATGTTATGATCAACATGCTGAGTTCTGTAACACACTTAAGGTACTGCATATGAATATGTAGAATGTCACATGCTGGTCATTGCTGAAAATCTGTTGGTCATTCTGTATTTCGTAAATCACCATGTATATTGATCCCATATCGAGGAACTAAACTTAATGGAATGATTTTAACTTAGAAAGTATGATAATGAGGCACACCATAAAATTCATTCTTCTACGTGTTCATGCATAGAACTTAAAAATAATAATTCCATATGGAAGTATTTTAGTTCCTGGAAAATTATAAAACGATGGTACTGAATATTTCTATGAAACAACTACGTAGGTGATGTGCGATAAACTCAATTTTAGTGTTTTGACTCATCGTGGTATTTTTGAGTTATAAACAAAAATAAACCTGTACTCACTTAAGTAATTTACATAGTGATCAACACGAATTGTACCCACAAGGGATGGTAATTGAGAATTTAATACTCTTTAAATTCCGATTCATGAGATATGATGAGATGCATATAAAATATGGGGTCGAGGGATGAGAAAAAAATATAAGGTGAGAGGGTGACAAAATTTATAAAATTAAGATGATTATCATTGATAGTCGATAGTGATAACGAGAATATTCAAAGAATGATTGAGATCAATAAGGGAGTGATGATAACAAGATAGAAAACTAGATAGACAGGAGTGAGAACAGTTCAAATAAATGTTTGATCAGATCCGACCAAACAAATTGAATCAATAAAAAAATTGAGACCAAGCTCGACCAAAAATCTTGTTTGATCAAAATGTTTGATGTTTTTTTTAAAGAATTGCTTTCAAATCTCTCAAAACATTCAATCTTTGATTCGATACAAACCCAGATCCCTTGTGATCATGATAGGCAACCTGGCCTATAATCATCAGTGACCTAACCTTCTATTAAATCCAGGAGACTCAACTAGGGTTGAATTAACATGATCTATACATTTGGCCCAGCTTATCAGCTGATTTGTGCATCTCTCAAGCCTGCTTTCCTCTTGTGCTTACAGCCCAATGACTGAGTTCATTTGACCCTCATTGAGTAGCCTGCTTCAAATATCATATATGGATCTGATGATCCCAATACTCCTGAAATAAATAAAGATAAAATTTCAAAATAAACTATGACTTAAATAAAACATTAATTTGTAAAGTAAATCCCAAAATTCAAGAAACCCCCCCTAAATCTAGAAGAATTAATAGGCAAGGGAATTTCAAGAACAGTCTTGAGCGTCATTTTCTTAAACAATATTTTCATTCAATTATCTTCAAGAGATATAATAAAATAATTAATATGTTTATGCATGGATAACTGGAGTAAGTATAAATGATGTAACACGACGGTCGTAATAGACGCTTCATGTTACATCGAGAGGGTAATCACTAAATGCGATGTCAATGTCAAGGGATAATGCAAATGATTTTTCTAAAGAAAATATTAGCGAGAAGAACGTCAGTTGACGGATGACAGGAGTAGCAGCCGAGTTGATCGGCACGTGGCGGGTTTTTGAGACGACCAAGCTCCCACTATTCCTGGTGTTCAGCTCAAGGCCGACGAGGTAGGGAACGTCACAGTCTGTGAATGTCCACATCGTCGACGAGAATGAACTGATCAAGTACCGTCAAAGGGAATTAACCAACACAATAACCGGTGGCTAACCTAAATTCACAATCCAACTCTCTCTAGGCAGCGGAACATTTGAAATCAATACTGGAAGAAATAATCAGCACTGCAAATAAAAGGGATAAGGGAAAATGCATAACCTGTAGCTGGTTCACAAGAATCTCTTTGGTGAACTCAGAAGGAGTCGTCCACAGAGGGTGTTCACTTGTCAATTTTCATTGGGCTGTTGACGTCTCAACAGTGATCGTGCAGGTTGACGAACGTAATAGAGATTGATTCAGCACAATGGGCGAGAACTGACCGAGGGGGTCTTAGCTGATCAGCGTCGATTCTCAGCCAGAATTGGATGTTGCAGTAAGAGTGAGATGGGAAAACGGTGGTCGAAAGATCCAGTGGGGTCTTCCTGATCGTCGCCTAGAACGATGGCCGCGACATTCTGAATTGAGCAAACAAGTCATCGCACAACAACGATGGAAGCCGAATACCAAATCGACCATTCAAGGGTATGGAAAAAAGATTTTCCAAGCAAGGTGATTGTCGTGATTTGGATGCACGACGATCAAGTCAAGATCCGTTCATGCTTCAATGCACACCCTATTCACAAATTTTGCATTGATAAGCTTCAGGCTTCTATGAAGGTATTGGATTCATCAGGCGTGGCCGTCGTCGGTACAACCCCTTCGACAATCTTATCAGAAAAGGGAACATTCACATTGCTAAGCAACAAATGGAGATCAATTTCTGGTGTCGTTGCAAGGTTATCCCCAGTTTTCACGATGGAGAAAATTTTGGGTTCTAGAGGCCTTGACATGGATGAAACGATTCGCAGCGGAAGACTTGAACGAATCGAACGACATCAACAAAAACATTGAAACAACGTACCTTTGCACGGATCGTATCCGTGATTTCTTGGATCCAAGAGTGAGACAAGTCGAGCTGCTCAAGTGCGCAGCCTCTAGACGTATCCACACAATCCTCGGCATGTCGAGTCTCCTCCTTCACGTTGACGAGCCCCATTCAATCTCGGTCGTCGTCATTACGTCGTCCCGATCGCATCGGGGATGGAGAAGGGGTGTGGGGAGAGTGGAGAAGAAGGGGAAAGGGCCCTCAACAATTCTGGCCTTGGTGAATTTCGTTCAGGGCCTTCCCCTATTTATATTAGGTGGGTATTTTTCATAAAAAACTCCCAAAACATTAGTATATCTTCCGAAGTCCAAAAGACCATTTGCGTTTGACCCTCTAGGCCCATGTATCAGTCTAGTTAACGACTCCAGTGGCCCAATAACCTTTATTGGCCTTCCAAATTAATTAACTATATCAACGTATAAATTAAATAATGTCGGATGGATTTAACCCAATCTATAGGTCGAGTCTCCAACATGTGGGGTGCCAAGCTACACCTCGTGTTCTAGAAGATACAAAGGAGTGTATATTAACTCACACACGGAACCTGTTCGTCATCAGTTACCATATAAGTATAATGCCTCATCCACTTGACGCTCCTTGGATGACTTAGGGTATGGTCAACTGTCAAACCCTAATCGATCATCCGAGGTAGTCTAGATGCATTTGAAAATCATCTGAGAACTCTTCTCTGATATTTCACTGCCTTGGCCAAGGGCTTCATCGCATCATCTTCCTTGAGCTGTCACCTCTTATACCGAGGGTGGACGATCCCATCTTGACCACTCAATCATCTTCGTGAACTTCTTGATGTACCCGAACTAAGACAGTTTAGAATCCCATGATTAGAGACTCGTTGGCCATAGCCAAAGTATAACTGTCCGTCCACAAGACGTCTTTGGTGTCTCAGGTCTAAGGACCACTTACACAAGCGTGACGTGAATCAACCTGATTGACAGTTGGTATAATACCATTCTGGGATTCGTATGGATCAATTCAGTGAACTCTTTCCACTAAAGAGCACCCATTATCTATCCTTAGTGTCTCCACACTAATGGCTACGGGAATGGCCATACTCATTATATGAGTGAGGGTAGATAGTGCTATTCTATCCGGATACTTCAATGTCCTTCTCGCGCATCCTTTTAATAGGAATGTTTAGAACAATGCTTAAAGACTAACGATCTCCGTATTAGGATCTCATCATAATTCACTAAGTCCGATCATGATCTCATGGACTTCATTATAAGTATCACCCATGCACTATAATGAATATGTTCTATTAATGAACATAGAACAAGATGTGGAATGTGTGATTGGCTTGCCGGCCACATATATTTCCATCAGAAAATCCATGCCAATTGCTCCAAGAGGAAGGTCGACAGAAGTTCAGAAGGCAACCCCACAATAATGCCGAGCATAATATTACTCCTCAACAAACAACAAGCTTCCTTTGATCAACAACAATACCTTTTGATTTACCGTGATAATCTTCTTCCTCTTCTACTTCGTTGATTCTTCTTTCTTCAGAAAAAAACAAGCACAACAAAAAAATAACTGCTACTAGGAATAGAAGTGGGTCTTCACAATTGTTCAAGCCTTAAGCCTCCCACGTCCACCCTTCCTCCTTATAGAGAGGAAGTGGCAGTTGTGGGAGGCCCAATTGGGCACCCTTTTAAGGGGAGGCCCAATAGGTTTGCCCCTTAAAAGGGATCTTTAGGGGGAGAAGTAGCCCCATATGGATTTCCTCCCCCCCCAAAGATGATATCTAAATCACAATTAAAAAATGAAAACACACGCAGGAGGCCGGTACTCACGCAAGAGGGGCCTCCAACAATCCAACGACAACGAAAAGAAATGAACACAAAGACGGGTCGGCACGCTCCAAGACCACGCAAATGTCGCTTCAAGCCTGATATTGGGAGTGTTGGTTCTTCACGTCAGCTCGGCTCCACGTAGGGGCTGACGACGAGTCTGGATGCGATCAGCTGGATGTTCCTCCATCAATAAATAATGATAAATTAAATATCTTGAATATATAAGCATATAAATGATGATAATGATTCATAAAAGCATGATATTTAAATGTCTGTTATCACTCCTGAAAGTCTCACAAAATGAATATTTGTTATATGAGAGGTTAATTTTTATATTAAAGTGACTTCATCATGTCATTCAAATGACATAGCCAGTCTTACACATATGATTTAGTCATTATTCTCCTTAATAATTTTTTTTTAGAGATAAAAATATGAGAAATAAAATAAAAATTAGTTAGATAATTAATATCACAATTACTGGTTTGTGCTCAAATCTGTGGTACTTTTTGGGGTTACCTTCAAGATAAATTGATTTTGAAAAAATTTAAATAGGAAAAAAACATGGACATATGTTCTTGCAGATTTTTTGGAGTGTAATATTGAGTAAATACATTTGATGGTTTGATAAAGAATCATATCTCAAGTTAATATGCTTAATAAGGAGATTCTTTTTATCTTTTGGTGAACCAAAGTATGCTAATGGAACTTCATGTTAGACACTGTAATTGGAGATATTTGAGTTACTTATGAAAAAAAGCTTGACTCTCTTATTGACTCTGAAATGAAATCTCTGAGCTATTATTTTTTTCAATCAATAACTGTAATTTCAAAGCTTTCTGCATCAAATACAGGATTCATCGACATTATTAAAAATATGTAGAATTCTCATATTTTTACTCATTTTTTATTTCATTTACTTAATATCATCATTGAGTATACATCTATTTAAAATGTTTTCAATACAGAATGAAACTTCTAAGGCCTCTACACTGAAGGCCAAGTATATCATTAAAAATATGAAATAGTTCGTTTTTCTCATCTAAAACTACTTCTCCAATTGGTCATCATTATCTACTCTTTCTTCATGTCTGTGTTCTTTGAAAATATATGAGTTGCTGTAAATCATCTTAAAAATTATAGTTTAATAAATACTAAAATTACTTTTGATATCAAACTCTTGTATATGTAGAGATCAATCTCGATATCATGCATATATTTATTTAAGCTCATACTAATGAATCCCCTAAATCTCCAATAGTGATTTATAGTACTTATCGTGGCGATTTCTTTTTCTTTCCACACTCCTATTAAAAATAAAATTTAAAGGCCTAAAAAATAAGCTTTGCGTGCAGCCATCCATCACGTAAAATATAAACTCAATAATTTTTATATACTGTAAAATATGAAAATTTGAAAGTACTTATGTTCAATGGCAAGACAATTTTCCGCAGGCTTGGGATTACCAGTTCTCCGGGTTGAATGGAAATAACTTTTGGCAATAGTTAAATTACGGTGGGCGGACATGATTATATCAATTGAACATATCATTCCTTAAAATTCTTTGTAATCAAGTTACCCAAATGCTAGCTTTTACTTTATAGAAATAAAATCCGAATGAAATAAGCAGGTAGTTGTAACACGTTGGACAGGATCTAATGGAATAGTCAACCTTCATCAATGGCCATTACTCGTCGATGGCATTTTTGTTACATTTCTCACCACCAGAATTAATTCACAGCGACTCTCAAAAAACAAGAAATGGGTTTTGGCATTGGAGCTAACACATCTTTAGTAAATTTTTGACGTAGCATCATAAAAGGGGTTATCGTTATTACAATTAAAAAATGAAGGTTAAACCGCTGACTGACCCTTTCGTCGACCAACTGAATGATTACAGAGTAAGAATTTTTCATTTTGGCTAGAGCGGTGTACCTGAAAATTTGCTTATGGAGAGGTTGTTTAGGCAGGTTCTGTCCTCCCACTACCTCTTCTGGAAGTTAAACATTTTAATGCCGAATGCAAAGACAAATGTGAAAAGAATGCAGAAGCCAACAGATACGGCAGCGGCAGTACCCACAAAGTCTTCTTGGTATCCAAAATACCTCCTTAAAAACTCCTTCACGGTCTCCCCAGTGTCCTCCATGACGTCTTCATATCTGCCAAACTGAGAGGCAATCAACCCGTACAGAGTCCAGGATACTGGACATGCCCAGAAGTACCATCTCCACCACACTGGCATTCGCTGCAACATCAGCAATCAAACTGAGTACATCGATAGAGCCAAGCACTTGTGAAGGTTTAGAAGACTCAGAGAACCTACCGACAAACTTAACTGATGAACCTCTGACTGTTGCAGGTGGATCTGTTTAGACTTTTAATTTCAATAGTGGACAATAATATGTATTCTTATAGATTATAAGCTCTCATACAAATACCCAAAATTGATTCAGTTAAGTTGAATTAGATCTACAAATTTCAATTATGAGTAGAAGCTAAATCTCTTATAATTAAAACGATGGGATGACTTAGGAAAGGTGAGAACCCCCGTTACTCATAAGAGTTTAAACATGTTCCAACCTGTTGACTCAAAAGACTACCCATCAAGATCTATCCACTCCTATGGACTCGGGTATGTTCTCTATATCCCCTGACTTAACTGATTCATCCTAATCAATTCAATACTAGATGATAGTTAAGTTTACTTCGTGACCAAGTTTAAAGCACTCACATTTCTTGGAATGACAAAACCGCTGAAAGAGTTCCAAAGGTTGTAGAAAGCGGCGGCGACGATGGTTGAGATGTGGCTGTTGGGAGTTAAGGCCACTGCCATCATTCCATATAACGTGAAGTACAGGTTGGAGGTGAAAAAGAAGAAGATGAACCAGAAGAACTTGGTCACAGTCCAATGGAAATTGATCATGGCGTAGACAACAACCCCACACAAGAGGGTTTGGAACATGACGTAAGGTATCTCGATGCCTACCTGGAGATGGTGAATGAATGGTTAACTTAAAAGAAGGAAGAATGAAGGTCTTAGCAAAGGATGAGCTCACCAAGCGAAGGTTTGATTAAGTTACCTGTCCAAAGGCGTAAGGCATCGCAGAGTACAACCCGGCGGCTTTCTCTCTGTAAAACACTGTTCGTTCTATGTCGACCACCGGCTGAACCATCAAAGAATTCTGTATTCCAATGAACAACACAGAAGCATAGAGAGCACCCAAAGCATTGAAAAGGTCTTGGCTTGTAGATCTACCATAAGGAAACATCAGTATGTGAAATGGTGTCAATCGTAAAACCAGTTCAATCGTCAAAAAATTATATCGACAAAAAAATCATTCAGCGCTTCCATTTGACCCTTTTCTTGTTTTTGATAGATTGGATGCTAAAATCATTAATGGATGGATGGATGTATATATCTGTCAGTTGAAGCCGTCTCATTACGTTTGAAGTATCAGTGCATCTTTAGAAAAACGTGTATGCATGTATATATGTATGATTTATAAATATATACAAAGACGCGTGCAAAAGTAACGATCAATGCAAAATCCTACGTAGACTTTGTTCCCTTCCTGCTTGACCTTGGCTAAGATATATCTAACGACAGAGTTTTGGGAACTGTGGATACCTTCTTTGACCAAGATCCCAGAATATTGTCCCAAACAGCAAAGCAGAGATCAAGGTGAATAAAATCCTTATGGCGGAGTAATGTGTGTTCCTCCAATACGATTTATTTTGCTTCCAGAAGCAAGCAATGCATTGGGTAAAGAAAGGCTGAGAGTGCTGCGTGTGAAAGTAGATATCTTTAGCCCCCGGGGCCGGTTGACTCAGATTTCTTACCAAGCCTAAGTTCGTCCTGCGAAGATCATGAACGTATAAATGCAGAATTTATGAATGATCATTAAGGATCATTAATGTTACCCATGTTCAGAATTTAACGAACAGTTTTACCTGAATAACTCCGAATTCTTGTAGATCTCGGTGAAGTTAATTCCAAGAGACTCCTCCTGCTCGCTGGCGCTGATCTCCAGCATCCATGTAGCAGGATTATATCCTTTTGGTATCTTCTTGATCCCGTTGATCCCCTAAGTTTACACTTGACTCTGTGAGTTGGCATTCAAATGACAATGAAGCATTAGGTTTAAATACAGACCTCGAAGTAGCGGATGAGCTGGCTGGACTGGTGTCCCACTGGACCCACGTATATCTCCTCTCCCCCTCTCTTCATGAGGAATAGCTGCAGCCCAAAATTAAGCAAGGTCAGACAGTAAGTAAAAGACAATGTTATTGGGCGACAATAAAAAATATTCAGTAGATCGTTGACAAAAACAGGAAAAGAGGAAAAAAGAAAAAAAAAGAAAAAAGGAAACGAATAAATATATTAAAAGGATAAATAAAAACAAATAAAGATAAAAAAAATAAATAGAAAACAATAGAAAAAAAAAAACTAGAAAAAGAAAAAATGGATGTTGTAACCTCGTCAAAGGCCTCAAAAATGTCAATTCCAGGCTGATGGATGGTGCAAACGACAGTCCTGCCGGTGTCCACAGTATTCCTGACTGTTCGCATAACTATAGCTGCGGCCCTCGCGTCGAGCCCAGAAGTGGGTTCGTCCATGAAGATAATAGAAGGGTTGGCCACAAGCTCAACAGCAATGGTCAGCCTCTTCCTCTGCTCCGTGGACAGCCCATTCACCGCTGGCAGCCCCACTATGGCCCCTCTTAGGAAGGTCAACTCCACCAGCTCCATCACCTCCTCTATAAACATCTGCCAGTAAGAAAGTTAAAAAAAACGATAACAATTCTTAGACTGAGACATTAGTTTGGGAAATTTTCATATCATAAAAGTACTCAGTCGGCTAACCTTTCTAGTTTCTGCGTTAACGTCAGATGGGAGCCTAAGCCACGCAGAAAAGAGGAGAGACTCGTAGACCGTGACATGAGGCGAGTGTATATCGTTCTGCTCGCAGTAGCCAGAAATTCTGGCAAAAGTCTCCTGTTTTTTAGGATAACCGGAGATTTTGATGTTTCCTTCGATGTATCCCCCCGTCTTTCTCCCAGCAAGGACGTCCAACAGCGTCGTCTTCCCCGCTCCGCTAACGCCCATCAGCGCCGTGAGAACGCCCGGCCTGAACGTGCCATTCAGATCGTTGAGCAAGAGAAGCCTGCCTTCTATCACCCCCTCGGCCTTCATTTCCTACAAAAGCGAAGCTTCATCTGATATATTCGGACCTTGGAAATATCTTGGGCAAGTGTTTAAACTCACTGGCGGCATGTCCACGGAGTACTTGATACTTTCAAAGACGATGGAATAGGGAGTGAAAGGTAGAACCATCCCTCTCCTGGATTTGGATTCATCTCGTTTTCCTGATTCTGCTGTTCATCAATTTAAGACAAGGATTATCATTATAGAGTTCAAGAGCTGCTTTTATGACTTATAAAGAGTTCATACGCTGCAGACCGTTGGAAATGGATGACAGCTCTTGATGAGCTCCGGTCCTGTTGAACTCTTTCTCTCTTAACGTCTCCTCAGAGAGTATCTGACTCTCCTGGAAAGCTGCAACAAATATAAGCCGGAAAAAAAATGAGTTAACCCTCCGGCTAGAAATAAAAGGAAAATGAAGAATTGAGGAGCTTGTCCTTACGATCAAGATAATCCAGGGCCAGCATAAACAAAATATTAAAGAGGCAAATGTAGCCGATCATAGCACCCACGCCAATCCAATACCAGGATGCATGGTAGAAGAAACCTCTCGTTTTCAGCACCAGAACACCTAGAGTCTCCTTCGTCACTAGGAGGTCGACAACCTGAAAATAAAGAGCAAAGTATGATTCGACATTGTCGTGAAGTTTATAGCAGAACCATAAGATATTCTTTAATGATTATCTTCTTTCTTTTGCCAGATTAGAACATTTTTAGGCAAATAAGCGAACCATGCAAATCTACACCTAAATCATACTCTTCTGTTCAGACAAGATTACACAAATTTTCTTTCTGATGTTCAAAAGTATATTTTGAAGATAACGGTTGGATTAAGGCCAGCTATGACTCACTTGACTCCAGCTGTGTCCTAAGAACTCGTTTACAACGATGGCGTTCTGTGCGTACATCATAGGTGACGCCCAGTATACCCAAATCCACCAGCTTTTTATATCCTCTGCGCAAAAAGAGAGTAAATAAATGCGAAACCAGGTTATTTTTTTACCGAGGTTTATCACTCTTTTATGAGAGGGGGAGTCACCTCTGGAGATGATGAAACCCCCGAGAACTACGAGCACGAGCTGAGCCATGTTTCCAAACGTGCTGGCGATCACCATGTTTCTTCCCAAAGCGGCAATCAGCCGGAAGAGTGCAAACGCCATCTGACTAAGCAATACCAGCAGCACATAGTGTCTAAACATCCTGCATGAAGGAAGGTATTCTGGATCATGTTTATAATGCTTTCTATATTGACAAAGAAATAGAGTATAAAGCAGTGCGGAAGATTCTAGTAGAGTCTAGAAGACTCTAAAAAGAGTGAAGAAAAATGTAGAGCATTTCTAACATACCCTAGAAGAAAGTTGACCAAGACAGCACCCACTTATATTTACAGAGAAATAAATAGCTGTTAAGGATTTTGACTTGGAGTCCAAAACATGCATCTGACGAAGATTCTAAAAAATTATAAAAGTCGAAGAATTTAGAAGAGTCCAGAAGAATCCTAAAATTTCTGGAAGACTCAAGAAGAAATTTGAGAAGTCAACACTCACAATAACCTATTACCATAGAGATAGAGACAGAGAAGGAGATAACCGTATAGCTTGAAGGAGTCCAAAGTATGTATTCGACAAAGAGTTTAAGTGAGTAGATGTATTTAAACGAGTCAACTCGAATCCATAATAAAACTAGGAGACTCCGGAAGAATTTTGATGTACCCAATGCTCACTAGAACCTCTTACCACAACGAAATAGATATAGAGACAGATATATGGATAGAGACAGAGATAGAGATGGAGATAGAGACAGAGATAGAGATAGAGACAGAGATAGAGACAGAGATAGAGACAGAGATAGAGACTGAGATAGAGACAGAGATAGAGATGGAGATAGAGACAGAGATAGAGACGGAGATAGAGACTGAGATAGAGACAGAGACAGAGATAGAGATAGAGATAGAGATAGAGACAGAGATAGAAATGGATATACACTTACAGAAGATCACCGTTAGGGATCTTGCCTGAAGGAGTCCAAAATACGTATCCGACAGAGATTGTAAAGCGGAATAATCTAGAAGACTCTAGAAGAAAGCTGACCAAATCAACAATCACAGTAACGTACTACGATAGAAATATAGGAGATATAGATGCACGTCTATGTTCACATATCCGACCTTTGTATGTTTGGGTCGAGGCCGATGACGTAGTAAGTGAGACCTGTCCAAAGAGCGCATTCAACGAGTGAGACGGGGATGCGAAGAATCCATGCAGGCAACGCGTATGCCCACGCTGGATAGAAGCGAAAGTCCCTCTGTTTATAGAAGACGGGCAGCCTCATGAGGCTCATTGCAAGCTCCGCATAGCCATTGTACATGTGGGTCATGAGTGCAATGTAGAGCACTCCCAGAAAAATACCCCCGTCTTCTATGTTTCTCCTCGGCATATTCGTCCGAAGAAACAGAGTCATTATCACCAACGCAACGAACATAAGCTGCGGGTTTTAACCAACAAGTCAAACATCTCATCGCAAAACCTTGGAACATCTATTTCTCTTTATTTCTTGAATCTGTTTAAAATAATAATAATGTCTGTTAAAGAAATCCGTGACAAAGAGCATAGTTATTTTCTAATACTCGCCCTTTTTGCGAGTGTTGATTTTTTTTGTTAATTTAATCCGGTTAAACTAAAATTCCCACATAAAAAATCCCTATTCCCTACTAAAGAAGTGAGTTCCCTCATGACTCCTCGGTTTGTTGTGGTTAAACTTTGATCTTTCAAAAATAAAAAACCCATAAAAAGAAATCTCTAACAATGAAAATAGTTCTTTGTTAATTCTCTTGCATTACGTTGGTTGAACCTAATCTACTAACAATGCAACCCATAAAAAAAACATCCCTGACAAAGAACAGTTTTAAAAAAAATAGTTTAATCTAATTTAAAAAACAAAACACCATAAAAAAGAAATCAACAAATGGGGTGCGATATCTTATCAGTATTCACAGAACTATCAAATATTGGGACACAAAAATTAGATAACAATTTATCTAAGAAAGATATTTACATAAACAACCGCAAAGTCATGGCCTCACCTGCAACAGTTTGAAGACGTAGACGAACCAATTTCGTCGCATTAAAAGTAATTCCGCAGAAGCGCACGCTTTAAGGAGTTCGATCTTCGATACACCGTACGTGGAGGTTGAGAGCGCGGAAGGGTGACTTCTTTCTCGATCGAACGGCGTCCGCAGCTCCTCCTTCAGTTGGCGGCCTACGTGGAAGCTATCGAAGCCCTCCGCGAATTCCTTGATTGATACGAAGCGGTACGCCTCGTCTTGCCTCGCCCAGTACTGTTCTTGATCTTTCCTTGACGTCACCTGCTCAAGATCGTCCCAGTCATTCGTCTTAGGCAGTACTATGCTTGACAATGACGAGATTTCCATCATTATAAAAAGCAGAGGATGACGATAAGAAGACCCAATCAGGACCGTTTCTCGTCGTCATCCCTTTGATTTGACTTTAAGATTAGCTAGTAAGAATTGAACATTATAAGATTACACATTGATAAGATTAAAGATAGACGGTCAGGATTAGACCGAGATAAGAGATAATCTAACAGTAAGACTTGTTTTTATATTACCATAAAGTAGTAATGTGGTTGTGTCTTAATCCAAGCCGTTATAACATACTACAATGTCTATAATTGAACAAACACCCCTTGTACTCCGCATATGATTCTCGGCTAAGATTCAATATAAGGTTACATTACACATAGATAAGATTAAAGATAGACGGTCGGGGTTAAACCTAAATAGGAGATAATCTACCATTAAGAGTTGCATGTATATAACTCTATCGTATAATGCAGTAAACCTTAATCCTAGCTTTTGTAACAAACTAAGATGGCTACAGCTCGACGAAATCCTACCTATTTGTGACATTATATTGAATCCTAATCGCATAAATAGTATAAGGGGTGCGTTCAATTTTTCGTAGATAATCTTAAAATTGAATCCTATTGGTCCAAGTTGTGCTTCTTATCGCTGACTTGGCTGCAGACAAAGCTCCGAGTTGCAGACTCATTTACACCATGACTAGCATCACACGTGGTAGACAAAAAAGGATGACGCTGATGCAGTTTCAAGTTTTCATCCAAATTCAACATGGGTTTCGGTGCAAATAGATGTTGACAAGACAGCTAACGTGGAGAGAAATCTGCATGGTTAACATCTACAAAGATAACGATGAATGACGAAGAAATATTCATCGTCATTCAAGAAAAGAAAGGGTGGATGGCGGTGTGGAAGGTTACCTCTTGGAGGAAGTCGGCGACGCCTTTTCGGTCAGGGCATTTGAAGCCCTTGGAGGCGAAGAAGTCGACGACGGCTTCGCGAGGGCCCTGGTAAACGATTTGGCCTTCTGAGATGAGAATTATGTCGTCGAAGAGGGCGTACGTCTCCGGCGCAGGCTGGAGGAGAGCGATGACCGCCGTGCTGTTGAGAATGTGCACCGACTGTCGAAGAGCGTTCACTATCTGGAACGTCGTCGAGCTGTCCAGCCCCGTTGAGATCTCGTCCATGAACAGCGCCCTGGCCGGCCCCACGATCATCTCCCCTGGTAATTAAAACTAGTCAATCGGATATGTAGAGAGAGAAACTGTGTTTGTGGACGGACGACGGCCCATCCGGACCTCTGAACGGCAAGGGAACCAACGCCATTGTGTTTGTGTTTGTGCTGGGAACTAAAGTCTAGAGGATGGATGACGGTCATCAGTCATCCGTCCTGACCTCTGAACAGGAGGGGAAGCAACGGCTTTGCGCCTTCTCTTCCCTTTTGTCATGAGGTGAGAGTCAATTGGAGAGGTGGAGAGAGAACTTGTGTTTGTGTTAGAAACTAAAGTCTAGAGAATGGATGACGGACGGCCCGTTACCCGTCATCAGTCATCAGTCATTTGTTTGTGTTACCCGTCATCAGTCATTTGTCCTGACCTCTGAAGGGGAATTCGGGCCTTCCGTTCCGTTTTGTCATGGAGTGAGAGTCAATTGGAGAGGTAGAGAGAGAAAGTGTGTGTGTGTGATAGGAACTAAAGTCTCAATGATGGTCCCCCTTACCCGTCATCAGTCATCCGTCCTGACCTCTAAATGGGGAACAGAACCTATGCCTTCATGCCTTCCATTCTGTGCTGTCATGGTTGAGACTCTTTTGGTCGGACAGATGGATAGAGAAAGAGGGTGTTTGTGGCAGGAACTTCAGTCTTGAGGATGGAAGACGGTACACCCGTTACTGCCATCAGTCATCCGTCCTGACCTCAACTGGAAAGGAACCAATGACTTTGCACCTTCTGTTCCGTTCTGTCATGGGGTGAGAGTGAATTGGATGGGTAGAGAGAGAAAGTGTTTGTTTGTGCTAGGAACTAAAGTCTCGAGGACAGATGACGGCCTGTCCATTACCCATAGACATGGTTTTTATGTTCTGTTCGTTTTAAACTCACAAAAGAACTGCACAGGGCCTTGTTCTTTGTTCTATTCTTTTTTTTCCAAAAATGAACAAAATTCACACATTCACACAAATTCGCACATTGGCACAAAACTAAAACAAAATTTGCACAAAGCGAACAAAAGAACCGCACACAGGTCTGTGTGATGTTCTGTTGGAATTTGTTTTTGTTCTGTTCAGAAAACCGAACAGAACGAACAATTCCCACAAATTTGCACAAAAAGAACAGAACGACCATGTCTAATTACCCATCATCATTCATCTGTCCTGACATCAACAGAAAGGGAACCAATCACTTTGCACCTTCGGCTCCGTTGTGTCATGGGGTGAGAGTCAATTGGACGGGTAGGGAGAGAAAGTAGGTGTTTGTGCTAGAAACTAAAGTCTCAAGGATAAATGACAGCCTGTCCATTATCCGTCATCAGTCATCGGTGTTGACCTCTCAACGGGAATAGAACCAATGTATTTGCACCTTCCGTCCCGTCATGTGGTGGGGTGAGTGTAGTTCACACAAAGTTTTACTGTGGAATTTCTGACTTTCCCAAACCCCTTGTGGGTACCTCTCAAAAAGATAGATAATTGAGAGAGATGAGATGACTGCTGCATGATCTGGCCGTCCCCAACGTTTTTACAACCGTCCCTGGTCCATTCCGTCATCTGTTCCATCCAGTCTTTTGGATAGAATCCAAGCATGGGGACGAGACATAATCCAATCCGTCATCAATCATCCGGGGGCAACGGAACGGAAAAAACCAAAATCCACACAGGCTCCTGTTCTTTCCTACTTGGCTCTGTTCGTCATCCGTCCGTCCTGTCATCGCTTCAGTTCAACTCCTTGGACAAGCCCTCTGACGGAAGAGTGGACGGATGGTCCATTCACCCCCGTTCCGTTTGTCCCTAACCGTCATCCGTCCGGTATCTATATACTATATAGGAAGAACTGTCAACCTGTGGTGACGCGCTTTCTCTCTCCTCCGGAAATGCCCCTCACCATCTGATCTCCAATCAATGCGTCTGCGCACATCTCCAGGCCCAGAAGCTGCCAACGACAAGGATTATTATTTAGGATTATTACTTTGGTTTTTTGGGAAATAATATCCGTGTCTTATCGAACTTTTGTGGTAAGATCTGAGATAAATCATGTTAAGTTTCAAGGGAAGATGTTCACCTTAATGATGTAGTCGGTGATCACTTCCTCTTGTCCCTTTAGCGCCGACGCCTGACAAAGACAGGGTTCAGGTCCCCCACTTCGGCAGAGTATATTGAAAAACCACTATGGTTAAAAAATCTATTGAAATGTTGACCTTCATGTATAGGTCAATATCAGGGTCTGGCTTGACGTTCTGCTCTCTCTCCCTCCGCGACAGCTCCATGAGCATCTCTGCAGTTGCCCAAAGTCAAGGCCCAGATAGATAGAGAGATAGAGGGAGAGACAAATAGATAGATTGATAGATAGATAGATCGAGAGATAGAGAGATAGATAGATAGATAGATAGATAGATAGATAGAGGGACACATAGATAGACAGAAAGAGAGACAAATAGATAGATAGAAAGAGATAGATATTTAGATAGAGAGAGAGGGAGAGAGAGATAGACAGAGAGAGAGGGAGAGAGAGAGATAGACAGAGAGAGAGGGAGAGAGAGAGATAAACAGAGGGTGAGAGGGAGAGTGAGAGATAGACAGAGGGTGAGAATAGACAGAGAGAGAGGGAGAGAGGGAGAGAGGAAGAGAGGGAGAGAGAGAGGGAGGGAGAGAGGGAGAGAGAGATAGACAGAGAGAGAGGGAGAGAGAGATAGAGAGAGAGAGAGGGAGAGAGAGGGAGAGGGAGAGAGAGGGAGAGGGAGAGAGAGATAGACAGAGAGAGAGATAGACAAAAAGAGAGAGACAGAGAGAGAAGGAGATAGACAGAAAGAGAGAGAGAACAGACAGAAAGAGAGAGCGGGGGGAGACAGAGAGGTAGAGACCAAGATAGAGACAAAAAGAGGGGGGAGAGACACAGAGAGAGAAAGAGGAGGAGAGAGACAGAGAAAGAAAGAGGGGGGTGGAGAGACAGAGAAGAAAGAGACAGAAGGAAAGAGGGAGGGGGAGACAGAGAGAGAACGAGTGAGAGAGACAGAAATAAAGAGGGGGGGAGAGAGGGAGAGGGAGAGAGAGAGAGGGAGAGAGAGAGAGAGAGAGAGAGAGAGAGGGAGAGAGAGAGAGAGAGAGAGAGAGAGAGAGAGAGAGAGAGAGAGAGAGAGAGAGAGAGAGAGAGAGAGAGAGAGGGAGAGAGGGAGAGGGAGAGAGAGAGAGAGAGAGAGAGAGAGAGAGAGAGAGAGAGAGAGAGAGAGAGAGAGAGAGAGAGAGAGAGAGAGAGAGAGAGAGAGAGAGAGAGAGAGAGAGAGAGAGAGAGAGAGAGAGAGAGAGAGAGAGAGAGAGAGAGAGAGAGAGAGAGAGAGAGAGAGAGAGAGAGACAGACAGACAGACAGACAGACAGACAGACAGAGAAAGGGGGGAGAGAGAGGTAGAAAGACCGAGAGATAGATAGACGGAGAGAGAGAGGGAGCGAGGGATCACCATAACGTGTCCTGGATCCTTGGCACCTCGCTGAAAACTGCAGAGTTTCTCTGACGGTCATCTGCCCCGTATGGACATCATTCTGGCCAATGTAAGCGGACGTCCTTTGGGGGACGAACTCGTGCATTCCATGGCCATTATAAGTGACTGTGCCGCTCGCCTGTTACAAAGTCATCAGAATAGAATTATTCGTGTAACCCTAATCGTCTACCCAAGAAACTATCAAGTGAGGGAAAACCCGGATTCAAGTGATTAACCTTGAGCTTTGGGTCCAACTTCCCTGCCAAGGCGAGTAAGAAGCTCGTCTTCCCAGATCCAGGTGGACCCAGCAAAAGGGTCAATCTGCCAATTGAAGCATGATTAGGGTACTTCTACGTTATTCAATGTGGGCCAAGGATGCAACGAGCAACGTTAAAGAAGTTACTATTCCACCTGGATGGCTTGATGATTCCGTTGAGATCATGGAGGATGGTTATCGACCTCTTCCGGCTGGGCCAAACCCGTAGAAAGTTGAGGAAGCCCTGCAACGGCTCTCAAAACTCAAAACCCAAAGAAACATGACTTAAGAATTATTACTGCCCTCTGCTAAACCCTTGCCTCTATCTGACTGGTGAAGAATTTGATATTCGTTGGGACGCCTCCTTTTCCGATATGGGTCTCCGTTTGAAGGCTCAGATTCTCGTAACGAACTTCGATTGTTGGGCTCTCGATCCCAACCCTTAATCCAGGAAAAAAACAAATGAATCTCAGCTTGAATTATAAGACTTTGAGGCCAGATGTTACCGGTCCATGCGGTTCTTCAGCTTCCATAAGAATTTCTCGTTGTCCTCCGCGAGATGACTTAGTCTTTGGAGAAGGAGCCTCCTCTCTTCTTGGCCGAGGCTTTGAATATCTACCTCCTTCGGCTTCTGCCCTTGTAGCGTGAGGATTCCTCGCCGGACACGGGTGAAGGTGGGCAACTTTTCAATGGCTGCCCACTTGAGGGCTTCGTCCTCTTCTATGGACCGTGAAGACCGCGAGAAGACCTTGCTCGTGTTGTTGTTCCCCCATCCAGAACTTCCATGTCTGTTGCTACCGAAGGCCACTGTTGCCGTCGATCTGATATCCTCTGCGCCGCTCATGGCGGCGTTTACTTTTTTCTCTACTCTCTGCTTTTCTAACTGCTAAGATCAAGCGTTTACCGACTGTGCCAAAAGCAATAGATGATTCCGAGGGCACTACGTCAACCTCGAGGGCAGAAAGCTTAGACTTTCCTCCATGAACAACACCGCATTGACAAAATAGATGGAAGAACTGTGCTAAAAACTCTCGTTTCTTCTTGCCAGTTGTGCTAAAAGCGATAGCTGATGGCACGGCCACAGTTATTGAGCGATACCTGTCGCAGGAAGCTTAATCTTCCCTATACGAACCACCAGCCATCGTGAAAATTAATTTAGGAAAGATCCATCTCTCTCTCTTAAATCCGTTTTGCCGACAAGACCTCCAAATCAAACGCTTGACAATTGTCCAAATCAAAAAGCTTTGCAAAAAGATATTTGCAAAAATGCAAATAGCTGATAAAGAAGACGCTAGGAAGCTTAGCCTTCCCTCTATGAACTTCCATCCATACTCAAAATCAATGCAAGAAAGATCCCCGATACTTCCCTCTTACATCCCATTTTCCGGGAAAACTTCCAAAATCAAGCGCTCAACAACTTTGTGCTAGAAGCTACAGCAGATAAAAATGACACTAATTCAGCCCCTGCCATTGTAAAATTAGCCTTCCCTTCATCAACAACCGTCCAGCAAAATAAATGCTGGAAAGATCCCCTCTACCTCTCTGTTAAGTCCTTTTTGCGGAGACATTTTTCGTCTTGTCTCGATACTTCCTCCGTTAACGGTGTCCTTGAATGGCCCCCCTGTTTCGTAGGTTAGATGGTTTACGGCATCTGCACGGCGTGGAAGTAGGAAACTTAAACGTACACCCTCTCTCATGTGCACAATCTGATCCAAAGATCAACGTTTCCCGGGGTTCGTTGCACCTCATCGGGGTTATTCTGTATCAGTGATTCGTTTCATCTGCAAATTTGACTTGTTTTCTTAGAACAACTATCTTTTCATCTGCTGTTGATGCGTGAGCTAACAAAAAATTGATGTGAAGAAATGAAAAGCGGCAGGGGTTCGGTTCCAAGTCGCCAAATTAACGGTTAGAATTAATGGTACGAGTTACTTGCAGCTCTCCCCATGTTAAGGGTTGGCGAAACTTGAATGATTATTGATGGGGAAATGGGTCTTTATTAAACAGGTGACGGCATCAAAGAAACGTCCTAATACGTGGCATCAGTGGAAGATGCAACGAGGGCGATCTCTCTTTAGTTATTTCGACTCGTGTCCAGGCCATATCGCTCTCCATATTAAACTTCGTTCACGATACTAAGATTTGGGGACGGATGAGACACGGGACGTGACTGAACGGGACCACCATTTAACTATCCTTCACAGGCTATCCGTTTTATTCCGTTCCATCAGACGGGTTGGACAGCGAGAAGTTTAATAGCAGAATGGAGTAGATAAGGGCGGGGGGGCCAACGGGACGGGGGTTCGTTCAGTTTTTGTTCCGAGGTCAAGACAGGTAACTGATGACGGATAGGATTCCGTCCCGTTTCCTTTGTTATCTGTAAACCAACCTTGCGCGAAATTGGGATCAGTTGGGTAACACGTCATGTCTTCTCCACTCCCATGTCCCTCAGAGAGACTGGATTGATAAATTGGTCTCTACGTAACAAATAAATGAAGAATAAAAAAATCAATCCTCACGCGCAGTCTCGCGCTTTTCCGCTCTCTGGGACCCTCTGACGATTAAATCACCCAATCATTCCATCGAAATATATGTCTATATAAATCAATCTAACTACATATGAGCTATCTGTCAAATACCGAATCTAACCTATCTATATTTTTTACCACATCCTTTACAATATCATACTTAGGGCCTCATCCTTATGTTTATTTCAGGACGGGTATATACTAACCTTGTAATTGATGATTATTCTCAGGCTTATCAGCTCTGATCATTGGAGTATTTTATCTTCGTCGTGTGGTTCATTTTTTTTCCAAACACAAACCGGGGAGCTTGTCTTGTCGTGGACAGCCGTGATTGGGGGCCGTTCAAGAACCTCGGGCTCCTCTAGCCACCTACATCAATCATTGTGTACCCATCTTGTAGCTTCTTCTCTAAAGCGCACTTAACCTTTGAAACTCCTCTAATCTCACATATCTTCAACAATCCTCATATGGTTCCCCAACCATGCAAGAAGAAACTTTTTTCTCACTTCCGTAAATATTAGGAGCTGGGGACACTTCTATTGAGGCCATCCACCCGATAATCGCCAAAATTAGACCTTTCTTAACTTGGGAATTCTACGTATCAAGGGATTGCCTTTGCGAGACAAGGAATATCTATCTAACTTCTTAAATTCTTACCGTTCTACAAGGTAATATTTCAATTTGCCTCCTCGTTGACGAGTCTAGTCCAGGGAAGACGCTGACCTTATGTATAATAAAGCTTTGCGGGGGTTATCCGCTTTGATCATCTGGAGAAGCTTTCCAGTATAGCTTGTTGGTGCCGCAGATTTTAGATGTTTGTTTGGGATTGACTTTGATGCAATTAATCTCCGTTATGACCACCTCTAGTCTTGTTTTATCAAACTTTCATCATGTGGCCCGAGCATTCCAACTCTAGTGGGCTAAACTTGTCCATAGTTTATTGTCCTAGAAAAAGCTCTTCGCAACTTTGAAGCCTCGGATTATTTGGTCAATCCGTCCATCCATCCATCTGTCCACCCCTCAGTGTGTCCGTTCCTCTGTCTCTCCATCCCTTCCTCCATCCATCCATCCATACGTCTATCCATTCGTCCATCCATGCATCCCTCCATCCCTCCCCCCTTCTATACATCTATCCATCCGTCCATCCATGCATTCCTCCCTCCCTCCCTCCCTTCCTGCATCCATCCATCCATTTATCCATTTCTCTGTGTGTCAGTTGGTCTGTCCGTCTGTCCTGTTTTTTTCCATCCATTTTTATGTTCAACCCATTTGTCCCATCCGTCTATCCATTTTTTAACCACAAAATTTAATTGATGACAGCGTTAAGGTACAGAGTAGGACCAGAAATAGTAGGCCTAACTGGAGATGATTCCATTTGGAACCATATGGATGCTCTTAAAAATGTAATGGATGATCTCTAATTGGCCTTCTCTAGGTTTCCTTGTGTCAATAATCTATAAGTTTGTTGGCCCTGCGCAACATCACGTCTTAGATGGGTGTATATCTTGTGCTCCATTTCATCACCCCGTCCATCCTTGTCACTACCACCATCTCATGCCCCCCCCTTCTCAGTCTCTAGTTCTTATTCTCTCAACCAAGGTGGAGAGAGGGAGGTACTGTGTGAGAGTGAAAAATAAACATGGAGAGAGAGAGTGAGAGAGAGAGAGAGAGAGAGAGAGAGAGAGAGAGAGAGAGAGAGAGAGAGAGAGAGAGAGAGAGAGAGAGAGAGAGAGAGAGAGAGAGAGAGAGAGAGAGAGAGAGAGAGAGAGAGAGAGAGAGAGAGAGAGAGAGAGAGAGAGAGAGAGAGAGAGAGAGAGAGAGAGAGAGAGAGGGAGATATAGGCAGCAAGGGAAAGAGCTTTTTTCCTCCATCACTAGATATGTTGTCCTGTCATGTCACCCATCAGAGTCCTTTGTCACCCCTCACATCATGTCCCACCCACAATTTTGTCTCATCATTGGTCATTGTGACACCCTCCTAAGCCATCTCCTCTCCCATCAAGTTTCTCCTCATTCTTCCATCATTCCTGATGGGAGGAGTGATGTATGGCATTTGTCAAACCCTATCAAAGACTTATTCTGTAGTTGTTGGATTTTGTGTGATATATTCCAATCTAGAAGCATTCTCTGATGGATATTATGTGGCCGTAAAGCCAATCACACTTCCATGTTTTTTTAAGTTCATTGAATAAAATATTTGCGTTCATTATTATTCCGTGTGATGTTTATAATGAAGTCCATGAAAACGTGTAATGACTTAGTGAATTATAATGAGATCATAATACAGTGATCACTAGTCTTTAAACATGTATTCTAAATATTCCTATTCGATGGATAGTCAAGACGGACATCGAATTATTCGGATAGAATAACATTAGCTGATCCTACTTATACGATAAGTATAGCTGATCTTGTCGCTATTAGTGCGGCGACACTCAGGACAGATGGTGGGTGCTCTTTGGAAAAAGAGTTCACTAATTGATCTGTACGAATCCCTGAATGGTATTAAACCTAAACGTCAATCAGGTTGATTCAAGTCACAGTTGTATAAGTGATCCACTGACCTGAGACACTAAGGACATCTCGTAAGTGGACGACTACATTTTGACTATGACTTACGAGCCTCTAATCGTAGGATTCAAATAAGTTATGGAGATGATTGAGTGGTCAAGATGGGATCATTCGCCCACGATATAAGAGGAGATTGACTTGAGGAAGACGATGTAGAAAAATCCCTGGCCAGAGTAGTGAGGATGGAGAAGGTGTTCTCCAATGATCCCCGTTACGCATTAGTACTAATCGAATGACGGATTAGGGTTTGACGATAAACCATACCCTAAGTCGTTCGAGCGTCTTGCGCGGATGATGGATTATACATATACGGTAACCAATGACGGTAAAGGTTCCATGAGAGAGTTTAAGACTACTCGGTATCTTCTAGAGCATGAAGTGTAGCTTGGCACCCCACGGCTTGGAAGCTTAACCTATCGATTGGGTTAAATTGATAATTATTTAATTAATCTATATGTTGATATAGTTAATTAATAAGGTTGGTCAATAAATGTTATGGGGCCATTAAAGTTATTAACTAGAACGATACATGGGCCTAGAGGGTCACACGCACAAGGTCATAAGGGCATTGGTGGATATATTTTACTTCGGAGAGTTTTTTGAGAAAAGCCTTAAGTAAAATATAAAGAGGGAAAGGGGTCTCATTTTAAGCACCCATGCAAGCCTGATGTGAGAGCCCCCTCCTATCTTTATTCTCTACATCAATCAAGGAGAGAGTCTCCAAGGAGAGTTGAACAAGAAGAGGTGGAGATCCAAGTGCGGAGTGATCGCGTGGATACTTTTAGAGATCGGACACGTGAACGGCTTCAAAACGATCTCAAAGTGAGCATGTGAAGGGTGGAATAAGTTCCCCAAAAGGTACACTCAATATTTTGTTTTAAAGAATGATTGTGAATCGATCGACTACGCTTTCACATTCATGGAACATGTTTTCTATGGACGAACCAGGGCATCGAACCCAACATTCTCAATATCACAACCACTTGTACATTCTATCCAGACCTAGGTTTTGCAATCGACAAGTGAAAATAAAAGAAAGTGAGAAGAAATACTATAAGAATCAGAACAGAAACATAGAGTTGATCTCAAGCCACCTTCTGTCCTGCTGACCAACCAATGCTGACATAGTATCATTTTTACAATCCATCACCTCTCCTAATATAGAGATTTCAGTGTGAGAAGGTGAAAAAATAAGGACAAATATTCCCTCCTTTAATGTGACTTGGGAAAATAACTATCCATTCCATTCCACAATTTAACATATTGGCCTCAAGCTCCACGTCTACAGTAGTTATGATTGGCATGCTCCTTTGCCACACAATTATTGAGTTTCTCTATTTGATTGAATCACAGCATGAAATCTGAGTCCAATCCCTTCTTGTTCTCTATGTCTATGTGCAGTCATAAAAGAATCAAATCACAGAGTCACCCATCATGCCACTGATTTCTAATGATTTTCACACGTTTAACACATGTGATATGTGTTAAAAAGTTCATGCCAATGTGACTACGTTTTAGGAGATCACATGGACACATAAAAATAAGGGAAAGTCATGAATTTTATATAAACATGGTATGATAACCTCCATATTAAACTAAATAATATGCATATTTATATTCATTTCATATGAAATAAGTTAAATTCACATGTTATCAATTTGTGGGGATGACAACAAATCCATTTAAATGCTAGTTGTGTGCCTATTAGTTGAATGATATTATTTAGTGAGCATTTTTTTGCATTGCCTTCCGCATTAGTCATTTGATTTAATTGGATCAGTAGGTGTTCCAAATTTCGTGGACAGAAGTGATGACAGTTTTTTTTTTCTAGAAAAATAAAAGGTGAATTTGGTTGTAAACAAACTATAGAGATCTTGGGCCTGCATATTAGTACATCATTTGTGTTTTTGATTTTATGTTCTAAGCTTTGACCCCTATTTGTTTATATTATTACCTCTACACTTTCCATACTATCTTCTGAATTAGTAGGTCGTGTACCTATATTATAAGATTAGTAATCCAAATTTATAATCCATATTTAAGACAACCTACTCGAGTCTAATATATAGTATGATCATATAGATGAACCATTCCCGCATTACATTGGATGCACTCACTCATTTCCTTCCAACTTGGAGTAATTGTTTTTGTTCTGAATGAACCTTTGGAGTCATAACTGAGTCCAAATTGCCTAATTTTTGTTTATTAGTTTACTCCCTTAAGATCTTTTATTCATTAATTTCTGTGTCATTCTGATTCTAAGTATTTTCATTACTTCCAATACGTAATTTATGCTAAGGCCATTCTAATGTATTGACACACAAATATTTTCTCATTCTATAATATTACTAAAATGCTTCAATTTTTTGGAAATATCAATGTTGTGTTGGAGTTTCAACCCATTTGGAGACCCATTTCATTATCAGTTTAAATGACACAAAACTTTGGTTTACTAGGGCAAAGGGGAGCACAAATACTGAAACCATGGGTCAGGACGGCATAATATTTATTTCAATACTTGAACTGGGCCACTGGATTAAAATAATAACATGATGGTTTGGTTGTGTTGTTTTTTTAGGCATATTCTTAGATAATTAAACCCAACACAATCCTTATTTAAAAATTCACCCATATATTGGCAAAGGTGAGTTAAACATTTTTTATTCTCTTGATTAATGTTATTGATTTATTTTATTCTTATGTGAATGAATTTTGAGTGAGATAAGTAAGAAGTATTGAATTATGGGGGTCTTAGTCTCTCAGTTATGATGAGCCTATTCTTCGTAAAAAGTATGCCTTTGCCATTCAAATTTCTTCAAAAATATAAATTTCGATTCAGTTATAGTTGTCGTAGTAGTGAATTTGAACAAAATTCACACTATTTATCATTTAAAGAATTTAATTTGACAAGATATAGCTATCATAAAAAATATTTATACATTGCATATTTTAATCTTTTACATTCGCCTACACATCATGTTATTTTAATCCCACCTAAAAGTGAATAAAGAATATATCTGCATTTGGGTTTAATCCTTCATCACATCTGTATTATGTAATGTTAATTATGTTAATAACTTAAGATACATTTTAAATGTGAATAAACCTAATAATATTTTACATTCCAAACTATGTCACTTCTGATAAATTAAATGACATAATCCTAAGTGGTGTATTAAAAGATAAAAAATATCACTGAGTTTTTTATGAAGAATTATGGGGTGTATAACTTACTGTTTTGCGGTCTTGAGGTAAACATTTCAGGGTTTATATAGTGTTCATTTCCCACTTTATTTTTTATTATATGAATTCTTGATCTCGAATGCCCTCACTTGGTGAATATAAGGTAGGATCCCTATCTTTATATAAGCTCTCTATATTTTATGCTTCTCCTGCTTCGTGTACTTGCATTCAATTTCACTCGCGACGGCAGGCCCGCGTGAATGGAGGATTGTGTGGAACACTGGAGCTAGAGGGATGGCCTGCGCCCACCTCGGCTGAAGACCCCGCCACGCACTTCATCGATACCACTTGACGGAGGTGAGGACATCTCCAAAACTACTCGCGGGGGGCTCCGGTGGGACGTCGACACGAACACTTCTCTGAGCACCTGCAAGGTATCACATATGTATCTTTTCTTTTTTCTGAACATTGGCGTGGACGAGTGGGATCCGAGTGTAATTGGGATATTTATGCTCGTTCCACGCCTATAAACACTTATAAACACTCCACTTATATATAAAATCCCCCTAGGTGGCATCTAGGGCACGGATGGATCGGTCTACGGGCACAACTGTCAGGTTGGCCGTACCCAGCACCGTGTTTTTTGCCCAAAAAAAAAAAATTCACTCAAGATAAGGGATTCTGTCTTGAATTTTTCAGGGTTGATTAATTTATATTTATTGTTTCATTTTAGATTTTAAATTTTTTATTTCATTGAAGTAAATTTGTTAAAATTTTGAAAGGACCATACATGACTAAATATAAAACGATACTTAAACCTAATTATAAAACATCTTACTATTTAATATCATATATGTATTTATAGCATAAGAAAGATCCAACTATGTAAAATTTTATTTTCATGGTATTATCTGAAAAAACTTCAACTTTTGGGCTTTACTGATAACATAGTCATAATATGTTTTATATTTAAATTTTCATAAATTTTTTGCATTTAATTCATCTTATAATACACACTATCAATTATTTTAAATTTGTATTATTTAATTTATAATTTTTATTGTCTCATATTTTTAATAATATTTTATTAATTAAACATTGTACATTCTTAACCAAAATCAAGCCTTAATTGTTTACTAGAATTTATATGACAATTATGAGAGACTATACATACATGGTACCCAATGACAGATGGGTTCCGTGAGTGAGGAGTTACACACTCCTTTGTATCGTTATGAGCATGAGGTGTAGCTCAGCACCCCATGGGCTAGAGACTCGACCTATTGATTAGGTTAGATTGATCTTACGCTAATTAATCTATATGATGACATAGTTATTTAATTTGAAATTCCAATAAAGGTTATTGGGAAAATGGAGTCATTAACTAGACTGATACATGGGCATAGAGGGCCATATGGAAATGGTCTTTAAAACGTTAAAAGAAATAAGTTATTGGAGTTTTATGAAAAATACCCACTTGGTATTTATAGGGGAATACGCTAAACAAAATTTACCTAGGCAAGAATGTTTTGGGGGCCTTCCCCTTCTTCTCCCTTCTCCCCATTGGTCCTCTCCATTCCCAATGCGATCGAGACAATGTAACTACAATAACAAAGGTTGAACAGAGCTGATCAACATAAAGAGGGAGATTCAACATAACGAGGACTGCGTGGATACTTCTAGAGGTTGCAATCAGTAACAGGGGGATTCATTTTATGATTTTGTTGATGTTGTTCTGATTAGTTAAAGTCTTATGCTACATATAATTTTTAATTTTTTTCATCCAAATCAAGGTTTCTAGAACCCAACATTCATTACACTTATTTTTTTTGTCTGGGATACGAGGTATAACCTAGCGTCCCATGGAGTAGAAGCTCAACCTATCAGTTCTATGTAATTGACTCTTGCTTAATTAATCTATATGATGGCGTAGATGTTTAATTAGATTGGCTGGTAAATTTTAATGGTTGATTGAACTCATTATCTAGAATGATACATAGACCTAGTGGGTCTTTTAGATGTTGCAAGATATACTTAAAGCTTAGGGGTTTTGTGAGAAATTCTCATTAAAATTAAATAGGAGAAGGCCATGAATGAAATTTATCCAATCCAGAATTCTAAAAGAGACAATAACTTCAGTAAAAAATAATAATTCTAGAATCTGAAAGGTTCAAGAATAGGATAAAGTGTGGATTTACGATTTTAATAAGAAGGCAACTTATTTTTTTTGAAAACCAAATGCATAATATATATCATTCTAGCACAATTAGACTCCAATCATTTTTTACCTTGTCAAACCTCTATGTTTATTTATAATTTATTTTGGGTGCATAAAAGGGAATTGATGAAATCTAAATAAATAATGGAATTATATGGTCTACAAACTAACCATATCTCCCACATATTTTTCAGAAGTTATTAATATGAATCCTATTAATTAATTATTTTTCATGTGTGATGTCTAAAATCAAGTCTAAGGATATGTGCAATGATGACTAAACTATGATGAGATCATACTATGACAAATAACGGTTCTTAAATATATGTTTTCAATATTCTTGGTCATAATATACTCCTCATATTATGACGTAGGGATTAAGGAGAGATATTTGGTACTCCTTAGGTAAAGAGTTTACTGAATTTATTGACATGAATCTTTAGATGGTTTTGTACCCACATTTCTAACGTGTTACTTCAAGTTATTGTTGTGTAAGGGGTCCTTTGACTTGAGAAACTAGGGAGATCTTGTGGCTGGTCAATTGTATTTTGAGTATGAACTACAAGTATCTAATGATGGAATTCTAAATATTTTTAGCCTAGTTGAACCAAGAATTCCAAGAGAGGTGATTGTGGGTTCAAGATGGGATTGTCTACCCTTGATACGAGAAGATATAGATTCAATGAAGGAGATTCTATGAGCTTTTTGGTGATTTTCCAAGGCACGAGTCCTAACTCTGATGACCAATTAGAGTATTACATTTGACCATGCCTTACATCATTCTATTGGTTTTTTATGGAAGAGGGGTCATATGTGGAAGGAACTTGATTGCAATTATGATCAATGAAAGAGATGATGTGCTCCTTTGTTACCTTCTAGAAGATAGAGTGTAACTCAGCACCGTACACTGGCAACTTGATCTAGAGTTTGGATTGAACTAATCTATGAATCTATATCCTAGATATTTTTAGTTAGCTAGCATATCCGATAAATAGTTGTTAGTCCAATGTATTCATTAACTAGATGGGTAGATGACCTTTATATAGTCACTCACACGAGTCATTTGACTACTGATAAAAATACATAAAGTATATGGATTTCTATGAATACCGATAAAAGTAGTGTAATATGAATAAAATATCCTGATTAAAATGGTGTATTGGGATGGCTAATAAGTCTTCCAAACAAGAAACTAAGTTAGGACAGATACGGATATTATAGTCTACTCAGTACGACCTAATAATAGGTATTATATAAGTGGGTAGACTCGATATTTATTCTCACTTTTTGCATATGAAGTTGAGAGTAATTCCTATTATTTATAAGACCTCTATTTTCCACTTGGAGCCTCATTATTTTATTAACAAATATATTAACCAAATGTTCGGTAATTGTTGCATCTACTTAGTATTTTTTATCAGCATGAAGCAATAAGCAATAGTCATTCCATCAAATCAAATATCAGTTTCAGCATGAAGCAATAGGCTTTGCTTCGTTTACTTCGTAACCAGCTGTTGCAAACACTGAGCGAGAATGGTAAGTTGTCTTTAGATAACGGGGATGAGATTCGCCACACCAAGCTGTGGCAAAAAAAGCCGTCAAATTTCTTCTGAATGATTGGGCGTAAAAGCCAGAACTTTCTATAGAAGTAAGAAAATCTCAGATATTCGGCTAAGCCAACACTAACTCTTCGATACATTTCTTGATGAAAAAAGCCCTAATCCCACTGATAATGAGTAGGTCTAAACAATTCAATCGGCGTAGTTGTTGAACCATACCACATAGTTCCAGCAACAACGAAAGCTGCAAAAAACACAACAGTTATACTACTGGTTATATATTTCTCGATCTGAACTGGTTTGAGGAGGATTATGGGATGCACGCACGGACCATGGCCTGGACCAGCCGCGAGGATGAAGCTTGACAGGATCCAGACGGCTGAAAAACCAAAGTGGATTTTGGGTGTGGGCACTCAACGAGGTAATGGGTTCCTTGGCCTTAGTTCGAATCCTGAGATCGGAGAGGACTTCCTGGATGGGTAAAGCTGGCCCAAGCATGAATTGATATCGGACAAACAGATTGGGCCTGTTTTTCAATAACTGGATCCGTGGGTTGTGTTATGGGCCTGATCATTCTCAGTGGGGATTGGGTTTGGATCAAGAGACAGTCCAGCACTTGGATTCAGTTCAAAAGATGCCGCATAAGAGGTTCTGATTTCTCAGAAGCAAGAAATCAATCTGACCGGTGGGTACTAACTCGATACTAAGTTAAGCCTATTACTTCATTCTGAACCTGATATCTAATCCTTTTGCTCCTCAACCTATGGGGTATTAGCAACTGTTTCCAGTTGTTCCCCTCCAAGGGCAGGTTCTTACACGTTACTCACCCTTCCGCCACTGGAAACACCACTTCCCATCCGACTTGCATGTGTTAAGCATGCCGCAAGCGTTCATCCTGAGCCAGGATCAAACTCTCCATGAGATTCATTCTTGCATTACTTATAGCTTCCTTGTTCATAGAAAAAGATGATTCGGAATTGCCTTTCATTCCAAGGCATAACTTGTATCCATGCGCTTCATATTAGCCTAGAGGGAATTCACACAAAAAGGGAACCATTTTTTGGTTCCTAAGGAACGATGAAACAAAAAAGTGCTCTCTGAACCTCCTATTTCTATGGATCATAAGCATCTAGCAGTGCCACGCCAGAAGGACTAAGTTGGGGAACTCATTAGAAGCGATTTCCCACTTTCACCTCTCTCTATAGGCAGGCTTCACAAAAAAAAGCTCCCCATGGGCAAGTGCTCTTCAGCTCTTAATGCTCTCAAGCAAAAAATATCTGACTCGGCAGGGAATTGAAAATTGATTATCTTAAGTAGAAACATTTCTTTTAGAATGTTGGATAACCTTCTAATGTAAACAAAGAAAGGACTGTACATTAGCACGATACCTCCGAGCAGGAATGACACCTCTAGAAGGATATCCCAGAAAGAATCATGTACTTTAGGGGAATCAGGAGCCCACGTCTGGCCAGACGTCTTCGTAGAAGGTCATTCATTGAAGCCGAAGGGCGGAGGTTTGGAAGAGTGAAATGAAAGAAGAAATGCTAGAAGGAAATGCTAGAAGGAAGAAAGGGAATGCTAGAAGGAAGAAAAGAACATTCCACACTTCATAAGGCCAAAAGTTATCGTTCATCCCCTTTGCAGGGGATATTTAAAGAAACAACGCTCTTAAATAGTTTAACCTACTAGGCATAGGGACTTACAACCGGTAAGGCCCCACGTGGAGTCTTAGCTCCACCCGGCAGCGGCGTATGCGTCATACACAATACGTCACCTTCAGAACTCCTTTATTTGACTTCTCAACGTTTTTATCTAAAGATTTTATTTTTCCCCCCAGAACAACATTTTCTTTCAACCCTTTTAACCAATCAATATGACCTCATAAAGCTTTATATTCCTCAGTCAAGGAGGCTTTGCCGATTGAGAACTCCTCAGTCTTTAGAGGCATCGCTGATTGAGATCACCTCAGTCATTGGAGGCTTCACCGGTTGAGAAATCATCAGTCTGAGGAGTTCTAAAGAATGATGAGTTCTCAATCGCCAATTGCTTAACCCCGAGTAAATGAGCTCGAGGTGTTCTCAATTGGCGAAGCCTCACTAAGGTGTTCTCAATCGGCGGAGCCTCACTAAGGTGTTCTCAATCGGCGATGCCTCTAATGATTGAGGTGTTCTCAATCGGCGAAGCCTCCAAGGTCTTCACAATCAGTGAAGCCTCATAGGACTGACCTGAGCTGAGGAGTTCTCAATCGTCGAAGCCTCCAAGTACTAAGCTTAGGATTTTTCTCAATTGGCGAAGCCTCCAAGTACTGAGAAGAGGATTTCTCAATCGGTGAAGCCTCCAATGACTGAGGTGATCTCAATCGGCGATGCCTCTAAAGACTGAGGAGTTCTCAATCGGCGAAGCCACCTTGTAATGATATGTTATCAATAATCGTATATGCCTTTCATCCTTTTTTTTTTTTTATTTTTATTCCTATCACCCTAGGACCTCTTTGCTCTGAATTCTGCTTTACCTCACCCTCTTAAATATACATCTTTTTCTAAATAGTCTAAGCATCCCACCAATAGACTTAGGGGTATACATTATTTATTTATGGGTTTTTACGTTCTCACGAGTAGATGGGTTTTTAGGAAAAAATCAATTGTTCGTCTATTATCCAAGAGGGTTTCTGATCTCATTCGTCTTCTAATTCTAATAGTGTAAAAATTACTCGAAGCTTCAGGTTACAAAGTCACTTTTGTGAAGGGGAGGCCATTCGCCCAAGCATTCCCACGGAAGTGAATGGAGCGAGGGAGTGGGTGGGACCCTCGCTCGTCCTATCTATTATTAGTTTGACACACGATCTACGTACTGTACGAAGATTACAAAGTCAATTGGTTTGAATTCATGATGTGAGTAATACGAAAGAAAGTTAACCCAGCCTAACGGCTGCCTTTATATGCGTAGTCATTGAACGATTGGAATTGAGAAAGAGAGGCGAACTATGTGAGCTGTAGGTTACAAAGTAAAGCGAGTAGTTTGATCGATTTCCTTAAATCGGAAACCTCAAAACCCTCTTGGATAATAGCCAAAAAGACACCTGGTATGATTGTATCGGTTGAGCAACAGCCACTTCGTCACAACACTGGCTTATGGGCTAACGGGTCACACTTTGGCCATGTATCCAACAAAGAGACTCCCAAGAGCCAGAAGTATTGAAGGAATGGCCATAGGAATGGGCGGATCATGACATTGTAAGATGTCTCGCCTGAATGAATTAGTTGGTACTTGAAATGTTAGAAAAAGTAAACGAAAAGAGTAATAAGAAGTGAAAAGAACAGAGACACTTCGCAACCAGAAAGCAAAGTTCCCACTAATGGTATACTTAGTGTAAGCGAGCTCTTATTCGGAAGGAAGCCAAAGAAAGATGCAGATTATGATGAGTCAGGCGCGACTGAAATATGTCATATATGTGTGGACATATGTGTGCGTATCAAAAACGCGGATATTGTTTAATGGCAAAATTTCTACTTGCCAAGGAGAAGTAGTTTATCTATTGCAATAAGCAATAGTCTAATTGATACCTTAACTTAGTACCGAGTAGATATATTTTTAATGCTTCTAATTACAGGACAAGACCACTCATTTGGTGGATATATTCACTATGTTTGACCCTATTTTGTAAAAAGCTTTAGTAGTATGACGAGGACTCTATGAAGAATGAAAAATTAGAAAAATGACTTCTTAATTTGAGCTAAGGTTAACATTGGATCAGATTTAGGTAAAGATAAAAATTTTAGAAAAACATTAGTTCATTGATTTATATATATTAAAGCCCTTACATATACGAAATAATAGACACAATATATTATTTTAGATCCGAGATAAATGTATGGTTGTAAAGACTAAGGTAGAATGTATAATGAATTTATTAACATTTTTAATGGGTTTAGGTTATTCTACAATTTTATAATGGTCAATCCCTAGTCGTGACATCCTCACCCTCACTAAAGTTTAAACAATATTCTAGGCTAATAAGTTCATATCTCAATGAATAAGCTAAAATAAAAAAAATACTATATCTTTTACTTTCATCCAATTTTGGATAATATATTATGTGATACCATTCTCTCTAAAAATAATTCAAAATACCTTAAGTAATTCCTGGATATCACAATCTGATCTATTCTCTCAGAAAAACCCACAAGTTTATTTTAGTACCCTCTAATCACTTTCAAAGTAATACAATTTATATTCCTTTTATGTAAAACACAGACCGAAATATGATCCATGCCCCTTCAATCTGTATTTCTTGCAATTCTATCTATAATAAATAGAATCTCAGTTCAGTCTAACAACCAAGCATTCTGTAAGAATGACTTTGAATTGTCTGATTTTGAATTTTAAATTTATATATGAAACACTACCCTCTAATATTCTGATATGGTAATGTAACATTTAAAGTATTATGGATATTAATTTGAGGAAATATGGAATTTAATGAATCTTATTTCAGCTCAAAATCTCTAGAACTGCTTATCCCCTCCACGCGTATTGTAGAATTTAGGATGCATTTTTTTATCATTTGTTGTTATACTGTGATACTAAAAATTAAATATATTTTAATTAATAAAAAATCATTATACATTCTGGAAATCTCCCCCACGTATGTTATTCATTATTTTCTTCTCTTCTTATTATTATTGATACACACTACATTATTTCTTTAAGTCAACTTAGTTTGGAAAGTTTAAATATGTACATTTGAGATGAGGAACATAATTAAATATAACATTATCAAAAAAATGATCAAAATTAATCAGGAAGCATTCAAATTCTTGATTTTATCTTCATAGTGAATGTTCTTGCTAATGTACATATTTAAACTTTGTATTACGTTTTTTAATAACACAGTTTTTAGGAATGAATGTTCTTGCTAATTTATCTCCTACCTATATGGGTTTTCCTTGAAAATTAGTTCTCCTCAGTATTATTGATGGTGGATTCCTCTTATCAAGAAAGAGAAGAAAAACTGTCTCCATTCAAGAGACATGAAGAAGGGAGCCGATAAGACAAGATAGTCTTTGTAATGATACTTTGGGCAGATGCAAAGTCGTCATACATTCTCCAATAGAACAAAATTTGGGAAATTATGACCATCTTACTGGCCTTCAACATCGCTTCTGATATTTGATCAAGTTCCCCCTTTTTAAGATTAAATTTCATACTTCCTGTTTCTTCCTTAAATATAAAGTAAATATATTTCAGAGCAGAAGTTTCATTTTATTTCATTACCGGCTAAAGTAAAAATATATGAAAATAACTCATCCTTGCAATTTGTATTTGGTATTTATCAAATTCTCTGAGAAAAAAATTGTTTTATAATAACTTTATAAAATTAAAATAAGGATGTGTGCACTAAATGAAACTTACCTTTAAAATATGAACAAAAAAATAAAAAAGTTACCTTTAAAATATGAAAAATAAAATACTATGTTTTGAGTGAGCACTAAGTCACAAACATGGTTATTTACTATTCTTTGAATACTGAAACCAATTACGATGATTGTAAATATTTCATCAATGATAAATCACAAGCTCACATGTTTGAAACTTTATTATTAGAATAAAATCATAAGAATCATCAAAACTAAGGTTAAATATGCTCGTATGAATGAAGGTTCTAAGCCCATCCATTTCATCCCAAATCAATTATTTATTGTATTATAATTCCTAAGACTTATAGGTTTGTTGATATGGTTGGCCATGGGTTTTTGCACATAAAAATACAACTTATAAGTTATGGTTGATCAGATCATTTAGGGCTTTAGGTACTTTGAACATTCGTTTAGCCACTAACTAAATCATTTTACGTTATACATCGCAGCATTGTATTCAATACATATTTTTCCTTTGCTACAATTGATCATTAAAATGTAAATACGAATCCCAATGATTCTTTGGGTTGGATGGTAGGAAAGACCAGGAACTAATTTTATGAAACAGTAAAATTTGTAACCTAACATAGTATCACTCACCAGAAAAAATAACAAGAAATTCTTAATATTCGAAGTTCCATATTCAAGATTAGTTTTCAAGGGACTGCTTGAGTTTTATCAGACTGGTTGAAAGGTTGAAAGGAAAATATTTTTATGGATTAATTATACCTATTGGTCCCAGATTCAAAACAACTAGCACACCATGACTCAGATCATCAAATATTTTATACGACCCACGATATATTAAATCATAGGAATACCCTTCGTCCTTTTTTAATTAAACTGAAGCTTATATTCACAATGCAGCTTTCAAAGATGCCTATGAGAAAAGCCTATCCTTTTTAGTATGTCACATTGTTTTGCTATCTAATCATGATTTCCTTGGACAAAATTTGTTTTTATATTTCGATGAACTACTCCCTAATCCTAGGATTATTAGTAATTTTAAAGATTGTATGTTACATTGATACTTCACTCATTTGGTGCAACTCGTAGACTTGAGAGCAGACTGAACTTCAGGTCTAGGTTTAGGTTTTTGCTAAAACTGGACCGAGACCAGAGCTTGTCCTCCCCTCGTGGTAACAACATAAGACTCATATAACATGAAACTGATATTACATGAAATCATGCCGAGTTGAAGATTCAACATGCTCTCATAATTCTTTTAATGGTTGAATCCTAATTCAATTTGCTCTTTCTTAGTCTGCCCAAACTATGAAATTTTATTTTCTTAGTCTGCCCAAATAAGTAGTAGTATAAATTGGAATTGACCCAAAGTTCTTCCGTCGGCAGAACAGAATTGTAGACGCTGGGATCGAACTGTAAACGTTCTCGTCGGAGCTGTCGTGAGATCAGAAATTAACTTCATGGTGAGTATACTTCTCGCATTGCGCAATTGGTTGGGATTTCGGGGATCCCGAATTGCAATCCGCAGTTCTGCCTTTCTAGGGTTTCCGATTTGAATTTTACTTCTCCCTCATTTCGTTCTGTTCTGATTATGTTTTGATCTGGAAACTTATTTGGTTTGGCTCTGAAATTCATTCCCTGTGTTCATGAATCATGATCGATCCATCACTCGCTTCTTCAGCTCATGGTGAAGGAGATCTCTGGATGAGCTTACGTTTCGGCTTCCAGCGCCGCCATGGAAAATAGTCATCGGATCGTTATGCTGAGCTCTTTCTAGAACTGCCATCGAGCGAAATTCGGTGATTGGGAGGGATTTCTGGTTCTTTCTCGGTTGCAATTACTGACAATTGAAGCTATGTTCTATGGGGCCGTTGTTTGGGACCCTTGGCTTATTGTTTCCCAGATTGTCTGCCTCCAGTGTCTCTTCTATCTAACTCTGGGCTTGTTCATGTTCGTGCTCGTGGGAAGCCGGGTGTCGCGGATGAGCTTGGTTTATTTCTTTGACTTCGTCACGCTCTCTCCTTCGACTTTGACGGGTTGGTGTGCCATTGTTTCGTTCTTCCTGAGCTCCCTTGCTGGGTAAGCTTATTGTAAATGAAAGAATTACATCATTTTGGTTCGATTCTCTTTATGCTCTGTGGGAAGATTGAACTCTAAGATTGTTTGACTTGTGTAATTTTAATGTTTTTTTCATTTCTCTACCGTATCTTTCTCGATATTTTCTTAGCATTATAAAATTGATATGCTATTTGACTTCATCATTGCTGGAATGTCTCTCTGTCTCAAACTGTTGGATGTTTTGTCGAAGTTTTAGTCGACCATTTAATCCCAACAACTAGCTGAGGCAACTTTTATCTATTGTTACAATATGGGGGACGCAGATTTCATCTCGATTCCCATTACCCATTATTTTTCCTCACATAGAATCATGGTGCTTGACAGAAACTAAACCCTAAGTTATCCTATAACGGTGTTGAATTCAAGATGAAGAAAATATCCAGATAGAAGTAGAGAAGATGAGGCAAGGAGAGAAAAGCTCCGCTGCCCTGGAAGACAAGAGTAGGGTAGAGAAACGAAAATTTGCCAAATCTAGTATCATTAGGGTTCTTCAAGTGTTCTAACTTTCCCTCTGATTGGGTTGATCACCGTTATCAGGTGATCTACCCTCTTTCTTTCAAAAAAAACTCTCCCTCTCATGCTGATGTATGAATTCCACTGGGTATTTGGAGGATTTACAAAGAAGATGAATAGAAGGCAGGAAAGTTGTAAAACGGATAGACAGATAAGAAAAATAGAAGAAGAAAAATTGCTTTACCTTGTCCTGGACCACGTTGAACACCTCCCTCAATCGATAGTGTACATGTTGTACCTTAACTGGACCGCTTCGGATTGAGCCATCAATTGAGAAAGATGTTTACGCCTGTCATATGAGCAGATGGTGGTCTGTGTCACGATCGTTGACTAAGATCAGGACCGAACACAGTTGAAGTATGGAGATATCAATGAGAAATGCTGAATATAGAAATGCAGTCCAAGTTACCGATCTAAAAAGGATCTGATTGTAAAAGTTCTGCAAGATAACCGGAGGGGTTAGTATGACACCAATTTAGAAGGAAAGACCAGATCAGTCCGTCTCCCAAAGTATGCAAGAGAAATATGTCGAAGACAAGTGTTACGATCCCGATCGGAGACCGTAACTTCCAATGTAATTCGTCCAAATTTTCAATGCAATTGATATCTCAAGATTGATGTCTAAACGAGAGTAGAGAAGGTGGGGGAAATTCATGGGGGTGAGAGAAGACGGGAATGGTAAGGGAAGAGAAGAGAAGGATCGCCGAGAGGGAGAGCGTCCACGAGCAGGCTGGCGACACCCACCGGAGAGAACGAGAAGATGTTACGGGGAGGAATAGGGCAAGAGAGAAGTGGAGAAGCTAGGAGGAGAGAAGGGAGAGAGAGGGCTCGCAATTGGTTCTTCCTGCTTCTGCTCTCACAAGTGGAGCCTTAAATGGGATCGGCCATGAGTTGGGCCGACGTTACCGGGCTGGGCCGGTGTCGTGCCTTCCTCCGAACATAAACGCAGGTGTGGATCATATCAACAAGCTGGATTAGCCACCCCGTCCTGTGAGCTGTGGATCTCGAGCTCCAGGGCTGTAACATACAGTCTTGAAGAAAAGAATCCCCCCTTGGGCTACCCAACCCCTCCAATTTATAGCCTTCGCTCTCCACCTTTATTCATTCCAATTTGCACGTGGCTGGTTATGCTAATGCCTTCTCTTTCCATAGTAAGTCATAAGTAGGAACTTAACAGTATACATTTTGCGGTAACATGAGTCATTAGATGGGAGGGTCACCGATTTTGTGTGATCCTTACTATCTTTCTTTAAAAAAAAACATGAGTCATTTGATGACGAAGATAATTGCTGTGGTCACAAGAACAGTTAGCAGCGTGCTGTGCTGCCCTGCTTAGCGTGGATGTAGAAGAAACATCACCAGAAGCTTATAAATCCAGCCGCGAGCTCGTGGCCAGCAGCAGAATTTTTTATCTTTCCGTTCAGAGAAGGATTCAGCAGAATTATGAGTATGCAGTCAACCCGATCTGATTGGGATAGTGACGTGGTAGCTGATGTGGCTCTCACGCGTGTATGGGGAAGCTGACGAGGATAATAAGGGAGATGTGGCAGAGCTGACAAAGCAAAGAGCAAACGATGATAATTGATTAGACCACAGAGTGGCGTGGTGGTTAACTTGGAAAATCAGTATCTAGTCAATGCGGTCGACTCGGGCACAGCTGGGTCAGCTTTGGGATGATGACTTGGCAGCTGATGTGGCGCTCATGTGTGTATGGAGAAGCTGACAGCGAGAACAAGGGAGACGCGGCATAGCTGACAAGGCAAAGAGCAGACAAGGATAATTGATTAGACCATGTACTAACTTGGCGGTTGACTTGGACAATCAGTATATAGTCAACCCGTAAATTGTTCTCAACATGTAATGGGAGATAAGTGGTAACAGAAGCTCGGGCGGAGCGCGGTCAACTCTGGAATGGTGAATTGGCAACTGATGTGGCTTTCATGCTTGTATGGAGAAGCTGACATGGATATTGAGGGAGACGTGGCAGAGCTGACTTGGCAAAAAACTGATAAGGATAATCGATCAGACTACATACTGAGGTGGCGGTTGACTTGGACAGCAAGTTGACGTGGCAGCCACCGGTGGTGGTTCCCCCTGCCATTATAATGCTGCCACAACTCTGCGCAGGAATGATAATACTGATATTGGTGCATGTATGCTTTACACTTGCCAGAAGAAGTGAGTTTTATTTGTCTTTACCAACATAAGGTGAGTTATTTTAATCAGCAGATCATGTTAGTTTTTTGTATTTGAGAGATGATTTGGCAAAGCTTGATAATTCTATCGACTGCTAGTGGTAATTTCATCTCTAACTGGGTAAAATAAATATTTCCCATTGGATTAATTTTGCTGATTTTTCTCGTGGGCAGCGCTGGATTTTTACTGCATTTAGTGGAGAGGGCCAAGAAATGTCTTGATTTCTCGGCGACTTTGTTCATCATCCACCTCATTATTACCATCATTTATGGCGGGTGGCCGTCCACGGTCACGTGGTGGGTCGTCAACGGCACGTGCCTACTGCTGATGGCTCTGCTCGGCGAATGGCTCTGCATCAGGCGCGAGCTTCAGGAAATCCACATCACGCGTCTCCGCTCAAGTCAGAATCTTTAACTAATCCTGAATTTTAATTAATATGGTGAAATCATCTTTTTTTTTTTTAAAAGAATTTTCCTTGATTTTGCAGATGTTTAAAAAAAAAAGGACGAGGCAAACGGCGAAGAACTAGTGCAATTATTTTATATAAAAAATCGTTCCTGCTTATGAACAAAAAAAAAGCCCAATAAGGCCCAGTAGCTGGCACCAGCTGGCGCCTTTCGGCTCACGCGCCAGCCGTGGCGCGGGGCCCACGCCTAGCTGGCAGGACCGCTGACGTCAGAGTCCAATTACCGGTCCCCCTTCGCTTGACGGTCACGTCATCCCGATAAGGATCCGACATGGCCGTTTCCTCGTGAGACGACGTCTTTCCGCATCCCCCCCGCCCAAAAGTAAAAGAAACTGATTTACCCTCGCCACTTCATTATTGTACCGCGCACCCCCGTGCCGAGTCTTCCGAGGCACGGCACTCCGCCACCCGTCGTTCTTAACTCCGGGGGGCACTTTCGGTATTTCCACCCCCACACTGTAAGTTACCCGGTCTTCCGCTGGAGCGCATCTCTCTCTCTACCCTCCCCCTTCTTTAAGACAGGCGGGGGCGATCGAAATCGCTCGCATTCTCTCTCCACTGTTACGCAGAGAGAGAGAGAGGGAAGGGTGAGATGAAGGGGAAGAGGAAGCAGCAGCGGCCGCCGCCGTGGACGATGTCCGTCGTCATCGTCATCGCGTTGGTGGTTCTTCTTCTGGGGAGCTCGGCGTCGGCGGAGTTCAAGAGCGTGGGGATCTCCGACGGGGAAGCCGGCGTCATCCGTCACCGGCAGCTCCTCTACTACCGGGACGAGTTCGGCGACCGCGGCGAGGCCGTGGCGGTGGATCCCAGCCTCAGATTCCCCAACCGACGGCTGAGATCGGCATACATTGCGCTCCAGGCCTGGAAGAAGGCCATCCTCTCCGACCCCTTCAACCTGACCGGCGACTGGGCCGGCGCCGACGTCTGCGGCTACACCGGCGTGTTCTGCGCGCCGCGCCCGGGCGACCCCAACACGACCGTGGTGGCCGGCATCGACCTCAACCACGGCGACATCGCGGGCTACCTCCCCGAAGAGCTCGGCCTCCTCGCCGATCTCGCCCTGTTCCACATCAACAGCAACCGCTTCTGCGGCACCCTCCCCCGCCGGTTCGAGAACCTGAAGCTGCTCTTCGAGCTCGACCTCAGCAACAACCGCTTCGCGGGGAGGTTCCCCCGGGTCGTGCTCCGCCTCCCCTCGCTCAAGTTCCTCGACCTCCGCTTCAACGAGTTCGAAGGCCGGGTGCCCAGAGAGCTCTTCGACAAGGATCTCGACGCCATCTTCCTCAACCACAACCGCTTCTCCTCCGCGCTGCCCGACAATCTCGGCAACTCCCCCGTCTCCGTCATCGTCCTCGCGCACAACGGCTTCGGCGGCTGCCTCCCCGCCAGCATAGGCAACATGTCCCGCACGCTCAACGAGGCCATCTTCATGAACAACGGCCTCCGATCTTGCTTCCCGGAGGAGATTTCCCTGCTGGGAGAGCTCACCGTGCTGGACGTGAGCTTCAACGAGCTGGTCGGGCCGCTTCCGGCCAGCTTGGGCCGGCTCAGGAAGGTGGAGCAGCTCAACGTCGCGCATAACAGGCTCTCGGGTCGGATTCCGGAGGCCGTCTGCGAGCTCCCCCGCCTGCTCAACTTGTCCGTGTCCTACAATTTCTTCTCCGGCGAGCCTCCCTCGTGCTTCCGGCTGAGGAATTTCGATGACCGCCGGAATTGCCTCCGCGCCCGCCCCGTGCAGAGGTCGGCGGCGCAGTGCCGGAGCTTCCTCTCTCGCCCCGTCGACTGCGCCGCCTTCCGGTGCACTCCCTTCGTGCCGTCTCCGCCCAGACCGCCGCTGCCGTCGCCGCCGTCTGCCCTTCCTCCGCCATCGCCATATCTCCCTTCTTCGCCGCCACCACCGCCACCACCATCTCCGCCACCGCCGTCACCACCACCACCATCTCCGCCTCCGCCACCGCCGCCATCACCACCGCCGCCGCCGCCGCCGTCTCCACCCCCGCCATCACCGCCACCACCACCTCCACCCTCGCCACCGCCACCGTCTCCGCCGCCGCCGTCACCTCCTCCGCCGCCCCCACCCCCGCCACCACCACCACCACCACCACCACCGCCGCCATCCCCGTCCCCTCCACCGCCCACTGTCTGCATTCGATCGCCCCCCCCTCCTCCGACAAGCCCGCCACCGCCGCCGCCACCACCCCACCACAATTCACCGCCGCCGCCACATCTCAATTACCCGCCACCGCCGCCCCATCACACTAACCCGCCATCTCCGCCGCCCCCACCACCCTGTATGGAACCGCCGCCAAGCCCTCCGCCATGCGTGGAGCCCCCTCCGCCTCTGCCACCGCCGCCTCCTGCCGGGTGTGACACTCCAGCGGCTCCGCCGCCGGAGGACGAAGCTCCATTGCCCCCCATCTTCGGCATCCCCTATGCGTCTCCGCCGCCGCCTCCTTTCTATTGATTATTTCAGAGTTTCCAGCATTTTCCCCTGCGATGTTGGCGGAGGAAGGTTCTTCTTCAATTTCCCCTGCGTTACAGACACTGCAATTGGAAAGGAGGCTTCGTTCCTTACTAGTACAATGTGAACAAATTGCTCAAGAGACAGACGAAGACTCCCAAGGTACTGCTTACTAGTTCAGTTATCTGAATGTATAGATCATTAAATTATCAAACTATGAACATCATCCTGTTCTTGCGATTTCTCTTCCAATTCATACTTGTTTTTGTGGACATTGCTCTGGATCTTGAATTTTTCCGGAATATTTCTTAGTTTTGATCTTCTGGTTCTGTCGGTGCCATTAAAGCGGGTCTCCTTTCTCCGCTTGCTGGGGAACAGAGACTTGCAGGGACTAGAATACGCGAAACCTAGTTTTGAGGATTAATTTGTCAACTGCCGCGCACGTGGTGGGGGCCACTTTGGCGGGCCCCGCGCCGTTGTTCACGTGACCTCTCCCTATCGGTTTCGGATTCCCCCCTGCTGGATGTGGTCACGCGTTTTTCCTTTATTTATTTATTTATTACTTTATTTACTCCGGGATACTATATAAATGGGGGCCGCGATATTAACTTCAATTCAAACGGTGGGAATTATTGTTCACGGGCGCGGCAAAGCGTTCCTCTTTTCACTGGCCGCTGTGGCTTTTGAATGCCAGGCGCAGGTAATCTGTTACTCGAGATTCCGCGCCTGTTCGTCGCTATTATAGACATTCTCCTGTAGATCCTTTTAGAAAAAGAATGCATTTGAAATTCTCGTGAAAGTGTTGCATATTATACAAATCCTGAGGGTTTCAAGGCGTTAGTTTTCATGCTCAAGGTTCTGTGTAATATTCGTGTAGATCTTGTTAATTAGAGAAGTCCTGAGGTTTTCAAGGCGTTGTTTTCATTGTCATGCGTTTACTTGTGGTTCTGTGACATTTTCGTGTTGATGTTGCATATTTTATAAATCCTGAGGTTTTCAACGAGTCATTTTCATTGTAATGCATTTGCTCACGGTTCTGTGAAATTCTCGTGTAGATCTTGCATATTATAGAAGTTCTGAGGGTTTCAACGCGTTGTTTTCATTGAAGTGCAGTTGCTCATCGTTCTGTGAAATTCTCGTGTATATCTTGCATTTTATAGAAATTCTGAGGTTTTCTACGCGTTGTTTTCGTTGTAATGCAGTTGTTCATGGTTCTGTGAAATTCTCGCGTATATCTTGCATTTTATAGAAATTCTGAGGTTTTCTACGCGTTGTTTACGTTGTAATGCAGTTGTTCATGGTTCTGTGAAATTCTCGCGTATATCTTGCATTTTATAGAAATTCTGAGGTTTTCTACGCGTTGTTTCGTTGTAATGCAGCTGTTCATGGTTCTGTGCAATTCTCGAGTAGATCTTGTAGATTACAGGAAGCCTGAGGCTTTCAACGCATTGTTTTCATCGTAGTGCGTTTGTTCACCGTTCTGTTAAATTCTCTTATGTTAATCGATTTCATAGCATGGATATGACATGGCTCTTTTCTTAATTCCTCACTCTTTGCGATGGATAGTAGAGGCAGTTTCTCACGATTCGACATCTCTTGATCGCTCACTTCCTCGTTGTTTAACCCTTTTCTCATGATTTATCGATCATCAGTTGGGATTTCTATAATTTTCATCGGCGAGATCCTGGCCTTGCATCCTTGTTTAACTTCTCCTAATCCCCGGCGTTAATCTGCCTTTAATCAAGTGTTCTTTCTTCATTTCTTATTAAGACCCCCAATCACGGTCAAAGGCAGAGGCAGATGAGCTCCTGCCTCTGCTCCTGTCTGTCTAACTTTCAGTCGCCATTCGTCGTTGTCTCGCTTTCTGTAATCTTTCTGTCAGTCGCTCAGTTGAACTTTCTCATCTTGCCATCCCCACGTGTCGGCGATGCTGCATTGGCCTTCGTCGGCACGTGGGGATATTAAGGTATTCTATTCCATTTTACTGTTCCTATTCTCTATGCTGAGTGCTGGCTGAGAATCTCGCTCTGCTATAGAAAATTTAATCAGAAATTGAAAAAGTATCGATTCGTTGAGTATATGGGATGGTTTCATTCGTCGAGGGACATTACTGAAATTTTCCAATTACAACACCGCATTGAAACCCTCAGGATTTCTATAATACGCCTTGAAATACTCATTCGTACGTGACACTAGATTACTAATTGCATATTTGTATCCAACATATTTCTCGAACCGTAGCGTAGAAATAACATGGATTAAATATATTTTAGTTTAGTTAGGACTTCGGCATATAATTATTTCTCCCCGCACTAACACCCAAGTAATATAACCCTTAATGTCGTAGAGACGCGCTCATTGTATAAGAATTTTGAGTTGAATATCTAGTTTTAAGTATTTCTCGACTACGTCGTTGGCGCACTAGCTGAGGCAAAAATTTGAGTGACATTATATTGAATTTCTCGATTCATTGCTCAGAAATCTAGATACTCAGAGCCCCAAATTTTAACGCCTGTAGTTTTTATTCATCTCTTGAGACTTGAAAGCTATGGTATAATTATGAACGAAAATAGTGCACCTAAAAATAATAATATAATTTTCATCTTAGGAATGCTATATTTTTGTGCGTGAAATGGTCACGTCATTAGAAACATCGGATTACACTAAACTTATACCTCGTTTTAAAATATATTTCATTTGAAAAATATATAAGATAGATGCAGTGTCATTCATATTTCAAATAAAATCTTATATCGAGCCATTTTTCATCCATATTGATAACAGGATGTTGTTCAACGTTTGTGCTTTGAGAAATGAGAATTTTTTTATGAGTCCATCTAATAATGAATAGATGCAATTCTTATGATGAATTAGTTGATAAAAAAATCAAAATTATTTGGTATGAGAGATAAATTGAAAAGGTGAGGCATTGAAAAATACACTATACGTGTTGATGTGTATCCGTATATTTCTGTCTTCATTTTGTGCATTTGTGATAAACATGAAGATATAAAAATGTACCTCTCCCTGATTACAATAGAATCATATTTAGGTAATTTATTCGCATTCATACTATAGAGATGATTTCGGAGTGTGCTATTCAAGATAGCATAATGTAGTATGCTATGAATAGGAAATAACTATTTTAGGGATGTTGCGTTTAATACATAAATAATATTTTACTTAACTATGGTATTGATCCTTCGTAAAAAACTTCCCAGATTGCTAATCCTAATGATATATGAGATAATAATAACGATTAGAAAAAATGAATAAAGGTGTTCCAAAATAGGGCCTGTAAAGTCTGAAAGTAGTGAATTCAGGAAACAAGAAATGATGAAACTAATATATGTTCAGTGTTTCCAAGAGTCTCCTAAGAATGTGATGAACCTTCCTAAACTGTACAAATACATATGATGGGAAGCTCATATGGGGAGTACGTATCATCACATAATTTTTAAGTATGAAATGACTACTCTTCCATTGTATAAATAGTCATATCATTCAATTCTGACTGCCTTGATTGATAAAATTAAAACAGACTTTTAACATAACTTTAAAACAAACCAACATGCTGATAGAATCACCTTGTGTGGAATTGAATCAGCTATTATTTTGGTTCCTGAAATGAGTCCTCACAAGTTGCACAAGTATCCAGGCCTTAAACGTATCTATGTGGTACTTGACACATCAAATATCCATTGTATTCTACTCCATAGGTCACACTTGTCACATCAAATATCCATGAAGGATGTCATCGTCGTTCTAGTCTCACCAAGAAAGGGCAGCATCGAATGAGAGAAGGAAGTAGAAGGATGGACACCCGATTAAGTCTTGCTTAAGTAACTTGATCAATGCATCTTTCATATTCATACTTAATAATAAGTTTATCTTAAAGCCCTTATCCTTTAAGTATATCGTCGGACATTGAATAAACATTTTGTGTATGACCGGTTAGACATGTGTACTACTCTAGTTAACATCTCAAATGGTCCAAAAACATTCTATCACTAGACTTATCTAATCAAACATATCTAAAATATATTTGATTGTCAATTGATTTAAAGCTAAGTAATAGATTTAGTTGTTAGCCTGTGGAGCACCTAGTTGGACCTCATGTATAATCTCTCATCTTCACGGAACTCCAATAATCACTTAGGGTGTTGCCAATTGTGAAACCCTAATATGTCATCCTACTAAGTACTAATACATTAGAAAATTAATTGAAGTAACTGATTCAATATTTTTATGCCATATTTTCCCATAAGCTTTCTCTCCTCATATGAGGGGTGAAAGGTGGCATATTGACGATAAAATCATTTGACACTCATTTTCACAGTCAACACAGCCCTCCATCCACAAAATATATTTGGTTTACACAAATAGGACATGAAAAGATCTAACTGACAGGTATTGTACCATCTTGAGGTTCATACGAATGACTTTGATAAATTAAGTCCCTAAAGATTACCATCTATGATTTATATCTCTACACAAATGGCTGCAAGATCTGTCATACTAATCTTATGTGTGTGACCGAATAGGGCTATTATATATGGGTATTTTGATATCCATCTCAAATTTCTAATGAGAAGAAATATTTATAATATATTTTGAAAGATATGATATAATTATATTATGATCTCATTATGATGTACTAAACATTAAATATATCACTATAAGAATCTCAGATGCATTTTATGAATTTATTTCTATAAAAAATAATACATGAAATCTGAAGTGGGAGATATAGAACCAAAATAATTTCTTGCTTTTCCTTTTTTTTTAAGCATCACAATTAAAGGAAAATAATAGCCATGATAAGTGCGCAAAATTTTTAAAAGGCGTTTTACCATTAAAAGAGAAATGGTAGATGTATAGAAGGAGACCAATAATTATTAGTTGACCAATAATTTATCACCTCATTTCAAACACAATAATTTATAGACAGTTTGTAAGAATCCGGGTACAGTCTACCTTTTCTGGAAGTTCAATATTTTGATGGACAAGGCAAATACAAAGCCAAAAAGGACATCAAACATAATCATTGCTCCCGCAGCGGCCCCCACAAAACCCTCTTCATAGCCAAAATACCTCTTCAAGTAGGCCTTCACAGTTTCACCGGTGTCCTCCATCACATCCTCATATCCACCAAACTGCGAAGCTATGAGCCCATAAAGAGTCCATGCAAGTGGGCATCCCCAATAATACCATCTCCACCAAACAGGCATTCTCTGCAACAAGTTCAAAGAAGGTGTGATTGTGTCAATCAACCTTTTGATTTCATTTTAAGGGCCTGAATCTGTAGAAGAATTATAGATAGAGACCCACCCTGCGAGGAATGACAAAGCCGCTAAATGTGTTCCATATGCCGTAGAATGCAGTAGAGACAATAGCAGAAATGTTGCTGTTGGGTGTCAATCCCACCGCCATCATGCCGTAGTATGTAAAGTAGAGGAAAGTAGTGAACAGAAAAAAGATGAACCAGAAGAACTTGGCTGCTGTCCAATGAAAATTAATCATGCTGTAGATTATCACCCCGCTTGATATAGCTTGGAAAAACACATAAGGGATCTCAATCATGACCTGCAAATGTGTTTGAATGAGCAATCTAGAGGAGAAAGATAAGAGATTGATGATGTTGAAAGAATGACTCTGTTTATCAAATTATTGAACAACCGGGATCATAGAAAGTCTTTATTGAAGATCATGATTAGCAGAAAGACGGATATTCCTTGGTCATTATCAGACAGTCACTTATCCATAAACCTCGTGTGGGGCTATTAGTTTTATTTCCCATTTCATAATCCATTTCTTCCCTAGGAGTTTCCTGTATCGATAAGAATTGAAGTTCTTACTGTTCATATGTTATGGTATGAATCGAAGCCAATTCCAATAGACTTATTGAATTGAGTGTTACCACTGGCGCCTTTTCCACAGAAAAAGGGAATACTTTGTAACAATAGAACCAGAATTGGTATGGATTATTCAAGAATCGAAGTCGATTAACTTTATGAAATAATACCTGTCCAAAAGCATAGGGCAATGCAGAATACATCCCAGCCGCCCTCTCTCTGTAGAAGACTGTTCGTTCAATGTCAACCACTGGCTGCACCATGAGGGAATTCTGTATTCCTATGAACATCCCCGAAGAATACAAAGCTCCCAGTGCGTTGAATAAATCTTGCCGATTTGATCTGCGAACAACAAAGAATTAATCAACGTCAACACCTCACTTGAGTTTGCCTTTCATTTCGGATCACTGTTATTCAACCAGAAAAATGAAAACATGACCCATAACGAAGTAATTATGATCTCAATAACAGTGGTTAATGCAATTAATGTAGTTCTGTTTGTTATTATCTACCATTTCATTAGCGTTTATGATAATTGTTATCGTATAATGTGGTGGGTGTATACTTATTTGTCTCAATCATGCGTACCTTCTTTGGCCAAGCCGCCAGAAGATTGTCCCCAACAGAAGAGCCGTGACCATGGAGAAGAAGAATCTCACAGCCGTGTATGAAGGGTTGCGCCAGTAAGACTTGTGCTGCTTCCACAAGCAGGCCATGCACTGAGTGATGAAGGACTGAGAATGCTGCGTTGGGAAATGAACATCTTCTGCCCCCGGGGCAGGCTTGCTAAGCTCCCTGATCAAGTCCATGTTTTGCCTGAAAAATATCATTTTATGATGGTCAGAGAGTTTTGTAGAAAGATTTATCCTTTGGCCAAAACAAGGAAAAACCCATTCACCTAAACAGCTTTGAATTCTTGTATATTTCGGTGAAATTGATTCCGAGTTTATCTTCCTGGTCCTTTGATGTGATTTCCAACATCCAAGTAGCGGGATTGTACCCATCTGTGATCTTCCTTATCCCTTCAATTCCCTGCCGTGGAGGTTTGTTTGCCCATTGTAATTGTTAGAGAGTGAACTCAGAAGTATCCGTTACACTAACTCTAGATTTGAGCCTACAATCCACCTGAAAGTAGCTTATGAGATGGTTGGAGTCGTTGCCGAGGGGACCCACGTAAATCTCCTCTCCTCCTCTCTTCATAAGGAACAACTACACCCCAAAAGATAATGCGGTCAAGCACTTAGCATATAAAAGACAGTATTACAATGAAAAGAGCTGCAGTTGGTTGAATAAATAGGGGAAATTAAAATAAACTAAAATAAATAATTCTTTTTTTAAAAAATAGAAAGGGAAAATCAAAAGAATTAATTTTTTGAAATTAAAGTATTCTAACCATCAAATGAAAATTCAAAAACGGAAAAATAATATTGAAAAAATAAAAAAATAAAATAGAAAACAGAAAATGAAAATGAAACAATGAAAATGAAAAATAAAAACTGAAAAGGAAACAATGAAAAAATGAAAATAGAAACTAAAAATTTAAAAAACGAAAAATTTAAAAAACGAAAAATTAAAAAAATGAAAAAAAATGAAAATGAAAAAATGAAAATGAAAAAAATGAAAAAATGAAAAAAATGAAAAAAATGAAAAAAATGAAAAAAATGAAAAAAAGAAAAAATGAAAAAATGAAAAAATGAAAAAAATGAAAAAAATAAAAAATGAAAAAAATGAAAAAATGAAAAAAATGAAAAAAATGAAAAAAATGAAAAAAATGAAAAAAATGAAAAAAATGAAAAAAATGAAAAAAATGAAAAAAATGAAAAAAATGAAAAAAAATGAAAAAAATGAAAAAAATGAAAAAAATGAAAATGGAAATAATCAAAAAATCAAACAAATGGAAATAAGGAAAAATGAATAACAAAAATGCAAGGGAAAAATGAAAAGGAAAAAATAGGAAATGAAAGTGAAACGTGAAAAGGACGACATTGGAGAGTTTCATCTCAGCCAAGTACAGCGAGTTAGCTTGTAGAGAGTCAAATATCGAGGGCCATAAAAGGTGGCGGACTTGGCGGCGACATTGGCTAGAGATATCCAATGTGATGGGGGACCATCTCGCCATCAACACGGAACGACGCCAGCAACCTCACCGACCATCTCTAACCAACGCCCGCGACGCGTCATTCAAGTATTCCGCGTGAGGATGGAGCTGCAAGTGTTTTCATTTTTTCTTTTTCTTTTGTAATTTCTTCGATGAATTGCTGACAAGGCCGATCGTGTTTTAGGCCTCATTCTTTTTTGCACGTTTTATTTTTCGTCGTTTTGAGAGAACCACTCGTCTCGAGATGGTTCCCTCCAGTTACGCTCAATTGAGCATGCCTTTGGCCCTATATAAAGGCCGGCATGAATAAGAGGACAGACAGATTGGAATTTGAGAATCAAAGTGAATTTGAAGTTTTTTTTTTCTAGTTCTCTTATCCTCAGATAGTCTTAGTTAGCTTGATAGCTAGAACGTGGGAAAACATGGCCCCTCTTCCACGATGTGTTACCATGGATTGTCGCCAGCGCTCTTCCTCCATAGATTAGTTCGATTTTGTCATCTAGAATTGCCAGTTCGTGACTACCCTCGCTTCAAGAATCTGCAGGGCAGCCACTTCTTGAAGACCTGAGGTTTGAGATCATCTTCTTCATTGTCACCGCCATCTCCGGTTGATTTGCGTCGGATCGAGTCAACATCGCCAGCCTATCGACTCTCGTCTCTCGCTGTCGCACATTGGATGCCCCCTGCTCGTTAAACGCTTGGTGTCTGGAGTAAGAATGTCCGAGAACTTCTCAATCTTGGATCTTCCTACCCAAAGCATGCCCATACCTGCTATTCTTTGGAAATTCTTGGAGTTTCTCATGCCCCAGAATTTTCCCCTCCATTGAATTGCGGCGCCTGCGGGTCCTCTCCACCGTCCGCCCAGCTGTCTCTCCTCCGCACGATCGCCACTGACACATTTTCTGCGTGCACTATTCTGCTGCACTCGCGTGCACGCACGGCCTCCGCCAACCCGCGCGAGCACTGCTGCGCCCGTGCAGGTCCATCGCCAGCCCGCGCGTCTCTCCTATCGCACCAGCGCACCCCCTGCCTTCTCTCTCTGCTTGAAAGATCGGGTTTCCTGCTACCTCTGTGCCCAGTTCAAGTTTCATGCCCAGCGGACATGCCTCTCTCTGATTGGATCGACTGTTTGAGTCCGTTACGAACGCCGGGTGTCACACCCACCAGGTTACATCATCTTCACTTCGTTGCAGATCATTATTTTCCTTTCAGTACTTGTCGAGTTAATTTCTGTGCCTTGCGAGATAGGAAACTCTTCCTCAAACTGAACTTACTCAACTTAGTGAGAGATAGAACTTCTCGTTGTGGTAAAACGCTAATCGTTTACTTGGGGAATGGGATGCTGATGGGTAATTAAATTTTCTCCTCATCTTACGCATCTAATTGGTCCAAAGGGATATTGGGAAGTCGAATTAGACTTAATCAAACTTTGCCAATTTAATTGTTCGTTAAACTTTGTTAGTTCGTTCTTCGTATTCTGTCGTTATTCTCAAAAACTTGCACCATATCCTCTAGATAATTTGTTGCATACGTCGACTCTTGTGGTGTAATACGCGTCGTACCATCCCAACCGACAGCATATTACATCACAATGTGATTCATTGGCACATCAGCCAAGGCACGATTAGTGCGTGGTATGATACATGGCTCGCCGACACACCCTTAGCCAGCCATCCTCACTTCGTCCATCATAGATTGCGGTTGAATGTGGCACAGTTGCTCACAAGGAATATGCAACACCTATGGGAGCAACATGGACTTTCGTTAGATACCTTATTGCATGCACTGGCTACTGCTACATGGACCTCTCAGGACCGCCCTATTTGGACTCTCACGCTCGACGAGAATTTCTATTGTCAGTCCTCTTAGGATCATTTTTGAGAGAGATCCCATACATAGACCTGGGGTCACTACATCTGGCATCCGGCGATCATTACTCGTGTCTCATTCTTCCTTTGGAGACTCATGCATCGTGGCCTCACAACAGACGATCAGGTGACCCATATCGGTCACTCACTCAGTTCGCGATGCCATTGCTGCCCCTTTTCTCCCTAGGTTGAGACTATGGAACAAATTTTCTTCTATAGTGAGACTACTCTAGACTGTTGGTGCCAATTTACATACCATTGATGCCCACTATTACCCACCCACAGTAAACCAACAATGTTAAAGTGCTTTGAAAAGATATTTATCTCGTCAGCATGCTCTAAGCGGAGCCCTACCTGTACGTCACCATATCCTACCTACTATGAGAGATCTGGAAAGGATGAAATTCTTCTCGTTTTGTAAGGTCTCCCATGTGAGCATTGAATATTATGCTACGGGTTAAATTATGGGTACAACACACACATCACCTCATACCACCCCTTTGGTGTAGTTCAGCCCTTATGTGCGATCTTGTTCGCACCTGGGGCATTTTGGTGACCTTGATCCCCATCACCACTCGACAATAAATTGTCCATTCGCACTTGTCGCCAATCGACATTATAAAGCTGAATGTGGATGGTGCAGCAAAAGGGAACCTGGGCCCAACTAGTGGGGGCTTTATTCTTCGCGACCGCACATGGAGTATCCTTTTTGCTTTTTACTATTTTTATGGAGTCCAAACTAACACAGTAGTCGAGGCTATGGCGATACGTATGGCTTGCTCCTCTACGATGAGTGAAAACTTCACAATATCTTCATAGAATCAGACTCAAAGTTTTTAGTCAATATGCTCCATGCGAGTACATGCTCCTAGTGGCGTCTTGAGAGCGTATGAAACGTCATCATGAGGTGTCAGTGCCACTTGACAATCATCCATCATCAGTTGCACGAGGGGAACCAAACGACAGACGCTCTTGCGAACTATGCGGTATGCTCTCATACCCCTCCCTCCTTATTCCTTACTTGGCAAGATCTCCCCCGTGCGGCGCGAGGTTGTCATCGAGTTGAGGTCCTCGGCCTGTCGGCTCTTCGCGCGCATTGCACCATGTTGAAAGATGGTCCTCCCGAGTGGTGTATCGCATGGAGCACTAGAGGCGGAGCTCTCACCCTCTTGCCTGATTGTAGTACCCGCTGCGCACCTCAATGCAAACACCTGATGAAGACGAGTGGATCAAGTACACTCCGTGCACCATCACCGCTACGGTGCAACAGCACGTTGCGGGCATCGAGCGACCCTCTCCCGTAATGCCTACGTACCACTACTAAATTGTTTCTTTTACTGCATCATGGTTGTGGCCAAGTAGGTTTCGTGTGTAATTGGGACATTTACACTCACTCCACACCGATAAACGCTGATAAACATACTCTTTATATATAAAACCCCCTAGGTGGCGACCAGGGCACGGCTGGATTGGTCTACAGCACAACCCTAGGGTTGGACGTACCCGGCACCATGTTTTTTGCCAATTAAAAAAAAAAGAAAAGTGAAAAGGAAAAACAAGAAGTAATGAAAATTCAAGGGAAAAATAAAAAAAAAAGAAAAGAAAAAATGAAAACTGAATGAAAAAGAGAAGGAAAAAATGAAAAATGAATGAAATAATGAAAATGAATTAAAAAAGAGAATGAAAAAATGAAAAATGAAGGAAAAAGAGAAGGAAAACATGAAAATGAATGAGAAAGCTGAAGAAAAATGAAAATGAGAAGTGAAAAAAATAAAAATAAAAAATAAATAATTAAAAATGGAAATAAATTTATAAAATTAATAGTCAAATAATGAAGAATGTAAAGTAAATTTAAAAGTCTATTGAAAAAATGAGAAATAAAAAAATAAAAATGAAAATGAAAAATGAAAATAGAAAAATAGAAAAATAGAACGAAAATTATAAAACATGAACATTAAAGTTAAAGCATAATGTTAAAACAAAAGTCAAAGAATACAGAAGCTGCACAAGGAAATAGATAATAATAAAACGGAAAACTTTTAAATGCAAAAAGTAAAAAGACAGACTTAATAAGAAATAACTAAAAATAAAAAAATGAATGAAAGACTAAAAGGACGGATGTTGTAACCTCATCAAAGGCCTCAAAAATGTCAATTCCAGGCTGATGTATGGTGCAAACGACAGTCCTGCCGGTGTCCACAGTATTCCTGACTGTCCTCATAACTATAGCTGCGGCCCTCGCGTCGAGCCCAGAAGTGGGTTCGTCCATGAAGATAATAGAAGGGTTGGCCACAAGCTCAACAGCAATGGTCAGCCTCTTCCTCTGCTCCGTGGACAGCCCATTCACCCCTGGCAGCCCCACTATGGCCCCTCTTAGGAAGGTCAACTCCACCAGCTCCATCACCTCCTCTATAAACATCTGCCAGTAAGAAAGTTAAAAAAAACGATAACAATTCTTAGACTGAGACATTAGTTTGGGAAATTTTCATATCATAAAAGTACTCAGTCGGCTAACCTTTCTAGTTTCTGCGTTAACGTCAGATGGGAGCCTAAGCCACGCAGAAAAGAGGAGAGACTCGTAGACCGTGACATGAGGCGAGTGTATATCGTTCTGCTCGCAGTAGCCAGAAATTCTGGCAAAAGTCTCCTGTTTTTTAGGAAAACCGGAGATTCTGATGTTTCCTTCGATGTATCCCCCCGTCTTTCTCCCAGCAAGGACGTCCAACAGCGTCGTCTTCCCCGCTCCGCTAACGCCCATCAGCGCCGTGAGAACGCCCGGCCTGAACGCGCCATTCAGATCGTTGAGCAAGAGAAGCCTGTCTTCTATCACCCCTTCGGCCTTCATCTCCTACAAATCATATCTCCTTCTTTCAAGCTTTTCTGAATTGTAAACGGCGTCAAATATCAACAGAAACTCACTGGCGGCATGTCTACGGAGTACTTGATGTTCTCGAAGACGATGGAGTAGGGAGTGAACGGGAGAACCATCCCCTTCTTCTCCTTCTCGCGCGTTCTTCTCTGCGTTTCTGAAAATCACGCGACGTTAAGCATTCGTTTGGATAGTCAGGTGTTTTTTTTTTGAAGAAAAACTTACCTTGTGAGACTGTTTTTAGCTCATTTACGACGCCCGTTCTGTTGAGCTCCTTCTCGCGTAGTGTCTCTTCCGATAGGACTTGCCCTTTCCCAAATGCTGCATCAAGTGTTGGTGAATTGAAAGCTCTTTTCTCTTCTTTGAAAAGATAATCTGAATCGCAATCGTGTGTTCGTTCATACTTACGGTTCAGGTAGGCTAGAGCGAGTGCAAACATGCCGTTGAGAAGGATTATATAACCAAGCAGAGCCAGCACACCGATCCAAAACCAGGAGGCGTCCGAAAAGAGGCCTCGTGTCTTGAGTATCTGAACGCCAATAGTATCTGTATTGTTTCCTAAGCTGACAACCTGGGAACCACAAAGAGAGGTAAAGCAAACAAACTTAATCGAGCGGACTTCAAGGTGGGGAATAAAAACTAATGACGAAAAAAATAGAAAAAAAGCGAAAATAAGTGTAAAGAAATATATTTGTACACAAGAGATGAAAATAAGTTTTTTTTTAAATGTGAATCTAAGAAATAAAAAATAATATCAAGAACTCTATTATAATAAATATTACAATATTGAAAATAAAAATAAAGCTCAAAAGGAAAATAGAGAATTAATAAGAGGAATGTTTTTTTTTAATATTAAGATAAATAAATTAACAGCGAAAAATTAAAAATAAAATTCAATGAAAAATAAGAAAAAAAGAAAGGATAATACCAAAAATATAAATAAAATAAGATAAAAGAATAGAAATACATAAAAAACAAGAAGAGAAGAAAGGAAAACAAAAACAAATAAGAAATCATTAAAAGTAGAAATGCGAGTAATATAATTGACATAAAGAGAGAAACAAATAAAAAAATACATTAAATAGAAGTAAGAAAGAGAAGAAAATGAAAAAAGAATGTAAGAAAACGAAATAATTAATATTAAAGAGTAAAGTAGGGCGGTAAAATGTAACACTTGGGGAAACGAGTTTAGGGTTTTACTCGGCTCCAGCTGTGCCCTAGGAACTCATTGACGGCGATAGCATTCTGGACGTACATCAGAGGGGATGACCAGTACGCCCAAATCCACCACTTCCTCACATCCACTGCAACGAAAGAATCAAAGACTTTGGCCATTTTATCATGTGAATAAACTTCAGTTAGGGTTTTAGCCCTTTTATCATGTGAATAAACTTCAGTTAGGGTTTTAGCCATTTTATCATGTCAATAAACTTCAGCCAAGGTTTTAACCATTTTATCATGTCAATAAACTTCAGCCAAGGTTTTAACCATTTTATCATGTTTCAACGGAAAGAACTTGCCTCTGGAGAGGACGAACCCTCCCAGAACTATAAGAATGAGCTGGGCAAAAGATCCAAACGTGCTGGCGACGACCATGTTCCTGCCCAGAGCAGCAATGAATCGGAACAGCGCAAACGCCATCTGACTTAGCAAAACTAGAAGTACGTAGTGTCTCAACATCCTGAAGGAAAAAAAAAACAAACCCAAGTTCATTATCCTAAAAAAAATGCATTTATTCATAGGAGGAAACTTAAAAATAAAGAAACGGATTTTTTTCCTCTGGATATTTGGGTCGTAGCCGATGACGTAGTAAGTGAGTGAAGTCCAAAGAGCACACTCGATAATTGAGATGGGGATCTTCAAGATCCACGCTGGGAGAGCGTAAGCCCAAGACGGATAGAAACGGAAATCTCTTTGCTTGTAGAAGATGGGCAGCCTCGCAATGCTCATGGCAAGCTCTGCATAGCCGTTAAACAGATGGATCATAAGCCCAATGTAGAGCGCCCCAAGGAAGATTCCTCCGTCCTCGACATCATTCTTTCGCATGTTCGTGCGCAAGAACATCGTCATGGTCACCACTCCAATCAGTGTTAACTGTCACAATGGAATACATCATTAGGGATTCAACTGAAATGGCATCATATATGTATATATGTGTGTGCGAAATACATATATATATATATGTATATATATATATATATCGATACATAGATAGATATAGAGAGAGATAGAGAGACATAGAGAGATAGATCGATAGATAGATAGAGATAGATAGATAGAGATAGAGATAGAGATACAAATAGAGATAGAGATAGAGATAGAGATACAAATAGAGATAGAGATAGAGATAGAGATAGAGATCGAGATAGAGATTGAGACAGATAGATCTATTGATAAATAGATAGATTGATAGATAGAGATAGAAAAATAGAGAGATAGAGATAGATAGAGACAGAGATAGTTTGATAGAGAGATAGAGATAGAGAGAGAGATAGATTGATAGATAGATAGAGAGATAAAGATAGATAGAGAGATAGAGATAGAGATAGAGATAGAGATAGATTGATAGATAGATAGAGATAGCGATAGAGATAGATTGATAGATAGATAGAGAGATAAAGATAGATAGAGAGATAGAGATAGATTGATAGATAGATAGAGATAGCGATAGAGATAGATTGATAGATAGATAGAGAGATAGCGATAGATTGAAAGATAGATATATAGAGAGATAGAGATAGAGATAGATTGATAGATAGATAGAGAGATAAAGATAGATTGATAGATAAAGAGATAGAGATAGAGATAGATTGAAAGATATATATATAGAGAGATAGAGATAGAGATATATTGATAGATATATAAAGACAGAGATAGAGATAGATATATAGATAGACAGATAGATTGATAGAGAGATAGAGATAGAGATAGATTGATAGAGATAGAGATAGATAGGTATATAGAGAGATAGAGATAGAGATAGATTGAAAGATAGATAGATAGAGAGATAGAGATAGAGATATATTGATAGATATATAAAGATAGATTGATAGATAGATAGAAGATAGAGATAGATTGATCGAGAGATAGAGAGATAGAGATAAATTGATTTATAGATAGAGAGATAGAGATAGAGATAGATTGATATGCAGATAGAGAGATAGAGATAGAGATGTATTGATAGATAGATAGATATAGAGAGAATAAAAGGCTACGTTTGCTGACCTACATAACATTATGCATATACATATATCTTCACATAGAGAGTAAACTTACGTCATTTATGAACAATTTTCTCTGCCCAAATCTCATCATATACATATGTGTGTATACATATATGTATGAGATGAGATGGGATAGAGAGGAGTAAAAGGGTATGTTTGCAAACCTGAATGGCATCGTATATGTTTTCACACGCACACATACGCTATATATGTACATATTAAGAGAGACTTAATCATGTCGATGAAGGCAGAGAGCGAGGGGGATTTGAAAGATATGTTTACTGACCTGTATGACATCACATATAAGTAGTGTATGTGTATAATGAGATACATAGGATTTTCTTAGTCACTATGACGTTATATAGTAGTGAAAAAGTGAGAGTAAAAGAACAGGTTAGGTGAAATGAGAATCAATGTCTGTGTGCGAGTGAGTGTGTATGTACAGTTCTATTTCCAGATGACATCATATTTAAACATGTACATATAGAGAGAACGAGAAAACAGTATTAGGGATTATCAGCTGACCTGCATGATCTGAGATATTTGGTCATATATGTATATATGTGCGTGTGAGCAAAGAGAGAAAGAGTAAAATGTCATTTAATGATGATTATTTCTTTCCTGAAGGCTTCATGATGCATGTGTGCGTTATACACATGTAGACTGAGAGAGATGGATAGATATTCGAAGATAAAGACAGATAGATATGAAGAGAGAGAGAAAGAGTAAAATGATATTTTATGATGATTATTTCTGTCCAGAAGTCATCATGATGCATGTATATGTTATATACATGTAGATAGAGGGAGATAGATAGATAGACGGAGATAAAGATAGATAGAGAGAGAGAGTAAAATCACATTTTATGATGATTATGTCTGTCCAGAAGACATCATGATGCATGTATACATTATATACATGAGACAGAGAGAGAGAGAGATAGATAGGTAGATAGATAAACAAAGATAAAGATATATGTATAGAGAGAGATAGATAATATATATATATATATATATATATATATATATATATATAGAGAGAGAGAGAGAGAGAGAGAGAGAGAGAGAAAGAGAGAGAGAGAGAGAGAGAGAAAGAGAGAGAGAGAGAGAGAGAGAGAGAGAGAGAGAGAGAGAGAGAGAGAGAGAGAGAGAGAGAGAGAGAGAGAGAGAGAGAGGGAGAGAGAGAGAGAGAGAGAGAGAGAGAGAGAGAGAGAGAGAGAGAGAGAGAGAGAGAGAGTATAGGTTGGCCAGACCTGCATGAGTTTGAAGACGTAAACAAACGAGTTTCGCCGCATCAGCAGCAGTTCCCTGGACAAACAAGCTTTCAACAGTTCCCTCTTGCCGATGCCATAGTCCGAGGTAGAGAGAGCAGCGGGATGACTTCTTTCTCTGTCAAAGGGAATCCGTAGGTCTTCCCTAAGTCGACGACCAACGTGAAACCCCTCAAATGCCTCCGCAAATTCTCTCACTGATACAAAGTGGTAAGGCTCGTCTTGCCTCGCCCAGTACTGCTCCTGGTCTTTTCTTGACATCACCTGTGCCAAAATTTTCGTTAAACAAGAGAAAATGTAAATCTCGATGGAATTTTCATTCTTTTGTGATTTTCATTTTTCTTCTTGGATATTTAGTTATCACCTCTTGGAGGAAGTCGGCAACGCCTTTCCTTTCAGGGCATTTGAAGCCCATGGACTCGAAAAACTCGACAACGTTGTCGCAGGGGCCCTGGTAAACGATTTGACCTTCGGAGAGAAGGATGATCTCGTCGAAGAGAGCGTACGTCTCCGGGGCTGGCTGGAGGAGAGCAATTAGAGCCGTGCTGTTGAGGATTTGGACAGACTGTCGTAGAGCGTTCACTATCTGAAAAGTTGTTGAGCTGTCCAGTCCTGTTGATATCTCGTCCATGAACAGCGCCTTTGCCGGTCCTACGATCATCTCCCCTGATGGAAGAAACCCATTTCAATGGCCCACCATCGCAGAAGGAGAGGGTGAGAGAGCCAGAAAGAGAGATAGAGGGAGAGAGAGTGAGGCAGAAAGAGAGAGAGAGAGTGAGCCAGAAAAAGAGAGAGAGAGAGAGAGAGAGAGAGAGAGAGAGAGAGAGAGAGAGAGAGAGAGAGAGAGAGAGAGAGAGAGAGAGAGAGAGAGAGAGAGAGAGAGAGAGAGAGAGAGAGAGAGAGAGAGAGAGGGAGGCAGAAAGAGAGACAGAAAAAGAGAAAGAGAGAAATATAGAGGGCGAGAGAAAAGGATAAACTGAGGGGGAGAGAGAGAGTGAAGAAGGCAGAGAAAGAGAGCAAGACAGAGACGCAGTTAGAAAATGAGAAAGGATTAAGCGAGTGAGAGCGAGGAGAGAGAGGCAGGCAGAGAGAGAGGCCAAGATAGAGAGACGGATAGAGAAAGATGAAGAGAGAAAGAAAGAGGAGGAGAGAGAGACGGACATACAGAAGAAAAAGGGAGAGAGGATTGGGAGAAAGAGAGGCAGACGTGGAAAGAGAAAGGAGAAACAAAAAAGAGAAAGAAAGTGTATATATATAGAGGCAGATGTATCTCACCAGTGGTCACACGTTTTCTTTCTCCACCGGAGATTCCTCTCATCATCTGATCCCCTACCAAGGTATCAGCGCACGTTTCCAGCCCTAAAACCTAACATGATGAAGAAGATGAAACAATGAGACAACTGCCTAAAATTGGCGATCCTTCGTTTCATAATAATTGCTGGTTTAGTAGGTGTGGTGTTGAACCTTCAGAATGTAATCGGTGACCACCTCGTGTTGTCCTTTTAGCGCCGAGGCCTGAGAAGCACCAACACTTAGAATATCCCAAATCGTAGCGTAAACGTACTTCAGGAGTTGGAAATCCTACCTTCATGAACAGGTCAATGTCTGGGTCTGGCTTGATATTCTGCTGCTTTTCTCTCCTCGACAGCTCCATCAGCATGTCTGTTGTGAATTGGCGGTAGACTTAAGATGGATGATGGACGCATGGATGGATAGATAGATATATAAATAGATCGATAGATAGATAGATAGATAGATAGATAGATAGAGAGAGAGAGAGAGAGAGAGAGAGAGAGAGAGAGAGAGAGAGAGAGAGAGAGAGAGAGAGAGAGAGAGAGAGAGAGAGATGACCATATCGGCTTCCGGATCCTTGACATCTGGCGGAGAACTGAAGCGTCTCCCTCACAGTCATTTGGCCGATGTGGACATCGGTCTGGCCTATGTAAGCTGAAGTTCTCTGGGGAACAAACTCTTTCAGACTATGCCCGTTGTAGGTGACCTCTCCGGAAACCTGCTAATTCATAAGGGACGACGTCCATCAAAATTCCCGTCTTTTCTTGCCAGAGAAAAAGGTTGCGCTGAAATTGACCTGGAGATTAGGATCCAGCTTTCCTGCAAAGGCGCGCAGAAGCGTTGTCTTACCTGAGCCAGGGGGCCCAAGAAGCAAGGTCAGCCTGTATACAGCATGAAGAAAAGGCTGTCAGGGTTCATTATTTGGGCCTGGCCTATCAGATTTTTGAAACCCACCTGGACGGCTTAATTATCCCACAGAGATCATGCAAGATCGTCACAGACCGTTTCCTGCTGGGCACAATCCTGAGAAAGTTCAAGAATCCCTGAAACCCATACACCAAATTAAGTCAACTCTTGAGTAGTGTTTTATACAGTCGTCGGTTCCTGTCCATGGGCTTGGAGGAACGGACGAAGGGACGAACTGAAAATAGACTAACGGGGAGAGGTTTTGATGATGAAATGGGAAGCGGAAAATGGTTCTGATACGTTTTCCTATCAGAGGCCGGGGGATCTCTGTTTTTTTCTGTCCTGTTTCGTTTGATACCGGTCCTCAAACAAGAGTATCATGAGTCTTACCTCAATCTTGTTGGTGAAGAAGTTGATGGCCGTAGGCACTCCGCTGTCTCCAACGCGGGCCTCCGAGCTAACGCTCAAATTCTCATAGCGGACTTCAATTGTCGGGCTCTCGATCCCGACCCTTCATTCACCAAGAACAAAGGTGAATTCAAGATTGAGATCACAGACTTCTGTCAATATTTGCGTGCCTAAGATTGTGTTAAAAGCTATAGCTGATTGCAAGGGGGCAACTTATCTGCTTTGGCCAATCACTTATCACTCCAGCTGCGTTTAACAATTGGCAGACAGTGCTTGAGAAAGAGAAGAGCGGTGATCTTCAATTTTATCTAATGTTTTGAGCGCCTACCAATACGTTAAAAGCTATAGCGGAAATCATGGAAGCTACTCCAGATAATTTTGGAACGATACAGAGAAAAACATGATATCTGGGCAAGGATAACTAAGGATAGAACAAACCTAAGAGGACATCTATAAAATTGTAACCACACAGAAGGTAAGAATGATCTCTGGGAAAGGGCCACTAAGGAGAGGAGGTCCCTAAGAGGACATCTGATAAAATTGGAACGATACAGCGGAGTATAGGATGTCCCCTGTAAGGATAACTTACGGGAGGATGTCCCTTTAGAGCATCTAATAAAATTTGAACAAAACGGAGAAAATTACCGTGGTCCCTGCGCAAGGATTACTTGGGCTCAACTGTTTCGACGGCCTTCGACAATTCTTCGAGACTGTTTGAGAAAGAGAAGAGAGAGGATCTAACCTGTCCATACGGTTCTTGAGCTTCCATAAGAACTTCTCGTTGTCCTCCGCGAGATCGCTGAGCCTCTTCAGAACGAGCCGCCTCTCCTCCGCGGTCATGACATGGAGGTCCACCTCCTTCGTCTTCCCTCCCTCCACAGCAACGATCCCTCTTCGGACGCGGCTGAAGGTTGGCAGCTTCTCAATGGCGGCCCACTTGAGAGCCTCTTCATCTTCCATGGATGTAGAGGATCGCGAGAAGACCTTGCTTGAGCTATTATTTCTCCAACTAGAGCTTCCATTCGACTTGCACGCATCTTTCTCCTCCATAGCCACCGCCTTCTCGGAGGAAACGCTCTTGAGAGAAATCTCCTAGAAGATCTCCATCCAGCTGCCTTCTATCTTTCAACAGAGAAAGGCCAGAGGATAGGCAAAAGGTCTCGCTGGACGATTATTGGGGAGGTATCTGAATGAATGAATCTAGGAAAAGTTGAAGTTGACTCCACCGCAACTCTGGCCGCCCCTATCGTCGGCCGCAACGTTTGGCGTCTCGTGTAAAGGCGACACTTCCATGCAGTATTTTAATTAGTGGCTTGAAGATGTGGCGATAACTGGTACCTTGAAAAATCTTGGACGGCAGGGGCACGAAGGTCAACACATTAGGCACGTTAGGGCCACATATTTAGTGGCTATACGTGTGCCATTAGTTTGCTTTTGAGTTAGTGTAATCGGCGACTTCTTCTAGAAGACTGTAGGAGTTCTAGATTGACGATCACAATGACGATGTCAATCTTGGGGAAGAAGTCCCAGTCATTGTCATCTCTCTTTTGAACTGAATAAGAATGGCGATAACTATGAAATTTTTGGATGACGTTTCGGTCATCTATCCTCAGAAGTGGGGAGGTTTTTCTCTTCAGGCCAAGATTTTCTTTGTGTTGAGTCAGGGAATCCTAAATTCATGGTATTTTGGTGATATGATGTCACAACATTGACCCTGGGTATCTAAGATTGTGCTAACACGGCACAAGAAAATGAATCTGCCATTGCTGCCAAATAAAAAATTAGAAGTAGAGAAAATATTGAATACGGCTATTAAATCCATCGTATAACGCAACGGATCAGCAATGTATCTTCAAATGGTTAAAAAATGGCCTAGTCTTCGATCCATTATGCAAAATTAACAACAGACTTTAATCTAATCTAAAATGTCTCCCGATATCAAGAAATTTCTGATTTTTGAAACTCGAAAAGCTTATTTTGAATATATTCATCCAAGAACAGGGCAAATTTTAAATGAAAATCACCGATATAAATTCGGAGATCTTCGAAAAGCTTCAACATATATGATTAGCACAAACTTACCTTTTTTATTAATTACTTTTGCTTTTCTTGGTGGTCTTTTCAATTTTCCATTTTATTTTTTTCCGGATTTCATAAAAAATGCAAATCATAGAAAAATGTTATTAATGACACGTCCTCATGATATTTTTAAATGGATTACAGAATTTTGTACTTACAATCCCTCAGAATTGTATTATTTCCGTAGGACCTTGAGCATCACCACAACCAAGAAATCATTCTCGATGAAGACCTATTACAACCAGTTGCGAAAAATATATATAAATCAAAAAGTTTTATCAAACATGAGAATAAGATCATCCCTAAAAATATTTGTAAAAACCTGTACTTTTTAAAAATGCATAATCAAACATAAGTATACCTTGACAAATATATAAAAATCATTTTAGATTAAATTATATTTCATTGGAATAGAATGCCTAGCTCAATTTTTTGATCAAATGGACCAGAAAACACTTCAACATAGAGTAGTGATCGGCCGTCCAATATCCGTCTGATATCCGATATCGGACAAGCGATATCTGATATCCGGTAAATGGCAAGGCAGTTTCTGATACTGGATATCGGATATCGAACGGATATCGATATTCCTATCTAAAACAGATATCGGGACAGATATCGAGTGGGCTAGGGACGCGACGGATCTTGGATACTGGATACCGGAATCTGATATCCGGATATCGAAACTGATATCCAGATATCAATATCTGGTATCAAGAGAAAAAAGCCAAAGTGAACATTGATTTAGACGTTAAATGTATACAGCGCCTAAATTTTTTAAATATAGTAATACTTCTTATTATATATGCGTTTCAAAAGTTTTGTTTTCTTCCATATGGGATAAAAGTATTTGGATATGTCGATATCCGGATATCGGTTCCGATATACATATATCGATATCCGGTATCAGGAGAAAAAGTCAACAATGAATATGACTTTAGATCTTAAACGTAAACAACACCCAAAATTTTTATTTATAATAATACTTCAATCTATATATAGGCTTCAAAAGTTTTATTTTCTTCCATATGGGATAATAGGATTCAGATATGTAGATGTAATTTTAAACTCCAAATCCTATTATCCCTTAAGTAATGAGACGAGGCACATCACGCCTTGGTAGTGTTGCTCTTGTGCCTTGAGGCCCGTCACTCTACGTGTGCGCGCCCGTTGGCCCCGCCACTACACGCATGCCCCCGGGCTAGGCGCTATGCACCCATGGGCCGGTGATCACACACACCATCCCAGCCTTAGCGATCACACACACCATTAGCACCCGCGTTGACACCTATCGTGCAGTCTACTTGGACGCTGCCGTGTTTGGTGCCTCAAGTTGCGAGATGCATGCATAGTGCTACCCATTGGGGTGCCATGCACATGCACTGTCTCGGCGTAATGCCTCACGTCCCGTGCCCTGCACACACGAGGTCGCGCGGCTCACCCGCACGACTTCGCGCTCAGCGCCTCGACAATGTCGCACAATCTGCACATCCTGCATACGCGCACGGCGCTTGGTGTGTGCGTGCATGCTCTTGGGAGCCTGCGCACCTCGCACGCGTGGGCCTCCCCTGATCCGCCACGCTTGAATGCTGACGAGCATCCCCACCTTAAGGGCGATGGCCTAAAAGATTAGGGTCAGACATTGTCGTCTGTAGTGCGTGTTGTGACATCGCATTGAGGAACTCAATCTCCAAATCATGAGTCCCATACGCGGACATGTTCCCACAATTTGCATGCGTGCCTTTGTGCAGGAATACCACATACTTTGGAGGCTTACACTAGGAGATAGCTACAATAGTTCTCTTTGGTTGCTGCTGGTTTTTATAAGCCAACTTCCAACATGTCTCCTTTGTGTGTCATCTGATGGATATTATGTGGTCATCAATCCAATCACACCGCCACGTTTATTTAAGTTCATTGAATAAAATATTATGTTTGTTATTATTCTAATGTGATATTTATAATGAAATCCATGAATACATGCAATGAAATTATGAATTATGATGAGAATGTAATACAATCATCACTAGTCTTTAAACATGTATTCTAAATATTCTTATTTGATGGATAGTTTGAGACATACATCATACTATCCGGATAGAATATCACTAACCGATCCTACTTATATGATAAGTATAGCTGATCTTGTGGCTATTAGTGTGGCGACACTAAGGATAGATAGTGGGTGCTCTTTGGAGAAAGAGTCACTGAATTGATACATATGAATCCTTGAATGGTATTATACCTAAACATCAATCAGGTTGATTCATGTCGTTGTATCAGTGATCAACTGACCTGAGACACCAAGGACATCTCGTGAATGAATGACTACATTTTTACTACAACTTACGGGCCTCTAATCATGGGTTTCAAACAAGTCATAACTCGGATGTTGTAAGAAGCTCACGTAGATGATTGAGTGGTCAGGATGGGATCGTCCACCCTTGGTATAAGAGGACATTGACTCAAGGAAGATGGTACAGAAAATCCCTGGCCAGGGTAGTGAGGATATTGATCTATATGTCTGGGTAGTGAGGATCAATCTATATCCCTGGCCAGGGCAGAAAATCCCTGGCCAGGTATTGGAGAAGGAGTTCTCCAATGATCCCCGTTACACATCAGTACTAATCAAATGACAGATTAGGGTTTGATGATAAACCATACCCTAAGTCATTCGAGAGTCTTGCGCGGATGATGGATTATGCATATATGGTAACCGCTGACAATAAAGGTTCCATGAGAGAGTTCAACAGAACTCGGTATCTTCTAGAGCACGAGGTGTAGCTTGGCACCCCAATTGGATTAAATCGATCCTTAGTTAATTAGTCTATATGTCGATGTAGATAATAAATAAGGTTGGAAAATAATTGTTATTCGGCCAGTAAAGTTATTAACTAGAAAGATAAATGGGCCTAGAGGGTCACATGCATAAGGTTATAAGGGCATTGGTGGATATATTTTACTTCTATGGTTTTTGAGAAAAACTTTTAAGTAAAATATATATAAGGAAGGGGCTCTCATTTCAAGCACCCAAGACAACCGGATTTGAGAGCCCCTCCCTTTCTCCACTCATCCAAGGAGAGTGTCTTCATAGTGAGAATATCTTCTAGATTTTCAAGAAGAGTTGAAAAAGAAGACATAGAGGTCCAAGCGCCGAGTGATCGCGTTGATACTTCTAGAGGCTGGTAATAATCTCAATTTTCGGGTTAAAATCCGTCGTTGGTGATTGAGATTATTCAATAAATATATATATATAACCATACTTAAAAATACGTAGTTAGTAATGAGTACGGATCGTCTCCACAGGGAACGATGATTAAGAAATTACTTTCTTATACTAGTGATGATAAACGAGAGTATCGACGAAAATAAGATTTGAGGATGTGAGCTAGTGATATCAATTAAAAACACGTAAGTTATAAGCTAATTTAACTTAAATAAAAGAGTAAGTGCACGTGACGGACATGATGATGGACGATGGTATGAATGATGATATTGATTGGATTTGGAATGGTACGATGGTGAGGATGAAGAGACAAGAAAAGAGAGTAAAATGAGAGTGCAAGTGATGTCGGACGTCGTCTAAGACGTCGCTCGATCGACACCGAATATAATGGTTTGGTGCCAATAAGGGATGATGGTATCGAACGTCGATATTGTCATCGTCCGAAGGATGAAACCCTAACGGGTTATGTGACTACGATGCTCTAAATGCCCTACGTGTCGTACGTGCAGGCTCCAACTCGAGGGAGGCGCCGAGCTCCAAGCTTGGACGAGGTCGCCGGGTGATGGCGACGATGGCCTCTCAAACCTCATCGAAGCGACGAAGGCGTATATGGCCGAATAGAATCAATCCATAGGGCTCGCACGTAACGGACGTACTCGTTCCTACTGGTAAGACACTCAGTTGATCGTAGTTTTCTCAATTCGTCCTCTCTCACCTACCTCACCCGAGCGCGGTGTTGTCAAGACGAAACTCTACTGCAAGCGATAATTAAACGAGCGACGGGAGAGTACGACATACCTTGTAAGCGTGGCTCATGGTGTAGGGAGTCGTCGACGATCGGCAATCGGAGAGGGTTTGATGAAGAGGCGCCGGAGAGATCACGGCAGCTCGACAAGCAATGTTGGTGCTGGAGCTCAATATAAAGGTTGGAGAAGGAGGATCACAAGCCGGATCTTGTCGAGCGTTCATTGTCCTGGAGGACAGACTTGGGGTAGACAAGCTGGGGCCGATGTCCGGATAGGAGCGGGGTAGGCACGCGACGACCTTGGGTGGAGTCGCAGTCGCCGCATGCACGTTCTGAAGCAATTTCCGCTCTAGTCAATGGGTCGAGCAGTGGGAATCCCACGTCCAAGTCCCCCTCTCATCGGTTCCCGTCTGGTCTACCATCGTGACCCGTTCAGAAGGGAGCACTTCAACAGGCCTCGGGGTTTATTTCCCGCTTTGGTCAATCCATCGTCAATGCCATTCCCACCCCCCACCCCCCAAGCTGCCACAGGAGAGTCAAGCAGGGGGATTGGAGGCTGTAGGCGGCGGATCCTACTTCAAGGATCGGTAGCCAATTTTGGCTTGCCGAGAGCCTGACGACGACGGGGATCGGCGCTCAAAATGGGGAGGGCCCCAAGTTAAGCTCCTGACCTAGATTCACCAGATTGCTAGGTTCCAATCCGAGTTCATGGACGTTTCCGCTGGGAAATCAAACGCGGAGCGTGTCCGTGGTTGAAATTTGTGAACGGCAGCAGCACGATTCCGGCGGTGATCGGGTGTCATTGATATCTATAAGAAGATTCGTGGAAGGGGGGAAGGCGTGCACAAGTCGAGGAGGAGATGCCCTCCCCCTTTGTGTCCTTCTCACCTCCCCTATTTTCCCTTTCTTTCCTTCTTCTCTTCCGCTTTGTTGACTTTTCCTCTTCCCCCCTTGTGTTCTTCTCTTGAACGAGGAAGAGAGACCAAGAACCTGATAAAAAAATTACTTGAAAAATTCCTGGTCTGTCTTTCTTAGGGCGCCCTCTCTTCCCTTATATAGGGGAAGGATGGGCCCTTAAGTGGGCAACAAAAACAAAGGAATTGGGTCCATTAAGGGGGCCCTTATAAATTGGGAATTTAAACCTAAGAAAATAAGGAAAAGGAGGGGGGAAAGAAAAGGATGGCCTTTTCCATGACGATAAAATGACAAACACGGGACGCGACACAGTGCGACGAAAACACGTCAATACGATGGGGAAAACATAAAACACGAAATAAAATGAGAAAATGATAAAAGATAATTGAGCATTCATCACCCAATCTTCGACGACGGTGGCGGGCAGCGCAGACGACGTCGTCGACGATCTCCGATGGTGTGCGCCATCAGCAAGAACAATGATAAATCCTAATTACGTTAACTACAACGTCAAGAAAGAGACTACATAAGGCAAAGATACTTACTGTAGGTCCTTACGCTCTGCAAGGATCACAGTGATTTACAAGTGCCAGTAAGCTCTCACTCTTCTCGAATGCTTCATCCCACACACCCAGGACACCAAGAACACTCTTGATGGATCTCAAAACTCACAATCTTTCAATCAACCAACACAAGTAGGAAGCAAGTTCAAGATGAATTTCATAATGACCCAGGCCTCTCTTTATACATCAGAGTATGAATGTAAAGAGGGGGGGGGGAGATGAAGCAACTCTAAAAATTTCAGCTAAACTGGAGTTGTAGATCAAAAGTTATGGCCGTTTGAAGTTGAAGAAATCCTAGCCCTTCAAAATTTTCTCTCTCCTCATCATCGTCGTCGGTTTCCGTGCACGTTGAGAGGTCAAAGCGCTCCGAATTCTGTGAAACTTTGTCTTCGGCACACACTTCTCATTTTTTGCACCACACGCTCCTAGGAGGAAGAAAATGACAAAAAAATAAAAGAAAAACAAAGAAAAAAGGAAGAAGATTCGCGGCTGATGTGGCCATGCGTCAGCACGGACTTCCTTCTTTTTTTTTTTTTCTTTTTTTGTTTCTTTAGTCTTAAATGGGCAGACGTGGATGCACCATGTCCCCCTATGCCAACAGAGCAATAAAAAACATGTGCGATAATATAGCAATCATTGCTTCATGAATTGTGAAGCGATGATTGCCTAGTTAATGATTGAATGATGCCAATCATTAACTCAGCTAATGATTGGCTGGTGCCAATAATAATAGAATGCTCTGATTCGTCGTCATTCGAGGTATCAAACGGCAACACGTGGCAGTGCTAAAAAAACTAAAAATGCTTTAAAATTTTATAATAAATAAATTAAAAGTCCAAAAAATACATATAAATATATATTTTGACTCATAAAAATCATATCTTCCCAAATTTAATGTCAACAATTCCAGAAAAATCATATTATATCTAAAAAAATTCATAAAATTCAGAAATTCCTTCTAAAAATAAATTTAATCATTTAAAGATTGATGGGATGCAAATATGAGTAATATAATGCAGATAAACATGTAAATATGATCATATAAGGTACTAAAAATGTATGTTATCAGCTAAGATGCACGAACGGCTTCAGAACGATCTCGGAGCAGCAAATTCAAGGGTGGAACAAGTTTCCTGAAAGGTACAACCACTGTTTGATTTTAAAGATCGATTATGAATCGATCAACACACTTCTGCATACATGGAATTGTGTTTTCCATGGATAAACCAAGGCACAAAACCCAACATCTTCTTTTCTTACAGTAGGCACACCACAAGGCTTCCCTTGGATCATCTCTTGGAGCTTGAGTTCCTCCTGAATTGGGCTTATTTGACCAGTTTTCTCCGTGAGAAGACCGTATCTCACTTCTTTATTGTCACCAACGCAACGGAATTTTTTATAGGTACTTATGGCACCATCTTAAAACAGTCTTTCTCTTCCATCAATTTTCCTATGGCTTCTTCTAGAGTAGTTTCATCTTCTCCCTATGGAGAAGCTGGCTTCTAAGATTCTCATATTTGGGGTGAAGGCCCCTGAGAAATATAATTAGTCTCTACTTGAGTATGTACTCCTTTTCCCCTTGCTAACATGACCATAGATAATCCATCTCCCTCCATATGCGCTTCAACTGACATGCATAAGCCACAACACTATCATATTCACAACTGACATGTCTGACTTGGGCAACCTTCATATTCAACTCATATATGCGCCACAACTGATTTTGTTTTGCACTATACTTGTGATCCTCATCCCAACTCTCCTTCACAGTATCAACATATGAGAAATCCCTCCTAATATCAGGGATCATTGTGCCCAATATCCACTGTCGGATTAGGGCCTCATTTGCTTTCAATGTCTTTTATCGATATAAATCCAATTTTGCTCATCCGTTAAGTGATCTCCTAATCTTCGACCTTCAAAAGTTAACTCTACCATTTTTCTCTATTCAAACATGTTCAGCCCATCAAACTTGACCTGAATATCTAGAATTACAACTGTGCTTCCACCATGCTCTCCACTAGATTCACCCAGCGTGGAAACTCCAGATTCTTCCTTGTTCTTTGCCATTACTGATTGCATCGAACCTGTTTCCAGCCTTCTACAAGATCAAGAGACCCAGATGCAAATACTCAAACAACTGATGGGCACAAATTCAGAAGACCTAGAAGATTGGTTTTGAACAAGATGACAGATGCAAATACACAAGCACTTGATGGGTCCATGCTGGATGATCCAAAAACTTGCTTGAAACAAGGTGGCAGGAGAATCACCACTGTGTCAGGATGACCTGTAGCAAGTCAGGAGACCCAGAACAATATGATACTAAGGTGACTAGATCATGATAACATAGATGAGAGATGATGATGATGACTACAAATAAGATGAGATGAAGAAAAATAACAGCAAAGATGTAAGTCAAAGTTACAAGATAATAAATAAAGTATGTAAAAATGTAAGATATGAATCAGTGAAGGTGATATGAATGAGAAGGTGATCAAGAGGATGATTTAGGGTTTAATATTTTAGATGAGACTATAAGAGGGAGTGTGGTTGAGGTAGTGTGAGCTATACGATGATATTGGATGATAGTAGATTGATCTGGAAATGATGAAATGGTTATGCATCTATCTAATGGATGTGATTGAGATACATCAATGTAAGAAAAAATATTAACCTTAGATCCCAATGTTGTCCTAGGATCAGGGAAATTTCTTAATGCAGATCAGCCTTTCATTCTCTGCTGACCTTTTTCAACTACTCATGACACCAAGAAAAACTTGATGGACCTTGAAAAACTTCACTCTCTTTCAATTCTTATCTCCACGAGGAAGTAAGTTGAAAGGTCCTTTTTACAAAGATCTGGTATAGATACGACCATATGGCTGGATATAGAGAATACACAAAAACTGTCCTCAAAATTTCAGTTTGATCAGCCTTCCAGATTGTCAGATATCAAACCTTGAAATTGGATGATTCGTACTCGTTGATTTAAATTAAATATTTCTCTCCCCTCATCCTTGTTAGCGCCACTACATTGTTTTTAGGGTTTTGACTTTACTTTAGAACTAAAGGCGATACATGGCCATGATTATTTCATGTCATCCTTAATTGACAGCTTGTGTTGCATCGCATGTCACTTTAGGAAAAGGATAAGAAATAACAATATACTTAAAATAATAATATTAAATAAAGGAATATGTGACATGGCAATGTGTCCATCATGCCGCGTCAACACGTTTCTATAAAAAAACCCCATATGTGATGGACATATCAGTGCCAAGTGTACACATTCCCGTCACGTGTACAAGTGGCACAATGTAGGGAAGGATACGATCTGACCAAAGTTTGGCCAGATTGGACTGAACCAAACCGTCGATCTGCATGAACCTTTTGGTCTAGGTCCAGTTTGCACGTCAAACTGGACCGAAGACCATCCTTCTCCCTCTGGACCACTCCCGCTCCCTCTGATCTGTCTCCTTCTCTCCTGCTCTCCCGCTCTCTCTCTCTCACCCTCCTGCTCTCCATCTCTTCCTCTCCCTCACCCTCTCTCACTCTATTCCTCTTTCCCTCTCATTTTCTCTCTCCCTCTCTCTCTCTCTCTCCCCTTTTGTTCCCTCTCTCCCTCTCTTCCTCATTCTCTCTCCCCCTTTCTTTCTCATTCCCTCTCTCTCTTTCCCTCACCTCTCTCCCACTCATTGTCTCTATGTCTCTCTCTCTCTTGTCCTCTCTCCCTTTCTCTTGCTCGTTCTCTCTCCCCCCCTCTCACTCACATTCTTTCCCTCACCCTTTTTTCTGCTCATTCTCTTCCACTCTCTTTTGCTCGCTCACACTCTCACTCCCTCTCTCTCTCTCTATTTCCCTCTAATCCGCTTTCACTCTCAACCTTTATCACTTGCTCGTTCTCTCTCCCCCCTTCTCACTCACATTCTCTCCCTCACCCTTTTTTCTGCTCGTTCTCTTCCACTCTCTTTTGCTCGCTCACACTCTCACTCCCTCTCTCTCTCTATTTCTCTCTAATCTGCTTTCACTCTCAACCTTTATCTCTTGCTCTCTCCCCTGCTCTTGCTCTCTCCCTCTCTCCATCTTGTTCTCTCCCTCTCTAGATATTGTTCTCTCCTGATCTCCATCTCATCTCTCCCTTGTTAGAAAAGGAAGAGTCGTCTGAGAGTTAAGAATAAAAATTAGACGAGATTGGGACGAGACAATAAAATCTCATGAATATCAAAAGCTCGTGTCTATTCATCCTTATATACGAGGATAAGGAGTATCATGACGAAATCCTAATATTTATATGGACATGCAACAGCCTATACTTCATCATGACTGGACGCATGGTGAACACCTACGACTTGACGTGTTCTGCGGCTGCAGGCATTGGCTCGTGTTTTGAGGAGAGGCATCGATGGCTCTCTTACGGTACGACGATGACACACATTGGTTCGTGTCATGAGGACAAGAGTCAGCCGCTTCCGAAAGGCTGACGTGGCCTGATGTCATTGCATGACAATGCTTTAACATCCCTCTCTCCATATTGTTCTCTCCCAATCTCCATCTCGTTCTCTCCCTCTCTCCATATTGTTCTCTCTTGATGTAATACGACGTCGGCCGGGATCGATCGGCTTGTATTACGCCACAAGGATATGATGAATGAATTAGTGAAAGGTAAATCGCCGAATGTAAAAAATGGTGAATGAGCAGTAAGGACGCCGACGAATGAGAGTGTAAGTTCACGCTGATCAATGAGGAGAGAGTGATCCTAGGATCAAACTCCCAATGACCCGTGAGTCCAACTCGACGTCTAGCTAGTGAGGAGCGTGTTACGGCTCATAAATATCCGACGTCTAAATCAGATAACTTCCCGTCAACCTCAAGAACTCCTACTCTCGACGACGGTGGCTAACCTATCTGTGCAGTTTTGAATAGACGGGCAAAGGAGGCGATAGTGGGCGACGAGACTGTAGAACGTAATAATACTGGAACGGTTGGAGGAGAGACGAGAAGGTACCTCTTGTAGAGAGAAGAAAAAGAAAGTCTAATACCCGGATTTGGTAAGCCCAATCAGACTTCTCTATCTGTCACGGAATTAATCCAAGATGTGAAGAAGCAAAAACGTTGAACAAATATATTCAGACTTCAGTGGTTACAATCTCAACAACGGAGATACCACAAGTCAACCATGCAAAAGCAAACAGCAAAAAGCATATTTACCCACATGGGGTACCTCCTCCTTTTATAGCCCAAGGAGGAGATCAACTTTCTTTTTCTTCCATGTGGGACAAAACCTTCCCACATGGGACTGGCAGAATACCAGTCCATTCTCCACATCCAACAATCTTCCACTTGGAGAATGGATGCAAACAAGAAAAGAAAATAAAAGTTCTTAAAAAAAACATCATCAGCAGCTAGCCCTGCAGACCAATGGTGCTTGCACACAACGCCAGCTTGTCCACTGCAACCGTCTTGGTCAGCATATCAGCAGGATTTTCTGCTCCGGAAATCTTCTCGAGTTTCAACTCCCCTTCCTCCAACAAGCTTCAAATGAAGTGGTACTTCCGCTGGATGTGCTTCGTCTTGGAGTGAAACACCGGGTTCTTCGCTAAATGAATAGCACTTTGGCTGTCTGTGAACAGTTTATAATCCACACCATTCCTCCCCAACTCAGCAAGTAAATTTTTCAGCCAAATCATCTCCTTGCTAGCCTCTGTGATAGCCATATATTCCGCCTCGGCAGTAGACAGAGCAACAACATCTTGTAGTTGTGAGACCCAACTCAACGCCGTTTCACCGAAGGTGTAAACATATCCAGTTGTGCTTCTACTGGTATCAATGTCACCTCCGAAGTCTGAATCTACAAAGCCCTGAAGATTCAGATCACCTCTCTTAAAACAAAGAGACATACCTGAGGTTCCCCTCAAATATCGGAGAATCCACTGCACAGCTTCCCAATGTTTTCTCCCTGGATTTGCCATGAACCGACTCACAACTCCCACTGCTTGGGCTATATCCGGTCGTGTTCCCACCATCGCATACATGAGACTCCCAACAGCAGATGCATATGGGACAGTTTCAATATTTTTCTGCTCCTCCACTATCTTTGGAGATTGCTCACGTGTAAGTTTAAAGTGAGCCGCCAACGGAGTCTTCACAGGCTTTGCATTCTGCATATTGAACTTGCAAAGCACCTTCTCTATATACTGTTTTTGGGACAGTTAGAGAGTACCTGCTTGTCTGTCCCTCTCGATCCTCATCCCGAGAATCTGATTCGCCGCTCCCAAGTCTTTCATGGCGAATTCCTTTGCCAACAACTTCTTGAGCTTCATGATCTCTTTCATGCTAGCGCCTGCAATCAACATATCATCTACATAAAGCAGTAAGATAATATAACTCCCACTGAATTTCTTCAAGTAGCAACAATGGTCCATATCAGACCGCACAAAACCGATCTCGATCATGTATGCATCGAAACGCTTATACCATTGCCTTGGCGCTTGCTTCAACCCATACAAGCTTTTCTTCAACTTGCAGACAAGGTTTTCTTTCCCAGCACAAATGAAACCCTCCGGCTGAACCATATAGATTTCTTCCTCCAGCTCACCGTGAAGAAAAGCCGTCTTCACATCAAGTTGTTCCAAGTGAAGATCTTCCGCAGCAACAATGCTAAGCACCAACCTCACCGTAGTGAGCTTCACAACAGGTGAGAAGATTTCCTTATAATCAACACCCTCACGCTGTTGAAATCCCTTCACAACAACTCTTGCCTTGTGTCTCTCGCTGCCATCGGCCTCTTCCTTCTTGCGATACACCCATTTGTTGTGAAGCGCCTTCTTTCCCTTCGGTAGAGTAGTTAGCTCCCAAGTCTGGTTCTTGTGCAAAGAATCCATCTCCTCTTGCATCGCCAACTCCCACTTTACCGAATCATCCATATGCATTGCCTCCGCATATGATTCCGGCTCTCCTCCATCTGTTAACAGGATATAACTCAAGGATGGAGAGTACCTCGCCGTAGGTCGTCGGAGTCGTGTAGACCTCCGTAACTCAACAATAGGAGTGCTTACTTCCACCTCTTCCGCCTCTTCTTCGACGTTCTCAGGGTTCTGCGCAACCCCATTTCGTAGATCTTCTTCAGAAATCTCTTCAAGCTCCACAAGCTCTTTGCAAACATCTTGCTGCTGCTCCATGGTGTCCTTGTCCTTGAAGACAACGGCTTCATTGAACACCACATTTTGGCTTCGTATGATTTTCCGGTTCTCATCGTCCCATAGTCGATAACCAAATTCATCTCCACCATATCCAATGAAGTAGCATTTCTTGGATTTTGCGTCCAACTTATCCCTGCTTTCAGGGTCAACAAGAACATAGCAAAGACAGCCAAATATTTTCAAATAAGAGAGATCTACCTTCTTCCCGGTCCAACATTCCTCCGGAAGCCGATATTGAAGAGGCACAGAAGGTCCCCTATTAATCAAGTGAGCCGCCGTATTCACTGCATCAGCCCAAAATGTCTTCGGCAATCCAGCATGCAGTCTCATACTCCTAGCTCTCTCATTCAAGGTTCTGTTCATCCTCTCCGCAACACCATTTTGCTGTGGTGTATTGGGAATCGTCTTCTCCATCCGAATTCCCTGTTGTGAACAAAACTCCTTGAACTCATGGCTAACATATTCACCGCCATTGTCTGATCGCAGGCATTTCACTTTATAGCCGGACTCGAGCTCAACCTGACTCTTCCACTTCTTGAAGGTCAGAAATACGTCAGATTTATTCTTCAGAAAATAAACCCACACCTTTCGAGTCGAATCATCAATAAAAGTAACATAATACCTCGATCCACCAAGTGAAGGGACGGGTGCAGGACCCCACACGTCACTATGAACCAGCTCTAACTTCTCCTTCTTCGGCCTCCTTGCCAACTTGGAGAAAGAGACTCTTGTTTGCTTCGCAAGAATGCAATCTTCACAGTGGCTCATCTCAAGTGATTTCAACCCCTGCAACATGCCTCTGTCCAGCATGATCTTCATTCCCTTTTCACTCATGTGACCTAGCCTTCTATGCCAAGTCATGGTATCATCCTCTATCCCAACGAGAGCTATGCAATCCCTGCTCAAAGTCGTCTCGTATAGAGTACCACACTTCAAGCCTTTCATCATAATCATTGCCCCCTTGGTGATCTTCCAAGAGGCATCCTTGAAGTGTATCCCATATCCTGCATCATCAAGCTGTCCCACAGAGATCAGATTTCTCTTAAGGCCAGGAACATACCTCACACCGGATAGCTTGAACATCATATTTCCAGCAGTCTTGATATGCATATCTCCTGGTCCATGACAGTGCATCGGACCATCATTCGCAAGATAAACCTTGCCCAAATCTCTGGCAATAAAGTCACTAATCCACTCTCGATGAGGAGTGTAGTGATACGACGCCCCGGAGTCCAAATACCAACATTCATCTGGAACATCCTCGCTCATTGCTAGAGCATCTTGTACCTCAGCAGCAGCAGCATTTACTGAATGATCTTCATTCTTCTGTCCATCATCACCCTTCCTGAGCCTGCAATCTTTCTTCAGATGCCCCGTCTTCCCGCAATGCCAACACTTATCCGCTCTTGGTCTTGACTTACTCCTTCCTTTTGACTTCTCCTTTCCACCTCCGTGGCCTCGTTCTCGAGATCTTCCCCTGCTCTCTGTGATGAGGGCAGAACTTGATGGACCAGCTGAATATTTTCTCTGAATATCCTCATTGAGGATCATTCCTCGGATATCTTCAAGCTTCATCTTCTGGTTTCCGGAAGAACTGCTAACGGCCGTCACGGTAGCATTCCAGCTTTCAGGCAGTGAAGATAGCAGGATCAAAGCCATCACCTCATCATCAAACAGAATATCAACAGACGATAATTGGCTGATGATCACGTTGAACTCATTAACGTGATCCGCTACTCTCGCTCCATCAACCATCTTCAAATTAAATAGGCGGCGCATAAGGTGTACCTTGTTGGACGCGGACGGTTTCTCGTAGGTGTCGGACAGAGTCTTCATGATTTCTGATGTACTCTTGACATTCTTTACATTAAATGCCACATTCTTTGCCAACGTCAACCGAATAAAACCCATGGCTTTTCTGTCCAGCAGGGCCCAATCACCTTCAGACATTGTTTCTGGCTTCTTTTCAGCCAGTGGCAAATAAAGATTTTTTTGATACAAATAGTCTTCTACTTGCATCTTCCAGTACCCGAAATCGGTACCATCGAACTTTTCAATTCGAACCTTTCCTTGTTCAACAGCCATTGCTCCCACTCTTGCTTTCAACCAGAATTTTCCAAATCAGGAAATTCAGAACCTGGGCTCTGATACCAGTTGTAGAGAGAAGAAAAAGATAGTCTAATACCCGGATTTGGTAAGCCCAATCAGACTTCTCTATCTGTCACGGAATTAATCCAAGATGTGAAGAAGCAAAAACGTTGAACAAATATATTCAGACTTCAGTGGTTACAATCTCAACAACGGAGATACCACAAGTCAACCATGCAAAAGCAAACAGCAAAAAGCATATTTACCCACATGGGGTACCTCCTCCTTTTATAGCCCAAGGAGGAGATCAACTTTCTTTTTCTTCCATGTGGGACAAAACCTTCCCACATGGGACTGGCAGAATACCAGTCCATTCTCCACATCCAACACCTTTGACGTCACTAGTCCACGACGTGATGATTTGCTTCCCAAGTCGTCGTAGATGCCTCGATCGAGTACGGATGGCGCGGATCGGGAGTGACCAGTAGGGCGCTCGAATGACGACGTGCCGGCGTGGGCTGCACACGGCGAGCGAGACGGACAGGGCGCTCAGTCGAGGGTTAAGTGGCGCGGCGCAGGGACGCGGGTACGTGTGACACTCGTGCGGGCGTGATTGGATGAGCGATCGGGCCACACGGTGCGGGCGTGCGCGAGCGTGAGCGCGCGGGTACGGTTATTTGGCGCGGATACGCGGCTGCGGAGCGCGGCGTACGCGGGCGTGAGCGTGCGGACACGAGTGCTCGGCGTGGAGGTGCAACAGCGGGGCGCTCCAAGGCGGGGCGAGATGGTGCAGGCGGGCGCCGAAACAATGGTCAGCGCCGGGCGATGAAGGTCGGGGGCTTTGTTCGGGTTGCAGGTGGTATCGGCTGAAGAGGACGGATTCGTGGGATCAAGAAGGGAAGTGAGAACGAGGGTTGTGGGAAAGGGCAGGCGATAACGGAGTGGAGAGGGGAAGGGCGTGGACGGCAGGGAGGGTCGAGAGGGTCAGCGGGAGAAGTGGGCAGGGTGAGGGCGGCGTAGGGGTGGTAGAACAGGGGGGGAAGGGGAATTGATGATGTGGTGGAGGCGGAAGGATAGGCGATGGGGTGAGGAAGGGCCAAGAAGGGAATTCTTGGCCTGTAACTGCCAAGAACCTCCCAAGGATGGAGGGTTCTTGACAGATCTGGGAGAGCTTCCTTGGCGGAGCGGGGTATCCCAGGTCGGCGGCGTGTCGGCGTCGATCTTGAGCCTCCAGAGACCTCCGGAGTGATCTCGACGAAGGCCTCTCCAGCTCTTGACAGCGACGACTTCTTGAAAATATTTCCTCGCACAGGAGTGATCTCGACGGCGCGCTTGAACACGTTTTCTCGGAGTGATCTCGACGAGAGAACGTGGGCTCTACGCCAGGGAGTAATCTCGACGTGGGTGAGGCTAACCAAGCCTCCTACGCTACGTCCTACGGTAGGGGAGACACAAGCTTGAAAATTCTTCAACAAATGACTCCAAAGAGTTCCTTGGGCATGCCATCCCCTTATATAGTGAGGGTGGGTGCCAAGTGAACGTGGGGAGAGGACGAACCGTCGCGAGACGTGGTTCGGCCTCTCCTTACAAATTTGAAATACAAATAAAACTAAGAAAGGAAAGACAAAGGACGGGGCCCAACATTGGCCCAATCCATACAATCCAGAAATACAACATTGCTCGGCGCGGATACGCGGGCGCGGAGCGCGGCGTACGCGGGCGCGAGCGCGCGGACACGAGCTGCTTGGCGTGGCTGGTGACGTCCCGTTGTGTCGTCTCCAAGATGGTCCTCCATCATCTCTCGATCTCCATCTTGTTCCCTCCTTCATCTCCTCTCCATCTCCCCCACTCTCAATCTCCTCCTCTCTCCCTCTCACTCTCGCCCCCTCTCTGGTAAATCCAAAATGATAGTAATATATATGTGCAATTTCAGCTAACTTATGTACTTATTTATCTTTATCTGGATATATTATCAACATTTATGTTAAGTTGTGAAACATCATGAAACAAAATCACCTTTTTCTAATTTGGAGTTAATTATTATCATTTGTGGGACTAACCCCACTTAACTCAATGAGTTAAGTGGAATGAATCTCACTCTCTTCTTAGTTTATGTGGAAGATGCAGGAATTAGGTGAAACTTTCATGAATAAAGGGGATAATTAAATGAAGAGGAAGCTATTTGGACCAGAGGAGCAGGCTCAGCCACAACCCTGAGCCAAGAAAGAAGGCCCAAAGCAAGACAGTTGGCTCTAGTCTAAAGGCCCACTAAGGAAGTTCCACTAAGCCCACTATGAGAGGCATGTTGGGCCAAAGAAAGGAGGGCAAGGGGAAGGTCCAGTCATGATTACTTATGAATATTTCAGGGGCTTAAATGATGATTGGAGGACAACCTTGGACGTGGATCCAAGCCAGAGAAGAAGATCCAGCCATTCAATCCACAAAACATCCAAGGGTGGAGACTTAAAGATAGCACCTTTAATGCTAATTAAGGAAAGAAGCCTTGAACGTCAAGGGGGTATTTCAAAGGTCTCAATGCTGATTGGAGGACCATAATGGACGTGGATCATGACCCTGAAAATAAGATCTGGCCATCCATTGTATTAAAAATCCAATGGCTCTCCTTTGCTCTCTCTCCCTATATAAACCCCTTCACCCTATTGTAAAATTCATCTTGTGATTCAATCCAAAGTAATGTTTGGTGGCCTAAGTGCAATTGAGTCATAGATCCATTCACCTCAGTGAGTGCCAGGCTGAGCAGGAAGCATCCAGGGCTGAAGAAGCTGGTGGAAAGGAGAAGAAGAAGTCCCTTGGACCTTAGCGGGTGTGACAAAGAGGTTACCTTCTTATTTCTTCTTTTTCATTCTTTTCTGTTCGTCTTTTGTCTTTTGGTTAGATTAGCTAGCCAATATCCAGACGGTTCCAGTGCATCCAACCACGCTCTAAAATTCATTCTCGAACTCATTCTAGAGTGATTTTAGTACAGTCCATTTTTTCTCTCTCCTCCACCAAGGCACCTTCCCCATTTGGCATCCGGACTTAGCCAAATTTTGACTAAGTCCAGAGCGCCAAACTGTTTCATTTCCTATTTTGTTTTAGCTTTCAAATACTCCTAAAAAATATAAAAAAAATTATTTTCTGCCTATTAATATTATTATAATATTATAATAATATTTTATTTTTCTTTGTTATATATTTTTATTTAATTAGTTATTTATCTTCATATGTAGTAAACCTACCTCTAAAATTATTAAAAAATACATAACTAAAGCACAAATTCCTAAGAAAAAAACCCTTGCTCCCTGTGGATCGACCCTTACTCTCCCTACGCTAGTAAGGTTATTATAATTTTTTGTTGTTTTAATTCGGATAAACCAACGACACTAATTAGTGAAGTTAACTCATCACTAATTACCCCAAAATCTGAATTATCACTCTCCTGCTCTCCCGCTCCTTGATAAGGATGAATTTGTCCTTGCATACATGTATAACAGTGTCAGATTTAGATATTAATTCATCAAAAACATCATGAACTTATGCTAATTCTAAGGTGAAATACTGCATTTATGTTAGTTTGCATCCTAACCCTAAAATGCATCAATTTGTGTGATTATGTGCTTATTCTACGAGACTAACCCCACTTGGCACCCTTGACGTTAAGTGTTGCCATCTCACGCTTTCATGAGTATTGGAATGTTAGGGGACAGGAAATGACACGTGGACGAATGCAAGGATACAGGGCACCGCCAAATCAGGTTTGCGAGTAGTTAGGGATCATCCCTTCATATCTAGGTGATCCATGACTTTAGGTAGTCATACTGGTCAGGTTTTATTCATTAAAGGTAGTGGAAACAATAAGTAAGTCTCCAAGGATAGGGTTGGACAAAATATAAGAAAGACCTAAATTTATCAAGGATTTCAAAGTTGTTTTTTATGATTAAAACAGATAAAGGGTTAAATTCTTGATCCAATGAAAAAAATTTGAGGTCAAACGGAGTTAAAATGAGAAAGTTACAGTGAGTTTAGTGAACAGGGGGTTTTCTGTAAATTTCCATATAAAGAGGGCAAAAATTAGTGCCACGGAAACCTACCATTTGACCCTTCAATTCTTGTGATATACATATCCTTTTGCACTAAAATTTTAAATGCAACTTCCTAATGATCATATCTAGCAATTGGTATAAGTTTGGCACGAGTTTGAGTTCCATATAATTTATAAATATGAAATTGACCAAACTACCCTTTAAACCCTAAAACCCCTACAAATACTATTTTCTTTCTCTCTCTTCGTGCTTTTTGTTCTCCTCTTAGCACCAGGCTACCAGAAGGAACCAGGGCGAGGTCAAGGCCCACTCCTAGCATTGTTTGATGCTCAAGAGTGTTGTGGGAGTGCATTCGTGTGGAGGAGCACCATCGTAGCAGGCCTTGCATCACCCAGTCGAGGACAGACATCAACAACGAGTTTGTGTGTGTTGGTTTGGATGTTTTCCCTCCTTGTAAGCCGTCCATGGATATTCAGAAGTGTTAAACCTATTTTTTAGTGGAACTAGTAGTGTCTTTTCATAGGAAAAATCTTAGTCGCTCCACTCCTTTCTTTTCCACGTTCTTTCCTTATAGAGTTTGTTTTAATTCCTCAAATCACCCAAAACCATCTTCATTGATCATTACTATAGCTATATCTATATTAATAGTCTGCTCCAGAATCTACTTCACTCTCATTTCAGTCATTTCCTCTCAGTTTTCTTCCTAAATCACCTCTCTAACACTATACGTATCTCCACCCTTTCCCATCCTGCAAACAATCTAACCTCATACCCAAGCTCCTTGAGGTTCGACCCTTGCTTAATTCCTATACTAAGTGAGGAAAAAATTAAACTTATTGTATGAAACTCGGTTCTCACCACCGATCGTTACCACCTTAAATCGTGTTCATCACTCCTCTCTTTCTCTCCCACACTCGCTCCCTATCTCTCCCTCGTTCGCCGTCTCTTTTGTTCTCACTCTCTCTCTCTCTCATTCTCTTATCCTTCCTTTTGAACTCTCTCTCCTGCTTCCTCTTCCTCCCTCCCACTCATAGTCCATCTTGCACTCTCCCCCTTTCCGTGTGTCCCTCTCTGTTTTCCCCTCTATCCTTCTCTCATCCTCGTCCTCTCTCCCTCTCTCTCCTACCCCTTCCCTCTCTCATTTTCTTTTCTTTTTCCTTTGATCTTCCGTTCTCATTTTCTTCTTCTTATTCTTTTCTCTTTTTTCTTCTTTTTTTCTTCTTTTTATCTTCCATTCTTCTATTCTTCTTGTTATTCTTCTTCTTATTCTTCTCTTTTATTATTCTTTTACTATTCTTTTATTCTTCTTTTTTTCTTCTTTTATTCTTTATTTAATCTTCCATTCTCCTATTCTTCTTCTTCTTATTTTGTTTTCTTCTTTTGATAATTTGTCCTCCTTTTCTTCTTCTTATTTTATTTTATTTTATTTTGATCTTCCGTTCTCCTTTTATTCTTCTTCTTATTTTTTATTTTTTATTTATCTTCCGTTCTCCCTTCTTATTTTCTTTTCTTGTTCTTTTGATCTTAAATTCTCCTTTTCTCGTCCTTCTATTTTTCTTCTTCTTCTATTTGATTCTTCTATTCATCTTTTGTTCTTCTAGTTTTTATTTCTTTCTTCTTTTATTCTTCTGTTCCCCTCTTTTATTCTTGTGATTTTATTTTCTTTTTCTTTTGATCTTCCGTTCCTCTTTTCTTCTTATTTTTTTATTTTCTTCTTCTTTTTATCTTTCATTCTCATTTTCTTCTTCTTATTCTTTTCTTTTTTTCTTCTTTTGAACTTTCATTCCCCAATTCTTGTTTTTCTTCTTTTCTTTTCTTCTTCTTTTGATCCTATGTTCTCCTTTTTTCCTGGTTCTCCCTTTCTTTTCTTCTTCTTTTATTCTTATTTTATCTTCTTCTTTTTCTTGGTCTTTTATTTTATTCTTCTTCTTCATCTTTCATTCTTTTTGTTTTTCTTCTCTTCTTCTCCTATATTTTTATTTGTATTTCTTTCTTATTTTATGTTTCTTTTCTTCTTCTTTAGACTTCTTTTATTTTTGTTTTATAGTTATTTGTTAAACTTTACTCTTATTTTATTTTATTTTTATAGTTATTTTTATTCTTTTATTATTCCCTTTTTCTATTCTTCTTTGTATTTTTCTTCTTTGTGATCTTGTGCCTCCTATTCTTTACCTTCTTCCTCTTTCTCCTGATTTCATTACTTATTATTATATATTTTCCTTCTTATTTTATTGTTCTATTCTTCTTCTTTTAATCTTATTTTCTTCTTCTTCTTCTTTTGTTGTTTTCTTCTTTTCATCTTCCAAGATGAACTGTATACATTGCTTTGAACAACATTTTTACTTTGAAGAGAAGTCCATGCCAACATTGTATTTTGGCTTTCCTTCTTTGATTGTGACTAGCCAACATAATTGGATGGGGACGGGACTGGTATTGGGCCTGGACTGGACAAGACCAGACTGGAACCGGTAGAAACTTAAGGTATATTTTAGGTCCTTGCTAAAAAGATGAACCAAAACGAATCCATCAAACCATGATAACACACATATATATCCATTTTCCTGCAAACACATATGTAAATAGATTCATATAAACCTATTAATAATGCATGTTATCAATCCCCTGGATATCGTTTCACAGATTTATAAAAATCATAATTCTTATATTTAAAGAAATTATCCTCAAAATCTTGCATCACTTTATTATTTAGCGCAAAGTGGAATTTTTAGCCTTGATGATTCTAGTATTAGAATGTCATTTTAACAATCATCAAGAGTATACGAAATATAAATGCATTATCTTTATGTAACCTTTTTAATATGGGATTGCAAATAACATTAACATCAATAATTCATGTGATATACAGATTTTTTAGTACATTATTGAACGAAGTGCAGGGTTTATTTCCAATTGTATTAAGGAATACTTTTTTAAAATCATAAAAAAAAATAGAATAAAAGGATGAGCAGATGATTAGAGATGGATATGGAGGTGATCACATGTGGACACACGGTAGATAAAATGTAGGTTATCAATGACAATTGTCCAGAAAAAAAAGAAAAAAGGAATGAGTCGTAAAAAGATCAAAACTACCTCAGCATCACATTGCCCACAAGCTGAGTGGTGTTTTTGTCACTGGTCTTGATATGAAGGTCACTCTTTCAATCCTTCACTCGTCAAATTGAATAGCAGACCCAAATGAGTTTTTGAATTAGCAAATCACTCGACTTATCATAAATAGAAAACATATCCAAGGTTACCTTTTATACAAAAATGGATTTACATATCTATTAGGATGGCTTTTATACAAAAATTGATAGAGGACATAAAAATGAAACTACCTTCAAATTTTTATCTCACAATATTTTCTAGATCTTTGGATATCTTCATTTGCAGTTGGAGCAGTCAAAGCCATCCTAATTTCTCTTTTCTTCAATCTTTCCATCTCCTATTAGTTTCTTTATGATCCATGTGGTGGATTGCTAGCATGAAACTAAATTTAAAGGCTACTATAAACATTAAAAAGCTCTGTAAAAACATTAAAATAAATTCAAATCCATCTCTTAGGACCCGTAAATTACTTTCTTACTATATTAACGTCAAAAAATCTTATACAATTACCCAAAAATTTTGAAATTATTTTCTTTATAAAAATATAATAATTCTGTAAAAGTATTTAAGTCACTCCAAATATATAATTTGACTCATAAAACAATTTATTTATGATTTTAACATCACAAAATATATAAATGGATACCAAAAAATAGTACCAAAAATTTTGTTTATAAAGAGTATAATAAGCCCCTGAAAATTAAATCAGTCTCTCCCTCTCTCTCTCTCTCTCTCTCTCTCTCTCTCTCTCTCTCTCTCTCTCTCTCTCTCTCTCTCTCTCTCTCTCTCTATATATATATATATATATATATATATATATATATATATATATATATATATACACACACACACACACACACACATGTATATATATGCTATAACTCATAAAATTATTTTATTTATGATTTTAATATCGAAAAGTATATATAATAATACCACAAAGTTGGAAAAATATAATTCAATTAAAAAATTAGAAGACATAATAAAGACTACAAAATAAATCTCAAAATATTTTCTAAATTATAAAATACTTATTTCCAAAAATAATTTTGGAATATTCTGTTAAATTATCATATATTTTTAACCCCAGCTTAATTCTAAAAGTATGTCTTATAATAGCATCCACTCAAGATCATTCTAATTATATTAAATACATAAAATATATGAATCTTTTATCAACATTAGCATTTTTGTGATTATTATTTAGTTTATTTGTGGGAAGATGAAGGTTCTTCATCACTTCGGTCTTTGCCTTGTCTACCTTCAACCCATGCTTGCTAACTTAATGTCCCAACATTACCCCATCCTGTACCATGAAATGAGACTTTTCCCAACTTAGTACTAAGTTATTGTTAATACAAATCTAGAGTACTTTAGTAAAGTTAGATATACATGTCTCAAAGAGAAGCACCAAAACATGGCATTCATACATCTTTGAAAAGATGCTGGAGCATTACGCAAACCAAAAGGCATACACTTAAAAGCAAATGTTCCTAAAAGACAAGTAAATGTAGTTTTATTTTGGTCTTCAGGATGAATATTAATTTTCATAAATCCTGAATAACCATCAAGAAAATAAAAAATTAGGTCTTGAAATTTTTTCTAATTTTTTTTCAATAAAAGGAAGAGTGTAGTGATCTTTCTTCTTCACTAAATTTAATTTCCCGTCACCAATGCAATTAGTGACCCATCTCTTTTGAACTTCCTCTCCTTTTTCATTAACTTCTACAATTACTCCAGATTTTTTGGTACATATGAACTTTACTAACCTAAGAGCTATCAGAAATTGTATAAATAATATCTGGCTTTAACTGTTTAAGGATCTCCTTTGTCAGAACTTCTAACATATGGAGATTAGATCTTCGTTGGCTCTCCCTAGATCGCTGGGTCCCTTCTTCCAGAAATATCCTTTGTTCACATATGAGATGAAATTCCTCTAATATCATCAAATGTCCATCTGATTGCAAGTTTATGGTATCTTAATACATTTAAGAGAACATGCTCTTTCAGGGATAAAGATGAGGAAATAATAACAGGTGAAGATTTTTTAGAATCTAAAAATGCATATATCAAAGAAGAGGGAAAGGGTTTTAACTCTAAGGGTGGTTCTAGCATTCCAAACTATATGGAATTAAGAGGTTCTTCTTGATGCTTCAATCCTAAAATATCAAGAAGATATCCTCTCAATTCCTGATCATTATCTTCTCGACATCACCTAGGCAAATTTCCATAGGGTGCTTCATGAGTTTAGCATAGCTTAATTCTATTTTGTCCTCTCCCACATTGAGCTCTACATTTCCTTTCTCCCAATCTGTAACAGCTTTTTCTCTGGCACAAAATAGACATCCCAAAATAATTGTTGAATGGTTAAGATTCACAGTTACATTCATGTATGCTAAAAGAATCAACATAAAATGCCCATTTCCCATTTTAAGTAATGCATCTTCTATTCTTCCATCAGGCCATTTAATTGATCCATCAGCTAACAACAAGTCCATGCATAAAGATTCTAACTCCCCAAATATAAACTTGTCATAAACTGTTATAAGTATGATATTCACGCTAGATCCTATATCCAACAATGACAAAGGGTACATCATACCTCCTATTTCACAAGTGATTAGAGGTGCTCCAGGATTTTTTTTTACATTCATTTCTGAACTAATAATTGCTGATAGTTTAATCCTCTTTTGTCCTCTTAGGGTTACATGCATCTTTAACATATTTATAAATAGAAGGTATTCAATGAATAACATCATCTAGGTTAAAAATAACTGTCGCTCCATTGAAAACATCAAGCAACCCTTTCTCATGACTAGTATAGGATTTAGAGATTTTTAGAGCAGACGAAAATGAAATGGGAGGCAGATAATATGTGCATTGTGGTTCTTTAGATTGAACCAAAACCTCTTCTTCTCTTCATTATCCCTTTTCTTCAATCTCCTTATCTTCCACTGTCTTATAAGGATCATGGATCTCCTTGCCATTTCATAAACTCAAAATAGCATGGATATGATATTCTTCAAATGTTTCAGACTCAAAATTGCAGAAATTCTTAGAACAAATAGCTGGTTCAGTTAGGAAACAACATGTGGGAGCTTATTTCAACTCCCTTAGCTCTATCTTGTTCTTAAAAGGTGTTCCCATTATTAACATTCTCCACTCTCTCAATCCTCCATCAATTCCTAGATCACTTTCTGCTGATCTTGTTTGGTTCTAGAGGCCTTGACATGGATGATCAAACCAAAACATTTCGCAATAGAAGACTTAAACGGAATCGCAACGGCATCGATAAAATCAGTAAATAAAGAACCTGTGCACGGATTGCATCCATGATTTCTTGGATCCCAGAGTGAGACGATTCGAGTCGCTCAAGTGTGCAACCTCTAGATGTATTCACATGGTCCTCGGCACATTGGATCTCCTCCTTGTCTTGATGAGCCATGTTCTACCTCCATGGTCGTCGTTACGTCGTCCCGATCGCATCGGGAGTGGAGAGGGGGTGTGGGGAGAAGGGAGAAGAGGGGGAAGGCCCTTGAACAATTCTGGCCTAGGTGAATTTTGTTCAGGGCCTTCCCCTATTTATACAAAGTGGGTTTTTTTATAAAACCCCCCAAAAGTTTAGTATATCTTCCGACGTCCAAAAGACCATTTGTGTATGACCCTCTAGGCCCATGTATCAGTCTAGTAAACTACTCCATTGGCCAATAATCTTTATTGGCCCTCCAAATTAATTAACTATATCATCATATATATTATTTAAGGTCAAATCGATTTAACCCAATCGATAGGTTGAGTCTCCAACACGTGGGGTGCCAAGCTACACCTCGTGGTCTAGAAAATACAAAGGAGTGTGTATCGACTCACTCATGGAACTTGTTTGTCATCTGTTACCGTGTATGTGTAATCCCTCGTCCACTAGATACTCCGAGGACGACTTAGGGAATGGTCAACTATCAAACCCTAATTGGTCATCCAAGTAAGTATTGATACGTTTGCAAATCATCGGAGAATTCTTCTCCTGATATTTCATTGCCTTGGACAAGGACTTCATCGCATCATCTTCCTTGAGCTGTCACCTCTTATACCACGGGTGGACGATCCCATCTTGCCCACTCAATCGTCCTTGTGAAATTATTGATGTACCCTAACTAAGACCGTTTAGAATCTCATGATTAGAGACTCGTTGACCATAGTCAAAGTACAATCGTTCGTCCACAATACATCTTTGGTGTCTATGGTCTAAGGACCACTAACACAACTGTGATGTGAATCAACCTGATTGATTGTTGCACTTGACCTCCCTTTGAGTTCTATTGTTATTTAACTTAATTATATAGCATGGCATTGACCTCTTCTACTTCTTGGCAAGCTCTGTCATCATGATCCCTGCTGTAAAAAAGAGTAGAAATTTTTGCCTTTACAAGAGGCGAGTTAGCATTCAAAATAAATTTGAAAGCTGCAATTAATTCATCTGTATTTTTATGTCTCTCTCCATCTAGAATTATTCATATACCCTTCAGATTCTCCTCTGGTTAGATGCAAAATAACTCCTTGTCTTTTATTCATATTCTTCCCATTATGCCTTAAACCTGAATGTTGTAGGTCATTTTCTGCAATTTTTTCCATTATAGAATAAACTACATCCTCATAAGCAGAATAACATGATCCTCCATCAGCCAAAGCTACTTTATTTCTAAAAGCATTGGTTAGACCATCATAACATATGGTGCTAATTGACAAGATTCAATTCCATCGTGTGGGCATTTTCTTATCATGCCCTTAAATCTTTCCCATACTTCACTAAAAGATTCATCCTGCATTTGACAAAAATACTGAATATCGTTATATTCTGAACATAAATAATGCACACAACTTCTTATGCACACAACCTTCCACTTGTGTGCGTAAGAGTGAAAACCTAGTCTATCGGCGATGATAACCTACAAAAAAGGATGAAGACGTAAGTGAGAAAAAGATGAAGATCACACTAACCTTGTCGTCACGTGCCCAACGGGCCTAGTGGTGCTTTTTTTTCACGTGTCATGATCTGAATGTCACTCCTTCAGTCCTCATCATCAAGGACACAAATGAGATTTTGAATGAACAAATCACTCTGCTGATCGTACATCAGAACAAAACCCAAGGGTATATTTTTTACAATGACGAGGGTTCTATTTTATAGATCCAAGATGGTGGATGGATAGAGGGAAATGTGGAAATACCCTAAAAGTTTCGGCACAAAATTCCTTCTGAATCATTATATATCATCATTTCAATTTGGAGCGATATGAGCCATCCAATTTTCTCTTTCGTCCAAATTGTATGGCAGATTGCCAGCATGGCATGAATGGAAAAAGTCAATTATGTTTCCATTTATATTATTAACTAGGCTGATGCATGGGCCTAAAGGGTCAGAAAAATAAAATCTATGGATGTTGGTGGATATACTTAAATTATAAAAGTCTAAAATCAAGTGTTAATAGAGGACATGGATTATAGGTGCCCATGCTGGCTACATATGGTCCTGTGTTTTCTCCAGATCTCAAAACTATATAGCTCATGTGATTATGAATGGTGATAGAACAAATTCCAGAGGAGATCTATCATTCCAACAATTTTATGGATATGACTAAAGGTTGGATAAGGGAAAGGTTTGAAAGGAATCTTCTGCGAAGCTAAGTGAGGTGATAATTACACACATATTTAATAGGTTAATATGAAAATATTTTCATTTTTATTTGCATTACATTCATTATAAGTGTGTATTATGAAGCCTTAAATGATTAACAATATTTTAGATTTTTTAGGGATTTTTATGGCATTATATTCTGAAAAGAAATAATTTTTTGAGTCAAAATATGTTTCTTCATGAGTTTTTTTAATCATATTCATTAAGATATGGTTTTTCTAAGCCAGAAAATATATTTATATGTATTTTTTTAACTTTTACTTCATTTTATATGAATTAATTAACATTTTGTCAAGGTTGGTCATCAGCATGCCACATGGTGTTGTCTTAATTATCAAAAGGTCGTGAATCCCCATTTTCTGGGATGATTAGGTCACTAGTCATTGCAAAAAAAATCCATTATGCTATCACAAGTTATGATGCCATAATGGCCGATGATTAATAATGACTATCTTTTTTTTAATTACAGTAGTGACGTGGCCCAATAAAAAAGCAGTGATTTTTTTAGTTAATGAGACATAAAAAGCATAGAATGAAATATAATTTTCTTTTTACTTTGAAAAGTCAAATATGATGGTGCCAACCACGTGTCATACACAAGTGGATCCGTGAGCACATGTGGCATGCATGAGTGATGTGGCGTCCAAGCAGGGTTATTTAAGTGTCATAAAAATGAAATGTGCACACGAGGCGTGCGCTGACACAGTTCGACACCACACATATTCATATCTTATTTACCATTATTCTTGTTTTCTATTTTTCCTACATGGATAGGAGGTGGAAGCGGATTCATTAATAGATGATGACGCATGAGAATCTAGGCTAATCATTGCATTCAATGTTGGAGCTAATGACCAAAACCCTAAAAGCATTTTGGTGGCAGTGACTAAGATGAGGAGAGAGAAGTATTTAGTTTAAATCAACAATAAAAAAATTTCCAACTACAAGACTTGATATCTGACGATCCCAATAGACGATCAAGCTGAAACTATGATCAATGGACGAGCATTCTCTAATATATCCATGCACACAGGTCAATACTTCTTTGATCAATGGAGTCCTCAGTCTTTGTGACAAACATCTTTGCCCTTAATTTCTCCTAGAGCGGCTGATTGAAACAAAATGAGGTTTTTGAAGAACCATCAAGGCTTCTTGGTGTCCTAAGTATTTGAATGACATCAACAGAGGTGTGGGAAGGCTTATCTACATTAGGAACATACGGATCTAACGTAAGTGTCGTGCCTTATATTGATGATTCTTCAACACGTCGACTAGTTAGATATTTATCACTTTATCACTTCTATTCCAACCTATCATCATCATCACACATTGTGTACATCACCCCTATCATGTCCCTCGCTCTTTTCTCCATAAAATTTGTAAAACCCTAAATCAATCATTTTCTCACCCTTTTTTGACTGCTTCTCTTATTATTTTTTCTCCAGCTTTTATCATGCTCCTTTCTTACTCAATTTTCCTTCCTCTTTGTTTCTTTCTTTTTTCATCTCTCCCCTTTCTCCCTAATATATTATTAGGGCGTTCTATGTTCTCTAAATGTTTTTTCACTCTATAATGTATTGATTAATATCTATAAAGTTGAAGATGTCAAGAAGTATAAAAAGTAAACTGATGCATATAAAGCTATTCGAAAAAACCATGCTACCTAATATCTGATGTATATAAAAAATTTATCAATATTTTTAACTCTATATAGTGGTGGATGTCAATAATTTTATATATTTAAACATAAAAGGTTATTAAAAAAAATCTTGTTTACCTAATAAATGGCGTCCATAAAACTTTCAGTAATATTTTCTGATTACCTATAAAATAATCATTCATATACATACAGTTGTAGATTTCAATAATTATATATATATGTATTTTTAAACTTATAAAGCTATAAACCATTATCTCTGCATAATATTTGGTTTCTATAAAACATTCAAAATTGTTTTTAATATCTATTGAATAATCTTAAGCATCTATAAAGTGGTGGATGTTAATAATGTTATAAGTATTGTTAAACTTATAACATTATTATAAAAATTCATATGTACCTAATATTTGATGTTTGTATATATTTTGTGAAGTAAAGGTTTTTAAAGGTATTTGCAAACTTATAAAGCTACTATAATGTCTGATGTTTGTAAAAATTCAAAGGTATTATGAAGGTATTTTCAAACTTATGATATCTATATAATTACTTGTTTCTATAAAATATTTATTGATATCGAGCTTTTTGAAAAATCAGTTCATATTACAAAATAGAATGTTGATAGGACTGTGCAATTTAGAATTATGATTTTCCACCCTGAATGTGGGATTTGGTGCGCTGTACAGTGCAAATTTCCCCCAAAAAGTTGCATTGCACATGGAAATTCGGGATTTGGTCCAATTGAAATTTTGCAAACTAGAAGTGAATTTTTTTACGGCACCACACAACCAAGTCAAAAACCACCATATTGGTCAATTATTATCTTTTTCCTAAACACAATAATCATAAAATTTTCATTTATCATAAAATTTTGTCTGTTCTTCTCACATCATATGTACAACTATCTGGAAAGATGTATTGATGTTTTAATTTCACGAAATCTCTAAATAGTTCAGTAAACCAATAAGTACATAACTCATGATTAGAACATACTTTGATTATAAAATTCATCCATTTGTCATCGAACCATCATTTGAGAAGTCCATTTACCTTTTTTGTTGTATGTGATTTTAACATCTTTATAGAAATACAAGTATATGAATAAATACTTGAACACTAGTTATATATTCAATGTAATAGTAGTATCACTTATCCACCTTTTTTTTGGATTCTCAATTAATGAAGGATCTCAACAACATTTTACATATACTTAGATGTTAACTCATTGAATTTATTCAATGCACATTATTAGCCTAATAGTTGTGTTGCTTGCAATAAATAGTGACCACGACTGTTTTAAATAAAAATTATTTAATAAAAAATGATATTTTACGTCCTTTAGTTGCTCACTGAGACATCATAGAGCTTAAAGGAATCCCAAATAAAAACATACCATTAATCCAAAAATAATATATGTAACCCAAAAATAACATAGGTAACTCATATATTATTTTACATATTTGTAGGTTTATTCTAAAACTTTCAAAATTTAAACCTCAGAATCATCTATAAATCCACATTTTCAATTAGTGCTGAGAGGAGTTCAATCCGATGGATATTTAACCATTTTTTGCGCTTCTTTTGTGGAAACGGTCATGGATGAAAGGACCTTTAATTATGAAAAAATCTGGAGACATTAGAACAAAAGATGTGCTATACAACCAAACTCAGGATGGAATTACATTGAGATTTACAAGTCTTTTAGATACATTTGATAAATTTATACACTATACTTATGATGCTGAAAACCATAAGATTAATTTCCTAGTAGTTAAAGTCTATGTCTAGAATCAATAGTGTCGAGTCAAGGGACATCCTAGGGAATACCCCTACTTCTGCTCTATTTTTTTTTAAAATAGGGATATTGGTATACTGTAATGATCTTGCATTTTAGAAATTGAACTATATCTCCCTAATCTGATTAGAATTTGATGATTTTCATTTAATATTTATAATTTCCTTTAGAATAATACCATCTATCATAAACTACCCATCAAAATCTCTTCATTTGTAGTGGTCATCAAAAAAAAATTCACTGTGGAGTGTGGACTTTGGAGTGAAATGGGGCTGAAAACCAACATCTAATCTGGCTCACTGTAAATTTCATGTTGGCTTTAATGTTCCAGGACCCACCTTCATAGAACAATGAAACAACGGTTAAAAGTAACGTTACTCGACTTTCAAATTTATCGACCGTTGCTTTTTCCTCTCTCTATACACTGGTCTACTCTCTTCCCCCTCTTCCTAAGTTCCCATCTCTCTCTCTATCTTCCTCTATCTCTCTCTCTCTCTCTTCTCTTTCTATCTCTCTCTTCTCTATCTCTACCATGGCGGGGGCATTCAACTTCAGAGAAGGGGAGACGGCTGTCGACGAAGCCCTCGGCTACCCCAGAGCTTACGCCAAGCTCTGCAATGGCAACAATCTTTACAAGCTCGGACCACCAAATCAACTGCATCCTTACTCATTGCAACCCCACGAGGTCTGATTTATCCAATTTATGATGTTTTATGATCTTCAGCGTCACTATATCGGAACAAGATTCGAGCTTTCTGCAGTTGTGATTCCTCGATTGTTTGCGCAGGCTGCGAAGATTGAAGATTTTGAACGGTTGTTTCCTATGGTCGATTCGCAGAAGAACCCTAATGTTGAAATCGAACCCTTCGTTGATCTCTTGTGGAAGCAGCTGACTCACTTGACGTGAGCGTTTCGACTGTCTCTTTCTTCTATTCATCATGATTCTGTTCTCGATCTGTATTCAAATTTCGTTGAATTTTCAGGAACGCCGGTTTCGATCCCGCACTGTTTAGGGTTGATCCTTACGGCAATGTTCTTTATTTCCACGCTGATCCTTCGTCTCCGCTCTCGTGGCGCGTCGATCACTGGTTTCCTCTAAAAAGTAAGTATCAATCAGTCTAACAAATCCAACCGATCGATCGATTGACCGATTCGATTTTTGCTTCAGGGGGTGGGAAAACTGTTCTTAGCAATCTGAGGTTAGTCCAGAAGCAGGTGTATAAGGCGAAGAAGAACAAGCTGGAATTCCTTGTCCCGTGGTGGGACCTGCAACTCGGCATATCTGTTAATCAGTTCTTGTCCATTTTCGCGTCCAGAAACTCGGATTTCCGGTGCGCGGCTGTAATTTGATTTCCTTCTTCTGAACGAAGTTTCTTTGAATAGGGTTTTTAACTTTTTTTTCTTCTTTTTTTGTATCTTCAGGAAAAGGGCTTTCTCGTTTCTCTTCACGGAGCGTGAAGATGATCTGTTGCGCAAGTTCGAAGCTTTGGGAACACCATTTTCGAAGCAATTCCTTGAGAAGAAACGCCAAGTTGGCCTAGCGCCGGCTGCGATAACTTCGACTCGGAATTATTCCGAAGGAACAGTGCTGAAATCCATGAATTCCTGGAGACAAATCAGGCCACCATGGCCGACCTCTCCCTCCCGAGGTTCGCATAGGATCACCATTATCATCATTCTTATCATCATCATCCTCATAACCATCTCAAATTATCATAATAATAATCATGATCACAATAAAAATCATCGTTACCATCACAAATATCATTGTCATCATCATCATCATAATAACCAGAGAAACATCAAGATGATCATCATCTTCATCTTCTTCTTCTCCGATCGTAGCCAAGGAGAACGACAACCCAAACATATGCAGCAACGAGTATCTCTCGATCGCCAAGGCCAGAGACTCGCTGAAGGGGATGGAAGAAGCGAAGAGAAAGCAGGCGATAATCAGAGAAATGGACGAGGAGGCGAGCGATCTGAGCAAGAAGAACGACGCAGAAAGGATTGTTCTTCAAGATCTCGAGCTTGCCCTCATCAGGAAACGAAGGCGAGTCGAGAAGTGTCGGCGACTGGCCGAAGCTCAGGCCTCTTACCGATCTCAGCTCGAGAAGATGATAAGAGACGCCATGCACCAGTAAGTAGAGAATGGATATTTCATCTTATCGATACGTGATGAATGACGATCATCACTCGACGATCGATGAGGTTTTAACTATTTTTCAATGACGTTTAAATGGGTTAACTATTTTTTAATCTCATGATGTCATGAGCAGGTGTGTTGTCTACAAGGAGCAGTCCAGACTCAACCAGGCGGCCTGCGGCGCTCTAGTGGCGAGATTAGAGGCGCAGAAAGCGATGTGCGATACTTCGGAGAAAGAACTGATGCGGAGAGAAAAACTAAGGGAAGAGTTCGAGATGCAGACGACTCAGCGGCTTGCCAGGAAGCGGCCGTGGGAAGAAGAAGAGGAAGGACCCAAACAAGAAACAGAAGAAGGAGAAGAAGAAGAAGAAGAGGAGGAAGATGAAAGAAAGATAAGAAGCGCACTTAGAAAGGAGTTGAGAGTGTTCCTTGAAGAAGAACAGAAGGCCTCTCAAGCTGGGCTATCCTTCAACGAAGATATGTTAATGGAAACAAACGAAGGAGAGGAAAACGAAGATAAGACGAGCGAGCTGGGGAGAAGGAACGTGGAGAAATGGCTGCAGATACTCCTCGAGAAAAATGAATTAAATAATAACCCAGATAAAGATGTTGAAGAAGAGATTCATCAGAGAAACTCAGTCGTTGAAGACCCGCTTCGAAGGAAGAAGTTTAGGCTCGCTCCAGCGGAAGAAAAGGAGAAGAGAGAGGTGGGTGAAAAAGAGAGTTGCAGAAGCTTGCCGGAGAAGAGAAAGGAGAAGAGGGTGATGATTGCTAGGCCTGATAGCCCAAGGAGCTCGAGGACTTCCTTTGCAGATACTCCTCTGATTCTGAAAAAGGGCATCGATTGCATCATCAAGAAGGCCATAAGAAGAACATGATGCGGTCAATTGCCGAGGTGAAATCGAATTTGCTGTTTGCTGGTGTGTGTTGTGTATGTACGTGACACGTTTTAAAAATTGCCTCAACCGAATTCGCCTCTTTCTCTATCTATCTATCTCTCTAACTCTCTCTCTCTCTCTCTTTATCAATTTATCTCTCCCACGCAGACATGCCCCGACTTTCAGACAGCGTACATAAATACATAGCCTGACACCAGTAACTAATAAACCATCACACGGCATTACCTTACGATTGACGCAGTCAGGCGTGCTACCACGCGATAAATTCCTTTTTCCCTTCTATCTCTCGCGAATTTCTCTTTCTCCCTCTTTCTTTCGCTCTTTTTCTCTTTCTTTCTCCCTCTCTCTCTACTTCTTTCTCTGTCTCTCTCCTTCTCTTTCTTCCTCCCTCTCTCTCTACTTCTTTCTCTGTCTCTCTCCTTCTCTTTCTTCCTCCCTCTCTCTCTACTTCTTTCTCTGTCTCTCTCCTTCTCTTTCTTCCTCCCTCTCTCTCTACTTCTTTCTCTGTCTCTCTCCTTCTCTTTCTTTCTCCTTCTCTCTCTCCCTTTCTCTCTCTCTCTCTCTCTATCTCTTTCTCTCCCTCTCTCTCTTTCTCTCCCTCTGAGTCTATGACGCATATGGCCACTTCTGGGTGCAGCCCGTGACTGGAAAGCCATGATGACCTATAGAGTCCCCAAAGCAAGATTAAAAAGAAGAAAAAAACCATCAAGTACCTACCTTGGCGTTGTGCAGATCCCAGACGGTGAAATCCCCCCAAAGATTTTTCCTGTTTGAACTCGTTAAACGATCCCTCTTCATTATTTAGGCTTTTTGCATCATCTACAGACTACAGCTTCACTCTCCCACGACAAGTAAGCCCTATTTTCACGACAAATAACCCGGCAGAGAGAAAGGAACATGGAGATAAAGAGAAGAGAGAAGATTCAAGAGAGAGAATTCCTCCACCTGGGGGTGGGGGTTCCAGCAGGCAGAGGCCTCCACCTCCTGCCAAGCACTGGCGTGTGGCGGCTGAGTGCATCCTCCTCCTCCATCTTGTCCCCAACGTCTATCTGCTTGAACAACAACGTCCTCCATCTGAAGAACCCACCAGCCTTCTTCTTCCTATCCAGCAGTCTCTCCACTTGTGCCTGCAATCCCTGGCATTGTAGCTGCAGCTTCCCAACCTCGTCCCTTAGTCGTCTGATCTCCTGCTGCTGCACTGCCACCTCCCTCTTAGACGGGCACCTCGCTGGCAGCTCCACTGCCGCCCCTGCCGGGCTCCTCGGCCCACTCAGCGCGCCACTCCACTCCCCTCCTCTGTTCATCTTCGTCCACTCCGCAAACACCACCTCCACCACCGCCCTCACCGGCAACCGCTCGTTCTGCGCCGCGTGCGCAGCCGCCTCGGACGACATCTTCCTCGCGTCCACCAGCCTCCACAGCCCCCGCCTCTCCTCCTTACTCAATCCCCTGTGCGCCTGCAAAACCCATCGGTGGTGTTAATCTTTACAGGCATACCACTCTGCTAAAAGCTATAGCTGATATAAGGGTGCTTACCAACTATCCTAAAAGCTATTGCGGATATCAAGGGTGCTTACCAACTATCCTAAAAGCTATTGCTAATACCAAGGCGGCTTATTTAATGGCCCTATTATGCTAAAAACAGATTATATCACATGCAATAATCTTGGGAATTTAAACTAATCCCATGTAATGATTCAAGTGTTGTTCTTGTGCAGTATGTTGTTCTTAAATTCTCATGACACTACTACACATAAAGGTTACCTTGGTTCTGAAGCCAAGTTAGAATTTGGCTCTGATACCACTGTAATACCTCTAATTCTAAAAAAGCAGCAAACGGAGAAGGGCGTTTAGGGTTTTGGGTTTAGGGTGCATGCCTTGAGGTACGTGTCTAATGCGCGGTAGAGACCATCGTCAGACGCACGGGCATGCTGGGGGAGGGCGGCGGCGATGGCGGCGAATTCTGCTGGCGGCAGGCTGGCATCGGCAGCAGCCTCGGCGAGGAACCCGTCGACGAGCTTGGCGACCTTGGCTATGGCAGCGCCGCTCTTGGCAGCCTCGTCCATGGCAGCGAACTCCCGAACCAGACCAAGAACAAGGGCCACGTCAAGGAGAGTGCTGCTGGTGTGGCTGAAGGAGGGGATCATGAGGTCTTTGAGAGAGGCTTGGTCGAGCTGTCTACCCGCCATGGCTTCAAGCTCGCCAAGGCAAGAGGCCTCCGCCCCTACCATTTTCGCCGTCCTTAGAAGTTTCAGCAGGAAGCTACAGGGCAGGGAGTCCTTCTCGGTGGGAAGAAGACGGACCAGAGTCTCGGTTACGAGCTTCTTCTTTATCCAGGCGGCCATGGAGCCGGTCTTGGCGGCGGAATCGCCGCCGGCGAGCTCGGGGAGCCACGGCGCGGCGGCGCGGGCGATGGCGGCGGCGGCGGCGTCAGGGGGGAGGCCCTTGGCGTTGGCCTCGGATATCGCCGCCGCTAGTGTTTCCACGTCGTTGGGGCGTTTCTCGTCTAACCATGGCTCTGGCGGCGACCTCATCAGCAGGAGATGAGAGAGAAGAGAGTGAGGAACTGGGCGGAGCGGAGGAGAAGATAGAGAGGGGTGGAGGAGGGGAGGAGTGGCCAGGAGAGGGGGAGATGGGTGATAGAGAGAAGGGGGAGGGGGGGGAGGGGGGAATTCTACCGTTGTCGAGATGGAGTGAGTATGAAGAGGACGGAAGAGATGTCGTCAGCGGGGGGAGATGGAATTACTCGTGGCAGGCCACCCCAGGTTCCCCCAAATCTCTTGCAGCCCTCCCTCTTCAGCCCCACAATAGTATCTCTCTCTCTCTCTCTCTCTCTCTCTCTCTCTCACTTTCTCTCTCTCCATCCCTTTCTCACTCTCTCTCTCTCCTCTCTCTCTCTCCATCTCTCCATCTCTCCCTCTCTCCATCTCTCTCTCTCCTCTCTCTCTCTCTCTCTCCATCTCTCCATCTCTCTCTCACTCTCTCTCTCCATCTCTTTCTCACTCTCTCTCTCCATCTCTTACTCACTCTCTCTCTCTCCTCTCTCTCTCTCCATCTCTCCATCTCTCTCTCACTCTCTCTCTCCATCTCTTTCTCACTCTCTCTCTCCATCTCTTTCTCACTCACTCTCTCTCCATCTCTCTCTCTCTCTCTCTCCCTCACTCTCAGGACTCCCTCTAAACCACTGTCCTTTATCCATCTGTAATGTATGTACGCAAGCATGTGAATGTACTCATGCATGCATGTACGTACGTAGGAAAGTAAGTACGCATGCAATCTATCCGTTTGTGCCCGTAGACTAGGGTGTGAGGGTTTCTCAGAAAGAATAATATACACCTATATAAGTGTAATATATGAATAATATACATCTATATAAGAATAATATACACCTATACACCTATAAATAGAGAGTAAGTACGCATGCAGTCTATCCTTATGTGCCTGTAGACTAGTGTACGTGGATTTCTCAGGAAGAATAATATAAACCTATATAAGTGTAGTATATCATAAATAGAGAGAGAGAGAGAGAGAGAGTTTTAGAGAGAGGAGAGACAGCTGGAGAGAGGACAAAGGATGGGCAAACCAGAGCTGGGAGGAAGTGAACAAAAAGAGACGATCATGTGACCTGACCATTGGACGTTAAATCTACGGTATCTGAGAGGAAGTTGGACATTTTGTGTATTTAACGCCATTAATGCACCTCCGCTAGCTTCTGCTCCTCTTTCTGTAACAAGTCACGGATAAAATACCGTCTGCCCCCTCTTTCTCCTTCTGTCTTCTTCCACATTATAAAATACCGCTGTTCCTTCTCACCTCTTACAAGTCCCTCTGCATCATCTCTTCCCTCTTACGTCCACGTATCCATCTTATTATCCGTCATCCACTTATTTCTACATATATAGCTATTCATCCATCGATCCATCCATCCATTTGTCTATGTATATCTATCTATGTATATATCTATCTATCCATCCATCCATTCAATATTTATATGTATGTACATCCATTCATCCATTTATATGGACACCTACCTATTCATCCATCCATTCATCCATCTACATTCCCATCTATCTAACTATTCAACCATCCATTCATCCATTTATACCGACACCTACCTATTCATGCGTCCATTCATCCATCAACATTCCCATCTATCTAACTATTCAACCATCCATTCATCCATTTATACGTCTATCTATCTTTCTATATATCTATTTATCTATCTATCTATCCATCTATTCATATACTTATATGTCTATCCGTTCATTCATCCATTTATAAGTACATCTAACTATTCACCCATCCATTCATTCATTTATACGTTTATCTATCTGTCTGTCTCTGTCTGTCCTTCCATCCATTCATATGTATAACTACCAAGCTATCTACCAATCTATCAATCTATATACCCATCCATCTATCAAAGCCATATCTATACATTTATGTACATATCCATCTATCTATCTTAATGTCCATTCAACTATCTATCCAGCTGTCTATCTATCTTTCTATCTATGTATACATCTATATCTGTCTATCCATTTATTCATGCATTTATCTATCTATCTATCTAATCCATCCATTCATTCATCAAATAACCCATTTATATAAATCTATCAATACATCCACTTATACTATCCATCAATTTATCTATCCCTGCATCCATCTATCAATCCATCCCTCCATTTACAAATATATCAATATATCCATCCATGCACTTATATGTATTTCTCCCTAACTACTCTCAACAACCCATGTTGTCTGTCTCCCCCTCCTCTTCTCTCTCTATCTATCACACAATCAATGCCTGTCGAGTACAAGCCAGCTACGCATTCTCTACGCATATTTTTCATTGGGGGATGACTACAAAAGGAATTCAACGCCTGTCGAGTACAAGCCAGCTAAGTTTTTTTTCCCCTTTTTTTTCACAAGTTATTGGGCCTAACAGTGAACTAAACTGGGCTCGGCCCAGAAGACGGAAACCTAGACAAGAAGTGGTATTATACTTGGTTCATTAAAAAATAGGGGCTTATTCTCAAATTTATAATCTCTTAGAGAAAGAGAAAGAGAGAGGGAGACGAGATGGGGGCGAGGGAGATGGCGATATCTCTCGACGGGGTGCGGGACAAGAACTTGATGCTGTTAAAGAAGCTCAACACGGTGCTGTTTCCCGTGCGCTACAACGACAAGTACTACGCCGACGCCCTCGCATCTGGGGAGTTCACTCGCCTCGGTAGGTTCAATCTTGTTCCTTGGCTGATTTTGGAAGGAATGTGCGATTTTGATGTGTTTTGGTGCCTGTTTGGAGCTCTATTTTTGGTGGGTTTTAATTTTACTTTAATAAAACGTCGCCTTTTTTGTTTTTTTTTGTTTTTTTTTCATGTGTAATCTCAGTCTACCGATCATGGTATCCTCGTTTCAATTGTTTTTATTTCTCATTTATTGAATTTCTCAAAAAATTGATAGAATCATGCAAAGTGTGCGCTAATGGGGGACGGCGTTGTTGAATTTGCGTCCATTTAATCCAGTTCCGTTGTTTCCTTTTGAATGATTCTTGAAACTGTTATTAATTACTCTTTGGATCCGAATTGATCTGTGAGATTTTTAAATCAATCACCCTCTGTCGCCCTTGTTAGTTTTTAGTGATCTGTGAGATTTTTTAATCAATCACCCTCTCTCGCCCTTGTTGGTTTTTAGTGATCTGCGAGTTTTTTTCAGCTTAATTCCCATTAAATATATTTTATCATCTAATGCGTCTCAGAATATAATTTACATTAGGGTAAATATTATTGATTACCTTTTGGATTTTCATATCGATATCAATATTCAAGCCTTCCTTGAAAATCTTATCAATTACCCGTTTGGCCCGGACTTGATCATGAATTTTCATCCGGTTTTTTATTCGAATCTCTTGAGGTTTTGTATTATGGTGCGTAATTACTGGATTGTCCTTCCTCCTTGCTTTTCATCATTTCTTCTTCATCTTTGTTTCAGCTTACTATAACGATATCTGTGTGGGTTCTGTTGCTTGCCGAATTGAGAAAAAAGAGGGAGGAGAGCTTCGAGTCTACATTATGACTCTCGGAGTCTTGGCTCCATACCGAAGGCTTGGAATCGGTCAGTAATTCGACATTTTCTTGTTTTTATTTTTTTTTCTCGTGGATTCTGTAATCCTTTATAGTGTTGGTGATTATTTAGGTTATTTTAGTATATTCCTAAACAATATTTTTTAACATTTTATCTCGTTTCATTTTTCAAAAAAATCTTATCTCGTTTCATAATGTCAATTAACCTTAGTGCCCTTCCCTTAATGGGCCTTTTTTTTAACTTCATGACTGCGAGTAGAGCTCCAGGTTGCTAGACTTTACACTCTAGATATTCTGTTGCCAATTCGTTTCGTTTGCCTTGTCTTATCAGAAATTGTAATACCTATTGGATATCAAAGACATCAAATTGGATATCAAAGATGAAGCCTTTTTGAGAACATCAAATTTGATATCTGATATAAGACCAGAAATTAACCCATGTAGATCGAGCAAACGATCAATGGAGCAGTCAAGATACAGTTCACCAGCTGAAATAGAAAATGAAAATAAGAATATGGAAATACAGTAGGGTTTCTTGATGGAGCGCCCCTCCTGGCTCAGCAGGCTCATCCTGCTTACCCAGCCTTGACAGCTCTGCAAGCTTCGTTCTTTAAGCCTTTCTCAAAAAGAGAATCCCCCTCACATTCCCCTCTCCAGTTATTTGTAGGGGTTTCTCCCTTTTGTCAACACGGGCCTGACTGTCGTTGACCACCCTTTCTTCTGTTCCGTCTTTGGTATTGTCTTAAATAAAATTGTCAATATCAAAGATGAAGCGTTTGTGAGAACATATGCTGTCATTGTAGCGGTTATGTAGAAAAAATATATCCTGAACCTCCCAAAAGTAAAAGCCTAAACATATTATTTATCTACTCTGAAATGATGACCAGATTCAAGTTTTTCCTGCAAAATAACTCTGAAGCATAAATAGACAAGGATAGACAAGTAGCAAAGTATGAAACTAAAATACAACTATTTGAGGACTTTGATGAAAGTTACTATCTTACTTTCAGCGCGGTTGTTGGCAGACGAGACATTTTCCTATTGTTTACCTTTTTCTTACCTTTTGTTTACTGTATTTTCTCCTTTATTGGAGTTATGCTCATTTTGCTATTTGACGTTGTAACGCCTATCGGCTATGGATCTATCCATATAGGGGATAGATCCGAGGGGAATTTTTTCTAAATCAAATAAAGGGTTTAGTCTCCCTTTCAATATCTATCTATCTATCTCTTCTGTCATCGACGGCCGTTCCGCTGTTGATCGTCATTGCTCCCTGCTTGTTGTGTACTTTTCTGCGAGTGATGTAAGTAGTATGATATTACCCTTCATGGTAGCAGAGCCGACAGTGATCCAAGTGTTTGTGTTCTGACTTGCTTGCATCATTCTTCACTGTCACTGTTTTTTTATGGTCGACAACATCCAGCGCAATGTCAGTCTATGAGAAGAGCTCTTGTGGGTGATCTCTTAATATATCGAAGCCTTACACCAATCCATTACCCATCCCTCTGGTCACTGGTAGAGCTCTTGGTAGAGCCTAAATTCCTATTTCTGAACAAGCTCCTGTGGGTGGCTAAATAAACTGTTAGGTCATGGAGGATACTTAGTAGGGTTTAAGCTAACTAATGGGCCCAAGGCCTTGTACTCTGTAATAGCCTAACCCTAGGACATATTAATAAAAATAACTACTTCAGGCCCAACATGGGCCGCCTAACTTCCCACTTAGGGCCCATTAAGGGCCCATTAGTGTAGGCCCAGTAGGGCCCATATATTAGGCCCAGTAGGGCCTAATATATGTTGGGCCTGACCACAGTCAGGCCCAACTCTCCAACGGCTGAAACCCAGCCGTTGGAGAGTCCAGCTGCTTTAAAAGCAGCTGGACCTCTCTGTTTCAAACAGTCATATATTCAAAATATATGACCGTTGGAAACAGGGAATATAGGAATATTCCCTTTCTAACAAGTGAAGTTTTTCTTCTATAAAAGGGGGCCCAGTTCAGCAATAAAAATGATTCCTTCTTGCCCCAAATTCTTCTCTCTTCTTTTTTCTCTTTCCATTAATCACATGGTATCAGAGCAAGGTTTGATCTGAACCTAGTGCAGCCCTGATTGAAGCCCTATGAAGCCCTGATTGAAGTCTCCATTAGAGCTCTGTTCGAAGCATTCCTGAAGCACTGTTTGAAGCCCTGTTCGAGGCATTTCTGAAGCACTGTTTGAAGCCCACCAGAAGGTCTAGTGAAGTTCTGATTTCTGTGACTTTTTTTTTCTTCTAAAAATTTCAATGGGAAAGTCCAGAACCAGAGCCACAGCCAAAGCAGAAAAGGAGGCTGAGGAGCTGGCTTCCCTAGCTGCCTCCACTCCAGCTGCTGCCCCAGCAGCCCCTGCCGCCATGCAGTTCACCACACCAGTCCAAGGAAGGCCTGTCCTACCGGACCTGAACATGAAGTACAATGGCCTAAATGGCCAAAAATGGATCACTATGGTACAGAGGGCTCTCAAGGCAGCCTACCTTGGGAGACACCTGACTGAAGAAGCTACGTCAGAAGAGGAAGCCGTTTGGGAAGTATGGGAGTCGGAAGAGGCTCTCATTATGAATTGGATGTTGAAGAATATGGAAGACGAACAGAAGGATGACTACCTTCTGATCGACGGCGTCAGGGACCTCTGGTTAGAAGTCAACAAGTCATGTGCAGAAATGCACAGCAATTCTTGGGTCTATGATCTCCGCGAGCAAGAGCGGACGCTAAAGCAGGGAAATCTGACGATCTCCACCTATTCGGCCAGGCTGAAGGCGATTTGGCGGGAATTAGATCTCCTGTGGCCCACAGGTGATAAAAATTCCCCCTCATACCTCCGTGAAGTAAAATTCAGAACTCTGCAGTTTCCGATGGGCCTCAATTCCGAGTACGAGACCCTCCGAAGTCAGCTACTACACCGAGAAAGATTTCCCACGCTAGTAGAGGCAATTTCAGAGCTCCAAGGAGCAGAAATCAGGAAGAAATTGGGTAGAAAGGGAGGGGAAACCTCCAAACCTACCGTTGCTGCTCACTTAGCGAAAAAGGAGTCTCAACCTGGGGCACCACCACAGCCTGTGGCACCATCTTCTCAGCAAGCCAAAGCCCCTCCAAAGGAAGGTAACACCTCAGAACTGATCTGTGGGTACTGCAGAAAGCCAGGGCACATCAAGCGGGACTGCCGAAGGCTGGCGTGGAAGGAGGAGCAGATCAAGAAAGGGACCTGGAACCCAGGTCAGCAGAAGAAGGCCTACGTGGCCAGCGAAGGCGACCAACCACCCTCCACCGAGAAGGAGGAATCAGGGAGCGACATTCAGAAGCTTATTCAAGCGGAAATAAGCAAAATCCTGCAGAAGATGAGCTCAACATCCCTCGTGCAGTCTGGTAAGTGTTTCGCATTTACCACTTTTACAAATACTAAATCAATTTCAGTATCATGGGTGTTGGATTCAGGGGCGACAGATCACATGTCACCCCACAGGTCCTTATTTCAGACTTATGAGTCTGAGAAGGGGAATCTTAAAGTTTTTACCGCCAATGGTGGAGTCCTACGGGTAGAAGGAAGAGGAACAATCCTCATTAAAGGAAAAATCTTGCAGTGTGTTCTTCACGTTCCTGAATTAAAGGCAAATCTTTTGTCTCTAATTCAGCTAGTGGAGAATACCGGGTGGCGGTTCTCCTTGGATTCTGACTGCTGTTTTTTATGTGTAAAGGACACCGGACAGAAGATTTCATCTGTTAGCCGGAGAGGTGGTCTTCTCATGCTAGATGAATCACGGGAAGGAGAAGGGCAGTCGATGGTCTATACTGCCCAGAGCGAGGAGCGGGTCATCCTTCTTCATAGGAGACTAGGACACCCCTCATTTCATATCTTAAAACAGTTGCATCCTCATATGTTTAAAGGAATTCCTTTTGAAAATTTAATTTGTGAGAGTTGCCAATTCGCGAAACTCAAACGATCCCCATACGTCAGTACGAACCACAGAGCCTCCTCGGCCTTCGAGTGTGTTCATAGTGATGTATGGGGCCCCTGCTCCATATCTGGTTTATCCCACCAGAAATGGTTTGTTCTCTTCGTAGATGATTTCACAAGGTATACATGGGTATATCTAATGAAATCCAAGGCAGAAGTACCATCTATTATTCTGTTATTTTGCGAAATGATTCAAAATCAGTTTGGGAAAAGGATTAAATGTTTGAGATCAGACAACGCCAAGGAATACTTCTGTGGAGAAGTAAATAACTACATGGAAATGAAGGGAATTGTTCATCAATCTTCATGTGTGAATACTCCTCAGCAAAATGGGCTTGCTGAAAGGAAAATTGGCCATATTATGACATCGGCCAGGGCACTCCTATTTCAGGGAAATTGCCCTAAACATCTCTGGACTGAGGCAGTAGCTACGGCCACACACCTCATAAATAGGACAGTGTCAAAGACATTGGGACTCAAGGCCCCAATCGACCTATTATCCGCTGAATTTCCTAACATAACATTAAAGACTAACCTGCCGGCCAAAGTATTTGGCTGTGTTGTGTATTGACTACAATGAGACATTTGCCCCGGTCGCAGAACTAAACACGGTCAGAATTCTGATTGCACTAGCAGCAATCTACAAATGGAAACTACACCAGTACGACGTGAAGAATGCTTTCCTACATGGAGAACTTGAAGAGGAGGTATATATGGCACAACCTCCTGGATATCAGGTAAGCGACAAACCCAGCGACGTCTGCCGCCTCAGAAAGTCCCTATACGGACTTAAGCAGTCCCCCAGAGCATGGTTCGGTAAGTTCTCTCGGGCCATGTTGACAGCAGGATACTTCCAGAGTGAAGGAGACCATACACTTTTCATAAAGCACGGTAAGGAAGGTAAGGTAGCAATATTAATTGTTTATGTGGATGACATAATCATAACAGGGAACGATGACGAAGAAATTCAGAACCTTGAAAGGTACCTGTCTTCATCATTTGATATTAAATCGCTTGGACTTCTAATGTATTTTTTAGGAATTGAAGTGGCATACTCAGGGACTGGGATTGTACTGTCTCAGCACAAGTACATTCTAGATTTGTTGAAAGAAACCGGTAAGCTGGACTGTCGTCCAGCCGCCACATCGGTCGACATTAATGTCAAACTGAAGGCACAACAGCATGAGAAGGATGCTCCGGTGGACAGGACCTCGTTTCAGAGGCTCATTGGTAAACTCCTATACCTCAATCATACGAGACCTGATATTGCGCTTGCAGTTAACTCCCTGAGTCAGTTCATGAACGATCCACGGGAGTCTCATCAAGGCGCAGCAGACAGAATTTTAGCCTACCTGAAGAGAACTATTGGACAGGGACTGTACTTCCGGACAGGAGGTGAGCCTAGTGTTACTTTATACACTGACTCTGATTATGCAGGGTCCTTTGAAGACAGCCGCTCTACCTCCGGGTACTGCAGCTTCCTCGGTGGCAACCTTGTTACATGGCGCAGCAAGAAGCAAAAGGAAGTTTCCCTCTCAAGTGCCGAAGCAGAGCTTCGAGCCTTGAAGAAGGGAGTCTGCGAGGGCATGTGACTCCAAGGCATCCTGAAGGACCTACGCTTATATGACGGTAAAGGTATGATTTTGCAGTCAGACAGCAAATCAGCCATTGCGATGGCGAAGAACCCCGTCCAACATGAGCGCACGAAACACGCACGAGTGGCCAGGCATTACATCAAGCAGAACATTGACGAAGGACACATAGTCCCGCAATATGTTCCTACGTTGGAACAGACCGCGGACATCTTCACGAAGGGCATCCCAGGCCCACAATTCCAGGTGTTGGTGTCCAAGTTGGGCATGATCAACATCTATACCCAACTTGCGGGGGGGGTGTTAGGTCATGGAGGATACTTAGTAGGGTTTAAGCTAACTAATGGGCCCAAGGCCTTGTACTCTGTAATAGCCTAACCCTAGGACATATTAATAAAAATAACTACTTCAGGCCCAACATGGGCCGCCTAACTTCCCACTTAGGGCCCATTAAGGGCCCATTAGTGTAGGCCCAGTAGGGCCCATATATTAGGCCCAGTAGGGCCTAATATATGTTGGGCCTGACCACAGTCAGGCCCAACTCTCCAACGGCTGAAACCCAGCCGTTGGAGAGTCCAGCTGCTTTAAAAGCAGCTGGACCTCTCTGTTTCAAACAGTCATATATTCAAAATATATGACCGTTGGAAACAGGGAATATAGGAATATTCCCTTTCTAACAAGTGAAGTTTTTCTTCTATAAAAGGGGGCCCAGTTCAGCAATAAAAATGATTCCTTCTTGCCCCAAATTCTTCTCTCTTCTTTTTTCTCTTTCCATTAATCACATAAACCATTTCGCAGTATTCTTTCTGACTGAGTTCTTGTGGGTGATCCCGTGCAGTACTCTTTTATGATATTGGGCATCTTTACTGGTTATATCTACTGCTTATGCCTGAGATGCCAATGGGAAAAGCCCACAGTTTGATCTGAAGTTATTTCCTGTACCTGCCGTATCTTTGGGTGAATATGCCAAGAATGCATATGAGCAACGTAAAGTCCCAGAAGTTTATGGCCTGAAAGGTCCGAACCTACTGGAATGGTCAGAATATGTGAAGATGATTTTGATGGGTAGGCGCAAGATGGAACATCATCAAAGTATGGTTATTTAGAAAGAATACATACCTCTTTCGTCATTGCATCAACTTTTTATACAGGGCACTGTATAAGCTTCACTCAATGCAAAACGATAAGTTGTATATTTCTGTGCTGATTCTCGAGTCTTTTATTTTGGTTCAAGGAGATATGAGTGTGTATGAGTCTGTCTCAGCAATCTAATGTATATGACTGATCTGGATCATTATCTACCAGTGGCAAACCCAGACTCAGAAGGACACGCTCATGTTCTGGAGGATCTGGTTCACTTACTCATCTGTGAGATAAATTCTCAGTTTGATGCTCTGAATACAATGCTGATCGACGAAGATCAAATTCCTACCTTTGAAGAGGCAGTCAGTATGGCCTTTAGGAGAGAAAGTAGACTCGACTAACTGAATGATGCAGTTTCTACTATTCAAGGGACTACTGTGTTTGGAACCAAGCAAGAAAATCTGAATGGTGTTCAGATTGCAGAAACCCCTGGTACGACATAGAAGCTTGCTGGAAGATTCGTAGAAGACCACAGTTTGGTCTTCTGAAGACTTTTGTTGGTCAACCTGGTGAAGGAGAGCTATGTCTGGTCTCTCCTGGAACTTGTCTTCTTGGGACATTTGGCAAATGCTCTGAACTTTTGATGGGAGAGGCTCCGCTGTAGCGGCTGCTTCCATGACTGTCTCAGCTGATGAAATGGAGAAATTTTGCCAAGAATTGAAACGAATGTATCAGCTGTTGGCAGATAATTCTGCAGCACCACCTTCGACTGCTACCATGAGAAGTATGGATTTTGGATTCAAGAGCTTCTGACCATACGATGCCCGTTAAGAGTTTCTCATGGTTTTGACAGGAAATCAGATGACATTCTAGGTAATAGAACACAAGAGATACCTGTGAGTTTCTTTATCCAATAAGAGTTTCTTTATCAAGTATTCATTTTTTCCCAAAGAGAAAAGTTCCTACTGCAAATGGACTTCTAATCCCGTCGCCAAAAAGTTCTTACGGCATATGGGCGTGCTTGAAATTCCAAAATTAGTCGATTTGATGTAACTATCCATGTTCCACATCTCTCTGCCAACAATATATCTCTTAATCAATTGAGGAAATCTCATGCTCATGACTTTACTGTTACTAAGGATTGACTTTACTCTTACAAAGAGATGGGTTGGATGACTGGTCTTCTCACTGAAGAAAGAGAAGTTCCAAGCCAACCTGCTCAAGTGCTCCCGAGTGCTGTCCTGGATCATTGACGTATGATTTTGCTTCATCAAAGCTTAGGCCATCCAGCCGTTCAGACTCTTGGTCTTATGTTATCAACATTATGTGGTGTGTTAATGAACTGGAATGATGTTGTGCCGTACGTTAGTTGACAACACACATTGAACCAGTTACAGCCAAGTTTCTCAAAAATGTTCTCTTCTGTTTGCCTTAGTGCATAATGACATCTGGGGGCCCTCCCCAATAAAGATGGTCCAATCTCGTTACGTACGCAGTTGTTGTGCAGTGGTGTTCAAAATTTTGATCCATACTTGCCGCAGCCCCCGGAGCGTCCTCGGCACACACCACGCAGACCCTCAGGCAGAGTTGTGCAATTTCAGACAGTTTTTTTCCTTTCTCTCTTATTTTCTTCGCACTTCGCTTTATCTCTCTCTATCGTTTCTCATATCTTTCTCTCTATCATCTCTCTTGTTTCTCATCTCACTCTCTTGTGGATCACCTTTCTTATGTCTCTCTCTTGTGGCTCATCGTTTTCTTATGTCTCTCTTGTGGCTCATCGTTTTCTTATGTCTCTATCTTGTTGCTCATCTCTCACTTCTTGCCTCTCTCTCTTGTTGCTCATCTCTCACTTCTTGCCTCTCTCTCTTGTTGCTCATCTCTTTCTTATGTCTCTCTCTTGTGGCTCATCTTTTTCTTAACTCTCTCTGTCTCGTGTTGCTCATATCTCATTTCTTGTCCCTCTCCTTCTATTGTTGCTCGTCTCTCTCTTATCTATCTTTCTTTCTTGTGTCTCATCTCTTTCTCTCTCTCTCTCTCTCTCTCTCTCTCTCTCTCTCTCTCTCTCTCTCTCTCTCTCTCTCTCTCTCTCTCTCTCTCTCTCTCTCTCTCTCTCTCTCTCTCTCTCTCTCTTTCTTGTCTCTCATCTCTCTCTCTCTTTCTTGTCTCTGATCTCTTTCTCTCTCTCTCTCATCTATCTCTCTTTCTTGTCTCTGATCTCTTTCTCTCTCTCTCTCATCTATCTCTCTTTCTTGTCTCTCATCTCTTTCTCTCTCTCTCTCTTATATGTCTCTTTCTTGTCTCTCATCTATCTCTCTCTTATATGTCTCTCTCTCTCTCTCTCTCATCTCTCTCTCTTTCTTGTCTCTCATCTCTTTCTCTCTCTCTTATATGTCTCTTTCTTGTCTCTCATCTATCTCTCTTTCTTGTCTCTCATCTCTTTCTCTCTCTCTCTCTTATATGTCTCTTTCTTGTCTCTCATCTATCTCTCTTTCTTGTCTCTCATCTCTTTCTCTCTCTCTCTTATGTCTCTTTCTTGTCTCTCATCTATCTCTCTTTCTTGTCTCTCATCTCTTTCTCTCTCTCTCTTATATGTCTCTTTCTTGTCTCTCATCTCTTTCTTTCTCTCTCTTATCTATCTCTCTTTCTTGTCTCTCATCTCTTTCTTTCTCTCTCATCTATCTCTCTTTCTTGTCTCTCATCTCTTTCTCTCTCTCTCTTTGCTCATCACTCTCTTATCCATCTCTCTTTCTCTCTCTCTCTTATCTATCTCTCTTTCTTGTCTCTCATCTCTTTCTCTCTCTGTCTCTTATCTATCTCTCTTTTTTGTCTCTCATCTCTTTCTCCCTCTCTCTCTCTTTGCTCAAAGCACTCTTATCTATCTCTCTTTCTTGTCTCTTATCTCTTTATATCTCTCTCTCTCTCATTCTCACCTCCTCTCATTTCTTTTCTCTTCTGTGACGGTATTGAATGGTTCACAGTTTGGATTTCCCCCCGAGGAAATCTCACTCCATAAGACGTTTGGGGCAGTTGGAAATTTGCCCACATCATCGGAATTTCCACACCAAACTGCTACACTACTATTCCTACTCCCCGACAACAGCTCGTGGTGGAAGATGACTTGTGTCTACCTTATGACCCAAAAATAGAACTCGACCTAAATGTGGAAATTCAGTGATTTAGATCTGATAACTCTAATGACTTCAAAAATGAAGGTGTGAGAATTTTTTTTGTAGACTGAGTAATCCATAACCTATCGTGTGTTGTGTGTGTGTGTGTATCTTCTCACGACTGTTCTGCTGATAATCGCCATTGCTACCCTGCTAACCATGTGCTTTTCTGCCGGTGATTAAGTGGTGTTATGTTATCCTTCAACAACCCTCAAGTTGCTGAGAGAGCCTTTTCAGTCTAAGTTTAACTACTTGCCTTCCAAAAAAAGATTATTGAATGTGTTTCTTATTGAACCATGTGATTTCAAGAATTCTAATTTGGGTCAAATTTTTATGACAGGCAAAAAGTTGCTGAATCACATAATGGATCTCTCAGCGAAGCAGGGGATTCCAGAGATATACATGCATGTCCAGACAAACAACAATGATGCGATTGCTTTTTACAAGAAATTTGGGTTCGAGATCAAAGAGACGATAAAGAACTACTATGCCAAGAACATATCTCCGCCTGATTGCTATGTGCTCAGCAAGTCCATTCCTGCCCCCCAAAAATGAGATTATTTCCGGGAATTATTCAAAATTTCCGGAGTTTTTGTTCTAATACTCTCTTGGATTCTTTCTGATTTTGGGAATGGCGCCTCTTTGCTGACCTAGTAATACAATGGGTAGAAAAATATATATACACACATTTATGGATAGGTAGAGAGGTTTTTTGAGCTTTTTATTACCCTGAGGTTTCTGAAATTCACATCAAAGGTTTGTCTTTGATCTGGCGCAAAAACGGTATCCAGGAGAGAAACAGCGTCTTTGATCCGTCCGGTCAATCAAGAAAAAAGCGCCTTTGATAGATCGATTGGACTATTCATGAACAAATCCTGTCGATCAATCTGATAATTCAACAGACCGATCAGGTTTGATCTATAAAGAATAATCAATTGATCGATCAGATCGATCGAAACTTGATGGCCGACCGGTGGTAAGAAAATGTATTTATAAATTACACTTCCTATTTAAACGTTATCAATCAATTGATTACTTTTCCATAATTATCAATTTTAAGTTATATCAACTGGCCAATAAGAGAGTATGACATAAGTTTTAAATGATACTTCTTTGCCACCAACGGCGATATTTCAACCACAATCCCAACGAGCGGCCCTCGGCGATTCATCAAAAAGAAAAAATCGGCTCACTTGTGGCACGCAGTGTGTGATATATTTATATTTACAAGTATAAGAATATACAAAACAAGTATCCAACCAAGTGGGCATTATATTTAATAAGCGATTTTACTAGAAAATCCATCGCCGTCATGGAGCAGGCTCTCTGTGAGCCAGTAGCCGTCCCAGGAACCCCCTACTCTCTATTAGCATACAGGAAAAATAAAATAAAATTAAAATTAAAATTAAAAACGCTAGATTTTCTCCTGTGAATTAAAAATTTTTGAATGATAGGAAATATTCAAGGAAATTAAACAATGGACCTGAACCATTGTGAATTCGAATTTTTCTTCCTCCTCCGGGCGTGATCCCTGCACCCATACCCTCTGCTTGAACCGATTCTGCCGATATAAGATAAAATAGGAAGATAAATAGTCTCATTTGGAAATTTGAAACGGTAGAAAATTCTAAAAAATAAAAATAAAATTAGATATCGGAGTAGAAGCATCAGTTCTTATGGAGATGAAGAACACATATCTAATCGCAGGAGCTGAACCTCGTCCACCCAGAAACTACTGAGGACCCTTCTCTCCTTGTGACAGAGCAAGACCCTGTACTTGGAATGATGAAATATTCGCCTAAATCGCTCAAACTGAAATTAATATTTCTTCCATTATTCGATAAATCTAAAAAAAAAGACCAAACTGAAAGTAAGCATATAACTAGGTAAACTCGGGGAATTACTGACCTGTCCTAAATCAAAGATTGGTCCAAAATAGGTCGATCTTTCAAATGGGTCGAATCCAGCAAACTATGACCACAACTACCCCGGAAATAATTCAGAATCATTTAAGTATCAAGACATTGTAAGCTAAAGTTTATGAGATAATAGGGCAATTACCCTGTACATGACTTCTATGCCGTAATCTTGGCGTGGTTGGTCGTTGTGCTTCAGTGCATCCATCTGCCATTGGACAGCTTCCTCTGCACTGAACTAGAATTGCATCCTAGATTACATGAATTTTTCGAAATCTAAAGTAACAGAGGATATCGGAATTTTTTTTTCTAAAGCTGAATACATTAAGCCGAGGGCCGAAGGGTCTCTTCTTTCGAGATTCAAGCCTGCGAGTAAGGAAAATCATTGAGCGATTGAATTAAATAGAAGGAAGAACTGAAGCTATCCTCACAGAGGCAAAAATAATATTAATCGATTGATATGAAACTATTGTTCACAAATAATATTACTCAATTACTACGAAGCTTTGGAAAGGCTAAAAATCTACATTGAACGTAAAAAAACCAAATTATCATCATTGAACAAGAGGGTGATGCTTTTTCTAGGGAGAAGTATCTAAGTAATGTAGAGAAAGGAACGATAGTGAAGTCAATTGAACCTTTGTCCGACGTATGTGAGAGGAAAAATTATAAGAAATTATATAATACAACAAGGAATACCCGGAAAGGACAAGCTTTTTACCAATCGGAAGAGAGGAAATCGGGCACGGGGACGCCCGAAGAGGAAGACGGCGATGAGGATGAAGAAGACGCCCTAATTCGAGATGCTTTGAAGGTTAAAGATCTGGGTCGAGCGCCGAATTTCGAATTTGCCAAGGGCAGGGAGATAACGTTGATCGGAGCGGCTTGCGCCATTCTTTCTCCCGCCCTCTCGAAAAGCTTCGTTCTTGAAAGGAAAGCGTAAGACAGTAGATAAACGCAAGACGGAATAGAATAAATGGGCTTTACATGTAGAATTTGTGGTATGAAGTCCGTTAAGAGTCTATTCAGTATAGTCGGCCCACGGAGAAACCTCCATCTCTCTCTCTCACTCTATCTCTCATGCTTTCTCTCTCCCTCCCTCTCTATCTATCTCTCTCTCCCTCCCTCTCTCTCTATCTCTCTTGATTTCTCTCTCTCTTGATTTATGTGTACCTCCCTCCCTATCTCTTTCTCTGGCTTTCTTTATACCTTCCTTGCTAGCTCTCTCTCTCTCTTAATTTCTAAATCCTTCACTCCCTATTTCTCTATCTTTTTTTCTCTATCACTCCCTCTCTCTCCCTTGCTTTCTCTGTCCCTCCTCTCTATTTCTCTCTCTCTCTCTATGTCTCTCTTGCTTTCTTTATCCATCCCTCAATATCTCCCTATAGCTTTCTTTATCCATCCCGCAATATCTCTCTCTAGCTTTCTTTATCCCTCCCTCAATATCTCTCTCTAGCTTTCTCGATCCCTACATCTCTCTCTTGCCTTTACTCTCTACCTCCCTCTCTCTTGTGCCTTCTCTATACCTCCCTCCCCATCTCTCTCTCTCTTTATTTCTCTATTCATCCTTCTCTCTTGTGCCTTCTCCATGACTCCCTCCCTATCTCTCTCACTTGATTTCTCCATACATCCCTCTCTCTAGTTCTCTATATATCTCTCTCTTTATTTATCTTAGGGGAGAAGTCTGGGCCCCCTAAATGGGTCAACAAAAAGGGAGACGAGGTCCATTATGGGGGCCCTTATAAATTGGGCCCCATTACAAAACAAAAAGGGGAAATTAAAGAAATAAAAAAAGAAGAGGGAATCAAGGGAAAAGGGGCAAAGGGAGGCTCCTCCCCCTTGACGATAAAACGGTGGACGGACGGAACACATCGCGAACGTGACGAAAATACGACGACGATTACAGGAAAAGACAAAGCACGCGAGAAAAGAGCGATGAAACAAAGCGATTTTTCGAGCTACTTTCACCCGGTTGCCGACGTCGAAGGCGCGCGGCGCAGATGACATCGTTGACGATCCTTGATGGCGTGCGCCATCATAAATAGTGACATAGAATATTTAAATGCCTTCAAAAGCACTTCATATCTACTGTCATTGCATATTCTCAAAGATAATATGCATGGATTTTATCTCCATGTATTTTTTATAATTAAATTTTTAGAAATTTAGATTAGGGTTACTTTAGATCTCAAAGATAATACCTGAATCTCAAAAAAACATAAGATACCCATGTAATGCATCTGATGAAAGTAAGAAAATGATGTATGCATGAGAATATCGAGCTCGTTTAAAAATAAATAAAAAATTATTTTTAAGTGCACCCTAACTCCAGTTATCATTTAATCAACTCAAAGGTTCAGAAGAAGAAAATTTGATCCCATTATGTCAAGTCTTGCCTCTAGTTCAGGATGTTGATAATCCCGTGTATCTAATACAATGGTAGAAGAATTGTCAGTAGAGACATGTTATGCATGATTAAGTTTGCTAAAATGTATATAGCAAATTTTAATTATAAAAACGAACATTTAGATCATACCTAGTTATAGGTTATTATCCACGTATGATACAAAGCGTTTGTAATAATGTGAAAAAACCATAAATAATGCTATGATGGGCGAATCTCATTATTTATTGACTTCTATCACTCACTTCTATATTTGAGCAACTTTAATTTCAAACATATGATTTAGTATTTAAATTTAAGTAATCCAGGGTGAAGTTCCGTTAAAGATTTTTCTCATAAAATATTTTGTTGTATCACATCAATAATTTAAGGTAACATTTTGAATTATTCTTAGGAAACTTTTGATGATTCATTTCAAAACTTTAGGTTCGAGCCGTCAATGGTTTAATAGTTTGAACTATGTCAATCAATGGATTATGACATGTATTCAAGGCAATAAAGTTCTTCCATTCCATACATGTATGACAAATTCTTCTGTGCAACACAGTGGAATTCCCACCTTATTCAAACTGATGATCACTTGAATTGTGGGGAAAGTGGGATCCCCCAATCATAAAAACATACCAACAGTATTCAATAACCCATTCCAAATGACTAGGAAAATTATGAACGTTAGCCCTGGAAACACACCTGATAATGTTCAACAGATGACTATACATATTTTTATCAGCACCAAATCCTACAAATTATACTATGGCTAACACAATGTATGAGTCCTGAAAGAAGAAGATAGAAATCCAACTTTTAATGAAAAAGTTTTTCCTTTCAGATGTTTTTGTCCAACATAGGCTTATCACTTGTCTTCTGTAAGACTAACAGAGTAAAGAATATAAAAATCTCAGAATCTCTAATTAACATGTTCCTTTGAATGTTTTATTCCAACATAGATTTCTCACTTCTGTTGAAAGGCAAAAAGGGTCAACAATCTAACATTTACAGGGTAACCAGTTGTTCAAAAGATTGAAATTCAATATAATCAGGAATTTAATATTTGATTACCGTGGCGAAATGTAACAACTGTTATTTCACTGTCTCTTGACTCAACATTTGCCAGGCTCGTCTGAGAGCAGCTGCCCGACTCACCTTGGTATGGACATAAATATATATTACGAAACACATATGTCAAGAATTATCTAACGTGTATGCTCTATAAAGAACTTTTACAAATTTCCATTACAATAATCAGATATTGACCTGGTCAACGTCCAAGAATCCAGTGATTTTCCCGTCTGCTCAAGACTTCTTGAAGGCAAATTCACACACCAGAGCAATATGATCACTGCCCCATTTCTGCAAGAAAATTTTAACAGTAACTCGTACAAGGATTTGGTGGAAAACTGGGAGGTGAGGGAGAGAGAGAAAAGAGAGGCCACATAGACAGGGATAAGAAATACCCTTGTGGGGAAACCGGCAGTTCGTCGCAGGACATTCGGTGGTATAGTATCTAGGACTCGAATCGTCTGCAAGCCTTCGGAGCGCCTGATCAACAGGAAGAGCCAAGAACTTCAGCTCAACAGGACTCGAAATAATTGAAGTATCTCTATGTAAAAGATTCTGATAAAAACCTTGAAGTAAGATGCAGCGGAACGAAAGGGATTTTCTAAGATGGAGAATCAGAGAGCCTAGTGTGGGCATCGACTGGAGATGGGAAGATACTGATCCCAAAGAAAGTTTGCTGAATGTTTGGTGATAGAGAAACTCAGAGAGCCAAAGGGGAGGACAAGGAATAGCTGAATGAAGCCACAGTCTTCAATTCATTCTGAGGGCACCCTATAAAACTGGATCAATACAGAGAATACAAACATGGACCCTACGCGAGGATGACATGAACAACTTGAGTAATGGTCCCGAGAAAGGCAAATTTAGAAGTAGACAACCTTAGAAGGAAAAAGAACCTAACCCAGGGGAACTGACAAAGATACTCTTGAGAGCGCATATGATCATATACATGACAGTTATAAAAGACTTGTTAAAGACTCTGTCTCACACCCGAACGATAGTCAGAACAGGTACTCTCGCCAATTAGATATCAAGGATAATAAGATTGAAAATGATTGAATGACTGGCAAGAAAAGGTGTAATTTCGCTAGCAACTGTCAACGTACCATATATAGTCAACCGTACCCATGAATTGCCTATGGTAGCTCGTCACCATGGGCTCTCTGTTAGTACCCTTCGTTCCTGCAAAATCCTACCAAAAATATGCATCATATTAGAGGATTAGAAGAGAGAAAAAACTCAACAGTTAAAAGTGAGAGAGAGAATGAGAGGAAGAGAGAGAGAGATGGAGAAGGAGAGGGAGGGAGTGAGAGTGGGAAGAGCAGGGGGGTGAGAGAGAGTGGGGGAGAGGAAGGGAGAGAGGGAAGGAGGGAAGGGGGAAAGAGAGAGAGAAACCTCCACTTCTGTGTAGGCACTCGTCAGCTTGAGACTATGCTCAATAATTGTTCTTTCAGCATCACCTGTCGGCGCAGCGATTTCCATGGGGGTCCACGCGTAAGGATCAGAATACGAAAACGACTTTAATTCTTCCACCGGCTCCCTTAAATCGGCTGGGCCATGAAGTTCTTCCAGAAATGAATGATTTGGTTCACCATCCTCAGCATCACTGTTATCACAGTTCTCCAATTCAAAGGACTGGCTGCTGGACAATGCTAGGTTCTCGTCCTCGCCAGAATTACATGGCTGAACTTCAAGATCCTTAATTTCTACATCCGAGATGAAGGTAACAGATTCTGAGATCCAACTGCTGGAAGAGGAATTGACAGTAACTGCCATATCTCCATCCTCAGAAACAATACAAAGGTGAGACATTGACCTCTCTTCACTTATTTGAATAACAGTTAACTCTTGGCTTGCAGCTTCTTCTCTTTCTTCGGTAGTTGTTATTTTACTTTGCTGAGGCATATCCACAACCGATGTGTTTATCTTAATTTCTGAAAACCATACGAAGAAATGATTATATCTTAGAGGGAGAGGAAGGGCAATAAGGCATGATAGAAAGAGATGCTTTACCAGAGAATGCATTCTCTTCGTTGTTGGAGTTGTTGGTATTGCTTTTCAGAACCGCTTCCTGAGTGAACGTCCGTGGTGGATAGAAGATGTGGGAATATTGTCCAGAGACCTGACTCCTTGCTAATCCAGACAAATTTAACTGCGCCAGAGAAAACAATGAAATTCATATCATTTTCAGCAGATAATTTCCAAGGAAAGGAACCCAATGCCGAAGAAATTAGGCACACCTTCTGCTCAGAAATGAAATTGTAAAGCGGACTCTGATACAAGAAAAAGAATGAAGCAGTTAGTGAGGCTCAACAAATAACCAAAGAGGGAACCGTGAAAGAAGAGTTTGAAATGCGGCAACAATAAAGCCTACCATCGGGATGCTGTTGAAATCCCCACAGATGATGACTGGGGCGTCATTCCAGGCTTTAGAAACAGTGTGCGCTTGATTTAAGAGTGTTCTGACCTGTGCCACAATTTTAAAAATGAAGTTTAGCCATATCGTTACAAAAGTCGTAAAAAATAAATTCTACTACAATCTCGAACGTTTTGAGTTTTACACTGTCTTTACCTGGCCAAGTTTAATATCTCCTCTCTTTGGATTGAACAGCACATGAATGTTGCACACTACGATTCGATCAATTCCCGGGGGATCCAATCTGTAATTTTCTTTTCTTTGTAAGCTATCATATTCCTAAGTTCTTCGATTTTAGTAATTTCTGATAAAAATCTAATTCTCCTAAGCAAGATGATCTGTAAATCTGGAAAGAAACAAGAAAAAGATCCGATCTACCCGTCTGTTGATGCCTCGGCGAATTTCGAGCGCTGACTCCTTGTTGACTGGCACAGAGAACAGTCACACATCATCATTAAGGGAGGACAGATTAAAGTAGAAAATGCGAAACACAAGTCGAAAATTAATTAACCATAAACTTTTTGATAAAAGTAGTCTTTTTTGATACCTCAAAGACACAAATCTGAGCAACATTGTCTCGAAGGCCAAGTTTGGCAAACTCGATATGCTCCACATGCCTCAGCACAAATCTAAAGGATTAATACGTCCCAGGGGATCAAGGTTTGATTCGGATGTCAAGAAAATGTCGATGGATCTGATAAGGAACTCATCGCAAAAATATTTATAGGAAAGCTGGCGTAGCAAAAAATGGAATAAGAAACTCGAGAATGCATATTTCTGTACATAGTTTATAATAGAAGCAACTAATATAAAACCGAAATAACAAGTTTTAGTAACCATTAAACACCAAAATAAAATATCTTCTTTGGCTACATATACTGACCAACGCTGGCCTAATCTTTCTTTTTGCAAGGTATAAAAAAAAATATATCAACATGATAGAATCGATTCAAACTAAAAATTCTAGGCTCAGCAGGCATTATAAAAAGTACCGACAAAGTAAGAGATGGAAAGTAGACAAAAAATTGAGTATTGGGAATTGAAGATAAATTTGATCTTATCCTTTTTTTTTGAAAGAAAAATTTGATCTTATCCTATAATTAAGAATCTATCCTTCACTGTGCAACTCTTAATTGAATACTTTTGACCAAATACACAAATAAACACACGAACCATGAAAAAGAGAGGCAGAAGGCCAACAAAATGGTCAAAATGAGAAATTTTGATTAATCTAGAAACCGGAACTTCATTCTAGAGATATGGAAATGAGAACAGTACAATACCTACTTTCCCGCCAAAAGATAGCACACCCATCTACTGCATCACCAGTGCGCATCTGTAGATAAGAGCTGTTGAAGTTAATGCCAGGCAAGAACAGAGATGATTATTCACACAAACAAATAGGATTAGTCCTAATTTATTTCGTATTCGTAAACACAAAACTAAAAACAAATTGAGTTCCCCCCTTATCATTTTAACATATTCCCATTACTGTGAATAGGGTTTTTGGAAAATGACTAATTCGTCATTGTTGTCGTTGTCGTCAACCACATGCTTAATCATTGTTATCCATGTTTTGCTTGAACGAATACAACAATGATGATGATAATGAAGACTTCAACAGATGAATGAATGACAATGATGATTATGAAGACTTCAACACATGGATGGATGACAAAGATGATGATGATGACGACTCCTGGAAACCAGATGATGACGACTAGTACGATTAATCATTGTCTTTTTCATCTTCTGCTGGCACTACTTTAAAAAACCTTCCTTCTGACGATGATGATTTGTCAACATCGTGGCCATCTAATTTCCACAAGTTGTCATCATCTTTGTCATCCATCCACCCGTTGAAGTCGTCATCATTATCATTTTTATCCATCCAAGAGTCGATGATGACAATTAACATTATGATTCATCATCAACAGATAGATAACGATCATGATGATGATAATGATGCAGATGACAACGCTTGGAAACCACTGTGAACCAATGCAGATGACAATGGCATGACGATTTGTCATCATCATCGTTTACTCCGCAGCGTGAAACATTAGCTACAAAAATTCGACGACATCAGACGGTGGGAGAACCAAAATCCGTTCCATTTTTTGAGATATACTTAGCTAACCGACCTTCCAAACACCACTGTATCCTCGGCGGTTCAACTCCTCCTCTAGGTCCGGGAACCTATCAACCTCCTGCATAAATATCCAAAGTCAGCAAGCAGTTAAAAAGAAACTTCAAGGGTCATGAAGATCAAATAAACATGAATCTACAAGAAATCTTCAAATCTGCAAGCAGATGTAAGATGAGCAACCTGAAGGCACATGATGTCGGGAGACCAGAGCCCGAACTCTATCAACAACCTATGTTTCCGCCACTCCCAATCCAAAATCTCAGGCGGTACGTGGAAGTAAAGCTTCGAGCGATGATCTCGAGCCAGATAATCAGCAAGGATGTTGTAGGAGAGCACAGAAAATCTCCCTAGAATCCAAAGAGAAACCAAAATTCCCCCATAAGATAACCAATTTTTAATCAAGAAGAAATAGAAAGGCTTCACAAGATTGCATTTGAACATATCTAGAAAATCCGTCATGAATTTGATTATGAATGACTAGAATGAAAATTCGTCACGGATTCGATTACGCACCAGTGTCGGGCGGCGACGGCGACGACGAAAGCAACCACTTTCGGAAATCCGCAGGCGGCGGCCTCTGCCATGATTGCCGAGGCAAAACGCCATTACAGTGAGAACGAATTCCTGAATCCGGACGCAAAGCGCGCCAAGGCGGCGCAGATCGGGGATTATACGGAGGCGCTTGGCGGCGAAATCCTGACGGTTGAGGCTGCGGCAGCGGAGCTTGAAATCGATGATTTGGCGTTCCCGCCGCCGCCGCTGCCGCACCAATTCCAGATCCCCTGTCGACGATTCTCCTTTCGAAGCGATGCGCGTAGTTCTCCTCGCTCGCCGTCCTCTGATGCTCATCTCGGCCGCCGATGGCAGCCGCGCTCTCTCGACCATCGCAGAAGCCCCTTCGCCATACCCCTCGTCCTCCGACCTAGGCCGAAAAGACACGATTCGACGAACAAACCGATCAATCCATCCATTGCAGATCCCGAAATCAGAGGAAGAACGAATCACCAAGGAAATAAGACGGTAGAGAAGCTCACGCGACCACGCGAAGAGGAGTACGCCGCCGCCGCGCGCAGTCGCTCTCGCATCGCCCTCTCCTGCATCGAAGAAACCGCCACTCGAAGAGATGACATTTTGAATCTGAGCTCTTATTATACCTCTTCCTCAACCGACATTTTTTCCCGCGCAAAATGAACTCCGAGCTCACATTTGAATGTCTCTCAACCAACGATATTTCCCGCGCAAACATGAACTCGTATTTAAGCCCCTCTCCATGAACGATCTTTCGGAGCTCGCTCGAGATGGGGGAGGATCGGCGGGAGAAGGTTCTTGCGGAAATCTGATTCGAAATTACATACAAACCGCGGAAGATTTATTTGATAGAGCGGCGAGACGGATTCAGCCGGTGCGATCTGCTTCCTCGTCCTTGCCGATCTGCAGGCCGCCGATCTTCCTCCCGAGATCGTTCGCTGCGGCTCTGTTCCTCGCTCCGTTCTGCGGGACCGCCTCCGGATCGTCGGCGAGGCTCGTCTGCCAGATCCTGATCGTCCCGTCCTCCGATCCCGACGCATAAGATTCTCCGCCCGGGGAGAATCTCACGCAGTGCACAGGTCCGTGGTGCCCCTTGTTGCAAGCTGCGGAACGAACAGCCACCTCAAAAATCTCAATCTCCACGCATCCTGATGATGACCATGACTGCAATCACTACGATGACTCACCGATCTCGTCGCCGGTGTGGAAATCGAAGACGCGGATCCACATGTCTTCTCCGCCGGCGATGAACTTGTTCCCTAGCGTCGGCTCCAATGAGGCAGACTCCACGGTGCAGGGCATGGTGTAACTCTTCACGAGGCCGAAGCTGCGAAGAAACAGATATCGAGTCAGGGAAGTTCAAGCGGAAAAGAAGGAACAAGGTTTGCCTTTCAATAACCGTTCTCTATACAGTTAACACAAGAGATTAACTTTAGTGGATGACGATATGTCAACTCAGTTATCGTCATCCTTACTGTTCTCATTGCCCTTGTCGTTTTGATATCTTACGGTAATGGTACACTACAGTAACATTACCCAGTATCTGATTGCACTACCAGATGACGGTGTCTGGTATCGTCATCCGAGCTGTTCATGTCTTCCATATATGTTTCTGTTGTGGAGAAGGAGAGGGAGGAGAATCTTACTGATTTGCATCCCAGAACTTGACAGTGGCGCCGTCAGCGGTGGTGATGTAGCGGCCGTCTTGGCTGACCTCGGCGCTGGTCACCGGGGATTTGGTCTCCAGAGTGTGGATGACGCTTCCGCTTCGCACGTCCCACAACCTGTACGAGAGAAATCTCTATCAAGAAGATTGAAAAGACTTGAATTTTCTGCAAGGAAACCGAGCAAAAACGTTGGGTACAGCCAGGTGAGATAAAAACTGACAGAAGATTCATTACTAATGGAATCACATGAGATCTTTTAGAATCAAGAATTAGTGCATTTTTTTATTGATGAATGGGCCGACTTTCAGAACATAGCTCGGACCCTGCACGAGCCTCAGACAGTGAAGAACCCACCCGAAAAGAAAACTCCTAAAGTCAGTACATTTAGGGAGCTCAGGAGAAAGCTAATTTGTGACGTGCCACAACTGCTTCTTTCCTCTTAAGAAATCTCTCTTCTTCATGCACATACATATACATAATAAACAGCCAAAAAAAGGAGCCGGGCACTTTGACTCTTGAAGTTCAACGGCTTGGGGAAGGGCTTGCAAAGGTTCTGATTCCTTAGAACAAGAAAAACACCGCAAAGGTTCTGACTTCAGGAGCAAAATGTTATGAATTTAACGAAGATTAAAAAGGTTCTGATTCATCAAAGTTCAAAGGTGCAACAGAGCAAGAAATGCAGATGAAGATGAAAGTTACAAATACAATGAAGATTCAGATAAAGTTCTGCAAGGCCGACTTTTGAGCAGAAGGTTACAAAGTCAATGAAGATTAATGTGAATGTCATAAAGTCAATCCAGTAGAAGAAAAAGGATACAAAGCCAACAAAGATTCATCTGAAGATTCACGCTGGGAATCAATGAGCAGATGGTTAGGAGAAAAGAATATTATGCAGTCAACGAAGATGAAGATTCAGGCGAAACTTCAGGAGCAGAGACTCGGATTTTCTTTTTTTGAACAAAGACTCAGATAAAGAAGATTCAGAAGAAGAAGCAAATTTTTATTATAATTTTAACAAAGAGTTTTTTTTTGAAAGAAAAGTAGGGCAGACCACCCGGAAACCAGTGGTCCACCTATTCCATTAAAAATGCGAAGAATATGTACACATCATATACAGATATGGCCACTTAAGGCCTTCACTCTATCCCCCAGCCCCCAAAAGATAATAAAGCCACAACGTCCGAGATGACGTTTTCAACCAATGCCCGTCCTTCCCTTGAACACCACATCATTTCGATGCATCCATGTCGCCCCCTATTCCGCTCTGCTCCGGTATCTACCAGTCGTGAGTGATGCCCAAAAATCCGAGTCTGAGGAAATATTCACCCCAGAGATATGTTGCGATGCCCATACTCCCCAGGCAATAGGACATGCGAAAATAAGGTGTGAGCAGTCTTCATTGCCCCTGCCACACAGAGGACACGAGACGGGCTGCGGTAGACCCATGTGACCTGTCTTCTCCTCCTCAGCAACCAACCGAAAAGTCTCACCTTTAGGGGGAGTTTTTGCTTCATTATGATATGGCATGTATTACCATTTGAGATGTCGTCCCTCGCTTCCCCTCGGATTTTCAAGTATGCATCCTTTACTGAGAAAGGCGGCCCCTGCCATACCCACCCGTCCCGGGAGACTCCCGAGGGGCTGAGAGGTAGGATGGTCTCATGCATCCCCAACAATTCCACGAAACGATCCACCAATAAAGTCCTAGGAAGGTTAGGGACCCAAGCCCCTTCCCAACATTCGCAGACGAGTCGATGGGAAAAGACACGCCACTGCTCAGCGCGGATGTGTTGAAATGGGACCCCAACGCGTTCATCTGGGAGGAAATCGATTGTGGGAAACATACCGTAAAGCTTTTTCTGGTGGGGTCCGTGGCCTCACATCCCGACGTGTTGGAGGGCATCGCGGCGAATTTCAGGCCTTCAACCAAGCAGGCGGGAGATCTCCTCTGGACCAGCAAAGAAGATCACCCCATGTCCTCAACAGGGCAAGATTCCGGCGGGATCGTCCAGGCGGCGATTTTTGGGGACCACTGCAACGAAGTTCTTGGAGTTATGACTACCGATCGTCACAGTTGCATCCAGACAGCAGGCTCCACCACATCCATGGGGGAGGGTCCCACCGTGCCCAAGGTGAAAGGGCCCCACACACCTCCACATGGAAGGAAAGGGTGGGGGGAGGACTTGGTTGGGGGCCAGGGGGGAGCCAGGAGGGGGTCGTCCCAAGTCTTAGCAGAGCCAGAACAGAACCTGATCCGCCGGAATGGGCAAGATTGCAGCATTCGGACGACGTGAATGGAGAAGGATAAGGGTAAGAGAACCATGTATGCACATCCTGGGCAAGGGCCAGAGCTCCGAGATAGGGGGAGCAGTGTCATCCAGAAGGGGCAAGCGGAAGGAGGGCCCACACCACACGAAATGGAGAAGAGGGGGCGCCGCCAAGAGAGCACCGTCCCCCCCCCCACACAAGCAAGGATGGGGAAGCTCAAGAGGACCATATTTTTGCTGCCGCGGATAGAGCCACGCCCGAAGCATGCCAGAATTGCAAGACGGGAAAGGAAGCCAGGGACGCGGAGGTACGTGACGATGACGGCTGGGTGGAGGTGAGATCCCGTCGAGCAAAGAGGGATCAGCATGTCCCTCAGAGGCCATTCGGGGAGAAGAACATATGGTTCAGATGTTTAACATAAGAATCATATTCACAATCTGCAAATGACAAGAAAAGTTGTTTTGACCGTAAAAAAGAAATGAACTGCACGCAAGGAAGCGAGAAAGTCAAAGAAATCTTCTTCTTCTTTGAAAGAGAGAAGTTGATGAGAGAATGTCAGGAATAGATCAGTTCTGAACAGACTCATGAAGCTGCTCCTTGGAGTATCGTAGAACAATAATCACTCCTTGCAACTCCCCCCATTCAAAGGCGGTGCCAGATTTGCAAAGGCTCTTCAATTTTGAGAAACAACCTAGGAAAAGAAGCTAAACTCGCTCGGAAGCAGCCTTTGCACCCCTTTTATGAAAGTGAGAAAGAATGCACACAAGCTTCCCTGACAAACTAATCATCATCTCATCTGGCACGAAACTAAAAAATTATCCAGCCCTGCCATCAAAGTAGCAGCCACCGACTTACTCATGCTGGGAGCTCTATCATAAGTCAATGATAAAAAATAAAACGGTAGGTTTTTTGCATTATTTCTTTGGGTAACCCTAACAGGACTGGTAGTTGGCAGTTGCAGGTGGAAGGGAAACAAATCAGGAAGTTAACAATCCAGTCCAAAAAAGAGTAAGTGAGGCAGCTGTGAAGGCGCTTGAGGAGATCTGGTATGAAATTTCAATGAGAAAACTTAACATTTTTACACTCCTAAACTTGTATCTCAGGTCTGACATAGTACTGGAGGGGAAATGAATTGATGGTGATTTTATATCATAACAGAGTAGAGAAATTTGAACGCTCCTGAACACGGTCATTTTCTAGCAACCCTCAACTTGTTCAACGTTCATTAAGACAAAGATGAAATAAACGTGAAGACAACGATCAATGAACAAGAGGAAGTTAGTTTGACCCACATCTTGTTCATCATTTCGACAGAATTGCTTAAGATCATTGAGCATCAAAAACAACTTGTTCGACGTTCATTGATCGTTGTCTTCAATGATGAACAAGATGTGAAGGACCAGTGATTCGACATTCATCAAAAACAAGATGAAGTAAAGTCGACCCACAACTTTTTCGACATTCAAAGGAATTGTCAGAGATCATTGAGCATCAAGAATAAATTTCAAGTACAAATAAGTCGGAACAAGAGAAGACTAGTAAAAATAAGATATCGATTGAGAAAATAACTATACCTTACGCCACCCATGTCAGTGCAAGAACTGAGAAGCGTCTGATCGCTATGGAGCCAGGCCGCTGTTCGAACGGACCCAGGCGATTTAGCAACTTCCCTTGGAGGAGCATCCAAACGATTCAGGTCAAAGATGCGCAGAACCTTCTCGATTCCTCCGGTCAGTAATAAATTCGTGTCCTGCAGCAAGTAGATTAAATTTAATTAAACCAATTATTATTTTATAAAACTGATTCTCAGAATTTCAAATTCACCTCTGAGAAAGAACATGCACGAACGATATGCTTGTGCTCGAAGGAATGCAACTCATCCCCGGTCAAAGCATCCCATATCTTACTGCATATCAATGAGCAACATTAATTCAAATAAAAACTTTTCAATTCAAGCGTGTACAAACTGCGCTAAAACCCATTGCTGATAGCGAGGCGCAACTTTTCATCTTTAAGCAGGATGTTGTATTTCGACATAAACACCAAAAATTAACAGATCATTATGACTGTATGTTATGATGTCCGCATGTTCTTCATTATAGAAACTTTGGATGGTGGAGCATTGACGCTTTTATTAAAATCAAGATTTCCGGAATTGCAGTGGGAAAAATTTTTAAAACTTAATTATTTTGAAGAAGGGGAAATAAAAAAAGGGGGGAAGAGAAGTATACGCTGAAAAGTCTGCTGAACCAGATGCAGCACGAAGAGCATTCCTATCAAGACAGCAACTCCATACCGCACCTTTGTGTCCTTCAAACGTTCCAATCCAGTCTCCTGTTTCTCCATTTCTCAACATCGGGCTTGAATCTGCCAAAATTATTAAAAAATTCGTCAACCAAAATGCCAAAAAAGAAAACACAATTGCTACTGTAGTTACCAAAATCTGTAGATCTGAAGAGCACGGGACTATAAGAGAAGCGTTTGATTAATTACTTAAGACGCAAGAAAAAATAACATAATGCCAGAAAAAGGAGAAACAAACGCGTTGACCGGAAGCATATTCAAATAAACTTCCTCGGATGTTAAATGTACCACTCCGTAGAAATTACTGCAATGCAATTCAATCTAAACACGTCGCACCAATCTAAATACCACCCATGACAAATTTCGCATGATTAAATAATCAAGGTTTGCTACAAAAAGCGAAAAAATTAGTACATTTGAAGGAAAAAGGATTGAACTAGAAGTCTTCCATCAATTTCTTGAGACGCAAGAAAAAACTACACAATGCCGGGAACGGAGAAACAATCGCTTTAATTCGTAAGCATATCCAAATTAAATTCCTCTGAGGATACAATTCGTACCTTTGCTGGCGCTGATCAAGAAGAACCCATCTGGGGTAACAGGACTGTAGAACAGGTCCACAACAGGGCGAGAATGTCCATGGCAAACGAGAGGCACGGCCACCTTCTTCTTATCCATTTTTCACTCGAGAAAAAGCCTTTTTAGCACCTGTTTCTCGCCCTAACAAATCTTTCTGTTCAGCGAGCGATGACAATAGAAAACAGACCAGCTGCGGCCCTCGCACAATCGAAATTGGAAAGAAGGAGAAGTAAAAAAACCCTAATACAAGCCGCAGCTAGAAAATTGCGTTCGGCGCCCGACGGAGAAGATAGAACAAGGGAGAAAAAAAAATAGAGAAATCGATTGCTCGCGAGCGGGATAACTCCCAAGGCAGGAGAATCACGAACCAGATTTATACCAACATCTAACCTGTTAGAAATCTACAAATTTCTGGGGAGGGGAAAAAAAACGAAAGAAAGAATCGGGAGGAACTGTTAGGGGCAAGCCGGCGCAGAACAGAAGCCGTTCTGCATCCTTTAAAGGGGCGACTCCGCGGCCGCCACCTAATAAAATCTCTCTAAATGAACTCCAGCCGTTGGATCTTACGCCATGGCAATCGCCCCAATTTTCATTCGATAATTAAAATTAGAAATTTAATCAATTAACAAATTCAATCTAATGATTAAATTTCTATTTCTTGACATTGGTTAAATGCGAGAAATTTAGAGTTTATTTGGAGGGGGCCGCGCGAACGCAGGCCCCCGCTGACACAAATTACGACGTACAGTCTCCTACTTGAGGAGATGTTAGGCTAGCGCCGCACAGAGTGCAATGTGAGCCGCTGCCTTAGGCCATGGGCCTTCTTGATCACCCCTTGACCACGCCCAGGTAAGTGAGGATTCCGAGTGTGACAGGTCTTTATTTATAGGCCCGTTCACAAGTTTGGTTAAATTTTTCGATATGGGATATTTCTGCGCACAGCGCGATGAGTAACCATTGGACGTGCCGCGTGCGCGCGAATTTTTGCTTTTGGGACGGAGTAAATAAATCAAATTAATTCAAGATAATACTGTTGTTACGAGTACATATTGGGCATACTAAATAAGACACCTACTAACAGAGATGTCAACCGATGGAGATGCAAGAGAAGCTTGCAAGTGGAGTTGATGTGTTCATCTGGGTGTTAGAAAATCTGGTGTGATTCATGTTGACGGAAGATAAGGTCAGAGGTTAGAAGTTGAATATGAGGTTCTTACAAAACTAAGCATTTTTTGTTTTGTTTTTTTTTGTTTTTTGGGGGGTTTATGGTTTTTTTTGGGTTCTTTGGATTCTTTGGGTTTTTTGGGTTTTTGGTTTTTTGGGTTTTTTGGCTTTGAGGGTTTTTTTGAGGTTTTGGCTTTTTGGGGTTTTTTCAGGTTTTTGGATTTTTTTGGGGGGGGGGTTTAGGTTTTTGGGTTTTCTGGTTTTTTGGGTTTTTGGTTTTCTGGGTTTTTTGGCTTTGTGGGTTTTTTTTGAGGTTTTAAGTTTTTGGGGGTTTTTTTAGGTTTTTGGAGTTTTTGAGATTTTTTTGTTTTTTGGTTCTTTTGGTTTTTTTGGCTTTTTTTGGCTTTTTTGGTTCTTTTGGTTTTTTTGGTTTTTTTGGTTTTTTATTTTTTGGATTTTTTTGGTTTTTTGGATTTTTTGGTTTTTTGAGGGTTTTGTGTTTTTTGGATTTTTTGTTTTTTTATTTTTTATTTTGTTTTTTTTCATAAAGCATAGTATTCAATGTATATTGGGGTAGTGTTTTTGCTGCTGGAGCAAACTATTTTAAGGCACATCAGTGGTCGAGAGTTATTTCCAAAATTGATGAGATTGGCTTAAACCATTTGACCCACCCAATGGAGCCATCCTAATCATTTAGTTGTGTGCTTTTACTGTTTGTTAATGGACTGCATAGCACATTGAACTATTAAGCTGTTTGCATAAATGTGGGGTCATGATCAAATGGTGCGTATTTCCCTGTAGACTTCCCAGATCTGAAGTATCAGGAACCTAACTAGCAATGTTGATGATGATATCAGCATGACTGGATCAAGAGATGACATATGAGGTGATCAGAACAACTATACTTAAAAGTCATTAGAGAAACAAATTCTCTAGATGTATCCACAAGTATATGCAAATCATGTTAGAACTATATTTTTATTGAATGATGCGAATCTTAAGCACTGATGACAAAGCTTTCAACTCCAAAACTTGCCATAAACATTGCTATGGATTTAAAGATATGAAATTAGAGAAAGTTTGCAACAGCTGTCACTCGATAATACAGAATAGGACCATATCATATGCTTCGTTACATTCCAAGAATGACAGCTTTTAAATTATGCATCTACGTGGAATAAAATGCCCCACTACCATATTGTACTTGAACCATTGTTGGATCATAATCCTACTTATGATGTTGGTGTAGGAGGGCAAGGGTCAAGAATACGGCATTGTATGGAACCCTCTCAACTCCAAGCTCAACTCAACCTTAACCAATGATCCATGGCTAGTTGATATTAAGAGGAATATCTTTGCTTGTTACACTAAAATATTTATTTATTGAAAAAAACTAAATTTGTGTGGAAACTCAAATCATGCAAAACATTAACAAATAGAATATTATGGTTTTGTAAAAATCATGAAAATTTGAAAAAATCATATTTTAAATACAACATAAAGTTATCATAAATTCAAAGGGACTGTATTAAAAATAATTGAATGTCATGTATCTGTGCGAGTTAAATTCCTGAGTCGATGATATGTTCATGCATAGATTATGTATTATAATTTTATTTAATTGATAATCATGCTAAGAAAATTATATTTTGTGTGATTTAATTTATGATATGAATAATTGGTGTGTAATCAAAAGTTTATCACATATCATATCTCATATTTTTCCCAAGAATTTTCGTGAACCTAGGAGTTTATCTTTGTTCGATACCACAACTATGTATACATTAGTATGGCGGAAAGTGAGATCAGAAGGCAGGTAACTTTGATGATATCCTTCCCCCAAGTTTAAATTAATTTTTCCATTATATAAGATTCTTTCTTGGGTAAAAAATATATTTCAACTCTTAAACGATGTTGATGGTTTTTACTCACATTTTTTTTTTGTTATTTAAATTAAGATAATAAGGCGTGTTTGGGACGACATGCTTTTATATTTCTATTAATATGATATAATGATCTTAATAACACTTATATATCTCTGTTAAATTTTTATTTATTTATTTTAAAACAATTAAATAATGGAACGTTAATGTTATTAAATATACACAAACTTAATTTTATGTAATGGTCATATGAGTGTCATCTTCAATGTTTTTAGAAACAATTCTTCATTTCAAAGTTGTAATGACTCAAACAAACTGAGAAAGAAGGGCCATAAGAGATCAGGATGATAACACCCATTATTAAAACATGAAACATAAAATATAAAAATATCCCACTTCCAAAATATATGAAAATTTATGAACTGAAACAACTAATCTACATCCAGACATGCATAATGATGAATTTGGAGAATATCGATCACCATCCATTCAAAAATTGTCCCAATCTTCTTCCGCTCTTTGGACTTGATCCCAATCAGTTCATAATTCTACAACGAAATTATAGATTACTCTGATTTTTTTTCTTCACAAAATAGGATCTAACAATCCGCTTACAAGTTTCACAACCCTCCAAATAATCAAAGATAGTAGTGTTGGGTTCTAAGGCCCCAATCTGGATGAAACAAATGGGATTTATGTAGTGGAAGACTAAAAAAAATTGAAAATGGCGTCAAATCATTGGGGCACATATCGTATGCGTGATTTCTTGGATCCTTAAGAAAGACGTGAAGCCGCTAGACATATATGCATGATCCATGGCACGTCTAATCTCCTCTTTGCCTTAGCGAGCCCTTTTTTATGATCCACAAGTTGGGTTATAAAGGCCTAGATATGGATGAAGAAATCATAACGATACACAGTGGAAGACTTTTGCAAAATCGTCCTACATCGATAAAACCATTGAAACGAAGTACCTTTGCACAGACCGCATCCATGATTTCTTATATCCCAGAGCACGACTAGTCAAGCTTCTAAAGTGTGCATCCTCTATAAGTATCCATGTGGTCCTCGGCACGTCGGATCTTTTCCTTCTTGTTGACAAGCTCTGTTCAACCTTCATCGCCGTCGTTATGTAGTCTCGATCGCATCAAGAGTGCAGAGAGGTCATGGGGAGAGGGGAGAAGAAGGGAAAGGCCCCTGAAAATTTATGGCCTGGGTGAATCTCACTTACGGTCTTCCCCTATTTATACTAAGTGGGTAGTTTTCATAAAAAAACCCCAAACTTAAGTATATCTTTCGACGTCCAAAAGACCATGTGCGTGTGACCCTCTAGGCCAATGTATCAATATAATTAATAACTCGAGCGGCCTAATAACCTTTATTGGCCTTCCAAATTATTAACTATATCATCATATAGATTAATTAGCGCCATATCGATTTAACCTAATCAATAGGTCGAGTCTCTAACACGTGGGGTGCAAAGCTACACCTCCTGCTTTAGAAGAAGTAAAGTAGTGTGTACCGACTCATTCATGTTCATCATCTGTTACCATCCACTTTATGCTCCTTGGAAGACTTAGGGTATGGTCAACTATCAAACCCTAATCGGTCATCCGAGTTAGTACTGATGCATTCGGAAATCATCAGAGAACTCTTCTCCGATATTTCACTGCCTTGGCCAAGGACTTCATCGCATCATCTTCCTTGAGCTGTCGCCTCTTATATCGAGGGTGGACTATCCCATCTTGACCACTCAATCATCTTTTGGAACTTCTTGATGCACCCGAACTAAGACCATATAGAATCCCATGATTAGAGACTCGTTGGCAATACCCAAAGTACAACCGTCTGTCCACAAGACATCTTTGGTGTCTCAGGTCTAAGGACCACTTACACAACCGTGACGTGAATAAACCTGATTGACAGTTTAGTATAATACCATTCAAGTATTCGTACGGATCAATTCAGTAAACTCTTTCCACTAAAGAGCACCCCCTATCTATCCTTAGTGTCGCCACACTAATGGCTATGGGACCGACCATACTCATCATATAAGTGAGGCTAGATAGTGTTATTCTATCTGGATACTTCAATGTCCTTCTCGCGTATCCTTCGAATAGGAATGTCTAGAACACATGCTTAAAGACTAGTGATCTCGGTATTACAATCTCATCATAATTCACTAAGTCCGATCATGTATTCATGGACTTCATTATGAACATCACACGTGCACTATAATGAATATGTTCTATTAATGAACATGGAATGAGATGTGGAATATGTGATTGGCTTGCTGGCCACATATATTTCCATCACTATAGTCAATATTTTATATTAATTAACATTGAATGATATATGAAATGTGCGATTGTCTTACATGCCACATATATTTCCAGCTAGTAGGCTTATAATGTCAAGAACTTTGTGGTCCAATGGAATCACCTTACCACTTCATATACCATGATGGAATTTTGGTAAGAGGTGACTTAGTAAATCATAATGAGATCGTAATACGGAGATCACTAGTATTTAAGCATGTGTTCTAAATATTCCTATTTGAGGGATACTTGAAAGGATATCGGAGTATCTTGCCTCACTGATATGATGAGTATGGTCGTTCTCATAGCTATTAGAGTGAAGACACTAAGGATAGATAGTGGGTGCTCTTTAGTGGAAAGAGTTCACTTAATTGATTGGTAAGAATCCCTCGATGGTATTATACCATCAGGTTGATTCACGCCACAGTTGTGTAATTAGTCCTTATACCTGAGACACCAAAAATGTCTTGTGGACGGATTGTACTTTGACAATGACACATGAGTTTCTAATCATGGGATTCTAAAGAGACTTAGTTCGAATCCATCAAGAAGTTCACGAAGATGATTGAGTAGTCAAGATGGGATCTTTCACCCTTGGTATAATAGGTGATAGCTCAAGGAAGATGATGCGATGAAGTCCTTAGACAAGGCAACAAAATGTCAGAGAAGAGTTCTCTGATGATTTTCCTATGCATTAGTACTAACTCAGATGACTGACTAGGGTTTGACTGTTGTCCATATAAATCATCCAAGTAGAATAAAGTGGATTAGGGGCTGTACATACACAGTAATTGATGATGAACAAATTCAATGAGTGAGCCAATCACATATTTGTATTTTCTAGAGCACGAGGTGTAGCTATCGATTGAGTTAAATCGATCTGACATTAACTAATCTATATGATGATGTAGTTGATTAATTTGAATGTTCGATAAAGGTTATTGGGCTAATGGAGTTATTAACTAGACTGATACATGAGCCTAAAGGGTCACACAAAAATAACCTTTGGAACTCAAAAGATATACTAAAGCTTGGAGGGTTTTATAAAAAATACCCACTTAGTATAGAAAGAGAAGGCCTTGAACATAATTGATGCCGCACATGGTCGGAAAGGTTGTCCGATAGGTAATAACCTAAGGAGATGTAACTAGGTGGTGCGATGCCCAAGGTGGGAGTACGTGCAGGCATGACTATTGGGGGTTTCATCGAGCTCCAAGCCTCGAGGTGAGAGACTGTGATGATGCAGATGAACTCCTGACCCTCATCGGAGTGACGATGGCGACTACGACACCGAGCGGACTATGTCCATTCGCGCTCATGCGTAAGGGACGGGCTTGGCCGGTACCTATGAAATCATTTGAGTAAAATCTCTCGTTGTAGTTTATCCTCTCAACTATTCTAACCCGAGCGCGATGTAGTGCAGCCGAAAAGTATACGACATAAGATAAATTAAATTGGCAAGCTAGGGGAGAGAGGTACCTCTTTGGTGGCATCATCCAAAGTCGAAGATACTCATCGGCGTAGGGAGTCGCACAACCAGATTTGGTGGAATTGGGCCAGAGATGGGCACTGCGTCACTCAATTGGTGACAGGGTCGTGTCTCAAGAGAAGTGACGCTGGGAGGAGGAGATGGGGAGCGAGTGAAGGCTCGAGGACGGCATGGTAGCAGTTGACGGTGCGGCATGGTGCAGAGCAGCATGGCATGTGGGCGGATGTTCAGTACGGGTGCACAGGCAAAGGAGTGCGGCGGCGTACGGGGGCGAGCGGGTGTTGGCAATGGGCGCTGATTATGGGCACGCAGCGAGCGCACGCGTCAGGATCAGAAAATTAACAAGGGTGTGTAGTGAGCAGCACTGGTGGCGCGGTGGCACCGATAGCGAGGCATGGGTGGCATGGGCGTCAACGGCGGCCAGGCGGCAACCGAGTGACGAGCGTCATCGGCAAGGGCATGAGCACTAACAGCAGCACAGCGTGCATCGACGGCGGCAGCATGAGTGCTAGCGGCGGCACGGTGAGCGTTGATGGTGGCAGTGCGAGCATTCGCAGCGGCATCACAAGCGTTGGTGGTGGCGCAGCATGCATTGGCGAAGGCGATCCAAGCGTGAGCAGCGACGCGATGAACATTGGCGGCGGCAGTCCGGTAGGCGATGGCAGCACCGTGGCAGTCCAGGGGGTGATGGCGGTGGCGTGGCGAGCGTCGACGGCGGCGGTGGCACAACAAGCATCAACTGTGACGGCGGCGGCATGAGCGTTGGTAGCGGCGCATCGAGCGGCAGTGGCGGCGCGAGTGTTGACAACGGCGCAGCGAGCGTCAATGGTGGCAATTCGAACGTCGGCGGCAGCGTGGCGAGAGCCGACACCGGCAGTCCAACGGGCGATGACGGCAGCATGGTGAGTGTTGGTGGCAGGGGCTTGACAGCGACGCGCAAATGCAGCGCGATGGCGGTTGGGCGGCTCGACGCGAACGGTGATGGGCCATGGGCCGGACGAGGTGGCTTGATGACTCGCTGGACACTGCGTCTCGACGGGTCACGGTGGCTCCATGGCGAAGCTGTGTGAGTGCACGGGAGGCGTGGCCAGCGGCGAACAGTGGCAGACCAGCGGCAAAAAGCAAATTCCTCTTCCCCTCCTTTTTTCCTTATTCTCCTCTTTCTTCTTCTTCTCTCTCTCACACAATCATGAGTGGGTCCCTTCCAAAAAACTTAACTTGACTTTGACAAGGTCGCTAGGGCGCCCACTCCATCCCTTATGTAGGGATGGTAATGGGCCTCTTTAAAGAGGTCCACAAGAGGGGGATCATTAGACATAGTGGCCCCCTTAAAAACCAAAACAAACGAACAGAAATAAAACATAGATTTGGAAAAAAAGAAGGGTCATGCAAGTGGATATGTCCCAAAACCTATGAGCATGGGCGTATTTTTGCCTTTGCCTTGGCGTGTCGATCAGGCTGGGCTCAGACTGGCGGATGTCGATGACGATGTTGTGGGCTTTGACGACGTCCTTGATGGAGTGGGATTCCTCAATCCATCAATAATTCACCCAAGCCAGAATTGTTCAAGGGAGGTCCCCTTCTTCTCTGTTCTCCTCATACCTCCTCTCCACTCCCGATTTGATCGGGATGGCGTAACGTGATGATGGAGGGTGAACATAGTTTTCAAGGGTTAAGGAGGAGATTCAACACGCCGAGGATAGAGTGGATACATCTAGAGGCCACATACTTGAGCATCTTGACACATCTTGCTTCCCGATCCAAGAAATCATGGATGAAATCCGTGCACAGGCGCTTCGCTTCATGTTTTATTGATTGCGTTATGATTATGTTATGTATCTTCCACTGTGTGGAATCCTCATGCTCATCTTGATTGTCTGTAGAATCCAACATGAATTTTGTTCACATCCTTCCCCTATTTATACTAAGTGGGTATTTTTCATGAAAACCCCTCCCAAACTTAAGTATATCTTTCAACTTCCAAAGATAATTTGTGTGTGACTCTCTAGGCCCATGTATCAGTATAGTTAACAAATCTAGTGGCACAATAACATATATTCTCTCTACTCGTTAATGTCACTGTTGATTCATACTTCCCATTTATGGATGAAATTTCCCAAAATATTCATTGTTTAATGATTGGTGCACCTTTTCAATTATCATCTCTGATTTCCAGGTCCAATTGGAACACATGTTGTGCATAAAAATGATGAATATATATGAGGATTAATATCTGACATGGTGACAAAAGAGACAAAATATTTCAATCAATGCATGATGTGGTGAAACATATTTCTGGCCACATCAATGATAAACTAAAAAAATAGGGTTTTAATTCATTGTTGGTATTTTTAATTTAATTAAAAACCATATAAACTTTCAATCAATTAAAAAAAAAAGCTAGTGATGAGTATGGATTGTCTCCAAAGGAAACACTAATTAAGGATTTAATATTCTTTAAATAATGATTTATTTGGTAAGATGAGATATGTATAAAATATGGAATTAAGATAAGAGAAACTTTAAGACAATCGGGTGATAAAATTAAGATGATCTTAATAAATAGCAGATAGTGATAATTAGAAGAAAGATAGAGATCAAAGTGGAGTGATGATAATGATATAATAAAGTTAATACATAGAAGCTATGAGATAAGAAGAATGAGTTGTGCAAGGAGGATGATGAGTGAGATAACGATGAGACGGTGACATAAGAGATGTGACCATATATGCAAAGATGTAATGTAATGGTAGAATAGAATGGTAAAACGATTGTAACTTAATGATGATGCAAAGAAGAACCAATGTAAGGCAATGATACTTACGATAGATCTTTACATTCCTCTAGGATCATAACAATTTACAAGCGCATGTAAGCTCCCCCTTTTCTCTGTTGTCTCTCCTCGCACACCCAATACAACACAAACAAGCTTGACGGATCTCTAAAACTCAATAGCTTTCAACAAGAACAGAAGTGCAGGAAGTAAGTTTACCATTTTATTATATGCTTATTTCTCAACTCTTGAAGCTCTTGAGGCTGCAACATATGATATTTTTCTAAATTTTCCAAGGTAAGATTCAACTTCTTAATTACCCAATAGGCTCAGTGTTCAATCTCAACAGGAAGTTGGCATGATTTTCCGACGCTCATCTTAAAAGTGGATATCTCAATAAGTCAATTATAGAATGTTTTATATGCCCACAAAGTAACCATTGATAATCATAAATATCTTGTTATTTGTGTTAATAATTTCATGTATTTACGGGCTTATTTCCATTGAAATGATCATAAGTCCATGTTCTTAATGGTTTAAATCATTTGTTTCACTTTTAGAATGAATTTCCCATTTTTCTTGATTTTATGGTGTTATAATGTAATTTTATGTCATTAATTTCATTAACAAAATAATTTTACTAGCCATAAAATATTTATTTAGATTTATTTAAATATGATATCCTGATTTTTCTGGATTTTATAGTTGCTTTATCGAATTTTTTGAAGTAAAATTCATTAGTAAAGTAATTTTATAAGTTAGAAGATATAGTTTTGAATTTATTTAAAGAATTTTAATGAATTAATAGACTTTTTCTGCTCCTACAGGTGTGTTCTGCATTGGCAGTCTGTCATACAATTCAGAGGAGAGAGAAAATTGGATGGCTCATATTGATCCAAATTGAAACAATGATATTTAATGATCCATAATAAGTTTTGGGCTGAAATCTTGAGGGTAGTTCCACCTTTCCCTCTTTCTATCAATATTGGATCTAATTAAAGTTAATAACCCCCCATTTTTGTAAAAAAAGCACCCTTGGATTCTGTTCCTAATTAATTTAAACAAACTAATTTTCTCATTTAAAATATCATTTGGGTTCGTTCTTGTAATCCTAGAATGAAGGATTGAAGGAGTGATGTTCAGATCAAGACATGTGAAGAAAAGGCAACACTCGGCTCGTGGGCCACATATCAATGATTCTTAGTGTGATCTTTTATTTTTCTATCTCACATCACCATCCTTTTCCTAGGTTATCATTGCTGATAACCTAGGTTTTCACTATCATGCATTCCATCTCCAACACCAATTTTTGGTGCATATCCCTCTCCACTCGAGCGATGGTAAAATCACCATCACTCGCCTCATTCTACCGCTTGTCAACACATATCAGCCATTATCTTCATCGCAACCAGCGCAGTATCTTTTTCATCCATTCCACTCCACTCACATCCATTGCCATCAACCATCATCGGGCACTCTCGAAGAGTCGGCTAAGGTACTTAATTTAGTAGTAGTTATTATTTTTACTATAAATAAGATTGAAATTCTCAAAATTATTATATAAAAATTGAATAAATTATGTTGATTAAGATAATTATTTTCTATTATTAGAATTAATTTGATTTTAATTTCACTTCTTTGCTTTTGTTAATTTAGGTTTATTATTGTAATAAACTCTAGAAAACCAAAAAATAGAAATTAAAGCTAAATTTAACCCTTGGTCTTTGTGGATTCAACCCTTACTCGCCCTATGCTCGTAAGGAAAATTATAAATAATGTTGTATAAACGAGAAGACTTAAATGACATATTTTACTCTAATTTATGGTTCATCAACCATCCAGGCGTATCATCTTTTTTAGCATCTTCTTGACCTCTAGATTACTTTAATTTGGTGATTAGCTTGAGGATGTTGAGTAGTCATCTAATGATACAGCCATTCATTTTTAGTGAAGACTTGAGCATCTCCTTAGGTCTTGTTTGCATACTGGATTCTTTCAATATGTGGACCAAGCAATGCTCCTACTATAAACTTGAAAGCATCCCACATGAGTTGAAATGGGTTATTCCAATTGGGAGTTTCTTCAATTTGTGTTTTCTTTTGAGCCTACTTTATCTTCACTAAAGCGTGTGTTCCTGCATCATGAATTGAAAATTTCACATCTTTGGCCAGTAGTTAAGTTAATGGTTTATATAATTAAGCAAAATATTTGATAAAACATCTGTAGATTTATGTGTGGTTGAGGAACCCTCTAATCTCCTTGATGTCGGTGGAAATTAGAAGATTTGTTATCACATCCATTTTGGCCTTGTCCCAATTCTATTCCCTCTTGGACTATAAAAAGTGAATTTTCCCATCTAAGCACTCATAGTTTCTCCAATAATTTTGACCTAAAATAGAGAAGTCATCCATAAAAGATTCTAAACAATCTCCATTTTGTTTTGAAAATAGGGCAGTTGTTCATCTTTGAAAGGTAGCAGGAGCATTGCATAATCTAAGAAGCACTCCTAAACTCAAAATTTCTGAATGGACAAAAAAGTATTCTTTTCTTGATCTTTAGGTTAAATATCTATTTGATTATATCCTCGGTATCCATTTAGAAAGCATATATAATTTTGACCTGCAAATTTATCCCAAATCTGATTTACGAAGGGTAATTGATAGTCATCCTTTTTGGTGACTGCTTTGAGTTTTCTACAATCTATGCAGGTTCTCCTACTAGCCAGGAATTTATTTTGAATTTCTTCCACTTGATAATTTATGGTCACAGTGATTCTCTAGCAGGTTTAGCATTTTCCTTAGTAAAGATTCTACAAACTCATGTGGATGCCCTAAATCCCTTGACATCATAAATAGACCAAGCAATGTAAGATTTATAGTTTCTAAGCATATAGAGTAATTTATTCTCCCAATGCAAAGACAAAGATGAAGGAATGATAACCGTGAGGTCATTTTTTAATCCTAAAAATCCATATTTTTTAAAGTCGATGGTGACGGTTTCAAATAAATATTTTCTTCAAGGGAGTACACATAATTCTCAATAAATTTCAAGGTATTAGAAAATTTTAAGATGATGCACATAAATAGCTGTAATCATCATGCTAAAAAAACATCAAGAAAGCATATATATTTAGATGATATAAGTCTATATGCATAGGAAAAAGACAAAAGGCACTTTTATTACTCAAAGAATCAATGTGATGTGGCAAAGCGTCATCACACCATGTCACCACTTTTTTATTTTTCAATTAAACGGCACGCGTCAGCATGTCAGTCTCACCAGAAAAGGCTAAAATATTCCCAATTATGGTGCTACATGATGACACATTTCCACATGACAGGTCAGGATCTTCTGCTTTTAATCAATTAGGGTGGTACATGAGCCCGCCATACGTACCACCATAACTTTTGACTTTTCAAAATGAGTTTTATTCATTTTTCTCTCGATATTCAAATCACACTTATTTTTATTTAAAATTATATTTTTTATTGGTCGATGTAGCCCCTGCGAATAAAAAATAAGAAAACATGTCAGTAATGATTGGGCATTATGACCTCCTTAATTTGTGATGCCATAATTTGACATTTTTGCAATGATTAGCGCGGTTAATCATTGTCAAAGCTCTTGATTCGTCACCATTCAACCCAATCGAAGGGCAACACGCAGTGGCATGCAATTTTATATATAATATAGTAATAAATCCATATAAAATAAATTGTGAGTCATAAAAATCTAATAAATATATATTCCAACATTGTATGAAAATTCTCAATATATCCACAAATGTAATGTGAAAATTATTTGTAGAATTATATTCCAAGTAAGACTTAATTTATTTAAGAATATGATGCCACAAAATTCCATTAAAGTAACATTGAATCCATATAAATCATAATTTTACTTTAAAATATATTTAATCATTTTAAGCTTGATGACATTCATAAATAATAATTCATAATGCATAAATATATAAAAATTGCATAGAAATAACCCAATAATTTGGGTGTTACCAGTCAACACATGTTTTTACTACCTTAACTTTGAGGAACACATATCCTTATTTCATGGGGATGCCATTCTGACTTTTATTATATTTTAATAATGTATTTTTCTATTAGTCCACATCATCCTGTGGATTTAAAAAATAAAGAATCATCAAATAATCATGGATCATTACAACATTGTGATTGGAGATGCCATAATGATTCCTTTTACAATGATTAGATGAACTAATTATTGCCGCAAACCTGTATTCACAGCATTATATTGAATTGAATGGCTACATATGGTGGGTGAAAATTTAGGACCGAGAACATTAAATAAACTCTACTAATTAAAATGCAAGTTTTAAATTGTAAGAAATTTAGATTCTGACTTTGAAAAATAATATGCACCTGAATTTTAAATAAAAAAATCATAAAAATATTTTTTGACGCAGAAAAATAAATTCTTTAAAAATGTGAAGTGGGAAAATCCTGTAAAACACCAATGAGTCAAAAAAATAAGAATATCTTTTCAAAATAGATTTAACCATTTTAGGCGTGCTAATACTGATACAAAATTATTTTAATGCAGAAACATGTATTAACTTGTGTGTTATCAGAAGTCAATCATTGTCTTCACATTAAAATCAAATGAGAGGTCATTTTTTTTTAAATGAGATGTATTCTGACTCTTGTTCCTTTGGTGATAGACTATGGTTCGTTTTCACAGTTGAGATATATTCTCTTCAAAACATGAGATCACACAAATGTTGGACCTAATATGTGGGCTAACAAGCATAAGACTGGGACGACATGTTATCCCAATGAAAATTACACTATAAAGGCTGAGATTAAGGATATTCCTATGGGTATTGATGAAAATTCATGTAGAAACCAGGTCAGTTACAAATACTGTGATGTGTAGCTTTGTAGTTTGGTAACCTTAATGGGGGGCCTATTTAAAGGTTTGTGGTCCCTGTACTAGAAAGTACGAGAGGCTCTCTGTTAAGGAGTCAGCACCAAGTGCGCCAATTCGCTCAAATCAGAGGCCTGCTGAATAGGGACTAATCAAGATTAGTTAGTAATTAAATAACTAAATAAATATACTCGTCAGAGAATTAGTGGCTAGGATCTAACATAGGGTCAAAGATTTCAGGATTCAATATAGAGGGCCAGGATTAAATATAGAGTGTTCAGATCAAATCATAGATAGAGGGAGCACGAGATCGACTCAATGGTCGAGATCAGTGCACCTACTCTTATTATAACAGTCGGGATCTAATCCCCGTCATAACAGGAAAGACTGGTGCACCGATCAACGGTTATATTCGGTGCACCCACATCAGTTATAACGGTCGAGATTAAATCAACCTATTCAAATATATAACCATTGTATCTGTTACAACGGATATATGATTATACGGAAACGTACTATTTTACGATTATGGTATTACGATATAAATATCAACCCATGTTATCCAAAACGATTCGAGGAATACAATGATCTAATCTCCATCTATTTTCTTGGTGTGTTCATCTTCTTCTTCTTCTTGTCTCTCTCCATCTCTTCTCCTTCTCTCAAATCTCTGTCGAAGATTCTTTTCACTCTCAAGTCTCCACCTGCATAGAGAAATTATTCACTACTGTGAAGGTTCGGAAGATCCACTTTCCATCTATCTAACTTGATGGATTGTGGCCTCTCCAGTCTAAATACATTTCTATCAACAGATTGATCAAGAATCAGGCGAGTAATTGAATCTTGAATCATGGGATCTATCACAATAAGGAATCCATGACGAATCAACTTTAGACAAAGACCCATTAATTTTTCTGCAAAAACCAGGCTAACGTTTATTATTTAGTATTAAGCATAGCATTAACTCATGTATTTAAGGTCGTAGCCACGGTTGTGAATGTTAAAGATCAAGCTAACCCAAACAAATCGGACCCCGGTAGTTATGTTGCTTCTGCCTTCACCCCTGCAAACATAGAAAACCTTCTGAGAAAACAAATTTCAGATTTCTTACGCTTGAACTGCTGAGAAAACAAAGCCCATTGGCTCCTTAAATAAGGGTAGGAGGATAAAATAACAGCGATGACTCGGCATGTCAATCCGGACATGGATAAAACGGCGAAGACATCAAGGATGGACTTGCCCAATCCCACGGCGCTGTACGCGGCAACAACTTGGCTATTACTTCTTGATACAGTCAACGTACTTACAATTACAACTCTGGCGGCGGAGAAGAGAAACTTCCATACAATCCCCATTGAAAATAAAACAATAGTTTTTAAGGTTTTATACGCGCTTTGCCTGACGGCGGCATCTTCCAAGAACAATCCGTATCGTTGTTCATTGCGCCGACAAGCTTGACCCAGTAGGAATTCGCCAACTGTCTCGTTCACCTGCTCGCCGCATGCAGCATGGAGAATTAGATGGAGACGGAAGAGAGGACGATAAATTAATTCAAGTTCTCACTCGCCCAAGATCAGGCGACAGCCTGGAAAACATAGAAAACAACTTATTCTCATTAAAACTTCCAAAATCGACGTGGAAGTTTAATCAGACGGATATTGGATCGACAGAAAGTCCACTATTTTCCTCTTTTGATCGATTTTCGTTTGTAGTTTGACCATAGAGTCAATCTAACTCATGAATAATCAGAAAATATCATCGTTACCGGCAGACCTAACTTTGGGGTCCCACAGTCCGTGGCTATAAGTCGATTGCTTTACGTTTCGATGGTTCTCGGATCTTAATAACCAAAATTATCTTAGATAATTCATAAAATTTCCACATTAAATCTTACTCTTCTTTAGTCCTCCGGGTAGGATCATTCACTTCAACAGAAATTATTTTTCACTTTATCGATGTAGTGTCCAGATAACTCATAATTTATCGCAATAGACATATCTCTGTGAGTCATAAGATTATCCACGAGTGGGGGATAGAGGAGAGAAGCATGATAAAGAACTTTAAAATCTTTTAGCTGACCTGTGAAAAATGAGTTTGTACAATATATAAACACCCATCTCGAGTAAATCTTCAGAACATCAACATTGAAATAGATATTAATCACTGGGTGGATTGTATATTAACTTCTTTGTTGGAACTGGGGTCCCATTCTTGCAAGAACTCGCGTTAAAATTGCGCCAACCGTTGACCCAAGAGAGAGACAGCACACCCACACACGTTTGTGCAAAAAAACAGGCTGGTAACAGTAGATATTGGCAGCGTTTAATTCCAGGGGCGGCTCCCAAGTCTCCATCTGATGGTGACAGTCTACCTTTCTTATTGGGCCCAACGTGGCGTGATCTTGGGGTTCGATCCAAAGGCCTCTTTTGTGAAAAACTAAGCAGGGCCTACCAATCGAAGCTCTCCGCTATTGGGCCGGTCTTTGACCGGTTTTCATGGCGCCACCCCCCGTCCTCTGCGATCTGCCGCGAAGGTGATACTAGAGAGAGAGAGAGAGAGAGAGAGAGAGAGAGAGATAGTTATATATAGTGAGAGAGGGAGTATTCTCTTTGATCATTCTTCAGTTCTGTGGAACGTGGAGTGATGGGTTGTTGATTGTTTGCGGTAAGGTGGTCTTTTTCTATGAATTGATGTTGCTCAGATTCCTTGTTTTCGTTTTGATTCTGACCGCAAATAATTTGCGGAAGTTTTTTGTGTTGTCGTGTTTATTTGAGAGTTTTATGATGTTTTAATTCTTGAGTATGTCGATTTCGGGTGATTCTGTCTTTCTTTGATCGGTTCATCTTCTCGATATCCGTTTTTCACTCCCCCCCTCCCCAATTTTACTGATCGATTCATCTCCTTTCTTCACGTTCATCCTCTTATTGAGGTGATTTCAGAGGTCCTCGATCTCATAAAAGAAAAAAAATTGTTCGGAAACGTGAAGTCAGGGATGAATTCAATCTTCCGTGACCCGATTGAATTCTCTGAATGCCCACGACCAAGATTAATTCAGTCGTTTTTATCGCTCAATTGGATAATTTACAATGTATCTTGGTTTCTGATGTTGCAGAGAAGACCGCCCCATGTTTCTTCGAATTTCTCGAACGAACTGACGCAGAAATCCCACGTTGGCGATGGAGCACTTGAAATCTCCAGGTCGCGGAATCTTGAAAGATGTTAAAGCGAGATTGTCCTGCTATACCGAAGATTGGAGAGCCGGCATACGATCAGGATTTCGGTAAATCTTTCATACTCAATCTCTTTAATTCCAAAAAACAGTCTTTCTTGATCCCAATTTATCTTTCAGACTGCTCGCTCCCACCACTTACATCTTCTTCGCGTCTGCCCTCCCCGTCATAGCCTTCGGCGAGCAGCTTAGCCGTGAAACAGGCGAGTGCATCATTAAAAATATTACGTTTTAATCTTCTTTAATGGACACTCATTTACGTTATCGTAGGTTACAAGCTATCATACTGTTTGTTATACGTTCGTATTTATTTCTTTCATCATTCAAAGTAACTTTTTTCTTCTTTTTCGTGAACTTTAATGAAGATGGATTGCTGAGCACGGTAGAAACGCTAGCTTCAACAGCAATATGTGGGGTCTTGCATTCTCTAGTGGGAGGCCAGCCGCTTCTTATACTTGGAGTTGCAGAGCCAACCATTGTCATGTACTCGTACATGTACAATTACGCAAAGGGAAGGAAGGATTTGGGCAGTCACCTGTTTTTGGCCTGGGCGGCGTGGTAAGAAGAACGAGGAGGAGAAGAAGAGAAGAGAAAATTGAGTTGTGGGTCGTTCCATCGCAGCCGTTGAACTCTTGATATATTGTCGCAGGGTGTGGATATGGACGGCGGCGATGCTTCTGCTTCTCGCGGTGTTCAACGCCAGCGCGCTCATCACGCGGTTTACTCGGGTGGCGGGGGAGCTCTTCGGGATGCTCATCGCCACCCTCTTCTTTCAGGAAGCTATTAAGGTTTTTCCTCGCCCATCATTCCTTCACGGGTAGAGAGAGATAGAGAGAGGGAGGCGAGAGATAGAGTGAATGGGAGATAGAGAGTAAAGGGAGAGAGAGAGACAGAAAGAGAGAAAGAAGGAGAGGGAGACAGAATGGAAGAGAGAAAGAGAAAGAAAGAGGGAGAGGGAGACAGAAGGAGAGAGAGAAAGAGGGAGATGGAGACAGAAGGGGAGAGAGAAAGAGAAAGAAAGAGGGGTAGGGAGACAGAAGGGGAGAGAGAAAGAGAAAGAAAGAGGGAGAGGGAGACAGAAGGAGAGAGAGAAAGAGAAAGAAAGAGGGAGAGGGAGACAGAAGGGGAGAGAGAAAGAGAAAGAAAGAGGGGTAGGGAGACAGAAGGGGAGAGAGAAAGAGAAAGAAAGAGGGGTAGGGAGACAGAAGGGGAGAGAGAAAGAGAAAGAAAGAGGGAGAGGGAGACAGAAGGAGAGAGAGAAAGAGAAAGAAAGAGGGAGATGGAGACAGAAGGGGAGAGAGAAAGAGAAAGAAAGAGGGGGAGGGAGACAGAAGGGGAGAGAGAAAGAGAAAGAAAGAGGGGTAGGGAGACAGAAGGGGAGAGAGAAAGAGAGAGAGGGAGACAGAAGGGAAGAGAGAGGGAGAGGGAGACAGAAGAGGAGAGAGAAAGAGAACTAGAGAAAGAGGGAGAGGGAGACAGAAGGGAAGAGAGAGAGAGACAGGAGGGAGAAAGAGAGAAAGACGGAGAGAGACAGACAGAAAGAGAGAGAGAGAGAGAGAGAGAGAGAGAGAGAGAGAAAAAGGGGAGGGAGATAGAAGGGAAGAGAGAGACAGACAGAAAGAGAGAGAGAGAGAGAGAGAGAGAAAAAGGGGAGGGAGATAGAAGGGAAGAGAGAGAAAGACGGAGAGAGACAGACAGAAAGAGAGAGAGAGAGAGAGAGAGAGAGAAAGGGGAGGGAGATAGAAGGGAAGAGAGAGAAAGACGGAGAGAGACAGACAGAAAGAGGGAGAACGAGAGAAAGATGGAAAGAGACAGACAGAAAGAGGGAGAAAGAGAGAAAGACGGAGAGAGACAGACAGAAAGAGAGAAAGACGGAGAGAGACAGACAGAAAGAGAGAAAGACGGAGAGAGAGACAGAGATGGAGCAAGAGACAGAGAGAGAAAGAGGGAGAGAGAAAGGGTGGGCATTCTTTACCATTCAACGTCATGGACATCGTTGGCGTTGATGTTTCTGAGATCGTTAACGTCAACGTTAACGTGGATACAGTTGACGATGATGTCCATTGACGCCAACGTAATGGGTTACCGTCAACGGCAACATTAGGTTGACTGGACTTGCGCTAGTTAACCTTCAACGTCATTGACCTGGTTAACATTGATTCCTCTAAGGTAGTTGACGTTGACATTGACCATGGTACAGTTGACAATTGCGTCAACGGTAGAGTAGATCTCCAACCCATCAATGTCAACGTTATTGACAAATAACGGTGCCGAGTACGACAAGCTGGGGCCATAATGGTGATCCGATCCAGTGGTGCCCTGGTCGCCTCCCAGGAAATTTTATTTATGTAAAAAACAGAGTTCAAGGCTATGTTGAGGGCCCAATAGAAAGGCCATAACAGAACTCAGAGAGACTTTTCAGCAATAGATACCAGTCAACGTTGTAGACCTTGCTGACATTGACATTTATGGGTTGACTGATGCTAACTTTGACGAGTCTACACTTGTAGTTAACGAAGACATTTCTGGGTTGACTGATGCTATTGTTGACGAGTCTACAATTGTAGTTAACGTTGACGGGGGCGATGATGTCAACCCATCAATGTTGACCTTATTCGATTAGTCGACACTGGCATAAAATTTCGAGTCTGAAGGTTGACGAGGACGGATAGTTGAAGAGATGGTGAGAGATAAATAGATAGATAGATAGAGAGAGATAGAGAGATGAATTAGAGAAAGAGATAGAGAGAGATAGAAATAGAGATAGAGAAAGAAAAATAAAGAGAGATGGAGAGAGAGAGAGATGGATAATCTCAAATGGGTTATGGTGATCAACGTCTATAACGTGGTACTTCTGCTTGTCAGGGGTTGGTTAGCGAATTCAAAGTCCCAAAGAAAGGGGATCCGAGCGACATCCAACGACGGTTCGAATGGCTTTATACAAATGGCCTGCTGGCGACAATATTTACTTTTGGGGTGCTTTATACTTCGCTCAAGTCCCGGAAAGCGAGATCATGGCGCTACGGAACAGGTCTGTGGAATCCTCTCTCCCCCTGTCTTCCTCGTCGTCTCTCTCCCTTCTCTTTCTTCCTCACCCTCCCTCTTTCTTCCATTATCTAGCCTCTTTCTTCCTCGCCCTCTCTATTTCTTCCATTATCTAGTCTCTTTCTTCCTCACCCTCTCTATTTCTTCCATTATCTAGCCTCTTTCTTCCTCACCCTCTCTATTTCTTCCACCATCTAGCCTCTTTCTTCCTCACCCTCTCTATTTCTTCCACCATCTAGCCTCTTTCTTCCTCACCCTCTCTATTTCCTCCATCTAGCCTCTTTCTTCCTCTCTATCTCACTCTTTCTCCACTATATTTCTTCCTCTCCCTCTCTCTCGATCATTTTTATTCCTCTGTCTCACCGTCTCTGATCTCTATCTTCCTCTCTCTCTATTTCTTTCTCTCTGTCTGTCTTTGTTTATCTATGTGTGTCTCTCTCTCCTCTTTTTTCCTCTATGTCTCTCTCTTCGCTCTCCCCTCTTTTTTCCTCTATGTCTCTCTTTTCGCTCTCCCTTCTTTCTTCCTCTATGTCTCTCTCTTCGCTCTCCCCTCTTTCTTCCTCTATGTCTCTCTCTTCGCTCTCCCCTCTTTCGTCCTCGATATCTCTCTCTCCCCTCTTTCGTCCTCTATGTCTCTCTCTCCCCTCTTTCGTCCTCTATGTCTCTCTCTCCTCTCTTTCTTCCTCTATGTCTCTCTCTTCGCTCTTCCCTTTTTCTTCCCCTCTCTTTATTCCTTGCTCTCCCTCGCTCTCTCTTCTTTCTTCCCCTCTCTCAATCTCTTGCTCTCCCTCGCTCTCTCCTCTCTCTTACTATCATTCTCTCTCGCTCTGTCTATTTCTTCCTCTTCTTGTCTGTCTCTATCTGTGTCTCTCTCGCTCTCTCCTTACAAGGGTTGATCGGTGTAGGATGGCTGCGAGGCTTCATCGCGGACTACGGAGTTCCTCTAATGGTGGTCGTGTGGAGCGGTCTGTCATTCGCAGTGCCGGGGAAGCTCCCGGACGACGTTCCCAGACGACTGGACAGCCCTCTTCCTTGGGACTCTGCTTCTACCTCCCACTGGACCGTAGCCAAGGTCAGCACCCACCTTAATTCACCTCGCCTTAACGCAGTAAACTTCGTTTCTTCTTTGAATTTTGAACAAGTTCCGCCGATATGAATGCGCAGCATCTTCTCGACGTTCCGCCAGCGTACATCGCCGGTGCGCTGATTCCGGCGACGATGATCGCCGGTCTTTACTTCTTCGACCATAGCGTGGCCTCGCAGATGGCGCAGCAGAAGGAATTCAACCTCAAGAACCCCTCCGCCTATCACTACGACATCCTCGTACTCGCTGCCATGGTCAGTGCTCATGCTCCATACTTTAATCTTCTTCACCCCAAACATATCTATCAATCTATCCATCTACAATGCTCTATCTATCTATCTATCTATCGTATTCCATGAATATATACCCTCCCCTCTTATATATATATATATATACACACACACACACGTATAAATATATTTCAATCTATCCATGTATAAATCTATGTATGAAGTCCAGCCAGAAACAGGGGATATCCTCTCCCTTAATTAAGTCGTAGTCATTCATCGAATGATAAATAACTACCAGGGACGGAGATACACTATTTAAATAATGGAAAAACCGATATTTGACAACTGTATATAGAATCACTGGTAAAGGGGGAAAAAGACCGGATATAATTTGATCATTATATGTCAATCCAAAATCGTTATATTTATATATTGGTCTTTCTGTCTATATGTCATATCTCTATATTTATGTAATATATATGTAAATACATATGTTTGTTTGTTTATCCATCTACCTATCTCTAGATATGCTTGTGTATCCATCAATCCAATTATCGTTCAGTATCTGTTTCTCTCAAATTCTCTTCTTGATCATTGGATGATGATAATGACAGGTGTTAGTGTGCGGCTTGCTCGGGCTGCCTCCAGCAAACGGCGTCATTCCGCAGTCTCCGATGCACACAAAGAGCCTCGCCGTGCTCAAGAGACAGGTCTAGCGTCTTTTCTTCTTCTTCATCTTCTTCTTTATCGGGCACGAAATCATTCCTTGCAGACGAAAGCCTTTGTTTGATCTCGCCTTCTTCCCGCAGCTTATACGCAAGAAGATGGTGAAAACCGCCAAGGCTGGCGTGACGAAGAAGGAGAGCGGCTCAGAAATCTACGAGAAAATGAAAGAAGTTTTTCTCGATATGGACGGCGGCAGGGTATATCCCGCTCACTCTCTCTCTTTCTCATTCTCTCTCTCTCTCTCTCTCTCTCTCTCTCTCTCTCTCTCTCTCTCTCTCTCTCTCTCTCTCTCTCTCTCTCTCTCTCTCTCTCTCTCTCTCTCTTTCTCTCTCTCTCTCTCTCTCTCTCTCTCTCTCTCTCTCTCTCTCTCTCTCTCTCTCTCTCTCTCTCTCTCTCTCTCTCTCTCTCTCTCTCTCTCTCTCTCTCTCTCCCTCTCTCTCTCTCTCTCTCTCTCCCTCTCTCTTTCTCATTCTCTCTTTCGCTATCTCACTCACTCTCTCTCTCCCCCCCTCTCTCACTCTCTCTCACTCTCTCTCTCTCTCTCCCTCTCTCACTCTCTCTCTCTCTTTCTCATTCTCTCTTTCGCTATCTCACTCACTCTCTCTCTCTCTCTCCCTCTCTCTTTCTCATTCTCTCTCTCTCTCTCTCTCTCTCTCTCTCTCTCTCTCTCTCTCTCTCTCTCTCTCTCTCTCCCTCTCTCTTTCTCATTCTCTCTTTCGCTATCTCACTCTCTCTCTCTTTCGCTATCTCACTCTCTCTCTCTCTTTCGCTATCTCTCTCTCTTCTCTATCTTCCTCTCTCAGCCTTACTTTATTCTCTCTCTCCTCTATCTTCTTCTCTCCAGCCTTATTTCCTCTATCTTCCTTTCTCAGCCTTACTTTATTCTCTCTCTCCTCTATCTTCCTCTATCCAGCCTTATTTTCCTCTATCTTCTTCTCGCAGCCTTACTTTATTCTCTATCTCCTCTATCTTCCTCTCTCCAGCCTTATTTTCCTCTCTCTGTCTCATCTATCTTCCTCTCTCCAGCCTTATTGTCCTCTCTCTCTCTCCTCTATCCTCCTCTCCCCAGCCTATGTTCCTCTCTCTCCTTCATCTTCCTCTATCATCCTCTCTCCAGCCTTGTTTTCCTCTCTCTCCTCATGCTCCAGTCCCATTGTCCTCTTTCTCTCTGTAGTATGGAGCATTATTCATTTCTCTCTCTCTATCTCTATCTATCTATGTACCCATCAATCTCTCTACATATTTGTATGTTGCTAACCAGATACAATAATGGAAATTGGTGGGTCTGCACCGCAGAATTCCAACGGGGTGGACGAACTGAAGAAGCTCAAGGACGCGGTGGTTAACGGGGAGAACGGACACGGAGCGCCGCAGACAAGAGTGGAACTGGAGAAGCACATCGACGCTCACTTGCCCGTGCGAGTCAACGAGCAGAGGCTCAGCAATCTGCTTCAATCGCTGCTGGTCGGCGCCTGCGTGCCCGCCATGCCCTTGATCAAGAAGATCCCCACCTCCGTTCTCTGGGGCTACTTCGCCTACATGGCCACCGACAGTCTCCCCGGCAACCAGTTCTGGGAGCGTATCCTCCTCCTCTTCGTCCCCCCTCAGCGGCGTTACAAGTAAGCCCTAAACCTTTAAACCTTAAACCCTGAAACTCCAAATCTTCGACTTACCCACTAAAAAAACTCGAATATGATACCCTAAACCTGATTCCTAGACTCTAAACCTTAAACCCTGAACCCTTAACACCTTTTTATCCCTCAGACTATGGAAAGGAGAACCCTACAGACCATATCTTAAAACCCTTTTTTAAGCTATCTATGTTTCATTTCTAAAAAAGAGAATTATTCAGCCCAAACACTAAACCCTAAGGTTTTTTAAAACTCTCTAATATTTCCTTTCTTAAGAGGAGATGAAACTAAGCAGTTTTTTTTAGCTCTTTCATGGTTCATTCCTGAAAGGATGAACCCTTCAGCATAAAAGATCTTAAACCTTAAACCCTGAACCTTTTTTTAACTCTCTAATTGTTCAGTTCTAAAAAACAAAACCCCTAAGCCTGAATCCAAAACCCTGAGCCCTCTTTAAACCATCTAATTGTTCACTTCTTTTGGTTTCGCAGGGTGCTGGAAGATGCCCACATCTTGTTTGTGGAGACTGTGCCCTTCAAGTACATAGCCTCGTTCACGATCTTCCAGTTCTTGTACCTGCTAATGTGCTTCGGTGTTACGTGGATCCCCATAGCCGGGATCCTCTTTCCACTGGCTTTCTTTCTGCTTATTCCCATAAGGGAGTACGTTCTGCCAAGATTTTTCCCCCCTCAGCACTTGCGAGAGCTTGACGCTGCTGAGTACGAGGAGATTGCCGGAACATTCAACCGAAACCTCAGCTTCCGGCCAATTAACGTAAAGAAGAAGACATGATATCCTGCATTCTAGAGCTCGAGCTTATGTTGGTTTCTGAAATTGGTTGCAGGAACAGGAAGAAATGAACTCCGACTGTGATGCCGAGATCCTCGACGAGCTTACCACCAACCGCGGTGAGATCAAGCTTCGAAATGTCAGCTTCAATGAAGACAGGGTAAGTCTCTAGCTCTACCCACTTAGTCTATATATCCATCTCTCTCGTGTATAAATATATATATATGTGTGTGTCTCTGTCTATCCATCCATCTCTCTATCTATCGAGATATCTACGCATCTATATTTATTTGTGCATTTGTTTAATTAGTTCTATTGTCACCCTTATGGGGATGTATACTTCAGGTGCATCCAAACTCCCCTCGAGGAGCTGAACTGACGCGCAGGACATCAAATTCGCCGTCGGGATCCCATGAAGTCCGGACGGTTTGAGATTGAAGGGCTCATGAGCTCAGCGGCGTAGATTCACTCCATTGATTCTTCTTTCATACCCCTCACCCCCTTTAATTTGTCAGCGGATAGGCCTATCAGGTTATTTTTTCCTCTCTCTCTCTCTCTCTCTCTCTCTCTCTCTCTCTCTCTCTCTCTCTCTCTCTCTCTCTCTCTCTCTCTCTCTCTCTCTCTCTCTCTCTCTCTCTCTCTCTCTCTCTCTCTCTCTCTCTCTCTCTCTCTCTCTCTCTCTCTCTCTCTCTCTCTCTCTCTCTCTCTCTCTCTCTCTCGATATTCACACCGCAGCTACCAGATAGACCGTATGCAAACCCAAAAGGGATATCACCCCAGCGATTATCATTCTTTCATAATCAGTGATTACACATTAATCATGAATATTAGCATTAGCGTTTCATTTTGCTTTTTACCATTATTTCCAAGTAGTTATGTCACTTCCAGTATGGGGCATCTTGTTCAAACAGATTCAGGAGAGGTGAAGAAAATGAATTCAATCTATGGCCTACACATCCTTGTATATGAGTGGGAAATCTTCTAGAGAGTACTAGAAATAAGAGAGTCAGGAGTATTGACCCATCCTAATTGAAGTGTATTCGATTAAATCCCATTTAATCTCAGAACTGAAGATGGACAAGGTACCCCTATTTTTCATCTTTGATTAGAGGGAGAGGCTGTTGGGTGCAACCTGGAGAGGATATCATGTGGCAGTGGGAGAAAGAACGAATACACAGTTTTTTTATCTTTCATCTCCATCTGAATTTTTCTCTCATGGATTTTCAGCATCTTTGTGCATTTTGTGGATCCTCTTTCCGTTTATGAGTATCATTTGCTGTTTATAAATCCATGAGTTTAATGGCTTCATTCTGATCTTTTTGCCCATTTCAATTCCTACTTTGCCAAGATCCTCGACAAAGAGTATGATTATGTCTCTAAACTATGACGCCGGCTCGAGTCCTTCTAGGCTTTCAGGCTTTCTTTTACATCCACCAATGTATGCGTCACATGTTATAGCTAATTTTTTTAAAATTCATACCAAAGTCATCAATCATTGACAACCTTACCATTAATTATTTTTGAATGATTAAGCATATACCTTATTATATATTACAGCTACAAACTTTTTCATACACCAAAAAACATAAAATCGAGTCGTAATTTACAAAGATTCATCATATATCCATTTGATGCGAACATAAATTTTTCAAGGTTATTTGACTACGTTGATCAAGTGGAACTAAGGCTTCTATCAGCTCCATCTAGGAAAAGAATTTCAATTTTGACTTTGCAACATGATCCAGTAAAATTTCAAAATAAAAACTGGCGCAACTCGTCTGATGCACATTTTACCTCATAAGATGCCCTTTCATGCTCACTATATAATTCAGTTGGAATTTATCAATAAAATCAGTAAAAGGTGATAAGACCATCACGAATGGCATTCAATGTCAGAGGCAAAAATTGCATAAAGCTTGTCATTGGTACCATAGTTCTATGAAGCTAATTAAATGGATTTCTTATTTAATTCAGATGATAACTCGCATGGAATTTTTTTGTGTACATCAAATAGTCGCATCCATTTAAAATGATTAATAAACGAAGTCAAATATCCTAATAGTGGCAACAGATATTTTATTTTAGCGTTATAATTTAACTAAGTTTCATTAAGTTATTTTGTGAAAATTAATTTAACAATTATTGATCCGAATACAAAATCTTAAACATCAAACATTAATTAAAACTTTACGCCTCATAAAGAGCTTTTTTATTTCATGGTAGTCCTTTCCTGACCATTTCGTGACGATAATATAATTTAAAATAATTCAAATTATGTATTCAATTTATTTACATGATTTCAAAATTACTTGATGAACTTTCTTTGAAAACCTATATTTCCAAGAACGGCTCTAAATTCTAAGACTTAATCGAGGAGCAGAAGGTGTATGATAACATCAAATGTTGCCTTAAACCATGATTAGGCGATGATTAGGCAGCCAAGCACAGTTCATCCATAAACCATGAAGTTAATCACTGGATACTTCTTAGTGCATACATGTAATACTTCAATCAGATTAGCTAATAAAAAATTTTCCAGAAATCTGATAACCCATTCCTAAACCTTTTTTGTCGGTCGCCTAAAACGTTATAGACACGTAAGACATCTCATGTATGTCTCCAGCGCACTGAATTAAACGAAGGACATGCTCTGCAAAAAAAAATCCCACTGGACATGAAAAAATGATGTTTGACTAGATTCTCTCAGGAACAAACATATAAAAAGAAATATTACGTTTATTTTTTTTATTTTTCCATGTGATAAATGATAGTAATGGATTGAAACCTCAAGAGGTAAATTTAACAAAAAAATCTACACTGAAGTATAAAATTCCGACTAGAAGTGTTCCTGTTTGATCCTTTGTGGCTTTATTCAAAGCTAGTATCATTATACCTAATCAAACTTGATAAAAAAATAATCTGATTCTCGTTGATTTTCCTTGCTGTAAGAATAAAGCTAGAATATCTTGTGACGCCGATGGTGAGGTTTTTGGTGGCCACTTATTTTATTTGAGGTTATCATAAACTTACGACGAAGGGTTTACTCAGATAATAAGACCATCAAAAAATCTCAATTTTCTCTATTACTATGCGAAGATGTCACATATCATAAATCCCAAATCACATGCGAGGGAAGAAAATGGGCTCCAACTGCTCTCGGGTCTGAGACTTAATATTAGGGCTTCACAATGAAAGTATAACAAATTGTAATGATTTATACTCAGCGGGGAAATAACTTTTTTCAATAACCTCATTCATAAGAAATTTCAATATCACAGCAAGGAAATTTATTTTTTTCAATAACACAGGGGAAATTATGATTTTTCAATAACGTGGTTATCGTAAAACATATTACAGAAGAGTTTTTTTTAATTTGTGTTATTCACTAAATGTATTTTCATGAATAAAGTATTTCATGTTCTTATAAATAGCTCTATGCTTTTTGTATACAGGGGTACAGTTGGTCATGAATCAATCCTGTCGTTGGTTTTGGAATGGTCATGATGGGATCCCCGATCGATCAGCCAGTCAAAAATAATATTTGAATAATCATCGGTCCATCCATCCAATCAATCAATTTGATCTAAAAGATTAAAAAAAGAGAACAATAATGACGAGGCAAAAGGACCTATAAGTATGCAAAACATGACTAAAAATATAGGAGAGGAGACCAAATGTCCCCTAGGTTTATTTAAGAGTATGAATTCATGTTGATCAAACCAGGATGGATCATCATGATATGATTGATTTGACAGATCTTTGATTAGATTGATCCATCGAATCAATATTTTGGTCAGATGAATTTGATTGAATCCTCAACTTCAATAAGAATTTAATATGAAATAAATGAGCAACCCGACTAATATATAGAATAGGATATGCGATTAACTCAAGAAATCCTAATTTTTATAATTGCTTAGGTTAATTCCCTCACCCAGTTCCAGAAGAACGCAACAATTCTCTCGTACTTAGCTGCCTCCATTGTTCTATAACACGCCTTTAAACTACATTTTTTACTCAAATGCCAAGTTCGATTGAAATGGACAGTAACAGTAGGAAAGCATCATGCGATCAGACCTCACAGAGTAAGGTGAGGTTATTCAATTGAAGATGCGTATGTATTTTTTATACACAGGTAAAGAGCCAAATTGGGTAGTAAATCTTATGGGCGATTGGACCCAAATAAGGATCTATACAAAGTTTCATAGATACATAAAGAAAGAAATGGAGAGAGAAAGCGCCATGGTCACTCAACCGGAGAAGACAAGGAAAGCAATACACGGCCATCATCTCTTTCGCTGCTCATCATCATCAGCCCCGCCACCGGCAGCCCGTCATAAACGGGCAAGTCTTCATCTCCGCCACCAACGCCGACCTCGGTCAACATGCTTAGCCGGCCATCGCTACTTAATCCGACCTCTGGATAAAGAGCAATAATTTTAAGAACCAGGGAAGACGATATGAAGGGAACAAGAAGAAGGGCTTCGAGGCTTACGTGGGGAACTGGAGAAGAACCAGAGGATCATAACACAGGCGACGAGGACGATTGGAATCAAATGAATGAGGTTCTCCGCCGACCCGGGTTCGTGCCTGTCTCTTTCCCCCGACAACATCCGCTTCGTCACCATCTCAGTCGTTGCTGCCGCCGCCGCCACCACACCAAGCAAACCTCTTCAGCAAGCGAGAACAAGAAAACTCTGCCGGAGAAGAACAAAATGGCCAGCCAGCCCAACCTTAAAAGGGCCACAATTGATGTGACTTGCTAACCACCTCTCTCAAACCTGTGGTGTTGCGGGAGAGTTAGGTAGAAATTGACCGAAGTGTGAATAGAAGTGGAGTCTGAGAGATGGGTTTGAAGTAACAGGGTGCTGCGTCGATTGAATTTTCATAGCGGATCGGAGAAGAGGTACTGGAGAAGAGGGGAAACTACGGCGATGCTTAGGCTGTTCCCTAACAACGCATACCTGCGGAGGAAGATTCACAGAAATATCAGCCGAAAACTTTGACTGGTCAATCGTTGACCCGTTCACATGGATGATTGGCTAACCCGAAATAAAAAAACTCAGCGATTGATCCACGGCATGACGATTTTTATTTAAAATCTCTCTTCCATTTTTACAGAGAGACACAAGTTCAGATTGCCGTGAAACTGGATGAAACAGGTTCAGAATTCTCCTCTCTTTCTGTCTCTCTCTGTCTCTCTCATGAAAAATTCAAGACTATGGATGAAACAGGTTCAGAATTCCTCTCTTTGTCTCTCTCTCTCGCTCTCTCTCATGAAAAATTCAAGACTGTGGGTGAAACAGGTTCAGAATTCCTCTCTCTCTCTCTGTTTCTCTCTCTCTCATGAAAAATTCAAGACTATGGATGAAACAGGCTCAGAATTCCTCTCTCTCTGTTTCGCTCTCTCTCATGAAAAATTCAAGACTATGGATGAAACAGGTTCAGAATTCCTCTCTCTCTCTCTCATGCAAAATTCGACACTATGGATCAGACAGGTTCAGAATTCCTCTCTCTCTGTCTCTCTCTCTCCTCCTTCTCCCTCGAGATCTCTCTCTCTCTCTGAACAGGTTTATATTTTCATGAAATCTTCAAAATTCTAAGACGGGTTTGGAATTTCTCGCAGCCTCTCTCTCCTTCATGAAAATTTCATGAAAATTTGACAGGTCCAGATTTTCAAGAAAATTTGACAACTTTTACATAGATTCAATAATTCTATCAGCCTCTCTCTCTCAATTAGAAAGACTGAGGTTCAGATTTTCATGAGAATTTCAAGACTCTGACACAGGTTCAGGTTTCTCTACAACACGAGAAATTTCACGAAAATCCCAATACTACGAGTTAAGATTTTTCTTTCTTATTTAAAGAAACAGGTTTAGATTTTCAAGAAAATCTCAGTTTTACCCTCTCTCACTTGAAATGATGAAGATGAATTTGCTATTGGGCGAACATAAAGTTTCCTTAAAAAAAGAAAAATTCCCTTAATATCAATCACGACATGGGCGCAGTTGATTACCTCTGTCGAAGGCTGACATGAGCAGGAAAATCGAAATCTTCGGGGAACGAATGCAAATTGGCAACCTAGCAATGAACACAATCAAATTGAACTATATGAAAATTTTGTCAAGAATAAGCATAATCCAAAGCCAGCAAAATCGTCACCTCTTTCGGGGTGAAATATCTCAAACCCAGATCTCTCAATGCTGGTTCATCCTGATCAGAAGGCTGCCCAAAAAAAGCAAATATCAGCTAAAAGAAATTACCGCTTTATATTAAGGTTAAAGAATTAAGTTATTTGATCCCTCACTTGAAGAGTCGCCAGTAGTGAGCCAGTACCCTTCACGTAACGATAGTAGCTCTTGGTGAAACAGCAGCAGCGTTTGGAGCTGGGGAAGACGACATCTGTCATCAAAGTCAGCGATGAAGCACAGAACCAGAGTAAATTCTCTCTGAAAAGTACAAGTTTACCCAGACAGTCCTTATCACTATGTCTAAAATCCTGGTTATAAGGGGTGTTTTGTTCTTACAGAACTGTTCTTGCCTGCATATGATACGAGGGGGTACTTGGGTTGAGAACACACTTATTATCTATTCTCATAAATTGTACCCCTATAATTGACACCTAATAAGTGTATTTTACCCATGGCAGGTCCCCATCTCTCGATCAGATGGTGGGGAACAGCGAACACACCACCAGTTCCATCAACGCCTGCCTGAAGAAAATTTCCCAGCGATTGGCAAAACTCGAAGCTGCCATCCGTCGCTAAGACGCTGCTGTTCTTGTTCAGAAAGGTGGACGGCGAGGTGAGAAGTTGCCCATCTATGGAAGAATTCTGAAAACAAAGGGGTCTCCTTTTCGCCTGCAACCAAGGGAGAAATCGTCGGCATCTGTTTCCATTATTCATCTCGGGAGAAAAAAAAAATTAATAGAATATAATTTTCTCCACTAGATGCGACTCTTGATGCCTCCTTTCAGATAATGAGAAGAAGAAATTGATTTAATCCCCAAAATTTTAAAAGCAAGTTCGCCACCAGCGTTCGTATGCCGCAAGGGTGCCCATGGTAGTACAGCCATCCATATCCAAAAACCAGGGGTTGACAATGCAGATGCCATTTTTAGATGAATTCAACATCATCACTAAAACAAGAAGACGATGACGGGTCAGTCAGTGTCCCCTTCTCTCTCGTCCTTGCGAGAATGATGATATGATCCCCAAAACCCTTGGTGACATTTTCCGTAGTAATTATAAATAATATTGCCCACCCGCAGAAGAGTGGACAAGAAATCTCCCCGGGGTTCTACCCGTGAGGCACAGGTACAGATCCGGACCTATCAACATCGCTACGATTCTTTCTTTATTTTCATAGCTCTTTCCCTTCTCTATTCAAGATCCCTCACTGATAGAAATCTAAACAGTGGTCTCTATCTGATGATCATGAAGTTTATGTCAAATCATCCATCTTTTTGTTAACCTCGCTAATATAGAAACCGGCATCTCCATAGCCCCTCTGCCGCGGCAGGATAAGAATAGCGAAATGGCTCTGGACAAAAGCGGCAGTCAATGATGATGCCACGTTTTTTGAATGGCGATGACGATGAAAATTTTCTTCATCATCTGCAAACAATCTAACCCTAATTCACGAGCTTAAGATCAATGAATGAGCTTACCAGGCAGAAGTATCGAGGCCGGGAGTAGGGAACCCCAAACTGCACCGGGCTCAGGATGAACTCTTGCAGGGTGAAGCCAGCTTTCGTCAAAATCTCAATCAAGTGTTCATGAGTATCCGATTTCTGCACAGAATTTTGATTCACGAACTGTTGCTGATGGGCCAGTGTTTGAAGGGAAATATTTACCTCAAAACCGACGACATTCTCCACAAATAAGATTGACGGAGGCTGCTTTAGGTGCGGGATGAGCTCGATAATCTTGATAAAGGATGATGCCCGAGCATCTGCTGAGTGTCTCTGGAGACCTGAAGATAAGATAGCTTAATATCCTTGCGAAAAATGACATGGGCCAATTGAGGAATCCCAATTCATCAATCCTTTCGATTCAATCAAGTAGATTGCCACAATGGCGTGATATTCAAGGACCCCAAACAATGTGATATAATAAAATCATCATCTATCTGTTGCGGGTTGAGGGTTCCTTTTTTAGTAGAAGGAGAAGAAACCCTCAATCCGAAACAGATAGATGATGATTTTATGAAATCACATTGATTGGGATCCTTGAATATCGCGCCATTGTGGCAATCCACTTGATGAAGACGTGTGGGTGCAATATTACACGGCAGGGATGGCAATTTTCCACAAATTTCCCATTTTTTCATTCAACGACGGAATTCATCTGAATTCTTTTCCTGAGGATTGAAGAAAAAAACTGATATCTCTGGCCCTTACTCTCCGTTTGAATCAAACATTTACTAGAAAAAATTTTCAGCTCCGGTAATTTTACAATCCAAGAGACGAACATTAGACAAAAGAGGGGACCTTGGCGAGTATAGGGCTGGCAAGGCGGGGACATGAGCCAAGCATTTGCTCCGTATCTATCCAGCTCGTCGGAGGAAATACTTTGGATATTCCCCTATGAAGACCCATCAAGAGAATGTCACCACAAATGCGAAGGCCGCGACGAACCGAGCAAAAATCAAAAGAGCGCAACTTTTAAGTTCACCTGGAAAGGCCGATGGCCGAAGTTGTGCTGGTAAACGTCGTTGGCGCAGTCGTTAATGTCGAACGCCTCTACGATCTCGCATGGGAAACCGGTCTGCTCCAAGGAGTACCTCTTCGAGAAAAAACCAACGGCAATGGCGTCAAAATCCGAAACCCTAGAACGGAATCAAAGGGGAAGATGCATAGCCAACATACCATGCCTCCGATGCCGCTGTAGAATTCAAGAACTCTCCACGGCGGCTTCTCTGCCTCCATGGCCGGATTCGCGCTCTGCAAATCTTACCGTTGAAATAGAAATTAGGGCATGGCGCGTTCTTATAGCGTCGAAGTAGAACGTTAACGACGACGGTGAAGGACGGTTGACGAATAATCAATGACGCCTAAGTAGGGATTAGTTGATTAACATCGTCAACCGTTGATACTATGAAACTGGCTAGGGAGTAGTTGATTATCTGATCGATTAAATGTGAGACCATGAACATGCAAGAGAGAGAGAGAGAACGAGAGAGTTCTTATTTTTTTAGAACTGTTTGATGTCATCTGTCAAACAATTAGAAGAATTTTTCAATTGATTTCAATTATAGAAATCAGATCAATTGATTATATAGATCTACCTTGAACAATTACATTGTTTGATTGAGAAATCCAATCAATTTGGATTAAAGTGAATTATAATTGAACGAATCTTTCTATCAAAGTTTGAATGATCTGATTTAATTTGATCCCCAGTCGCAATCTGCAAATACAGAAATATTCCAACAATTAAAACTTTATTAAGCTATCAGCCAATGAAAGGCTTCAATTGGTAAACCTAAAAATGAATGAATGAATAAATAAACACTGAAGGTTGATTTGGCTAAATGGCTACATAATACCATGCTCAAGTTGAAGACAAGGCTTTCTCATCTAATACTTCTGGTTATGCGAAAAAGGCCAACGGTTGCTTCAAACTTCATTAATCAAGACAAGTAGTAAATCACTTTCGACATTCATTATATTGATAATATTAGTTTTCTCCTTTCGAAACTTTCCCATGGAATATGTTTTACTCTGAATAAAATTAAATACTATAATTAATGGAATTTATAAAATGTTTTTTTTTTAATTATGAAGCTGTTTCTTAATCATCTGAACTGTAAACATGTTCATACCCTTGGTTTATGAATGGTAAAACAGTAATAATGTTTTCATTCCACTTGCTCAATTGAATATAATTAACGAGGCATTTTAAAAGATAAATATGGAATTTTATGCATGATACCTTAAAACTCAAGTATATATGGCCAATACTTTGTTTAAATTTTAAGTTTTTTATTTATATGGTATTTTAGTATTTTTATTGAAAAAATGAATCTTAATTCATTGTAGAAAAACTAAGAATGTACCACTGGAGCTTAATTAGTTGTAAAAATGGGATTTTTTTAATGAGGAACTCAAAGGTCAAAACACAACTTTCCATTAAAAAGATGTATTTGGTGGTCTTAGGTCTAAGAATCACTTGCACATCCATGACATGAATTGGCCTGGTTAATAGTTAGGCATGAAACCATTTTTGGACTCGTACGTCATAATGAAAAAATAATCATCTTTCTATTAGAAAATAAAAGGTTGTATCTTCTTAGTGCCTCCACATAAATGGTCGCAAGATTGACCATTCTTATTGTACTTGAAGTATTATATCACATTATTCTATCATAATATTTAGATGTGTTTTTTAAAATCCTATGAATAGGAGTGTTTGAAAGGTGCATTTAGGATAGGTAATCATCTTATTATAATCTTCCATTACTTCACTACTCATTGTACATATACTCGGAGTTCATTATAGCCATCACACATTCATAATAATGAATATTGTTTGTACGAATGAATATTAAACAATATATGGACTATGTACACTTTTAATCAATGTTATGATGAACGATAAAGACATGATACATGATATCATGATTAATAAGGGTTTAATCCGCAAACAACTAGAATAAATGATATTAAAATAATAGATAAAACTGATTAGAGGGAAAGAGGGAGTGTTTGAATCGTCAAGAATGTTCTGATCATATTTTAATGATCAAGAAATTTTAAATCAAGTTTAGAAGAGTGTGATATGTTTAAAAGATGGTGAATGATTGATAATGCACTAACTAATTTTAATGGTTTTAAATGTTGAAAGTACATATGGCATCTAAGCCGATCACACTTTGCACATTTTTTCAAAATACATTGATAAAATGTATATTCACTACAATACATGTGTAATGATTATCATTAAAATCAATTAATAACTGCAATCGATACAAGAATTATGATGAGATCATAATATGGCTTTGAGTAGTATTTAAACATGTGTTCTAAACTTTCATATTTGGAAAATATTTGAGATGGGCATCAAAATATCTGAAAGAATAACACTATTTAGTATCTGGCCGCATGATGAGTATGGACGATCCCATAGCCATAAGTGTAGAGTTAGTAATGACAGATAGTGGGTCATATTTGAGAAAAGAGATAATAATCATAAATAACATGTTATGTTATTAGTAATTTCATATATTCTAGTCATTTATTTTAATTGAAATGACCATAAATGCATCTTAATTAATCTTAAAATGATTTCACAGTTTTTTATTATGGATTTCCATTTTTTCTAGAATTTCTAATATTTTTTGTTGGGTTATCAAGATATAGTTTGGTGCTCAAAAAACACCTTTCAATGTAGTGGAATTTTAAGATAAATTCTTAGTTCATCTTTAAACTAACTTGTGGGGTGTTCCACCTTTTACTTGCTCCTTGGGAGAGTGTCTTTAAGCCATTCATGTGCTCGGCCTCTAGAAGTATATGTGTAATCAAATAATTATTGGATCTCTTATCCTTCGTCTCAAACTCTTATTAAAAATTTCAGCATTAGAATGCTATATCATCCTTATCTTTCGGTACCTTTCCTTGTTTATATTTTTCTTTTTTTCTCTTTCTATTTTCTTTTCTATTTCAACGGGCCCAATAACATAAGGGCCCATTTTTAACCCCATTAATGGGGAAAGACGAATAGAGGTAAGCAAGTTGTTTTTGTTTTCTTCTTAGAAACCATAGCCATTGCCTGGTCGGTCACTAGCAAAAGAGGAGGCAGGAAGGTTGATGATATGATATTAGAATGGGTAATTTTTGTATTCTGTCTAACCCTACCTTGAGCGATTCAGTGTGTGGATACTCGAGTGAGCAGGGAAGTGAGATATGTGGTTCACTTAACCATGTCAGTTTACCTTGGTGAGTCAAGGTTAACTGTTTAAGGGGATACTACAAGCCGAAGACAGTGTCGAGCGTTGTTTGAGTCACTTATTCATCACACTCACGACTTGGCAATGACACGCTACTTAGGATTGATGACCAAACTTGTTGAAAGTTGGAGAGAGGGTGAATATTTACTAGACAGTTGTGGGAGTTGATCTTTAGTTGCTCCTATTGATAGAAATATATATGTGGCCGGCAAGCCAATCACACATTTCACATCTCATTCCATTTTCATTATTAGAACATATTCATTATAGTGCACGTGTGATGTGTATAATGAAGTCCATGAATACATGATCGGACTTAGTGAATTATGATGAGATCGTAATACAGAGATCACTAGTCTTTAAGCATGTGTTCTAAACATTCCTATTGAAAGGATACGCGAGAAGGACATCGAAGTATCCAGATAGAATAACACTATCTAGCCTCACTCATATGATGAGTATGGCCGGTCCCGTAGCCATTAGTGTGACGACACTAAGGATAGATAGTGGGTGCTCTTTAGTGGAAAGAGTTCACTGAATTGATCCGTATGAATCCCTGAATGGTATTATACCGAATTGTCAATCAGGTTGATTCACGTCACGGTTGTGTAAGTGGTCCTTCGACCTAAGACACCAAGGACGTCATGTGGATGGACGATTGTACTTTGGCTATGGCCAACGAGTCTCTAATCATGGGATTCCAAACGGTCTTAATTCGGGTGCATCAAGAAGTACACGAAGGCGATTGAGTGGTCAAGATGGGATTGTCCACCTTGGTATAAGAGGTGACAGCTCAAGGAAGACGATGCAACGAAGTCCTTGGCCAAGGCAGTGAAATATCGGAGAAGAGTTCTCCGATGATTTCCGAATGCATCAGTACTAACTCGGATGATCGATTAGGGTTTGACAGTTGACCATACCCTAAGTCGGCCAAGGAGCATCAAGTGGATGAGGGATTATACATAGAGGGTAACCTATGACGAACAGGTTCCATGAGTGATTCGATACACACTCCTTTGTATCTTCTAGGACACGAGGTGTAGCTTGGCACCCCACGTGTCGGAGTCTCAACCTATCAATCGGGTTAAATCAATCCGGCATTGATTAATCTATATGATGATATAGTTGATTAATTTGGAAGGCCAATAAAGGTTATTGGGCCGTTGGAGTCGTTAACTAGACTGATACATGGGCCTAGAGGGTCACACGCAAATGGTCTTTTGGACGCTGGAATATACTTAAGTTTTAGGGGTTTTATGAAAAATACCCACCTAGTATAAATAGGGGAAGGCTCTGAACAAAATTCACCCATGCCAAAATTGTTCAGGGGCCTTTCCCCTTCTTCTCCACTCTCCCCACACCCCCTCTCCATCCTTGATGTGATCGGGACGACGTAACGACGCCGACAGAGAAAGAATGGAGCTCGTCAACGAGAAGGAGGTGATACAATGTGCCAAGGACCACGTGGATACGTCTAGAGGTTGCACACTTGAGCAGCTTGACTAGTCTCGCTCCGAAATCGAAGAAATCACGGATGCGATCCGTAAAAAGGTACTTCGTTCAATGGTTTTTGTCAATGCCATTCAATTCACAAAAGTCTTCCGCTGCGCATTGTTTTGTTCTGTTCATCCAGATCTAGGCCTCTAGAACCCAACACCTATGACTTGTCAGCAACTTACAATGACTACCAAACTCTCTGAAGAGACAAAAGGTCGAGGAGATCAAGCTTATGAAAGTTGACACTAGAGGAAGATGTGAGGATATCATTATCCGATGAGAATGAGGGGGAAATTTTAAGCCAATAAATTTTCCCAAATTTCCCTGAAGTGGCAACATATAATGGTTTCAATCCGATGGATTGGAGCCAATATATTGAGCAACTCCTATAAAGTAAAGGATTAGTTCACCGCTTGTATGGAGGAGGTGGATCTAAGCAATCCTAATTATAGAGTTCAGAAGAAGGAAGACGCCAATGTACATTCATGGCTCCTAGGCAGCATACGTGGAGACAGATTTTGAAAGTATATGTACTTAAAGATTGCCAAGAGAATCTGGGACCAACTACACATGAACAATGTGAAGAAGAGCTATGCCTAGAGAGCCTTCGAACTAGTGACTAGGACCACCACATCAGTACAAGGCAAATTTTACATCACTGAATTTTTTAGGAGCTTCAGGCATTGTTGTGAGAGATTTACCACCTCAGGACAGTTACACACCATTAGAATGGTAGTGTACACTACAAGACTGTGGGTTTATGTGCCTTATGGGATTGAACAGGTAATATAACGGGTTACAAAGTTAGATCCTCAATCAGGAATGTGTTCAAGACCTAGAGGAGGCAAGCCAACTTGTGTTAGACAAAGAGAGGTGCATAGCGTATGGGAAAAACAAGGAGGACAAGGGAACATGGCTGATGACCAAAACTAAACAACAAAAGTATCCACCAGATTGGCGCAAAATACAAAGAAAAACACTAAAAACATTTTAGACTAATTTTTAAATTTTAAGTAACACTGGAAATAGGAAATAAATATTTTTTGAATTTTCTTGAATTTAATTAACACCAAAAAACACTAGAAATATTAAAAATGAGAGATAAATATTTTTAAAGAATTTTTGTAGATGTTAAAAATACTGAATATTGATTATATTAATTTTAGGGATTTTCTGACTTTTTTGATAATTTTAAATACGGAAAATAAGGAAAATACCTTGTCCGGCTATCGCTGGCGGCGTCGGAGCGGTGGCAAGGCGACAACAGCGGCGGCGGTGGCGGATCAGATGAGGCGGTGGTCCTTGTTTGGCCCTTATAGGGCTGGCCTTAGTGCGTCAGCCCACTAAGGTTCAGCCCAATTCGGCTAAGTCAAGACTTAGCCAAATGGGCTAAGCCCTATAGGGCTTGATCCAATATGGTCAGTACTTAGTCGATTCGACGAAGTCCTACACACTCCAATTTTTTGCCCTAAATGATGGAATTCAAACACTTTTTTTTTTTAATTTGAAAGGAATAATGAAGTATGATCTAGAAATATACTAGTATGGATTTTAGAGAGAAAAATAAATGGTTTTAGAGAGAGAAAATGACTGAAATGAATAGATAGATAGAGAAAATGAACAGAGGGTGTACAATAAGTTTGAGATAGAATTTGAAGGGCAAATGAAGTATACTTTTTATGAAATTTCGAGAGGTTGAACTAGGGATATGTATGGAGATCTAGTGAGAGAATGAAACGATTCTCGAGAGACAAAGTAGGAAAAATTAAATGTTTAGGGTGAGAAAATGATGAATTTTAAGGGTAAATGGATGGATGATGATGTGAAAATGGAAACCTAGATTCCATAAAACTCAATTTAAGGCTGGTGAGTCCTCAATGCTTCCTCTAAAGTCTGGATCCTTATATTTTTCCAGGATCAGGCATTTTTCAATGCAAACAAGAGATGAGATTGAATGAAAACTTCAACAAACTTACATTGAGCAGGTTTAACAACCTGGATTTTGAAATATGCCTTGTCCTGCTGTCCAGAAACTTGATAGAGCATGTCCAGAATGAGGGGAAATGAGGGAGAGAAGATTATTTTAGATATTGGAAGAATTATTAAATTACCCTTAGTGTATTTTCGTATTTTCTTTTCTTGGCATTTTTTGCCTCTTTTTCTCCATGGGTTGAGAGTTCCTCCTTGTAATCTTCAACTTCTTTCTCTGGAAGGCTTTTGAGATCCCAATGGACAGGTCAGTTATGGCCCATATTCCTCTGATTTCTCATTTGAAGGCCCAAAACACCATTTTTCTCCTTTCAAGCCCCCTTTTGAGAATCACTAAACTCTCAAAAATTGTCCAACTCATGAAGAATTATATCTTCTCATTCATGTGAATTTCTGCACTTGTGAAACTATAGAATACTCATCAGTAGTAAAACTACTTGACTTCAAAGAAGTCTAGGAATTCAGTCAAAAATAACCATAATGTGCAAAAAATAGAATTTATAGATCATGCATAAATATTTAGTTGATTCAAATAATAACATGATAAATTCTGAATTAATAATACCATAATCATTTAAAATGTATCCAAATATCCATTCATTTATCATATTACCAGATAAAACTTAAACTATAATGAGACCTTAATGAGACCATGACATGATCTAATAATGCAATTCCAAACCTTCGTAGCTTCAATTAATAATGAAGTTCATGAATAAGATTTTTGAGCCATTATGGGATCATTCACCCTTGAAAAAGAGGAGGCAACCTAAGAAAAATTAAGTGATAAAGACCACAAATACATACAATGACTAAGTAAATTGTTATAAGACCATAATACAATGATCATTAATCTGTGAGAATGTGTTATAGATATTATTATTCAAGAGATACTTGATAAAGACATAAAAATGTATACGATGAATAACATTACTAGTCCCACTCATATGATGAGTATGACCAATCATGTAGCCAATTGTGTAGAGATACTAAGGACATATGGCATCCATGTAGGGCATTAATGACAATGGTGACATACAATTGACAAATAATCCATGACGCCTATATCGTCCTTGTCATCATCAATCAATGATGCAATTAAATTTGGGTCAGGGAGTAGTTGATGTTCTGGTTGATCAAATGTTAAAACTTGAACAAGCAAGAGAGAAAGAGAGAAATAATGAGCCAGATAGTGCCAGAGAGCAAGAGTGTGTGTGTGTGAGCACGAGAGAGCTAGAGAGTTCTCATTTTTTAGAACTGTTTGATTTCATCTATCAAATGGTTTGAATAAATTTGCTATCAGCATTGATTATTGAAATAAGATCAATCAAATCTATAGATCGACCTATAACAATCACATTTTTTATTGAGAAATAAAATCAGTTCAGATCGAATAGATTTCTGACTGAAAATTTTGAACGATCTCATTCAATTCAAGCTCCTGTCACAATCTGATTATATTTTTATCATTCATCTGAAGCAAGTAGGATGATCATCTTATGATCTACCTAGTTTTACCATTATTAAACAATGGTTAAGATGGGATCAAATGTGAATCAGATCAGGCATCTGAGTATGATCCACATCTGATATGACATCTGATCAGATTCTAATGCATGATCCAGATTAGTATGATCAGATTTTGATCAACATGTTTCTAACCTGTTATTAAAATCTGATTGGGAGGTGCAAAGGTCAGTACTGGCTTTAGTCTATATACCCCAAGAATGTTGTAGAACGAGATTTCCTAGTAACAAAAGGGGATCTTGGCGGCCTGGAAAGAAGACAACGCTCTATAGAAGTTTGTTAAGTGTTTCATGTAATAGATTGTTTGGTATTCATCTCATTGAAGCAATCAAAGATGAATTTAATTACGGATGATTTAATAAGATGGATCTTTTGCTGATTGACACAATCTGACAGTTTATTTTTAGAAAAAATAAACATGAATATGCATCTATTAGGTCTAAAAGACTTTGCTTCATGAGCAAGGGAAATTATAACATAGCAATTGACACAATCTGAGAATTTATTTTTAGTAAAAAGAAATTATATGAAGTATATGTTGGGTTTGGTAATTTGGTTCGTCCAGGGAAAACACATTTACATGGATGCGGAAGCATGTTGATCGATTCATAACCGATCTTTAAAACATATATGGAATGTAGATTTTGGGGAACTCGTTCCACCTTTGACTTTGCCGCTCTGAGATCATTCTGAAGCCTACATCTAGAGATAAAATAGTATTCAAAATAAGCGACATGTGTCAGTCTGACTCGACAGCTTCTAAAATAGGGTGGCGCTGACCTTGTTTTGGCAACAATAATGATGTTGGAGTATCGTTGTGCCCGAACTTTATTTATATTTGGACGTCTGTTTGTCTTTATTTCGAAGAGGTCTCTTCTTTTTTAAAAGTAATTTGTTTTTTTCATTTCTCTAGGGTGGAACAAGTTTAGTACGCAAAAGAGCGGGCAGAATATTTGCTGAATAAAATAAAAGTAGAGGAGGTGCGCTCTTCTAAATTGATCCCATTTTCATGTGAATCATTTGTGCCATTTTTATTTTCTCCTAATTTATGTTCCATTCTGCATCTACATTCATTTCATAAAAATTCAATTTGTTAAACCTAATGCTCTTAAAATATTAATCATAATGCCCCTAAGTTTGAATAGCCTTATATTTATTATCTATCCTTTGTGGTGGAATCCAGTCATTATAAACTTAATTCGTGACTCATAAATATTTTATAATACTTCAAGCCCACCTCAAACCTTATCTCCCTAAAACATTTATCATAATGACCCTACGTTTGAATAACATCATGTGAATTCAAATATTTTTTGCACTGAACTGGTTTTGAAGTTTTTTAAAGCATAAGAGGGCCCAATCATTGGTGAGAATTTTTTCGATGTGCGCAATACAAACTAAGTTTCTTGATCGGAGCCTTACACACTCCTGCCTCACTTTCTTGATGTTTTGGTCAATCTGAAGAGCCTAGTTAATGAAGTGAACCAGATGGAAAAATTCTCAAGCTTTGCCAGCCCGGCCCATTTTGAACTCGGCCCCCCAGCGGGCTCGACGAATAACAGGGAAAAACTCCATCTTTTCAACTCTTCGGTCACTTCTGAACGCTGATGGGGGACGCCACAGTCTCCCCACCAGGACACCCTTCAAGCCCAGAAGATGCCATTACACTTCTAGGCTGCTCTCTCCGCCAGCTCTTATGTGGGTATCATCTTTCTTGCAAAATTATACTTTCTTCTTCTTCTTCTGATGTTCATCTCTTTGCCAGATTTTGTTTATTGAATCGCATCTGGGTATTTTCATGCATTTCCATTGGAGGGATTCCTGCTCTCAAAGACATGGGCTGCTTATTCGCCAAACAGAAGCCCTCTCGTGATGCTGACGCTGAAGCACATGCGAAGGTGGAAGACTCCCAGTTGAAGCCTTTCACCCTGTTGCATTTGAAATTTTAATTTTGAATTTTTTGTCGATTTTTCCTGGTATTGTATGATTTCTTGCTGTAATCGCGTGTTTTAACGTTCAGGCTGTTGAGATAGACAGACGTATTGCTCAAGAAACTATCGCCGAGAAAGGCCTCCAGAAAATATTGCTTCTCGGTTGGTATTGTGAAATGTGATAATTATTTCTTTTAATCTTATATCGAAGCAAATTGATCTTGATTTTTTGCTTCCATTTTCCTCTGTATGATTTTTAACGTTCCATGAAGTTTGTACTCCTAGATTTTAATATGTTTTACTTTACTGATATTCCGTCTCATCAGGGGCTGGAGAATCAGGAAAGTCCACTATATTTAAACAGGTCCGCATTACCTGCTAAATTTTAATGAAAAAAATGACCCATCTGATTCTTATGGGTCAATTTCCACAGATTAAGCTCCTGTTTCAGACCGGATTTGATGAAGGAGAACTTCGGAGCTTCATACCGGTCATTCATGAGAATATATTTCAGACAATAAAAGTATGGATTCCTCAAAAGGGTGTGCTTATTACGTTTCTCCGATAGGAATGAACGATCCTTGAATAATTTATTTTCGTTGAGACTCCATTGCTTGTCTCCGACAGATCTTGTTCCAGGGCGCTGAAGAATTTGCCCGAACTGCTGTAGATTCTACTCAATTTACTGTCTCCCCCGAAAATAAGGTTCATAATACTAGTCATTTGGTTCCTCCTTAATCTGTTTTAAGAATGTAGCCGTATATTCTTATATTTTAACGCATGGTTTGTTTTATAGGTTCTAGGGGAAAAAATTTTCGGAATTGGGATTGGAAAGAATTGCCCTTCTCTCACTGCTGAGCTAGCAAAAGAGATAGAGGCTCTGTGGAATGATTCCGCAATCCAGGTTCTCTGGTTTCTTGCATCTTTGATTGTAAAAAAGGAGGAATTTCTTGATTTTCATTGTGTAATTTCCAATTTAGGAAACTTTCCAACGAGGAAATGGACTTCAAATACCAGACTGCACCCAATATTTCTTGAAACACCTTCACCGGGTCTCCGATACCAACTACCTTCCTACAAAGGTTCCGAATCTGAATTTCTTTCCTTTATTGCTGACGATGAACTCAGACTTTGTTTCTACACAAAGAACAGGAGGACGTCCTTCATGCTAGAGTGAGAACAACAGGAGTGGCGGAACTCCAATTCAGGTACCCCCTTGGTGTTTTTTTTCTTGTATAAAACAATGTAATATTAAGAAGAATACACAGTCCCGTTGACCGTTGACATTGACGGTTGACGGTGGACTGGTGGTGCAGTCCTGTGGGGGAGAAGAAGAAGAAGGGGGAGATGTACAGCGTCTTTGATGCCGGAGGGCAGCGGAACGAGCGGAGGAGATGGATCCACTTATTCGAAGGCGTCAGCGCTGTCATCTTCTGTGCAGCCATCAGCGAGTATGACCAGTCACTCCTCGAGGACGAGAGCCGTAACAGGATGATGGAGACCAAAGCCCTTTTTGATTGGGTCCTCAAGCAGCCCTGCTTCGAGGTCCTCCTCTTCTTCCTCTTTTATCTCTTTCTTCTTTTTAGGCTTCTTCTTCTTCTGAGTTTTCTTACTCCTTTTCTTAGTCTTCTTCTTCTTCTTTTATCTCTTTCTTCTTCTTAGGCTTCTTCTTCTTCTTCTTCTGGGTTTTCTTACTCCTCTTCTTAGTCTTCTTCTTCTTCTTTTATCTCTTTCTTCTTCTTAGGCTTCTTCTTCTTCTTCTTCTGGGTTTTCTTACTCCTCTTCTTTGTCTTCTTCTTCTTCTTTTATCTCTTTTTTCTTCTTCTTATTCTTCGTCTTCTTCTTCTTAGTCTTTTCCTTCTTGTTCTTGTTCTTCTTAGTTTTTTTCTTCTTGTTCTTCTTATTATTCTTCTTCTTAGTCTTTTTCTTCTTCTTCTTCTTCTTTATAGTCTTTTTCTTCTTGTTCTTGTTCTTCTCCTTCTTAGTCTTTTTCTTCTTGTTCTTGTTCTTCGTCTTCTTCTTCTTAGTCTTTTTCTTCTTCTTCTTCTTCTTCTTGTTCTTCTTCTTATTCTTCTTGTTTGTCTTTTTCTTGTTCTTGTTCTTGTTCTTGTTCTTATTCTTCTTCTTAGTCTTTTTCTTCTTCTTGTTCTTGTTCTTGTTCTTATTCTTGTTCTTCTTCTTAGTCTTTTTCTTCTTGTTCTTGTTCTTGTTGTTGTTCTTCTTCTTAGTCTTTTTCTTCTTGTTCTTGTTCTTGTTGTTCTTGTTCTTCTTAGTCTTTTTCTTCTTGTTCTTGTTCTTGTTCTTCTTCTTCTTAGTCTTTTTCTTCTTCTTCTTGTTCTTGTTCTTCTTGTTGTTGTTCTTCTTTTTATTGTTCTTCTCCTTCTTAGTCTTTTTCTTCTTGTTCTTGTTCTTGTTCTTGTTTTGTTCTTCTTCTTCTTCTTAGTCTTTTTCTTATTCTTCTTCTTCTTCTTGCTCTTCTTCTTCTTCTTGTCTTTTTTTTCTTCTTCTTCTTCTTCTTGCTCTTCTTCTTCTTCTTGTCTTCTTCTTCTTCTTATTCTGTCTTTTTTTTCTTCTTCTTCTTCTTTTTCTTCTTGTCTTTTTCTTCTTCTTCTTCTTCTTATTCTGTCTTTTTCTTCTTCTTCTTCTTCTTTTTCTTCTTCTTCTTAGTCTTCTTCTTCTTCTTCTATCGCTTTCTTTTTCTTAGTCTTCTTCTTCTTCTTCTATCGCTTTTTTCTTCTTAGTCTTCTTCTTCTTCTTCTTCTATCGCTTTTTTCTTCTTAGTCTTCTTCTTCTTCTTCTATCGCTTTCTTCTTCTTAGTCTTCTTGTTCTTCTTCTTCTATCGCTTTCTTCTTCTTAGTCTTCTTGTTCTTCTTCTTCTATCGCTTTTTTCTTCTTAGTCTTCTTCTTCATCTTCTTCTATCGCTTTCTTCTTCTTAGTCTTCTTGTTCTTCTTCTTCTATCGCTTTTTTCTTCTTAGTCTTCTTCTTCTTCTTCTTCTATCGCTTTTTTCTTCTTAGTCTTCTTCTTCTTCTTCTTCTATCGCTTTCTTCTTCTTAGTCTTCTTCTTCTTCTTCTATCGCTTTTTTCTTCTTAGTCTTCTTCTTCTTCTTCTATCGCTTTCTTCTTCTTAGTCTTCTTCTTCGTTTTCTTCTTCTATCGCTTTTTTCTTCTTAGTCTTCTTCTTCTTCTTAGTCTTTTTCTTCTTGTTGTTGTTCTTCTTCTTCATCTTCTTCTTAGTCTTTTTGTTCTTCTTCTTCTTCTTCATCTTCTTCTTAGTCTTTTTGTTCTTCTTCTTGTTCTTCTTAGTCTTTTTCTTCATCTTCTTGTTCTTCTTCTTCTTTGTCTTCTTCATCTTCTTGTTCTTCTTCTTCTTCTTCTTCTTGTTCTTCTTCTTATTCTTCTTGTTCTTCTTCTTAGTCTTTTTCTTCTTCTTCTTCTTCGTCTTTTCTTCTTCTTAGTCTTGTTCTTCTTCTTAGTCTTTTTCTTCTTTTTAGTCTTTTTCTTCTTCTTATTATTATTTTTCTTCTTTTATTGCTTTCTTCCTTCTTCTTTTTAGTCTTCTTCTTAGCCGTTTTCTTTTTCCTAGTCTTTTTCTTCTTCTTAGTCTTCTTCTTCTTAGTATTATTTTTCTTCTTTTATTGCTTTCTTCTTCTTCTTCTTAGTCGTTTTCTTCTTCTTAGTCTTCTTCTTCTTGTTAGTCTTTTTTTTCTTCTTAGTCTTCTTCTTTTTCTTAGTCTTTTCCTTCTTCTTAGGCTTCTTCTTCTTCTTAGTCTTCTTCTTCTTCTTCTTAGGCTTCTTCCTCTTCTTAGTCTTCTTCTTCATCATCTTTTTCTTCTTCTTCTTAGTCTTCTTCTTCTTCTTCTTAGGCTTCTTCCTCTTCTTAGTCTTCTCCTTATTCTTAGTCTTCTTCTTCTTCTTCTTAGTGTTCTCCTTATTCTTAGTCTTCTTCTTACTCCTTGCCTTAGCTCGCTGCACTCACCTTGCAGAACACCTCCTTCATGCTCTTCCTCAACAAGTTCGACATTTTCGAGGAGAAGATTCATAAGGTAAGTAAAACGAGATGGAGAAAGATTATTTTTCTTGAAGAAATTCATAGAGAGAGATTACCGATGGAGACAGATATTATAACTCGGCGGGTGTACAGGTACCATTGAGCGTGTGCGAGTGGTTCGGAGACTACCGGCCGATGGCTTCCGGAAAGCAAGAGGTTGAGCATGCATACGAGTGAGCCCACCTAAAAAGCTTCAATTTTGGGGAGTGGGCAAGTAAAATAGACGACTATTCACAAACCGTCATTCTCCTGGCCAGGGACGTAGACGATAATGATGATGAAATCATGATAGTCTTTCGCCCCTGACAGGATGGATGATAGTTTTCCAAAAGCATCATCTTTTGTGATGATCATGATGATGATGGATAGGGATTGGAAGTTTGTTGTTCAGCACCAAACGAACAATGTTTGTTTGTGCTAGTGTTGGTTTGTTCGCGTTCATTCCTGAACGTTCGCAAACCAATGAACCGCCATTGTTCGTGTTGGGATTGCTCACCTGGGATTTTCCCGTTCTTGTTCGTGTTCGTTCACCGAATTCGTGAAGGAACAAGGATTTTTTCCCCAACCCCTAAATTGATGGATGATGAGTAATTAATTACCTGTGGGGGGCGATTTCTCTGGGTTTCTGTGCAGGTTTGTGAAGAAAAAGTTCGAGGAGCTCTACTTCCAGAGCAGCGGCCCGGACCGGGTGGACCGGGTGTTCAAGATCTACCGGACCACCGCGCTGGACCAGAAGCTCATGAAGAAGACCATCAAGCTCGTGGACGAGACCCTCCGCCGGCGCCACCTCCTCGACGCCGGCCTCCTCTGAACCCTTCCACTCTCCTCCCCCAACACTCGTCCTTCTTCTCCTTCATCTACAAAGAAAGAAAAAAAAAAGGAAAAAGAATCTCCTCCTTCACCAAAAGTCCCGGCAAGAACAGGAACCGCGCTCAAACCGATGGAAGCGGGAGCGATCCCTCACGATAATGGCGCGCGCGAGGTGCTTCGAAGCGGCTTTCAGCCACGAATGGCAGTCCGCGCAGGTGCGCAAGTTCTTCCTCACTCTTATCTCTGTCGCCGGAGCGGTCTTCAGCACGGCGAACGCCACCGCTACCCTCTCGCTGTGGTACATCAAGTTGCCCTCTTTTTCCTCTTCCAGGAGCTCCGCCGCGGCCGCCGGCGGCGCCGCCGAGAAACCCATCTCCCTCGCCGCCGTAGTCAGCGCCTCCAGCACCCGCTGCACCGCCCGGGCTTCCGGCCTGGACCGCCGCCGAGCCCACCCCAGCCCGGCCCTGAACCGCTCCGGACCGCCGCCGAGCTCGACCCAGCTCAGCCCCGGCTCCTTCTTCCTCACGCCGGCGGCGCGCATCGCCTGCCAGGCCGCCGCCGCGCAGCCCCAGCGGCCCGCCTGCGAGTGCAGCCCCGAGAGGAGGAGATAGTCGCCGCTGCACCGCGCCGGGCCCGGCGCGGGTGCGAGGTCGGGCCGGGCCTGGTTCCGGCAGGCGCTGAGCAGCGCCCGCCAGACCGCCGCGTCGGGCGGCACGGGCAGCGTCTCGGCCGCGCGGCGGGCCTCCTCGAGCCGCCCCGCCCGAGCCAGCAGGTCCACGGCGGCGCCGTAGTGTTGGATCCCCGGCTCCAGCCCGTGCTCCAGCTTCATGGCAAACAAGAGGTGCAGCCCCTCCTCCACCAGCCCGGCGTGGCTGCAGCCCGCGAGCAGCGCCAGGAAGGTCACCCGGTCGGGCTCGGCGGCGCGCTCAGTCCGCATTCTCTCGAACAGGTGGAGCGCCGCCCGGCCGCCGCCGTGCACCGCCAGGCCGGAGATGAGCGCGTTCCAGACCGACGCGCTGGCCCTCTCGGCGGCGCTGGCGGACTCGAACGCCACCGCGCCCAAGTCCGGCCGGCCGCACTTGCAGTACATGTCGATGAGAGCCGCGGCGAGGATGGGGTTCGGGCCGGCGCGCGCGGCGCGGACCAGGGCGTGGACCCGGCGGCCGGCGGCTAGAGCCCCGGCTCGGGCGCAGCCCGAGAGGACGGCCGCGAAGGTCCGCGCGTCGGGTTCGAGCCGCATGGCCTCGAACAGAGCCACGGCTTCCTCCGGGCGCGGCCCGCGCGCACAGCCCGCGGCCATGGTGTTCCAGGAGACCAAGTCCCGGCTGGGCATTTCCTCGAACAGGGTCCGGGCCTGGGCGAGCCGCCCGGCTCGGAGGGTCGCCGCCAGGAGCAAGTTCCAGGGGCGGGGGTCCGAGGTCGGCATTTCGTCGAGCAGCCGGCGGGCTTCGTCGAGGCGGCGGCTCTCCAGCAAGACGCGGAAGAGCGAGCGCTTGAATTGCTCCCCGCCTCCCGTCTTCGTCATCCTGGCCAGCGTCTCCATGGCCGCCGTCGAGTTCGGACTTTCGGGAATATCAAAATTATAATCATATCGAGAATCGAGATCGAGACGGACCCACCTTGGCGATTATCCGCGGGTATAAATTCGGCCGGTTGTCTCCGTTGAAGTCTCTCTCTTTCTCGGTTTCTCTCTCGTGTCCTTGATTTTACTTGTCTGGGACGGCAGGCGTCTCGCGGAGATGAACCATGGAAGCGCTTCGATCGCCTCTGGTAGGGCTCTTTCATTGTCTGTGCTGGAAATCTTTGGATGGTTGAATGGGAGGCTAGGGTTTTGACGGAGGGGTTGCAGGGGCGCGAAGAACGTTCGATTTTGGAAGAACCCATGTCGTGCGGCCCAAGGGAAAGCACGAGGCCACCGTTGTCTGGCTTCACGGGCTCGGCGATAATGGCCAGAGGTACCTACTCCCTCCCCATGATCATTCAACTTCATAATTCGGTTTTTTTCCGATTCCAAGAGCTTCTCCCCACGATCTCCGTTCAGTTTTGATGATTTTTTCCATTTTCTATTCATCAGCTGGTCTCAGCTCCTGGAGACGCTTCCCCTTCCAAATGTACGTTGTGATGCACTCGGAAGCCGCGTTCATCCCCAAATTTTGAGGGATTTTCTTCTGCACAGAATGAACAAATTTTTTTCTGAATTTTGAGTGAGTTTAAGTTTACTGCAGATTAAATGGATATGCCCCACTGCGCCTACTCGACCGGTGTCAATCTTTGGCGGGTTCCCTGCCACGGCTTGTAAGACAAACAATTAGATCATCCTCAACTGGAAAGTTTGGAATGTTTTTATCATATTCAAGCATTTACCAACTGTGCTAAAAGATATAGCGAATAGCAAAAGCGCTACTTTTCATCTTTAAGCAGGATGTTGAATTTCAAACAGTTTTCAAGTGGAAATTGTTTGTGTTGCAGGGTTTGATGTAGGGGACTTGTCTGAGGAGGGGCCTGATGACGTGGAGGGGTTGGATGACTCGGCTGCCCATGTGGCGAGCCTGCTCGCCACCGAGCCTGCAGAGAGTGGGCACCCTGCACTGTCAAGTTCTTCCTTATTGGGTATTGGGTTGACCCTTTTCTTATTGACTTTTCCAGTCAAAATTGGCGTGGGAGGGTTCAGCATGGGCGCTGCGGCTGCATTGTATGCAGCCACGTGTCACACTATGGGGAAATATGGCAATGGGAGTCCCTACCCGGTCAACGTCAGGGCTGCCGTTGGTTTGAGTGGCTGGCTTCCCTGCTCCAGGTTTGATTTGAAGGACTCAGTTTCTGGAGGAGATAGAGATAGATAGGTAGATAGATAAAGAGAGAGAGAGAGAGAGAGAGAGAGAGAGAGAGAGAGAGAGAGAGAGAGAGAGAAAAGTGTTGTTCATGGGTAAGTTGACTTACTGATGGGTGCGTTGACTTTTGTGATGGGATCAGGAGTTTAAAGACCAAGTTAGAAGGATCGTCGGAGGCCCCAAGTCGTGCTGCGGATTTGCCCATCTTGCTCTGCCATGGAAAAGGTTGGTATAATTTTTGAGCTTGTGATCTCACTTGATGAATATAGTTTCCTTGTGTTTTTATTAAAATATTTCTTTGAAAGGAAAAGGAGAAGATCACCTGGAATTGGTGATCAACCCGATACTATCTAGGTATAAACATGTGTTACAAGGATGACCAAAGTTCGCCTTCCCCATTCATGTTTTTCTAAACCATCAAGCAACAAGACCCTCCGCATCTTGAATATCCCCGTCGGTCAAAGCTGTCCCCCATTAGAAAACGATATCCTTATGATGCAGCTAGTAGCACCATAAATAGCTTTTCCCACTCGGTCTCTCCTGAATGCTTCATTCCAGAGGGAGGCCCAGAAGGCCTCGTCTGAAGTAATGTCCGCCCATGGAGTCTTCTGGCTGGCTCCAAATGCCTGAGCAAACAGGCACTCAAAGAATAGAGTAGAGCAATATTCTTCACCATCTGTGCACAGAACACAATCGGTCAGAGTGTTGGGGAATAGCTGCTTCTTGAAGATTCTCATGACACGTCTTTGGTCGAGTAGCAAACAACCAAAAATTTGCACCTTTAAGGGAACCTTCTGCTCTCATATGATCCTACATGCATGAACTGTCGAGAGAGGAAGGAAGAAGATAATGACATCACTGAATAGAGTACATGGCTGGGTATACATATACCCTAGGAGAGAGAGAATGATAAGAGGGCTAATGGGCTTATAGAATAGGGCCCATTAGCCCATAAGGCTGACTATCTCACTAACACCCCCCCGCAAGCGAAGTATGGATGTCATCCATGCCGAGCTTGGACACTGCAGGTTGCAGGAGAGGTCTAGATAGTCCTTTGGTAAGGACATCAGCAGCTTGATCAGCGGATGGAACAAATTCCAAGTCAAAGATGCCCTCGTCCACGCGCTCCTTGAAGAAGTAGCGGTGGAGTTCCATATGCTTGATCCGTCCCTGTTGGCCAGGGTTCTTTGCCAAGGCGATTGCCGACTTGTTGTCGCAGTAGAAGTGGATCGGGCCGGAATACTCCACACGAAGGTCATGGAGAATTCCGTATATCCACTGGCCTTCAGAGGCCCCATCGGCAAGTGCCCGGTATTCGGCTTCAGCACTGGAGCGGGACACTTTGTCCTGCTTGCTGCTCTTCCAACTGACAAGACTGCCGAAGACAAAAGTGCAGTACTCCGTGGTGGAACGACAGTCCACAACTGAGCCGGCAAAGTCCGCATCAGTGTACACCTTCATGGTTCGCTCCATACTCCGAGAAAGAACAAGCCCTTCCCGGGGCAGCCCTTTAGGTACGCAAGTACCCGGTTGGCCGCTTGACGATGGATCTCCCACGGAGAGTGCATGAACTGACTGAGGAGGTTGACGGCGAAACTGATGCCGGGGCGGGTGTGGGACAAGTATAGGAGTTTCCCCACCACCTGCTGGTACTGATATGTGTCCACCGGTGCTGAGTCCTCCCCCTTACCCAACTTGACGTTAGGGTCGATGGGAGTAGTAACCGGTGCACACTCAGTCATTCCGGTCAAGGCCAGTAGGTCAACGGCATACTTCTGCTGTGACACAAAGATCCCCGGGGGGAGTAGGCCACCTCAAGGCCGAGGAAGTAGTGAAGAGGCCCAAGGGCCTTGATTTCGAACTCCTTGGCCAACGCAGAGCTGAGGCAGCCGGCCTCTGCAGAATCGGACCCCGTGATGAGGATGTCGTCGACGTACACGGCCAAGATGGAGACACCCGCGGAACTGTGACGGAAGAATAGGGAGGCATCCCCATTGCTCTGAGTGTAGCCCTCGGTCTTCATGACCGAAGAGAACCGACCGAACCACATCCGCGGCGACTGTTTCAGGCCATAGAGAGACTTCCGCAGCCGGCAAACGGTGCCCGGAGGGCCAAGGGTATACCCGGGAGGTGGCTGCATGTACACCTCCTCCGTCAAGTCACCGTGGAGAAAAGCATTCTTCACATCGAACTGTCGTATCGGCCAGTCGGAATGAGCCGCAAGCACCAAGAGGAGACGGACTGTTTCCATCTTCGCCACAGGAGAGGTCTCGAAGTAGTCCACGCCATACGACTGAGTAAACCCCCGAGCCACAAGTCGAGACTTGAGGCGCTCGAGAGTACCATCAGCATGATGCTTCTTGGCATGAATCCACTTGCAATCCACCGCCCTCTTGCCAGGAGGAAGTGGGACGATTTCCCAAGTGTGGTTCTTGAGCAAGGACTGCATCTCCTCATCCATCGCCGCTTTCCAATGAAGAGAAGCAAGAGCATTAGATAGGCGACGAGGGAGGGGATGCGACTCGATGTGAGAAAGAAAGGACCGGTAGGAAGGGCTTAGCCGATCAAAAGAGAGATAGTGAGATAAGGGGTAGAGAGGTGTGCGAGTGCACTGACGAACCCCTTTCCGAAGGGCGATAGGCCATTCCAACTGAGCATCATCATCAGTAGACGAGGGTGACGCATCGTCCGACGGAGGAGCAGAAGCAAAGGAGGGAGAAGAAGATAGCTCCCCGGGGGTAGGGGGAGGCTCCCCGGGGGAAGGTGGTGCACTAGGAGAAGGATACGGTGCACCAAGAGTAGGAGGTAGCTCCCCGGGGTGAGAGATGGACTTCCCGGGGTTAGGAGGTGCCCTAGGGGGAGGATACGGTGCACCGGGAGGTGAGACCGTAGGAGGCAAGGGAGAGAAGGTGGCTGGGGACGGCGACGGTGGAGGAATGGGTCCCACAAACGGAAAGGGTTCCAAGGAAAGAGTCGAAGACGCCCCAGCCAGCGGAAGGCGTGGCGAGGTAGAATCACCGAAGTAAGACTCATGCTCGGCAAAGGTGACGTTTGCCGAGATGAAAAATCTCCGAGACGGAGGGTGGTAGCAACGGTAACCTTTCTAGAGAGAAGCGTACCCGACGAAGACGCACCGGAGAGCTCGAGCATCGAGCTTCGTGCGAGAGGGAGCCGTATCGTGGACGTACACCGTGCACCCGAAGATGCGAGGGAGGAGTCCAGTCCGCAGTGAGAGATGGGGGAACGCCGTGGAGAGACGATCCAGTGGGCTGACAAACCCGAGGAGCTGGGAGGGGAGACGGTTTACGAGATGGGTACTCGTTAAGACCGCCTCACCCCAATACGCCCACAGAACAGAACAGTTCAGCAGAAGGGTACGGGCGGTCGACGTGACATACCCAATCCGACGTTCTGCCATACCGTTCTGTTCCGGGGTGGCCACACAAGAGGACTCGTGGAGAATCCCATGGTCAGCAAAGTACGTGGCCAGCTCGGTGTTGACGAAGTCCCGGGCGTTATCAGAGTGGAAGCGCTGAATACCTCGACCAAACTGAGTACGAACCATGGTGCAGAAGTGACGGACCGTCGGAGCAACCTCAGATTTGGCGGTCAACAAGTAGACCCATGTGTAGCGGGTGGCCTCGTCAACAAAGATCTGAAAGTATCGGTGGCCCTTTAGGCTAGCCTGCGGGGAGGGTCCCCAAACATCACTATGGATGCGAAATAATGGAGTGGAGGAGTGCGAGGTGGGCGGAGAGAATGATGAACGACGGTGCTTTGCCAGTTGACAGGCATCACACGCGATAGTCTGAAGGTCCAATCCAGTACACATCGAAGGAAAGAGACGCTGTAAAACTGAAAATGGCGGGTGACCCAGCCGTTGGTGAGCCAACTGGAGACGTCCCATACGCTGCACATCCGCCGGTCGGAGTTGGCGGTGAAGCAGGAAGCACCGAGAGCATCCCCCATCGTCCAACAACAGCAACCCGTTCTCCCGCCTAATCGGTGTAGTCCGACCCACCTTGTCAGACAGAAACATCCCGTCAGGCTGGAGGTGAAAAGAACAGGACAAACTGTCAACCAAACGCTGAGGAGACATAAGTATAGCTCGCAGGGCGGGGACATGAAGAACATTGCTGACCACTCCGAGGCCGTCTACAAAAACTGCCCCAATTCCAGCAACACGCAACCGTCCACCACCGGCTGTAAGAACGGTACGGTCCCCACTATGCCTTTCGTAGGATACAAACCGGTCATTGAACGGGGTCATGTGTTCGGTTGCCCCCGAATCAAGAACCCAGCTCATATCCGATACGAGAGGCGAGTAAGAAGCCATACCACAATACCACTGTTCAGACTGAGGGATAGAGAACGCACCAAATCCACCAAAATGTGCTGTCGACTGAGTCGGAGTCTGCATAGTAGCCACTTGGTCATGGAGACGGGCCAAGTCGGCTTGGAGCTGCTCAATAGTCGTCGGGCTGGTAGAAGAGGTAGAGGAGGAGGCAACCATAGCTTTCCCTTCGGTAGCCTCCTTTTTCCGGTTGTCGTACTGACGCTTCTTGCACCACTTGCGAAGATGTCCAGGCTTGCTGCAGTAGGAGCAAATCAGCCTGGAGGGGGCCGCCTCCGCGGGGGGAGCAGGAGCGGGCGAGGGAGGTCGGGCGAGGAGGGCAGTCGAGTCATGAGCTGTTTCCGAGGAAAGAGTGCCAATGACATGAAAATGACTCTCCTCTTCCTGGAGTTCCTTCACCAAGTCATCAATGGAAGGAAGGCCTTCCTTGCGATGGAGGGCACGGCGCCGAGTGTCGTCATACTCCTTGTTTAGGCCATAAAGAAACCCCAAGAGGCGTAGGCGAAGAGTGTTCTGGAATGACTTGCACGTCGGATCATCCGTCGGCAAGTAGTAGTCCACCTCGTCCCACAGCTTCTTGTGTTCCAGCGCATAGTCCGAGATGGACAGTGCGCCTTGGCGAAAGTTGCTGGCTTTGGCAACGAGCACAAAGAGGCACCAGTTGTCCCCTTCGCGGCCGCAAAATTTGTTGGCCTGGTCCCAAAAACCCTTCAAGGTGGAGCAGCGAGGGAACCTTTCACGGAACGAGGGTGCCAGGGAGGTCGTGTAGAGCCATCCAAGGACGAAGTGTTCCTAGGCTTCCCACGCCGCATAGTGTGGATGGGTCGATGGAAGCGGGGCTTGTGTGCAATGCTTGAACAGTTGGCGAGCCTTGAGAGTAGTCTCGACAAAGTGACGCCACTGTAACAAATTCGGGCCCTGGAGACACGTCGTGTCGGGAACCGCCGGCAGAGAATGAGTAACCTTGTGTGACAAGGGTTCTCGTTGAAAGTCTGCATCGGTGAAGCCATCATCTGGGACGGCCGGTTGACGCGTCTGGCCCGTGGAGTAAAGTTCCTCCGACATCAGAGCCGTGGTCTCTACAGAGACGGCTGTTGTGACTGAGGTTGCGGCCCGTGCTGCGGCTGCGGCGGCGGCTGCGGTTGCTGGCAGTGGCTGCGGCTGCTGCTTCGGCGGCGGCTGCGGCTGTTGGCTGTGGTTGCTGCTTCGGCGGCGGCTGGGGCTGCTGGCTGCGGCTGCGGCGGCTGCTTTGGCGGCTGCTGCGGCTTCTGCCGCTGCTTCGGCGGCGGCTGAGGCAGCTGGCTGCGGCTGTGCGCGGCTGCGGCTGGCGCGCGGTTGCGGCTGCGGCTGTGCGCGGCTGCGGCTGCGGCTGTGCGTGGCTGCGCCTGGCGCGCGGTTGCGGCTGCGGCTGTGCGCGGCTGTGGCTGGCACGCGGCTGCGGCTGCGGCTGTGCGCGGCTGCGGCTGGCACTCGGCTGTGGTTCCGGCTAGGGCTGCGGCTAGGGTTTTGGCTGCGCCTGGTTCTCCGGAAGCTCCGCGGGCTGGCTACAGATCGCGCTGTAGCTGATCCGTCGGTCACGCTCCGGGTTCGCTAGACAGCGAGAGGGTGATGTCAAACCCTAGATGGAAGAGCTCTGGAGCTCTGATACCATGTCAAGAGAGGAAGGAAGAAGATAATGACATCACTGAATAGAGTACATGGCTGGGTCTACATATACCCTAGGAGAGAGAGAATGATAAGAGGGCTAATGGGCTTATAGAATAGGGCCCATTAGCCCATAAGGTTGACTATCTCACTAACATGAACGGTTGCCATTTCTTCCCCCGTCTGACCTTTCCTGAGCTTTGCATAAATCACCGTGTAGGAAAAGATGTACCCTCCCACTCCCAGTCCTGCACTCTGCTGATAGCCCTGACATGTATTAGAGAAATTTGAATGCACAAAAAATCCTCCACCCTTTGATCTGACAAAACACACTCAAAGATCAGATTCCATGTGCTTCTCCAGCAACCGCCAATTGCAGCTTTAGGGTACTGTCTGAGGGTGAAAAGGGGTAAAAACTCGTCTAGTAGAATGCCTCTAGCTGTCCAAAACACTAATGTCCCTCTAACCATTCCCGAGTTTGGAGTAGAAGAATTCAAGAGCACGGGGAAGACCTGCCCCAATCCCTGCCAAAACACTAATTGTCCCTCTGACTGGAGCGGTCTGCCCTTTCCAGTCTAGCCACTTGCCATAGGTGTCCTTCAGGACTTTCAATGTCAGACCCCCCTCCCCTCCCCCCGCCTGAACTCATAATTTTGAACACTTACTTTGTCAGAAGCCCAAAGTTCATTGTTTGTACCTGCTTTTGTACCTGCAGAACCCCCAGCCCCATAAGTTGATGATAGTGCTAATCACATCCCAAGAGACCAATGCCATCCCCCTATCCTCTTCAGACCCTGAGCTGTTCTGAAAAAACATTTGCATCAACCCTTTCAGCTGATTTTTGACTCCTGCCAATAGCTTAAAGATGAGAAATGAAATTGGGGAATAGCAGAGAGCACCGACCTCGGTGGCTGTTACGTTCCCTCCTCCAAGGATCTTCAGTCGATCAAGAACGCGTCTAGCCCCGTAACAGAAATCAAGAACTCTCGTTCCAAGAACGTGGAATAGAGGAAACGAGTGGAATAGGAAAGTGTTTGCTAACAACGAAAAATAGAAAGAAGAAAGAAATAGGAGTCCAATTCGAATGGACCTCCTCCCTCTGGTTCGGGTGTCTCCCGCTCACCAGGCTCGCGACTTCTAAAATGCCAAAAAGACCCGTTTCTTTCTCCCGGTGCCTTTATTTATATGACTCCTTTGTTGACCGCTACGCCATGTTTGACCGACGGCGCTTGGTCCTCTGGTAAGTCCTTGGCAGGGTCGTATCATTACTCCCTCCCTCCAAATCCAAATTGTCCCCAATATGGAATTCTGGAAATTGGCGAGTGATTGCCTCCGAGTCTTCCCAGGTAGCTTCGAAATTGGGTAAACCTTTCCACTTGACGAGCAGTTGCATCCCGGTTCTGTTGAATCTTCTTTTAAGCACTGTTTCAGGATATACCTGCCATTCCCCATCATCAGAAATGTTAGAAGGAACAGGTAAGATATTAACGTCATTTCCCACAACTTTTCGTAAGTTAGAAATATGAAAAACAGGGTGAATGGTTGCAGTTTCTGGGAGATCCAATTTATAGGCCACAGGTCCAATTCTTTTCACAATTGTGTAGGGACCAAAGTATTTAGATGCCAATTTTTCTGAGAGTCGTCTTGCTAATGATTTCATCCTATACGGACGTAATTTCACAAATGCTTTATCTCCTTCTTGGAATTCAGTATCCTGGCGATGGCGATCTGTCTTCCTTTTCATCATAGCTTGAGCTTTGGCTAAATGAGATTGTAAATGGGACAATATGCAGTCTCTTTCTGTGAGTAGGGAGTCTAGTGAATCATTAGGGCTTGGTGGTGACCCGTAACGTATGATAGGGGGAGGATCTCGTCCATATACAGCTTTAAATGGTGTCATTTTTGTTGATGTGTGGAAGGAAGTGTTGTAACTGTATTCTGCCCAAGCTAGCCAATTTGCCAATTTTTTTTTCATCTCAGATGCAAAGCAGCGTAGGTAGCATTCCAAACTTCTGTTCATGTCTTCTGTTTTCCCGTCTGTTTCAGGGTGATATGATGAACTGAGCTTCAATGTTGTCCCTTGTAGCTTATGTAGTTCCTTCCAGAACTGTCTGGTGAAGGTACTGCCTCTATCTGATACAATAGAACGAGGAATACCATGTAACCGAACAATCTCCTTAGTAAAGAGGTTAGCACAAGATGTCCCCTCCCCCCCCTCAACAGTACCCTGTCCTGTCACCCCTCAAGCCTCAGCACCTTCTATGTACATAGACCCTTTGTCAGTGATAGGCCCAAATATGTTTTATGTAAGTTACAAGTGAAAATTTTGGTGGGTGTTGTACAATTTCATTCCTGGGCTTGTTCTCAGATGGTCCCTCCTTAAACATGTTTAAGTCGAAATGGGTGAGTAATGTAAGAATTTATTTGTGTAAAGATCAGAATTTGTTCAATTGTATCCATCTTTTACATCTTTCTTCGTACTTATTCCGTTGTCTGGCGATTGATTTCTGGGTTTATTCTATGAAAATCAATCAATCTCTCTGAATATATTAGAACGGTTTGCTGAGTAATCTAAAATATTCAAGAGAATCAATCAAATCCCATCGCATTTTGTTGACTTGATTCAGGGGATGACGTGGTTCTATACAAACACGGGGACGGATCCGCCAAGCTGTTGGCTTCCTCTGGGTTTCACAAGCTCTCCTTCAAGCCCTATAAGGGGTAAGGAAAATAACCTTGTCTTATCCTTCATTATCATCATCATCATTATAATTATCCGATTAAAAACCGATTTCTCTGCCCAGGTTGGGGCATTACACCATCCCAGAGGAGATGGACGATGTCTGCCAATGGCTGAAGGCAACATTGGCTCTCGGCGCATCTGTCTCTTAAAATCAATAGGCATTATCATCATCAATCATTATCATCTTCTGTGTTGCTGCATCAGTTGAACAAGTCAAGACCTGTCTTCTCGATCAAGGCTCTACAATGTTGAACTGCCCAACCCGCAGAATTCATTATACAAACGAGAGAGAGAGAGAGAGATAGAGAGACATCCATAATGACTCGGACACCATTCACGTCTATTCACATGTTCTTCTTGACTTGAAACGCCTCATCTGCCAAAGGAATAACCCGCTGATGAGAAATAATGGAGGAAGAAAAAAACCACCACAATCAAATAAAGGAAGGTAAGGGTCAAACCAAAGAAGGTGATCTGATGCAAGGCCTGCACAGCCACAGAGCCAAGCTTCTGGCTCGAGCTTGAAGAAAAACATCAGAGCAAATCCTCATCATCATCAGACATCCTCATCCATCTTCTCCGGCGCCGCCGCGATGGCGGCTGCAGTTGCTGCTCATCATCCTCTTCATCACCCTGGCCTGCTGGTGGCTGCTGCTCGCCACGGTCGATAAGCTCCCCCCACTGCGGCCTCGGCCGCCTCTGCCCCCGGGCCTCACCACTCCTCGGCCCAAAGGAGATGACCAGCCGAGGATGGAGCTGTGCCGCCGTGCCGTCATCCTCCTGCTGAGTCGGAATCCGCACGTACAGTGAAATTAAGAACCTGGGGCTCATAAACAGGGATGCCCCGAGCTCGTCTTCGTTTCTCCCATCAAAGAAGAGAGGCTGGATGGTGCTGAGCAGGTCGCCGATGTCCCGCTGCCGTTCCATTCTTGTCCAGTCCCTTTGCCTCTGAGGGTTGGCATCGGAGGGGCGCTCGGCGGAGTGCTCCGTCCTCGCATGCTTCCTCAGCTCCCCATAGGCACCACTGAACTTGCAGGACTCCAGGGAGCAGTCGCGGGCCTTGCTGTTCATGAAGGCACGGGCAGCGGAGACGACAATCCAGCTCTTGACTGGCCCACGGCAGAGCGGGCACATGAGATTGAGGGACCTCTCGTCAGCCTTTGGCTCCTGGCATGGGGCGGAGCTGGCGGAGGCAGCCTTGCGGAATTGGTCAAGGCAGTTGGAGTGGCGGTAGCTTGTGTCACACATGTAAGGGCGGCAGCCCTTGTCGTGCGACGAGCAGACGAGGAGGACGGCGTTGTGGGGGTGCTCCATGCACACGGGGCACCGAGCTTCTTCCCATTCTCTCATGTCTGCTTCTGATGGGGGTGGCTCAGTGGGCAGCTGGGAGGGAGCTGGAGATCCCCTCTCATGGCTGGATGACCCCCGACAGCAAGGAGAATGCAAGGTATTTCGTTCATGGGGCAGAGATCGTCCTCTTCTATCCTTGGCCATGGCGATAGGCAGAGAAGACAAGCTTACTCTCCTTTTACTCTGGAAAAATCTACCAATAGAAACGACAGTGCTTCTTTTCAGAACCATTTAAGAGAAAATCGCAGCGAGATGGATGGATGAGGAAAGCTCTTCATTGAAGTTTGGGCAGAGGGAAATAAAAGAATGGAGATCGAATATGAGTATAATCATGAACACTGCTATGGGCATTTAATTACCCAAAATCATATTCAATATTAAAAACATAGGAAAATAAGAGTTTCAAAGAATGATGCTTCATAATCCTGGATTATAATGTTTTCGGGCCAATTCGAGGTAGAAAGAGTATCAAAAACAAAGAGATTATACTATGTGCATGACAGAGGAAGTTGCTTAAAGTAATCAAACCCAAACAGAGATATTTCTGGGCTTTGCGAACCAGGAGAGAGCGTATTAATTCTCCATATAAATTTCACAACAATCTCCTCATCAAAGAATCCATGTGCTCATAGCTCATGGCGAAACTGAAGCGCTAGTTATGACAATTGTTCCTGCTAATGGGTTTTTAGCGTGCGGGGCAGCAAACCTACCTCGGTAACCCTCGGCCCTTCAAACGTTTAACCCGCTCAAAAGATTACGAAACAGAAAAACTATGCGGCATAATGATAAAAAAGCTCTTCGCGATAAGCAAACTGCCGATAAACAAATTCCCTCTTCGTCACTTAAACTATAGAAGAAAAAAACCCCCAAAATTTTAACGAATCCGCCGACAGACAGCAGATAACCCTCGTTTCAAATCCTTTACATTCGATGCACAACCACGAAAGACAATTAGAAGCAAAGATTGACCGAGTACGCGCATCAAAGAGGGTTTAACAAGCAGAGAAAAAAGATCATAAATTTAAAACGATACAAGAAATCGAACACATGGGTCGGGATCGTCGAAGGCCCTAGGTTTCCGTTTTCAAATTACCTGATGATCTATTATCCAAATCAGCGGTCTTGAGAACAAAGTCGACCTCTTCGCGTGCAGCCCTCCGACGGTCGGGCCCCGGAAGAGAGCGAGAAGGTAGCAATAACTTCAAGAGACGCTTACTTCCTCGGTATTTATAGCCTCGGATCGGGGGCTGACGGGGACTGCCGACGGTGTGGTCTGATCTGTCACGGTTTTCAGGGACTAGAAATATCAAGGGTATTTATAAAATAACAAGGAGTCTAGGCTTCAATGCAAAGTTAAGGGACCAAACCCTAAATGAGTTCTTAATGAAAACATGAGATTAGGGTTTGGTAGCCAACCACAACAGTTTGATTGTTACTTGTCATCATTTAAAATAATCTGAGGATGATTAGAAGTATCCAACGATCTGGAATTGGAGGTGCTTCGAAACCGGACAAAACTTGAAATTATTTCTAGAATTCTTTATTATAACCACTGCTGCTAATAAATTTGAAATAGACTAGGTCAACCATTCTCAAAACCAAGGCATTAAAATTGCTTTGATCAAGACGTGATTTACATGTACCATTTGTACTTGGCATCCCATTGGTCTTATAGCAACACTGTAAAATCGGTAAGGCATGTACCATTTGCACTTGTCATTCTTATACTCAAGTAACTTGCTTAGAAAAACATGGTCAAACTGAATTTTGGTCCAACGAGATTTCAATGTACCGTCCATCTGGTTCAGATAACCATGGGTGAATTAGACCACAGGAGAAAACGTAGCCTTTATTAAGATCTAACAGAAGGATATAGAGGCTTCAAATAACCATAGGGGAGGCAAGGAAAAATACAGTCTACAGCTGATGTGGTTTTTTGTTGATGCTGATGATGAGGATCCCCCTCAGTCTGGTATTTTCCCTAATCATCCAATCCTATATAGACAATGTCTGTGAAATGACATGTACTCCATCTTTAGGTTAATTGGATCATAAGTTGTTGAAAGAGAAAAAGACATTTCAAAATGTATGTATATATTTATATATTTACTATCCAAAAGAGTACCTCAAAGCCGTTGGCATGTCCAACTTCTAGATGTATCCATGTGTTCATTGTAACAACAGATCTCCTCTCAAGTTTATTCAATCTTCCTTGGAGATCTACTAAATCTTCTCAACATCCAGTCACACTTGAGGGAGTGAGGTTTTGAGGAAGGGTGAATAAAAAAGGGGGGCCACATTTGATTGGCATGGACGCCAAATGTGAGTGCCTGCCTCCATTTATACTAACTATGAAACTTTTCATAATAGCCCTTAGAATGTCAGCCAACTCCCATAGATCTTGTGTATGTGACTCTCTAGGCCCATGTACAGGTCCAGTACAAAAATTTAATGGGCCAATAACATTATTAATTAACTATATCAACATATAGATTAATTAAACTAGGATCAATCTAACCCAATCAATTTGTTAACTTTCCAACACGTGTAGTGTCAACCTACAACTCATGCTCTAGGAGATATAGAGTAGTAAATGTACTCTCTCATAGAAGCTTTATCTTCATTGATTACATATAATCCTTCATCACTGCAATACACCCAAATGACTTAGGGCAGGGTAACGGTCAAAAAATAATCCACCACTCTAGCTAGTACTAATTTGTAACGAATATCATTGGACAATGTACATATTTGTAATATGAGTATGTTTTTAACTACACATGGGATTAAAATCATTTAACTTGGGTATATAAAGAAGTAAACTAAGGTGATTGAGGGTTAAGATGGGGCAGTTTGTCCTCAATAGTAGGGAAGACTAACTCAAGGAATATACATTAAATCATATACATTAAGTTCCTCGTAGCACGAGAGGCACGGTTATGATGGGAATGGTGAGATGAGAGGAGAGGTTCTAAGTGTTGGATGAAGACGTCACTGTCAATGTAGAAGTAGTTAGGGTGACGTGAATAGATTGGATGGACACAAGGGAGAAAAATGGGTGAAGATGTAATGCGAAGACGTAGAAGATGAATAGGATATAAGGTGGATGAAGATAGTGGTTTAGGGTTTAGGAAGTAGAGGAAAAGTATGTGATCAAATCGTGATGACATAGGTGATGGATGGTGGGAGACAGTGGTGGATGATGGTGGATACAAACAATGGATATGATCTACCTAGGTGAATGTGTTGAAGATGGATCAATGTACGGCAATGGACTAACCTTAAATCCCTACGTTCCATGAAATAAAGGTCTTTCCTAATGTGGATCAACCTCCCCACTTCGATACCAAGAACACCCTTGATGGACCTTCCAAATCCCACTCTCTTACAATCCACTTATTTAGTAGGAAGTGAGTTTAAATATGTTTCTTAAAAACATAAGGGGTTCAATTTACAACTCCACCATAGATGGATAGAAGACAGAAAGAAAAAGCTGCCCTTAAACTATCAACTTGATCAGAGTTTTGGATTATCGAATATCAAGCCATAAATTTGGACGTTTCTGAGTCATTGATTTGACACCAAGATTTCTCTCTCCTCACCTCATCATCGCTATTTAGGGTTTTGAAATCATTATGTCCCTAAATGCAATCATTGGCTTGGATTGGCACGCATCATCCATGATCAACAGCTCCCATTGTAGCATGTGTTGTTTCCTGAAAAAGATAAAAATAAAGGCACAACGATATTTTATATATAAATAATATTTAAGGAGAGGGTTGTGATGCGGCTTCATGTTAGGTAATTTTTTATAAAATACAATGAAATAATGACATGTGCTCGCCACATATCTTGTGATATGCTGGTTACGCTGCTATTTTTTACCCCTCAAAGGATAATTTTTTTATGAAAGTCACTTGCCTTGGTCCGCTCACCCATTTATTACTAAAAAAGAGCAATTTTTTCTGATTGGGCCATGTCATTGTGGAATAAAAAGGATAAAGAATTCATTAGCAATAAATGCCATTGTGGCATCAATAATCACAATGTGATAATGATTTTGCCTTTAATGACTGGCTGATGCCAACCATTGACGGTAAGCGTTGGTTGGTTGTTGTTCGACAAATTGAATGGTGACACATGGCATGATGGAAATAAAACCCCAAAAATATCAAATGATTTATAGAAAATTAAGTACAAACCAACAAAGAAAACTAAATATACATTTCAACTTATGAAAATCATATATTAATGTGTAAAATGTCAACAAAATTAGAAAAAATCAAGTTCTGACTCTAAAAAATATTTTAGTTCATGATATAACATTAGAAAATTCCCTTAAAATATTTTAAATTTTAAGCAATTAAAAACATCATTCTAAAAATGGAACTAATCATTTTAGGCTTGATAACATACATGTGTGCTCAATTTAATGTGAATAGACATGTTAATATCATCGTATTAACCTAGTAATATTATGTGTTATCATAACATCAATAGACGGATGTCGTGTCTTTAGTTTTTTGCCCTCCATATTTCCCCATCTGTTCTGTCAACAAGGCATTAAGATGGGAACAAAACAAAAATTTCTGACTCTAGGTTAGTATTCATAAGTCCAATATCTGATATCAGAGAACTTTTTTTTTGAAATATCTAATATCCATATGAAGTTGAGACGATTTTAGATACTGGAATATTGTATCTCTGCCGTGATATTTAAGAAGAATATTAGATATTGATATCCATACCAAAAAGTTGTATGCAGATATCCATATCTGAGATCCAGATATCCATTTAATTTTCTAAGAGCACATTATATCTTACAAAAAAAGAGCGAAACAATATAATTTTTTTTATAAATTTCAGACATCTTAAGCATCAATTGTGAGCTCGAGGAATCACTCTTGCTATGGTCTGACGTCGTTAACCCAGACTTAGAGTTCGTAAAATTGTTTGTTTTTTTGGCTGGGCAGGGCTTGTGAAAGTAACCCATCTGAATTTCAACATTTCTCCCACGACTTAAACCTGCTAATTTGATTGAATATTTTACAATTAACTGAACTATGTCCATATTATTCAAACACAGAAGAGACAGGTCCAATAGCTTAATCATGTATTAATATGTATCATAGAAGGACAAAAAATTAATTAAATAATATTTGAATTTAAATGATCGATATTGAAAAAACCGATATCCGACATAGATATCCCATATCGTCATTCAACCCCTAAGGCGATTATGGATGCCGGTATCCAGATTTCCCATTTCTGATATTGTGTAGAAAATCTGTACAAGGCTTGGGGCTGAAGACTGAACACTACTCTGTGATGGAAGACTAACCCAGTCACCATTTTGTCCATTCCTCTCCATCTGCACTCAACCTTCACCCGTCATCCGTCATCCATCGTCCGTCACCGGTCATCCGGCGTCCATCATCCGTCGTCCCATCCCAATCTTTGTTCTCTTTGTTAGGGCAGTCGATGTTTGAGTACTACCACTGTCGTTGCCCCGAGAGGGCAGCAGTCTCGCGGAGCGCCTGGGAGCGATCGTCTTCTTCTTGTACTCTTCTTGGATCGGAGGGCTGCTCGGCAACCCTTCGTCTGGGCCTCTTCAAATCTCGGGTCTTTGCGGATCATAGGGTAATTTGAAGGATATCAGCAGGTAATTTGTAAGCGGAAACCTGCATTGTTCGCCGATCCCGTGTTTTTTTTTTGGGAGCTCCGCATCGGAAATAGCAGCTTTTGGATGTTTGGTTGGACAAAATAGAATTTGTAGGGCTTGAAAGAGGGGATATTTCTCGGGTGTATGTCTGTCAACGCCTAGAAATGTTGGGTTTTGATCTTTCCGAAAAAAAAGAGAAAGAAATGTTGGGTTTTATTCCTGCATTTTGACCAACGAGGAAGAAATCCGTCTTGCACTGCCGGCGGCTGGCGCACCCCGTTGTTAAGTTGTCAAGTTGGGATAAGGGATTTACTAGATCTTGCCTGTCTTGCAAAGCCCAGAGATATCCCTCAATTTGTGGGTTCGCAATCGTCTTTCTGTTGACTCACTCCTTGCTCCGATTACCCCGAAACAGAAAACCTTGGAACGATTTTTACAGTTAAAATCTATGTTTTCTATGTTTTCCGCACTTTATTATGTTCGTTCCATGTTTTACATGATTGTTATTCTTGAAATTTCAAATGCGTTGATCGCCATTGATTGCAGGGAGCAAGAGGAGTCAAGCTTTCGTTTGATATTCTGGGAATTTCTGTGAGGGCATTCATTGGGTTGAGAAAGATGCCTCTTTATGACTGCCTGATGCTGATGAAGTCCCGTATCGACAAGGGCCAGGTGAAGGACCTCGTGCGCAAAGTGGCAGCCCACGTCTATTCCAGGCATGGAGTGCTCACTGACATCAAGTCCTTTGGCTCAGTTCAGCTGGGCTACGGCATCAAGAAGCTGGACGGAAGACACTACCAGGTGCTAACCTGCTGGATCGCTATCCCCTCTTCTTCGCCTTCATCTGGTCCTTTTTCTTGGATTTCATCGTCTACTTCTTCTTTGATTCGACAGTATTATCTTCATCTTCTTGGTGGATTTCGTCATCAGCATCATCATCTTCTTTCTGCTCTTCTTGGATTTGATGATGACGATGATGATGATCATCATCGTCATCTGCTTCTTTGATTTCAGCATTATAATCACTATCTTCTTCTTAGACTTTGTCATCATCTTCATCATTATCTTTTTCTTCTTCTTCTTCTTCTTGGACATCATGATCATCGTCATCATCATCATCATCATCTTTTTTTAAATAGGCTTCATCATCAATATCTTTTGTTATGGTTCTTCTTCTTTTTGGCCTTTCATCATAGTCATCATCAGAATCGTCATCTTCTTCTTTAAAAAAAAAATCACCTTCTTCTTCGTGGATTTCAACGTCATCATCTTTTCTTCTTGAATTTCAACATCATCATCATCAATTTTTTTTTCCTTCTTCTTGTCTTTCATCATCATCACAACTTCGAAGTTCTAGATTTGAGTTTTATTCTTCTTCTCCTTCTTGTATTTCATCATTGATACGAACCTGGATCTAAGCTCGTATCGGAAGGAGAGTAGGGGACGAGGAGGGTAGAATTTCCCGGGGTAGAGGGGTGAAACGGGAATGATAAGAGGGGTCGAACAGAGGGGGTAGAGGGGTCGACCAGGGACGAGCCGGCTGAAGATCCGGTGAGACGATCACAAGGATAGGGGATTGTAGAGGGAGAGAAGGAGACCGGACCCAGATGAGGAGAGGGGAGACAAGAATTTCTTTCTTCTATCTTCTTGGCGGCCCTCCTAAAGAGAGGGCATCCCTATTTAAAGGGAAATACATAATAGAAAATGTCTAAAATGCCCCTGTGGGCTAAATGACGAAACTACCCCTGGATAGGTTTAGGATCCTATCAAGGATCCTATCAATCATCATCATCTTATTCTTCGGCTCATTCTTAGATTTGATGATCATCTTCTTTCTCTCCTTTGATCTCAGCTTCATCATCTTCTTCTTATTATTTTTATTATCATCCCTCTCTTCCTCTGTCTCGCTTTCAAAATGTTTAGGGCCATCTGTTGGTGGATTAATCTGGGTTTTGGTCAATGTGGTGGGCAGGCTCAACTGATGCAGTTGACAATGATGGTGCCGCCGAGCTTCCCCAAAGAGCTGCAGTATCTGAGCAAGGAGGACCGGCTTCTGCGGTGGCTCGTGGTGAAGCACAGGGGCGTCAAGTATGGCATTGAGTTCCTGAACGAGGAGGAGGGCAGGGGAGCCTTGAGATTCACATCCAGCAGTAGCCTCACCCTTCGGGATGAGGATGATGATGAAGATGATGACGAAGATGATGAGGAAGATGATGATGCTGAAGAAGGCAAAGATGAGAACCATGTCTAGATATGTATGGGCAGTTGGGTGTCTCTTCTGGTCAAGAAATCCATCTCTTTTAGTGGGTTTTTGATGAAGTGTTCCACTCTCACTTCAGTTCTTATGCTGGACCCTGCAACTTTCTCTCACTCACTAACCAGTAGCTATGAAGGTGGTTCTCTCTCTCTCTCTCTCGCTCACTTTCTCCCTCCCTCCCTCCCTCCCTCCCTCCCTCCCTCTCCCTCCCTCTCTCTCTCTCTCACTCACTCTCCCTCCCTCCCTCCCTCCCTCCCTCTCCCTCTCTCTCCCTCCCTCTCTCTCTCTTTCACTCTCTCTCCCTCTCTCACACTCTCCCTCCCTCTCTCTCTCTCATTCACTCTCTCGTCCTCTCTCCCTCCCTCTCTCTCTCTCTCTCTGTGTCTCAGAGGGAAAGGTACTGTTAAGGAACATGAAGAATAATCATATCAGCCAACTATTCATATGGTCCCATGCATTAGCCAAATATCCAATGGCTGTTATGATACACGAATTAGTGTCCCTAGGATACTTCCCGCTCACCTGTTGCACACTGTTGCACACTAAGTTAAGTAGACTCAATTAGAAAATTCACTTTTTCCTTCTTTTCTGTTCTCACTTCTTGATGGAAGACCATCCAGGAGATCCAGCCCAAGCTCGTCAACAGCTGCGTCACGGAGCCCGAGCCAACATGAAGAACCCAAATTTCCAAAATCAGGTTTGAAGACAGCTTCCTCGCGTCATTTATTTCTTGCATGTGTCTTTTCTTGGACTTTATGGAGGCCCCCCCTGTGTACGGACCTCCCATGCCTGTTTGTTTTCATGGCTTGTCTTTTTTTGTTGTTGTTCAGTCCTTTAGGGGAGGGCCCATGTTTGAACCTCTTCCCTAAGGTGGCCAATAAGTTTTACCCCTATATTTGACTTCTAATAAGTGTATTTTTTCCCCTAAAGAGGGCCGAAGTTTATAGGTGTATTTTAACACCCCCCCCTCCCCCCCTCTATATAAGGAGGTAGAGGGATGAACAATGTTTTTAGAGACTTTTTTGGACGAAAAAAAACCTATCTAGTGTTGCACCAGGGGGGGTCCACACCTTTCCCCTCCTTGGAAGAGAACTAGTTCAGTGTTTGTAGGTAATTCCTGAAGCAGGAAGCTCCCTGATCGCTGTCGCCGACGAGCCGCCAGCAACCTGGACTGCCTGCCGCCGTCGAGTCGCTCGAAAGCCCTGACTTGGGTCTGCAGTGATCCATCCTCTGCTCTGCTCTGTTGAACTTGGTCGCAGCCCACCGTCGTCCATGCGTGTCGGCAGAATCTCAGTCATGCCTCCTTCACCTCAGCCCCGCCCCGTGATCTTCAGCCACAGACTGAAGTGGACCAGCCACAACCTCGCACAGACCTCTCCTTGCACCCAGGTTCACGTACTTCTGCCATTGGCGGTCCCCTGCCGCACGCCTGTGCGGCCCCTTCTGTGTTCGATCCTACGCGCTGCCGCCCCTGCGCGTGGCCACTGCTGCACTATTTATGGCAGTCGTTGTTCCGATGTGCAACCCCGCGGCACCCGCAATCCTTGCTGCACTCAGTTCTGTCCTGTTGTGCCATCCGCAACACCAACTATCGCCTCCGCCGCACCTTCGTACGACCTCTGTATGCTGTCCACGTCTGGATTCTTCCTCGTCCCAGAACTTCCTTGACAATCAGCGACAGTTGCAGTTCGCCCAAACACCCGGGCCTGAGCCTGCAGGTCACGTCCTTTCGAGTCGATCATCTGGGCCATTGGGAGTTTGTTCGTTGCCAAAACCCCTCGTGTCGACTATCTGGACTACCGTCCTAGGTCAGTAGGTTATCCATTGTACTTCTCGTAGATTTTCGAGCGACGCATCATCTAACCACATTTGCATCACGCATCATCAAACTCTTCATGTGGTGTAACACGAGACGTCGATCCCGACACTTCGTGTTACATCACTTCTTTCTCCTTTTCTTCTTCCTCTCTTCTCATCTGCCTCATAGACTCCACGTGATACCAGGACAATAGCCATTGAAGCTGCAGATGTTCAATTGGTTCCACAAGTTTCATCTATGGAGTGATCTTTTACTCTTCTCCTGCTACTTCATCTTCCTCGGCACCAGCCGTAACCTTACCTCCAGTAGCATCATATGTGCCATTGATTCCTCTCAGAATGGTGAACCCTTCGGCAAAGGTGTTCCCATGGCCTTTTGTCTGCAAGATCAGTGTGTCAAAACTTTTAGTCTGAAATTGTTGAAGACATGAAGAGAAGTGTCTACTCCTATTGTTAAGTTTTTAGATCAAAAAAAAATATTTGATCAGTCATATATCATAGTCAACACTAAATTGCATTATTCTATTAAATGCATATTTAGTTTAATAAACCAAAATTTAATGTGTATTAAAGTCAGAAATCTAATTATGCATTCTCGAATGCTGCAGACAAATGTATTATATAAATTTCTGTAAAGTATCGATGTAAATGAAATCAAAAAATGAATACCTTTATGACGAACTGAAATTCATACATTCATTGTTTTTTACAGCATTCTTTTGTGATTTTTAGTGACATGTAACTGATAATTTCCAAAAATAATTATCCATCCATGAAATAGTTATATTGTACATATATAACTAGTTGAGAAGTAAAATGTTGAGTTTTTTTAACATAAATGATCTTCCCATTGATATTTAAATAATATGTTTCACATTTCAGGTGCACCATATGTTAACTGGTATTAGACTTATTGAGTTATAGGAAAAAAAGAAAAAAAGAAGACAAAGAAAAAATCAACTAAAAAAACTTCAAAAATATAAAATAAACTATAACTCGACAAAAATAATATAAAATAAAACATATATTTAAAAAAATTTAGAATTTAATATAAAATTGAATAACAGTCAAAGTATAATATAACTAAATTAGAATAAAACAAAATAACAGTCAAAATAAAATAAAATAAATTTTAATGTAATTTTAAATAGTAATAAATAAATAAAATCTTAATAAATTAAAAGAAACTTATAATTTATATAAATTAAATAACTAAATTAGAATGAACAATGACAACAGTAAAATAAATACAAATTATAATAAAAATAAAATAAACTTAAAGTAAATAAAAATTAAGACAATAGAAAATAAAATAGAAATTAAAGTAAAATCAATTTAGAAGGCTTTATGTAGAGAAGTGGGCTACGGGTCAAGGTTTTGTATAATTTTTACGTGGTAGTCCACATGGCAGAACCCATTATATGCAACCCAAAGAGCAGATTCCACTAACTTTCACGGTCCTTGTGTTGTGCTAAAATGAGAAAAATGAAAGGATAGTCTGAGGGCCCCATTCTATTTGGGTTTCCATTGGAGTTATTGAGCGTAAAACAGAACACGAGCTGTGCATCAACCGCGAGTGTGAGACACCATCTAGGCATACTTTCATTGGTTAATGCAAATATATGTGGCCAACAATCCAGTCACTCATTTCATATCTTGTTCCATGTTGATTGATAGGATGTATTCATTATAATACAAGTGTGATGCTTATAATGAAGTCAATTAGTACATATGCTGGCTTAGTGAATTATGATCAGACCATAATATGGAGATCTCTAGTCATCAAGCATGTGTTGTAAATATTCCTATTCAAAGAATACTCAAGAAGGACACTGAAATATCCACATATAATAACACTATCTAGTCTCACTCATATGATGAGTATGGTTGGTCTCATAGCCACTAGTCTCACTCATAAGAAGGACAATGATATCGTATTAAACTGTCAATCAGGTTGACTCATATCACGGTGGTATAAGTGGTTCTTAGACTTAAGACACCAAAGACATCTTTGCGGACGGATATTTTTACTTTGACTATGACCTATGTGTCCCTAATCATCGGATTCTAAATAGTCTTAGTTCAGGTGCATCAAGAGGTTCATGAAGATGATTGAGTAGTCAAGATGGGATCGTCCACCCTCGGTATAAGAGGTGACAACTCAAGGAAGACGATGCGATGAAGTCCTTGGCCAAGGTAGTGAAATATCAGAGAAGAGTTCTCCGATGATTTCTGAATGCATCAGTACTAACTCGAATGACCGATTAGGGTTTGACAGTTGACCATACTCTAAGTCGTCCTTGGAGTGTCAAGTGGATAAGGGACTATACATGCATTGTAATGGGTGATCAACAGGTTTCATGAGTGGTCCGATACACACTCCTTTGTATCTTCTAGAGCACGAGGCATGTCTGGGCAGCCCATGCGTTGGAGGCTTAACCTATCAGTTGGGTTAAATCGATAGGAAAAAACTGAGGCCTTAATCTGGATTGAGCGAGATGAGTCGAGCTCTGCATGGTACTTCTTCATTCTCGATGCGATCGGGAGAACGTAACCATGATGGCTGAATGGAGTTTGTCAAGGCGAAGGAACAAATTTGATGTACCCGGAATGTGTGGATACATCTAGAGGCTTCACGCATCAGCAGCTTGACTCTTCTCGCTCGAGGATCCAAGAGATCACGAATGTGATCCATGCACAGGTGATTTGTTTCATGTTTTGTTGATGATGTTACGCTACATGATATCCTTATGTTCTTATAGATTAAGGCGTGCATAACCCAAGAGGCATTGTAGAAGGTCCATGAATACCTGATTGATGTCAACACAAAGGACGTGAGCTAAGAATCAACCAAAGTCAAACGGCCACAATTAGACCCCTTTCCTTTATTTGATTCAAGGGGATCAAGTCCTTTAGGAATTCATATGGTTGAATTTGATTATTTAATCTTAGTTGAAGTACAATGATTTGGAATTTATCAAAGTTTGAATTTAAATTATAAAGATACTCGTATTCAGGTATTTCATCTAACACATTGCAACACGCTGGAATTCTAATATTCATTTATTATTTTTTATTTATCTTCTAAAAAAATAACTTCAAGAAGTATTTGACATTATAATTCTATCTATGTTCACTACTTCTTTAGTTAATGTCCAGCTTCCATCTGCAAAGATTATTAATCATTAGTACCCTAATATTATTTTTCTTGTCCCCGAGTCTATTCCTCTCTATATTATCTACTATAGCTGATTAAAAATTAAATATGCCTTATTCACTATCTCACCAAACCTCTATCCTTATTATAATACAATGAATTTTTATTTTCTTTGCACTATATTACACTACATCTCACGTAAAAAACAATATAAGAAAGATTTCCTCACGTAAAGATATTATCCCTATTATTCTCTCTTGTCTCTTTTATCTATTATATTGTATTCTTATGTCATATTGAGTTGATAACTTTAGTAAAATGATATATATATATACACTTACCTTTATTATCAGTCCCTTACACCTAATTTTACATTATTGCATAATTATATATATATTATCATTTCCATTATTATTATTATTATTTCTACCTAGTAAATTAGACTTATATCTAAGCACCAGTGTCTACAAATATAATATAATTTAATTAAATAATATTAAAATAATAACCCATACCCACACTATATCCCTTAATTTGCTTCATCAATCTATTGGGAAATCTGAATTCATTTGGAATGGCATTGAAATGATAGTCATAGTGTTAATAAAATTATACATGACAGTTATTTTATCAATCCGAAGAATACATAGAGTTTCAATGATGATCACTTCAAGTTTAATTTTATGTTTCCAGGTGAAGAAAGAATAATTAAAATTATTGCTTTGATTTTTTGTTTCAATGATTTTTTAAAAAAAATTGGAAAAAATAGTTCATATTTTATACCTAAAAAAATGAACAAAATAAGAATAATGCCATTTTTTGTCTCACCTTTTGTTTTAAATTTCAATTTCATAGTAGAGCCTGATGGCTGATAACATGGTAAATGCATGTATATTTCCATACATTTTAGATGTTTTGGTATTAGTTTATAATTTATCATGTTATTATTTGAATTGACCTAATATTTATGCATTGGTTAGAAATTCCAATTTTTGCACATAATGGTCATTTTTCACTAACTTCCTTGATTTCTCTAAATTCAAGCAGTTTGGTTACTGATGAGTATTTTATAGCTCCAAATGTGCTGAAATTTACAGGAATTAGAAGATACAATTCCTAGGGAATGGAGAATTTTTGGGAGCTTAGTGATTCTACAAAGGGGCTTGAAAGGATCAAGTAGAGTTGTGGACCTTCAAAAGAGAAATTTGAGGAAGATGAGCCACTACATGACCTGCTTGTTCGGCTTGCAAAAACCTTCCAAAGAAATAAGTTGAAGATTACAAGGGGAAGCTCTCAACCCATGGAGAAAAAGAGGCAAAAATGTCAAGAAAAAAGAATAAAAAAAACAGCCAAGGGGTATTTTAATAATTCTTCCTATGTATTTATACTCTTTTCTCCCTCATTTTCCCTTACTCTGGATGTGCTCTAGCAAGTGGCCGGCCAGCTGGATAAGGCATATTTCAGAATCCAGGTTCTTCAACCTGCTTAATGTAAGTTTGTTGAAGTTTTCATTAAGTCTCGTCCCTTATTTGCATTGAAAAATGCCTGATCCTGGCAAAATATAAAGATTCAGACTCTATAGGAAGCATTTATGGCTCACTAGACTTGCATTGAGGTTTTAGGAACCTAGATTTTTATTTTGCTCATCAATTATCCATCCATTTACCCTTAAAATCCATCGCTTTCTCACTCTAAACACTCATTTTCCCTATTTTCTATTTCTAGAATTGACTACTTCTCTATCAAGACCTTCATCCATATCCCTAGTTTAACCCCTCGAAATTCCATATAAAAGCTCCTTCATTTTCACCTTCAAATTCCCCCTCAAACTCCTTCTACACGATTTCTTCATTCTCTCACGATCTCCTCATTTCAGTCATTTTCTCTCTCTAAAACCATTTACTTTTTTCTCTAAAAATTCATTCCAATATTTCTTCATATCCTCCATTCTTCATTTTAAATTCCAAAAAAATCTCATTGAATTCCATCATTTAGGGCAAAAAAAGAAGATTTTTGCTCTTATTGTCGCCACCGTGCGTTGCTGTGCAGCGCGCAAGTGGTAGGAGCACTCTTTTGCCTGCCGGTCCTTGGGCCAGCAGTGCGTGCACCCGCCGGGCAAAAGAGAGCACTGTGCAGGACTGATAATCTCAATTTTAGGGTTAAAATTTGTTGTTGGTGATTGAGATTATTCAATAAAAATATGTTTAACCGTACTTGAACATACTTAGTTAGTGATGAGTACGGATCGTCTCCACAGGAAACGATGATTAATGAATTACTTTCTTAAACTAGTGATGATCAATGAGAGGATCGACAAAAACACAATTCAAGGATATGAGCTAGTGATATTGATTAAGAAGTACTTAATTTTTATGTTATTTTAACTTCAATAAAAGAGTAAGTGATTGTGATAGACACGATGATGAACGACAATATGAATGAGGATAGTGGTAGGATGGGGAGTGGTATGATGGCAAGGATAGGAAGACGAGAGAATGGGGACGTAAGTAAGTGAATTGATAAATGAAACGTTGATTAAAAAAACTATAACTATGATAACGGTGATGTTGGGAGAGAAACAACATAAGGCGAAGACACTTACCTTAGATCTTTACGTTCCGCCAGGATCATGGCGATTTGCGAGTGCCGATAAGCTCCCCCTCTTCTCTTTTGTCTCTTCCCACACACCCAAGACACCAAGAACACTCTTGATGGATCTCAAAACTCACTATCTTTCAATCAGCCCACAAAAGTAGGAAGCAAGTTCAAGATGATTTTTACAATGATCCAGGCCTCTATTTATGGATCAGAGGGTATGGATAGAAAGAGGAGGGGAAGATCAAAACTTATGGCTGTTGGAAGTTGAAGCCATCCTAGCCTTTAATTTCTTCTCTCTCCTCATCAATGTCATCGGTTTTGTGCTAGTTAAGAAGTCAAAGCACTTAGTATTCTGTGGCTTTTCGTATTATATGGCTTTTTGTATTCCGTGGCTTTTCATATTCCATGGCTTTTTGCATTCCATGGCTTTTTGTATTACATGGCTTTTCGTATTCTATGGCTTTTCGCATTCTGTGCCACATGTACATGACAAAAGGACAAAAAACAAAGAAAAAAATCTCTTTCTTGATGCTGACGTGGCGACATATCGGCGCACCACGTCATTCTATACCATAAAAAACCAAAATACTTAAAATTTCATATTAAATAAAATAAAAGCCCAAAAATACATATAAATATATTTTTTGACTCAGAAAAATCATATCTTTCCAAAATTAATATCAAACAATTTCAGAAAAGTCATTTTCTGTCTCAAAAGTTATATTATTTTATAATATATATTTAAAAAATCCTAAAAAATACAAAAAATTCAGAAATTTGTTCTAAAAATAGATTTAATCATTTTAAGCTTGATAACATTCAAATATGAGTAATTTAATACATAAAGACACAAAGATATAATAATATAAGGCACTAGAAATGCATGTTATCAGACCCCCCAAGTTAAATCATTGCTAGTCCCTTAGTAATGGCATTTAAAATCTCGTGGTTGATACATTCACCTTATAGTCTTAACAACATGAGCTTGAAGTAATTATGATATCAATTACAACTCTAAGTACGATTATACCCATGTAATACTAGAATGCGTATGAGAGACTCCCTCGTGGTTTTGGAAAGAGCTGGTGGTCATGAGGAGTGAAGCCTACTTCTCGCCGGGTATAATACTAAAATCTAGGTAATGCTTTCCTTCACTTTCTCACATCACTCACTCACACATGATTGTTCCCCTCTAAGTTTGCTCCCTCCTAAGAGTAAAAGGTAGTCATTATTCACTTCTCATGTAAACACAGAATATCAATTGTGTATCAAAGAATCACGTGTGACGAGGCTCCTATTTAATTATGTGTAAAGAGAGAAGAGAATGAGGAATGGCTCAAAAGAATGGGTGAAAGGTATGTTAAGGATGATTGACGGGCTTAGAATACTTAACTTACTCCCCAAATAGACAAAAGAGTAGAATGGTATGAGAGAATGAGTGAAGATGGAGGTTATTGACAAAGCCTGGGTGATAATTTAATCAACATTCATAACAAGTAAACATAGATGCTTCAAAGATAACAAGAAAAATCCCAATTTTTTTCTCTTTTTTTATTTCTTCTTTTTTTTTCCTTTTATTTTTCCTTTTTTTTCCTTTTCTTTCTTTTTTTTTTCAACAGGGGTGAACATAAATGGAAGCTTAATATGGTAATGATAATGGTTGAAATTCCAAAAATAGAAAAAAATAGAAAAAATCCCAAAATTCATGAAATCAATTTCTAGTGATTTTAAAATCCAAAAAATCTAGAAAATCTAAAAAATCTCTAACTCTCATTTCAATATTTATAGTGGTTTTTGGTGTAAATTAAATTCCATAAAATCATAAAAATAATTATTTTTTATTTATAGTGTTAATTAAAATTAGGAAAATTAGTGTAAAATATTTTTGATATTTTTACTTGTGTTTTTTAATCAATTTAAAACCATAGAAAATTAAATAAATTAACTAAAAATTGATAAAAATCCCAAAATTTCTATCACATCTTTAAACTCGTTTCCTTTATTTCAACCTTAAAAAAAATTCCGAAATTAAATATCTGCCTCTCTTTGGATTGACCCCTTTCTTGCCCTATATTAATTATAGAATATTTGAGTGGAAATTTTCATAAATATTTTTGGTTAAGTGTGAATTAAAACAACAACATAACACCCCTAAATTTGGACTTATCAATGGTTGAGATGTAAAAACCCAAAGTTCAAGTAAAAAGAAAGATAAAAAAATGACATTGATAAAATGAAACATCCATTTACTTGAATCTATGAGCAAGAATTATTTTTGAATCTATGAATTTTTTTTTTAAAGCACACCTACATCAAAATAATCAGTAATAAATGTTTTCTTAGTACGAGTGGTAGATGCTAAAGAGCAATGAATACAACTAGCCACATGAACACAAAACAGTTCATGAATATATGTGGGATGGAATAGATGATTAATTATGAAATCAAGCATTGCTTGAATGGCAGAATAAAACTGGGTAAAAAATGTCAATGCCTTGTACTGCTTGCGAAATAACTCATGTCAAGTTGTGGTCCTGGTGCTTCACTAGATCATAGTTTTATAAATGACATTTAAAGAGAAAGGTTACATGTGGGGACTACATATATCATCATAACTATGAAATACTAAGCTCGTGAGAATAACGTGGACTCTAAAGTGGAATCTAATGTTCATATTTTTATAGTGAATGTGACACGTCAAATTTTAAGAGTTTATGTTGATGTTTTAATTTGGACTTAAACAACAATATTTATATAAAATTCCACTTAAATACTAGAATATATATACGTCAAGCAAAGGGTGGATCCATAGGGAGGAAGCACTTCACATTTCAGAATTCTCTTGATGTTTTTAAGGTTTCTTTTGGGGTCAAATAAATTTATTCAAAGATAAAATAACCTTTTTGGGATTTCTTTTGGTTTGTATGAAATTTTATATAGTTTTTAGGATATATTTTAAGGAGAAAGGCAAATAAAGTCACTAACAGAATTCAAATGATTTTTCCTGAATTTATTTGGAATTAAGGAGCATGAATATATATTTTAGATTTTATAGATTTTCATAATTAATTTATCACCAAAAATAAAAATATGGCACTTGGTTAATTGTATAGAAATTTATTAGAGGTTAGAATGATTAGATTTGCATAGTATTATTTTACTATATTTTTCTGATTTTTGGAAAATTTTAAATGAGTAAAACACCCTATTTATCTTTCATGGCTATTGACGGTGGCAATGGTAATGGTGGGCGATAGCAGCTGGCGTAAGGTAGTTGGAAACAGGTAATTGGGCTGGCTGTCACAATCTAGGTCAGTTCAAACTAGTCTATACCCAATTAAGGGCAATTCATCCTGTTCAAGACTTGGCAAAATATTTTAAGCCCAACAAAGGGAGCACTGGCTTGTTGAGCCACTGCTTCTTGATAAAGTCAAAATTAAGGTAAATTTATGTCATTGTGAAATTGATTTCAATCAATAATGCTTATAAACTTATATACTCATAAAATAATATAGTTATTTAGTGACGACTAAGGGTTATCTCCACAGGGAAAAAATATTAGGGAAGGAACTCTCTCAATCAAATGAAGTCGAGAAGAGTTACGTTTAGCGTACAAGCTAGTGAATGGGTAAAGATAATGATTACGATAGAGGTAGGAGGAATTTAAGAATTAGGGTTTATAATATAGGAATATGGAAAGACAAAATGAGATTGTGACAGTGGCGCTGGTAGTGATGTGGGCGGTAGTCAATGCGGTGATGGAGGTAGTGAAAATAAGGCAGAATGATGGTAAAAATGGGAGAGATAGTGATATATATTTTCTGAAAGGGAAGAAGAGGGGTAGGTGATGAGATTGTAACGATGTGGGGGAAATATGAAATGGATAATAGTGGATTCTAGATAGGGATGATAATGGATGATGATGGAGGTGGATGAGTGACGGTGATAGATCGAGGTAAGGGATAATGATGATGAACAAACTTCCTAAATGTATTGAAGAAGACTCAATGTAAGGCAAGAGGATAACCTTTGATCCCTATATTCCACCAAGATAAAGTCATCTTCTTGATGCAGATCAACCTCCCTACTTGTTTATTGAACCTCTCCAGGCACTAGAGACACCAAGACACCCCTAATAACACTTCAAAACTTCACTCTCTTTAAGTCTGACTCTCTAGGAGGAAATGAGCTTAAAGATGTTTTTTACAAAAGATAGGGGGCTCAATTTAGAGATTTAAACCATTGAATAATAGAGAACATAAAGTTGAAGCCACCCTTAACATTTCAGCTCCATCAGAGTTGTAGATCATTGGATATCAAGCCTGAAAGTTGGAGGAGTTCGAGCCGTTGATTTAATCCAAAGATTTCTCTCTCCTCTCATCGTCACCGTCGTCACATTTTTTGGTTAGGATTTTTTCTCATCTTAACATTTAATGCGATGACTGGTTGAGATGCTTCCACAATTGACGGCTCTTGTTGTGCCGCGTGTCACCCTAGGGAAAAAGACAAAATAGAGACCGAAGAAATAAAATAAATAATTGATTAAAAGCACGTGTCAAGTGGCGGCACGTGAGCGCAGCCCACATCATTGCGTTCTCCCTAAGGACCTATTAGAAAATTATTCATGTGTGCCACATGTATATGTGCGCGCCGTGTGTACACCTAGTGCCATGTGTTACATGACACATGGCATTACAATTATTGTTGATTGGTCAACACGAAAAGAAAAGGCACTTTTTAGTCCTTGCTCTTCGGTTTCCGTGTGTCATTAATTGCAAAAAATGAATCCCTTTTTTTATTGGGCCACGTCACCTTGTGCCAAAAAAAGCAAATCCCTTATAATTAAATGCCATTCTAGTATCATTATTGTAATGCCATAATGGTTTAGGTAAATGATTGGTGTCAGCCAATCATTAACTGAGCTAGTTGGTGACCGTTCAACGAATCAAACAGCGACGACACATGGTGTCGCAATAATAAAGGAGTTAAAATATGTTCTAAAATTATGTATTATAGAAAATAAAGGCTTAAAAATATAAATAAATATTTATTTCAACTTAGAAAAATCATATCTTTACAAATTTAATGTTCTAAAATTCCATAACAAATATATTCTGACTCAAAAATTATATTCTTTAAGGATTCTATGTCAGAAAAATTCTCAAAAAATAAATGAAAATGCAGAAAATTAAGAATATCATTTTAAAAATAAATTTAATCATTTTAAGCTTGATAACATGTATATATAATTAATTTAATGCACATAAACTTGTAAATATGGTCAGATTCAGCTACTAAAAATGCATGTTATCACTTCCTCCATAGACTGATGGCCAGATGGATGTGTCTGGGACTGGCCTATAGTGAGTGTTGTCCACTCAAGGCCCGAGAAGCAATAATAGGCAAAAAACCATATATCTGGAGGACTAGGTAATGGAATTTTTTTTGATTTTTTGGAGGTATGAACTAGATATGTAGGTGGGAATATAGAAAGAGAAAGGGATGGATTCTACAGCGAAATTGGTCGAAATGAAGAAATAAATAGAGAGAGATAAAGCGAAGAAATTGCGTTGGACGAGTTGGGAATTGAACTTGAAGTTGAAAATGGGTGATATTTATTATGAAACTCTATTCAAAAAAAATAGAGACATGGATGAAGGTGTAGAGAGAGGAATAGATGATTCTAGAGAGATAAAGGAGGGAAAATAGGTGTTTAGAATGAGAAAATGGGAGGATGAGGGGGAAAATGGGTAGGGAATGGTATGAAAATAGAAAGCAAAGTTTTATCAACCTCAATGCATGCCTCCTGAGTCCTTGATGCTTACATTCATTTTTTAATCCTTATATTTTGTAAGAACCAGGCGTTTTCAAGTGCATGCTTCAAAAACTTGCATTAAGCAGGTTGAACAACCTAGAACATGGAGAATGCATTGTTCTTCTGGCTAGCCACTTGCTAGAACACTTCTAGAATGAGGGGGAAAAGTAAGAAAAGTGATTTTTATATATTTCTGATAATTACTAAAATATCCCTCTTTGGTTTTCTATTCTCTTTCCTTGTCATTTTTGCGTCATTTTTCCCATTGGTAGAGGGCTTATCATTATAATTCTATTTTTTCCTCTTTTAATCAGAGATTATTTGTTAAATGTGTGTATGAGAAGATGGCCCAGACTCCTTTGATTTGCCGTTGAAAGCCTAAAACAATGTTTGACCTCTTTAGGCTTGTCTGCCCTCTAAATTAGCTCCTATAAATGCTCCAGCCCAATGTTAATTGTGCCATATAGTTCAAGAAATTTTCTACACACATGGAGCTAGAAAGTATTCATCGGTAAAATAATTATTGGCTTTAAAGAAGTCTAAAGAGTTGGCTAAAAGTGCCCAGAATGCGCATAAAATAAAATTTGAAAGTGACATATCAATATTCAGTTAAATCAGGTGATGACATGATAAATCAAGATGAATGAGTATGAAATCATCTAAAAGACACACAATTAACAGTTGATTTATCATTTTATCATAATGTCTATATCATTTTAAAATATCCTAATTTTTTCTTCGCACGTCACGTTCTTGTGACCCATATCTAAGCTTATTTCAGGTTGAAGAGATTGAATGCCCTTCCAAACCAAAACACCTAGGCGGTAGTCAGTTGGATGCATCTGAAGGGCCAGGTGGGGCCAAGGACAGCCATGCAAGGGCAAGTAAAGCCAAGAAGGTCGCATGTAGTGGCATCTCTTGGAATGGAAGCTTTATGTACTGAAGGGCTTAATACCCTTTCTTAGAATTTCTATTTTCTTCTCGATGTTTTGATACAAAGAAGTCATACCAATAGTTTCTTTAATTTAGTGAATTTAAAACCGAAACGGTGTCTCAAATGATTACCATTAACTCTCTAACTCTTTCCATTTACTTTTTGAATCAAAGCATGTATTTTCTTTTTCTTCTTCGACTGTGATTCCAAGCGGGTCTATTAGCTTCACCATCCTGGCATCCCCCATTTTTTCACACCCAGCTTTTGCCATGTGGCAACCCATGGTTGGACGAACAGGGTCCTTTGTGCCATGTGGCCACCATACACCCAACAGCACTAATCCACATATCAAACTTGACTTAATCCTTGCATTTGCTGGATGAAACTAAGCATCTATCAGGATTGAAGACGCCTAAAAAAACAGAGAATTGTAACAACATTCTTGGGGACTTGCAATGATTTAGTGCAAGTTTTCTCAAGTAAACTATTTCACTCTCTCACGTCAGCATAGTACGATCCAAGAGAGAAAGGTCATGAAAAGAAGAGAAAGGCGCACAGGCCGAGTCTTTGAAGGACGACGATTAGACCCATCCCCATAATCCTCGCGTCATCTAAGAATATATGCACAGTCGCCTCCGTACGACGTCGCAGCTCTTCATCTCCCTCTTCCTCGAAAATACCGGCTATAAATAATCCCCCGCACTCCCCCTCTTACTTCAGAGCTCAAACTCGCTCGCCCAGACAACGAAGAATCGATCAACTCCCCAGGTGGGTATCGTTTGTTTGATCTTGTTTCTCGCTAAAAACGAGATTGTTTCACGGTTTTTTTTCGCTAGAATAAGTAGGATCGTCTTGTTCTTGGATAGAAGATGAACAGGAAGCCGGGGGATTGGGACTGCGGGGCGTGCCGCCATCTCAACTTCAGCCGGCGGGAAACGTGTCAGAGATGCGCCGAGCCGAGGCCGAGCGAGTGGAGCGAGTTCGGTGCGTTCTTCGGCGGCGGGCGGAGCGAGTTCGGCGGCTTCGTCGGCGGCGGCGGCGGCGGCGGCGGCGCGCAAGTGCGGCCCGGCGACTGGTACTGCTCTTGCGGCTACCACAACTTCGCCAGCCGCGCCACCTGCTTCAAGTGCGGCTCTTTCAAGGATGATCTCGCTGCCGTCGACCCCTTCCGCTTCCGTGGCTTCGGCGGTGGCGCCGGCGGGTTCGGCGGCGGCGTTGCACCAGTAGGCGGCGGCGGCGGCCCCCGGTCCGGGTGGAAGTCCGGCGACTGGATCTGCGCCAGGTGAGCTCTTGTCTCTCTTTCTCTCTATATATATGTGTCCTATATATCTATCTTGTTAGACTATCTCTATCTTTATCTCCGTCCCTCTCTTGCACTCTACTTATCTCTATCTCTTGTTACACTCTGTCTCTATCTATCTCTCTCTTGCTATCTACTTATCTCTCTCCCTATCTCTATCTCTGTATGTCTCTGTCTCTTGCTCTCTCTTCCTATTTCTCGCTTTCTCTCTATCCATATCTCTATCTCCTCTCAATAGCTCTCTCTCTCTCTATTCTCTGTCTCTTGCTCTTTCCCTATTCTCTCTTTCTCTCTCTATATCTATCTCCTCTCTCTCGCTCTCCATCTCCATGTTTATCTCCTGTTTGTATCTCTCTCTAGCTCTGTCGTTTGCCCCACTTCCATTTCCATCCCCATCCTCATCCCCATCTTTATCTCCATCTCCATCTCTATCTCTTTCTTTATCCATTTCTCTCGCTTATTATTGCTTGATACTTGGGTTACTTAGGATGGGTTGCAACGAGCACAACTTTGCGAGTAGGATGGAGTGTTTCAGGTGCAGCGCGCCGAGGGAAGCGGGTGAGTGTATATTCATCGTCGTATTCAGAGATAGAGATAGAGATAGTTCGAGATAGAGATAGATAGAGATAGAGATAGAGATAATCAGATAGGCATAGAGATAGACAGGTTTGGCTTATTCTCTTCTCTTGCATGGGCCAGGTGCAGGGGCCTGAGCACCTCCGCTGGGGAATCTGGATCTACTGAAAAAGCTTTTTCGCTCACTACGGCTGATGGATGATCGATCTTTTGATCCGTCCGTCTTTATTTCGCTATTTCTCTCTCTACCGCAGTCTCTCTCTATCCATGAGACTCTTACATTATATCTCTCTCTGCATAAGTATCGCAAGCATGGTGTCTGTTGGATTCTGTACGAGCAGGAACAGTTTCTACTTTCTGCGTTTGCCATCTTTTTCTGGTCACAGCATCTGCCTGTATCCTGAGAGATAGATAGAGACTGAGAGACACACAAAAAGCATGTTAAATATCAAATATATTATTCACAAATGCGCATATTTTCATATTTATAATTGAAGTATTGTCATACATAAGTATGCAAATACTGTTTATGTGAAGGTATTTAAAAGCCTGCTTGTGTTTGGATATAGTTTCTTATTTGTCAGAGAGATATATAAATTTTAATAAAACATATGTCATACTAAAATTGTCTATTCATAAATAAGCAAGTATTTGAAAGTTAAGATTGAAAAGATGCGACATTTATTAATATAAATATCATTGCGCATAAGTATGCAAGTACTGAACATAAAAATATATAAAAAAGGCCGCTTCTGTGATGTAGATAGATTCTTCTTTGTCTGAGATATATATCTAATGAAAAATATATTATTAAATATTGTATTCATAATATACACAGATTTAAATATAAAGTATATTTATTCATAAATGTGCCCATAGTTTTAATCCTAAAGTTGAAAATCCACGGAATTTATAATACAAGTACTAATGTGCATGAGTATGCAAGTATTAATTATGTGACGACATAACAATGATTATATGATTGAATACATATTAGTCTGTCTGAGAAAGAGACACAGTTAAATAACATAAAAGTAATTATTATTATTATTATGTATTTTTATTCACAAATGTAAATGTATTTGATATATTTATGCCATTGGCTCTATGTCTAAATTTATGTATGGATCTTGATGTCTAAATTTATGTCTAAAGTTTAATGAATTTACCATATGGTCTTGAACTTGATGAGTCTGCATGCACCTTTTTCAATCAATGATCATTCCATTGCCTACTTATTTACAAAGCATTACAAAGCCAATTGAAATCATGTCTAGAGAGTTTTCGGATGATTTGGAAATTTAAAACCATCTCATATATTCACTCATCAACTATGCTCAAGGAATGCTCGGGCATAGTTGACTTAACCTGTGAGGTCAATATTTTAATTCATTCGTGATCAAACCCCAAAGTCTTAGGGCAATTCAAATTTGTTTGACCTGTCAAGATATTGACCAATGAATGAATGATCACTATTTTTGGGTCAACTCTGAGTGATTTAATTAAAAATTTTATACTTGAGAATGTAAGTTGAATCAATCATTTAGCTTGAAATAAAAGTTTCTCTAATATTAATCAATAATCTTTGAGTTTTTATAATAGAATTTCAAGAAGAGTAATTGGACCTATAAATTGGGGTTAGAAATGTGGTTTAAGGCTTTTGGTTTATGACAATATTTATATTTTTGTCAAGAGCACAATTCAGGAAAGGGTCAAATCCACAGGGAGTAAGTATTTATCAAATTAAATTTATCTTCGATTTTTACTTTTTTGGATTTTATATTTATTTTATGGGTTAATAGCACGGTACATCCCAAACTATGTCCAAAATCTGCGAGTTAACCTTAGCTTTTTTTTTGGCGTGGTATATCCCAAACTCACTATGTCGACTGAGATATATCCCGGTGATGGCGTGGAGTCCATCGTGGCTGCCAGGTGGATCTTCGGCCAGATTTTTACCTGGCGGAACCCACCTGGCAGCCACGCTGGATTCTACGTCATCACCGTGATATGTCTACCTGCCAAGGGTTTAACTTAAAGAGAGAGAGAGAGAGAGGCATTCTAGAGAGAGAGTGAAGGAGAGAGAGAGGCGTGCTTGAGAGAGAGAGAGAGGTTCTAGAGAGAGAAAGAGAGGTGTTCTATAGAGAGAGGCGTTGTTCTCTAGAACGCCTCTCTTTCTCTCTCTAGAAAGAGAGAGAAGGAGAGTGAGGTTCTTGAGAGAGAAAGAGGGGTGTTCTAGAGAGAGAAAGAGAGGTTTTATAGAGAGAGAAAGAGAGGTGTTCTAGAGAACAATGCCTCTCTCTCTAGAACACCTCTCTTTCTCTCTCTATAACCTCTCTCTCTCTCTCTCCTTCTCTCTCTCTCTCTAGCACGCCTCTCTCTCTCCCTCTCTCTCTAGAATGCCTCTCTCTCTTATCAAAAAACCCTTGGCAGTTTCTAGAGAGAGAAAGAGAGGTGTTCTAGAGAGAGAAAGAGAGGTGTTCTAGAGAACAACGCCTCCCTCTCTAGAACACCTCTCTTTCTCTCTCTAGAACCTCTCTCTCTCTCAAGCACGCCTCTTTCTCTCTCTCCTTCACTCTCTCTCTAGAATGCCTCTCTCTCTCTCTCTTTAAGTTAAACCCTTGGCAGGTAGACATATCACGGTGATGACGTGGAATCCAGCGTGGCTGCCAGGTGGGTTCCGCCAGGTAAAAATCTGGCCAAAGATCCACCTGGCAGCCACGATGGACTCCACGCCATCACCGGGATATATCTCAGTCGACATAGTGAGTTTGGGATATACCGTGCCAAAAAAAAGCTAAGGTTAACTCGCAGATTTTGGACATAGTTTGGGATGTACCGTGCTATTAACCCTTATTTTATTAATTAAATATAATTTAATGATATCACTTTAGTGAAAAGTAATTTAAGATAGTTTTAGAAAACTTAGAAAATATTGATAATATTGATAATTTTCATAATTTTGATGGAAATTTATAATTAAAAATATTAATTAATCCTAATTAAAAATACATTTGTCAACGCCTTGGCAGCACTTAATGGCGGTTGATGGAGATGGACGCAAGTGGGGCGAAGTGGATGAAAGAGATATTAGATCGCTTGTGATGGAGATGATAGCAGACATGCACTGAGGAGTAGACATGGTTGTTCTGTTCTGTTCGTTTAAAACGAACAGAAAATTCGCACAAACGAACCGCACAAGGGTGTGTTCGGTGTGCTGCTCTTTTTATGTGTGAAAATTTGAACAAATGTTCGAACAATTCGCACAACCGAACAAAATTCGCACAACCAAACAAATTCGCACAACCAAACAAAATTCGCACAAGCGAACAAATTCGAACAAACGAACAAATTCGAACAAAACGAACAAATTCGAACAACCAAACAAAGGAGGAGAACCAGATCCACCGAACAAAGCCGGTAGGACGTCGTTCTCGGCGGCGTGTTTTGAGTCCCACGCCACCGGCAGATAAAGCCTCATGCTCTTGCACAGACAAGCCTCCAGCCACGTCATCTCCTTCAGCGCTCCGTGATTCAACTCTCCCTTGGTCGTCACAGCCTCGTCCGCCGCCCCCGCCTCCGCCTCCGGGTGCTGGGACAGCACCCAGAAGAACCATGTCTGCGCAGACGACGTGGTGTCCTGCCCCGCCATGATGAAGCTCACCACCATGTCTCGAGAGAAAGTCCGTCCGTTGGGTTTGCTTCATGTTCTCCTCCGTCTTCCTGTGTTTGATCAGCTTAACTACGACATCGTTGATGGAGCTTCAGACCAAGAGTGGTTAAAGCTATAGATGATATTCAAGAGATATACATATCTATACGAAAGATAACATGGCCAGTTCAATTAATAACTTATGTTGAACGTTAACCCAGCACGACGCATCGCCTCCCTCCGAGCCCAGGCAGCTGGGGTCTATCCCATGGAGACCATGCAAATGGTGTCGAAGGCAAGCCGCCGAAGGAGCTCCTGAAGGTCTACAGTGAAGATTTTAGATTTTTATGTGTTTTTATGAATTTCAAAATAAACTGAGAAGAGATAACAAAATGTATGTTTTTATTTTGTTATGATGAAAGTTACAAGGACATTTTGGTAAAATGAAAAATGCCTTTGAACGTGAGCATAGAAAAGAGGTAAAATAAAAAGGGAGAAGTGGGGATGAAAGAGCTATCGGGTTGGAAAGAAAATTGCAGGCTGAACGCAAGAAAGAAGAGTCCAGAAATAGAGAAAGTCTGTTGGTGAAGAAAAAGGTTTACAAGAAATCGACAAGGAAGATAGATCAATCTCCAGTACAGCTCCAAAGATCAGATTTCTCAAGCTGATAATCAGGCTCGTTTTTCTTTTCTTTCTTCTGTTATTGATCTTTCAAAATCGTTCATCTCTCTTTCTGTGTTTTTGAAAATCAAAATTTCTTTTGTCGTTATCTTTCAAAATCGTTCATCTCTCTTTCTGTGTTTTTGAAAATCGAAATTTCTTCTGTCGTTATCTTTCAAAATCGTTCATCTCTCTTTCTGTGTTTTTGAAAATCGAAATTTCTTCTGTCGTTATCTTTCAAAATCGTTCATCTCTCTTTCTGTGTTTTTGAAAATCAAAATTTCTTCTGTCGTTATCTTTCAAAATCGTTCATCGCTCTCTGTGTGTTTTTGAAAATCGAAACTGCTTTGTTATTGATTTTCAAAATCGTTCATCTCATCTCTCTGTTTTTTGAAAATCGAAACTGCTTGTTATTGATTTTCAAAAACGTTCATCTCATCTCTCTGTCTTTTTGAATATCGAAATTGTTCTGTTATTGTTTTTCAAAATCGCTCATCTCTCCATCTGTGGAAAATCGAGATTCATTTGTCTGCTGAAAAATGAAATTCATTTTTTGTTTATTCTTTTCTAAATCATTTGATTCATCAGTCTGTTGAAAAATCGAAATTCATCTCTTGTTATTCTTTTAGAAATCATTCGATTCATCAGTCTGTTGAAAAATCGAAATTCATCTCTTGTTATTCTTTTCTGAATCATTTGATTCATCAGTCTATTGAAAAATTGAAATTCAGGACATTGTTTCTAAAATCGAAATCTCTGAACATCGTTCTTAAAATAAAATTTCAGAACATTGTTTCTAAAAACAAAATCTCAGAACATTGTTTGTAAAATTGGATTTCAGGACACTGTTTCTAAAATCGAAATCTCTGAACCTCGTTTTTAAAATAAAATTTCAGAACATTGTTTCTAAAATCAAAATCTCTGAACATCATTTTTAAATCGTTTTTCAAGAGAACAAAAATTCAGATCGACAGTTCAGAGATTGAATTTTAAATTGAATATTAAATTGTTTAAACTGAGAATCAAATCTTATAGTGAGATCTGTTGAAATTTTTGTTATCTCTTTGAAGTGTGATTTTATATCCTACATTGATAACTGTTAAATTTTCATCTTAAATTTCTGAAGTGGGAATCAAATACTATCTTCATAACTGTTTAAAATTTCAGTTTGAAATCTCTGAATTGCAAAGAAAATCCTACAGTCATAACTGTTAAACTTTCTCTTTAAAATCTCTGAATCTCAAAGTTGACTTCTAAAATAACTGTTGATTCTGCAGATTTTAACATCCTTGTATTTGAAATCAAAAGATAAAATCGTTACTTTGAAATTTTACAATTTCAATTTTCAGAAATTTGAACTGAGTATTAAAACTCTTGACTGTTAAATCTGTGTCTTACAACTCCTTTATCTCATATTGAACTTTAAGACAGTGATAGTTGAATATTTCAACTGTTGTGAATTTCAATATCCTTACCTTGAAAATTTTATTGTCCTAAAGCTAATCCTAAATTCTGGGTTAACTTGATCCGAATTTAGAGAATATAATTCTGGTGCAGAAGTGAAAATTTCTTGTTGAGATTGATATTGTTTCTTAGCTAACTTCTCAGGAACGTGGAAGACATTTTGTTTGAATCATTTCAAGAGTTCTTACAGCATTTGTGAGACTAGAACTACTACCTCAACTAAAGGCGATTTTTGGAAGCTGGGAAGGACTTGAGTGGTCCAGTGGAGAAGAAGTGAAAGCAAGGATTCCTTAAAAGGAGCTAAGGGGGTTCAAGGACATTCTTGTTTTTCAATTTTCTAGATAGGAGGTATCCGTGTATCCCTATTACCAGGCGGTTTTAGCTTGGGGGGCTATAAACTTGGTTAGGGACATATTATAACTCCGGTTGGATACCCCGGGACAGGAGTAAGGGATTAGCCCTAACCTGTATAAAAATTTTGGGTGTCCACCTCTTCCCTCTAGATAATTAGATATTAAAAAAATAATAGTACAATAAGTAAATTAGGAAAGAGGGATTGGTCTAATTCACCCCCCCTCTTAGACCATTCGTAGGATATAAATCCAACATACAGCGGCGATGCCGTCCGCGACCGCCGCCAGCGCGGGGACTAGACGCCCGCCACCGCGGCCGCCAGCGCCGTCTCCGTTGCGGCCTTGCCCATCCTCGCACTGAACTCGTGGCTCACCAGCTTGGGCTGCGCGCGCCATAGCTCGCCATCGACGTTGAAGATGCCGGTCCCACGCAGGTCGCTGAGCAACTCCGAGAACGGCCTGCCCTTTGGGTAATTCTCGAACCTGCTCTTCAAGATGTGCTCCACGTTCTCCGGGTTCCCCGTCACCACCGTGCGCCGTACGTCGAGCTGGGCCACGACGATGGTCTGGATGGGGGACTCGGCCAGCAGCTCCGTGTACCAGTCCAGAAGCCAGCGCTTGTTCTTGTTGAAGGAAACCAAGCCCCCCACCAGAGGATAGCCCCGCGGCCCATGCTCCTGAATGTCCAACTTTCTTCTTCTCCCTCCGAGGATGAGCCACACGGCGAAGTTCAACCCCGCGATGAGCATGAAAATAAATGGGAGGAATGCTGCCGAGAACATGGCAAAGGAAGAAGATCCCATCAGGAGACGTACAGTTCAGTTCTTGAAGAGCAGAGATGGAGAGAGCGATAGAACGAGAACGAGAGGCTGGGACTTTGGGTCAAGGTCACTCAGAGTCAGTGAGAACGAGAACGAGGGAGGGAGACTGAGAGTAACGAGAACGAGAAGGAGGGAGGCTTTTTTCTAAAAAACCTTAAAAAAAATTTGCGCAATTCGCACAAAGCGAACCGCACAGCCGTCTGTGCGAAGTTCTGTTCGTTTTCAACATTGTTCTTTTCGGAAATCCGAACAGAATGCGCAATTCGCACCAATTCGAACAATCAGAACAGAACGACCACGTCTACTGAGGAGCTACGAAGCAGGGTTGAGTGATGATGACTTTATCATTGCTGGTGTGACAGATATGGAGGATAATACACGCCAATGAACATGGAGTTAGAGGCGGAGTGTGTGATGGTGGAAATGTAGGTTATCAGTGAAGATAACCATAGAAAGAGGAAAAAAGTGCGTGTCTTGGTTACACTAATCTCATAGTCATGTGTTCAATGAGTCACGTGACTCTTTCAATCCTTCGCTCTTGGAGGGCAAAAATAGATCCAAACAATATTTTGAATGAGCATATAACTTTGATAATTGTATCGAAAAACAAAGTCCAAGGGAGACATTTTTAAAAGGATGGGGAATCTACTTATAGATCTAAGATGGATGAATGGAGGAGAGAAAGATGGAACTACCCAAACTCATATTGGATTATTAAATTTCATCGCTTGAATTTGAAGCAATCTGATCCCTCCGAGTTTTTCTCTCCTACGATTAGTGTGGTGGGTTACCAGAGTGACATATAATTCTAAGAGTGGAAAAGTAAAAAAAAAACATTTAAAATATCTAAATAAATTTCTATTTTATATTTTATTTAATACTTTAATCTCGTAAAAATAACAAAAAATCCATAAAAATCAAAATACCAATTTGAAATACAATAAAGCCCTAAAATTTTCAAAAAACTATGATAAGTATTTTTTTCAATTTTATAATAAATGTAAGTTAAATATTAAAATTCCACCAAATCAAGAAAAAATTGAATTTATTTATAAAAGACTAAAGCATTTAAAGCTTTAATAACTTGCATTTGTGATCATTTCAATGAAAAAAAGGTACATAAAACACATGAAATTACTACTAAAAGTAACATGATATTTGTGATGATTAATAATGTGTTAGATAGATATGTCCAAATCATAAATGGATTAATGTACTTTTGTATTGGTTCAACTATGCATGAATTATAATTACCAATTTTTAGACGAGTTACAAGTGGGTGAGTATTGCACATGAAATGAAGGTCTACAACAATTTGATTTTTTTTATTATAATGACATATTATCAATTTCAATAATTCACAATAGCAAAGAGTATAAGGGATACAACTTTATAACACCATAAATTTGGTCTTTATTTCATGCTATTAGCAAAATTTTATGCATTTAAAGAGTTAAAATGGGGTTGTTATCATATATTTACACATAATTAATGTTTCAAAGTGAATTTTGATTTTTCCCTTATTTTCTGTTAATTTTATGAATTTTTTGGGATTTATTTAAGCTTGAAAAAATAATTTTTAAATAAAAATAAAAGGTTTAAATTTTAATTTTGAGGTTAATTAGTGAGGGGATAGATTACTGAATTTTCTACAATTTTCTGCAATTGTCTAGATTTTTTAGGATTTTATTGGATTTTTCTGGGATTTATTTGAGGAAGAAATGAATTTTTAAAGAGGAAAAGGATATATTATAAGGGGAAAATGAGTGTTAAAGTAATTTTCAAACTTCGAGGGGATTTTCGTAAATACTTGTTGCAATTATACCCCTAAAAATGGCTCTCGGTCATTTCGACAGGGGCATAGATACAATTATGTAAAAGTTTCAGGGATTTAATTGAAAACTGTCATGGTATTTTTGTAATTTCAGGAAAAATCAGAGGAGAGAGAATGAGGAAGGGGCATATAATGAATTATTTGTGGGCAAAGTCAGGCAGCAATTTCCCTATTTAGGAAGGACTTTAACGCAAAAAATCGGGCGATCGACGTGGCCTCATTACGACCATCGGATGAGAATCAGACGACGCTTGATGAGGGGGGCCACCAGGAGGTAAGTTCACCGTCCGCACAGCGCATACAACGTGCACGCACGAGCGGTGATGTGGCGTCATTTTACTCGTCCGTGCTTTGAAGAACACATGTTTAGATGCGTGTTATAAGTACCTCTCATGTTTTTTTAATCTTTTCTTTTGGATTTTATTTTTGCCAGGGGGTACGTGGCGCTCGCAAATTCAGCCCAAAAAAAGATATTTAAAATGTGCCAGCCAATCAAAACAAGACACATCATTGCGTGTGTAAAACGAAAATTAATAAATAAATGGATTTAAATCCAATGGCTAAAATTGGTTTAAATTCATTTATTCATAACTTTTGATCCTGAAGTCCGACTGAGATAATTTTTTATGGATTTGCTCATTTTGACCTCCTCTTTCTATATGTAGAGCTGGATCATTCAGGTGAATCCTACATTGATAGGTAAAAATTAATTACTCAATAGGGGTAAAATGGTAATTTTTACCATGTAACCTAAGTGTAAAAGCTGAATTTCGAGAGGAGAAGCTCATTTTGGAGGGTGCTCTATCACAGCTTCAAGACAGAGAGGAGCTCCAGCTTGGATCAACCTATTTGGTACCTTTTTTCTTCTTTGTATTTGAAGTTTTAATGTATTTTGGATGATGTTTTAGTTAAATTTCTTCTTCGGTTCTTCTTGATCTTGGTCTGAACTTCTAAATCTCTGGGCTTGAACGAAATGTACAAGCCCTTACTGAGATTGAGAGGATAGATTGAGAGATTTACCTAGCTATTCCAAGTGCACATTAAAAAAACTATAAAAAACTTCAATTTCTAGGAGATTAAATTTCCCTTTTTATTATCTAATAGTGTAGTTATTTCTGAATTATCAAACCTACAAAACCAACCAAACCAAATCAAAAGTTCCCTCTCAACCTCTCTAATTGACCCCTTTGACCCTTCTTTTTGGATCAAAGAAGCCAATCTAGAGCCCCTTATTTCTTCTAGTCCTCTCATCTCTTCTACCCCCCTTTTCTAACTTCCTTGTCTAATTAGGTTGATTTGATCTTCATTGAAGATCAAATTAACTCTAATTAGGGTCAAATTACTCAAGCAGATCATCAAATTGGATTACTTACTAGCTTCCCTTGGACGATACCTTTACTTATCACTACACATCTTTAGTAGGTTTTTATAAATTTTATTGTACAAGCTGAAATTCACAACGACAAGGGATTAAATTCTTTCAAAATGTCTCCCTATTTTTGGCTTATCACAATTCCAACATTAACCCCTTCATGCTTCATTCCTTTGCTCTTCTCTATTTTATTTGCATTTATCGCATATCATCCAAGAACAAAACATGAGATATAAAGTAGAAGATTAGAAGAGGAAGCCTATCTGTTGGGCTCTAGGGCCTCCGAATGATTCTGAAGGAAAGACTTAAAACAACATTGTACTGGCATCAAAAAAACATGAAACAAATCACCCAAGAACATATTATATATTTGATTTGTTTGATCCTCGATTGAGTCATGGCGAGCTGCTCATGTGTGTCGCCTATAGATGTATCAACACGATCATGGGATAATGAATCTCTTTCTTCACTTTGAAAAAATCTGTTACCATCTATCATCATCATTACACTGTCCTGATCGCATTGGGATTGGAGAAGAGCTACGGGGAGAAGGGAGAAGAAAGAGATGGCCCCTGAACGATTATGGCCTGGGTGAATTTCGTTCAAGGCCTTGCCCTACTTATACTAAGTGGGTATTTTTCATAAAACCCCCAAAACCTAAGTATATATTCCGACGTCCAAAATATCATTTGCGTGTGACCCTATAGGCCCATGTATCAGTCTTGTTAATGACTCCAGTGACCCAATAATTAATTATATCATCATATAGATTAATCAATGTCGGATAAATTTAATCCAATCGATAGGTCGAGTGTCCAACACGTGGGATGCCAAGCTACACCTTGCGTGCTAGAAGATACAAATGAGTGTGTATCGACTTACTCATGGAACTTGTTCATTGTCGGTATTCGTTTATGTATAGTCCCTCATCCACTTTATGTTTCTAGGATGACTTAGGTATGGCCAATAGTCAACCCTAATCGGTCATCCGAGTTAGTAATGATGCATTTGGAAATCATCAAAGAACTCTTCAATGATATTTCACTATCTTCACAAAAGACTTAATTACATCATCTTCCTTGAACAATATCCTCTAATATTGAGGGTAGACGATCCCAACTTGACCACTTAATCGTCTTTGTGAACTTCTTGATGCACCTAAACTAATATTGTTTAAAACCTCGTGATTAGAGACTAATGGGTCATATTCAAAGTACAATTGTTCCTGCACATAATGTCTTTGGTCTTTCAGATCTAAGGACCACTTACACAACCGTGACATGAATCAATCTGATTGACAGTTCGGTATAATAAACTTTAGGGATTAGGTGAACTAACAATATCAATTTAGTGAACTCTTTCCGCTAAAGAGCACCCACTATCTATCCCTTAATGTCTCTATAGTAATGGCTACGAGACTAACAATACTCATCATATGAGTGAGGCTAGATAGTGAAATTCTATCTAGATACTTTAATGTACTTCAAGAGTATCATTTAAATAGGAATATTTAGAACACTCACTTAAAGACTAATGATCTTTGTATTACGATCTCATCATAATTTACTAAGTTTGGTCATGTATTCATGGATTTCCTTATATTTATCACAGTTACACCATGATGAATATGTTATATTAATGAACATCAAGCGAGATATGGAATGTGTGATTGGCTTGCGAGGCACAAATATTATATTTCACAACCTCGGCCAAGGACTGCATCGTAGCATACTCTTTGAGCTTTCTCTTCTTATACCAAGGGTAAATGATTGCATCTTGACCAATTAATCATCTTTGCAAACTTCTTTAGGCACTTGAACTAAGATTGTTTATATTCCCTTGAGGAGAAACTCATATGTCCTTATCAAAGTCTAGCTATCTGTCCACGAAGCATCTTTATTGTCTTAGATCTAAGTATTGTGACATGAATCAACCTAATTGACAATTCTGTTTAATACTATTCAGGGATTCATACAAATAAATTCAATGAATCATTTCCAATAAATAACACCCACTATCTATCCTTAGTGTCTCTACACTAATGGCTATGGTACGGGCCATATTCATCATAAGGGGGAGGATATAGAGTGCTATTCTATCCAGATAATTTGATGTCATTCTTGAGTTTTCTTTGAAAATAAATATTAAGAACACATACTTAAATGCTAGTGATCTCCATATTTAAATACCATCATAATTCACAAAGTATGATAATGTATTCATGGTTTTCATTGCAAGCATTACATGTGTAATGTAATGAATACATTGTATTTAAAAACATGGAACAAGATATGGAATGTGCGATTGGGTTTTGGCCACATATTTCCATCACTATCATTGAATATGAATGAATAAGAAAAAAATCTATGCTCACATACATGCTTAGGTACACAATTTGATTTCTCTTGAATTGAATATAAAGACTGAAAATGAAATTAAACTAAAAGATTTTTAGAGGTTGTTTGAGAGGAATAGAGATTACATTGAACCTAGCCCATGAAGAAATTATCTGGATTTGAATAAAAGTTATATTGTTTCTAAGTGGGAGAATAAATATTGAGAACTGAGTTTGAGAAAGAGAATTTGTGAATTGAAATTTTATTATATGAGATAATATGGGGTTTACGTTTAGTAGAGTTTATAATCTGGCTAGTGAAATAAAATTTATAGAGAAAGAAAGGAAGAGAGATGAGGAATACATAATTGACACTAATAGAAATCAGGGATTGATTTGTCGAGAAATAGAAAGAGAGAAAGAAATTATTCTTGAGAGAATTTTCAAGAATAAAATAAAATAGACATTGGGGATATGCAGAGAAGGGAAAAGTGTGCAATCTATTTTAGGTAAATATAATAAGTAAGGAGGCCTAACTGATACGATCTGATATCAAGATCATATTCTTCAATAGATAAAACCAAAATAATCCCTTCAAGAATAATATTTCAACAATTCCCATCCAAATAGAGAGAGGAAAAACCTCAACACGGTGAAAGAGAATGCAATAGATAATGGGAATGGGTGTAGACTTGTCGAGAAGGATTTACCAATCCTTCCCCCCTTCTTCTAGTTGCAGCCTTCTGCCTCAACAGCCCATAGTGTAACAACTTATTGAACAGAGAAAATAATATCCTCCACTCCCATTCCTTCCCTGTTATTTATGAGTATCTGGACTTTTAATTTCACATGTGTGACTCCTCCACACATGCAAGTTGACTTACCTTATTCGCTGTTGAAGTGTCTTTGATATGTTTTTGAAATGAATGTATCACTAACCTAGATTGATTCTGACATGAAAGACTTGTGATTGAATGACATAGATAAATGGGTTGGATTAAGAGTGTCATTGGGCTCTAAATTTGATTTTTTTTTATTGGGATAGTTTGAACAATTATAGTTGACTTATAAGAGACTAATTGGGATATCAACTTGATTCTTGGGATTGAAAGTCAGAGAGAAGTTTGAGTTGATCCAAATTATCAACACTATTTGGGAGAGGATTAATGGAAAAAGCTTTTGTGAAGGCAATATTGTTTTGTTTTATCAAAATATTGAATATTTAAACAGAATTCAATAGTAAAAAAGGTCAAAATCAATAGGTTGACTTTAGGATAAAAAGTTAATCATCTTAAAATTGCTTCACATTGATCTTGCATACTCTTTCCTGATTATAAATGCTTCAATTATATCATTTTTGGAAAGTCAAAGGGATACTGATTGTAGTCTCTAGACTAGGTTAAGGAGGATACTTCAGTGGCCTGTGTTGTCAAACACCAATATCATGGTAACCTTGTTTGCGGTGGCTAAGGGGGGCCCAATGAAGTTGTCCCGTGTAGTCAAAACAAAAAAAGACACACGAAGTTGACAAGGCTAAGGGGGCCAAGGAGTGTTGAGTTTTTCATCAATTTTTTTGTTTATTTTGATATATTTGTATCCCCTTTTTTAAAGCAATCGCTTGAAGGGCTATGAACTCATGACAGAAGCAAGGAACTAGTGCTAACCACTATGTCAATCATTCATCTCCTTTCCAGTAGATTGGTATAGAATCCTCTAGAAATTGAAATGGAAAACTAAAAAATAAAAATTTGAATCCCTAATTCACTCCCCTCTTAAGTATAAACGTATGCATATAAAACCAACATGCGATTATTAATGATGCAAATATATAAAAATTATGTTATGATAAATATTATTCTATGTCCAACTAGGAGAGATGGATAAATAATATATGAAAACATTTAATATTAATTATATTAATAAATACACATGCAAAAAATACTAAAATTCAGCATGATAAATATAAAAATTCATGTGCAGACGTGCAAGTACTGTTAATGTAAATATATAAAAGGCTTGTTTGTGTATTTAAACATATATCCTTCTTTGTGGGAGAAATACATGTATATTGATATTTTATAAATATATTTAATATTAAGTATGTTTATTCATAAACGTTCACATGTTTTATATTAAAATCGAACTAAATATTTATAAATATAAATACTGATGTACATGAGTATGCAAGTACTGTTCATGCGAAGACAGAAACAATTAAGCTTATGTATTTGCATCTAATATTATTCTTCCGAAATGTAGTATAAATAATATAAATAAATTTAATATTAAACATATAGGGTCATAAATACACACGTAACTTGATATAAAAGTTCAAAAACTTACCAATTATAAGTATAAATAAACGTACTTTTTAAATGAAATTGCAAAAATTCAGCATTTATAAATATAACTAGTAGTGTACATAGTACGCTAAAGTACTCTTCATGTTGAGATAAAAAAAGTCTGCTTCTGTGTTTGGACGTAGACTCTTCTTTGACCTGAAAACGACCGTTAAATGAGCCCGTTGAAGAAAAGGCCCAATAAGAGGCCACTTAAGAAAAGGCCCAGTTTCCTTACTGTGCAAAGTGCGGGACTTCGTTTCCATGCTTCCCCACTTAGAAGAGAACACGTGTCATTATTTACACGTGGATGTTTACGATTAGTTGGCGCATTTAGTGAAGCAAACCTACTATGAATCGCAGGGTTGAAATTTGCCATATCGTCTCTGCTTGAGCCTTCAGGCGGAGTTTCCAAGTCGATTGCGCATTGTTCGTATAGTTTAATCCGTTCCGCGGAGGAATCCGATCAGAGAGGGCGGAGCTGACGCGCTACGGATGGCTGCATGTGAGTGATTTAATTTTTTTTCTTCTTCTCTTGTTCGTAATCGGCGCAAACGTCGTAGTGCCTTGATCTGTGTTGTTCGTGCGCTTTACTCTCCTCCGAAGTACGAATTTTTCGACAATTGAATCGGGAATGATGCTGGTTTTCTTTGCGGTTGAGTTTTTTTCTTCTTTCCGTCCTATTTATTTCGCGGGACATTGATTTGGCAGTGGTTGTTTTAGTCTTTGTTTTATGTCTTCGGGTTCCGGCCTCATTTTGACAGCATTTACTGTCTCCCAAGTTCTCGAAGATGTCTCAGTCTTTGGAGATTTTGTTTTATTCATGATTCAGAAAGTAGGACCTCCATTTGGTATACATGCATGTAAGAACGTTGAATTGAAACCCTCGATGAGCAGTTCTCTCTTGTATCCTACGCTAGATCAACAATCATCCTCCAAATTCCTTTGTGATGACACTTATCCTCCATATCACATTGCTTCCGTTGAAGTGGTTATTTTGCATCCACATTAACTGCCTAAATCAGAGTTTATTTCCTTGGAAATTGGGCGTGATACTCAACGACACTTCCATTCAAAACTTGTCCGTGGACTGAAACCCACATAGAGCCTATTTTTATGGTGTTCTTTCGTCAAAGGTGTTCTTCCACTTTTCCAGTCGTTAAGACTTCCCAGGAATGTGAAACTAAATGTTACCAGAATACCTTTTCTCCCTATGTCCTGATAAATTTTTGCTGCGTATTTCTTTACAACTCCACAGATGGCATTGCTCCCCAATCATTGCTAGATCACGTTGGAAAAATTACCCATTTTTTTAATTCACCGTCCTGAAAGTAGAAGATTACAATAGCCAAGTTCTGTGGTCAATTTTCTCAGATGGAGACTAATCTCTAATTTTATAATTTTAAGTTTGACAGTGAATTTATATACCTAGGATTCAATATTTCTTAGAAGACAAGGAATTCTTAATTCCCCAAGAAAATTTACTTTCTCTGGATTTAGTTTATGTTTTCCTCATATGCACATCAGGCGTCGAATTTTTTTCTCAATTCATTTCTAGGGAGTGTTGGAGGAGCTGTGAGTGTCAGAATTTTGAACATGGACCTGCACAAGACCAGGTGTGCAACCCAGGAAACACTAATCGGGACGAAACCTATTCAGAAACAGTCGCTCTGCAGCCTACGAGCAACTTCGCGAAAGAAAGAACAGGTGGATTTTTTGGGTGCAACGAGAAGGACAAAGAGACTGTCAAGATGTGTGACAGTAGCATGTGAATCAACTTCTCAAAGTACGTGCCATTTATCTTGCTTGAGGATTTATTTAATTTCTCTTCTACCCTTCAAATACCTCTAGAGTTACAAGTTCTATAGTTTCTTCATTCCTCTTCTGCTGGAAACCAATCACAATGTACGTTCAGTTCGAGCCATAAGAGGACGAATTGTTCACTTATTGAATGGCGCTAGCCCTAAGAGAATTAGCACATTACCTCTTTTAAATAGCAGGCCAAGTTTGTTGAACTTTAGATTTATATCGAATTATCCTGTATTTTTTATTGTTAAGAAGCTATCGAGGGAAATGAATATAACATCAGAATGCATTTTTTCCGCTTCCCCTGAGATGTCTTCCCTGCGTAGTTGTCGAAAACTCCACAAATGAAAATAAGTCTGGGCGGGAAGCTACGTTATTCACTCCAAATTCGTCACAGGTAGGTACAAAAACTACATATTTGGCGCAACCGGCTTGATTTTTGTTTTTATGCTCATGTACATTTACTCTCAACTTTTGTTTTTATGCTCAGGTGGAGGCTTTGGTGGCGGACATATGTGATACGACTTCCATTGCGGAGTTTGAACTTGACGTAGGCATAAAATCATTTTAATGATTCATTGGCTTATCCATTCCTCCAAAAAATTGAAGAAATAAAATAATCTGATTGCTTTTTTCCCAGTTTGGTGGGTTTCGATTGTACCTGAAGAGAAGCCTGCAAGAGAAGAGCGCAGTCGCTCTGCCGCCGCCAGCGGCTTCTTCCTCGCCGGCGGTCCCTGGCGTCCTACGTGCCCCCGAGGAAGCCTCAGCTGCCTCTAATGGGCCTGCCCAGAGCACAACAGCTCTGGCCATTTCAAAGCCCAAGCCCGCAACAACAAGGATTCAGAGATTGCTGGACTCAGCCTCAGACGAAGGATTGGCCATTCTCCAGTCTCCCAAGGTCAGTGAGCAAAAGCAAATCCATCAAGGTGAAGAATTTCTTAACACTGTCGGCGTTGTTCAATTGGTTTTGACTCTCTGCAGGTTGGATTCTTCCGCCGGTCTCGAACCATCAAGGGAAAGCGCGGCCCACCATCTTGCAAGGAGGTATCAATCTCGCCATTGATTATGAGGATCATATTCCATGATGATAGTTGATGATTAGGGATGGGGGATCAATCCGAAATACCGATCTGATTGCATCGGTGTCTGATCAGATCTTGATGACACCTCGGATGGTGCCACAAGGTTTATGATTAAGCATGAGTAGTCCAATTGGATCGGCCGGTCGATCATGATCTTGTGTGTGTAGCCCTCTGATGATTGCTCAAGGATCCATTTGTCCTCGTTGTGCCACTTGTAACCCTCAGATTAATTTTTGAAGTGTTTGATTGTTCTGATCGATCCGAGTCAGGATCTGTCCTCTTGATCGGATCAGATTGATCATAAGTATCATGATCAGACAGATCAAATCGGTCACAGAGATTATGATCAGATGGATCAGATCTATCAGCGCGGCTGACCTGATCAAGTTTTGTGCGGTCCAACCAATCCTATCCGATCCGATCTGATTCGCTCTCTATTGATGATGGATGATGATGGTGTTTGCAGAAGCAAGTGGTGAAGGAAGGGCAAGTGTTGTGCTTCATTGAGCAGCTCGGAGGGGAGATCCCCATCGAGGTAACGACGCTCCCTGCCATTTGATTCATGCATAATTTTTTTTTGTTTTTATTTTTCATGTTCTTCTCTGCAGTCGGATGTGTCTGGAGAGGTGATAAAGATCCTCCGAGAGGACGGCGGTGAGCGCTCTCAGAAACCCATCTCAGCCTTTATCTCTCTCTCCTAATTCCATCTCTCTCTCCTAATTCCATCTCTCTCTCCTGATTCCATCTCTCTTTCCTATATGCGCAGAGCCGGTGGGCTATGGGGATGCGCTGATCGCCGTCCTCCCCTCGTTTCCTGGCATCAAGAAGCTGCAGCAGTGACCGGAGTTTTTTTTTCTTTTTTTGGTTTTTTTTGATAATTTTTCTTTTTGGGAGCAGAGACTTATCGAGTATAAACCAGAGCTTGTTTCTTTTCTTTATCACTCTCGCCCCCCTCTCTCTCTCCCCCACTTATCGGGTAGTTGGTGGGTCGGATCTAAGTCTGGTCATTGAAGTTTATTTCAGCAAATTTATTTAACTTTATTTTATTCCTCAACTCGATATAATCAAATACCCAAAAATATAAAATCTACACAACTGGTGTCGGTTGTTAGGGTTTTTGCAGTGCCAGCGGTTTCTGCGGGTTTGAGGTAAGAATCTCGATCCCAATCCATGATCCGGCTTCTTGTTCTTCAATTTTTCTTCGCGGCGCGCGGCAGGTTGATCTTCTCTCGCCAGGTTCTCATCCTCTGACGCCGCTATTGAAGGTTAGATCTTGATTTCTGTCATCATCATCATCTTCTTCTTCTTCTTCCGGCGATGTTCTTGATATGTTCTTGTGATTAGCAGGTGGTGTAGCTAGGGTTTGCGCTCGGAATCAGGGGGTTTCTTCTTCGGAGATCCTCGCTAGGGTTCGTCAGCGATGGGAACGGCGGAGACTCCACCCCCGTTCTTCCCTCTCCTCTCGCCGCCCGGCCTGAACTCGGAGGGCGGATTCTGGCCCGGCGCGCGGCCGCTGGAGGAATCCGACGGTCCGCAATTCAAGAGGCACAGATCTTCCGAAGACGTCCAGGTCCTCACCGATCCCAACCGTCCGCTTTGGCAACACAACGGCCCCGGCATCCTCTCCTCGGCGCCGCCGCCGCCGCAGAACCCGCCGGCGCCGGCCATGAAGGGGAGCAAGATCTTCTTCAAGACCAGGCTGTGCATGAAATTCAAGTCTGGATCGTGCCCCTACGGCCAGAACTGCAGCTTCGCCCACGGCCCGGAGGAGCTCCGCCGGCCGCCGCCCAACTGGCCCAGCCTCGCCGCCGGGCTCGACGACGACCGCGCCGCCGGCAATCGCTCGAACAAGCTCAAGATCTGCCGCAAGTTCTACAACGGCGAGGAGTGCCCCTACGGCGAGCGATGCACCTTCGCGCACGTCGAGCCGGGGACGATGCGCGAGAGCTCCGCGATCAGCGTCGGCCTCACCGAGACCGCCGCCGTGACGGCGGCGCAAGATCCCGACGCCGCCGCCGGCGGAGATTCCAGCGGTCTTCTTCACCGATCCTCCGCTCTCTGGAAGCCGAAGCCGTCTGGTGATGACTCTCTCCAGCGATCGATTCTCTCTTCAGCGATCGATTCTCCGGCCTGCCTCTGATTCTTGCTTTCGTTTCTTGCAGATTTGAGAAAGTATGGCGGCCCGGCGGAGGCGGACGCCGGCGCGGCGGCGGCGCCGCCGCGCCGGCTCGGCAGCCCTTCCGACGGTGGCGGGCCGGCGAGCAATCCGAGAGGGTTCCTGCGTTTGCGGGGCCTCCGGAAGATCACCAACATCTACGCGGACTGGATCGACGACTGAAGATTGGAGAGTAGATCTGATCTGTCTGGGAAATTTCCCCGATCGATCTGCCGACTGATTTTTGCCGTAGGTACTAGGTAGTAGCGAGCGGATAAACAGAGGCGAGGAGAGAATTTTCTCTTCTAGGGTTCCGCGAAACCCTAGAAGCTACAGGCGCCGCTATATTTCTCCTCTATATAGTTATTTTCATAAGAGATTTCGCTCTGGAATGCGACGGTTCCTGATGGGTCTCGCCAAGCTCTTCCGCCGGACTCCGGCGTGTTTCAGCGGCGGCGGGCGGTGGTCTCTGCTTCTACGCCGCCGCCGGAGTGGCGGTGAAGAAGAAGGAGAAGAAGAAGAAGACGAGCTTCTTCCGGAGGAGTGGAGACGAGCGGCGCGCGGGCGGCTGATCAGACTCGCCGGCGGGAACTCCTCGGCGGAGTTCAAATCCCTGGCGAGATCCGTCATCTGGTCGTCTGGTTCGTCTCCCTGGTCGACGGGGAAGAAGAGGGGCGCGGTGGCGCTGAAATCCCTGACCGGCGTCTGCAACCTGCTCGAGATCACGGCGCAGCAGAGGAAGGCCGTGCGCCTCGCCATCTCCCCGCAGGTAACGGAGCACCGGATCTGGCGCGGCGCCGTGGAGGGGGTCCTGCGCGAGGTCGCCGCCGCGTGCAGCCGCCGGGGGCCGCGCCGCTCGCCGGGGGCAGCCATGGCGGAACAGATCGCCGCCTGCTGCCTTCAGTTCTTGGCCGCCGGCGAGCAGGAGACCCCTCTGTGGATGCAGCTGGCCCCGGAGAGGAAGACGGAGCCCGGGGAGAGGCGGCGGGACTGGGCGGAGGTGCTGGAGATGGTGAACCATCTCTGCGCCTGCCTGGCCAAGGAGAAGGACAAGGAACAGGAAAAGGAAAAGGAGGAGGAAGAGGCGCTCTGCGCCGCTCTGGAGAAGGCGGAGGCCATGAAGGAGGGGCTGCGCCATATCAAGGATTTGCTCTTGGAGAGGGAGGAGATTGGGTACAAGGAGGCGCGCCGCCAGGACTGCCTGGTGCAGAAGCGGCTCTGCAAATCCCTCGGCCACACCTCCCGCTGCCTCTTCCTCCTCCTCCTCCACTACCTCTACGGCAGCATCGGCGGCGATGACAACCTCGCGGTGGACTTCTGCGTCATCCGCCCTGGCGCCCGGGACCGGAGAGAGATGCACGCCGGCGTGATCCTCTCCGCCGGCGACGCGGCAGCCGTGAGCCACGCAGTGAGGCAGCTGGATCGGGTTTTCGGGTTGCTTGAGCTGGTGTGGAAGACTGCCGAGGCCAAGAGCGCCCTCGAGCTGCATGGCCACATCTGGTGCCTGGGCGGGGCGGCTGAGAAGAGCGAGTCCATTGTGCTCCACAGCCGTGGCCGGCAATTCTTCATCCATCACCTCATCAAACCCTAATCAGTCATTCGAGTTAATAGGTCGAGGGGGTGAGTGAATTAATGTGAGTCGGTGGCAATAGAGAGGAGGGAAGACGCGACGAGGGCATCCACGGGGTCGATGCAGCGCTTCCAGAGGGGGTCTGGATCTTCGTCGGGGAGTAGAGTGCGCATGTCGTCGGACGCGATGACAATGACGTTGGCGGCGCCGACGAGGAGCACTTGCAGGGCAATTCGGAGCAGGGTGCGGGCGCCCTCCATGTCCTTGCGCTGCAGCGCCTCGGCCGCGGGCACCACCGCGTGCTCCATGGTCGCCCTGTCCGGCAGCACCACCTCCAGCCCCTGCGCTCATCAGTCAGTCCACGTCAATTAATTACACGCTAGAAGAAGAAGAAGAAGAAGAATAAGGGTGGGGTGGGCGAACCAGGGCCTGGAGCTTGTCGAGGTAGAAGGAGGAGGCGGCGGGGACGGGGGACGGCGCGGCGGGGGGGAGGATGCCGACGCGGACGTTGCGGCCGGCCTCGAGGGGGCGGAGATTGGCGGCTGCGACGCGCTGGGCGACGCAGTCGGCGAGGTGGAGGAAGGGGACGGAGCAGCCGGCGGCGATGTCGGCGTGCCAGGTGTGGCAGGCCTGGCAGGGCATGGCGATGCAGCGCACGCCGGCGTCCTCCAGGAAGATCCGCTGCCGCCGGAGGCTCTCCACCGCCGCGGCGGAGGCGCCGCCGTCGAACAGCCCCGGATCGCGGGATAGGAGCACCGGCGGCGCCGCCGGCGCCGCCGCCAGCTTACGCAGGAAGTCGACGGTGGCGGAGACGGACGCGCCGCCGATGACGCCGACGGCGCGGGCGGCGTCGGAGAAGGGCGGCGGCGGCCTGGCGGCGGACGCGGCGGCGGGGCGCGGGGCCCGGCGGCGCGGGGAGGGAACGGCGGGGGCGTGGGAGGAGCACTGCATTGCCTATTTGCCTGTTTGCGTTTGAGTCGGTGGAGGGAGAAGAGTCTGGGGCTAGGGTTGGTCGTCTGAAGCGGCGCGGTGGAGTCCCATGTCTTGTTCTCTTCCTGGAGCTCTCGTCTGCAACTCCCTTCCAAGTTCCAACTTGGCCTACTCTGACTCCTGATACCCCTCCGATTCCTCACTGACTTTACCAGTCTACCCGGATACTCTCTCTCTCTCTCTCTTATCCGCCAACCCGTTTTTTTTTTTCAAAAGATAATGGGCCTCTTTGTAGCCCATTAGCAACTTTTGAGGACAGTTGTATGCCACCATCGGCGATATCCGAGTATCGTGTTGTTTGCGGACGTAGGATATCGTTCCAGATAACGGTTGTCGTTATCACTTATCAGCACATGTCTATTTCCAGTATTTTGACGTATCCCAATAAAATAAATATTATGAATAAATATGTTGACGGGCCTTCGGGGAAAAATTTCCAGTATGTTGACGGACCTTGCTTGAAGATAATTGTACCGAATATTGACACACCCGATACCAACACGTGCCTTATCGATATCTGTCATCCAACAATGGTCTCAGCTATTGTTCATATCGGATATCACTAAAGACCTTGACGGGTATTTGATATTATTATTGGGCGTTGATAGAACGACAGTGTGTGGTCACTAGGTCAGAGTGTCCATATCCTTACTTTCTCTGCCTTTGTGTTGACAGAAAGACAGTGTGACTCTTCAGATAATAGTACCTTCACTAGAATCCTTGTCAACCTCCTCCCTGGATCACCTCCATCATGTGGATCTACGCAAGCATTTAGCTCTTTATTAACATAAGTAAATTTGATGTTCTCTTTGTAAGCCTTGCGTGCTTCAAGTTCTTAGTCTGATGGAGAATGGCAATTATGCATGGCTGCTTGTGGCAAGGATAGCAAGTACCACTTGTGTAGCTTTGACAGCCATGACTTATCAAGAACTTTTATCTTTGGGAAGTATAATGATCATCTTATAACAAGGGTTTCATTTTATTTAAATGAATAATTTGAATACCTATGGGCAAGTGAAGAGAGACCTACTTACATAATTATGACGTTAATCGACCTGATTGACGACTTGGTATACTATCATTCAGGGATTTGTAATTATTAATTCAATGAACTCTTTATGTTAAATAATACCCACCATGCATCATTAGTGCCAACAAACTTTTGGTTATGGGATCATCCATACTCATATGGATAATGAACAAAGTGTATTTATGAACACGGAACAAAATATGGAATGTGTGATTGGCTTGCTAGCCACATATACTTCCCTCACCAAAACTCTTTTGGTGATGGTTTCTATGATCATATTTTTGGATAATACTGAACCTCCTCTATCTACCTATGTAAACATGTATTCCTAATATTCACGCTTCTTCTCCCAAATACCTTCAAGGATAATTTTTTTTTTATGTCCATTCTGTCATCTGTGATAAAAATCATACATGATTTACAAAGACCAGAACTATCATCTACACAAAGACTAATGAAAGTACACATGGTCTTTATGTATACCCATATGGAAGTAATCAGATATTATCAATGAATATGTAAGGTTTGATCGTGTTATTTCAAGGGGCTAAGGTATGAACTAACAGGGACGTATGCAAATTAAGTTATTAAAAATTTATTAAATATAATATAGATTACAGTATCATATGGTCTATCTATATAGGTAATGAAATAGATAATTGGGTAGACCTTGTTTTCTTTTAGATAACTTAGGCAAGGCTTTCCAGATGTTCGGGGCTAACAAACACGAGGTGGTGATGAGCCAAACTTAGTTTATGTAAATTATCCCCAATCAAAAGATATGGAAACACAGCGTAACAAGCAAAACCAATAATTATAATTTTGTTGAGCTGATGTTATCCTTGACCCTCACAGCGTTTCATGGTACAATGATGCTTGACCTCCTTCGACTTGACCCGAAAGCCTCCACATGTTTAGAACACAAAACCTTCACCTAAATGACCCCAACGCCTACAAGGATACCATAAAATTTTGTATGTTAAGTTAATCCAAATACTTAAAACATATGCAGATAATTTCATCCATATTTTGATTCAATTACATTTAATGAGTAGTCATCACCTAATGTACATGGTCCAATATACGTTCCTTTTAACTATTTCCTGAATCTCTTCTCCCCTTCTTGTTATATCGATCTCCTCTTAAATCTTGCTGTAGATTTACTCTTCACAGTCAAAGTTACCACCATTTAAGACGTGCAGATATCTAGATTCTTCGTTTGAAATCTCACTTAAGCACATTTGGATTTGTGCTACTTTTCATACTAATATCTTGCAAGATACTGCACCGAAAATTAATGATAAAGTACCTTGGTAGTCAGGATTACCTGAATTATAATCATTAATTTATTTCTTGATGAATATTGAAGTAAATCTCCCCTAAAATTTTAGCCAAGTTAAATATTTTCTTCCATGTGTCGCTTCATAGTGTCATTCTTTGTTCCTTTGCAACTTCTGTAATCCTGCATCAAACGGAAGGATTCTAGACTGTTGAGGTTTTTGTGTTTTAATGTACATTAAATTACAATAGTAATCATGACTTTATAAATTAATAAGTTCTTTGAAGTTAAAGGTTTTTAAAGGTTTTTGAATTTTTTTTAAAAAAACAAAAAAATTGTTTTAAAATATTAAGAGCTATTAATATAATTTTTAATAAAAGTTGTTAAAATCTTCTCTATAATTAAAAATGCTTTTTAAATATTCTGAAAATTTTTTAAATGTTTTTAAAATGTTTTAAATAATATAAAGGGCGTTTTAGGTTTTAAAGTGTCTTTAAAACATTGATTTATATTTTAAAAAATATTTTAAAATGTCAAAAAATAAAGAAATTAAAAGAATTTTTATTGAACGAGAAATGGTTTTTTAATCATTTTTTATTTATTTATTTTGGGTTATAAAGGGCCCAATAAGACCTAAATGGGCGGAGCCCATTAGCCTTAGTGGCGGACCCGACGAGCGGACTTAACCAGTTAAGTCAGCGGTCGGGTCCGCAGTAGAAAGTTTAAATAAAAAAAAAAAAATGGGGCGGGCGTGAGTCGAACCCGCGACCTCCGCCCCGGCAATGTGGCGCTTTACCAATGCGCCAGGTGTGCACTTTAATATAGAAATAACATTTCTATATTTAACTTACTTTGAACTCGATAAATCGATTTAGGAAATTCGATTTATTCCAAAGGTCGGGTCCGACGGTTGACTTTCCAAAATTCATTTGTTATTTCTAAAAATCATATTTTTTCGACTTTTGGAATTCCTATATTAAACCTAACTACTTTAATTAGCACTAATTACTATAATTAATTTTTTAATTAAGGAAACTTTCTATACAACTTTTAAAAATCATAAAAAATTAATTACAGCTCCTTTTGAGCTCGAATTTTTTTGAAATTCTCAGAAAATTACAATCTACCCCTCTAGCACTATGAATACCCCTTCAAAGCAAGGGTTGAGTAACCTGACTGGGAAAACCATCTCTCTTGAGCTCCTCTTTGAAGGAGAAAGTGTTCCCTCTTGTGAAGTTCTTTCCCTGCAATCAGTGTGCTTGTGCTTCTCTACTCTCAAGGGAAGTTTTTCATTTTCATCACTCATTCATTTACTGAATAGGGTAATAGTTTCCTCCACAATCATTGAGTTAGTGGTGATTTTTATGAGATTTTGTGAAGGATAGTGAAGGGATTGATATTATTTTTGAAAGCGATTAAGAGGAATTGATTTGTTGATCTTGAAAGTACTTCTGAGACAGATTTGCAGAATTGATCTTGATATCACATTTTGAATTTTAGTGCATTTGATCATTCATACATCATTGAGAGCGGTGATTGACCTTTGATCAATCACGGGGAGCGGTATATCGTTTCTTCCACTAATCTGAACAGGTGTTGAAGATCGAGAAGGCAGGGAGGTGACGTTGGTGGCACCAAGGACGTGACGATGACGAGGGAAGTGGACGTACGAGGAAGAGCTCGTGACGGTCTACCCGAAGGCGATTCGGGGGTGAAGCTCGTGCACCCAAGGATGTGACGTACCATCGGAAGACTCCTCTATAGAGGCAACTCGGTGAGTTGGGTTGGGGTGCCTTACAAGGGAGGATCCTTAGTAAGGTTATCCTGAGTCCTAATTAGGACTCGAAGGGGGGCCTTGGATTGACTCGATCACTAGCGGATCGAGGAACCAAGTAAATCTTGTGTTCGAGAGAAAGAAGGTGAGCGACAATCCAAGGAATTTTAAAAGTAATTTAGGCAAATTAAAAGTAGATAAGCTAATTCACCCCCCCTCTTAGCTTCCATCATAGACAATAAAAATGTTTCAAGTAAAGTTTTCAGTTTAATAAAAGTTATAAAACTGTTAATTAAAATATCTAAGTGACGATTTTCAGGCCACATTCTTCAATACCACAACTTCTAGGTCACAAATTTGTCCATGTAATTTCTTCTAACCTGCACCGACAAACACACTTATAAATCATATGGATATAGGATAATGTTATAAATATATCGTGTTGAATGTTTCCTCAAAAAAAGCTAAAATCTTTTTCTTAGGAAAATTCATTGTTCTTTTTCATTGTAGCATGAATTTTCACAAAATATAGAGAGATAAAAGAGGTTAATTGAAATGAGGGCTAAATATACCTAGATGGGTTTCAAAATTAAATGTGAAAGTCTGTGATTTTTGCAAAGCAAATAGTCAAATGATAGATAGAAAATGAGTCAGGGTAACTGATTTAATTTTTAAGAATCATCATTAAAATTTTTTTTGTTGAATTCATAAGCCATAAAATATAAAACCAACACAGTAGTTCCTCAATGAATTCAAATTCATAAAATTCTTGAAAATTTCTCTATGACATTTGAAATTATAGTATTTGCCATGTTACATAACTATCTATTTGTATTTAAGCTTTATGAACTAATACATTCATTCATATGTATATATAAGATAGGTAGATAAGTCCACATTGGCCATCAAATTTTACTAGTCCAATGATGTTCGATCAAACTTAAATATTTTACCAATGAGATATAACCTTGTTATGGAGTCCCAACTCAATGATTTGACCCATTTACCCGATAGTCAAACATAAGATAGTTTTCTATGTTGGTTCTTGACCCTTGGTTGAATGATAGAAAACAAGTTTTCCTATGCAACAGAAGCGTCTGTCGATTCAAAATTGTTCCTTAAAATGAATACATCATCTGTGCCTTGTGGGGAACTTATTCCTCCCTTAACTTGCTCATTTTGAGATATTTCTGAAGCCATTAACGTGCCCCACATCTAGAAGTATCCACTCGAACAAGTTGCTCTTAGATTTCCACTTCTTCTCTAACTCTTCTTGAAAATAATGAAGACTTTCTCACCATGAAGAACATGTTCTTGGATGAGTGGAGAAGTACTCAATATGAAGAATGGGGGGTTGCCCAGCTCTGGCTGGCCTGAATGCCTAAAATGGGTACCCCTTCCCCTATTAATATTTTACTTCAGATTTTTCTCAAAAACCCATCAAGTAGAATATATTCACTAATGCCCCCATGATATTATGTGTGTGACCCTCTAGGCCGAGGTTTCATTCTAATTAATAGCTTTAGTTTCCCCATAAAAATTATTATCCAGCCTAATTAATTAACGATATCAAGATATAGATTAATTAATCAACGATCAGTTTAACCCAATCGATAGGTTAGGCTTCTAGCTCTTGGGAGGCCAAGGTACACCTCTTGCTTTAGAAGATACATGGGCCCTTTACATTCATTGGTGTTACTGTACATGTATAACACTTCATGCGTGCCAGACTCTAGAATGACTTGTGGTATGTTTGATCGTCAAACCCTAATCGATCATTTGATTAATATTGATGTGTGATGGTGATCATTGGAGAAAGCCTTATCCAATATCCTCACTACCTTGGCCATGGAACTAACTGCATCATCTTCCTTGAGTCAATCTCCTATTATAATGATGGCAGACGATCTCATTTTGATCACTCAATCATCTCCATGGTTTTCTTCCTATATGTGAGCTATGACTTGTTTAAATCCCATGAATAGGGACTTGGAAGTCATACTCAAAACATACCTGTCCATCCACAAGATGTCCCAGGTTTCTTAGGTCAACGAATCACTTATACAACCATGGCATGAATCAACCCAACTGGCATTTAGGTATAATACTATTCAAGGACTCTTCACATCAATTTAGTGAACTCTTTCTCAAAAGAGCACCCACTATCTTTCCTTTGTGGCCACGCACTAAAATCCATAAGATCAACCATAGTTATCGTTTAAGTAGGATCAAATAGCGATATTCTATCCAAATAATTTGATGTCCATCTTGACTATCCATCCACTAAGAATATTCATAATACATGCTTGAAGATTAACGATCACGACCTTATGATGTCATCATAATCCACTAGGTCATAGCACATATTCATGGACACCAGTATAAACATCACACTAGAATAATAATGAACTAATATTTTATTCAATGAACTTAAATAAAATGTAGTGGTGTGATTTGGCTTGATATCCGCATAATATCCATTATCCTATACTTGAAGTCATCAGTTCATGTTTGAAATTACATAGTTTGAAAACCATTTGAAGTGGATTATCTTCATATGCATGATTCTAGGAAGCAATAATAATTTATATTTCTCTTGTCGAAACCCATTGACCGAGGGTTGACTTGGCATAGTCCACTTTGAATATTCATCAAATTACGTACTTGGGGTTTTTACTAAAATGCACTAAGCCTTACTTTTCATATCACTTTACCAAAATCATATTCCAACTTAAAATGAATCCTGATCCATTCCATTATTGGACCCTTGCAACTTGAACTTTTCCTTTGGTAAACATCATCAAATTATTGTGAGAAATTTCCCTTCATTTGGATAAATGATTTCAATGCTGCAGTCCTCTCCCAGTCTTCACTGTGGAGGTCGAGGCATGATTGTGTAACGTGATGTAACAATTCATTGAACATTGGGTGTTCCCTAAACATTGGGTGGGCGGTCACAAGGATGTACCATGTAATTTTTTTTAACATCCATGCACAATGGAAGCCAAAATAAAAATACATTTGCCTGAAAAGTTTTCAAAAACTGTCCACCATTAAACTTTTATCAATACATGTTCCCTTGTGCATGATTTTGGAAGTCAATTTTGGCTTTGTTGCTGATTTGGATGACACATTGACGTTCACCGAATAATTAAAGCACACCTCCAATGTTATAATAGTATTTTTGAAATATATAAATTCATAATTCCAATAAGTTAAATATATATTTTCCAAGCTCCATTTCACAAGAACTTCCTTTAAATATAATTAATATTTTAATGCATCTTAAATAAAATGTCATGCTAATCAGTAAAAAGTTATTTTCCCAAAAACTTTTTCAATTCTCTTGCATGATAACCTTTTTCTAAAATTATTTTTCTTTGCATAATTTGGGGTGAACATCGTTACCCTGAAGTTCATCAATGAATTGATTATAGACTCAATGATCAATGAATTTCAATTACATTTAGAAGATGGGCGATACATGCTAGTGCGATGTGAAACATGTGATGTGAGGGTATGATAATTATTAATAAGATTAAGATGTTTAATATAAATTAGAGTATATAGGATACAGTAATGTGAGCAAAATAATAAGAAAGAACAATACAAAGGGCGAATTGATGATGACGAGGTAGGAATATAGATTGGTAAAGAGGTAGTCCATGATGATAAAAATGATAGACATAAGATGAGAATAAGCGAGATGACTATAATATGACAAAGGCATGATGATATGAAAGACTAAGACGTTATAGGGACGTGGAAAACATGATATAGTGGATACATTAATAAAAGTATAAATTAATGACAATGATGAAAATAAACAACATAAGGCGATGATACTTACAACATACCCTTACATTCTGCTAAGATTCCAATGGTTTTTGCACACATTTAAGCTCCCCCATCTTTATAGGCTCTCCTCAAACACCTAGGACACCAATAACATGCTTGATATATCCCAGAAACTCATTATCTTTCACTCAGCCAACAGAAATTGAGTTCAATGATGACTTTGAAGTAGATCAATTTAGGGATCTGAGGGAGTAAATGGAAGAGGAAAAAAACAAAACCTCCCTAAAAAAATCAATCTAATTGTACTTTATAGATCATCATGTATCAAAATTTGAAGTTAGGGCAATATTGGTCCTCTGTTTAATTTACTTTTCTCTCTCCATGTCTGTATCATTATTGATTCATCGTATGTTCATTAACGGTTTTCAAATCCAACATAATTCTCTTTTAATGATTAACAGATGTTTTTTGCATCATTCGTGATCAGTAGCTCTGAGAGTGACACGTGTTGTGCATAAAAAATAAAATAAAAAGATACATATTTTAATAATTAACATGTGATGAGGTTTAAATTGCAAAATTCCCTTTTAATAATTTTCTGGTGTTTTTGTGTCATTCCTGATTAGCGACTCTGAGAGAGAGACATATCCTGCATGAAGAATAAAAGAAAAAAATGTATGTTACTTTAATAGTTGATGTGTGATTCGGCAATGCATCATTGCATGCCACTTCAACGTGTTTTCTTTTTTGCTAATAACATGCTGAAATGTGTTATTCTTGTTAAAAGAAAATAATGCATACAGTCACGGAGTGATGTGGTGCCACTATTTTGATTTTTGAAATTTGAAAGATGTAGAAAATAATATACATTTTCTCAATCTCCATGCCCACATTTATTGCTATTTTAATAACATCTTTTTTCTATTGGTCCACATAAACCTGCAGAAAATAAAAAGGTATCAATAATCAATGACTAAAAAGATTCCATAATGGCATTCCAGTTTTTGGTGACATCATGACACCTTTTGGCAATGATCACCTATGCTAGTCATTGTCATAACCATGATTAGTCACCATTCCATCAAAAGGAATGGCAACATGTGGAAATGTGTAAATTTAAGACTGGAAATATTAAATAGAATCTATTAAATAAATAAAAAATTTAAAATTAAATAACATAAAGATTTTGGGTTATAAAACTAATATCTTCTAGAATATAATGTCAAATTCCTACTTTGAAAAATAAAGAATACTTTCTTTTTTAAAAGTTACATTGAATATTATTACACTAGAGAACATGCATATATAATGTTTCTAATGCAGCAATATGTAAACTTCATGATATTATGCTAATATTTTGCATTTTATTATATGTACTAGGGCATTTTTATTAAAATGCAATGGCACTTAATATTTTTACTACTCTATTAAAATTAGAGTGAAGCTTGTTTCAGTCCATTATTGGACCCTCACAACTTGACCTTTTTTATTTATTAAGGAAGTCCTGGCAAACAACATTAGAATCTTGTGATGCTTTTTCCTTCATCTCCAATGTAATATTTTATTATAATCAGAAGGTTACCAAATATGTCCACCATTGATTGTTCTCAGTATTTTTTTACTTGAGATTGAAGTGCACCTTTTTTGTCACAGTTCTACATGTCTAAGACACATTGAAGCTCTTATATTTGTTTTCACCCTCGAAGTTTTCACGAGTACTTCTTTGTGTCAATATTTATTAAGTATTTTAGTAATCTTGAGCTCTCCCCGGATCCATCGCCCTTTACTCTGGATTTGAGTGGTTTATCCCTTTTTTAATTCACTCAACTTGGAGAACTGGATTCCAGGAACATCTCCCTTTGAGTCATGTGTCAATCTTAATGTTGCGCAGTAAGAATTTTTCTCAAGAATACATTGATATGGTGTGATTCATTATAATATGCCAAAATATCAGCACAAATAAACCAATAAACCACATCATTGAGTGCATTAATTAGCGATATTAGGATGAAAAATGGCAATTTATGTACAAAAGGTAGACATGTACAAGCCCAAAGATAGATGGACTCATAGCATCTCTAAAAATTGTCCCATCTATGAGAAATTAAGCTCCGTTTTTGAAAAATTATCAAGCATCAAGGTTCACACCATCTTGGTGTGATAACCACTTGAATGTACCATGTCTAGATATTGACTTGTGATATAAATTCCAAATCCATGTGGAGGATTATATAATTTATTCGACGAATAATTTGACTCAAACTTTTTTGCAATGTGATGCAAAAGTCTTATGACTTTGGCTAAAAAGTAATTACTAGTAGCTCGATCCTTGGTACAAAAATGCATAAGAAACTATGGGTAACCTTGGTAATCATGACTCAGTTTTGTATTAATTTGAGTAGAATTTAAATTGAGTTGTTGAGGAAACATGACATCCTCCTTACAAAATGAGTGAGAAAAAAAGAAATAAACTTCTAGATGATAAGGACATCTGGCAAGAGATTTCCAATTCATGAAAGGTAACAAGAGGGCACTTCAGCATCAATGGTACAAGCTTGACAATGACACATTTTTCTGATACATGAAAGAGCATAAAAAATAAAGGCTCTTGCATGTTAAAGGTACAATACTCTTCTTCAAGTTCTCATTGTTGAATATATTAACTTTGATGTAGATGATGGGGTATCTTATAAAATGGTCATGCATTAAGAAGAAAAAATAAATTACAATACTTGATTAAAATTTTTCGAACAAATTAATTGGTCCTCCTTGATTAAAATTCACAGTTATGGAAGCACAAATAAATCAATAAATGACGTTGCCCTGTATATTCACATTACCATGATTTGTCTCATCGACCAAAAATAAAATGCAAATTTTAACATCAAAGTCATATGTCTTGTATTGTTTGATAAAATAGTATCAAATGCATTCACATCGTCAGAAAAATACTCATCAACAAATTTTTGCTGTAATTTTTTGATATAATATTGAACATCAAAATCAAATCAAACACAAAAGGGCAAATCTTGATGGCTTATTATGAAAAAGGAAAAAGAGAAGGCTAGACCATATGAATTCAATCGATTAATTGGTATGATTCAACTGTTTAATCGGTTTGAAGGTAATTTAATGTTTTCAATTGATTTTTTCAGAGAGAGAAATTGATCTACCCCTTTAAAATTCAACACGATCACGAGTATAGTTCCGCAGTGTCCGGGACGTGGATGATGGATGGTTTTTTCGTCTGGAATCAGTTCAGGGACGCGGACGGGACGGTGTTTTCATCCGAGACCTCCAGACGGCACTGTTTTTTCGTCCAAGTGGACGAAAACCATCCCGTACGTTCATCTCGGGACAAATTTCCGCCCCTATTTTTGTCCAACCTCGTGGAGGGGACGATTTTATCACCTGGGATGAAAAAACCGTCCCATCCATGTCCCTGCACTATAACCACGAACAATCAATGGCATATCAAGACTACCGTAAAATCTCCACAAGCCTTCACTAGTCACAACCTGGGCATTTCTTCGGTGGGTATATCACAGAACAACCAATTTTCTAGGGCGATTCATCATGCAGATTAACGAAGAATTATGACTTTAATACTGTCATCTATTTTTACAATCATAACTCCCTAATAATATACTTTTTCCATGACAAATATCCATTATCCAGAATGACATATAATACAACTACAAAAACGCCCAAATTAAAACCGTAACAGATATCGATACCAGAATCGGGATTGGCCCATTAAAACGGCCCATTGCCGGCCCATTAGTGGACTTCCGAGGGTCGAGGCTCGCGATCTTCGTAGGAGTGGAAGAGCGAGGGGGAGAAGGAGGCGGTGGAGGCGGCGGCGGGCGGCGAGATCGGTCGGATGGCGGCGTTGTTGAGAAGGTTGGGCAAGGGTTCAACGGCCGCGCTTCTTGGTGGCGCCTTTCATGGCGACAGCCGCTTCCGCGGCGGCCGGACGACGCGTGGCGCGGTGGCGGCTGTCTCCGGCGGGATCGCGTTCCTCTGTGCCTGGAGCGCTCCTCTCACGGTTATTTCTGTCAATTCTGCTTTTTTTTCTTGTGCGCTTCAAATCTTGGGGTTTGATATCGAAATTAGTCAATGGCGAATCGTGTTTTCTGTCCAAGAAGTTGTTGATCTTGGTCCGGAGTGCAACTCCTTGGCTCTGGCGTTTTTTTTCTTTCTTCTTTGGCTTGGGTTTTAAGTGTTTTTCATAATCGAACTAAGAACTGGGATTTAGTAATGTTAGTTGGTTTCAGACTGCATTCTGGATTTCATTAATGAAGTGTTGGTCCTCATTGGATTTCTGATTCAGTTCATTGGTTTTAAACGTCAAAGTTTGTCGCCGTTTCCTCTTTTCATAATCGTGCTAAGGACTGGGATTGAACAATGTTAGTTGGTTTTCAGACTGAATTATGGATTTAAGTAGTGAAGCGCTGGTCCTCTTTGGATTCCTGATTCAGTTCATTTGTTTTAAACGTCAAAGTATGTCGCTTTTTCCTCTTTTCATAATCGAGCTAAGAACTGGGATTTAACAATGTTAGTTGGTTTTCAGACTGCATTCTGGATTTAATTAGTGAAGTGTTTGTCCTCATTGGATTCTTGATTCAGTTCATTCGTTTTTTTACACGTCAGACTTTGTCGCTTTTCCTCTTTTCCTTGTACTGATAATCGCTTATTTCTCTCATTTTGTTTCAATGTGCATCTGTTTTTTTTTTATCTGAAACGTGCGAAACTCGGTCATTTTCTCATCTTCATGTCTGAATCTTTGTGTCTTCATTCGGTGGGCATAATCGAGGTTTGGTGACCAGCTTGTTGATATTTTTCCGTGTTCGGTGGATTGATCAGGATTCTCTGTTAACGTCCGATCGCTTGACGCTTGTCGGTGATAATCTCCATGATTTTTGCATACTATTCCGTATCTTGAAGCACGATCACTGCCCTTTCCCCTTTTTCTTATTTTATTTTATGTTTCCAGTAATTAAAATTATCAAATTTTTTATCAGTGCCATCTTGAAGAGGAAAAACAAGAAGCTTCAGAGAAAGTGGGTGAGATTCTCATTCTTTTTTCGAATTCTTTCTTTAATGGGCCACAGACTTTAATTAATGTTAGCCGCTATTTTTCTGGGTCTTTAACAGTAAGAAGCAGATATGTGCAGCATATATATTATGTAGATTTATGTTTATCGGTGAAAAAAAACTCTTGAACTAACAATGCTGGATCCGTCCCTTGCGAGTGTATTATTTTTGCTCTAGTTTTCTTGTAGGTTAACGCTGAAATAGTTTCTTATGTAGAATGTTGGAACTATGTAGAATTGATCTGTCCAATGATGGCTTTGAATTCATCGGAGGTTATAATATTAATACGCTGCCAGAAAACACAGATATATAGTTTGTCTTTAGGTGTATGTTTTGTTCCTCTAAAAATGTTGATCCTTTAAATATTTCTCTCCATAACGCCACCTCGCCTCGGCCATTTGGACGACTATGTTCTTTCAAAATATTGGACTAAGAGCGATATATTGTTTTTAAGAAATATCTTGGGATCTGTCAAACAAGAAAACGAACTACATATCAAATTAAAAGTGTCCGAAATGTTTAACGATGGCTGTTTTTATTTTCGTTATTTTATATTTGACGCCAGTTTTAAAATATCTTTTCATTCTCTCGGATTGTTAAATTCTCCACTTTCGTTAATTTTTTGTACTTCTTACCAGCACTCAATCCTGATAAGTGGACGGAGTTCAAACTTATTGAAACAGCAAGGGTTAGCCAAAACTCTCATTTGTTCAGGTGAGCCTGCCAGGAGCACGCTCCATTATATCAGCTGTAAATTTTTGTCCAATCTTCGTTGCTCCCAACCTTTTTACTATAAAACACATCATTTTTTCATATTTATTTATTTATTGCTATAAACTCTTTTTTTGGGTCAAATCGGTAAGTCTCAGAGATTTTTTCCCAGTTCAGTATAGAATCCCATGCTAGGAACTGGGGTTGGAACCATATCTTAAAAGAAAAATATTTCTAGTAGATTTAACCTCTGTCTACTGTTATGTCAGATTTCTACTAGCGCCTAGCAATTTCGCTCTGTATTTTTTTACTAGTAATTTTTTTTTCATATTATTTTTTTTTTCAATGAAAGAGGGAAGATTACCTGAAATCGGTGATCAACCCAGATTTTTTTACTAGTATCAGACGACATATTATCAGGTTTATTCCTGCTTTCTGCTAACATTATATTTATTTATATATTTTAGGTTTACATTTGATTCTGACGCCAAATTAGGGCTTAACGTTGCATCGTGCATCCTCACGAGGTAATTTTTTTTCCGCTATTCTGGTTCGTTCCCATAATATTATGTGAAAACTTTTAAGATTCTTGTAGATTGCGATGGGAACATATTAAAAAAAAAAAGATTGCGATGGGAACTTATGAAAGCTGTCTGGTTAAATAGGAATTTATGTGATATGCACATTGGCAGTCCTAAGTTGATAATGGTTTTTCCAGGGCGCCCCTTGGAGAAGATGCAGAGGGGAAAAAGAAATACGTCGTACGGCCGTGAGTCACTAATCTCTGTGCAACAAAGAAAATAATTCTTATTTTTAAATTATCTTGATTTTATCCACCACGTATAATTATTCATAACAATCTTAATGTCTGAATAAGAAACGTGCTAATACATGATACATTATTTGTGCCGCGTCTCTAATGGTTTCAAAAGTTTGTAATTTGTGCATCTCCCCTTCTTTCAGGTATACGCCTATCTCGGATATTGAATTGAAGGGGTACTTTGATCTGTTGGTCAAGGTACAATGCTCGATTAATAATTTCAGTGGTAATTTGATGATGAATTAAAAATTTTGGCCTAAAGTTTTTGAATGAATTTTCTATATTTCAGGTTTATCCTGAAGGGAAAATGGGCCAGTATATTGCTGAGTTGAAACCGGGAGATGTGTTAGAAGTCAAAGGGTAAGTTAGACTTGGAATCAGACTTTCTGTACAATAACGATGACAACAGACAAAACATAACCAATGACTCATCATTCTCGTGTTCTTTAGGCCTGTCGAGAAGTTCAGATACACACCAAACATGAAAAAACACATTGGAATGGTATGCTCTCTGCTGTTCTAGTTAATGTGCTTTTAGTGGTTCAATAAAAAAAGAAAAAAATAAACAAGAAAAAATATCTCGAATATCATTTACGTTTTTCGTCTCGATGCTGAAAAGTAGGTAAGCAGAGTGACCTGATTGGCATACCTCGTCAGAGATTGAAGCTGTTTACTGCCGTAGTGAACTATTTATTTTCACGCAATAATATTTGTTTAATTTTCCCGTCCCAGATTGCTGGTGGGACAGGGATTACTCCAATGCTTCAAATAATCAACGAGATAATCAAGAACACAGATGACAATACACAGGTGCGAATAAGACCAACTCTCTATCTAATTCTCGATTTTTAAGATCAATTCGTTTATTTTCGTGTTTGGATGCTTGGAAGGTTGATTCATCACCCATGTCTTTTTGTCTCGTTTCTCATGCAGGTCTCTCTTCTTTACGGCAATGTTTCTCCCGACGACATACTCCTGAAAGGGAAACTCGATCAAATCGCAGCTACCCATCCAAACATAAAGGCAAGCCGAGTTTGCAAAAATCTATTTTTTTATTTTAATTTTTTTCTGATTTACAATCCATGGCTCTTGGTTCTCAAAATGTGCAGATATTTTATACCGTCGATAATCCTTCGACCGGATGGAGGGGAGGGGTGGGTTACATCTCAAAAGATATGGTCTTGAAAGGGCTGCCTGCTCCTGGTGAAGACACCATGATTCTCGTGAGTTTATTTCTCTCTATTTTTTTGTTGAAGAAAGTTTATTTCTCTATTTTCCTTGACGATGTGATACGATTACCAACCCCTGTCAGGGTTATTTCTGTCATTTCTTCCATCCAGGAGATTTTGGTCTTGTGCCTTTAGGATAGTTTTCCCTTGAATTATATGTTGCTCTCCCTCAAGGAGGGGGGCAAAGAACAGGAAGTAGTATTGGCTGGTTGGTCTTCCATCTCTTGAAATCTCCATCTCTGCCTTGATCATCTTCTCACTTTGGTCATCTTTTCTCCCTGAGATTATCTCCCTATCAACGGATCATTATCGATCCCGCTTTGTCTCAGATTGATATCTCTATCTACTTCTCTGACTTATCATAGTGTCCTTCTCATGTCAATCCTAAGGTGTCCATTTCCCTCTCATGGCCATGTTTAACCTTTGTCATGCTTAAGATTAAGGTTGGAGGAGGATGATGAATTCATCATCGTCATTCGCCACCAACGTCACTGTCCGCAGGTAGGATACAGATGACGATGCTGTCATCATCATCCAAGATATGTGCAAAGGACAATGACATGGACAAACTCGTCATCACCATCTTATTGTCATCTGAGCTGTGTACGAATGCGAATGACGAGGACTAGATAGTTATTTACATCTCCTCATCATCTTATCTATTTATGAATGACGACAATGATGATAAACTTCCCATCGTTATCTTCTTCCTGCAGCAGACGAAGGATGAGTGGTCTTTGTCCTCTTATCATCTAATTGAGGGGGTATAAAGAGAATCCCATTTAGAGGGAAAAACTGTTGTAAATAAAATATCTTTCTCCTGCCATCATTATCGTCTTGTCTTTTTCAACCTCGCCATGGATGATAACCAGCCATCATCACCCTCTCGTCCTTGTCGACTGTGATGGCTAACCCTGCTTAAATTATATTTCTTAAGTGCCTGGATATTGCCACGACGAAAGGTCTGCAGCCTAAACTTTGTTTTTTCTCACTGGTTCATACTCTCTCAAGCCAAGGTTCAATAAATCATGCGAACCATCCATGCTACAGAACGATTTGAAGATTATAGCTTCCCTCTGGATACTGTGATAGGAATAAAAATGACGAAAATACCCCTCCATTGATGAACCGGCAAAGATTTTATCGAATCAAAGCCCTGTTTATCTTCTCTTATTACAGTTATGTTAATCACATCATTTGTTTCTCATGTTCATTCACTTTCTCTCTCTTGTTCTTATCAGGTATGCGGCCCGCCGGGCATGATGAAGCACGTCTCTGGAGAGAAGGCCAAAGACTGGACTCAGGGCGAGGTCAGGCCCTTGAAGATTTATTCAATTCCAGTTACATACATATATTCATAATTTTTGCTTTCGTTCATACAATTAAATGATTATTCTTATTTTTTCGCAGCTCTCTGGACTCCTCAAGGAAGCTGGGTTCACAGAAGCGATGGTCTACAAGTTTTGAGACACGCCCATCTCTTCTTCTATTACTAAATTTTCTCTATTGAATTTCCCTTGTCTAAATTGATATACCTTTCTCGGTTAAATGAATAGAAACGAACGCGTTGATACTGAGCAGGCCCATTAACGGCCCATTAACGGCCCATTAACGGCCCATTAAGGACCCATATCAGATTGGGTCCAATACGAGGAGTAAATCTCAGCCGTCGGATGCGTGAACCGGCGACGTCATCCGGCGAAAGCCCTTGAAGAGGTGAAAGCTTCGGGCGGCTATAAAGGGGCTTCCTCTTCTTCATCGATTCTTCTTCTTCTACTTCTTCGATTCTTCAGGCGGATCGGCTGTGCGGGTGGCATGGAGGAAGCGAGATTGGAGCCGACGGTACCCACCAAGCCTCTCGCCGACGTCGCCGACGACTGGAGCAAGGAACTGGACGACGCCGCCGCCCCGGAGTCCGCCGCTCCCGCCGAAGAGGCCTCCTCTTCTCAAGGTCTTGCTGCATGATTTGGGGGAACAATTTGAGTTTCCTTTGTTTTTTCTCCTCAATTTCATCGGAATTTCTCTTTTTTCGGGGAGTCTTACGCCGCCCCACCGTTTCTGTTCGATCGATTAGGCTTTCGGCGTCGTTTGTCGTCGTTCGTGATTGGGGGCGTTGCTTTTGGACTTTAGATTCTGGGTTTTATGGAAAGATTGGTGATTTCTTCTTTCTACTTTCATGAAGAGGAAAAAAAAACTTTTTTCGACTCTTTATGCCTTGAAAGAATACGATTGCTATGGATGTCTGGTCTAATGTAAGAGACTCTTGTGCCAAAACCATAATTCTATCCCTGTCGGTCATCGCATTGGCTTTCGATACTTAGTCCAAGGTTCCATTCTGATGCTGCCCAATGTTTTTCTCCCCCCCAGATGATACAAATGACCTGAGAGCAGATCTTCAAGAACTTCAGCTCGAAACTCCTGGTAAGATTGTTTTCATTCATAGGCTTCCCATCATTGTGACATTTCGATGAGTCATTTGTGCCAGTTGTTAGATTTGATATTACCATATCTATTGACTTATCTGGCGATGCATGCTGCAGCGGATGCGCCAAAGGAAGAAGTAATAGTGGAAAATGAGGCGGCAAGAAAGAGACACCTTAATGTTGTTTTCATTGGCCATGTCGGTAAGATCGTGCTCTCTTCTTTTAGTGAGCTTTTTTTTAAAATGTCTTTTAACGAGTTTATGATTAATTTGTTTTGAAGAGGCTGAGTGAGTTTATGGCATTCATCACTGTTAACCCTTTTTTGGGCATATTTTTTCTCCTGTTTCGTGAACAGATGCTGGGAAGTCAACCATTGGTGGGCAGATCCTTCTCCTCAGTGGTCAAGTTGATGATAGGACCATTCAAAAGTATGAGAGAGAAGCAAAAGATAAGAGTCGAGACAGCTGGTATATGAATCTTCAGAATCCTTATTGCTCTGTATCTAGAACGCAATTTATTTTGATCTTATTTCTTCCTCTATCACCTTTTTAGGTCTTCGTGTTATAAGCCTTCATATATTTTTGTCCCTGTCACTCAGGTTTTCTGTTAAGGCAATGCTGCTATTGTAGTCATCTTTTTCATACAGTTTCTGGAAAATTCGTTTCTTCTTCTGCAAACTTTTACGCTTACAGCAAATTTTCTTTTATATTATGGAATTGATATGATTACTCATTTTCCTCTAGGTATATGGCGTATATCATGGACACTAATGAGGAAGAACGTGTGAAGGTGTGTCTTATTTCCCTTTTCTGCGCTTGTCATTAAATTGATTATCTACTCTGGTAAAAAGGTGAAAAGGAAAAACATCAACTGTTATTTATATATTACCTCTTATTTTTTCATGTGTTATCCTCGCGGATGGTTGCAATTTGCAAATCGTCTTTTCTCTATTTCCATCCCACAATCGTGGCTGAAATGTATAGGACCGATTTCTGCGTTTATTTTTTGGAATTGCACTTTTATTCATTTTTGTTTCTGTTGGCAATACAGGGTATCACGGTAGAGGTTGGCAGAGCTCGTTTTGAAACAGAAAATACAAGATTCACAATATTGGACGCTCCAGTAAGTGCATCTGTCGCTTATTTACGGTGTTCATTTTTTATTGTCAAGTTAGTTTTTATTAAGATTGATTTCCATTTGATTGTCGTTGAATCTCTGTCATGAAAAAAGTTGGTCTAGATTTTACTTGTCTTAATTTTTTTATAATCTTCGTTCTGTAATCTCCAGGGTCACAAAAGTTACGTTCCGAACATGATTAGTGGTGCATCCCAGGCTGACATTGGCGTTCTTGTGAGTATCTTTAACTGTGTTATTTGTTTGACCATGTTTTCATGAATTAGATGAATAAATATGTTATTTTTCTTTTTGTGGTAGGTGATTTCGGCGCGGAAAGGTGAATTTGAAACGGGGTTTGAAAAAGGTGGTCAGACCCGAGAGCATGTTCTACTCGCAAAGACTCTGGGAGTGACTAAGCTCATCGTAGTTGTAAACAAGATGGATGAGCAGACCGTAAAGTGGTCCAAAGAGAGGTAATGAACGTTATAATTTAATTAATTAAAGGTCTGTGATAATTAATTACAGTTTTTTTCAGATATGACGAGATCGAATCTAAGATGGTGCCGTTTCTTAGGATGTCCGGGTACAATGTGAAAAAAGGTAGATTTTGTGAATTTTTGTGATTTTTTCTAGTTATATGATTTATATTTTGTGGTATGATCAGATGTTCAGTTTCTTCCGATTTCTGGCTTATTGGGTTATAACATCAAAAGCAAGATGGACCCCAAGGCGTGTTCGTGGTGGTCTGGCCCATGCTTGTTCGATGTCCTTGATTCAGTTGAAGTCCCTCCCCGTGATCCTAACGGACCTGTCAGGTGCAAGGCACACTCAAAAAAAAAAGTTTTTCTAATCATTTTTCCCCAAAGAAGCAACCTCTTTTATATCTGTGAGCTGCTTTTTACAGGATGCCGATTATAGACAAGTTTAAAGACATGGGGACAATGGTGATGGGCAAGATAGAATCTGGCTCTATTCGTGAGGGCAACAGCTTGCTCTTGATGCCAAACAAGGTCTGTCAACTGTGAATTTGGAATACAATTTTGGAGTAAATGCATTTTTCTAATCTTTTTTTTCACAGGTTGATGTGAAAGTGCTCGCTGTGTTTGTTGATGACGAAAAAATGAACTCAGCCGGGCCTGGTGAAAACGTCAAGGTCAAACTAGCCGGTATCAATGACGAAGACATATTACCCGGTTTTGTTCTCTCAAGCCATGGTAAGCGGTCATTTTGTTTGAAAGATAAGGGTAAATTTATATTTCAAGGTTGACTGTTGTGGCTTCTTGCAGACAAACCTGTGCCGTTAGTGTCTGAGTTCAACGCCCAATTGCAAATCCTGGAGCTTCTTGACAATGTACGTGGTTACTTCTTCTTCTTTATTTGTTCTCTTGGATTTTGATATATTTTTTATATTTTTCTTGGGATAGGCAATTTTCACTGCAGGTTATAAAGCGGTCCTTCACGTCCACTCCATAGTGGAGGAGTGTGAGATTGTGGACCTTCTAGAAGAAATTGACCTGAAGAAGAGAAGGGATGGCGACCCGAAGAAGAAGCCCAAGAGGAAGCCGCTCTTCGTGAAGAATGGTGCCGTAGTCGTGTGCCGGGTGCAGGTAAATAATCGGCCATTTACCCCTAAAATAATGCCTTGAAGCTCGAACTTATCAAATGGGAAATAAATATTGTAGGTCAACAACTTGATCTGCGTTGAGAAATTCTCTGATTTCCCACAGCTGGGTCGGTTCACTCTGCGCACAGAAGGTCTTCTATCTTTGTAGTCTTCTTGTTCTTCCTTTCTCTTCGTAATTGGCTGATATTTATCATTCATCTATCAATAAATGTACAGGAAAGACGATTGCTGTCGGCAAGATTGTTGATCTTCCGCCGGCTGGGAGCACTGCCTTCGCTGCTTGAGCAGGGGCAGGAAGAGATATAGGAGGGCTAGGGGGTCTCTGAGCTGACCAAATTTCCGCTTGTTTTTCTCTTCGCTTGACAGATGCAACGTTCTTGTGGGCAGCGGAAAGGATGCGCGTTGATCATCAGGATTTTCCTTGGAGCAGAATGTGAGGTAGAAAGATTATTGTTCGATTGTTGTTCAAAGGTTTTTTTATGAATCTTGGCGCTGACAATTTTTGTTGGCCATTTCTTTCTATGAGCTTGCTTCCGTGCTTATTTCGAATGAAGAAAAAGTGTTCTTATTTTCCAGAAATTTAATCGTGTCTATAAAAAGGTATTAGAGGACATGGAAAGAGCGGTCATCTTGTTTTGTTTAGAAAGAAGTTTCAATGTGATTTATTTATATTGTTTCAGTTTATAACAACTAAAGGAAAAACGTTAGCCATCGAACAAGTACAGTATCATTCTTCCTTACTGTGCTGGAAAATGAACTTCATTTTGTATCATTACTGACTCTTGGGGAATATTTTCGGTGTTCCTATCACAATTGATTCTGTAACAGCAAGTTGGAAGCACTCTCACTCAAGTGTTAGCCTGAGTTTCTGTGAAAGTTGAGCATGAGAGTTGCAAAGGGGGTCAATTATTGTTTTAAGTTAAGCCAATTTCAAGAATAATTAGTCTTCTTAAGCATTAACCACATTCAGGAAGTTAATCCTTTTACTTCCTCTGTTATTCTAACTAAACGAAGACAACAAATGCATGTTTACTTTTGGTGGGACAAGTCAGCTCTTAGATATAATAATCACAGAGAGTTTCTTGAAATAATAAAAAAGCCGAATGCCACGCTAGATATCAAGGAGCCATTTATTTTGCGTGTAAAGAAAATTCATCTGAGACCTAGCTTTCAACACAGACCTCCAAGTTCAAATCTTTGATTGAATTTCATCACAGACCTCCAAGTTCAAAGTATTGTGGTTGGATGAATATGCATGGGTCTTGGTTGTTGTCACAACAGATTCGTAAACATGGGTGCTAAAATACCCTCAGGGATTCAATGGATGCACACTAATATATAATTTTATCCCAAAACATCATATTCATAACCTGGTTGCCCAGCTTTCTACCTCTCAGTCCCAATATTTAAGACATTCCATAGCTGATCCAATGCACATTTGAACTTCCCAATTTATGGTCTTTTTTCTTCTACTCCCCTTAAAAGTTATGCACATGCTAAACTTAGATGTATAAAACCCCCTGGTCTCGTAAATAAATTGAGCCCATAATAAGAAAACTTGGAATAATACAATAACAATCTGTGGTAAAAAGATTAATACAATAAGACTAATCCTTAGGTTAGTCACAAATAATAAAAAACATGGAATAAAACAATAAAAATCCACGGGAAAAAAAAATTAATGTCGGTTATTTTGGTGAACGATGAACTTTCTCATGCTTTGACAAGGATGCACACAAATTTTCATTGGATCAGATTTTATATTTCCTCATAGACCTTATTTTATCTCTTTAATCTTTCTTCTTTCTCACATTAATATTAGAGGGATGCTACTATGCCAACATGACCTTCATAGATGCCCCAATATATTCTTCAGCAAAGAAGAAAATGTTCGCCATAGTGCATGCGTTAGAAAAACTCTGATGTTATTTATGAGGTTGTAAAGAACTTGTTCTCCCTAATTGTCCAATTCGGAAAAATTTCCCTAAAAATAAGAGGCTATACATAGGCTCATTAGCTGGATATTAGTGTTGCAAGAATGAGACACAAATTAGAGATATAAAAAGAAGCGTGAATGTATTAGATGAGCACCTATCCAGATTGAATGTGAAGAACCTACAACCCATTAGGTGTACATTTTGGGATAAACACATTACAGGTCTAAGTGAAGTAAATCCCTTGATATTGTCACACAGTACCTTACCTTGCCCCTGGAAGGAGGTGCAAAAGAGTGGGATTTCAGTGTCAGCAAGATATTATTTAGGAAATTACCATTCTAATATTGGGTTGCACCGTAATTTTTCCATCAAGGGGTTGAACAGGTATTGAGGAGATGTGCGTCTGAAAATGGGTAGTAATGTAAAATCTCATAACATTTCATACCTCCCATGTGGGGATCATTACTCCTTGAGGTTCACAACAACGAATGTGATGAAATGTGGGTTTTAATATTTGTTTTTATTTAAATATTCTCATGATTTTTAGGTGAACTGTATGAAGTGTCAACCATGACATACTCATGAATTTAGATGGATAAATGCAATTGCCACAGAAAATGATGGTAAGATAGGGATAAATGTCTAATAGAAGATATTCTTATCGAATTGGATTATCCAGTGCCATCATAAGTGATAGAGGATCATAATTTACCAACCATCAATTTAGATCATTGTCTTAGAGCTATGTAGTCCACCACTAAATTAGCACATCACACCATACTCAGGTCAATGCCAGGAGGATGTAGTGAAGGAGAACTAGACAATGGTTCAAAATATTGTTATACTTGATGAAATATATAGGCCCCTGAGGTAGTAGGATACATGATAAGGGTACAGAACCACTCACAAAAACCTCTTGGGATGACACAATACAAATAAATACAAATAGATATTTGGTAAGGCATGCCATCTTCATGCGGAATTAGAACAAAAAAGCACATTGGGCCATCAGGATGTTGAATCTACCCTTGAATGATAAAAGGGAATGATGTGAAAGTATTAAGAAATGAGTCATATTAGAGCTTTCAGATTCGTAAAGCCCCGGTGAAGGCCTTCCATGATTTTTTTTTCGAAATGTACAGAGATTAATGGAAATCAGAAATTTAGAATTTATAATTATCTTTGTCTTCTTGATCAGAATGTTTGAGATTCCATAGGGCATATTATGAAGAATGACAAAAACTTAAACATATCAAAGGCCTTTGTATGGTATGGATTCCATCTCCTCATCCAAGCATGGTATACATATTTTGAAAATCATAAAACTTAAAGAAAAATATTTTCTATTGAAAATATTTATTCCACATCTATTGAAAATACCTATCCCCATCTTTCCTGAACAAAACTCCAGTCTTGTCGGCATCATTAATATCCTCATTTTGATCAAGAGCATCTGGTTGCTTCAAAAACTCCAAAATGATCAGAAGCCTAATGCGCTCTATTTTGATTAGTGATCTTTTTCAGGTAACAAATTGTGAAATCATGAGTTGAGTAACAATGCATATGAGAGTTGGGAAGCGGGAGTTACCTTACTGACCAAGAGGGGAGCACCCCATGGAAAAATCAAGGAGAAGAGAGATGAAAACACACGATATTAGAATGCATTATGTAGAAGGGAACTATAACATGTCTTTAGATTGTGCTAGGACAAACATGGTGTAAAAATATCCCATATGGGATAAATTAGAAATAGAGATATGGATAGAGAGGGTTAATGGAACCATCAAGCTCTTTAAGCCATCTCATAATGATCTGCATCCCAATGAGAATAACCTCTTCCATGCACACCACTCACACACACACATCAGAGAAATCATGGGAAATCTTAAAAAAAGGTTGTAACGAAACATTTGCTTCATCACTTCCCCCAACACAATGCAGCATTATTAGAGAAATGTGGGAAAAACTTCTAATTTCCCAATGGGGGATGAAATCTACCTCTCTTCTTATTGAGCTGTATATTTTTGAAGGACTATAATGATAAATTATTTATTCTTCTCATCTTCAAATGTGGCTTGGGAGGGTGTTAAATTGACATGGTTTGAGACATTTAATATTTATCTTCAAATTTTGATTCCACATTATTGGATATTTATGGAACCACTCATTTAAAGGGACATGCAGATATTGACTTACATCATATAATGCCTATTTAATTAATGATTCATTGTGGTTAGCTCTTTGATGTTAACAAAAGCTTTAGGAACATGCTTGACGTATAATGAAACAGTTATTTCCTCTAGATCTCACACATCTTTATCTCTTCATCTTTGATATCATTAAATAAATGATATCCTCGGCAAGCTTCTGATGCATGATGGTATAATGACAATGAAATGAACCGAAAAAGGAAATCCTTGGCTAGGATAAATCAAACTGCAAAATCTACATGACATATCATATTGATAAACTCAAAATTTGGGTAAAAATTACGTCGTTTAGAATTTGAGTTTAACCAATAAAATTTATAACCGATACTCGTGTATAATCTAATTAGTTAGTGATTAGTATGGGTCGTCTCCAAAGGGAACACATATTAGGGAAAGTAAAATCTCAATTGGGTGAAGCGAAGATGAGAGGGCTTATGTATATGGCAGTGAATGCGTGACAAGAGTAGATAATAATATGATAAATGGCTAATTAGGTTTTACTAATTTGGGATTAAGATGGACGAGAAAGGAGAGGAAGATGGGATTGTCACAACGGCATAATATGTGGCATAAACCCGAGTGGATACAGTGGTAAAGATGGCAAGAATGAGGTAGACCGATGATAGACATGAGAGACGTAATGGTATGTGTTGGTTGAAATAGGAAGGAGAGAGATGTGTGACGAGATCATCACAGTTTAGAGAGAATGTGAAATGAAGGTTAAGGTGAGGATGGGTACGGGACGATGATGGAGTGGATTAAGGATGGTAATGGGTGAGGGTGATAGATGGTGAAGATGGATAAACTAACTAAGAGTGTTGGAAATAATTTAATCTAAGGCGAAAGGAAAACCTTAGATCCCTATATTCTGCAGGGATCACGGTGCCTTCCTGCTGTAGATAAGCCTCCCCACTTCTCTATAGAACCTCCCCAAGCACTTGACAACCAAGGAACACTTGATGGACCTTCAAAACTTCACTTTCTTTCAATCGACCTCACTAGGAGGAAGTGAGCTTAAAGATATTTTTTACAATGATTGGGGGTTCAATTGATACATCCAACATAAGGATGGATAGAGGACAAAAATACAAAGCAGCCCTTAAAATTTCAGCTTGATCCAAGTTCTGAATCATCAGATATCAAGCCTGGAAGTTGGATGATTTCTAGCCGTCGATTTACTTCAAATATTTCACTCCTGGGGCCACGAAACACATTTATTGCTAAAAAATAGCTTCTTCTTTCTGATTGGTCCATGCTACCTACGCTAGGAAAAGTAAAAAGGCACAAAATATATTCTGGAATTCATATTTAATAAAATAAAAGCCCAAAAATACAAATAAATATAGATTTCAACTTAGAAAAATCATACCTTTACAAATTTAATGTCTAAAAATTCTGAAAAAATCATATTCTTACTCAGAAAATTGCTTTCATTCAGAATATGCTGTCATAAAAATCTCCAAAAACAAAAATACAAATAATTCAGAATATCATAATAAAAATAGGATGACATGCATATATGATTAATTCAATGCAAATAAAAATGTAAATATAGTCATATTAAGCTACTAAAAATGCATGTCATCATATATCCTTTAAATCTCTAGAAAAAATAATGATAGTGCAATCCCTTCCCTCGCACAAGGGGGGGTAATTTCTTACCAACATCACACTAAAGCATCACATTTTTTTTTAAAAATCTACCAATAAAATACAAATCATAATTCCATCTTCGTCGTTTGTTTGCATTGGCTTTGGTAGATGGAAGATGATTGTCAATCCTAATCAAGAGGTCAGAATCGATGAATAATAATGGGTGGGAATGTTACACATGATGTAATGTCATTCATCTCCAAATCAATTGATGTTAGATTATTATCAAGTTGTCATTGGGAGTCTTCCTTGTCTTAGCTTAGGGGATGAGACAAATAGCAATTCAAGCTGAAGATATGTTAGGATGACAATGACAAACTTCTTCATCCATAAAGTGATTCTAGCATGGCCACTTCCCCTGTCTCACTATAAATACAAGCTTCCATATACAAAATTTGTGGGAATATAAACTGGAGGGAGTTCTAATGAAATCAATTTTTTTTTTGTTATTGGATTTGAGTTTAATCAACAAAATTAATAAAACTTTACTCATAAAATAACTTACCAGTGAGTGATGAACAACAGTCTTCTCCAAAGGGAACATTTATTAAGGTTTAAATACTCTTTAAATGATGATTCAAGAGGGATGAAAGGAGATACATATAAAATAGGAGATTATCATGTGATGCATACAATATGGTTAAAGGGTGATAATAATTTTTTAATTATGATGATATGAATAATAATATGAGGAATATGTACAAATATGTTGATAGATCAAATAGAATGAGAGACTGAGATAGATGACGACACAAAGTGATGATGGATGTAGAAGATGAATAAGAAGGTATTATGATGAGATGGGTGAATGGATGTGAGTGGATGTGGATGTATTATGGTGAAATAGAATGATGGAATGATAAAGATCTAACTAATGAATGTGATGGAAGAAAAGTGGTGGTTGTGAGATGGCGAAGAGGATGATGGACTAGATGATTTAGGGTTTTTATATGAGATAAAGGGGTCAAGATTGAGATAAAGATCATAGATGGCTGTGGTAGGGTGAGAGGATGTATATATATGGCTGGCAAGCTAACCACACATTCCACATCTTTTTCCATGTTCTTTAATGGAACATATTCATTATAGTGCAAGTGTGATGCATGATCGGACTTAGTGAATCATGATGATATCGTAATACGGAGATCACTAGTCTTTAAGCATGTGTTCTAAATATTCACATTTGAAGGATATGAGAGAAGGACATCGAAGTGTCCAGATAAAATATCATTATCTAGCCTTACTCATATGATGAGTATGGCTGTTCCTGTAGCCGTTAGTATGGAGACACTAAGGATAGATAGTGGGTGCTCTTTAGTGGAAAGAGTTCACTGAATTTATCGATACGAATCCCTAAATGATATTATACCAAACTATCAATCAAGTTGATCCAGGTAACGGTTGTGTATGTGGTCCTTAGACCTGACACACCAAAGATGTTTTGTTGACGTATATTGGTACTTTGACTACGGATTACATATCCCTAATGATGGGATTCTAAATAGTCTTAGTTCAAGTACATCAAGAAGTTAACGAAGATGATTGAGTGATCAAGATGGGATCGTCCACCCACGGTATAAGAGGTGATAGTTCAAGGAAGACGATGCGATGAAGTCCTTGGCCAAGGTAATTAAATATCGAGAGAAGAGTTCTTTGATGATTTCCGAATGCATCAGTACTTACTTGGATGACCGACTAGGGTTTGACAGTTGACCATACCCTAAGTCATCATTAGAGTGTGAAGTGGATGAGAGACTATACATACATGGTAATGGATGATGAACAGGTTCCATGAGTGAGTCGATACACATTCTAAAGCATAAGGTGTAGCTTGGTTCTCCACGTATTGGAGACTCAACCTATCGATTAGGTTATAGTTAATCTATATGATGTTAATTAATCTATATGATGTTATAGTTAATTAATTTGTAAGGCCAATAAAGGTTTTTGGTCCATTTGAGTTGTTAACTACACAGATACATGGGCCTAGAGGGTCACACACAAATGGTCTTTTGGACATCAGAAGATATATGTAAGTTTTTAGGGTTTTTATAAAAAATACCCACTTAATATAAACAGGGAAAGGCCCTGACGAAATTCACCCAGGCCAGCATTGTTCAGGGGCCTTCCCCTTCTTCTCCTTTATTCCCACACTTCATCTCTACTCCCAATGTGATCACGACGGCCTAATGACAACAACATAAATTGAACGGGGCTCTTCAATGAGGAGGAGATCCCACACTTCATCTCTACTCTCGATGTGCTGAGGACCGTGTGTATACGTCTAGAGGCTGCACATTTTAGGAGCTCGATTCATCTCGCACCAGGATCCAAGAAATCACGGATGCAATCCGTGCATTGGTACTTTACTCAATGGTTTTATCGATGCCATACAATTCCATTTAAGTCTTTCGCTACGGAATGAGCTGATATCTTCATTCAGATATAGACCTACAGAACCCAACAATGAAGTTCTTCTTCCACTAACTTTCCTGCTCATTTAGTGCCTATGTGCCATCCCTTTTGTCATAAACTAGGTGCTTGTATCTGAATCACTCACTTCTAGGCCTTCCCTTATTTATACTTCACAAAAATTTTCATATAACCCCTAAGTTTATGTATATCAATGTAACAATTTGTGTATGATCTCTTAGGTTCATATATTAGTCTACTTAACAACTTCATTGGCCCAAATAACCTTTATTTAGTGTTCGAATTAAATATATACTATCATAGATTAATTAATAACTGCTTTGTTCAACTCAATTGATAAGTTGTGTTTCAAGTACTTAGGGGGCCAGTCTACACTTTGTACCTTAGAAGATTCAAAGTTGTGTAATGAATCTCTCATGGAACCGTTTTGTCATTTTCTAGCATGTATGACATGTCCCTCATCTTCTTCACACTTATTGGATGACTTAGGGATTGGCTATTTTTTAAACCTTAATTGGTCATGTGAGTCAGTATGGTTGCATTTAGAAATCATTAAAGAACTATGGTCAAATATTCTAGTGTATTGGGTAAGGACTTCATTGCAACATCTTCCTTGAGCTATATTCTATTATACCCATATTTACCACTCAATGATCTTCACAAACTTCTAACAACAGTCAAGCTCATATAGTTAGGAATTCCATGAATAGGAACTCACACACCATAAATAAAGTAGAATTGTCCATCCATAAGACATCTTAGGTTTCAGGTCTAAGGAATGGTCACAAAACTATGCTGTGAATCAATTTTTTTTCAAATATTTGGAATCATACCACTTAGGGATTCAAATGGACGAATTCAGTGAACTCTTTCTGATAAAGATCACCCACCATCTATCCTTCTTTAAGCACATTTAAGACATTTATAAAACCGAGCTAAATAAATCATAAAATTGTGAAAAATCCAAATATTTGTGAATATTATTTTTAAATCAAAAAAAATTAGGGACATGAATCCACATTAAATCAAGTGATCCTTATCCTCCAAACCCATAGAATTAAATTCAAACTCTATGTGAGTTAGGGCACTTCTATTTAAAATCACTTCCTCTATATTTTGCATCTTTGTATTTTTTAATCCTTGGGAATAATATTTATTTGATCCACTATTGTTATAGATGCGTGTGGGAGGGAGTTCAAGTTTGATCAAGAATCTTGAAGAAAAAGCACTACTTGGAGAGTTCAAGTCACAATAAGATTAGTGTGATCTTTGATATTTTTGAAATGAGACTTTTTATATTTTTCTCTAGTTAAAATTATATTGATAACTATGGTAAATGATATCTAATGCATCAAACAACACTAAAAAATCAATCATGTAGCAAAAGTTGAAACATTTTTCTCCACCACACGTCGACCACACACCATCACTCCTTGGTGCACTATCACCCTCAAATTATATTTTGGCCAGTGTAACTGCATGAAAACTTTTCTGTTGGATTTCTAGATAAGGATATCTTAAAATCCCAAAAATTTTCAAACACGTCTAAAAATATTCTTAAAATATTGTAACCAAAATTTCTTTCTAACCTCATAGTAATTAACATTTTATGAATATTGCTGCATAAATGAGAGGCTTAAAAAAATATACTTTAATCTCTGATTTGGATAGAAATAATTGGAACACATAATATTATTAATCTCTGATTTATTGTCTCATTATAATTCATTTAGTCATAACATGTATTTGGGGAATTCATTATAAGCATCACAGATGAATTATATAAATATAATGCATCAATGAATTCTGAATGAGATGTGAAAATTGAGATTGGCTAATTGACCTCATATATTTCTATCGTTACAGGTTTAGTAGATTTCAGTCATATACTTGTAAGTGAAATAGTTTTAATATGTTCATAGAGTTTGAGTATTATTATTCCAATATGATAGAACTAAGAATCATGGAGTGAAAATTGATCTCTGTGAAGTGATAAAAGCACGTGATAAGATCAATGGAGAAGATGAATCATATTGATAAAAACTGATGAATGGGAGCATCATGAGTTGAGATATGCAAAGATGATTTAACAATAAATGAATGGCTACAAGAGTCATGAGAGTGTGAATTGCAATAAGTTTGGCCCTCTCACATTTCTGGACAACAAGGAGGAGAATTATCAGCGCTGAAGAAGACAAAGTGGTGTTTCACTCTCAATCTCTCCAAATAGCAACAAAAAAGAATAACCTTGACTACAACTCTCTCGCAGAAAGCAATCATCTTCCATCGTATTTAGAGATTCTAAACAGAATGGTAGGGACACGTTTGACAAATCTTGAAGTGAGACACTTGCTTATTTTCATAATTATTTTAAGGTATCCATATGGGAGGGCACATAGGAGAGTGCCTTCTCATTTCACCAAAAAAATAAATTGAGAAGTGCATGAATATTTGAGGAAAAAAATTAAAGAACTGACTGATGGCCAGTCCCTGTTAGTAAACAGATAATAACCATAAATATTTAGTAGAATTAGAAACAGTGGGATTAATACTGATAAGTGAGTTGAAAACTCAGTGCCACGTCACGGCCCACCTCAGCGTCTAGATGGGACTCTTAACAAGATTATCTAGTAAAATCAGGACATGTACCCTATACTCGGTATGAGAAATTAGCGGTTATGATGAAATATAGGAAAACACCTAGAGGAAAGGATCAAATATAGATAGGAAAACATCTAGTGGCTTGGATTAAATATAGATAGGAAAACATCTAGCGGCTAGGATTAAATCCATTGAGGATCCAACGGACGACATTCTTCTTAACATAGCCGTTATATCCTGAGATAATGGTCATGATTAAGTTATAGAAACTAAGTTTAATACTATTAACTACTAGGATAAATACCAACCAAATGTATCGGTGATTTATGGATTAATAATAATCTCTCTCTCAATCTCTCGATCTTGGGTGTTCCTTCTCTCCCTCTCTCTTCTCCTTCTCCTCTTCCCCTTTCTTGTTCTTGAGAAAGATTATGAGTTCTTTCAAATACTGAGTCTTTCAAGGCTGAAATTCTGTACGGCTCCCAGATGTTTTGCCCGATATTTAGACATGATAATAGACCATCTCGACCTTCGTATTCGTCAGACTGACTCCGAAGTCTGCATGCTCATCTGTGATTGGCATTACCATGTGATATTGACTGAATAGGTTGAGGAGAATATGAGATATTTTGTGAGGAAGAAGAATATTTAGAAACCACTACCATGTCAAAATGTATAACATTCTTCTCCCTCTCAAAGAACCCTAGGCTCCCAACCATGTTCCCAACCCTGAGCCCTCTTGAAGAGTGACATGGTTTCTCATTTGAATATTTTTATTATTTCTGATAAGTAGAGGGGTTCTAAGGTGTATAGGCTCTCTGTATTTGTTCTTAGAAGCATTGAAGTATAATTTTGGCATTACATTTCTTGTTGGCAGATCCTGCTGCCCTTGCACTGGCGTAAATATACATGCTTCACCACCAAAGAGTTTGCAGATAGCTCTGAGAAATGAACTTGCTCCAGTCCAAAATTTGAGTCTAAAGTCACTCCTAAAGATTTTAAAATTTGAGGGGTATTAAAAAAAAGAGTTCTAAAATTTTAATTAAAATACAAGAAATAATTTATCCCTGAAACTCACAAAACTATAGTTTAATTGATGACATGAAAAATATGCACGAAAACGAGATAAACTTTAAAAGAGAGTCATTTTCTAACATTCAAGATAAAATATATTGTTCCTGCTTAAATAAATAAATTTACTTTAATGCAATCTGTAAAAAACCAATTGTATAGGGTATCATTGATAGTGGGGTCTTGCGGATTGGGAATATTTAATGTACACTATAAGTGATAGGGTATTACTGAGAGTGGGGTCCTATAGATCAGGAAGTACCCAATAAAGAATAAGGGACTTGCGCAAACTTGTGTTCATCATTGAGTCTTCCTTTTCCTTTTTTCCCTTCCTTTGATAGTATTAGATATTCTAAAAATACGTCTAGTGGATAGAAAAATATTTATATAAAACTTTAGCAACATTGGAAGTAATCTGTGTACACTCTCCCACCAGCTTCAGCATTCACATCTCTCAATCAAAGATCAGCCTGTAGTCTATTGAATTGGATTGGCTAAAGCTTGCTTCACTGGGCTTTGTGCCAAGCTCAGTGTCATTAACCACTCGGCCTTCGAAGGGCATTCCTCCTAAGAACTTTCCTTAGATTTGACTTGCTTTACTCGAAGAACAATCTTCCTTTTTTCTTTCTATCTCTGTGCTTCATAATTTGTTCAGGATTTTATACCATCATCAGTCAATAAAGAATATCACAGCACCACATGCTGTTCCGCAAATCTGCTATGGCGTGTCCGCTAATTGAGCTGCAGTGTTGGAGATCAAGGCCGTCCAGGGACGACACAAGCTTGTTCAGATGACAGACGCACTCCTCGGAAATCATGGGGCATCGAGACAGCGAAAGGACCCGCAAGTCGAGCATCATGGACGACACAAGGGTGGCCACTCTGTCGTCCGTCACGGCATATCTAGAGATATCCAAGTCCTCAAGCGCCCTATAGAAAGCTGCGAAGCTCCAAAGGCTCTTGTCTGTAACCTTATCGCAGCCCCCCAAACTAAGAACGTGGAGACTCTCTTCCTGCCGCCTTGCCATTAGGGAGACGACATCGTCCGTCAAATTCACACACTCCCCCAGATTAACTTCAACCAAGCCGACACAGCCCTTCTCAACCATCGAGAGAAACCCTTGCTCGGTGAGCTCCTCGTTTCCATAGAGATCTACCTCCCACAGACGAGGGCAGAGTTTCGTCATGATGGCTAGCTCCGCATCTCTGAAGCCCCGGCAGCGATGAACGCTCAAGAATTTCAGTTCCGGAAGATTGTAGAAGCGAGATAAGTAGTGTCCAAAGTGTCGTCCCTCGTACCCATGCAACCCGTCAAAGTTAGCGCCCTCAGCTTCTCTGCGCTTGGGCAAGAGGACACATGGCATCGAGCAAGCCTGGCAGGCTAAGTCGTGGGCAGTCCTCGAGCTGAAGCATCTCGAGAGAACTGTTAGAATTTGGTGATCAGATAGTATAGAAGGAAAGAGACGGTAGATGAACAGAAACGAAAATGGGCAGAAGAAAGGAAATGATGCTGATCGGCTTTATGTCTGTGGGATACAATTATGGGTCCTCTTTATAGAATCCCCGCAATGCGTCAGGTGACTAATTAGTTAATGGGATTTAAGTCGTAGTGGCGTCCATGACGTGTCAGCACGATCCGGTGTGATCTCTGTGTCTGCCACATAGGGATGAGGCGAGATCTTCTAGGCGGCGCTCTTGGAACAGGGAGTGGCCTTGGTCGTGTGGCGGCGACCGATGCTCGAGGTGGCGACGGGGGATTGCAATAACGTCAGCCGAATCCTTCTCGAAGGTTCGGCTGATGTTGTCTCGTCTTGCCGTTGGGTGGACGTGTCGTCTGATTGCAATAACGTCAGCAGGAAAGGTTGCTTGGCCAAGCTTTTCGTGAGAATATCTATGTGTTGATTATGACTGGAAGTGAGAATATCTATGTCGTCTGATTGCAATAACGTCCGCTTCGGTGCTGGAGCGGGCAACAATATTTTGTTTCTTGGAGCTCCAAGAAACAAGATTAGTCCCAAAATAAATCAGGTATCCGCTTGTGGAACGCTGATCCGTTGAATCTCCAGCCCAATCTGCATCGCTAAACGTATTTAGACATGAGTTAAAGTTTCTATAATAGATTAGTCCAAAATTGGCAGTGCCCTTGAGATACTGCAGTAAATGTTTAACTGCCTTCCAGTGGTGCGGTTGGGGTTGGTGCATGTGTTGACATGCTTTGTTGACGGCGTAGCAAATATCTGGGCGAGTGAGCGTGAGATATTGAAGGCCCCTTACAATTTGACTGTAGAGAGTGCCATCACAACAGCCGTCAGAGGTTGTGCGCGTGGAGGCCGGGGCCGAGGCGACTGTGGGATTACAGTTATCCATGTTGGCACATCGAAGGAGGGTAGATAGATAATGAGATTGAGAGAGAGCTAAACCGCTTGGATGAGGGATAAGCCGTGTTGAGGTTTTTGTGTTTTAATGTACACTAAATTACATTAATATCATGAATTTATAATTAAGAAACTAATTTATAATTAGAGCTTAAAAATATTTTAAGATTATGTTTTTAAACTATTTTAAAACTATAAAATAAACTAAAATAATCTTAAAGTACACGGGAGATGAAGATGAAAAATGTTTTTTAAACTTTCTGAAAATAATTTTAAAAGTATTAAAATATTATTTTAATACTTTAAAATATTTTAAAAGGTCATTTTATATTTAAGGTATGTTGAAATTATTTTCAGAAGCCTTAGAAATATTGTTAACTACTTTAGAAAATATTACAAATATTTTTCTGAATTTTTTAAACAATTAAAAGCCTTTTAAATGGTGCAAAATTGACTTTTAAATAAATTTTTGGTATTTTAGTTCATTTAAAAAGGGCCCAATAAGGCCTAAATGGGCGGAGCCCATTAGCCTTAGTGGCGGACCCGACGGGTGGATTTAACCAGTTAAATCCGCGGTCGGGTCCGCTACTAAAGTTTGAATAATAAAAAATATAAATATATACATATATATGGGGAGGGCGGGATTTGAACCCACAACCTCTGCCCCAGTGCGCCATGAAGGTTTTATTTATAGAAAGACCTTTTTTTTATATAATAATTAATTAAGTTAAACTTAACTAAAGAACGAATTTAAAGGGTCAAAGGGCGGGTCCGACGGTTGACCTTCCGAAAAGGTCTTTAGTAAATGCCAAAATTCGAATTGTTCCGACTTTTGACATTCCATTGTTAATTTCGTTAATGGGTAATTAATGTCATTAATTACGTCATTAATGAAACCTTCCAAAAATCTTTGAAAATTCATAAAAAATTAAATACAGATCCTTTTGAGCTCGAATTTTTTTGAAATTCTCAGAAAATTACAACCTACCCTCTGGTCCTATAAATACCCCTTCAGAGCAAGGGTTGAGGCATCCCTTTTGAAAACCATCTCTCTTGTACTACTCTTGAAGAAGAAAGTGCTCCTTCTTGTGAAGTTTCTCCCCTGCAATCAGCGTGGTTGTGCTTGTCCATTGATAAGGGAAGTTTTTCATTTTCATCATTCATCCATTTAGTGAATAGAGTGATAGTTTCCTTCACATTCTTGTTATAAGTGGTGAATTTGTGTGATTTCTTGAAAGAGTGTGAAGGATTGATCTTGAATCCTTGAAAGAAGTTTTTAGTGGGATTGAATTTGTGATCTGAGTAGACATTTTGGAAAGCAAAAGGCTGACATATTGATCTTGATATCATATCTTGAATTTTAGTGTTGATTATCCGTCATACATCATTGAGAGCGGTGATTGACCTTTGATCAATCACGGGGAGCGGTATAGCTTCTATTTAACTAATCTGAGCAGGTGACGAAGATCGAGAAGGCAGGGAGGTGACGTTGGTGGCATCAAGGACGTAATGGTGACGAGGGAAGTGGACGTACGAGGAAGAGTTCGTAACGGTCTACCCGAAGGTGGTTCGGGGTTGAAGCTCGTGCACCAAAGAACGTGACGTGCCATCGGAAGACTCCTCTGTAGAAGCAACTCTGTAAGTTGGGTTAGGGTACCTTACAAGGGAGGATCCTTAGTAAGGTTATCCTGAGTCCTAATTTGGACTCGAAGGGGGGCCTTGGATTGACTCGATCACTAAGCGGATCGAGGAACCAAGTAAATCTAAGTGTTTGAGAGAAAGAAGGTGAGAGTCAAATCAAGGAATCTTAAAATCTAATTAGGCAAACAAAAAGTAGATAAGCTAATTTACCCCCCCCCCTCTTAGCTTCCAACAAGCCGGATGCCGAGAAAATGGCGTGCCGGTCCGAGGTCGCGGATTGCAAATTTGTGTAACAGGGAGTTAAGGAGTGACGTTACCCCCTGGCGATCCGCGCCGAGGACGAGAAAATCATCAATGTAAATTAGAAGATAAATGCGAGAGTGAGGGGTAATTTTGAAAAACAGAGATGTATCAGTGCGGGAGCCAAAAAAACCAAGAGAGAGAAGATAAGTGGAGAGTCTTAGAAACCAAGCACGCGGGGCTTGTTTTAATCCATAAAGCGATTTCCGTAAGAGACAAACATGAGAAGAAAAGTTAGGATGGACAAAACCTGGGGGTTGACGCATGTAGACGTTTTCTTGGAGGTCACCATGGAGGAACGCTTTGGAGACGTCGAGCTGATGGATGCACCATTTCTGGGAGACCGCAGTGGCAAGAAGGAGACGGATGGAGGTGATTTTGACGACGGGGTTGAAGGACTCCTCGAAGTCAACGCCGAGGGTTTGACAGTATCCGTGGGCCACCATGCGGGCCTTATGGCGGGAAATGGATCCGTCGGGATGAAGCTTAAGCCGATAGATCCATTTGCAGCCGAGAATGCGAGCGTTCGCGGGAGGGGCTACGAGCGTCCACGTGTGATTTTAAGGAGAGCGTGATGCTCGGCGAGCACGGCATCACGCCAGGTGGGCTGAGTAGCGGCTTCAGGATAAGAAGTAGGCTCGGCGGGAGACTTGGTGATGTTATAACAGTGAGGAGAGATAGGTTGAGTGCGAGCGTAGATTTCCTGAAGGGAGTGGAGAGGGCGAGGTGGAAAGTCGGGACTAGATGGAGTGTTATTATTCGACGGGAAGGGCGTCGAGAGTGGGGAGTTGTCAGAGGTACTGGACAAAGTGGGTGAGGGGACAGTTTCGGAAGTAGGGGACGAGGGTGGTGTAGCGTGGGTCGACGGTGTTGGAGGAATGGGTAGTGGAGCGGTAAGTGGTGCCGGTCCAAGGAGGCTGGGGGTTGAGGGTTGACTTTCATCTTTGGTCAACCCAGGAAATGTGCATTCATCAAATTTAACATCACGGGAGATGAAGAGTTTACCGGAGACGAGAGAGAGACAACGATAACCTTCGTGATGTGCGCTGTAGCCCAAGAAGACGCAACGCTTGGAACGAGGGAGAGTTTGTGAGCTGCATAATAGCGAAGATGAGGAAAACACAAGCAACCAAGGGATTTGAGAGAGGAGGGCTTAACTTTGTGTAGAAGTTCGAATGGAGACTTGTTGGTGAGGACCGGTGATGGCATGCGATTGATCAAGAAGGTAGTAGTTGCCGCGGCTTTGTCCCAAAACTGGGAAGGTAGTCGGGCATGGCTGAGCAAGGCAAGCACTGTTTCGACGATGTGCCGATGTTTCCTCTCGCCCGTGCTGTTCTGCTGAGGCGTGTGTGGGCACGACACCCGGTGGTGTATGTTCGGACTTAGTAAATTATGATGAGTTCAAAATACAAAGATTACTAGTCTTTAAGCATGTGTTCTAAACATTCCTATTTGAAGGATACACAAGAAGGACGCCAAAGTATTTGAATAGAATAACACTATCTAGCCTCACTCTTATGATGAGTATGGTCGGTCCCGTAGCCATTAGTGTGGAGACACTAAGGATAGGTAGTGGGTACTCTTTCGGGGAAAGAGTTCACTGAATTGATCCGTACGAATCCACGAATGGTATTATACCAAATTGTAAATCAGGTCGATTCATGTCACGGTTGTGTAAGTGGTCCTTAGATCTGAGACACCGAAGACGTCTTGTGGATAGACGATTGTACTTTGACTATGGCCAACAAGTCTCTAATCATGGGATTCTAAATGGTATTAGTTCGGTTACATCAAGAAGTTCATGAAGACAATTGAGTGGTCAATATGGGATTGTCCACCCTTGGTATAAGAGGTGACAGCTCAAGAAAGACGATGCAATGAAGTTCTTGGCCAAGGCAGTGAAATATCAAAGAATAGTTCTTAGATGATTTTTCGAATGCATCAGTACTAACTTGGATGACCGATTAGAGTTGGATAATTGACCATACTCTAAGTCATCCAAGGAGCATCAAGTGGATGAGGGATTATACGTACACGGTAACTGATGATGAATAGGTTCCATGAGTGAGTCGATACACACTCCTTCATATCTTCTAGAACACGAGGTGTAGCTTGGCACCCCACGTGTTGGAGACTCGACCTATCGATTGGGTAAAATCAATCCGACATTAATTAATCTATATGAGAATATAGTTAATTAATTAGAAGGCCAATAAACGTTATTGGGCCTCTAGAATCGTTAACTAGACTGATACATAGGCCTAGAGGGTCACATGCAAAGGGTCTTTTGGTCGTCGAAAGATATACTTAAGTTTTGGGGGGTTCTATGAAAAATACTTAGTATAAATAGGAGAAGGCCCTTGATGGAAGCTAGGGGGGGGAGTGAATTAGCTTATCTACTTTTAATTTGCCTAAATTACTTTTAAAATTCCTTGGATTGTCGCTCACCTTCTTTCTCTCGAACACAAGATTTACTTGGTTCCTCGATCTGCTAGTGATCGAGTCAATCCAAGGCCCCCCTTTGAGTCCAAATTAGGACTCAGGATAACCTTACTAATGATCCTCCCTTGTAAGGCACCCTAACCCAACTCACCGAGTTGCCTCTATAGAGGAGTCTTCCGATGGTACGTCACGTCCTTGGGTGCACGAGCTTCACCCCCGAATCGCCTTCGGGTAGACCGTCACGAGCTCTTCCTCGTACGTCCACTTCCCTCATCACCGTCACGTCTTTGGTGCCACCAACGTCACCTCCCTGCCTTCTCGATCTTCAACACCTATTCAGATTAGTGGAAGAAACGATATACCGCTCCCCGTGATTGATCAAAGGTCAATCACCGCTCTTAATGATGTATGAATGATCACACACACTAAGATTCAAAATGTGATATCAAGATCAATTCTGCAAATCCGTCTCTGAATTACTTTCAATATCAACACATCAATTCCTCTTAATCACTTTCAAAAATAATATCAATCTCTTCACAAAATCTCATAAAAATCACCACTAACTCAATGATTGTGGAGGAAACTATCACCCTATTCAGTAAATAAATGAGTGATGAAAATGAAAAACTTCCCTAGAGAGTAGATAATCACAAGCACACTGATTGCAGGGGAAGAACTTCACAAGAGGGAGCACTTTCTTCTTCAAAGAGGAGCTCAAGAGAGATGGTTTTCAAAGTGGATCACTCAACCCTTGCTCTGAAGGGGTATTTATAGTGCTAGAGGGGTAGATAATTTTTCTGAGAATTTCAAAGAAATTTGAGCTCAAAAGGAGCTGTAATAATTTTTTTATGATTTTTCAAAGTTTTATAGAAATTTTCCTTAATTAAAAAATTAATTATAGTAATTAGTGCTAATTAAAGTAGTTAGGTTTAATATAGGAATTCCAAAAGTCAAAAAAAATATGATGTTTAGAAATAACAAATGAATTTTGGAAAGTCAACCGTCGGACCCGACCTTTGGAATAAATCGAATTTCCTAATTCGATTTATCGGGTCCAAAGTAAGTTAAATATAGAAATTTTATTTCTATATTAAAGTGCACACGTGGCGCACTGGTAAAGCGCCACTTTGCCGGGGCGGAGGTCGCGGGTTTGACTCCCGCCCGCCCTTTTTTTTTTTTATTTAAACTTTCTACTGCAGACCCGACCGCGGACTTAACTGGTTGAGTCCGCCCGTCGGGTCCGCCACTAAGGCTAATGGGCTCTGCCCATTTAGGCCTTATTGGGCCCTTTATAAGCCAAAATACATAAAAAAAAATGATTAAAAAACCATTTCTCATTCAATAAAAATTCTCTTAATTTCTTTATTTTTTGACATTTTAAAATATTTTTAAAAAATATAAATCAATGTTTTAAAGACACTTTAAAACCTAAAATGCCCTTTATATTATTTAAAATATTTTAGAAACATTTAAAAACATTTTCAGAATATTTAAAAAGCATTTTTAATTGTACAGAGGATTTTAACAAAATTTGTTTTTTAAAGCATTCAAAAACCTTTAGAAACCTTTAACTTCAAAGAACTTATTAATTTATAGAGTCATGATTACTATTGTTATTAATTTATACATTAAAACACAAAAACCTCAACAGCCCTGAATGAAACTCACCCAAGCCATAATATTTCGGGGGCCTTTCCCTTTCTTCTCCCTTCTCCCACACCCCCTCTCCATCCCTGATGCAATCGGGATGACGTAAAGACGATGACGGAGATTGAATGAGGCTCATCAGTGAGGAGGAGGAGATTTGATGTGCCGAGGATCGCATGGATACGTCTAGAGGCTGCACACTTGAGCAGCTTGATTCGTCTTGCTCCAAGATCCATGATATCACGAATGCGATCCGTGCAAATATACTTTGTTTAATGATTACGTTGATGTCTTTTTGATTCCTTTACACGTCTTCTGCTGCATGGAATCATTGTCTTCATCCATGTCAATTCCTCTAGAACACAACAATCAATACATATAACAGTTGGACTGTTCACAAATTTACTATTATGCACTTACAACTTTCAATGTGCATATGTACAGTTTTTTGCCCTAACCATTAAATTATTTATTGAAAAATTGAGTACTCCTATATAGAAGTATGAACAATAAAATATGAAAGTAGGTGGAAATGTTTTTCTCAATAAACTCATAAGAAATTCAATATATTTTCTGTTATTTTCATATTACTTGAAAATTTGTGCAAAGGCATAAAACCTCATATACCCAACTTAGCTGATATTGAATGAATAGTAGTGCACACCAGGTAGAATATATGTATGTAATCTCATATTAGAAAAACATGATGATGAAGTATTAAGGAGAACTATGATTTATATATAAGAGTTGAGGTAGAAATAGACAAAGCTGTAACTAAAATTTAGAGTTCATGAAAATGTTTTCTCAATTATGGAATATTACATGAAGATTAATACAGATGATTTCAAGATTTGTTTTAGGAATGTAGTCTTAGAAAGACTCAAAATGTAAAAAAGTGAGAACTTTAAAATAAAAATTTAACTAAAAAATATATTGAAATAAGAATTTGGATATTTGTGATAATAAATTTACTTTTGGAACAATGTGAAAAGTTTATTGTAAAACATATATTAGAATAAACCAAGGCCCAAATTATATCCATAATATATTTCATGTAGTACAGATTGGAATCTATTTAATTTGGTTTTATAAAAAAGCGCAAAACATTCAGGAAAAATTCAATAGTAGCATATATTTATTAAATATTTAATGATTGGGTATGAGTAAATAGTGTTAAAAGATGTCATTATGAAGTTAGGAGTGACAGAAAAGAACAGATATAATTTTACTTATGATCTATGATTGCACACAAAAATTAAGCAATAATGTTTCTGAAGATATTAGTTTCATTTTATTTTATCATTAAGTGTGGATGAAACAAAATAAAGAAATATTTTTAGAATCTTATCTGGTCTAAATTATTTTATATATCTATAAAACGGTCAAATAAATAATTAACATAAATGGAGAAAAACAGAAATGAAATCTAAAAAATGAATATGTTATCATACCATGAACAATCTTAGTGATGACATAAATCGATATTTTTGTGGTTTTTTTTTGTTGATATTTTTGTGGTTACTATAAATATTGAATACGTTATCAGGCCATGCTTAATCTTAGTGATCCACTTTGAAGATTATATAAATATTTTTATAAAGATATAAAATGAAATTAAAAATAGAAAATAAAATTAAAAATATTTTTACAGGCCATGCAAATATTAGTTATCCTCAACTAAGATTTTTTAAGATTCTATACATGAATACATAGCTGCTACTAGGTGCCATCAGAAGACCTAGGGCCAGGAATTGGTCACACATTTTGTAGTTCTTTTTTTAGTATGCATATTATTATATCCTGTGCTAACTATATGTTTTTAATAATTTTGTGGCCTTACATTTATCCCATTCATTTTATGTGTAGTGTGCGTATCTATTATTCTATAGGGGAGTCAAATTTATTTTACTTAAGTAGAATAAGTAGGATCCATAAAAGAAGTAAAATGAAACAAAATCTCGACCCATTATAAATGAATATGACAAGGGGATAAATAAAATAATCAAAACAAGACGACATACATATCATGCACAATTAGATGGTAAATGATCATGTACGGTAATACCTCATACATTGTTCATCATGCAATCTCGATTAGGTGGAAAAACCTTATATTTCAATAAAGGGACATATTTTTTTGCTGAAATGTTCTTTGGATATAGTTGGTGGCAAATATGTTTTATGTCCATTTCCAAGAGAAGCACAATGTGCTTCCAGCGTAGATTGAACCAATGAAATTACTCTATATGTAAGATGAACCATATGTTATGTATGATATATTATACTACAACACATGCAATGGAAGTTATGTACAGAATATTCACTATATATATATATAGATATAAATACCATCAGAAAGCTAGAGAAATAATGTGAGAGTAGTCATACATTTTATCATGATGGAACATCATGATACGAGAAACACATGAAAATTTGGATGAATGAGAAAGATGGGTGGAATATTCTGAATCAATGATACAAGAGGTAGGGTTAGAGGAAATCAATTCATTTTTACCTAAAGATAAAGTGGACACATGAGTCGCTAAGTGAAATGATGATTTACATGTCTATAATTTCTTCGAGGATCCCGGTCAATGGGGGATATAGTCATGGTAAGTGACTAGGCAGGCAATTAGGAACCATATCACAAGAAGAGTAGACATGCTTTCAAAATTCTGCCATTAATTAGATTGTTTGGCATATTTTACACATCACTCCCTTAGCAGCACTGGATACCCATCACGACCACTACAAACACAATCATCATTGTCATATCCACATCCATGGGCTTTTCCATGTTATTGTCTTGATTCACAACCATTGTTGAGGAATCCATAACCTTGATAGTATAATGGGCTCCCCTTGTGGCCACATGAAAAGCTCAATATAAGGTTTGGCCAAATTTTGGTAGAGTCATTTCACTCAGAACTACACTCAACAAAGAGTTTGAATAAAGGGACCAAGGCTGGAACAAAATAAGACTACTGAAATTTCCTTCTGACATCATATCTGTTGTCGAAAATATAAGAAAGAAGGGGCTGATACAAACCAACAAGACCATAAACATTATAAAAATAATAATTGAGATTATGATTTTGGTATTTTAATTAAAATATCTTATCACATACTTCAAAATTTGGGTAGGAATTGTTCAATTCAAATTGGATCGTTCAAATTTTGATCGAAAGATTTTTTCGATCAAAAGTTAGTTTGATCCAAATTGATTAAATTTATTGATTGAACAGTTTGATTATTGAAAATTGATATAGAGGTTTGATAACTATGATTTTTATAATCAAAATTGATACAAAGTATTTTGGAATCAATTGCTCTTGGAAGGCCCTAGAATGCCCATTTATGTTTTTTGTGTTTCCCCCATTGATGTCCCCTATGGCCCCCAAACACTTATTTGATATTATTAAACAATACCAGGGTTGCTGCATAATATTAAGCTTCAACCTTTTGTTTTCCTTCTTTATTCTCTGTGAGCCCCTCTTCACTTTCACTCTCATCTAAGTGAGGTTGCCACAGCTTGTGACTTTCAAAGTATTCGAAGTGTTCGACCAAAATCTACCAGTCTGAGTAAATGACTCACCCTGGCACTCTCTTGTTCATACTCTCTCGCTCTTTCTCTCCTTTCCTTTCTTTCTTTTTCTCTCCCTCCCCCTTTCTCTCTCACTCTATCTCCTTCATTCTCTCTCTCCAACACACATTCTCTCTCTCTCTCTCTCTCTCTCTCTCTCTCTCTCTCGCTCTTTCTCTCCTTTCCTTTCCTTCTTTTTCTCTCTCTCCCCCTTTCTCTCTCACTCTATCTACTTCATTCTCGCTCTCCAACACACATTCTCTCTTTCTTGTCTTTGAAGATGTGTCAGCAACTCCTACTAGCCAGCACATCAATGGCGTGGACCAATGGGATAATTAATAAAGAGTAGTTAGTAAAAAGCAAACCCATACCCCTTATACTCATTATGAGATTAGCAGTTAGGATTCAATATAGGATTAAATATAGGCAGGATCCGACGGTTACCATTCATCTTGTTATAGCCTTCACATTTTTTCATAACAGTCACAATCTTTACAGATTTATCTTCATATTATAACTTGAACTAAGGACAATATAAATACCAACCAATGTAATTATCTAAGTATGTCAATAAACACCGATCTTAATTTTTAATCCCTCTCTCCCTCCCTCTCTTTCTCTCCTTTCTTCTTTCTTCTTCCTTCGCCTCTCATCTCTTCTTATTCTCTAGTGAGATCAGTCTCCCTTTCAAACAATTTCTCTCATTTCTTCACTCATTATCTCCATCTCTCATTCATCCTCTCTTTCTCATTCTCCCTCGCTCTCGTCTCACTCTCACTTTGATTTGTCTTCTCTTTATTTTTCTCATTCCCTTTCTCTCTTTTCCCTGCTCTCTTGCTTGCTTTATCTCCCTTGCATCTTCTCTCTTCTTCTCTCTTGCTTCCTCTCTTTCCCTTGCTCTTTATCTCTCTCTCTCTATCACCCACTCTCTACCTCTTTGGACAGCTCTCATTCTCTCTCTCTGATTTATCTCTTGTTCTCTCTCTCTCTCTGACTCGTCTCTTGTTCTCTCTCTGACTTGCCTCTTGTTCTCTCTCTATCATCCACTCTCTACCTCTTTTGACAGCTCTCATTCTCTCTCTGACTCATCTCTTGTTCTCTCTCTGACTCATCTCTTGTTCTCTCTCTGACCCATCTCTTGTTCTCTCTCTATCTCTTGTTCTCTTGTTCTCTCTCTGCCTCTCGTTCTCTTGTTTTTTATCTCTCTTTCTGCCTCCCGTTCTCTTGTTTTATATATATATCTCTCTCTGCGCCTCTAATTCTCTTTTTTTATCTCTATGCCTCTCGTTCTCTTGTTTTCTCTCTCTTTCTCTCTGTTTCTCGCTCTCTCTCTCTCTCACTTTCTCTTCCTCTCTCTCCACATCTTGTTCTCTCTTTCTCTCTCTCAATACACATCTCATTCTCTCTCTCTATCTATATATACATTTATCTCTGTATGTGTTCTCTCTTTGTCTCATTTTATTTCTTATACATAGTTTTTAATTAATTAGACCAATTTTATCGATTTGATCCAAACTTGAGGATTAGAATCGAATGGGTTCGGGCTACTCAATTGAACATTGGACGTGAGCATTTCATATGATCCTACCCAAAGGGTTAGGTTGAGTCTGGGTTAATTTCTGGCCCGAATGTTTAAGGTTCAGATTTGATCAATCAAATTCTTGATCCAATCGAACATTCTAACGATTAAATCAAATCCCTGATCTCTAGTGTGGGAGTTGTTAAACTGGTTGGCATACACTTGGGCTAGCTCATCTCAGATGGTATTTGATGATCAATGAGCAGCATTGGATAAATAATATTCAAGGAAATGATCTTGAACATCCACAGTATGATTGATCCTCAATTGACCATTCTGTAAAATTGAAAAATAGCCTTTGTGGCACATCAATAAAATCTCCAAATTTTAGCCTCCCAAGAAAAATAATAGATGACATCAAACATAGTCTCAAAAGTGGATAATATAATTTCTTTTCGAGACTTTCATTTCTCTCTATTGGTGGACAAAAACTCCATTAGTGTCTTCATTGCCACGTGAGTCTATGGAAAGGTGACCCTATCTCACCCACCCTTTTCATATTGATGGAGGAGGTCTTTAGAGAATCACTCACATGAGCGATCACCTATGGCCTCATCCAACTGTATTTTTTGAAAAAGGGTTACCATAGTCTCGCATTCTCTATTAGTGGATGATGCTATCCTTTTCCTTAATGGCTCTCAAAATTTCATTAATGGGCTTATGAGTGTACTTATTGAGTACGATTGAGCCTACTGCCAGCTCATGAATGCCTTAAAGAGTAGCTTTATGATAGGCCCTTTCCAGCACCATAAAATGTTCACATATCATCTAACATTCCACACAGTACTTACGAGGATGTCTCCCTTTTGACTACCTTAGATATCCCATCTTTCTTGGCCCTACATGAAATCATTATTTTGATGCTTTGTTGGCCAAGGTGAGAAAGAAACTAGATGGATGGACACTTTACTTTCTATCCCACGAGAGACTGATGTGACACGACATGCAGGGATCGAGCGGCCCGTGTTACACCACAAGGGAAGATACCTAATCAGTAGAGCGACGACATAGGCTGGCCGCATCAGCAATGGTGGCGAGTTGAGCTTCAGCTACTGCTCGCTATAGACAACAAAGATATGCATCAGGGGAGATAGCGGCGGCTGTTCTTCCTACTACGGCATGTACTTCGTGGCGGTGAACTAGCGGTGGCAGGTCGTCCAGCGGACTTCTCCCTTGAAGTTACTTTAGGAGACCATAGAGGCATGCATAGGATGGTGCAAAGACGTAGTGGCACAGGATGACTGTAACAGGGTATGCGTTGAACTTCAGTGACAACGATGTTAGGCGTCACTACGATGACGTCGGTTATGAGTGACTAAAGCTAGCTATCAACGGACGGAGGTAGGCATCGGCAGTGACAGAGGCGGATTTTCTTCCTATGGCAGCATGTGCTTTGCGACGTTGAATTGGCAGTAGCGGGTCTCCTCGAGGCTTCTCTAGAGAACAATAGGCACGGCTAGGTGCGTGAGTGGCACTGGTGGCATGGAGGCACGACGACGCGGGTAGGTGCGACATCGCGGGTAGCCGCGACATCGCAGGCAGGCGCAACAGTGCACGTAGGCGCGGCGATGCAAGAAGGCGCCAAGATGCAGGTAGTTGCAGCGGCAAGGGTTCACACGTCGGTGCTGGTAGGATGACATCAAGGGTTGGCATGACGGTGCAGGTATGCGCGGCGTCACAAGTAGGCGCCGCGGCATAGGTATGTGGGGCAATACAAGTACGCATGATGACATGCTCGACAATGAGCACAATAGGGAGAACAATGACTAATAATGCAGCTTCCGGCGATGACTAATGGCCTAGCGGCTGTCGGCCGCAACTAGTGGCGATCGACTACAGATGCAGCTTCAGCTTTAGCTTCGATTGTGCCTATTGTTGTGGCTGCCACCGGTGGCGGATGGCCTGGAAGCTATCAGCCGCAGCTGGCGGTGATCAGCCGTGGACGACGGCTACAGCCATGGCTACAACTAGCACAGCTGCGTTTGTGATTGCGTCTTTCAACGTCGGCTGGCAGTTGTCGATAGTGGACAGCGATTGCGGTTATAGTGGACAATAGCAGTAGTTGTAGCGGCGGCTCATGCCTACGACCGTGGCTGGCTGCAAGTGTGGCCGGGGCTTCTGGCTACAGCCGATAGTCAGGCACAAGAGGTTGTTGCTACCTCACATCTTTTAGATGCGGGCGAAGGCATGGCGACAAAGGCCGCGACTAGCGGCTGTTTGCTGGGGTTTGTGGCTCGCGGCTGTGGCTTGTGATCGTGTAGCACTACAGCTACAGCTGCGGAGCAATGCAACTACGACCGAGCTAGCGGCTGTGATCGCAGCTCGCAACGCGCAGGTGGGCTTGCGGGCAGAGACGTTGACGAGAGCGACTAGAAGACCCACAGGCATCAAAGAAGGCACCACTGGCAATGGTGGCACTCAGACGAAAGCATGATGAAAGTGGCCTGGTAACCGTCAGCTGACGGTTGTCGATAGTGGACAGCAGCTGCAGTCACATTGGACAATAGCTGTAGTCATAGCGGCGGCATCGTGCCTACGTCCATGGCCGATTGCAAGTGTGGCCGTGGCTTCTGGCTATGGCTGATGACCATGCGCCAGAGGCTATTGCTACGGCGCATCTTTTGGATGCGGCTGAAGGCACGACAGCAAACGCCGCGGTTAGCGACTGTTTGCTGTGGTTTGCGGCTCGCGGCTGTGGGTTGTGATCGCGTAGCACTACGGCTACAACTGCGGAGCAATGCAGCTGTGATTGAGATAGCGGCTGTGATCGCGGCTCGTAGTGGCCAGGTGGGCTTGCGGGCAGGGAGGTTGACGTGGGCGACTAGAAGACCCACAGGCAGCAAAGACGATGCCACAGGCGATGGTGGTGCTCAGGCGAAGGCGCGATGAGAGTTACCTAATTCCCCCCCTGGTGGCGACAACATCAACGCACCATCTTCGGACGCTTCGCCATCGTCATCTGAGACTCCTCGCATCCTAACCCATCATCAACGTCAACTGAAGAACCACCATGATGACGACCACATCAACACACTAACGACGGGCACGCCTCCACTTAAGCAGGACATATCCCGCGTCATGACACATCGCCAACGACAATTGCAGAACCATTCATGATGTGACGAGTCGACACATCACCTCGTCCTTGACAGTTATTTTATTTCTTATTTTCTCTTTCCTCCAAGGCCTATATGTAGGCCAATGTTGCAAAAGAACATTTAGCGAATTTATTTCAAGAGTTGAGTTTTTCTCTCCTTGGAAGGCTAGCCCTATCTTCTCCATCCTGTTCTGGTCGCAGCCACAGCCGATCACCACCGCCAGTGATCGCCACCGCGTGCGGCGCCCTTGACCACCACCATGCGCCTCGGCCGCCCGCTTCCTGTTCCTTGGCCACTGCCTTGCATCCTGGCCGCCTTGTACCCTAGGCGCTCACCCCACGCAGGCACTCGTCCGCACAAGCGCCCGCCCTACGCAGGCCACCCGCCCCCTCTGCACTCCCAGTCGCTTGCGCCCACAGAGTCCCCGGCCGCCAATGCATGCCGCCATGTCCCCGGACGCCTTCGCGGCCACTGATCGCCACACATACCGTTGGATCCGTGACACCCTGTTGAAGCGCAAGTCAATCGTCCCACCAACGACGCGTCAAGAATTCCCCACAACCTCTTCACACAATATTAAGTGACGAGGTACTCCACTCTTTGGTGCCGTGTTCTTCGTCCACTATTCTTCAAGTGTTCATCCGCCGCCATCGGATTTTGAGTCTTCTAAGTGAATCGCCCGTTCGAAGTTATTAATTTTGGTGCTTTTTGCATCACCACGGTGGTTGTAAGATAGTACTCCCGCCCTCGACGAGGAAAGGGGCTGCAAGTATTTTCACCAGACTTAATTCTTGAACTTGACCGTGTGATTTGTGGTCTGTTTTATCTCATCACCCCTAGTCGTCCTAGGATCCACTCCCGTCATCCCCTAGTCATACTGCATCAAACCCCCCCCCCCCCCCGAGAGGGGTACCTTTGTAATTATCTCAAAATCTAAAAACTAAACTAAAAAAAACTAGAATAACTAGAAAAACCTTAAGGGCTACATTTTCTCAACTCTGTTTCTTCATTTTTTCTCCTCTCTTCTCACGATGGGCACCTCCCCCCGCTTATAGGGGAAAATGTGGGCTTTCCCCCTTAGAAATAAAGGGAAGAAGGCCCAAAAGAAGTGTCATAGAGGGCTCTAGTAAGAAAAAAGGTCCACATACATGCCCATACACGGGCTTGCTCACATACAAAAATGTGGAACCGTACCGAGTCCAAATAAGTGCGAACAAACACAAAGAAATTGGTCTTCTAGGCAAGATGGTCCTCCATTAGAGGCGCATCCAATTTATACGACATATCCTCATGAGCATCTCATGGCATACCCCAGCAGTACACTCATTATCGCTTGCTCTTCTTTGCTCTATGGAGAGCCTATGTCTGCATTCCCTAGGGTCAGGTCACCTTGAGGTTAACCATAGACACCATTGGGTGTCTCAGCAAAAAGTATGTCAACTAACGGACGAGGGGGGTCTAGGTATCATGAGCCCTCAACATGTCCGCGACATGCTTCACAAAAAGCTTGTGTGGCATATGCGTACCATGAGCTCCCCATTGGGATGCTTCATATCAGCCAAGTACAACGAGTGGGCTCATAGGGAGTCAGATATCAAGGGCAACAAAAGGTTTCGTACTTGGTAGCATCATTGGCTAGAGATATCCAATGCGACACGTTGGCACATCAACGTAGGCACGATTAGTGCTTGGTATGATACTTGGTTTGCTGACACACCCTTAGCTCGCCGCCCTAGCATTGTCCACCGTCACTTATGGTTGATTGTGGGACAATTACTAAAAAGTAACGTGCGACTCCTATGGGAGCAACATGGCCTTCCATTAGAACATGCTATGGCTATTGCAATAGGGACCTCCCCAGATCACCCTATGTGGACATTTTCACCTGATGGGAATTTCTCATGCTGGTCATCTTGGGACCACTTTCGAGAGAGATTCCCTGCCTAGACTTGGGGTCCACAAATTTGGCATTTAGTAATTATTACTTGCGTCTCATTCTTCCTTTAGAGATTCATGCACCATTGCCTCCCTATTAATGACCGGCTAACCCCTATTGGTCACTCACTCAGTTCGTGTTGCCATTGTTGCTTAATCTCTCCTTAGGTTGAGACTATATAACACCTTTTCTTCTATAGTGAGATTGCTTTAGACTGTCGGTGTTTTGACATTGGCATCCACTCTTACGCACCCATACTACATTAACACCGATAGAGTGTTTTGACAAGACCTTTATCTCATGAACACACTCTAAACCTAGCCCTTATTTACACATCACCAAAGTATAATTGCTATGGAAGCTATGGAAAGGGAAAAAATCTTCTCCTTTTACAACATCTACTATGAGAGCACTAGATGTCATGCAACATGTGAAGCAATGGTTACGTAGAACACACCGCATTACACTGCCCATTACCCAATGTTCCACAATTACGTGTGATATACTTCACAACTGGGAATTCCGTTGGCTTTGACCCCTATCATCACTCGGCCACAAATTACTTGTTGGCACTGATAACATGCAAATTAATATACTTAATTACTGAATTATACATTCTATTTATGTGTGTTTAATGGTCATATTTGCATGTTATCATGATAAAATACATTGAAATCAGTTAACATGTTGTTTTTCTATTATTTCATATTTTTTATCATTTTTTACATGGAATTTGACATTGTTTCAGTGAAGAAATATTTTTAAACGATTTTATTTGCTTGGTTTAAGGTCAGTAAATCATCTCTTGATTTTTCTGAATTTTTCCCATATTTTAATGAATTTTTCTGACCATTATTTAGGCAAGAAATGATTTTTATTTAATTAAATAATATATTGATTATTTATTTTGCATTTTAAATGCATTTAAAATGAATATCCACGTCATTCGTTCGAAATTCGGGCAAATGAAGGGATATATTAATTAAATAAGAAAGGAGAGAAGAGAGGAGAGAGATAGGAAAAGTCAAATAGAGTGATTAAAAGAGAGAGAGAAAAGCGGAAGAGAGAGGAGAGAGAGTAGAGCGGCTAGAGAGGAGAGAGAAGAAAATATATTTAATAGGAGGAGAGAGATTTGAAAAGTCAGAAAGAGCGGCTAGAGAGGAGAGAGAAAACAAAGGCGGAAGAGAGAGAAGATAGAAAAGTCAGGAAAAGCGGCTAGGAGGAGAGAGATTAAAAAAAAAAAAAACGGAAGAGAGAGAGAATAAAATAAAACAAAGAGAGATGCATATTTGCAGAAATCGACGCCCAATGATTGCTTTTAAAAGCAATCAAACGGCGTCGATTTTCTGCGTACGCGGAAATCGACGCCGATCATTGGCGTTTATTTAAAAGAATGATTTTTTTTCTTTTTCTCTCTCTCTCTTCTAACCAAGCGAAAAAAGCACTATTTTGTCCTTTTCTGTTTTCTTAAAAAGCAGCGAAAAAGTGCGGCCGACGCGGACAACGAGGGTGCACGTGTCCCGAAACACGGAAAGCGAGAAAATCAAGCCCAGCCAATAGGAAATTCCAATTTTTTAGAGAAAATAAAAGAGATCAAACGGCCCACATTTGATCTCACTAAAACTGCGATATCTTGAGATCTACAACTCCAATTGGGCTGAAATTTTGAGGGCAGGTTCGTCTTTTCCTCCTCTACAATCTGGACAGTTGGATCTTTAAATAGAGGTAAGAAAAAAAGGCGAAATTCACTTTTGGAGGCTCTCCCCAAGCAATTGGCCAGGAAGGACATTCTGGAAGTTGTCAGATCTGGATCTCTTTATCAAATTTGTAAGTTTCTGAATTGTATTTGATCATCTTCTAGAACGATTCGAAAACGCCTTGGCATGGGCGAAATGTACATGCCCTAGATTCATGTTTTGAATGCATCAGCACTTCTTTTTGATTTGGATTCGAGATCTGACTTTTGATAATTAATTCTTAATTATTTTAGGACATTTCTGCTTCATTACATTTTTAATTTAGGGTCGAAATTGGGGCTTTCCCCAATTTCTTCACTTTCTCTCTCTAGGTTAATTTGATTTGTTTCTCTCTCTATATTTCGGTTTTTATTGTTTAGGAATTTAATTTAATATATAAAAAACCCAAAAATAAAATTTGAACCGAAAATTCATCCATTTTGAACTCCAATTCAAAAATCACTTTCTTGATTATTAATTTCCCAATTTTAATTCTGAAAATTATTATAAATTTTTTTAAATTGGGAAATTAATAATTTATATTTTTATGAGCTTAAAATAATAATAATATTCTTATCTGGAATTATCTGACCGAAATCAAAATTAAGTTTTACTTAATTTTGATTATTTTAAGAATATTATTTAATATTAATTGAATTAAATATTGCAAAATTCAAAATTACTTGACTTGATTCATAAAAATTGTTTGAAAATTCTGAATTGTTGCCTCCTTGCGGATCGATCCCTTGCTTGCTCTATATTCTTATTTAGTAATTAAGGGAATTATAAATTTATTGCATAAGTCTAAAAAGCGCAACGACCACGTAATTTTACGTGATTTTTCGGCTTATCAATTGGCGCCGTTGCCGGGGACGCACGGTTTGAATTCTTAAATTATTCTGTGTGGATTCATTACTCTTTATTTTTTATATTAAGTTTTGGATTGAGCTGAATTTTGCAATTATTTTGTGAATTTTGATGAAATAGTGAAATTGAAAAAAAAATTCATCATTGCATAATTAATTTTTCTTGTTCATCAAAACTGATTATTTTTTTATATTGATGTGTTTAACATTGCGTGTTCGGTAGGAGATCTTTAAAACCTCATCTCGTGAATCTTGAAACAGTTAGTAGAACTCCTAGTTTTGATTGTATTTTTGAAAGCTCCGAAGGTGAAAATCAGCATTTTTGTGACTTAATGGAGAATAATCAAAATTTTGGGGTTGAACAGGGTGTTAGAAGAATGAGGTTGAGAGAATTTTCTGACCCTATAGAGAGTGAAACCTACACTAAAATATCTGCTCCTTTACCAGAAAATGTTAATTTTAGAATTGACCCGAATATGATTAATCAATTGCCTACATTTTATGGAAGATTTAATGAGGAGCCTTATGAGTTTTTGGAAGAGTATAACCAGATTTGTTCTGCTTATAGTTATGCAGGTGTTCCTCAGGAAATTCTCAAACTAAGGTTATTTCAGTTTGCTTTGAAAGATAGGGCAAAAGATTGGTTTAAAGGGGTAGGTCAAGAATTTCAATCTTGGAGTGAAATGCAAGCTTGCTTTTAAAGAGATTCTTTTCTTATGGAAAGACATCTTCAATTAAGAAACATATAAGAGATTTTTGTCAAGGAACTGACACTCTAGGAGAAGCATGGGAGAGATTCATGTCACTCACTAGGAAGTGCCCACATCATGGCATACCATCTCATGAATTGGTTGAAATTTTTTATGGTGGATTGAATGATCAGGAAAGGCATCTAGTGGATATATCTAGTGGAGGAATGTTCCTTGATACCCATGCAGATGAATCCATGAAATTGATGGAAAAATTAGTAGAAGATTGGACATACCGTCAAAGTTTTTCGTACACTAACCGAAGTGCAGGTCCCAAGCGTGGAGGAATCATTGACGTCAAGGCAGTTGAACCGGAGATCAGGACTGATAAGCTAGAAAGAGAAATGAGCAATATTGGTAAAACAGTTAAAGATATGAGCAATGATATTAAATCTTTTTTGCAGGAGTCTAAAGGAAAGGCGAATGCAAACGAGGGCAACAATTCCACTAACAACCCTTGTTGTTTTTGTTCTAGTGAAGAACATTCTGATGAGGCTTGTCCTATGGTTGAACAGGTTAATGCATTTGGGAGACAAGATGCAGGTCAAAACCAATGGAATGCACGACCTAATCAATTTCCCAATTTTAATTCTGAAAATTATTATAAATTTTTTTAAATTGGGAAATTAATAATTTATATTTTTATGAGCTTAAAATAATAATAATATTCTTATCTGGAATTATCTGACCGAAATCAAAATTAAGTTTTACTTAATTTTGATTATTTTAAGAATATTATTTAATATTAATTGAATTAAATATTGCAAAATTCAAAATTACTTGACTTGATTCATAAAAATTGTTTGAAAATTCTGAATTGTTGCCTCCTTGCGGATCGATCCCTTGCTTGCTCTATATTCTTATTTAGTAATTAAGGGAATTATAAATTTATTGCATAAGTCTAAAAAGCGCAACGACCACGTAATTTTACGTGATTTTTCGGCTTATCAGGCACCCACCTATAATAGGGTTTCTAGAGCTCAATGTGGATGGTGCAGGCAAAGGAAACCCATGCCCAATAGGTGGAGACAGTATCCCATGAGACCACACATGAAGTATAATTTTTCCTTTGTCATCTTTGTATGGAGTACAGAGTAATATAACTACCAAAGCTATGAGGATACATGATGGTTTGTTCCTCCACGAGGAGAAAAATATTTTACATTATCATCCTAGAATAGGAATCAAAATGGTGGGTCAACATGCTCCGTGTAGGCTCATGCTCCTTGTGGCGCCTCCAGAGAGTATGGTAAGACATCATGCAGTGTCACCCACATTTCACTAGCATTCATCATTAGTTGCACGAGGGGAACCACACAGCGAATGCCCTTGCCAACTATGAGGTATTCTCTCACACCCCTTCCCTATATATCACTTGGTAGGACCTTCCTCAGGCGGCTCACAGCTGTCATCACATTGAGGGCCTCAGCTTTCCCGCTCATAGCTCACGTCACATCATGTCGAATACTCACCATAGCGAGTGGCGTATTGCATCGAGCACTAAAGGCAGGATTGCACGACCTTTTGCCTAACTATTGTATCATATGATGGCGCGAGGATCACTCATACTCCTTGCATCATCACCTCCAAGGTATACAAGCACGTTGTAGGCACCCACATCCTTCTCTTAGAACTGCATTGGTATCACTCATTTATCCTTTTCCTTTTGCATCATGAGTGTGTGTGAGTATGGTCGGTGTGTAATTGGGACATTCACTCTCGCTCCACACCTATAAATGCCTATAAACACTTCACTTAATATATAAATCCCAATGGATGGCTTCCAAGGCACGATTGGATTGGTCTACATGCACAACCTTTTGGTTGGTCGTATGTGACACCATGTTTTTTTCAATAAGAAAAACTATATGACTAATGTAATATATGAGATACTGGAAAATGTCTTCATAATCTGAGATGAATGTTGAACACTACGTCTAATTGGTGACTGCGGTAGGGTGGTAGAAGAATCATGGTCATCCATGACAAAGTCTCATGTCACAGGTACAACAAAGCACAAGACAAGAGGTGGAAACACAAAAGATTTTGGTAGGGGAGCATGATTAAAACATCCTGACATGCTCCTTCATGAATCAAAATATGTGGTAAGTTACTCGTGGAGGGGGCAGAGTCAACGGTAAGCCATCCCTTTGCAAAATGTGTGGAAACACCCCTAGATTAATTTGTTTCATAGTTTTAGGTTCTTTTTTTCTCTGTAAAATCATAATTTTGTCACAAAAATTTCATGATGGCTATTTTGTATGCACTTTAAGGCATTATCTAACACAAGCAAATGAGGGATAGACTACTGCAAATAAAAATAATAGGGTGGAGGCAATGCACTACAGGTGTTGTAGAGAAAACCTAAAGCAAGTAAAAGGGCTCCAATAAAATGGAAGTAGTAGGAAACACACACCACCTATCAAAAAATGTTCAGGAGTATTTGGCATGGTGACAGTTGATCACATCAAACTAATAGTGATAAGTATGTTTGATTATGTTTTATTGAATCATTTATTTTTAGTTATGAATACATACTATCAATGATTTATGATTATAAATATAAAAAACAAATATTACCTATTGGGTCCTAGTCTACATAATTTATTGGTGTATGAGACTAACTCCACTTGATTCAAGCGAATTACATCGAATAATATCCTTATTTTACTCAAATTTTATTGAAATTAGGATTTTGGTAAATAAAATATGAAAATTTGAATGCAAATGGGAGAAAAGAAAGTTCCTAAGACATGGCTTGAATAACAAGACAAATTCCAATAATCACAGATAAGTTAAACCCAAATGAAACCCATGTTCAAGGGAAAGTTAAAGAAATGAACTTTATAAACTACTAAATTCCAATTTGACAGCTGCTTCACCAATCCTAGAATCTGATCCAAGGGATGAGAATATGAATGTTATTGTATTTAAAACTTTCTTCCCAATATTTTGTATATATCTGTAGTTCTAACAGCCTTATTTCCAAAGTTATATTGATTCCAATCTGTATCAAGGGTGCCCTATTGAGATATCAATGATTTAATCTGGTGGTATGGAAAAGATGAAAGACCATCATCACTAGCCCTAACAGGTATTAACCTATACCTTTTGATTTGTTCTTTTTCTTTTTTTTATATATTATCATCTCAGAAGATGGCCTAAATCCAAATCGCACATCCAATGTCTTGATGTAACAAAAATTACATTTTTTTTCCATTGCATGCTCCAAAATTTCTCAAAAATTTCTAAATTTGTATAACTTATTAAAAATAAATAAAATTTCATTTTTATTTCAAATCATTTTGATTATTTTTATTTAAATTACTTCCCAGAACATCATCAGATAAAAATATCAAAACTGTTATAAGGATCCAAAAATATTTTAAAGAAAAATAACTATTTAATTACCTTCCGCATATAGTTTCAACCCTACGTATCCCTTTATTAAGTGAACAATTTCATTAAATTTAAGGATAAATCATAAAATTGAAATGTGAATTTTAATTTAAAACTCTGGCTTATTGGTAGGCCCCTATCTAGGCGGCATTCCCAACCCAGAGGTCTGCGTGCTTATTGGGAGGGTGTGTCCGTGTTTTTGGCTCACGACATTAAAGGACTGAGTAATTATGGGTAGCAATGCCCAAATACCTGATCTTTCAGGCCATTGCCCCTGTACGTGGTGATACACAGCAGACGGTGCTCGTGCCCATCCACCCCCAAGGCAGGACGGATCAGGTATGGTCCGCGCGTGCTGGGGGCGCGGGCTGATCCGTGTGTGCGCGCGCGTGCGCGCCAAGCGCCGTGTGCCAACGCTACGCGTGGGCACCAACGCTACGCGCAGGCGCCAAGCACCGCGTGGGAGCGGGAAGTGATGCGTGCGGGCGCGAGACGTGCTGGCCGGGCGGCATACTGCGGTTGCAGCGCGCGGAATTGTGCGCGGTGCTGCGCAGCATCCGCGCGGACAGCGCACACATTGCGTGTGTGGGGCGCGGGGGTCAGACTGAGAGCGCCGAGACGGCATAGAGGGCACATAGCGCTCTCGCGGTTAGTGTTGCGCACACCATGCCCAGCTTGGGGCGTCGAATGCGGCAGCGTCGCGCAGACTGCACGCGAGGGTGTTGACACGGGTGTTGGTGGCGTGTGTGATCGTCAAGGCAGGGGTGGCGTGTGTGATTACCACGCTCACGGGCGCGTGGCGCCCGGCTCGACGCACTTGTGTAGCGGCAGAGCGGGCGCCCGCGCGCGGAGCAGCGGCCTTGAGGCAGTGTGGCGACACTACCCCAGTGCAGGGCTCCTCGTCTCATTCCTTGTATCACCCCTTGTCTTCCCCCATGTAATGATCCGAATGACGATGTACTCTTTTATGATATTAATGCAATGACCCTATTCCCTAACGGGGCTACGTCCCCACCATCTCCTCTAACCCCTTCTATACGATATTAAACATCTACAAAGTTTCCGCTGCAAGAGATCAAGGCTGCTCAGTGTTTTGCCCTGAACATTGAGGCGGGCACATGCCAAATTCGAGCAAGAGACCTAGCTCCGGATTTGACCGTGTGACACTCATGAATAGGAGTCAACAAGAGGTCTAGCAGTGAGCAACAGTGATATGTGGCACATGGGTGACAGATCCACATGCCAAATTACTGACCACTGGAAGACAACAATCAATATTGCAGCAACGAATGACGGGAGTCAAGGCTAGGGACAGTGGATTGTCATAAAATATTTGGGATGACACTAACCCTAAGAAAAATGTTTTCTTTTTATACCATGTGGAAAATTAAATTCAATAAATTATGTAGTGACGCCACAATAGACAATGCAGACATCATGGTTGTGATGAATGTCATTGAATACTAATATCCTCATATTATTAATTCCTAAACGTAATCTTGAAACATCATTGTAGATAACAGACATGGAAAACATACTATATAATCCAGAAATGCTTATGAGCCTTATCATGCAGAATTATATCTCTTTAAAGGAAATCAGAATCATATATGTTACTGTATAATTTATATGAAACATACATAATTAAGTGATACATAATTTAAATGTCAACATATCATTGTATAATTTAATTTTAATGGAGTGGATGGTGTTAAATCAGAAAGTACGCAAACTATAAGGGTTCAGCACTATGCAAAAAATATATTTCTTCTTCATGTGATTTTAGAAAACAGAGGCGATGAAGGATTGAGATAATAATATGGAGGGAGAGAAGTGTTCCTATTTTTTAAAAAATAAAACTGACAGATAAATGCATGTTTATTTTGGGGGAAATTTATTTAATGATATTTTAGCTTATGAAATGTTGGATCAAATGATACTGATAAAATATTTCATAATGTATACCATTTTTTATTAAATCAAGTTTAAATATTTCTGTTAAATATTCTTTAAATAAGAGTTTCGATCATGAGAGTGAGATTATAATATGGGCATTTTTATATTTTTGATTTATATATCAAGTAAATTAAATATAAAACATTTTATACTTAAGAAAACTTCAGGGGTCTAAATATTTTTCCAATACCGAGGTGGTTTCTTTAGATCGAGGAGGCTTTGAGAAAACAAGAAATGTCTGCACAGTATGAATATTCAGCCACATGCATAACGGATAACAACTGTGAAATTATGTCTTATGTCCATTGAATGTCGGGAAACACATCAAAAGTTTTTGTAAGAGAGGAAAATAACAAAGAGTTTTACATAGGAATTCCTACCCCAAAATATTCCTCTATTCCAAGGTATTTAAATCCTATGCCATGGCTTTTTTGCTTGAAGTCTTTGAACCCCCATTGCATTGAGTTTATTATACAATTTTTTGAAAATCATTCAATTTAATGGCAGCAATAAAAGGGTGTTCTATCTCTTCCATTTAACTGCTCTTAAATTTTACCCTGATGTGCAGATGCCTTCTCTTGGCCCAGAATCTCCAAATCAAGTAACTCCCCTTGGCCCATAGACTTTATGCATCTAAAACAGTTTTTAAAACTAATTCAGTATAATATCTTTCACATCATACTGTGCAATACTCATCAAAATGAAACTGCAAGACTTAGATAATGTCAAGTAGCTTTATGCATAAATAAATTAAAGATATTCATGTGATTACGAGGTGTATCCAGATACTTGAAGCCTTAATCTTAAGCAAGTTGCATGAAAATCACATATTCTATAAATAGTAAGCACGTATTAATGATATATAATATAAAATTTTATTTTAACTGAAACTCATAATCGAGAATAAATTATGTATTGTTTAATAAACGAGAAGAACCTTACAAGCTGCTTTATGCATAAAAAAATTAAAGTTATTAATGTGAACGTGAGGTGTATGCCAGACACTTGAAGGTTTAATCTTAACTAAGCTGCATGAAAACCACAGATTATATATATAATAATTACATATTAATGTTATATAATTAAATTTTTTATTTCACTTGAAACTTATAAATGAGAAGAAATTATGTATTTTTAAAATTTTAAATATCAATAATGTGATACCAAAAACTCATATGTCGCAAAATCATCTCAAAACACAGTTATCACTATATATTTCATGACATAAAATCCTCAGAAATGTCATTAGGCGTGGAAAATAATGCCATTTGAGAGCCATCAGGTATCCCGTTGTTGGTTAAAAATTTATCCTTCTGCTATTGTCTGCTGTGGTCCAATGATTTCACGCCACCACCTGTGAAATGGTTGAATGTCAAGACAGGATCATTTAACCTATTGACTCTCAGGACAAGCACCAAAGAAAGACCTACGGGCACCAGCCATCAAGGACACTAACGTCGGGGCGTCAAAGACCTATTATGCGCCTCTGGAATGAAGCTCGGCACATTAGAGGGGCACCCATTCGGCGAGAAATCGGCCAATCAATTACAAACTTGTTTGTCCATTTAATTTAATACTGGCCATTCATTTCTAATCAAAGTAAGTTTATTCAAAGGTCAGGGTTTTATTGGGACTTATTCAGCTCGTGGGTTCCTCAATGCCATGGAAGCTGTTATGAGAAACTCCTAGGGTATTTTTAAGAGAATAAGTCCAGATAAAGATATTTTCTTTATTCCTTAACCATCTGTAGCCCTTTTTGTCATTCCAAGAGGTTTATCACTCCTGGATCCTTCTTCAGCATAATAGATTCCATTTATTTTTAATTTTTTTGTCCAAAACTTAAGAAGATATTCAATTGTAAATGATTGGATATCAGGAGATTGAAGCTATCTGTGTCGAGATGTAGCGCAAAACTATCGTGCAACAGTATCCACCGGTTTTTATTGTCGTCTCTTCTTGGAAGTAGATAAAAGTTCGAATAGGCGAAAGTAGGCACATATACCTTTGTCCCGTTCTATTCTCTAATATCTTCTCCATAGATTTTGTTCATCGTGACTGGAGATTTCGCTTTTATATTCCCATTTCAACCCCTCTCAATCAAAATCTTGTTCTTCTCTATTTATCCTTCAAGCCTATATTATAGACCCGTCTTCTACATCTATTCGGAGTGGAACTCCTTATCCACCCAAGTTGGCGAATTGTTAGGTGAAATAAAAAAAAGGTTTGATCCAATATCTAAATGACATCAGACGCAGAAGCTACCTTAATCGTACGGCATTTCTAAGAATATCGTCCAACGTTTACTCTTCTTTTGTTTGGACTTGACAATTGAGTCGAGTTGTATAAAACAAAGAAACTATCCGGATTTTGACTGCGGCTAATACCAGCATCCCAAAACCACGTGCACTAGCCGATTGTTAATCCATATTCAATTTTATCTCTTTTCGCCGTTGTATTGAAAAGGCATGCGGGAATCGATTGGCTGAAGAATTTGTCATCGTTGACGAATGCCTATCAACGGAACAAAAGAAGTTTCCTTCGACCTTCGAGGAACCCACAAGAAGATTTCTCTTCCTCCTCGAATATATAGGGTGATGTTTGTTACACTCTTCTAAACATCCACTCCTCGTCATCCAATTCAGAATACACTAATAATCACGGCGATGCAGAACGAGATATTCTCGGCTCTGGACTTCGTCAAGGAGCACCTTCTGGACGACGCCGTGGATTCCTCTCATGGGTTTCCCGCAGTCGCCAGGTTCAGCTTCGGTGAGGGCTTTCTCCAAGAGCCCTACGAGCAGCCATCGTCTGTCTCGTCGTCTTCTTCCTTGGGAAGGGTTAGACTGGCCATTTCCCCGCCAAAGGTGGTTGCACCGAAGGTAGAATGGATACCGGTTGAAGCGACAGAGCGCGATGGGGGGGACTCTGGGGACTGCCGGGGATACCGCGGCGTCCGCCGTCGGCCGTGGGGAAAGTACGCGGCGGAGATAAGAGATCCGAAGCGTCGCGGGTCGAGGATATGGCTTGGGACTTACGACACCGCCATGGAGGCGGCGCGCGCTTACGACCGCGCCGCCTTCCGTATGCGCGGCAACAAGGCTATCCTCAACTTCCCCAACGACGTCGGCGAGGGCGGCTTGCTGCCGCCGCCGACTGCGATGGATGGTAAAAGAAAGAGGTCGCCGGAGGACTTGGCCGTGGCGCTGCCGCCGAAGAAGGTGGCGCGCCACGTTGATGGCGGAGCTCCGCCGCCGGTTATCTCTAATGGGCCTGGTGTGTGGGCTGGGGAAGACGTCGAAGATGTTTACAATCTGCCGCCGCTCTCTCCCCTTTCTCCATACTCCCTCGGCTTCGTTTGTCAGCTTCTTGTCATTTAAGCTAACCGGCGATACAAGCGAGGTGACTCTGGCTGCAGGCTGCGTTCTTCATTCATTGGATTCGTTATGTATTTGGTCGAGTGTCCACAGCTAATTCTTTTATTCGTTTTCCTTTGGTTCGAACACTACTGTAACTTAGTCTTATGACTTATTTAGTTATATTTTCAAGATTATTTGTTAAGGTTATGAGTAAAGACTGAATTATGACGTTCGATCGCCCATACAACTCATCTACTATCCCGATTCAGGGTGTTTGGAAGATGGAATATCATCGGTTTGGCCGGGTTTTTCATGCACTCTTTTGTACCCTAATCGCATGCGCCTTGCGAATTTCCCACCTTTTAAGGAATTGACAGGAGAACATAGCGAGTGATACAGAAACTACGAGTAGACATCTTTAAAGCGTCCCTGGGTTTAGTTATATGATCTCCAGGGTAGTGAAGCGTGAAGATGAAAGAATACGACTACAACTGAGGAACATGAGAATTTCTTCGCGAGATCACCACGAGCCACATTGAATAGATCAAGGACATACGCTAACATCGAAGTTATTGAACTGAATACTTTGATTTGTCGTGCCATAGACGGAAACCGACGCGGCCGCCTCCGGGTCCAGGACAAGTGATGTTTCGGACAAGATGTATTTCTATTCGGAGAAAACTCGGATAAGTGATGCTTACGATGTTATCTCTATAGCTATAGGATTTCATTTTTAATTTATTTCGACAATATCCGTTTAGTTTTCTAGCGTCACTCATTACAATATTTGGATTTCAGTACCACCGGTTTGACTGGTTATCCGTGGTCAAATCTTTCAAGTCAACATGAGAAAGGAAGGAACGGTGCAGAGGCCTTGGTCTCTCTAATTCATTAACAGGGGCCGTAATTCTGTAGTATGGAGAATCCCGTTGGCTGTGGACCGACCCGTCAAAGTTCATTATTTTCTGGCATACCCTTCGTCCTACGTGTGCGTTTTTACTTATCATACAAATACTGATCGAGTTCTCTCTCACTTTCTCCTGTTCGCCCACTCTGGAAATTCCACAACAAGAAGGAACATGATGAAAGTAAATGGAAAAAAAAACATTTGTCAAAGATGCCAACCTTTCAGTTTCGAGACTGGCAGAAAAAAGGCAGTTACCAGGGCTGTGATGAGGAGGATTACGATTCTTATTAAACCAAGAACCTTTAACATGTGGAAATAAAATAAATATACGTAGCTAAATGTAATTAAAGGAATTAAATATAATTTCAAAGGTCAAACGTTTTACTGATGTACCGGCAGGATATAACTTGCAAGAACGAACCCGTATACCTTTATCTTTCATTTGGATGGTCGGTTCCAAATGAAAGTTCCAACGCAATGGCGAGATGTGCAGGTCGTCTTGCAGTGGGTGATATCACAAGTTGTTTATGCCGAAACTAAGTCTGCTGCAAGAGGCCAATCCGGGAGGTCAAATCAGGAGATCATTTTGGAGGAAAAGAACGGATTGGAGTTTATTGCTCTAAAAAAGAGAGATTGACTCGTCGAAAGCTCCGGGGGAAATATCACTGTTTAAGGAAAAGGGAAAACCTGGAACAAAGCTTCACTATGCGGTAAACTAGTAACTGTCTCACTTCCTAGAAGTTTCTGGAATCTAAAGTTAAATTGGTTCTTAACGAATCTTAAAAATGAGATCATCTCCGCCACTTATCACGGGTTTACCGAAGGGGGGGAGATCATTCCAGTCTGCTTCTCTGGACATGAAACAACATCTACCGAGTTTTTTAATCGCCCTATTTCATATGACGAAGGGAGGACATCATCCCAAGGAGCCAAAAGAAAAAATGATGATGCATGGTTGTTTGTTTTCTAGCTGTCCAACTGCTCGACGACTCCACCTAATCATTTTTCTCATATCATGAAAAGGTTACTTGCTCTCCAACCTCATCTTTATTAAATAGGATCGGTGGCCCGCCAGCTGTCGTACCGTGGAGCTTTTCTCTCTATCGAGGAGAATATGTTTTTTTCTTATCAAATGGTTGAAAATTGACGCCGTCTTCACAGAGAAGCCAAATCCATTTCATTCTTGGCGTTCAACTCTCAAATCGTCCTTTTCGCCGATTATTTGGATCCATCGTAGATTATGTTCAAGGATACCGTTCACAGTATCGCGTTAGAAATTTAGACTGACATTTTCTCAGTTCGTGGATTCCATTGGGTTTACGCAGTTGGCGCAAGAAGAACAAGCTCCGTCGGTCCTTTCTGGGCGTACAATACGCGAGGTTATTTGTCCGGGGGTAAGAGATAAATTTTCTACTTTTCTTTGTCTGTCTCGTTTATTTTAGATCCGCAAGAGGCTTGCGCCGGTTCTTAAGGATGAGGAAGATCGCTCGCGAATGTAAATGAATGTAGATGACTTTTTGAAATCTCTCTGAGTAATGAAAGGCTCAGGAGAAAGGCAATAACCCTTATAACCCAAAGACCTGGATCATATTTATAGGAAGATGATATACTTAATTCTCTTTATTTTATCTTAATTAATCCCCTCATTATAATTAAGACAAACTTACCCTCTACACAATTAAAAACCATACTTTATTGTTAGAAATGTCTTAATTCCGTCATTAGAATTAAGCGAATCTCATTAACTGGGATCTCTTATTGATAACTTAATAATATGCAATTATTTACACACATTTTTAATTATCCAAATACTAAGAAATTAATCTAACACATTAACATAGTTAATGTTGTTTTCTTGTTCGAAACAGAGACGGAGAAGAACGCAGACTACGAGAGGAAACTTGAAAGAAAGAGAAAATAAGTTACGCCGAGCGGCAAGAGATGCATCGAAGAAAAACAAATAAATGTAATTACACGCAGATATGAGCAGATATGTTTATAGAACGAGAACGGGAGAGGTCAGAGGTCGATGAAGCTAAGGCGTGACGTTGAAGAATGCGGGAAACAAATAAATATACTATGCTGACGTTTCCAGCATTTCCACTTGGTGCTTCTGTCACGGCTTCCCGCTTTTTAGAAAAGTTCCCATGTAAAGCTTCTCCCTCCGCCGGATCCTCAAAGGCCCTGGGAAATCCTATTGCTTCCAGTCATTTTCAGGATTTGTCTAAGCACAATTATACTGTCTGGGCAAAGTGGATGCGGGATGCAGGTGCAGCTTGAAGTTTATTGGTTGTAAGAAGCGATTGAACCACTTACAGTGTCTCAAGAGACTCTCTCCGTTATGTACGGGGCCTTGCCTGAGGACGTTTTTGCGCAACTTGACATCTCCGAGATTGTGAAAGAGACTTAGAAGATCCTGAAGACGGAGAATGTCGGAGCCTTGTGAGTTATAAAGGCCCAAGCTGGAATTTGAGTTGTTAATGATGGGTCAAGAGAAGCTCGTGGTTCATTTTTCTAGGAAGTTATCCACGGTTGTTAGGTGATTGCAATCCTCGGAAGGGGCCATGGTCATGGTAGAGGCCGTGTTCATGGTCGTTGTCGATTAAGAGGAAATGGAGGTCATGTTTCGTTGTGATTTCTTACATGGAAAATAATACGGTTTATTGTAGATATAAACTATCATTAACTGAGGTGATCCATTATGATAATTTTGGCATTAAGATATTTCATTGTGTGTGTAAATTAACTATTATGTGTAGAGGCTAAGTCAAGAGAGATCTTGAATAATGATGGGTTAAATTCAATAGAGACTATAGAAGAGGTGGCCATCTTGCCTATAAATAAGGCCCAGTCATTAAGTCACTGGTGTGGTTTTCTTTGACTAAGGATTGTACCTGTTAACTCAAATGGCTACCTCTCAAGATCAAGATATCCATGGAATCAGGTCTCTTTTAACCTCACTTGCATGTCATTAACAATATCTTCAGTTTACTATATTTGATTGTTCAAGTGACGTGTCCTTAAGGAAAAAATGCAAGAGGACATTATGGTCTCTTCACTTGGTATCGAAGCTTCCTGAGTTGACTCTTTTTGGATGAATAAATATTAAGCTATTTGTAGGATCTTAATGTAGTCCATTCAGTCTGTAATAAATCTCAAGATATAACTCATTTGTATTAGGAAATGTTTTCTCAACTACACGTGCCTTCCATTTGCATGGTTATATAATAAATTTGCAATCACAAGAAATGTCTTCCTCTATGTCTGCACTTCATCAATGGTGCCACTTACTGCTTTTCAAATGGAAAAATCACATTAATGACATGGAAATGAAAAAGAATTCACGTGTGACTCATCATCTGAAGCTCCCTTCCACTCTTATTATTGCAGAACAGAGCCGTCTAGTTCAACTGACGGTAATGACTAAATACCAAAGCCTTTCAGAGATCAAGGGGAAAAAATATTTTTCAGTAACATTTAAAAGAACACCCTGTTTTGCAAAATTTCAAATTGACGACCCTCATCAATTTATGACATTGGCTAACAAATTATCATTCTTTACAAAGGGGTGTTCTGACAAACCAAGTTGGGAAGACCATGATTCTCATCACAGCGACCGGGGTGTCTGGTAGCATAAAACTTCTTTGCTAGCATAAGAACTCCACCAAAAATGTTGTAGGATCTGGCCATGAACCACCTTCTACCGCTCTTCCATGCTGGAGTTTACTTCCACTATCAATTTAATCTCGAACATGATCAAAGGCACCGAGACGTGTAACAAAAAGGAAAGGGGTAAGGGCTCATGGTTTAGCTAGTGGCCAAAGACCTACCAAAGGGCCATTTCTATTATCCTTACCACATTGACTCCCCATGACAGGAAGAAGGAAAAGTATACGTTTTGGATGGATTATGAATCATCTGTTGACATTGATCGATCTAGGAAGACTTTCAAATGCACATATTAGTTTTTTCTCTTTTTCCTCTTTCACCTTCCATAGCAGCACAAAACCTTTTATTGGTATCAAAGAATATCGAGTTTCCTGTAGAACTGTAAGCCTTCGGTCCTTTGTTTTCCGTCTTCATTCTCTGTGAGCCTCTCCTCTCCAACCTTATTTTCCTTTAATTGAGCTAGCTAGAGATTATGCCTTTCACATAGTGTCAGAGCGTGTGAGTTCTTGGTGTCATCAGGTCTTGGTGATGACGATGAGTTCAAAGGGAGTAGGTGAAAAATAAAGACCCATTGTGAAGGCCTTTGGTGTGGCTACATGGGCTTCAAGGTCTAAAACATAATAGAGATCAACTATGTGGTCTATGGTGACAATGATCAACTATGTGGTTTAGGTGCGGACGATGAAGCCCATGGATTTTGGGAAATTGTTCAGAAAGAGATAGCAGACAAGGCAAAAGGCAGGAAGTCCCTCATGATTATCTATGGAACGTCACCAAAAGACATGCTGGAGCAGCTAGACAATGACTTCTTTGCTAAGGAGATGTGGGAGGCCCTACAAAAGACACTCATCAGAGTCGACCACATGAATCAGGCCAGGATCTAAAGTCTTCAATTCGAGTATGAGTTCCTTGTTATGTAGGAAAAAGAAGATGGTTCTGATTTGGAGAAAAACTCACTAGCATCACATGTCAGCTCCAGATATTGTATAAAGTTGCTTTGTGCATCTCTAGCCAAGTTTGATGCTATCATAAGCTTTGTCGTATAGCTTGGAGATCGGGAAATGTCTTTGGAGGAAGCAGTAGGATCCCTAGTAGCCTATGAGGACAAGTTGAAAAGGGGGCAAGAAAGAGAGAGAAACATGCCTTATTGACCCAACCTAGTTCCAAGAAAGATGATTGGTTTGCTTCTCATGGATGTGGTTGGGGGCAAGGAAAAGATTGAAGCTGTTGGAATCTAGCTCTCTCACTTTTGCGACTCACACTTAGAAGGGAAGCACATGCACTCACTCTCTTGATCTCACACAGAGAAAAAAGATTAAGTTTTCGCTTTCGTGATCTCATACAGAGAAAGAAAGATTAAGCTCTCACTCTCTTGATCTCACAAAGAGAAACAAGAAGAAAGAACACTTTGAGAGAGTAAGGAACTAGTTGATGAACACAACATACTACAACAATGAAACTCATACATATTTATAGGCACTCCCCCATAACTGCCTATGGACTTAAACAAACTATGACCACACACCTGTCCATGTGCTTAGTCTTCAAAGACACCCAGTCTTTTGCTCCTTAAACTCAGCTCCTACCTCCACATCTCCCTATACCATGCTGACTTGGTTCTTTGTTGACTTATTCAAAATACCAACTCCTAAAATAACTAACTCAAGTTTACTATCCAACAGAAGGGTGGGTCGAGGATGCGGTTGTAGGCAACGTGGCTGGCCCGATGGTTCCCAAGTAAGGGAAGAACATGGTTGGAATGGTGGCAACTGATGCATAGATGAACATAACTGGAATGACGTCGTCGAAGCCAAGAGGCTGTATGACTAATTAGCGGACAAGAGCTACAATTTTGGGAAATATGACCAGTATGTTGTAGAGTGCCAAGGGGAGGAGGAAAAGGAGACACATCTGGTTGAGACGATAGAAAAGGCACAGTCAACGTTGTTGATGGGTGTTTTTCAAACAACCATTGGCATGCTACAACAAGGAAATCAAGCATCCAAGTCCATGACTGGAATGTTATAACTAAATATGAGGTTGAGCAATCATATGACATTGGATGAGACTCTATTCCATGAATTAGAGTAAGAAGCTTCTAGAACTGTCTGCTTTGGAGATGGCTGTATAATCAACATCTATGGCAGAGGATCAATCTTGATCAAGTGTTGGGATGAAGTATCACTCAGGCTTGGGAATGTTCATTTTTTACTCCCAAATTAAGTTCAAATATCTTACGCATTAGGCAGATGGATAAGGAGGTTGAATGACATTGGAGCTGGGCATGTTGAATGTTCATGACCAAAGTGGGAGATTGCTGATGAAGTTACCAAAGTCTACAAGAGTGGTGTACCTACCGAGGAATGCAAGAAGAAAATGCGTAGTTTCTGATGGAGTAGTGACCCCGACCTAGCTTTTGCATGAGAGGTCAGACCATCTTAATGTTCAATCATTAAGTCTGTTGAGGTTTTTGTGTTTTAATGTACACTAAATTACATTAATATCATGAATTTATAATTAAGAAACTAATTTATAATTAGAGCTTAAAATTTTTTTAAGATTATGTTTTTAAACTGGTTTAAAACTATAAAATAAACTAAAATAATCTTAAAGTACTTGGGAGAATGAAAAATATTTTTTAAACTTTCTGAAAATACTTTTAAAAGTATTAAAATATTATTTTAATACTTTTAAATATTTTTAAAGGTCATTTCATATTTAAGGTATGTTAAAATTATTTTGAGAAGCCTTAGAAATGTTTTTAAATATTGAAAACTACTTTTAAAATATTAAAAATATTTTTCTGAATTTTTTAAAAAATGAAAAGCCTTTCAAATGGTGCAAAATCGATTTTTAAATTTTGGTATTTTAGTCCCTTTAAAGGGGCCCAATAAGGCCTTAATGGGCGGAGCCCATTAAGTCCTAAAGGCGGACCCGAAACCGGATCCGTTAAACCGGGTCGGGTCCTCTAAAGAGAGAAAAAGAATATTTTTTTGGCACTCTCTATCCTCGAACTTGCGACCTCCCCTTATGCAACGTGGCATCTCACCACTGGGCCACGTTTCTCTTTGAATACAATATAAAAAATATTGTATTTGACACGTGGCGCGCCACAATTTTTCAAATGAAAAATTCTGGCGCGCAAAAGATTCGAACCCGGGATCTCAAAGTCGGCGAAACAAAAAAAATTAATTTTATCTATTTTACACTTGGGTTTTATTTATAGAAAGAATTTTTTTATATATAATAACTAATTAAGTTAAACTTAATTAAAGAACGAATTTAAAGGGTCAAAGGGCGGGTCCGACGGTTGACCTTCCGAAAAGGTTTTTATTAAATGCCAAAATTTGAATTTTTCCGACTTTTGACATTCCCTCATTAATTTCATTAATGGGTAATTAACGTCATTAATGAAACCTTCCAAAAATCTTTGAAAATTCATAAAAAATTAAATACAGCTCCGTTTGAGCTCGAATTTTTTTAAAAAATTCTCAGAAAATTACAACCTACCCCTCTGGCCCTATAAATACCCCTTCAGAGCAAGGTTTGAGGTATCCCTTTTTGAAAACCATCTCTCTTGTGCTACTCTTGAAGAAGAAAGTGCTCCTTCTTGTGAAGTTTCTCCCCTGCAATCAGTGTGGTTGTGCTTCTCCATTGATAAGGGAAGTTTTTCATTTTCATCATTCATCCATTTAGTGAATAGAGTGATAGTTTCCTTCACATTCTTGTTATTAGTGGTGAATTTGTGTGATTTCTTGAAAGAGTGTGAAGGATTGATCTTGAATCCTTGAAAGAAGTTTTTAGTGGGATTGAATTTGTGATCTGAGTAGACATTTTGGAAAGCAAAAGGCTGACAGATTGATCTTGATATCATATCTTGAATTTTAGTGTTGATTATCCGTCATACATCATTGAGAGTGGTGATTGACCTTTGATCAATCACGGGGAGCGGCATAGCTTCTGTTTCAATAATCTGAGCAGTTGACGAAGATCGAGAAGGCAGGGAGGTGACATTGGTGGCACCAAGGACGTGACGGTGACGAGGGAAGAGGACGTAGGAGGAAGAGTTCGTGACAGTCTACCCGAAGGCGGTTCGGGGTTGAAGCTCGTGCACCAAAGAACGTGACGTGCCATCGGAAGACTCCTCTGCAGAAGCAACGCTGTAAGTTGGGTTAGGGTACCTTACAAGGGAGGATCCTTAGTAAGGTTATCCTGAGTCCTAATTTGGACTCAAAGGGTGGCCTTGGATTGACTCGATCACTAAGCGGATCGAGGAACCAAGTAAATCTAAGTGTTTGAGAGAAAGAAGGTGAGAGTCAAATCAAGGAATCTTAAAAGCTAATTAGGCAAACAATAAGTAGATAAGCTAATTCACCCCCCCCTGTTAGCTTCCAATAAAGTCAATTAACTAAAAAGGAGATGATGATTAGTCTAGAAAGATTGGATGTGCCGATGCAAGCATTGCCCTTGTATTGCAAGAAAGAAACTCATTTTCCATTTCCCAGCAGCAGCATTTTACAAATCTAAAAAACCATTAGAGCTCACCCATGGAGATTTTTGTGGGCCACTATCTCCTCTCTCACTTGGGGGGAATGCTTATTTCATGTTGCTTGTGGACGATTATGGCCGGTTGATGTGGGCGGCGATGCTTAAAAAAAATCAGGTGCATTTTCTACATTGAAAAGATTGAATAACATAGCATAAAATGAAAGGGATCTACAGATTAAGTGCTTGAGGACAAATACGTGAGGATAATTTATTTCAAATGAGTTCACCCAATTTTGTGATCATCATTGAAACAAGCGCCAAATCACTTCTCCTCACTCACCTTAGCAAAACGAGGTGGCTGAGAGAAGAAACATACCAATAGTATTTATGGTTAAAAGTTTATTGAGGGGACGAATCTGCATGAGTTGTGGACAAAAGTGGTGAACACATCAGTCTATATTTTGAATCATGCAAGCACAAAGGTTTTACATTAGAAAACTTCATATGAGGCATGGGCAGGATTAAAATATAATGTGCAACACCTGAGAATTTTTGGGTGCCTAGCACTTGTGAAGAAGGTTGATGGAAGGGTCTTATATTTGGATGATCAAAGCAAGCCCATGGTGTTTGGCGGTTAGAAAATTGAGGTGACCAGAGACATCTTCATTTAAGAACATGCAAGGTGGAATCTGACCTATGCTAGTGCTGGAGCTGAACAAGGTATGAAAACTAAGGCTGTTGAATTTGATTTTATGAATGACTTGAACAGATCGGAAATTTTTGAGATATCAATGAAGGAAATTGGAGAGAGCAACCATGTCAGGCCATGGATATAAGAATAGAGCATCATCTCAGGTTCATCCATCTTATGTAACTCCTGTCAAGCATGGGTGCTTCAAGAATGCCTATCGAATGATGAAGGAGATGCCCCTACAATATGTTTAATGACCTCGATGGAGCATCTACTTACCTTAAAGCTTGTCAAGATGAAACTTGGAGAAAGGAAATGTTTGAAAAAATCTAAGATAAGATATTGAGAGGAATCAAATTTGGGATCTGGTACATGTACCAAAAGGCTATAAGCCAATTGGTCTTAAGTGGGTATTCAAAGTCAAAAAGACTACCTAAGGGGAATTTGATAGGTACAAGACTAGATTGGCCTGAGTTTGTAGGGATCTATAGGCCTTGACATGGATGAACAAATGGAAATGAATCCTAGCAGAAGACTTAAACGAAATCGAATGGTATCATTAAAATCATTAAAACGAAGTACCTTTGCACGGATCCCATCCATGATTTCTTGGATCCTAGAGTGAGACGAGTTAAGATGCTCATTTGTGCAACCTCTAGATGTATCCATGCGATCCACGGTACGTCAGATCTCCTCCTTCTCATTGACAAGCCCCATTCGTTCTCCGTCGGCGTCGTTACGTCATCCCGATCACATCAGGGATGGAAATGGGTTGTTGGGAGATGGGAGAAGAAGGGGAAAGGCCCCTCAACAATTCTGGCCTGGGTGAATTTTGTTCACGGCCTTCCCCTATTTATACTAAGTGAGTATTTTTCATAAAAACCCCAAAATTTAAGTATATCTTCCAACGTCCAAAAGACCATTTGCATGTGACCCTCTAGGCCTATGTATCAGTCTAGTTAATGACTCCAGCGGCCCAATAACCTTTATTGGCCTTCCAAATTAATTAAATATATCATCATATAGATTAATTAATGTCGGATCGATTTAACACAAACGATAGGTCGAGACTCCGACACGTGGGATGCCAAGCTACACCTTGTGTCCTAGAAGATACAAAGGAGTGTGTATCGACTCACTCATGGAACATGTTTGTCATTGATTACTGTGTACGTATAATCCCTCATCCACTTGATGCTCCTTGGACGACTTAGGGTATGGTCACCTGTCAAACCCTAATCGATCATCCGAGTTAGTATTGATGCATTCGGAAATCATCGGAAAACTCTTCTCCGATATTTCACTGCCTTGGCCAAGGACTTCATTGCATCGTCTTCCTTGAGCTGTCACCTCTTATACCGAGGGTGGACAATCCCATCTTGACCACTCAATCGCCTTCGTGTACTTCTTGATGCACCCGAACTTTAATGTCCTTCTCGTGTATCCTTCGAATAGGAATGTTTAGAACACATGCTTAAAGAGTAGTGATCTCCGTTTTACAGTCTCATCATAACTCACTAAGTTTGATGATGTATTTGTGGACTTCATTACATGCATCACACATGCACTATAATGAATATGTTCTATTAATTAACATGGAACGAGATGTGGAATGTGTGATTGGCTTGCCGGCCACATATATTTTCATCGGAGTTGATTTTGAAGAAGTATATGCTCTAGTTGTGAGAATGGAGACAAGGGTTATGTTGGCTTTGGCAGCACAAGGAGATAGGGAGGTACATCACATGGATATCAAGTTGATAACACACATTTTTAGTAGGTTAATATGACCTAATTTCCATATTTATTTGCATTAAACTGATTATATATGTGTATTTTCAACACTAAAATGATAATTTCTTTAGATTGATATTTTGATTGTATATTAAGTATTTTAAATGGTTTTTATAATGTCATATTCTAAAAAAACATAATTTGAGAGTTGAAATTTGATTTCTCCTGACTCAGTTGGCATTATATTCAAAGAGATATAATTTAATGGCACTTTGACTTTTTTGTCTTCCAAAATTTGAGGAGAGATATAATTAGAGGGGTAAGAATGATATAAATTCAAACAATGATATCTAACGATCTAGAAGGATTGATGGGCTGAAATTTTGAGTGTATCTTTATCCATCCATAGGGTTGGATCTATAAATAGAGCCTTTGAGTTTTGTGAAAACTATCCGTTAAGTCACTTCCTCCAAGAGAGGCTGATTGAAAGAGAGTGATGATTTCAAGGTGTTCTTGGTGTTTTGAGTGATTGTAAAAGATTGGCAGAGAAGTGAAGAGGCTGATTTGCATCAAGAAAATACCTAAGATTATTCTCATGTGTTACATTGGTTTGTCTTCTTCAAATCCCTTTAGTTTGATCTACATACTTATTTTCATCATATCATTATAATAAACATCTTCCATCATCTCAGCCTAACGCAACAATCTCCGATCTGCATCTGGTTACCTCCATCTCATATAAAAACCCTAAATTATAAATTACATCGTCCTTTTCTCCATCTCACAACCACCGATCCATTCTTCCATCACATCCATTAGTTAGATCATTATCATTTCTTCTTCCACTATTCTACTTCACCATCATCCATCCACATCCACTCATATCCATTCACCTATTTCATCTTCTCAGCCTCTCACTTCCATTTGATCTATCCACATCCACATACATATTTCTCATATTATTATTCATATGATCCATATTAAATAGTTATTATAACCCTCTCAACATCTCAAATTCATCGTGTCACAATCTCATATGTTATATGTATCCACTCTCATCCCTCTTAAACCATCGTTGAAATAGTATTTAAGTCTAATATATGTTCCCTCTAGAGACAGCCCTTGGTTATCACTAACTAGCCCAATTATTTTATGAATAAAGGTTTATAAATTATTATATAACTCAAATATTAACGGCAAATTAACACCCTAAATTTCAAGTCATCACAAGTCAACATCTCTCAATGGCATCATAGACGAAGAATTATTTGTGAAACAGCCATAAGGTTTCACATAGAGAGGACTAGAGAACTTTGTGCTGAAGCTGCATGGATACTTAACTTAATCGGGTTTCCAAAATGGGTTCGAAGAACATGGGATGTATAAAATAAGCATTGTGGGTAAATAGTTCATTGGGAGAGTTTATGTTGACTGGAATGAATCCATATCACATAAGGTTCTTTAAGGGCCAAATGAACGAAATTTTTGAAATGCCTGATTTGGGTTTACTAAGATTTTATTTGTGTATTGAGGCAATTCAAATGAAGACTCAGATCAGATTCATCATAAAAATGTACGCACTATCAATCCTCAAGAAAGTCTGCCTTTTTTCACTCAAACCTAATGCAAACACCATTGGAAGGTGGAGGAAGTTATGGACATGAAAAATCACTAAGAGCTTCAGACCCAATAGTGTGCATAAGCCTAATAGGCAAATTGAGGTATCTTTCGACTCACGACCAAATATATCTTATTCTTTGGGGTTTTAAGCAGGTTTATGGAAGCTCCAACATCCTTGCATATGTTAACGATCAAGATGGTCCTACAATACATACAAGGATGTGCAACTGGGGGCTTTGTTATGAGAGATAGAATAATAGTGACAACGCCCGAGATGACACATACTATAAGAGCACATTGGGGATTGTGTTCTTCTTGGGCTCTATGATCATCATTTGAGGAACAATACAACATCATATTGTGGCTCTATCATCTTATGAAGCTGAGTACATTTTGTGTCACCAGTGCAACCTATAAAGCAGTCTGGCTAAGTCATCTTTTTTGCAAGATGAGGGAAAGGAAAATCCTAGTGTACAATAAGTCAGAAACTATGTTGGCAATAAATCCCATATTTCACAAAAGATCAAAGCATATTGAAACCTGGTGATACTTTATTAGAACTCATTTGGAGATGGAAGATATTCACCTTGAGTATGTCAATTTGGATGATGAACTTGCTAATATCTTCCCCATGGCACTGGGAGAATCAAGTTTATTGAGATGCGGATCAAGATATGAGTTGCAGAAGTGCAAGTACTACATCACAATCAACGTGGAGAATGTTGGAATTGCTCGCTCTTAAAATACTCTAGAATACCTATGATGGTTTTTCTCTTTTCCCCTTTCATCTCTTGTAATACGCAAAACTTTTTTTGGTCCTAATAAAGGATACCAGGCTGGTTGCACAGCCGTAAACCTTGGTTCCTTTTTATTTTCCTTCATTCTCCGTGAGCCTCTCCTCTCGATTCTCACTTTGCTCTAAGTAAGTCATAGCTTGTGGTTTCAATTGTCATCAACCAATCTGAAATTTGTCATCTACCCATTAAAGAACGGATCACTGGATGAAGTGTATTGAGTCATCCATCATCAGTCATTCGTCATAGATAACTGATGAAGAATATAGTGGAACGGATAGCTGATGACGTTAAGGATGAAAAAAATGTAAGACAATATAAGTTAAATAATATATATGTTAAAAATAAATGTGAAGTACAATGATCGCTGATGATGAGGATGACGAGCATGGAGGACAGGAGTGATGACCACCGAGGACAAGATCGATGATGGCGATGATGGGGACAATAATCGTGAATGATAGAGACGATGACCACCAAGGATGGTAATTACAACTGCCGATGATGGGGATGACGACCATCAGGGGAGGGAATGACGACAGTTGACAATGAAAATGAGGATAACTGAAGATGGGAAAGACGACTGATAATGAGTTTCAATGACGTTCGATGATATGGATGACTACCGATGATCACCACTGTTAGAAATGACTAACAATGATTTTTGTCATTAAGGATGACCGCCGATGGGATAATTGTTGTGGACATTAAAATTTTGACATAACACGATCAAAGAGAAATAGAAAGGTTAAATTGTGAAGAATGTCCTGCTTATGTGTTTGCTTGCAGAAGCCCACAAATTTCTACTTGGCCCTTCAAGAGGAGCAGTATAATCATTTGTTGAAAAGATGACGGTCAATAAGAGCTTGGGACATTGATGTCGTTGGAAAAAAAGAAAGAGGTGTTATCCATTCTAAAAAATATTTTAAACACAAAGTATTCATATATTATAAATAGCATCATGGAAAATGTTGGATCACAAGAAAACTATTGAAGATAAATTTCATTATATTTCAACAACAGTATAAGAGGAAAATAATATGTACTTCTTCCTCCTCAAATTGGCTTTCTTTTTCCTCAATTTTGATAGAAACAGAATGAGAGAGAGAGTGAAAAGAGAGGCTAAGAGAAACAAAGAGAACAAGAGAAGAGAGACTGAGGGACTATGTGATAAGATAGATAACAAAGAGAGAAAAAACTTTACAAATTCACATTTAAATGTGATGATGATGAGCATGGCCAAGGCTGCAGAAGCTTGGTGCATTACATTATAAATTTTTAGTTAAATATAATATATTTTGTCATCCAATTGTCTGTTATCAAATTTTTTTCTCTGATGGACAAATGATAGGATGGGAGTAACAAAATAGTTGTGACAATGACAAAAAAAATGCACAGAGACCAAAATGGACAAAATGAAGAATCCTTTGACTTTTGAAGAATGCTTTGAAACATATATATTATATACTATAAATTTTGGCATCCATCCGTTTGTCATCATTTATGTTATATGTGATGGTCGAGTAACAAGTTGGGACTGTTGAGAGAGTTGAGATGATGAAAAAACATGGACAGCTGATAAAACAGACAAAATGAAGAAAACTTTGACTTTTGAAGAATGCTTCAAAACATATATATCACATATGTACAGTTAATATAATATATTTTGTCATCCATTTTTTTCGTGAGTTCTGTTCTCTGTGATGGATGAATGAAAAACTTAGAATGATGATGGAATTGTGATCATGAAGAAAGATCGACGGATGAGGAAAGAAAAAAATGAAATGTTGTGGATGGATGACTGAACAAAAGACTGTTCTGTGCCATTATGTCTATCAAAAATCGTCAATTCTATTGAGTGAGGCTGGTATTTGTGAATGCCAAAAGACAATTTACTATTAGACATGACTATATACACATGATGATGACATGTGATGTTTATTATCATGTTATTATTGCGAGTGATGAGTTAAGGTCAAAAGATTAACTAATCGTGAAACGAGATCTTACTGTCCATATCTTCTGTTACAATAAGGCATCACTTACAGTTTTTGTTATTGTCAAAAGGTGAGGCACTAATGGCTACCCATAATATGTGGATACATGTCCAATGTTTGTGTTCTATCATGCCAAAGACACTTTACTACTGGTTGAACTTATACAGATATGTTAATGATATATCACTAGAAATTTAATATTGATGTCAAAAGATGAGTAATTAAATTTTCACAAGTTTTGTTAAAAAATGTAATTTATTTTAAAATCTTAATTCTTACACGAGTTATTATTGTCCCTTTAGAAATCAATCAAGTCTGAACATATCAATGCTTGAGACAATATTATTCCCACTCTGAATTCCAAAAACTGTTAAGAGTCGGAGACTTATGAATTCAGATATATATATATAAACCATATAAATGCATCATTTTTGACTTGGAAGAGTGGGATAGATAAAATTGCATATGCTCTATGATAGTACAATGTGTTGTGCTAGACTCCTATTAAGCTGAACTAAATAAACATGACATCGATGTTGTAGAATTTATGAATGAAGTCAAGAATAAGTTTCAAACACATGATTTGACAGAGATATGCGAGATATTAATGAAGTTGATATTTATGTGGGACGAGTTGAGAACTAACGTAATAGAATGTAGTCTCAAAATATCCTATGTTACTAAAAAACTAAACCATTTGGATTTATACAAACCAGATCAAATGTAGATGCATTTCATGATGAATTCAATTTTGATGAAATATGATAATTTTAAGCTAACATAGAATGTTCACATAGATAAGTGTAATATTTATTAACTTATATCACAGTGTGTTGAAGAAAAAAATATATTGAGTGGAGAACACCATGAGAATGCCCATTTGATCCTAACTTCAAAAGGCTAAGTGAAGAAGTGTTGAAAATAAAATAACTGCGTCATGGCATCCTTTTCATGCTCATCAGAAGTGAGATAAATTCCTTGCTTTTCTTGTCCTAAGATAATATGATTTCCACTTCAAGAAAGACTGCCCCAAGTATCATGCTCGGTGTGTAAAGAAAGGTAATCTGATTTCCAAGATTTTTGGAAGTTAGTCCTACCTCTGTACCTAAAGATATGTGGTGAATAATTTCTGCTGCTACAATTCACATCATTGTATCTATGTTGTGTTGCCTCTGATACCAGGAGACAATCGATAGTGAAAGACATGTCTACATGGGCAATGGTAATACTACATAAATAGAGGCAATCATAACATTTAGGCTGTTTCTAAATATTCATCACCTTGTAGATTTGAAAGAAATATATGCCTTACCCTATATTAGATGGAACTTGGTTTATGTTTATACTTTATAGGAAAAATGTTGTAGTTGTCTCTTTGGAAAAAAATTCAATGTGCTCTTTTTATTAATAAAACCTCATTGAGAAAATATTATTAGTAGAAAACAACAACCTATACATACTAGATGTAACAGCCGCATCAAATATAATCCTGCATAAACATGCAAAGGGTACAAAGAAAAAACCAGTGAGAATTCTTGTGCATTATGACACAAAATGTTACACCAGATGTATTATATATGATACATACCTATATGAGTGCTCCACTACCTACCACATCATGGAATCAATGAATATACCTTATCACATTCACACATGATTATTCCCAATTTGGTTACCTTTATACTATTCATGAGAAATAAGAGCGTCTAGACATGTTCAAAATTTAGAAGATCAAAGTTAAAAAATCAACACAACAAATGGATAAATATTGTAAAATCAGGCTGGGGTCAAGAATACTTACTACATATATGACAGATCAAGTTGTTGTGTCCCACTCCTAGACTGGGAATGGGACACAATACACTACTTCAAACCCACTTGACTTGAAGGAGTCAAGTGGTTGAAGTCTCAAAAATCAATATTATATACAATACTAGAGCTTAGGAAAATAAATCATAAATTTCTCATTTTATCCTTAAATGGTGAATAACGAAAGTGTAAAGCTAAAAATAAGTGGTAAAGAAGAAGCATAAAAGCATAACTCTATTGATTTAATTTAATGTTATCAAACACCCCCCAACTCAATCATAATTAGTCCCTTAACAATGTCGGTTACATTTTCCTTGAGTCATTCAATCATCCTTAAAAATAAAGACAGAGAGAGAGTGAAGAGTTAGAAATATCAATCACTTAGCAATACATGATAACCTGGTTGACAATTTAGACACAAACCTGTAAAGGAGATGTAAGTCAACCACCTTATAGCTTGGAAAGGGCTGATGAATATGAGAGAGGGAATCTACTTTCCTCCATATCTGGTGCTATAGATAAGAGTGACCTTACAATTCTCAAGAAATAGGTAGCCCTCACATCTCTCAAGGCTATGGACACTCTCTCTCAATAGGCCACTACTTAGTGCTAGATACCTCCAATTGATTTATTCTGAAGTAGTTGGGGATCAGATATTTTTCTCCTCCTGGTGAGAACAAAATGTCAAGTGGCTGCCAATGAAGTGATGTGGTGTGGATATGGTTATGTGATAGATGTAGGCAAAAAGAGAAGAGAAGGATAGATGGCTCGAAGGAAAGGGGAAAGGTAAGATGAATGATAACATGTGCAGATGGAAAATTTAATTAGATAGCTTTTACTCCTAACATTTTAGATGAATGTGGGGAGGTAGAGAAATATTGAGGAAAATTATCAAAATACTTTATCACAATAATTGTATGGAATAAAGGCACATGATTGAAAGCTCATCAAGAGACCCCAGTGTAAAAACCCCAGTGGTAATTTTTTATTTTTTCTCTTTTTTACATTTTTTTTATATCCTTTTTTTGGAAGATTCTTTTTCATTATTTTAAATGGGTACAACAAAAGTTAACTGCTCAAGAAATCCCCAAAGTCATAAGATAATCCATGTAATTTATGCATGACCATCAAACATCTATTCCTAGTGAGAATCTAGTGAGCAAGAAGAAACATTAGAGAGAATAATGAGATTGAGAAGATGATGATTGAAATTATAAAGATAGATAACAAGAAAACAATATCACAAGGATATCACAAAGGGGAAGATATGCGTATTTGAGAGAAACCATATCATCAATAATAGTGGGAAGGTTTAGAGATGGTTCCTATAGGATAAGATGGGGGACTAGAATAAGGGGGAAGAGGATATATGTAAAGGTTTTTAAGTCATATTTTGGTCTATCAAGAAAAGGGGATTTTGTGCTCAGAACTTGAAGAAGTGCCAACCCCTTTCCTACTCAAGATTCCATTTCATAAAGAAACTAGACTCTCAAAGTAGGTTTGACTCTCCATCACATGAGGTGTAGGTGTTCCTATACTACTTTCACTCACTCTTATGACTCATACCCATAGAATTTTCACCCTTTTATTTTTCGATCCCCCAACTCAGTCCTCTCGTTACCCTTACTTTTTGGGAAGTATCATACATGCCGTCAAAAATCCAGGTTGGTATCATTGTGAAAAGCTCATGATGCACTTAACGAGTATAACTTCTCAACTCGCTCTTTTTGGATCAAGGATGGAATGAATTTCATCAGATGGAGTTCTTAACATTTATCTCATTTCAGCAAAATAAATTTCTCCCAGATAAGAATGATGCATGAATATAAAATATTTTTTTGAAGTATAACATGAAATTCAACCCCAACTTAAAAATAAGCATGGTCCCTAATGCCATAAAAAATAAATCAAAATATCTTAAGCATGCATACTGAGGGGTAATCTTCTTCTTCTTCTTCATGCATCTTTTTTACTTTATTTGTAGTCATGGATCCCAGTGCATAACAGGTCCTTTGAGTTCGATATCTGAAAATAAACAAAAAGAAACACCGCCCAATGAAAGGTAAATGAAGCTAAATGAGAGAACTACTAAGTTAAGAATTTATTAAGACTTCCTAAGTGATCGTTTTGGATTCTTCAATAGGTTATTCTAGGTGGATGGAGATAGGATCATGGAGTGGTTCAGCTTCCTGATTGGGCTTCAGCCTTTGTCTATTCACTATGAAATCTTTTCCTGTATTGGGATTCATAATCATCACATCTCCACTTTGAAACACTTCACTATGAACAGTCCACCCCATCTAGAATTCAATTTACCAGGAAATAATTTTAGCCTAGAATTATAAAGCCATGCCTTTTGATTTTATTCACAATTTTTTCTTCTTAAGGTCTTATCATGGATGGCCTTCATCCTCTATTTATATATTTGTGAATCTTTGTACGCTTCATTTCTGATTTCGTACAATTTATGGAGTTGGAGCAAACGATCTTTTCATGCATCATCTGGAGAAACATTTAGCCTTTTTGTAGCCAAATATGCATGCTCCAAATCTATAGGTAAATGACATGGTTTTACAAAAGTTAATCTAAAAGGAGACACCCAAAGAAGTTTTATAAGCTTTTCTGTATGTCCATAAAGCTTCATCTAACTTTTTTTTACCAATCTTTACCATCAGGTTTTACTAACTTTTTAAGGATCTTCTTAATTTATCTATTGTAAATCTCATATTATCCATTTGTTTGGGGATGGTAGGGTAAAGAAACTCTGTGTGCACATCAAATATCTTTAAAAAATCTCTAGTCTAGTCATAAATTAAATCCTACTGGTTTAGGAAGATGGTGATCAAGGCCAATTAGGTTGTAAGTTTTAGTGTTTTAGGTTTCCCCAAATCAAATAAATTCATAATTATATACAATCGCTCAAATAATTGTAGTGGGAGTGAAGTTGTCTCCCAAGGGCTGGACTTTAGAGATAGATCTAATGCTTGAATTAGGATTGAGATGAATAACATGATACTACATATAATCAGGAAATGATTTATATAGTGGGATGAACAAAGGGACTACCTGATAAAAACAGAAGATAACGAAAGATGAAAAATAGGTAAAAGTATAGAGAGGTAATTAGAGTGAGGTAGAAATTAGGATGACATATGATGATGTGTAATAATTGCTAATGTATCGGAGAAATATAGAAAGGTAGAAATAAGATATTTAAATGATAAGTTGTTATTTATCTTATTATTATGATTAATATTTTTATAGATACTTGAGGAAGCGAGTATATAGGATAGAGAAATATGCATATGGTGTTATAATAAAGGGATAGAGTACGGTAGATGGTGTAATAGGTCCTTTAGATATCAATTAAGAAATAGGTTAATAAGGTGTAAAGAGATTAATAAAGATAATACATATATATATATACATATATATATATATATATATATATATATATATATATATATATATATATATATATACATATATATATATATATTGATGAAAAGCATATGAAGATTAAAACAGATAATGAATAGGTTTATTCTAATTTGATAGAAGATAAGAGGAAAGACAGATAATAATTTCCAGTTAAGAAAAAGAGGGTAATAATTCATATTTATATTAATAAAATAAGGGAGGATTATATTTATGATACGACTTAAGGTCTAGACACATATGTAGAGAATTTATTTTAGTTTTCGGAATTTATGAAATTAGATAGAGAGACGGAAGTAAAAGATAGAGATAATAATAATAGTAAGTTAAAGTTAACTATAGATTAAAATGATTATGAAAGTAGTTTATATTAGTAGAATATGGTTTACAGCATAAAATATTAAAAATTACTTATATTGCATAAGTAATTTAAAATATTTATACGCTATATAATTGAAAGTTAATTGGATAAAATTACAAAAAATTCAATGGACATGGTAGGTGTTTGTTAAAACAAATCAAAGCAGGTGTTATACTAAATGTGATTCAAAATCAAGCTTAGGCTTTGATTTCAATTTTGAAATAAAGATTTAAGAATGATTAACATGTTGGATTCTACTACAGAAGTGTAGAAGATCATTTTAATCCCCTTAATTGAGGTGGGTGGAAAATGGGGGTGCTGGTTTCCACCCTCTAGCTATGGATACGTCTCTGCCTGCCTTCCTCAATGCTCGTGAAAATGACAGATATTAAAGAACCCCTCTGGTGCCTTCTGATCTTTTCAAGATGCCGAAGAGCTGTCGCCACTCTCCTCCTGCTCTTCCAACCCTTAGGGGAAGTGACAATGAGGTTTGTGTGAGCTCCAGAATAGTTCATTTATATTTTATCAACTTCTATTAGAAGTAAAAACTCTACTAGTTAGCATAGGCAATAAGCTTTTCACAAAAAATCAAACCATGCCAAAAAATTCATCATGTAGTAAAGGTTACGAAATTATTCATCCACTACATGCTAGTACACATCCTCCAGCTTCAGAGTGCTCTGATCTCCTAAATTATGCCCCTGCTAGAGCAACCACCAGCAAGTTTTGCCACTAGAGCCCCATCTAAGGGAATTTGAACTTATCTAAATTGATTTTGTGTTCAGAACCCCAAAAGTTTCCCAAAAATCTTATTAAATTATTCCAGTATTTAAAAAATAAAAATAAATGTTTATTTCATTTGTTTAACTATTTTCAATAGTTTTCCATTATTTTAATGAACCTGATTTCTAGAAAATAGCTAAAACTCCAAAAAAAGTAAAAAAAAGAAAGTATTCTAAAATATATTTGAACATAAATATATTCTCACACTATATATTCCTTGAAGATCCACTCTTACTTTCCATGTACTACGGAAAACTTTATAATATTATTTCATAAATCTGAGCCTTAAATGATATATTTAAACCTAATTTAAGGTTTATCACCATGCCAGACAAATATGGGAGACCCTGCTGTCTTCTCTCTTTCTCATATATTTTTCCCCTTCTAGTGACACCATTTATATATCTTTAAAAAATATTGATTAAATTCAAGAGAAGATCCATCGTTTGAGTGATTGTATGGATACTTATGGAGGCTAAAAATGTGAATAACTTGAAGCTACTCTTCTTGGAATAAAAGTGAGTGAAACTGGTTCCACACAAGGCGATGTGATCATCTCATATTTTAAAGTTCAATCCATTTTGACTTTAATATTTTTGACTGTGAGACTCAATTCACACTGTCAATCAACCCCATAGAACCCAACAAGGATATATGGGTAACATGCTCTATATGCATTTATTTGATTAATCATGTTGTGTAGATGGAAGAGAAAGACCAACTGTAGAGCTAGAAGGTGATAAGTGTCATAAGAATATTATTGGTTATCATGCACATGTAACCAGTTACAGTTTATAGATTTTTTCACTTACTCCTTAATGCAGCTCAAAACAGAAATCATATTGTTGCAATCATGCATATAGATATATTATGTGAATTAGTTAACATGGATGGGTCAATGCGGTTATCTTCAGATGATAGAATTGGATGAGATCTAAGAAAATCATAAATTTCCCTACTTTTTGAGACAGAATAAGGGAAAGTATGTTCATAAAAATTAACATATCGTGATATAGAGATATTACATGTGTGTAGAGAGGGGCACCTGTATCAAATCTCGTGTTTGAAATATGCAAATAAAACACATTTTCCAGTTATCACTTCTTTTGTGTTGTGCATATTATCTTAAATATATATATAACATAAACACCTAGTGGTTTTTTAAAAGTTATATCCTAGATCCATTTTAAAAATAACTTCATAGGGTCATTTATTTTTAAGAACTGGTGAAACTGTTAGCTTGATCAGGTTTGCAGCAGGTCCCACATCTTCATCCTAAAATTTTTAGGGAATTCTAGCGCAGTGAAACAAAATTCAGGGCTGTTCAAACACCACGAATATGTCTAATTTCCATTTTACCATTATGTCATGTTGTGTGGGGAGAATGCAGAGTTGTTTAAACACCATGAATTTATGTAATTTCCATTTTACCATTCTGTTGTGGTGTGTGGGGAGACTGAACAGCTGTTTAAACACAATGAATATGTCTAATTTCTATTTTACCATTATGTTCTGGTGTGTGGGGAGAATGCACATGATGAATAATACCATGAGTGTTAAAGAATTAATAAAGAAATAGGTACTCCCCTTCCAAGTTTTACTAAAAATATTCAATTTTGGTAGAAAATCAATTTTCAACATGCTTTTTAAAATAAATGAACACTGCGAATGAGTCAGTTTTTACTTTGAGCAGATAAATCAATGTAAATTTACTAAGATCACCAACGAATATTGCATTGTCTGAAAAATTAAAACGTGAAAGAACATGTGAAATACCCATAATTCTATATTAATGACTTCAAGGGGTGTTGTGACATCTGATGTGTAAGAGATAAGAGAAGTTTATGAAAACAAGAGTTACAGCTTGAATCACACAACAAGGGTGTGAAAAACTTTGTAAGTTTGGCTACATAAGTAATTTTTAAGTGCCCTTTGATGCATTGGAAAGCTTGAAGTCAAGGATATCTTTGTGGAATATTTACATGGATAAAAATATGATAAAATTAAAATCAAACATTCAGGAACACATATAAATCATGTTGTAACTTCCCCCAAGGACCAAGTTGTGCCTTTTTTCTGAGAATATTGATCACACTTGAAGTCTCTCTCCCAAAATCCTATACAACAAAAAAGGATCAAATAAATCTGATGCACTGGGCCCCTAACATCCAGTTGGGAGCAAAAATCAAAGCTGAGATACAAAGCAATGGGATAAGAGATCAATAGAATTACCCTACTCTCCTAGACATTGGATTTAAATCCAAGGGTTTGGAGTGATGGATATTATGTGGGCGTCAAGTCAATCACACTTCCATGTTTATTTAAGTTCATTGAATAAAATATTTACGTTCATTATTATTATGTGTGATGTTTATAATGGAGGCTATGAATATGTGCAATGACTTAGTGAATAATGATGAGATTATAATTCAGTGATCCCTGGTCTTTAAATATGTATTCTAAATATTCCTATTTGATGGATAGTCGAGACAGACATCGAATTATCCGGATATAATAGCACTAGCTGATCCCACTTATACGATAAGTACAATTGATCATGTGGCAATTAGTGTGGCGACACTAAGGACATATATTGGGTGCTCTTTGGAGAAAGAGTTCAGTGAATTGATCCGTACGAATCCCTAAATGGTATTATACCTAAACGTCAATCCGGTTGATTTCTGCCACGGTTGTATAAGTGATCCACAGACCTGAGACACCAAGGACATCTCGTGAGTGGACGACTACATTTTGACTATGACTTACAAGCCTCTAATCATGGGATTCAAATAAGTTATAGATCGGATGTAGTAAGAACCTTACGGAGATGATTGAGTGGTCAAGATGGGTCAACCGCCCTCAGTATAAGAGGGTATTGGCTCGAGGAAGACGGTGCAGAAAAATCCCTGACCAGGGTAGTAAGGATATTGGAGAAGGCATTCTCCAATGATCCCCGTTACGCATCAGTACTAATCTAAAGATGGATTAGGGTTTGATGATAAACCATACCCTAAGTCATTCGAGAGTCTCACGCGGATGATGGATTAAACATATACGGTAACCGATGACGGTAAAGGTTCCATGAGAGAGTACGACACTACTCGGTATCTTCTAGAGCATGAGGTGTAGCTTGGCACCCCACATGCTGGATACTTAACCTATCGATTGGGTTAAATCAATCATGATTTAATTAATCTATATGTTGATATAGTTAATTAATAAGGTTGGTCAATAAATGTTATTGGGCCACTAAAGTTATTAACTAGAATGATACATGGGCCTAGAGGGTCACACGCACAACGTTATTAGGGCATTGGTGGATATATTTTACTTTGTAGGGTTTTTGAGAAAAACCTTAAGTGAAATATAAAGAGGAAAAGGGATCTCATTTTAAGCACCCATGCAAGTCTGATTTGAGAGCCCTTCCCTTTCTTCATTCTCAACATCACTACTCAACCAAGGAGAGAGTCTCCAAGGAGAGTTGAAGAACAAGAGGTGGAGATAGAAGTGCCGAGTGACCGCGTGGATACTTCTATAGGCCGGACCCATGAACGGCTTCATAACAATCTCAAAGTGAGCATGTCAAGGGTGGAATAAGTTCCCGAAAAGGTACGTTCAATGTTAGGTTCTAAAGATTGATTGTGAATCGATCAACACGCTTTCGCATCCATGGAAATGAATTTTCCATGGACGAACCAAGGCACTGAACCCAACATGGAGGGCTAGGATTTCTTGATTTCCGGTCCTGATACATATTCCCTATTTTCCAGGTTTGAAAATAAGCCTTTCAAATTCAAATTGTGGGTTAGTTCCAAAGTTCAGGTCTTTAGTTGACCAAGTTCTTAAAAAGATATTTGAATGGGCTTCCAGAGTGTGTTTCTTGTGTATTGGGCCTCTACTTACTATCTAGGAGACGTCTTGGAGTTCTCCTTCCCACACTTATTAACCTAAGTCATGTATTTTAAACAAAACTCCAAGAAGATGTGAAAAATGCACTTGACTCCAATGAGTCAACTGGGGTTAGTCTTAAAAATCAATAAAATATATGAAAATAGAGCTTACAAAAATAAATAAATAATTCTAATTTTATCCTAAAATGGTGAATAATCAAAGTGCAAATCTAAAAATAAGTTGTAAAAAGCATAAAAACATAATTTTACTCATCCAGTTTGATGTTATGAAATTATCTCAGGATCATGAAGCACATGTTTATCTTAATATGTTTAAGGTATAATAATTTGAGAAGAATCAATCGGTGGAATTTTTAAACATGTATAATTTTCCTGTTGAAGACGAATGTTGCCTTGATAGCTTGTTATATAATTCATAATATGTTGATCAACAGGAATACAATGTGAAGTGTCTTTATCTGGATACCAAGATGCATTCATATATGAGTGAGTTGAATTTACAATATACACTCAAATATGCTAAATATTGAATTGGAGGCTCTCTTCTGAAATTAATCTACTTAGGAAGCTTCCAACTTGGAATGTTTATGTTAAATTTCTCATGACACTTGATTCATATGAGTCCAAGTAGGGAACAAATCTGACACCTATGTTGACATTTATTAGGCCTGAATCTTCGGCTTCAAACTTCTATAATATCCCTGTTATAATAGCCAAACGAGGAAAATATTTCCATTAAGACCCTTTGATGATATGCCAGGTTTCTGTCATGCTCCATCATATTTACCGCTATTTACTTAAACTTTAAAGGATAAATGTTAGCATTAATTCTAAAAAAAAGCTGACTGTATTCAGCTCCAATATTCTCTAACAACGTAAATATCATTTGTGGTTTTGTAGAATATCTAACACTATGGTTCTTGATTAATTTGGCCATAAAGTGCATTATCTTATTTTTGGCATGTCTCTTTTGATGATTTTTCCTTACTAGTGCATGTAATGATCAATTGAGTCTGGGTTGAGTGAAGAAAACCAAGAACCTGCTCTTCAACTTTCCACCAAATCTTGAAATTCCACTGTTTTATGATGTTGACGTGCTGATCTGCAACAGAAATTGTTTGTGTAATTTCTTCAAAATACCTAAAATCAAGTTATACCCCTCATAGAATTGAAATAAATTGATTTTTTTCCATGACTGATAGTTATCAGTTTAAGTTTTAACGGCATCATCATTCATGTTCAGACTATCGCCGAGACTTATCTTGTGGCGCCCTTAACAAACTAACTTGTAGTGTTCGTTGCAGATGGCTTCACAGCAGAATATTCTTCAGACAGCTGAATTGAGGCTCTGATGCCATCAAATAACTCACAAACATCTATAAACAAGATGGGAGCATGAGGGAAAGAGAGAATGGAAGAGATGCAAGAAAATGGTTGTTTTTCTGATTTTATTTTACCACAAAGTGAGAGATATCTAGAGACCACTAAAAAGTGAGAGATAGAGAGAGAGAGAGAGAGAGATGAGAGGGAATTAAGGATATTGAAAGACAGGGAAAAAGATAGGTAGAGACCCTGCGTTGAATAGAGTGGGTATATATATACCCAAGAGGTGAGATAGAGGGAGAGATTGAGACTGAATCAGGGTAATATAGAGAGACAGAAAAAGAGATATAGGGTCTCAGAGAGGAAGAAAAGGATGATTTTTTCAACTATTGTCCAATCCCCAGTCTCCCATCAATCAAGCAGGTCGATCAACCTGCCTGATTGAAGTTTAGATCAAGACTTGATCAATATAGTCAATCACCCAGGCTGGTGTTGTTGTTAAGACAGTTTAGGATGGGTTTTGCCCTCATCATGTGCAGTATTTTTCCTCCCTGATCTTTCTTCTGGATGGCCTCTCTCCCTCTTCCTCATGATCGGTTTCAGTTTCTGTTGATGTCTCCTTCCATCTGTGTGATCACATACCCAAGAATTCATTTCTCCCTCTCACATCTCTCTTTTCTTTCCTCCTCACCTCTCATTCTCCCTCTATATCTATATCTCTATCTCTATCTCACTTGCTCCTCAGGCGACATGTTCCCTTTGTATTGACTAGATCTTAGTCAGAGAAAGAATACATTAAAAAAATGGTTTTTCACTTAGATCATAAATCCCCTGAATTCTGAACCATATGCAGTGTGAAGTTTATTCTACACGAAATCATCTCTCCGATAAGGGGCCAAATCATTTCATCTCACTTGTAGAGAGGGAAAAAAATTGTGAAAAAGACTCTTCTTTATGAGCGAAACGGTCGGAAGAAGAATCCATGGGCTTCCGTCTTCTGTCTCTACACCTCTTCTCCATGAAGGCAGAAAAATGATCAAAACCGTTGGCCACGACGAGAGCCATCAGAGGACTGGTCCGACCTCTCTGCGAGGTAGTGGTCGAGCATGTCATCTTCATCTGAAAGTATGATTTTGTGAGACCTCACAGAAATTCTGAAGATAGAAAATCAAAACTACAAAATAAAGAGTAAAGAAAACAAGGAAGAATGACTAGACCTTCAAAGTCATCCTCAAGATCGACGTCTTCCTCGTCTTCCACCTCAGACCCTTCTTCTGTGATGGCACCCACCCCTTTCTGGAAGAATGAAACAAATAATTTCATAAAAATGAAAATGATGATGAGGCTGATGATGATGATGATGATGATGAGGATGATGATGATGATGAAGATGATTGATTGCATCTCTTTGTATCTTTAGTGGCTTACAGTTGTTGCTCTCCCGCTCTCAAACCACAGCCTGCCCGAGAGCTTCTTCTCTTTGGTCATTACGAGTGCTGAGTCGGGCATCAACCTGCAAAAAGAATCAAGGAATTATATAATGATTCTGATGCGAGAGACAGTTTAAACTTGAAGGCTTCTTACTTGGCTCTTTCTAATGCTAATTCTGCCTCAAATCTTTCCCGCCAGACTGTAAATGTCTCAATGGTGACCGGTTCTCCGTGGGGAATAATAACCTGAAATGCCGATCATGTTTCATATTTATCAGGAAATGAAGATCAATTTAAGAATGGGATAAGATCGGAATAACCCACAGCGAAAGGGGATAGTTTATCAAATGGGTCCACAAAAATTCATTCAGGAAGCGTGGGAAGTGATAAGTGTCCTTTGCGCACATACATGACAAAGAAACGAAAAACCAAGGATACCGCACGTGTGGAGTGAACCACACGTGGAGAATTCGAAATAAAAAGGGCGGGAAAGGAGCGGCACTAAAGGTGGCGGGAAGCTGGTTTAAATAGAGGAATGGGGCTGGCTTGAGGACCACTTTTGGAAATCTACTTCAAGAAACGCTCCTGGAGATTCTCCTGCGTCGGGCTACCGATCCGGTTGTCCCAAATCGTCACCTCTACCGTTCTTCGTTCCGAGATAATCTTTCTTTCCTTAATTCCTTCCTTTACTTCTCTTTCTTGTAATGATCGGGATACTCAAGGGTCGATAGTTGCGATCTGAGTGAAAGATATATGCATTTTTCGTTGAATTGGAATTCTACCGCGAAGGTTATCATATTCAATTGTTAGGCTGTTTGTTATCCTAACAGGAAGTGGGTTAAAGAAATGCATCAAGGCAAAAAAAGGGAAAAAGTAGCTAAAAGATGAGCTTTACATCTTCCTTTCCTGATTCATCTTCATCAGATTCTTCACCGCCCTCTTCTTGTCCGAATTTTTCTGTCAGCCAATCCTTGGCGGAAGTAACAAGAGTATAAACCATGGCCATCCCAAGATTCTCTGATGCCTGCAGAGATTAAAAATTCAAAACCCAAATTAGAAATCAGCAAAACAACCAAACTACAAGGACAGGATTAAAATTCTAGATGATGCAATGAACCGAAAACATGTGAAAATATGTCATTCATGTGACGAGGCATACAAGGCATATTGAAAATTTGGACAAGTGAACTACATGTGGCCCAACGTTTTCCTCATGAGGTAATGACCTTCATCGGATAACTGATAAAAAAATGTAAAATGACGAGGAAAAAAAACTGGGAAAAGAATAAAAATGTAAACGACACTTAGCAAAAAAGAAGACGAAAAGGCCAGAGGTCCCCCCTCTATATCAGACTTTATGAGATTTCCATTTTGATCCATCAACTTTAATGATTAGATCCATCTTTGAGCGGATCTAAAGATTGCTAAATCAAATTGAATATTTAGGTCCGATCGTTTAGGTCTGATCTCATGTTATATGTTGGAGAGGAGACTTGGCCGAGATTTTATACTTAATTCCTTGATTTTCGTTAAAATATGCCAAAGACGAGACAAATAAGCCCATAAAAGTAGGACGCATACAGGCAGATACCTCCTGTTGAAGCTTTTCCTTCAATGTTGTGAGATCCTCTTGTTTAAGGCCTCGAATACTGCAGGAAAATAGTCAACAGTGGAGGACAAATAACTCGGGGCAAATCCCAAAGCATACTTCTTAACATAATATGATTTGTAAATAATTGAATGGGACCTTCGAATGTTCATAGGAGTAGCTAACCTTTTAAGATTAAGATGAGGTGGTTCATCCGGATAATTAGGGGTATGTGAGAATATCAAAGCAAGCTGAACTGCAGAAGAAAAGTGACAAAGGATCAGCAGCAAGATCTGGCAATACAAAATAAAAAATCTTGGAGCATTCATCACAACTAGAGAAATAATGAAAAAACAGGTCCAACTATAGGTCAGTCATGAGAGTACAGCAGCCAGAGATTTGTGTTCGTATTAACTAAATGTATCTAACATAATTCAATGGACCGTTGCATATTTTCGCTCATGAGGGTATCATATTTATACTCACCCTAATGTAGCTGCGTATGGTTATAATCCATCTATCCTTTCTCTCCATAACTTATGTGTTCATATGCCTTCATTAGAAAAAATATTAAGAACTCATGTTCATGAAAAAGAGGGAGTGTCGAGTTGGCGGTAGTAAATTCATAAGTATAGGAGGCAAATCTACTATAATTCAAAAAACGTTAGTGACTGAAAGAATTTATTACTTGCATCAGCAACGCAAAAGATTCCTTCATTAATCTAGATTAAAGCATCAGCATGAATAAGAACACGTAGTTGTTTCTCCTTCATAAAAGGATGGTTGGCTGTGAGAGATTTTATAAGAAATGAGCATAATGAAGACAGTGTGTTTTCTAATAAAAGGTCTCTCGCACTCATATAAAGTTCCTATCCTACTATTTATGAGATAAATCCAGACAAGCTAAGATTTTAAGACCTCATGTGAAACAGGTTTTGAGATGGCCCCAGTTTAACATGAATTATTGATTGCAAGGCTCGATCTGAGATGGAATAGTGATACCCATCCCTTACCAGTACCAAAATGGCTCTCATATTATTACTCTTATGCTTCCTTTTTCATAAACATCTTGATTGTGCCCTAAGGAGGTCCGACTAGTAAAAATAGATCAAACGGGCCCACATTCGTCAGTAACTTAGGCCCGTCTATTTCCTATACATAATATGACGTTATTTAGTGAAAATTGATCTTTTTGGCTATCTCTTGAATGGAACCGGTGACACTAGCCAACTAGTGGTGTAAATATTAGAAAATTGCAAACAGAAGAGATGTTTATGCGAGAAATACAAGAAAGATCCTTTAAAATAAATAGCCTATTATTACACCAACCATACTCAATACTAAAGAGATTAGATGCTAAAACTATGAAATAAAAGCACATGAAGACCTAATCATAATTCATTGCATGTCTAACCATTTGTATGATCTTCAGCTCCACGTTAAAAATTAAGACTGTAACACATTAAGACACTATCTCACAAAGCTAGATAACAATTCCTAGAAAGTCTTTGGATCAAAAACTATCATTGCAAAGGTCGGCCTTGAGGTCATCATCCAGTATTCCACTTATCTTAATTTATAGCAAGCAAGCATATGCGCTAGAAGAGTCCCCCCCCATCTAATCAAAAGCCCTGTTGTATTTGATTTTGTCATCAGGTCCTCCATGACCTACATTCTTGGATGCATCCTGCAATGTAGTGTGTGTTCCACGACCAAGAGTGGGGGATAGAACTGGTCACCGATAGGGTGTGGCGACCACATCAGTTCTGGTATTCTATAATTGAACCTAGATGTAAGTAGCCCTCTTCCATGCAGGAAAATAGTAAAACAAAAATACACTTTCTGCTGCATTAAAACCAGAATCTGATGACCATATTTTCCATCGTTCCACTTTAGCTTTTGCCAACTTGTGACGTTCATGTGAAGAGTTGAGTAATTGATATGATCCCCACCGGGGGGCATATTGAGAAGGAAAGAGGAGACCTTGGCGGATGAACAATACCGAAGTGGATGAGGTAGACAGGGATACGACGGAATGGGCGTCGCCGAAGGGGAAAAAACCAAATGGAGTGGTCGGCCCTTAGTTAGATAGTAACTATCAAAGGGGGAAACTGAATTGTAACTTCATGTCCTGCCCTCCAACAAGGAGAGCTACATATTTAAAGGGAGATGCAAAGACCAAAATGCCCTTAGTGGGCTTATTAAAGGGAATAGATCGTGACAGTAACAACTCTAGAAAAAAAATAGATGGCTAGAAATTATCATATAATCAGCCATAGATGGACTTTTTTTTTGGTATCCGATGCACAAACCTGTGAAGTGCTTCACCTCCTCTTCATCATCATCCTGCACATAAAAATAAATGATGAGTCAGATGCATTTTCTATGAGAAATAAATTTATTGGCCCATCATTCAAGAAATATGTGGGATTAACCTCCAGTGCTAATATACACAAAAAGGTTACGAAGGCTGGAAAATGGATGGGTTATATTTGCATTCTAAATAGTATGTTTAATGAGCGAAAAAAGGATGTACGACAGCAACGATAAATTGATGAGACTTTTGACTTCTTATCAATTCAGAGGCTGAAATCAACAACAGATTGACCATGATGAACATTACTAACGGTAAAATGTTGAAATTCAAGATGGACTAAGTCTAGGTCTTCGCATCTTAACATTTGAAATAACACACGCAAAAGAATGATAGTGCAAAGTCACCTGTGGAGAAAGCAGTATCTGGAAACACCGGCCATCCGTACCTAAGCCACTCTCGTTTGGATCAATCTCTGACGAATTATCCAAAAACCAGTAAGATCCATAATTCTACCCAGAAGCAAGGATACGCTGAAATGGAGGGAAAAAAATAATTCGCACATTAAACATGCGTAAAAAAAAAACCTTGGAACTCATCCATAAGAATGGCCTGCAACGCTTCGATCTCCATTTCTTGCTCCGATGCATAGTCTACAGAATATATCAGAATATATCAGAAATCATTAATACCGAGAAAAATGCACGACCCAGAAAAAGGCTAAGAATAAAGTAAAAGCTAAAGTGGAAACTTGCACATATTTATCACGTAGTTTCTACTATGGGGGCAATTTTAGTTTCATTTTCACAAAAAAGTTGTGCGATCTCTTTCGACAGAATAATAAGCTATAGACAACGAGCAGAAAACCGCAAAAATGTCCACAGTTTGAAATCATATTTTCTCTGTAACTGAAATTATAAAATAAAGGTCGATGTAAGGATGATCGGCACTATCTGAACCAAGTAAAATGAAGGCCTTTCCTCAATTCACACAATGGGTTTCATCTGTACTGTCTGAACCAAATATGCAACAGAAATATCATGATAGAATCGTAGGAAAACTATGTCCGAAACTTCCCACCGGATTGAGCCATTCCTTCAACAGAGATTAATAAGCCAGGGAATTCCGCCAGAACCCTGTCCATAAATACGCAAACACATTTCAATTTCCAAAAGTTTCAATCTTTTCGGCGAAAAAGAGAGAAATTAAAGCCGGGCTAATGTCTGTAGCAAAGGATCAGGGATTCAACTAGAGTAGCGTACAACAGCCGGATAGAGCACAAAAACTCCAACTGCAAGAAACCTAGCCCAGGGCAAAGCTCTTGCGCCGTGCTTTCCGCTTCAAGTCCCACGCCACAATAGATTTTGTACCTCTTTCGATACGAGTAAACATGGGCTGTTGCGACGCAATCGAAAGATTAAGCCCTGCGATTACTTCCCAAGAGGATTTTGCAAATCATGGTCATGCAATATTTAAGATTAACTATAATTAGTTTCGGATAGTGAAACGTAGCCAATTGTAGACACATCCCTGGACTTCAAATATCACAATCGTTCACTACTTGCAAGTGTTCAAAGTATGTGACTACAGCCAAAGGTAGTAGATGTTTGACAGCATTTTGATCAGTAATGGGTTGATAGGGGTAAAAAAAATTTAATCAAGGATGATATAGTGCCATGAGAGTTTTTTGAGATTTTGAGACTTAAAGAATAAATTGAGCATTTCTCAAGGTTGAGTCCAAATATGATTTGGCATTTGATGTTGACATTTCTTTTTCTTCAAATTTTAGACCTGGATTGTGTGTCATGATCTAATTGATTATGCATTACTGAGCTGATTGAGACCCAGTTCAGATTCAAGGTTATTGACTGAACTGAGTGATTAGATTCAAGTTTATTGTACTGAACCATTGGTGATCCAGTTTGAAATGTTGACTGATGCTGCCTTTGTGAAATCCTTAAGATTAGTGCCATTAATTTCTTCCTGAATATTTTTTAAACTATAACAATATTTTGAAAGACTATAATTGACGTTTACCCATGATAGAATCCAGATGTGACTAGGCATTTGATGACAATATATTGTATATTTAAAACATATATGTCTGATTGATCTGGTTTTTGATTCAAAATACGATTGATATTGCTTATTTTTTCTAATTCAAGCAATCATGCAAATCAGTATTAAAAATATTTATCTCAATCTTTAAGATTGTAACTTAATAGCTGAATAATAAGTCTCACAATTTTAACATTTAGAAATCTAGAACTTCCTTGTATTAACTTTTAAATTTTACTTTTAAATTCAATAAAATAATTAAATTATTTCTATATTAACCACAATGATAGACATCTATTATGAGAACTTCATAACCACACATTATATTTAATTTTCTAGGACCTAATTTTGTCATATATTTACACAACCCTTTTATGGAACCTTATTCTCACCATTTCATGTATAATCACTTGTCCATGTAAGATGATGTAAGTGATTTAAGCTATGGATAATTTTTTAACACTATTCAATTATTATAATTATTATGAGTACCTGAAGAAATCATCGGAGGACACCTATTGTGATATTTCAAATACAATGGCTAGGGATTTAACTAAATGATCTTCCTTGAGTCAATCTCTTGTTATGCCAATGGCAGAAGATCCCATCTTACCTACAATCATCATTGAGGCTAGCTGGTACATCCAAGCGAAGACTGTTTGGAATCCCATGATTGGGAACTCATAACTCTAGCAAAAATACAATCATCCATCCATATGATGTATTTGGTGTCTCAGGTGTAAGTATCACTTGGGCAACAATGACATCAATAAACCTGATTAACAGTTATGTATAATAATATTTAGGGATTTTTAAAGATAAATTCAGTAAACTATTTCCCTAGAGAGCACCACCAATATATTTGTCGTCTCCACACTAAAGGTAATGAGATATGTGATTCTTATCAGATGAGGGGGACAAGATAGTATTATTTTATCAATATATTTTAATGTCTCTCTCAATTATCATTTAAACGTGAATTATGTAGAACACATGTTTAAATTCTCACCATTATTGTACTATGGTCCCATCATAATCCACTTAATCATGGCATAGGTTCAAGGACCTCACTACAAACTGAAAGGAATCCAATCTTACTCAGTAACAAGAAAAGATGAGAGTAAAAGGAAGAACAGCAGAAGAAAGGGATGCACAACCGAGATCGTTGTTTATTCCCATACATAGATATTACATCGGTTGGTATTTATATTGTCCATAGATGTAGTTGTAAGATAAGTTAATATTATAGCAGTTATAACAGATTATAATGGCTATAACAAGACGAATAATAACCGTTTGATCCTATCTATGTGTATTCCTATATATGTTTACTCCCATATTTAATCCTGACCGCTAATCTCATAGAAAGTATAAGCGGTATGTGTTCACATTTTACTTAATACTCTTTATTAATAATCCTATTGGTTATTTTACTTGAGACATTGGTTAACACATTCTCTAATAGCCCATGCAACACATTTGTACTACCTAAATGATGGATTAGGGTTTTCCGGTTAACCAAATCCTAATTCAGGAGTCTCATGGGAACAAAGGATTATAGGTATATGGTAATGGATTACAATAAAGGTTCCATTAGACATTTCAATCACTATCATGTATATCCTAGAGCATTAGATGGGTGAAATCTATCATTGATTAATTAGATGGGTGTTATAGTTAGTTACTAAGGTTGGTCAATATGGGTTATTTGGTCATTAAACTCATAAGATGGACTAACTCATGGGCGAAATGAGTGAGGCACAAAAGCTCCATGAACATTGGTGGATGTACCTACATTTCAAGGACTTTCCTGAAAAAATCCAAAATGCGTATAAATAGAAGGGGGCACCAATTTTAGATGTTCATGCCAACCAGATCTACGAACCCATTTTAGATGTTGATGGAGAGCACCAGCTCGAGATCACCACCACGTCTTTGAAGCCATCATCAACATCAGCGACTCCTGCCAGCTTGCGTACTGCCCAATCGGCACGCCAAGGCGCAAGCAAAGGTGCCCAGGTTCAAATACCCCGGGTGAAAAGCACGTCGTCATCTGTTTCGCGTTTCGATTTTGTTTTAACTTCGTCGTTTTCATCTTTGTCACCGTCTTTGTCGTTTTCATCTTCGTCATTGCCTACGTCATTTTCGTCTTCTATTGATTGAGTCTTTTCCTTCTAATTGTTGTTCTTAGGAGGGTCCTTGTGTTAATGGACCTTCTATGTTGGACCCTTCTTAAAAGGGTAATGGACCCCATTGAAAGGGCCCATCATGGCCCTATATAAGGCCATGATGGGCACTAGTAAATGTCAGATCTGGAATTGGAATTGGCAGTTATTTTCGTCCAGGTCTCACCCCAATGAAGGGAGAAGGAGGAAGGAGGAAGGAGGAGAAGAAGGAAGAATAAAGAGAAGAACAGAAGAAGGGAAGGGTGATGACTCTAAAATATGTCATCAAATAATCAAGTTCTTAAGTTTAAATTCATTACAATTATCTTGTGAATTCATGCTAAGTTCATGCATATGTATTGTTTTATGAAATCACTAACCCCACTTGATTCTTTGAATCAAGTGGAATATATTTAACATTTTATGGCTAGTGAACATTCAGAAACAGGTTAAGAAGATCAAGGAAGAGAGGAGGATCAAGAGAAGTGGGAAAAAATTCGAAGTGGCAAAAATTACGAAAATGCCCCTGGGCATGACTTAAGAGAAAACCTATAAATACTCTCTTGAGAGAGGAGTTTGGGTTGTTCAGAATTTTCTCTAAGGAAACTAGGGCTTGGAGAAGAGGATTTCTGCACCCTCCAGGAGCTGATGAGCTTTTGGAGTTGGAGAGGAAGAACAGACTGAAGATAGCTTGGATTGAAGAACCACGCCTCGCCGCAAGGACGTGACACCCGACGTGGGGAAATCTCAAGCTTCAGCCCTGTAATCCCTCTCTTCTCAGACAATTTTGGTTGGGTTGGAAGAGTCACAAGATCTTCCAATGTTTTCCAACTGAGGATTGTTTCATTTTAGATTTGATTTCAGTTGAACTTTGTTTCTTTCTTGTTCTGATCATCCTCCCCAAACTTCCCAAATCCTTTGACGCAGCAGCACGCCAAGGCAGCACCGCCGCCGCAGCAGCGCGCGCGCGCAGCCACGCCAAGACGCAACAGCGCTGCTGCACGCAGCAACGCTGCGCAGCGCCGCGACGCAGCCACGCCGCGCGACAGCGCCGCCAGACGCAACAGCGCTGCTGTACGCAGCAGCGCCGCGCGCAGCAGCGTCGCGCGCACAGCCACGCCTGCGCGATAGCGCCGCAGACGCAGCAGCGCCAGCAGCCACGCCGCGCGACAGCGCTGCTGCACGCAAACACCTTAGGCGCAGGTACCCTGCACGCAGGTGTTTGATCCTTTGCCCCAAGGGCAAAGGTACTGTCTACAGAGAACTCCTCTATAGACAGCCTCTATTAAGTTAAATCTTTAACTTAATCAGAGCAATAGCAGTTAAATCTTTCGACTAAACTGGGAATTAAAGAGGAATTCTGTGATTTTCCTGAGGATCATTTAACAGAGTTTACTGATGATTTTAAATTGATAAGTGACATATCTATTGAATAAAGAAGGAAATTTCTGCTGTTTTCTCCTGCTCCCTGTGGATCGACCCTCACTCGCCTTACGCCGTGAGGTTTATAAATTTGTTGCATAAGCTCTGAACCTCACACGTCTGAACTGCTAAATAACCAGTAAAAAACACATAAAATCTGAGCTTATCAATTGGCGCCGTTGCCGGGGAGCACGGTATTACAGTAGAAATTTTTATTTTTTTCTGAATCTACAGTTATCTCTCTAAACCTAGAGTCGTTTTTGTGAATCTACAGTCATTTCTCTAAATCTACAGTCATTTTTGTTGATTTTTCTAGAGCTGCAGGACTTGACAATCCTCAGCTCATTGTTATTCTAACCGTTTGCTGTAGATTTATGGTAGTAACACGCTCAGGAGCTGGTGAAAAGTCTGCAGAGAAAGACATTAGAGACGCCACTCCGGATTCTACAGTGACAGAACCAGAAATTCAGCAGAGAAATATGGCTGAAGAGATGCACCAGCAGAATGAGAGGAGGACTATGCTGGATAGGTCCACACCGTCGGGAAGCTTGCGTCAAACCGATGTAAATCTGAACATCGGTGACGGTATTTCCTTTCGATATGACAATGCATTAATTCATTCCTTACCTGAATTTAATGGACTTCCTGCTCAAAACCCATTAGAATTCCTTGATGATTTCCACATTAGGTGTTCATCTCAAAACGTTCAGGATATCTACAGAAATTTTAAAAATGAAATATTTTCCTCTAACCTTAAAAGATAAAGCATTTTCCTGGTACCGCAATTTAGGAATCAATTTTAATTCATGGGAAGAGAAGCAGGGAAAATTTCTGCAGAAATTTTACCCTCTCTCCAAAACTAACTTTTATAGAAGGGAAATTCACAACTTCCATCCTCATGATGGTGAGGCGTTTAGTGAATCATGGGAGAGGTTCAATGATCTGTTGAGGAAGTGCCCTCACCATGGAATTGAACAATGTCAACTAGCTCAGATATTTTATGAGTCTCTCTCTGATTTTATGAAAAACAAGGTAAACCTCGCCACGGGTGGAACGTTTTATACTGCATATGAGGATGAAGTTTTTGATATTTTGGAGAGAGTTACAGAAACTGATTTGCAGGATATTGGAGCCAATCAGAATGGGAGAAATGTGCAGCCCAAGAGAGCAGGAGTTCTGCAGGTCAACGCCAAGGAGGGAGAGCTACAAGCAGGCCTAAGGGAGACCAACTGGAAATTGGAGGAGCTCACCTCTACCTTGAAGAATGTCTTCCTAGGTAACTTTCCCATCATTATAGCTAAGATCTGCTCTCTCTGTTTTAGCAGGGAACATGAAGATGGAGCTTGCCAAGCCATGGAAGAAGAGGTGAAAGCTTTCAACCAGCCGCAACAACCGTGGGCGGGTCAAAAGCGGTCAAATTTCCAAAACGGAGAGGCCTTCCACCAAGGAAACAAGCCGGCAGCTCAACCCCCGTTCCAGTAGAGACAACAATTCCAGCACAGGCCTCCACAACAGTATCAGGTTTCATCTCAAACTCAACCTGATTTCTCTACATTAACTCCCGTCATTTCAGATATGATCGAAAAGCAAAATCAAAAGTTGCGGGCGGAAATGGAGATGCGGATGCAAGTGATGATGGAGTTTCAAACGAAGCAAATGCTGGATGCTCAAGAGCAGATGAGGAAGATGCTAGAAAGCCTCAGACCTGTCCAACCTGAACACCAAGGTATACCGTTAGATTCTCCTTGCACATCTTATAAACTTCCCACGAAACCGTCCATCAATCCATGCAACTTGCATCATGTGCAGCATTCCATTCATGATGAGACGAATAGGGATGATCCTGAGGTTCTAGCCATCTCAAAATTGAGAAATGGGAAAGAACTTCAGGATCCCTATCGGACTTCTATAGAGAATTCTAAGAAGGGAACCCAACCACAAGAGGAAGAAGGAGAGGACCCCCCCTACGTGGAGGAGCCTCTACCTTCTACGAGTGGGCAGCATGTTCCCTACCCTTCCGCTTTAAATAGAAAAAAACCGATATTTGATTATGAAAACCGACTGCTAGAGAATTTTAGAAAAGCCACCATGACTGTTACTGTCGAAGATATGCTTAGGTGTGCACCTTCCCTAAAGAAGTACCTTAAGGACTCTTGCACCATTAAGAAGCCGAGGGAAGTGGTTAAATTATCTGAAAATGCCTCTAGCATTCTTAATGCCATCCCTATCAAAATGAGAGACCCCGGAGCCCCTTTCATTACATGCGAAATAGGATGAAACACCTTCTCTAAAGTTTTATTAGATACGGGAGCTAGCATAAATATCATTCCGACGGCATTATATGAGGAGAGTGGGTTTGGAGAGTTGGAGGAAATTCATATGGACATACTCTTAGCTGACGGCACTGTTAGGCAACCCGAGGGAAGGTTAACCGATGTCATGATCACTGTAGAGAATTGTGAAATCCCTGTAGACTTTATAGTGACAGATGTAAAGATATCGGGAGACATTAGTTTAGCTCCTATCATCTTAGGAAGACCATTCTTGGTTACGGCAAAAACGATTATGGATTGGGAGAAGGGGACGGTTGAGTTTAAAATTGGGAAGGAGAGAGTTCAACTGGATATATCGAAAATGATGAAGTGTCCTGTAGGAAGCAATGAGGAGTTAAAATTGTGTGCAGAAGATGAAGGAGAGGAAGTGGTTAAAGAATACTTGTCACAAGTAGAGGGTAGAGAGCTAGAGGGAGAGATCATAGATCCTTCTTCGGTAGAGGTAGGGCCAGAATTGAAACCTTTGCCCTCATCCCTCAAATATGCATATCTAGATGAGCAGAAAATCCTACCGGTAATCATATCTTCATCACTAACCCCTGAACAGGAAAAGGACTTGCTAGAGGTACTTAGGGAGCATAGAAATGCCATAGGTTGGACCTTTGATGATATTAGAGGAATTCTATCTTTGATCTGTGAACATAGGATATTTTTAGAAGAGGAAGCAAAACCTTGTAGAGAGCATCAAAGGAGACTCAACCCTTACATGAGAGAAGTTCTTGAGAAAGAAGTGATTAAGTGGTTGAATGCAGGAATAATTTATGCTATATCCGACAGTAGATGGGTGAGTCCTGTACACATGGTACCAAAGAAATCTGGAATTACCATAGAAGTGAACGAAAAAGGGGAAGAGGTGCAGAAAAGATTGACCACAGGGTGGAGCAACAACCAAACATCACTATGATCACTATATCACTACAGTTGTTATATGGTATTTGCAAATAATCAAGCTCCCATTATAGCGTCGTTCACAGTCACCCAAAGCCAAGCGTTAGCGATAGGACGGAGATCACCCAGCAGTAGTTTGGTTAGCGGATGACCATGCACAAAGGATTGGACTATGGACGCGTCACACATCTGAAGTGATAAACGGATTGGCCAACTCGAGGACTCACGAGCGATAAACACAGAGCAGTATCACCGTTCTTCAGTGGAACTGCCGTGAAGTCAACAGTGGCATCATGTGCAGAACAATTGATGCCAGTGGAGACGAATCTGCCTCACATCGACAGAATGGGAAGGTAACCGACTGGCAAGATTCAGCCGACAGATTTAACGTTCCCAATTTCCTATCCTCGCTCAGTGATTGATCTGAGAAACCAGGCGTCGTTAATTCCAACAGATCCCAGGTGCAGGTCTCCTGGATCGGCACAATTCACCAAGGGATGTAGGCCATTTGCGTCCGCCAACCTGATGAATTCCAGTCTCGACGGGAACGTTTGATGCGGCGGAATTTCCTCCCATCACTGGCGGTGTTGCAAACTTCAGCTGGCTCGAGAAACGGCGTCAATAGGGCCTCCTTGGGTTAATCAGCAATTAGAGAAAACAGGCGGGGAAGATTTATGTTCCTCCACCCACATCACAGACCCCCTCAATTTACATCGGCATTCTCTCGTGCTCTTCTAGAACCTTCCCCTCCGTAGCCTCCTCCCTCTTCTCTTGATGACGGCAAGACCAAGAAGAAAACGCTAATCAATTCTTACTTCGATTTCTTCCTGGTCTTCTTCTTCCTCCTCTCCTTCTTCTTCTCTCAAGGTGAGACCTGGACGAATGGTAACTGCCAACAATACAATCAAGAGGTCCAACAAGGGGAGTCCAATAAGGGACCCCCCCCCTTTTACAACACAAATAAACGACATAGGAATTGAAATGACGAGACAGACGAAAATGACAACGAAAATAAAATCGATACGAATAAAGACGAAAACATAACGATGCAACTGCGGACATGCTCTACCCGGGGTATTTTAACCCGGGCATCTTCACAGACTCTTTGGCGTGGCAGTCGGGCTGGACACGGACTGGTGGCGATGCTGATGACGGCGATGATGGCTCTGTTGATGACTCATTGGCGTCGTCTTCATGCTCTCCATCAATCTCCCATTATTAAATTATCCGTCAGACAATGCCGTTGACGACGTCTGACATCATTTTGGTATCAGAGCATCATCTCAATACACGAACGGATGACGTCCAACATCACTATCATTGATTAATTAATATGTATGTCGGTATAGTTAGTTACTAAGGTTGGTCAATATGTGTTATTTGGTCATTAAACTCATTACATAGACTAACTCATGGGCAAAATGAGTGAGAACGAAAGCTCCATGAACATTGGTGGATGTACTTACATTTCAAGGAATTTCCTGAAAAAATCCAAAATGCGTATAAATAGAAGGGGGCACCCATTTTAGATTTTCATGCCAACCAGATCTACGAACCCCCCCCCCTTCTTACTTCTTCCCTTCAATTCAATCTAATCATATTTCTCACTCCACTCAAGAGAAATTCTTGTGAGAAGATCTACTAGATCTTCAAGAAGAGTTGGAGAAAAGACAAGGAGCTCTATCAATGCATTGATCATGTGCATAAGTCTATAGGCCAGACATACCAACAACTTGAAGAGACTCTAACAAGAAGCAAGTCAAGGGTTAAATTAGTTCCCCCTTCTGTAATGCTATGTTAATTTGATTGATCAATTAGGAATTCATTTACATCTTTCCCTACATGAAAAATTATTTTTCAAGCAACAATCTCATCTCTATGTCTCATTTGTAGAAATATATCTTTGATTCCTCCATGATAAACCATTGGATGATTTTTTATATGTACATGAATTAGGATACTATTAGAAAACTCTTTGATTCATTTCTATAGATATATTTTTGTAATACGTACGTAAATTATGCAACATATTTTATGGAAATTTTTTTAATAATCATGCATTTACCGATGAGCAGAATCTTATCTATGTAATGGGTTAGAAAATCATGCATCCCACTCGCATACTCATCCATAGATGGCTTATCTTAATTTTTGATGAACTCATAAAATTTCCAAAATGAAGTTGTATTTTTTATTTTGAAATTTTGAGAATGTATCATCTTCAAGTTATATCATATACACCTATTACTCTAGTTTTCCATTTAGGAAGGCAGCCTTGAGATCCATTTTCAAGATCTCATCATCATTGCAGTTCACAATGGTGAGAATAATTATATGAGATAAAATCGTGGAAATAGGTGAGAAAGTTTTGTCATTGTCGATTCCATGTCTTTCACAATAACCTTTTGCCGTTAATCTTGTCTTTGGTTACAAAAATACAACAATGCCAAAGGGGTAAAATACCTTCAGGAGGGTCTACCAAGCTTCAAACTTGATTTTTTGCGTGGACTGAATTTTAGATTTCATTGCTTCTTGCCAGTTGTTAGAGGTGGAAAAATTCAAATAGCCTCATCCTAGGTCAAAGGATCAGCATCCTTCAAATTGAGTGTATCAATGTTATTTTAGCCAATTTCTGAAATATATAGCTAATGTGTTATGAGTTCTCTACTTGACCTAGATGGCTCTTTTGTGTGCACCCGAACAAATTTAATGAGTAGGTTCAGAATAAATGAGGTTGAATTTGTTTTTGAATCTCTAATTTCTTCCAATATTACTTTATTCCCCATCTATTATTTTATAAGATATATGTTTTTCAGAAGCACAACACATTTTGAAACCATCACAATTTATTTTTTAGGGAGGTAAAATATGTATCCAAGCCTGCTTAGATATCCTACAAGCCTACAGCTCTCAGTCCTAGAATCCAGATTGTCTAGGTCATGCCTCTTCACATTATTTGGACATGGGATAGTTTAACATTTTTAAAGCTATGTTTCTGTCCTTTCCATATTTCTTCATTGTAAATCACATAGTTCTAGGTAACATGATCAAAATCACATATTTCTTCATTGTAAATCACATAGTTCAAGTGCGTAACCACAAATAAACACTAGTTATTTTGAAAAATACATCTTGGATTCCTATTTCCATCAAAGAATGATTCCTCGTTTTTAAGATGCAATTCATCTAAAGTATAGATTGGGGATTATTATCAGTTAGGATACCATATCATTCATGATTTGTGCAAAATTCTTAATGAGGAAATCTCATCCTCGATCTGATCAAAGAGCTTTGATAATATTTCTAGAGTATTTCTCTACATCATTCTTAAGCATACTTAATTTCTTCAAGGTTTTGAATTGTAATTCATGAAGTATACCCATCCAAACTTACAGAAATAATTAACGAAAGTAATGAGATATCAAAATCCACCTTTGCTTGGTAAAAAGACACAGGATCACATACATCAAAATATACCAGCCCTGACATGTAATAAAATTTTGAAAAATGCATGGATAAGGGAAGATTCACATCTTGTATGCGTTTTGAAATCAAATGCACCTAAGTTTGAAACCTCATTAACATAATCTTATTTCCAGTAAGTCCAGGTTTGCAATTCCAAAGAAAGGCCTTCTTAACACAATCCTTGATTTTCTAAAGATCAGCATCTATATGTAGATTTTAACAAGAAAACATCCTTATATGGAAAAATTCTAAACCAGCCAAAGAAATAATTTTATTTTGAAAAAAAGAACAAGTAATTCTCAAAATATCTACCAAATATCCAGATATTTCGAAAGAAGATGTAGGAATGATGACCTTATTTTTTTTGAAACATAAAAAAATCTTCTAAGGATAATGAAACTACGTAGGGAGGTTTGAGATTTACTGTCTTTATAGTGAGTACCACAATTTTTGCTCCATATTCCAATCTCAGTTCCACCTCACCCTTGCTTTTATTTCTTATGATTTTTTAAACCTACTCATATTTCTAATATATGAGAAGTACATCCTATATCTAATACCCATGATATAGAATACCTCATAGAAAAAGATACATGTATTCCATGTATACCCAAGGTATCTCTGTAATTCTTCCTTTGAGCTAACTCTTTAAAGTAATTCTTGTAGTTCCTCATTGTGTGAACCTTTTGACCACATTGGAAGGATTCACATCTGGAGCTTCTTTCATGTGCTTCTTCCTACTGATGAGGGACACGAAAATGGAATTCGTGAAATTAATAAATTAACATAAATATATTGTTGGTCACGTGTTCCTTGAGGGTGATCCGAATTTGGTTTAATCCTGTGGAACGGAACTAAGTAAATGGAGCAGGTATTTAACAAAGACACTTTGGTAATACTTATGGTATGCTTAACTTAATGGAAATAGGAGATTTGAAATGATCGACCAAAGTTTATCACACGAAAATTCTAAAGTAAGTAATCACTCAGAGAAAATTAGCCATTATCGTGAACCACAATTATCTCAAAGTTAAGGTGTCACAAGGTACCTCAGAGATGATAGCCAATAGCTTAAATGTTCTGATGTTGAATGGCCTTGATTGATGTTGATCTGCAGCTCCATGTGTGGATGTGGATAACAAGTGGGGAAAGTGGGGAAGCAGATAAAAGGGAAAGTGAGATTTGATTGGCACGAGAAGATGTTGATGTGTTGATGGAGAGCGCCAGCCCAGGATTGCCGCCAAGTCTCCGAAGTCATAGTCGTCATCTTCATCGACCCCCTGTTGGCTCGCCACCCGCCCGACCGGCCCCCCAAGGCAATGGTGAAGAAATATGGGTTTAGCACCCCCGATGAGAAGCACAACTGCACCACTGACTGACTCGAATTCCTCGCCGGCTCATGCTCGTTTTCGTTCACCGATTTATCAAGTTTTCATTTTCATCATTTATATAGTTGTGTTTTCATTTTTGTATCATCGTATCGTCCGTATCATTTTATTTTCTCATTGCTTTAATTTCCTAGTCTCTTTATTTATGTTGTAAAAGGGGTCCCTTATTGGACCCCCTTGTTGGACTCATTGTAAAGGACCCATCATGGCCCTATATAAGGCCATGATGGTTACCACACATGATTCAGATTTGGAAGTTGTTTGTTGCAGTTACTGCCATTTTTCAGATCTCATCCACGAGAAGAGAGGAAGGAGGAGGAAGAAGAAGGGAGAACAGAAGAAGGAAGAGAAGAATAGTGGCAGAAAGGGGAATGAGCCCGATGTTGCCTTGCCGGATGGTTTGCCCAGGGTCGTCTTAACCTTCTACGTGCATTTAACCTGTTGCAACGAGCATTGTGGATTGTGTCCTCAACGCACGTTGTGGCCCACTACAAACATCAACACCACAGTCAGACGCCGCTTCTCGACACTGCGAACAATACCAGGTCAACGCGGCCACTCAGTTGTCCAGTAGGGCCATGTCAGCACGCACCGCTGTCGACACGCGATAGCGGTCTCAACCCTCCGGGCCGGAAGCCTCATGCATGTTTAGTGCCCTGGTCTTGATGAGTTGATTCATCAACCAAGAGATCATCAAGCGGGTCCAGTCGTGCATTCCCGAGCGACATGCATAGCGATCACACCTGTCGTGTGATCAATGGTTCCGTAGTCACCCCATGACCATTCCTATTACTTGTACCCCACGCAAGCCTTCTGCTCGCCACCCGTGACGCAGTTGTTTCCCCAACTCTGCCGTTCTTTCTCTGAGTGCAAGTCATGCGTTCAGGAGTGAAAAGGTCTGACCACGGCCACACCTAGCTTCTGCCTTGTTTGTTGGGGGGTCCATTGCGCCTTCACCGCCCACTAGTCACCGAGGGTCACTGAACGATAGCCATCTGGTTGCTTGTGCCATCCACACAATTTAAAACTACCACGTTGACCCTGGTTGACACGGTAATTGTTGTGTCGCTATGTTGTACGTGCTCTATGCTGTTGACACCATCACTCACAGTGCCCACGTATCATGAAATCACCTCTTCCGCCTCGTCTTCATCTTTCTTCAACATCACGCTCCCGCGTTGCGATCCTGCCGCTGATCGAGTCAAGCCGTGCCCATCAACGGGACATACTCATCTTACCTACCCACACCGCTTTGTGCATCAACAAAGACGCCGACGAAGACACCGACACCGACATCGTCAGTAAAATTACGTCTTTCAGTATATTTTCGGCTGTACTCCACCACGCTCGGGTTAGTTTAGGTGAGAGTTTATATCTCGAGTGATTTCCAAAGTATGGTTTGAACCCTTCCGTCACGTGCGAGCGCCAACGGAATTATTCCGTTCTATGCCATAGTCACCGTCGTCGCTCTGACGAGGATCAGAAGGTCACCTTCATCTTCATCGGTCTCCCGCCCAGATCTTAGAACTCGGTGAATTCCCACAAGTCGGATTTGCACGTACATCCACCTGGGATTCATGTCATCATGTAGTTACATCTCCTATTAGGAAATTACTGGTCGTACGGTGCCTTTGACAACGTTCGACGTCATGTGTAATGTAAAAGGGGTGGAGATGAAGTGTGGAAAATGATTGACAAATTGGATGGGATAAGGTGTGGGAATTGATGAAGTTAATAAGAAGGGAGGCAATGAGGACTGGATTGAGATGATGGGGTGAGATGAATGGGTGTGTTCAATGATCGGGATGATGAGGATAAGATGATAGGAAAATGATGGAGATGATAAAGTATTGAGAAAGGGAAATGAGGAACACAAGAGGAGTTGAAGATGTTGAAGAAGAGAAGCCGCCGTAGCCATTCTATTGCCATTATCACCAGAAAATTGCCAAGGAATCACTCTTTTCCCACAAACAACTTCACATTAATTCTCAAGCAAGAATTTTCCATACGAGCAGGCTCATGGCCCTTTTAAAGGAACAGAAACATGCAGTTACAAAGAAAATAGACTTTCAATTCGAAATGGTGGTTTAAGAGAAAGTGGTAGAGAGAATGGTGGTTCACGTAGAGAAAGTTGTGAGGAAAGGTGAGGTACAGATGTTATGAGAAAAGTGAATTTGGAAGTTATAGGGAAGAGAAAAAGAAATAAAATTAGAGAGGAAAGACAAAGGTGGGAAAGTCAATAATAGTAGGTGGTTAAGAGGATGAGAGAATGGATAGAAAGAAATAGAACAAGTGGAGAAGAAAAATCAAAGAAAGGAGTTGAGTGAGGAGAGAGAGAAAAAATGTGAGAGAGGGAGGATAAAAGTCAAAGAAGGGTGGCTGAGGGAGGAGAGAGACAAAGAACGTGGGAGATAGAGAGAAAAGAAAAGAGAAAGAAGAGAGAGGGAAATGCTAAGCATTACCTATCCATTACTCTTCTTGTTGGTATTATAAGCCCAGATAATTTTGGCTCTCTACTCTGAAATCATCATTTCAATATTATTAAGCATGTAGAGAAGCTTAGCTAGAGTGACCCGAATTAGATTCATGTTTAAGTTAAAATAAACTAGGACTAGGAGATAGAATTAGACTGGAAAATGAGGTATGTTTGATTTGAATGGGGATTCCAACTCCCAACATTCCCAAACGCTCAATACATTCTATCATATGTAGAACATGGATTTCTACCAGCAAGAACTTAGACATTAAAGCTTTGAAAAGATTTAATATTATATCTTTTAGTTTATATATTATAGTGTTTATATTTTTTAGTTTTTAACTTATTCTTTATATAATTTATTTTTATTTTTCCCAGAAAAATTTCCATCATATAAAGTAACATGGTTCAAGGTGCCATGTACTCATGCCTCTACAACTCATTGCCCATAGAGCCTAGCATGTAGTAGAGGACAGCTTTGGAAACACCCCTCTATTTATGATAGTTAGAATTTACCCTTCATTAGCCAAGGCACTGAAATATCAGAGAAGAGTTCTCCGATGGTTTCCGAGTGCATCAATACTAACTCGGATGACCGATTAGGGTTTGACAGTTGACCATACCCTAAGTCGTCCAAAGAGTGTCAAGTGGATGAGGTATTATACATACACGCTAACTGCTGACAAACAGGTTCCATTAGTGAGTCGATACACACTCCTCTGTATCTCCTAGGACACGAGGTGTAGCTTGGCACCACACGTGTCGGAGACTCGACCTATCGATTGGGTTAAATCAATCCGACATTAATTAATATATATGATGATATAGTTAATTAATTTGGAAGGCCAATAAAGGTTATTGGGCCACTGGAGTCGTTAACTAGACTGATACATGGGCCTAGAGGGTCACACGCAAATGGTCTTTTGGACGTCGGAAGTATTCTTAAGTTTTGGGGGTTTTATGAAAAATACCCACTTAGTATAAATAGGGGAAGGCCCTAAAAAATTCACATGGGCCAGAATAGTTCAAGGGCCTTTCCCCTTCTTCTCCCTTCTCCCCACACCCCCTCTCCATCCCCGATGCGATCGGGACAACGTAATGACGACGACGAAGATTGAACGGGGCTCGTCAATGAGGAGGAGATTTGGCGAGCTGAGGATCGCATGGATACGTCTAGAGGCTGCACACATGAGCAGCTCAACTCGTCTCACTCCAAGATCCAAGAAATCACGGATGCAATTCATGTAAAGGTACTTCGTTTCAATGTTTTTGTTGATGTCATTTGATTCGTTCAAGTCTTCCACTGCGAATCATTTTCATTTAGTCATCTATGTCAAGGCCTCTAGAACCCAACAATGGATACACGTTGACTAGTAGCCGAGTGGGCAAGTGATGTGGATCTACCACTTCTAGAGGCCATGAGATGGAGGTAGATACCCATTGGGAGGGGCAGAGTCAGGGATGGTACGCATAATGTTGAAATCTAAGGTATTTTTTAAAAAAGAACCTAGGAAAAAGGATGAAGATGTGATTTTGAATAAGATTAGAATCAGACAAACCTCGTCATCACATACCCAACATGTTAGATGATGATTTCTCTTCAAGAGCTTTGATCAGAGCGTAGCTCCTTTAATCCTTTGGTCTTAAAATGCAAGATTTTGAATTAATCAAATCCCTTTTCTAATCCTAATTATCTATTCACAATATTTGGAATTCCATCACAGCATGCAGTTTTAGGGAAAACTGAGAAACGTAAAAAAACCACCTTGAAAATTAAAAACTTAATTTATGTTTATATTTTATCACCTATAAAAATATTTCATTTATGATTTTAATGTCTCCAAAGTCTATGCAAATTCCATTAAATTGGGGGAAATATAATCTAATTCTAAAAATCTAACAAGCCTATAAAAATATCTAAATAAAATCAAACATATATTTTTGACATCATAAAGTTATTTTCTTTATGATTTTAATGTCATTAAATAATATAAAAGTCATAAAATTAAGAAAAATTATAAGTTCATTCTTACAACATAATGTACCCCCAGAAATATCCAAACAAATCAAAATGTTTATTTTATGGGATAAAAAGTATTTTTAGGAAACTAATGTAATAATTTATGTTAAAATATCAAAAAAAATTACAAAAATCAGCTTCATTCTAAAATTGTAATAAATCATTTTAAGCCTTAATTACAGGCATTTATGATCATTTTATTGAAATTAAATGCCTATTAAAATTAGCATGCCTGTTGTGAATATGACTCTTGTGTAGTACAACAAAGACAAACCCTTGTATACTCCAATCTTGAGGATCTTATGTAATCACCTTAGTTCCTCCTCTCAAATGATTGGATTTTATGATAGTTCAACAAATGGAGGATTACACAATAGGTCTGTAACTAATGCTCTATGGCTCAAATTTTAACGTGATGGTTTGAAATCTTAGCATGCAATATTATGTATAATTATATAGGTTTTCCCTTTTATGATGATTTATATACAATTTTCATATTCTGTGTAATGATTTGAATATATCACATCTGATTAACTCAAAAGTTAGGGTTATAATATATCCTTGTTTTTTTAGTTTAATCGATAAAAAGTTAAACTTGAACTCACTAAAGTAAATTTAGCTAATAATGAGCAAGGATCATTCCCACAGGGAACGATAGCTAAGTATCTGTTATTTTTTAACTTATGATTAGTGTGATTAGTGTGAGTGGTCGACCTCTCGCCTAACTGTTGTAATTGTCCTGCACCTCAACGATGACATTTGATGAAGGCGGGATGATTGCTCCCACTCCATGAATCACCACCGCTACGGGGCACAGGCACACTACATACGTCGAGTGGCCTTCTCCAAACACGACCTAGGTATCACTCTTGTATTTCTTCTTTCACTGCATTATGGACAGGGGCGAGTAGGGTCCATGTATAATTGGGACATTTACGCTCACTCCATGCCTATAAATGCTTACAAACACTACACTTAAACATATAAAACCCCCCTGGGTGGCATCCAGGGCACGGCTGGATCAGTCTACAGGCACAAGCCTTGGGTTGGCCGCACCCAGCACCATGTTTTTGCCAATTTAAAAAAAGTGATGAGATGACATATGTATAAATACAAAGTCCTCAACAAAACTCTCTTATCACTCTTCAATATGCATTTTTTTTCCCAACATACCTTTTTCTAAATAAATGATATTTTCATTTCCTTCCAAGACTCAAATTTCATAGATAAAAATATAAAGTGACTTCTAGCTTTATCCCTAAGACTACATGGAAATAATCACATTTTTATAACCTCGTTCGAAACATTGCGGAACTGAAAACTTCGACAAACAAAAGAGTAAATTCTTCCAAAACATAAAAGTTAGGGAGAGATTGAAGCATATGATGATCAATGTTGAAATTTGATCCCGCATCTACAGGAGCATTAATTTCAGTAAGTGGTTCACACCCCAGGGGAGCTGAATATTCATTTAATTTGTGCCGTCTATTTCCTAGATTTTTTGTCTTCTTCAGCATGATCTTCTCTGGCATTTGAAGCCTACCCGCTCTTGACTTCAACTTTCTTTCATTTTGCTGAACTGATTTTCTACCACTCATGATGAGATCTATCCAAGAAATCTTAAACAAAGAAAAAGTGTTCATGAAGAAAAAATTAGAACCGTACCTTCTCTTCATGTGTGGCTTCGTGTGGTTGGTAGCACACTCAAAAGAGGATTAGTAATCATGAGAAAATCACCAAATAAAGAAGCAAAAACCATTAATGGCTTCTGTTCCCTAGCAACAACATCAATGGATAAACTAAAAAATTAGGGTTTTAATATGGTGCTGATGTTTGTGAGTTTAATCAATAAAAATATAAACATGTACTCACTAAAGTAAATTTTGCCAGTGATGATTACAGATCATCTCCACAAGGAAAGATAATTAAGGAAATATTGCATTAAATACCCAAAGCTTTCAATAAATTAAAGAAATATTCCGTTAAATACCCAATGATTTTCTATAAATTAGCGAAATATTCCATTAATTACACAAAGCTTTTCTATAAATTATTCTAATCAAATTAGTAAATTACATGAAATATGACTATATTACGTGAAAAATGAATATATATTCAAAAAATGCTGAAGATAGGAGTAAATTATGTGGAATAGGAAAATGTGTTACCTACATTCTGAAGTCTTTATGAATTAAATTACACTTGCATTAAATTAGAACTAATTCCTTATATATCATACAAATAAAAAATAGTCTTAAATTCATTTCCAATTCTTGCTTTGTGAGGATTCGACCCTGATTATAATAAAATACAGAAATATTAAATTACAAAAGTAACCCTAATTTTTGGTTTATCATGAAGCCAATCAAATGTTCGGCCATTAGATGAATCCACACACTTATCAACACACGAAATCTCACCATCTTTAATTCCATTTGCATCACAATTGATTCATAAAGGATCTCCTCAACATTATTATATCACCAGGAAGGGAGGGTATCCAATGAGGTAAGGGAGAAGAAGTGTTGGATGTATATTTAAAAAACTTTGGGCTTCTCCTTTTTTATAATGAAAAAAAAAATCATTGAAACCCATGTACTATAAGTATATCTTTCAACGTCAAAGAAACTTTTTCTATGTGACCCTCAAGGCATATGTACCATTCTTGCTTACAAAATTATTAATTCTAGCTATTACCTAAATATGGATATATTTAACCTGATTAATAGATTGAATGACCAACCTATGGGGTGCCAAGTGTGCCTCCTGTCATATAAGGTATAGCGGAGTTTATCACTCTTTTATGGAGCCTATCAAGCATGAGTTATTGTGTTTGCATAATTCTTCATCCCATGACTATCCCGATGACATAGGGTATGTTCAACTGTTAAATCATAATCTTTCATTCAAGTATGAATTAATACATTTGAAAATCATTACAGAACTACTTCGCTTATATTTCCACTACCTTAGCCAAAAACTTCACTTCACCATGTTCAGTTATTTGTCCCCTCCTCCTACGCCTACCGCTAGTGATTCCATGCAACCACATAATTATCTTTATGGACTTGTCTTCATTAAGTTTGAGATTCTTTGGAATCCCTTCTGGATTTTTATGTGTGCAATTAAAATGTAACCGTAGATCCACAAGATGTCTTTGGTGTCTAAGAGCCATAAATAATTGTGACATGAGTCAACCTGACCAACTTTTGGATATCGTAAAGTAAAAATATTGATGTGGAGAAATTGAGTGCAACAAAAAGCACCAATCATCCATCCTTTACGTCTCCACACTATTGAATATTAGATCATCCACACCGATAATCACAAAAGATGCTAATTTTTATAGTAACTTCATGCACTTCATGTGTTTATTTTTATTGAAATGGTCATAACTGCATGTTATTGAACTTTAAAGTGGCATATTACATTTTAAGGATGAATTTCAGAATTTTTCCAATTTTTATTATTTTACTAGACTTTTATGTAATTAATTTAATAAATAATAAAAATGAGTATATGTAACTACTATTTTTCGAAATAACACATATATAAAATAGAAATAAATTAATATTTTTTGATTTTTTTTATGGAACTTTTTGACTTTCAATTCATAAAGAAAGTAATTTTATTTGTCACAAAATATATTATTGGACTTATTTTAATATTTTTAGGGTTTTATTCAATTTATTTATCCCAAGAGTGTGTCACCAATAAAAAACCATTTTTTGGCTATAAATGCCGCTTCCTTGTTTAACTAAGCATGTATGCGTGTATCAATGTGATTTAATGATGAGAAAAATGGTAGCATAATTCTAATCTTTATTTTTCATTTGTGAATGTAAAGATGGTGGCCAATGATAGCACTGATATCTTAAACACTAAAAACATGAAAATTATTGTATTTTTTGGTAAAATGGGAGATAATTGTCAGTAAATCATTGAAGTATTATGTTCAGATGCAGACTACGTAGAAAAATCCTTGAGAAATCTGATGATTTCGGACCACACTAGGGATACTAATGAGGCAGAGAGAAAAAAAAAATCCCATGTTGTTCTAACTTCAAATCAAGATCAATCATTTATGGTCTTTGATCTATAAATGGACCCCTTGTCCAAGTAAAAAGGTACCATTGTATTTTGTTCATAATGAAGAATGGAGCGAATGGATTTTCTTGTTCACCTTGTTGTTTGAGTCTACTCTTTAGTTTCAAGAGTGAAGGATTGAAGGGGTAATTTTATGATCAATACTCTTGAATAGAAAGGACCACTCAACCCATTGGCCACTTGTGGACAAGGTTAGTGTAATCTTAGTGATTTTAGACTCACATCTTCATGTTTTTCCTTAGGTTATCATCATCAAGGATTTCCTAGGTTTTTCACCTATCATATAAGCCACCACGTACTTTGCCTCTGTCCAGAGCATATCTGCATCCATCTTTATCACTGCCAGCTATGATAAATCCTTACCACTCCCTCGGTCTGCTGCTCATTAGTGTATATCCACCATCATTTTTGTTGCAATCAGAGTTAATATTTTATTCATTCAGTCCCCTCTATTCACACTACCACCATCAGCCATCACACAGCAGTGAAAAATCCTCCAACTTATGTATTTAGTTGGAATGAATTAGTATTTCTTACTATAAAATTCTAATTAAAATTCTCCATTTTTTATATTATTTTAGATTAGGTTAAGTAGAAAATTTTATTAGCTAAAACTCTTCGAATTATTGTGAATTAATCTTCACATTTTTATTTTATTATATTAGATATAGTTCTTGCAAAAAACATATATATCCTATAAAATACAAATTAAATTTAAATTTAAATTATTGAATTTTCTTCTCCACCTTATTCTCAGCAGTATAGCAAGTTGACTCAGTAAGGTACAGGTGAGGGTTCTTGATATGATCCATCCATGAAAAGAACCAAAAGTTTGAAACTCATGACATGCTATCGTCCCACATTTTATTGACGCTAGATGCTTTCTAGGAACGCCACTAGTCTTTGTATGGTTAATAACACATCTCGATACACCAATCTGGGATGGATATAGCTCTTTATTTTTTATTACTTATTTACTTCTGGACGGTTGCAAAGACCGCATTTTTTTTATGTGAACCTCATGGATATGCCAATCTCAGATGGATATAGCGCTTTATTTTTTGTTAACTATTTACTTCTGGAAGGTTGTGAATACCGGCTTTTTTATTATGTAATCCTCACTGTGAGATTTAATAAGGTCTAATAATAGCATACATCTTCTATTGCGGCCAAAAGGAATCCCCCAGAGTTTCTAATCCTCTATTGTGGCCGTATACCCTCATCTCCTCCGTCCATTGATGAAAAGAGTCAAAAGTTTTGAACTCGTGCCATGTAATCTTCTCACATTAATTATATTGACTCTAGATACTTTCTCTAGGAACTCCATTAGTCTTTGTATGGTCAATAACTCATCTGGATACACCAATCTGGGATGGATATAGCTCTTTATCTTTTACTAATTATTTGCTTCTGGAAGGTTGCGAAGCCCGCATTTTTTATTATGTGATCCTCATAGAGATTTTGTTAGGTCCAGGAGTAGCATGCATCTATTATTGTGGTCAAAAGGAACCTCCAGAGTTTCTAAAAGTAGGAAACCATAACAGGCAAAAAGTATACCCAGAATCCCAATCTTCTCATCACAGGCCCCAGCTTGACTTGATCCCTATGTGGTCATATTTGAACCGACCCCAATTTATCCATTCCTCTACACTGTCTCTCTCTGGCTTGCAGGGGAATATGCTCAACAAATATTCCAGATGAGTGAGATATTTGGACTCTGGGCCGGGCAGTTACAGCCCACTTGCTCATTTTATTTTTTTTTACTTGGCCGGGAAAAATCTGCAGTTTTTTAAGTAATTGGAGATTAGGGTTTTCTTCTGTTCTTGTTTACCTGCGGTTTAAACCAAAGGCGCGATCTTTGGAGGGGGGAGGCTCTCCGATTTCCCCGGGAGGGGTGAACGGGGTGAAAAATCGCGAAACGGAGAAAAGGGTTGTTTTCCACCGTCATTCTCTCACGCTTGACTGTTGCTTGGACGGTATCTCCCCGGCTAGGGTCTTCTCTAAGCCGCCTCATCCTCCAGCTCTGCAGTCCTTGGACAACCCCCCTCTCCTTCTTCCTCCCCTTCGCCGCGGCGCTGCTTCTCCCCTAATTTTAGCCCCTCAGAGGGGGGGAATGAGAGTTAGAATTGCAGGCCCCCTCACGTCCCCTCCAGGGCGATGACCGGTGCGAAGCCGTCGACTTAGAGAGGATTAGCGAGCCGGGCAAGCAGATTCGGTCGGGAATGGAGAGAAAGAAGACGGGTCTCCTCGGAATCCAAGTGGGTTTCTCGGAAGAGGACTGCTTCCACCCCGGCGGACTGTTCGCCAGCGTTGGGCAGATGGGCGTCGGCCTCGGCATGTCCTCCAATCCGCCAACCCCCAAAGAGAAGGCCCTCAGAATCCCCTACACAGACTTGTACGTCAAGTACGTGTCGCCGGAGTTCGGCTATCGGCCGGCGGGGACGGCGGGGGAGTTGCAGAGGGCGGCGCAGAGCCATGGCAAGGGGCTCAAGTTCAAGCTCAGGGTGGAGAACGCGTCCCTCAGAAGGCTGATCAGCGGCGCGGTCGCCGGCGCCGTGTCGCGCACCACGGTGGCGCCCTTGGAGACGATTCGCACCCATCTGATGGTGGGCAATGGCGGCAACTCCATGGCCGAGGTCTTCCACAACATCATGGCTCACGAGGGCTGGACCGGCTTGTTCCGGGGCAACCTCGTCAATGTCCTCAGAGTCGCCCCCAGCCGGGCCATCGAGGTAGTAGTAATTCAATTCCCTCTGAATCTGAATCTGAATCTGAATCTGAATTGACTTCGTAACATGAAGAAGCATCTGAATTGTTTTGCACAATACTGTATATTCAATGAAGGTGCGTCTGAATTGCTTTGCACAATACAAAATCTTCAATGAAGATGCATTTGAATTGCTTTTCACAACACAAAATCTTCAATGAAGATGCGTCTGAATTGCTTTGCACAATACAAAATATTTAATGAAGATGCATTTGAATTGCTTTTCACAATACAGAATCTTCAATGAAGATGGATATGAATTGCTTTACACACTTACAATATCTTGAATGAAGCTGCATCTGAATTGCTTTACACAGTACAATACCTTCAATGAAGATGCTTCTGAATTGCGTTACACAGTACAATACCTTCAATGAAGATGCTTCTGAATTGCTTTACACAGTACAATATCTTCAATGAAGATGCTTCTGAATTGCTTTGTACAATACAAAATCTTCTATGAAGATGCATCTGAATTTCTTTACACACTACAATATCTTCAATGAAGATGCATCTAAATTGCTTTACACAATACAAAATCTTCAATGAAGATGCATCTGAATTGCTTTACACACTACAATATCTTCAATGAAGATGCATCTAAATTGCTTTGCACTATACAATATCTGCAATGAAGAGGCATCTAAATTGCTTTACACAATACGATATCTTCAATGAAGTTGCATCCGAATTGCTGTCGGGCTCTTTACACAATCCAATATCTTCAAGGAAATATGGGTGCTTTGATTGGTTGCAGTTGTTCGCCTTTGAGACTGGGAAGAAGCTTCTGACACCGCAGCCGGGGGAGCCGCCGAAAACGCCCCTGCCGCCATCCCTCGTTGCCGGTGCCATGGCCGGGGTGTGTTCGACTCTCTGCACATACCCGCTGGAGCTGCTCAAGACCCGGCTGACCATCGAGGTAGACGATCTGCTTGTTGATCTGATTGGACGGGTTAGAATTCATCTGATTGTTAATCTAGCGATGGGTTCTGGGTTGTTGCAGAGAGGGGTGTACGAGAATTTGATGCATGCCATGGTGAAGATTGTGAAAGAGGAAGGGGCTGGGGAGCTGTACAGAGGGCTGCTGCCTAGTGTGGTGGGGGTGATCCCCTATGCAGCCACCAATTACTATGCCTACGACGCTCTGAGGAAGGCGTACAAGACGATGACCGGGGAGGAGGAGGTTGGGAACGTGGCGACGCTGATGATTGGCTCAGCAGCGGGTGCAATTGCCAGCAGCGCCACCTTCCCGCTGGAGGTGGCGCGCAAGCACATGCAGGTCGGCGCTGTTGGCGGCCGTCAGGTGTACAAGGGCATGCTGCACGCCCTCCTCTGCATCTTCCAACAGGAGGGCGTGCCCGGCCTCTACCGCGGCCTCGGCCCAAGCTGCATGAAGCTCGTCCCCGCCGCCGGCATCTCCTTCATGTGCTACGAGGCCTGCAAGAAGCTTCTAACTGACATGCCACCTGATGCTGACTCCACCTGACCATCCCCTCCATGCTCATAATTCTGCTGGTGGTGCTGCTGTTGCTTCTGCTGCTGTTGATGATAATGATGATGAAGTTGGTGATCATCAATATCATCTTTTTCCGGGCTGACCCAGAGTTTTGATGTCATTTTTTTCTGCTTTTTTTTTACCCGATTCGGGGACATTAATGTTGCAGGTGGCAATAATGGAATCTTTAGCATAGCATGACCGGAGAATCTTGTGTGAATCATGATCTCGAATGCCCATTAGAGGGAGGGTTGGAAAGACGCAGCAAATCCATGAGGAGAGAGTAGAGGGAATCGAGTGACAGATGACCCAGGAATTTCCGGCGTTGCAGAGACTCAGACCGGGTGTTGCCAGCATCGGTTCTGCCCTCATCAGCGGCTGGCATGATTTCGCCGTCTGCCACGAGCCACCAGGAGATGCCACTGAGCTCGGCTTCTGGGTCCACGCGAGCCACCAGCCTGAGCCTCTCACCACGGCCCAGCTCCAAGCACAGGGCCAGGAAATCCACACTTGCTTTGATCCCCATGCGTGCGGCCTCGCCATGGAGCCAGCTCACGACCTGGGTCGCGACCTGCCAAAACGGGGCATTGACTTCTCAGCACTGCTATTGACCCAAACTCTCAAGAGAGTCAATTACCCTATAAAACCTTACCTGCTGCAGTAGAAACCAAGGAAGGTCAGTGAGGTCACAGCCATAACAGTTGATGGCGGACCCGTAGCCTGCGCTGCCAACAATGCTTGGGATACCTTCCCCCCGGACACTGATCAACTCGTCAGTGACGAGAACGTTGGTGGTGTGGATCCTGGGCCGGTCGCTGGCTGCTGGATTCACCATCGACAGTGGAACACTCAAGTTCAACGACCAGGACGACAACCGGGAATGCCACGTGGGTTGGGTCTGCAGACGCAGATAGGGCAACCCCTCCACCTGATAAATAATACATCAATTTAGGCTATGGTCAAAGAAGAAAACTTCAAAAATTCGAGTTAAATGGGTAGTTACTTAGTTACCAGGCGTTCCAGCATAGAAGAAACTTGCACGGAGAAGACGCGGTGAGCCACAGCAGCGCAGAAGTAGCCCAGAAGACTGACTCCTTGGGCCAACGGCCGGCCCCTCGAGGCAGTGCGCCCTTGGAGAAGGGAACGTAAGTAAATCTCTAAGCCCCTCGGATTTGGAGATCCGAGGGGCAAGTTCAATGCATCAGCTCCATCTATGGCTTCTCCCTCAGAGGGCTGCAGGCGCATGTAAATGGAAGTTTCTGGTCCGACCTTTAGATGCAGATAGTCTTCCCTCATGCCGGCGACATTGACCCCATTTGGGTTGTCAACAATCTCTCGATTGATCATGTCAAAAACCTGGCGCAAGTCGAGCAGAAGATGAGTCAACAACCTTGGAAATTCAACATCTATACTAGTGAATGAGGGTTGCCTTTAGGCTGGCTTGGCTTTCTTTTTAAAAGATCTCCTGACCGAAGGTGTCAGGGTTAGGAGGTTTTGGTTTAAAAACAGATGAAAGGTAAATGACCTAAGTCAAAATTAAGTCAAAAAGTCTAACGCTATATCTGGGAAGTGAAATCGACGGAGAACAGCCTTTTTATCCATGTGAGTCTTCAAGGAGCCGATTAATTGTTTAATTCTTTGACTTCCTTCTATTTCACTTTTGCTTTGAAATTTATCTATTTTACTTTTTAATAAATGGAATAAACATAAAGATTCAAACTTTTACTTTCGAAAAAAAGAGGTAGAAACTCTATAAAATGCTGAATTAGGCAATCTGTTTTACCTGCTCCTCGAAGATGGCACGGTGGATCTCACGCAAAACTGCGTGCGCTCGCCTAGCAGACCGATCAACGGCTTCTGCGGTAGGAGCTTCAATCATAATACCGCCACCACCTCTGTGATCATCGTTATCATCATCATCACTTTTGGTGGAGAGAGATTTCTGTGCTGCCTTGATGTAGCTTTCTGGGGAAAAACCAAAATGCATCCGGCGATAGGATCTCAGAGATGATTGCAGAGCCAGCATGCCAGTTGGATCGTGTTCAACACGAACCATTGACATTGGAGAAGGACGGGTGAGGAATGCCGAGTCTGATGAAGAGGTGTCATGAAGGTCAAATGAAAAGCCTTCGTTTCCTGGAACAGGTTGCCGCTGCCGCTTGACCTTCCAGTTCTCCTGCAGTCTATTAGTTTGTCAGAAGAATGAAATTCTGGCATCTGCATTCGTCTACTTTTCATTATTATTATAATATTCATATATATATTTATAAATTTTTGCCATTCACCGGAGCAAGGACCCGTAGAATCTCGCTTCCCTGTCAACTTGTTTCTCGAGTGCCTCTGCAGATTGCTTGAAATATTTGCCCAGATGCTGCGGAATAAACGACTTTCAGTCAAGAAAAACTGATCAATAACGGGACGAACCAATAAAATTTCAATGGAAAAGAATAGTTCATTTCCCTTAGACTAACGTTTTGCAAGGCCATGTTATTTTTCACATAAGAAGTCTATTAACAAGATACGAATGAATTTCTTCCAAAAGAACAAGCAAATGGAGAAGCCTATTAACAATAGGCGAATGAAGACTATTTTTAACGTTTTGCAGGCGACGTTTCTGTCGGGTGACTGCCTGTTACAATGCCCATGGAGATCTAACAAAATCAAGAAGTGGAAGGACGAGGGAGATAGAGGAGAATGGGAGAGATGGAAATGGTAAGAGAGAAGAAGAGAGAGTGATAGGTGATCAAACTATCAAGAACTTTCCAATCGGGAGTTCTTGTCCTCACGACAGCCGGATGCAGCTACTCATGCCAAGAAACCAAAAGGTGATCATTCATCAAAGGTCCCTCTAGTGACCTTACAAGGGGGGGTATTTATGACCCTACCATTTCAAAAATCGGTAATCTCATCAGGACTCTAACACTGTCCCTCCATAGTTTCAAAAAAAGATGACAAATAAGCGAATAAAGAACAACAGTAAAGGGAAGAGGAAGAAAGAGTTGGGCCACAGAAGATGAGCAAATTACCCTGAGTTTTTGAAGTTTTGTAGCAGCAGAGACAGAAAGATCTGAGAGTAGCTCATTGGGCAGCTGCTTGGGCCTCGTCATTCCAGCCACAGTCACAGCATCATTGGCCTCAACCTGCACGATTCTTGAAATCAACCGAAGCCAACAATTATGTTGAAATTAAACAAAGTCAACCGAAACCATACTTTTATCACGGGATTCCGAAGATATGAGGGATTTAAAAAAAAAAAAAAAAAGGGAAATCCGCCATCGTACTGTGTTTATCAAATCGATGATGACAGCGAGTTCCTGATGAGCGAGTTTCAGGTTCTCCGTCAGCCCTTGCCACGGCCAGGGAGCGGCATCCGTCTCCTTGTCGCTCTTTTTCTTCCTCTTCCTCGCCTTCTCTGCATCCTTCTCAACGACCCACGAAAAATCGATACGCCGGATCAAGTCTAGTCGTTTCTCCTCGGTCGCGATCTCCCTAACAACCCAAAACAATAAGGAATTAAAAATCTAGCGGAAACCCAGAGGGAACGAAGAGCATTTCGGAAGAATGAAAATGCGGACGCGGGAAAACGCTCAAGCCCGGCCTCGTCGGTGGACTCGACCCTCTTCAGCGGCAGCTTGTCGAGATGAATTTCCATGGCTGCTTCCCACCAAAAAGAGACTAACTTGGCCTACACTTTCTCTTCTTCCTCTACGGCGGAGTATTTCTACCTACAGCCCATGGCCAAGGGAAGAAAAACCCTCTCTGTGGTGGCAATATTTCATTATATTCATATCACTATGAATGTGGATCTGCTGTATATAATTAAATAAAATGCTACATATAGTGCAGGGACGCAGACGTGACGGTTTTTTCGTCCGGGGACGAAAAAACCGTCACGTCCGAGTATACAGGACGAATTTTGGGACGTAATTTGGCCCGGGGAGCATTGGACGGGATGGTTTTCGTCCCGCGGGACGAAACAATCGTCCATCCGGAAACTCCTGACGATGGACGTACGAATCTGGACAGAAAACCACCGGATTCACATCCGACGGTTGAGATGTTGCCACGCGGCCTTGCTATGACAATTTGCATCGAAGTCCCTGTATTTTAATCTATATTAACATATTAAAAATATTTTTAAAAAATTTTGTCCGGGACGAATTTTAGGACAAAAATTTGTCCCAGGAGGACTGGACGGGACGAAAAACCGTCCCTAGATTATTGGACAGGACATCTTTTTGTCGGTCGACGAAAAACCGTAATGTCATTCGTCCCAAACCATCTACGTCCCGTCCCGTCCGCATCCCTGCACTATAGCTGCAATTAGTATTAGCCTATTCCATATGCCAATTTTGGTCCTCATGATATCTGATGCTAGTTGCTACATTTCTGATATCTGATACTTTTATTCGTCTCAATACAGACCTAGCTTCTCTGATTCCTGATGTGGATATCCAAACATCTTTAGGTTTGGAGTTATAATGTATAATCTTCATTATATTTATTTATAATTATGGTCTTACATTTTTTGTTAGAACTTCATACTATGAAGCATTAACATAAAGTTTTCTGACGTACTTGTGTAAGAGACTGCCCCCCTTTCTCTCTCACACACACATCTTCTTTGTGTGGCCCTCTCTGTGCTCCTCAAGTATTCTCTCCCTCTCTATTTATCTTCTCTCTATATGTTGTTTTGCTTGGTTAATGTATGAATTGACTGCAGAGAACTGGAAAAAATATTGTTATGCCAAAATGTTATCTCATATTCATACAGATTCGCATAATTAAATATCTAGAGAAGTGAAAATTCTTATTATTAAGGCATTCATTTGAATGAAAATAAACTGAATAATATTTTTCAAGGCTCCTCATAAGCAAAATTTACAAGACAAAGTAATGATCAAAGAGAATTATTCAACTTCAAATCGCAATATCTAGCGATCTAGAGGGATTTTTAGGCTGAAATTTTAAGGGTAGCTTCATCTCTCTGCCTTCTATTCATCGATGTACATGATCTAAATATAGACCCCCACATATGTAAAAGGCATCGTTTGATTTTTTCCTAATGATGATTAGCAGAATGATTTGTACATTCAACATCACCTTTGGATCCATTAATATAGCATACGTAATATATTGCACGCGTGATGCTCACACTGGATGAGATTGTAACTGAGTATGATGGAAATATGTGTGATTGTCAACCACACACTCCATAGATCACTCCAGGTTCATTAATATAGCATACGTAATATAGTGCACGGGTGATGCTCACACTGAAGTCCATGAATGCATGATCTGACTTAGTGAATTGTGATGAGATTGTAATACAGAGATCAGTAATCTCTATGCATGTGTTATAAATATCCTTATTTAAAGGATACTAAAAAAGGATATATAAGTATTCAGACAAATTAATAGTCTTAGTTGTATAATCAGTTTGGATGATCATGTAGCCATGAGTGTGGAGACACTAACGATAGATGATGCATACTCTTTAGTGGAAAGAGTTCATTGAATTGATGTGTGAATCCCTAATGGTATTATGACAAACTATCAATTAAGTAGATTCACATCATGGTTGTGTAAGTGGTCCTTTGACATGAGACACAAAAGATGTATTGCGAATGACTAGATTTATTTTGACTATGATCGACAACTTCCTAATCACGAAATTACATATATTCTTAGTAAGGGTGCAGTAAGAAGTTGAAGAAGACGATTGAGTGATCTAGATGATTTTTATGCCCTTGAGGTAAGAGCAAACATTTCAAGGAAGATGATGTGATGAAGTCCTTGGTCAAGGCAAGGAAATATTGGGAAGAGTCCAATAATTTCCAAATGCATCAGCATTGATTCGGACGACCTATTAGCATACCTTAATTCATCCTAGGAGTGTCAAGTGGACAAGTAGGGACTATAATTACAGGATAATTTATGACAGATATGTTCCATGAGTGAGTCTTCTAGAGCACAAGGTGTAGCTGCACCCCATGCACTAGAGAATCAACCTATCTATTGATTTCTCATTAATTAATTTATATGATGATATAGTTAATTAATTTTTAAGGCTAAAAAATGCTATTGGGCCACTAGAATCGTTATCTAAGCTGATAGATGAGCAGAAAGGGTCACATACAAATGCTCTTTTGACGTCATAAGATATACTTCAAGTTTAGGGGAAGGTCCTAAAAACATTTGATCCAGGCCATAAGAATTCAGGGTTCTTTCCCTTCTTCCCCCTTCTTCCCATAGCTTCTCTCCTCTCTTGATGCAACTCAAATCGCATAACAACGATAATAGAGCGTGTACATAGCTTGTCATAGTGAAGGATAAGCTTTGATGTGACAAAGTGGATAACATGCCTTTTTCATACCTTATATGATCATATTTTTATGTTTAGTTGCATTAAATTACTTATATTTTCTTGTTATCAAGCTTAAAATTAATACATCTACTTTAATAAAGAATTTCTGAATTTTCTGCATTTTTATGTAATTTTGAAGAATTTTTCGACAATCGATTCGAAAAGAATATGATTTTTATGGAATTTTTTGACACTAAATTTAGAAATATATGATTTTTCTAAGTTGAAATATATATTCATTTTTATTTTATGGGCTTTTATTTTATTTAATATAATTTTTTAAAAAGATTTTCTAGCCCTTTCATCTCGCACTGCCATGTGTCGCCATTCAATTCGCCGAAAGATGAAAAATCGCAGCTAGCGCTGATGATTGGCGTCAGTTAGCGCAAATTGTCGAGGAAGAAAAAAGACAAAAAACACTTTTCTTCTCTCTCTCTCTCTTTGAAAGTCAAGGATGGTCATCGGGCAACATGGCACAACAGCATGATGCCACGTGTATGTTGGATTCTAGTGGCCTAAATCTGGAGGAATAAATGGAAAAATGATTCGCAACGGAAAACTTTTGTGAATTGAATGTCATCAATAAAGTATTAAAACCAAGTACCTTTACACGGATCGCATCCGTGATTTCTTGGATCCTGGAGTGAGCCGAGTCAAGCTGCTCACGTGTGTATCCTGCAGACGTATCCACGCGATCGTAGGCACGTTGAATCTCCTCCTTCTCCTTGGCAAGCCCCGTTCTACCTCCACCGTTGTCGTTACGCCGTTTCGATCGCATCGGGCATGGAGAGGGGTGTGGGGAGAGTGGAGTAGAAGGGGAAAGTCCCCTCAACAATTCTGGCCTTGGTGAATTTTGTTCAGGGCCTTCCCCTATTTATATTAAGTGGGTATTTTTCATAAAACCCCCACAAACTTAAGTATATCTTTCAACGTCTAAAAGACCATTTGCGTGTGACCCTCTAGGCCCATGTATCAATTTAGTTAACGACTCCAGTGGCCCAGTAACCTTTATTGGCCTTCCAAATTAATTAACTATATCATCATATAGATTAATTAATGTCAGATCGATTTAACACAAACGATAGGTCGAGACTCCGACACATGCGGTGCCAAGCTACACCTCGTGTAATAGAAGATACAAAGGAGTGTGTATCGACTCACTCATGGAACATGTTTTTCATTGATTACTGTGTATGTATAATCCCTCATCCACTTGACACTCCTTGGATGACTTAGGGTATGATCAACTGTCAAACCCAAATCGGTCATCTGAGTTAGTATTGATGCATTTGAAAATCATCGGAGAGCTCTTCTCCGATAATTCACTGCCTTGGCCAAGGACCTCACCGCATCATCTTCCTTGAGCTGTCACCTCTTATACTGAGGGTGGATGATCCCATCTTGACCACTCAATCGGCTTCATGAACTTCTTGATGTACCTGAACTAAGATCATTTAGAATCTCATGATTAGAAACTCGTTGGCCATAGCCACAGTACAACCGTCCGTCCACAAGACATCTTTGGTGTCTCAGGTTTTAGGACCACTTACACAATCGTGACGTGAATCAACCTGATTGAAAGTTTGGTATAATACCATTTAGGGATTCATATGAATCAATTCAGTGAACTCTTTCCACTAAAGAGCACCCACTATCTATCCTTAGTGTCTCCACACTAATGGCTACGAGACCAGCCATACTCATCATATGAGTGAGTCTAGATAGTGCTATTCTATCTGGATACTTTAATGTCCTTCTCGTGTATCCTTCGAATAGGAATGTTTAGAACACATGCTTAAAGAGTAGTGATCTCCGTATTACAATCTCATCATAACTCACTAAGTTTGATCATGTATTCGTGGACTTCATTACATGCATCACACGCGCACTATAATGAATATGTTATATTAATTAACATGGAATGAGATGTGGAATGTGTGATTGGCTTTCCGGCCACATATATTTCCATCAGTGTACACGTGGTGCCCACGTGTACACGTGGCGACGAGATGTTGGATTTTGTATTGGGCCATCACTGATGTGGCTTGTGCTGACGCGATGTCACAACATTTGCGAGAATGAGTATAAAATTTAGTAATATAAATAGTACGGTTATATTTTATATTTTTCCAATAGCAGGTACATGTGGCGACTCCAGACAACGTGAATGCGTAAGATGAAGTGGTGCAGAATTTTGAACAACGTGGCAAGTCAACTTAAAAATGGAAAAAGAGGAAGCGTCAGAAATGATGAGGAGGAGGGAGAAAAAATCAAGGGCTAGGATTGCTCCAACCTCAAACTGCAATATCTTACTGTCTACAGCTCAGATTGAGCTGTTATTTCAGCATTGCTTCATCTCCTTCTCCTCTTTCCATCCATACCCTCTGATCTATAAATAGAGTCTTGGATCATTTGGAAATTCATCTTGAAATTGTTTCCTACTTGTGTGGGGTGATTAAAGATAGTGAGTTTTGATATCCATCATGTCCTTGGTGTCCTAGGTGTGTGGGAAGAAGCATTGGAGAAGAGGGGGAGCTTCCCGGTACTCGCAAATCATCGTGATCCTGGTGAAAGATAATGATCTAAGGTAAGCTTCTTCGCCTTACGTTTCTCTTTTCCCAACGTCATAGTTTGCTTATTTAGTGTTTACTATCCATGTTTGTCATCATATCACCTACTTAAATCACCATAAGCTATTCTATCTTTTCCATCACACCATTCGTACATTCAATCACTATCATATCCTTTGCATTCTCTATCTCATCCGCATATCGTTACACATAATTCTACGATCACTTCCTCTTTTCTTGATAATTTAAGTTGAATTATAGCTATATACAACATATTACTCGATATTACTCTCTCGTCTACTCTAATATAGTGTTTATCTTTTCTCATACATTAATCACTATTGTAAGAATTCAATCTTAATCATCGTTCCTTGTGGAGACGATCCATACTCATCACTACCTAAATATTCCAAAGTACATTTAAATAATTTTTTATAGAATAATCTAAATTATGAAAGACAAATTTAATCCCCTAAATCTGAGATAATCAAAAGGTCTCTTGGATATTTCTAGAGTCTAGAGACTTGATCAATATCTATATGTTTCGACATGAACTTGTAGAATCATCAAATGATGTTAGATTGTTCCAAAAGTGTAGTCATAAATTTATAATATTCTTTATATATTTTATTTAGTGAAAAACAATTCAATAATACTACTATTTTTAAGGACATTGTGTTTGGATGCTCCTGTACTTTTAGATTTTATCAAAGTCAAATTTGAGGTGTATTTCAAGTTATTTATCATAATATTATGATCCAACCTTTCCACAATATTTATTTATATAAAATTAATTATAAATCAACTATATCAAGGGAATTCCCTGAGTAGAAGATATGCAATAAATTGAGCTTCATCATAACTTCATTGTTCTTGAGAAAACAAACATCCATACCTAATGAAGAAGGAAAGTAGAAAGGATTTTTAAACACTACAACTCAAGAAGAAACAACAGTAATAAATTTAGGAATTCAACCAAAGTAAAATGCTAAAGCAGTGATAGATATGACCTCATTGTCCTCCTTCCCTGAGGTGGAAGGAAAGTGAACACCGAAGAATCCAGTTCTTAAAAAAACATGTGTCTCTTCACACCACAAAACCTTTGCGCCGAAGGTCTGGCTAATAATACCGATTTAGAGAGCAGAATTGAAAATTTCTTCCTCCGGTTGCTGTTTAATGGAATTATGGTGAGAGATTGACAATAATTTTGAGCAAAATCCTCATGGATCTTATATGGCCATCGAGCGAATCACACTACCATGTTTATTTAAGTTCATTTAATAAAATATTTGAGTTCATTTAATAAAATATTTGCGTTCATTATTATTCTATGTGATGTTTATAATGAAGTCCATGAATACATGCAATGACTTGGTGAATTATGATGAGAATATAATACAGTGATCACTAGTCTTTAAACATATATTCTAAATATTCCTATTCAATGGATAGTTGAGACGGACATCGAATTCTCTGGATAGAATAGCACTACTTGATCCTACTTATATGAAAAGTATAGTTGATCATATGGCTTTTAGTTTGGTGACACTAAGGACAGATAGTAGGTGCTCTTTTCAGAAAGAGTTTACTGAATTGATCCATATGAATCCCTGAATGGTATTATACCTAAACATCAATCAGGTTGATTCAAGTCACGGTTGTATTAGTTATCCACTGACCTGAGATACCAAGGACATCTCGTTAATGGACGACTACATTTTGACTACAAATTACGAGCCTCTAATCATGGGATTCAAACACGTCATATATCGGATATAGTAAGAAGTTCACGGTGATAGTCACGTGGTCAAGACAGGATCATCTGCCTTGGACATGATCATCCACCCTTTGTATAAGAGGAGATCAACTCAAGGAAGATGATGCAGAAAAATCCTTAGCCAGGGTCACAGTGAGGATATTGGAGAAGGTGTTCTTCAATGATCCCCGTTACGCATTAGTACTAATCGAATGGTAGATTAGGGTTCGACGATAAACCATACCCTAAGTTTTTTTAGAGTCTCGTGTGGATGATGGATTATACATATGCTGTAACCGATGATGGTAAAGATTTCATGAGAGATTTCGAGAGTACTTTGTATCTTCTAGAGCACGAGGTGTAGAGTGGCACCCCACGGGCTGGACATTTAACCTGTCACTGGGTTAAATTGATCCTTATTTAATTAATCTATATGTTGATATAGTTAATTAATAAGGTTGGTCAATAAATGTTGCCACAAAAGTTATTAACTAGAATGATACATGGGCCTAGAGGGTTATGTTGGGTTCTAGAGGCCTTGATCTAGATGAACAGAACAAAACGATGCGCAGCGGAAAACTTTTGTGAATCGAACGGCATCAACAAAATCATTGAAACAAAGTACCTTTGCACGAATCTCATTCATGATTTCTTCGATCCCAAAGTGAGACGAGTCGAGCTGCTCAAGTGTGCAGCCTCTAGTTGTATCCATGCGGTCCTCGGCACGTCAGATCTCCTCCTTCTCGTAGACGAACCCCGTTCTATCTCCGTCAGCGTCGTTACGTCGTCCAGATCACATCAGGGATGGGGAGGGGGTGTGGGGAGAGTGGAGAAGAAGGGGAAAGACCCCTGAACAATTCTGGCATGGGTGTTTTTCATGGATGAACCAAGGCACCGAACCCAACAAATCCATCATAAAAACTTGGCATCATTATTTAAATCCCCATTAAGTGTGTATAAAGCCTATATTTCTTTAAAATGAGGATACTTCCTCAATGAATGGTTGTTGTTAAAGGTTGCAAGACGGATGACAATTCATCATCTGTCAATCATCCCTAGTGTCATCCCTCTTGTAATTTGGCATCCGTCCGCCCCTATTGTCATCCCTTCCATCCTTGAAAAAATGGAACAATAGCCTTCTTGCCTTGCATTCCAGGCCTGATATCGAATGATGATATCATGATGGATGCTGAATTGGATAAGAGGAATGGAATTCTGATATCTGTATTTACTAATACCTGAATCTCAGATGACTATGTTGAATTACAGTTGATACAATATTTGATATTGGCATCCCTCTTTGTCTCAACCGTTGAATGAAAGTATTATGTATAGATATTGGATATAAATAGAAATATAATTCAAATAATGTATTGTTTTACTAGGAAACATATATGTGCATAGGGTTCAACATTTTGGACCTGGGAATGGTCAGACCGGACCGAACAGACAGGCCTAATCCAGTACGATGGTCAAATTATACCGGGACCAGATTAAATAATAAATAAATAATATAATATAATATTTTTTCTCGCATCCCTTTGGTCGTGCTTTACTCTTCGCTCCCCCCCTTTCCCCAATCGTTAGGGATCAGGCATTCAGACTGATCGTTCGGATGCTCGATTGGATCGGACATTCGAAAAAACGAATCCAAACCCTGATTAGTCAATTTCAGACTCCATCCTAACCCGATCGGCGCACCGGGTTCAGATCAGGTTATTCAAACAGACCCGATATAATATAATATAATATATTTTCTCGCATCCCTTTGGTCGTGCTTTACTCTTCGCTCCCCCCCTTTCCCCAATCGTTAGGGATCAGGCATTCAGACTGCTCGTTCGGATGCTCGATTGGATCGGACATTCGAAAAAATGAATCCAAACCCTGATTAGTCAATTTCAGACTCCATCCTAACCCGATCGGCGCACCGGGTTCAGATCAGGTTATTCAAACAGACCCGATCTTTGGATCTGAGTTAAATTTGATTTGGATGCGTTGTTCAAATCAGATCGATTGGGTTCTCTTCCCGTCAAGTCATCGACAATCGACGAGGCTCTGAACTCTGAAGTTGCTCTGAACTTTTAAGTTGAAACCCAGTACTTCAACAATCAAGACAAAAAACACAGATCTTCCTCCACATTGAGAAATATCTTTTCTTCTCTTTTTCTCACCAATATTTCTTCTGAAAGATCTGATCAATGTCTCAAAAGTTCCAATCACTTTTTCAAAAAATCAATAAATATGTTTCTTATGACACACAATCTGAAAATAATTATCAGACAGCACGATGATGAGATAACAAAATCTTTATCACCACGTTGATCAAGACAACTTCATCTCCTCATTGATCCATATCTACTGGCCGTTTGTTTGAATTTGTTAGAACAGTTCGAACATGAACAAACCAAAAATTTTGATTGGACGATTTTTTCTAACATGAACAAATATTTTGTTTGATCGAAAGATTCAAACCATTTGGATCTAAGTTGCGGTTGATCATTCGAATCTTTTGACCTGGATTTGAACGATCTGATCCCCATCCTTACCAGTCGTGATCAACCTTCCAACGGATTGGGCTTCCCCTCTTCCCTACCTCCCCCCGCTGTCTGGTTTTGCTCCCCTTCTCACCGATTGCATCCCCCTCTCACCCTCTGGCTCCCTCGCTTTATCTCTCCCTCCCTCTCTCACTTTCTGTCTCATGCTCTTTCTCGTGCTCTCTTTCATGTTCTCTCTCTTTCTCTCTCTCTCTCTCTTACTAGTTCTCCTCTTGCACACACTCTCTCCACCATTCTCTCTCCTTCTCCCTTGTTGAGTCAAGTTGAACTTCGTGACCGAGCGTGAGAAGAAGGGATGAGAGAAGATTGAGAAGGGAAAGAAAGGATGAAGAAGAATGACAGAGAACACAATAAGAGAAGCTATTATGATCATTATTTCCCGCAATCGATTGAGTACATGTGTGTTTCTATTTTTATTAACTATATATAAACAGTATATGCATTAGTTTTTTGAACAATCCTGGCCGTTATAACTTGTTATAACAGCTACATCATACTGAATTGAAACCATTAATCTATTTCCTATCGACATTAAATCCTAGCCTTCTATCTTTTCCTATATTTAATCCTAGCCACAAAATTTCTTAACGAGTATAGGGTATGTTTTCGTTTCTTACTAGATTAATCTTATATTAGATCCTATTGGTTTTCGATTATCTGACATGGCAGCTACAGGGCGAGTAGAACTCCTCAACATCTCTCTCTCTCGCACACTCTCGCTCCTGTTATCTCTCGCTCACACACTCTCTTCTGTCTCTTCCTTTTTTCTCTCTTCTCTCTCCCCTTCTCCCTCACTCTCCCCATTCTCTTCTCTCCCTCCCATTTTCTCTCTCACACGTTCTCTTCTCTCTCTCACTCTCACACTCTTTTCTCTCTCTTGCACTCTCTTGTCTCTCTCTCTCTTGCGTGCGCGCTCACTCTCTCTACCACGTTCTCTCTCCCTCCCACTCTCTGAGTTTCTCTTTCTTGCTCTCAATCTTGAGAGTGTTTTGCTTATCTAGTTTCTTTCTCCCTCAAACTCTGTCAAGTTTGCTTCATTATTGGTTTACACGTTTCTTTCTCTATCTCTATCACCCTCCATTCTACTCTTCATGTTTCATCTATTTCATTTAGTCTTATTCTCTTTTTATTTTATTCTTCTTCTCATCATCCATTCTTCTTTTATTCTCCTCTTTTATATTATTCTTTTCTTATTATTTATTCTGCTTTCTACTTCTTTCCCTCTTCTTTGCATCTTCTTTTCTCATTATTTTATTCTTCTTCTTTTTCTCCTTTTCTAGTCTTTTACTTTTTCTTCTTTGTTACCTTTTTCTACTATTTTCTTTCTTCCCCTTTCTCCTGATTTTCTTATTTCTCATTATGTTTCTTTACCTTCTTCCATTTTATCTTGCTTTCTTCTTCTTTAATTCTTCTTTTATTTTTAAATTATTCTTCTTTCAATCGTATTTTCTTTTTCTCTTTTTTTTCTATTCTTCTTTTCATTTTTAAAGATAGGGTTTACAAGTTCCTTTGCAAAAAAAATTTCCCTTTTATGAGAAGTCCATACCATTTTTTATCTTTAATTTTTGTTCTTTGACTAGTCAACATGACAGGACCGTGACTTGAGTAGGACCAGACGAGACTCGGACAAAATGGGACTGATCCTTGTTGGATTATGAAGGGATTGAGATAAATGAAGAAATCATAACGATACACATCGTAAGACTATTGTGAAATCATACGACATTGATAAAAACAAAGTACCTTTGCACGGATCGCAACCATGATTTCTTGGACCACGGTGAGAGACCAGCCGAGCTGCTCAAGTGTGAAGCCTCTAAACGTATCCACGTGGTCCTCAGCACGTCGGCTCACCTCCTTCTCAATGACGAGCCCCACTGAACCTCCGTCGCCATTGTTAGGCCGTCTTGATCGCATCGGTAAGAGGGGTGTGGGAGAGGGGAGAACAAAGGGAAGGCCCCTGAATAATTCTGGCCTCGGTAAATTTTAGGGCCTTTCCCTATTTATACTAAGTAATTATTTTTATAAAACACCCAAAACTTTAGTATATCTTTCGACGTCCAAAAGACCATTTATCAGTCCCAGGTTTCAGTCCAATTAACGATTCCGGCGGCCCCATATCAACATATAGATTAATTAATGTCGGATCGATTAAACCCAACGGTAGGTTGAGTCTCCAACCCGTGGGCTGCCAAGCCATACCTCGTGCACTAGAAGATACAAATGAGTGTGCATCGACTCACTCATGTAACCTGTTCATCATCGGTTACAATGTACGTATAATCCCTTATCCACTTGGCACTCCTTGGACGACTTAGGGTATGGTCAACTGGACACTCCTTGGACGACTTAGGGTATGGTCAACTTGACACTCCTTGGACGACTTAATACTAATGGATTTGGAAATCATCGGACAACTATTCTTTGATATTTCATTGCCTTCACCAAGGACTTCATCGCATCGTCTTCCTTTAGCTGTCATATCTTATACTGAGGATGGATGATCGCACCTTGACTCCTCAATCATCTTTGTGAAATTCTTGATGCACCCGATTTAAGACTGTTTAGAATCCCATGACTAGAGACTCATTGGCCATAGTCAAAGTATAGTCGTCCGTCCATAAGACATCTTTGGTGTCCCAAGTCTAAGGACCATTAGCACAACCCTGACGTGAATCAACCCGATTGACAGTTCAGTATAATACCATTCAGGGACTCGCACGGATCAATTCAGGGAATCTTTCCACTAAAGTGCACCCACTGTTTATCCTTAGTGTCTCCACGCTAATGGCTACATGAAAGGCCATACTATCATATGAGTGAAGCGAGATAGTGTTATTTTATCATGTTACTTCGATGTCTTTTGCCCATTTCCTTTGATTAGGAATATTTAGAACACATGCTTAAAGACCAGTGATCTCCGAATTACGATCTTATCATAATTCACTAAGTCTGAATATGTATTCATGGACTTCATTATAAGCATCACATGTGCACTATAATGAATATGTTCATTTAATGAACATGGAACAAGATGTGGAAATGTGTGATTGGCTTGCCGGCCACATAGATTTCCATCAGTCCTTCGGTATAGGTTCTTATTAAAAGTACGGTCCGGACCGAGACCGTCAAACCCTATATATGTGTGTAAGCCATAGGAGTTATACTTTTTCTCTATGTGAAAAGATTCAACATTTGTGAAAATGATTTTATTAATGTCGAGTAAAGTTAAACATTTTGAAATCCTAATTGGTCTGCATTGGCTGAAATGGACCCAATGTATGAACACTCTATTACAATTTCTCTTGGTCAAGATCATTTAATCTATGATGCATAGAATGCCTTGATATTTCAATATGGGACGATGGGTCTTGTTTTTTTAAACTAGTATTCTGATTTTAGATATCAATTTTTGAAATCCGATTTTCAGTATGGATTTTGATATTCGAGATCTAGTACCAGCATCCACCATATCTTGACCCCTAATATGTCCATCCCAATATCTGGTATAGGGTGGATATTATAAATCCATTAAAAATGTGATATCTGGCATCTAAAACTGCCTCCATTCCCTCTGGATATCAGATATTGGTTGTCTGATATCAGGTATGGGATGGGCAAACACTACTCAAGGTTTATAATTTTACATCTGTCCTCCCTCTGCTACAACATCTATTACATCCCTAACATCATCAATTGGTTATCAGTATGTCTGAAAGGATAACCTACATGCCTTACATCCCATCACAGGGGCCTCTACATACTTCAGTTTGGTTTACAATTTTAGATCCATCCTTTCTCCGTTACCTCATCCATCCCACATGGCCTCTTGGATAGATGTCTAACAAACTGTTGACTTAAGATATTAATTAAGGGTGTGTATTTGTTTATTTTTCTAGTGAAAAATTATCTGTACGATTATTTATGATAATATTACGATAGAGCCTGCCCAAAATATTTAAACATAAGAACTTTTCCAAATGTGATGAAGATGAATATGAGGTATATAAACAATGAATGTATTTCACTAATCGTCAGCTGCATTAATTATTCTTATAACAAAAAAATGAACTATGCTATGTGGGAAACTCAAGCACACAAAAGGAGGTGAGACGATCACAAAATCAAGATCAACTTAATATATGGCGCCCACACATCTGCTTAAGTGACAACCACTGTGTTCGACAATCTGGCGATAGTGATATTCTTAGATAATCAAACTGGACAAACGATACAATATTAAATGGAGAGAAAACCCACTCTCAATAATCGGTATGGTCCAATATACAATGTAGCAGCCTGACTTCTTGTCCCTTTAGATGCACTAGTATGCGAATTCAAGTACTGGCTAGAGTCATGGGAGATTTCTGATATGCCGTAGCTACATAAACAGGCAAATATCATTAAAAAAAGCCTAGAGGAGCTTCACCAAGAACCAAATTTCTTTCATCTAGAATTTAATGACGACACGACAACTAACATGTGATCTTTGACCTATTAGGATGAACTAGCATGAGAATCAAGTGCTAGATAGAGCCACGGGAGATTTCTGTCATACTGTAGCTACATAAACTAGCAAATAAATCATTAAAAAAAGTCGAGGAGCTTCACCAAGAACCAAATTTCTTTCATCTAGATATAATGACACAACAACTAACAGGTGATCTTTGACACATTGGGATGCACTAGTGTGAGAAATAGAGCGCTAGCTAGAGAGCCCTGGGAGATTTCTGTTACACTGTAGCTCATTAAACCAACATACATAATTAATAAAATCCAAGAGGAGCTTCACCAAGAACCTAGTTTCCTTCATGTAGAAGATAATGAAGAGCTTAGACGTACTAATTAGGTTAAGAGCTAGCTAGTGCCATGGGCAAATGGGTGGTGTCATCCATGACTTGTAGTCTAGGTGAGTTACCGATGAAGTTTAAAGTATTATGAGTTTAAAGACGTGGGGGGGGGGGCCTGAGGTGGAAGCCCAAGAAGCGGGCCGTGCGGTGGACCTGGTCGGCCTGGGGATGGGTGTTATCGGCGGAGGAGAAGCGGTGGACTCCGGCGGCGCCGCAGTCGACCCAGCTGAAGCCCACCTCCTTTTTCACCCCTGAATCCCTCATCGCCTTCCTCACCTGCGCCACCTTCTCCCACTCCCCCTTCTCCGCGTACACGTTGGACAGCAGCACGAACGTCCCCGCCTCCCCCTCCCCCTCCCCCGCCGCCGCGCGCAGCAGCCCCGCCGCGGCGCGCGCAGCCATCTCCGCCCTGCCGTGCACCCGGCACGCTGCCAGCAGGCTCTGCAGCGCGCTCTTCCCCGGCGCGGCCGCCGCCAGCCGCTCCGCCTCCTCCACCCGCCCCGCCCTCCCCAGCATGTCCACCACCGCCGCGTAGTGCTCCGCCCCGCGGCTGGGCATCCCCGCGAAGAGCTGCAGCCCCCACTCGACCATCCCCCCGTGCCCGCACGCGGTCAGCACCGCCAGCTCCGTCAGCCCGTCCGCCGCCACCCCCGCCGCCGCCATCTCCGCGTACCGCGCCGCCACCCCCGCGTAGTTCCCCCGCCGCGCCTCCGCCGATATCACCGCCGTCCAGCTCACCACGCTCCTCCTCTCCGCGCCCTCGAACACCTTCACCGCCGCCTCCGCCGCGCCGCTCTTCGAGTACATGTCCACCAGCGCGCCGGCCAGGTGCTCGCCCCGCTCGAGCCCGGCCTTCACCGCCAGCCCGTGGCACTGCACCCCCAGCGACGCGAACCCCGCCGCCGCCACCACGCTCCCCACCGCGAACTCGTTCGGCCGCCGCCCCGACAACGCCGCCAGCGCCTCCGCCACCATCCCCTTCTTCGCGTACCCCGCGATCAGCGAGTTCCACGACACCGCGTCCGCGGCGGAGCCCATCTCGTCGAGCACTCTCCTGGCCGCGCCCATGCAGGACTTGGCGTACGCGGACAGCAGGCTGTTACACACCCCGACGCTATCCAGGGCCTTGGCTTTGAAGCAGAGCCCGTGGACGACCTCCGTCCCCGCCGCGAGCGCCGAGAGGACCGCCACGAAGGTCACCGCGTTGGGCTCCACGCCGGCGCGGCGCATCTCCCGGAAGAGAAGCATGGCGGGGAGCTCCACGGCGGCGGACATGGAGATCATCGTCGTCCAGGAGACGACGTTCTTGCGCTCCGCGAGGCGGAAGGCGAGCTTGGCGCAGCCCGCGGACCCGCACTTGGCGTACATGGACATGAGCACGTTGGCGACGGAGGCGGCGCCGCGGTCGAGCCTCTTCTTCGCGGCCACGGCGTGGAGCTGGCGGCCCAGCCGCAGGCTCCGCTCGTGCCCGCAGGCCGCGATGGCGCTCGCCAGCGAGACGTGGTCCGGCCCGCCGAGCCCCTCCTCCCTGGTCATGGCCGAGAACAGCTCCCCGGCCCGCGCCCAGCTTCCCTCCTCGTCCGCCTGCGCATGCCCGGAGATGAGCGCGTTCCACGACACGAGGTCCCGGTGGCGCATTCCCTCGAACGCCTTGGCGGCGCCGCCCATGTCCCCCGCCTTGGCGTAGGCCGAGATGAGCGCGTTGCCGACGAAGGTGTCCTCCCCGAAGCCGGCCTTCACCACCCGCGCGTGGAGCTGCAGCGCGAAGAGGAAGTCGCCGCCAGCGATCTCGGAGGAGGAGGCGAGCGCCGTGGCGAAGGTGACGGCGTCGAAGGCCACGCCGGCGCGCGCCATCGCCGCCGCGAAGCGCAGCGCCGCGTCGCCGCGGGGGAGGCCGGAGAGGGCGGTGTTCCAGGAGACCACGTCCGGGGCGGACATGGCGTGGAAGAGCTTGAAGGCGTCGTCGAGCCGGCCGTGGTGGCAGTAGAGGTTCATGAGGGAGTTGCAGACCATGGTGTGGCGGGCGAGGCCGGAGATCACGGCGGCGGCGTGGATGAGCTCCGCCGTCTCCGGCGGCCCGACCCGCGCCAAGGACTTGATCCAGGCCGCCGCTTCAGCACGTCCGAGGCCATGAAAACCTCCGAGAGAGGAAGAGGAGAAGAAGAGCCTACTGCTGCGATAGCCCGCCCTCGCTGCACTGACCCGCTGTAGCCCGTGCAAGAATAACATGTAAACTCTCGCGCAGCGAGAGAGAGAGGTGGCAGTACTATGGAACTCGAAGGTATCTTCAGAGGTGAGTTCTTAACGTTGTCAGCGTGTCATCAAGAGAGAGGAGAGAGAGAGAGAGAGCGAAGTAGATAATAAACGGGATAGAGAGACATGTAAAGAAGGAGAGAAATGAAGAGAGTAGAGGGAGTTTGAGAGAGTGTTGAAGCGTGTCGAGCACCCCTGTCTTTTGCTTTTTGAAGTTTTTACGTAGAACAAGGATCCTCTCACCATGCTCTCTTGTTTTTTTGTCTCACTGTCTCTCTAGATTGAAGAAAAGGGCGTTCTCTTGATGGTAATGATGCAGGGATGCGATGAGGCTTGAAGACGGTGAATTGATTATTCTCCTTGTGTTGGTTATTTGATAATCGTCATTCTCCTCTAGATTTATTCAAGTTAACTATGCTTCTACGGCTGTCTATTCTAAATAAGGGTATCAGAGCTAAGTGTTTGTTTGGATTTGTTGGCTTATCAAAGTGCTGACACCCTTTATTTTTCGATATGACATTAAAAAAATTGTCTTATCAAAGGTCAACTATATTGATTGAAAATGATGTTATTTAGGTGCTAGGTGATTTGAACCTGAAGGTATTAGGGCTGGTTATTTGCAATAGATGCAAATGAAGGTTGCCAGTGATATTCGTCAATGCTTGTCGGATGATATTGCTGACGCTGGCCAAATGTGGAAGCATGTGGCTAATGGTATGAGTAAAAGAAGTCTATGATTAAGTTTTTATTGTAATAGAAATTATGTTGTCTCCAAATGTATGAAGGTACCAATCACGTGCTCATATTAGTTATGTAAGGTCTTCTTGTAGAATTTCAAATTTTGGAAGGTGATTCCTTTGAAGATATCAAGACAATCATTTTGTTGATTTTTTTATTTATAACTAAGACAACCTTATGAGACTATGCGTCATGAGATGAAAATGTTGACTCTTGATGAGGAAATTTCTGCATTGGCAGAGTTTAGCTATAATTTTTTTTGCATCTGATGGTAATGAAAGTCAAGGTTTCTTAGTACAAAGTGAGTAATAAAATGTTTGATCTAAGGGGCGAGGTAAGTCCAAAAGGGCAAAGAGGGCATAAGAACCACATTATTGCAAAGAGGGTGCAGTGTTTCAGGTTGAATGCATGGTTGCACTTGGATTTCACGAAGAGGAAGAAATGCGCTAGGTTATTGGATAAAGTTAATTCTGCATTAGATAGGGAGGTGCATGAGGTATAGCCTTATTGGCGCACAAGCCTGTTGACTATTCCACTTTATGTTTTTTTTTAGGGATAATACTATGAATGAGCCCCAACTTTCAGTTTTGTAAAGATTGTAGCCCGAACTTTCAACTTTGTAAAAAAAATAGCCCCGACGAATGAGACGTCGCCATTTGGCGTCGAATTTTTTTTCCCCACCTCCGGTCAAAGGGTGACGCGGCGGCCACCGTGGCGCCCAGGTGGACTCCACGGTGGCATCCGCGTCACCGCGTGACCGCGGACGACGCCGTGGAGTCCGTCCGCCCACGCCGCCGCCCGTCTCCTTCTCCCGCCGCCGGCCGAATTCGTCGGCCGCCGCCGCCCGCATCCGGCCGCCGCCGACGCCGCCCGTCTGCCGTCGTCGACGCCGCCGTCTGCCGCGCGTTCTCGTTGATCTGAGCAAGACATGAAACGTTTCCTCTTACGAACAAGATCTGAGCAAGACATTCTCGTCTTCTCTTCTCTATTCTTTTGCTCTATTCTATCCTCTCTTCTTACGAGCTTTTTTTCTCTTTTATTCTCGGCTTCTTTTCTCTTACGCGCTTCTCTTGACTTCTCTTTTATTGTCGTCTTCTCTTCTCTTACGAACTTCACTTCTCTTCTCTTTTACTCTTGTCTTCTCTTCTCTTACGACCCTCGCTTCTCTTCTCTTTAATCTCACTTGGTTAATGGTCGCAGGCGCCGTGTTAAGGGGGAAGCAGCTGAAGGTGGAGAAGGCGAGGAAGAAGGAAAATCAGAAGATGGCCGTGCAGAGCTTCGCAGCCGAAAGAAGAAGAAGAAGAAGAAGAAATAGAAGAAGAGAGAAGAAGAAGAAATAGAAGAAGAGAGAAGAAGAAGAAGAAGAAGAAGAAATAGAAGAAGAGAGAAGAAGAAGAAATAGAAGAAGAGAGAAGAAGAAGAAGAAGAAATAGAAGAAGAGAGAAGAAGAAATAGAAGAAGAGAGAAGAAGAAATAGAAGAAGAGAGAAGAAGAAGAAGAAGAAGAAGAAGAAGAAGAAGAAGAAGAAGAAGAGGAAGAAGAAGAAGAAGAGGAAGAAGAGGAAGAGGAAGAGGAAGAGGAAGAAGAAGAAGAAGAAGAAGAAGAAGAAGAAGAAGAAGAAGAAGAAGAAGAAGAGGAAGAAGAAGAAGAAGAGGAAGAAGAGGAAGAGGAAGAGGAAGAGGAAGAAGAAGAAGAAGAAGAAGAAGAAGAAGAAGCAAAAGAATAGAGAAGAGAAGACGAGAATGTCTTGCTCAGATCTTGTTCGTAAGAGGAAACGTTTCATGTCTTGCTCAGATCAACGAGAACGCGCGGCAGACGGCGGCGTCGACGACGGCAGACGGGCGGCGTCGACGGCGAACACCGGCGGGCGGCGTCGGCGGCGGCCGGAAACGCGCGCCGGCGGCGGCCTGATGCGGGCGGCGGCGGCCGACGAATTCGGCCGGCGGCGGGAGAAGGAGACGGGCGGCGGCGTGGGCGGACGGACTCCACGGCGTCATCCGCGGTCACGCGGTGACGCGGATGCCACCGTGGAGTCCACCTGGGCGCCACGGTGGCCGCCGCGTCACCCTTTGACCGGAGGTGGGGAAAAAAAAATTCGACGCCAAATGGCGACGTCTCATTCGTCGGGGCTATTTTTTTTACAAAGTTGAAAGTTCGGGCTACAATCTTTACAAAACTTAAAGTTGGGGCTCTTTCATAGTATTATCCCTTTTTTTATGACCAAGCAATGCACTCATTCCTAGTGATGGGATATTAAGGTTTGATCTGAATTCCAAGGGTGACAAGGCCTCCTGCTCATATAAATCACTTTGTTGCCTTTTTTGTTTACAAAACCTTGTGAGACAGCTTCATTCCAAGAGGCAACTCAACGCCTCAGCAAGGATACGCGTTTGAAGGCAGTATCTGAGTAACAATCGTTACTGGACAAGAATTACATATGGAATTTTATACTTCTTGTAGGAAAATGGGTATTTGGGTCTTCAAGAAGATCCCACTAGTATATGATTAAGGCGAGACTGAAAGACCATGAGAAAGACATAGATTGTGAGAAAGAAATATATTTTGAGGTATAGAGGGAAAGGGCATAGAAGACTAAAAGGAAAAACATAGATAGATGTACAGAAAGATAGAGGAGATAGAGATAGAGTGTGACAGAGAAGAGAGAGATGTTTTGAGATTTTGAAATTTTGAATTCTGAGAGAGAGAGAGAAATTTTGAGAAAGAAATAATTTTAAGATTTAGAGGCTGATAGATTTAGGAGGAGAGGGCATACACACAGAAAAATAAATAGGATAAAGAGAAAGATATACGCAGATACATATATATAGAGAGAAAGAGGTTGGGAGCTAGAGAGAGAGAGGTTGGGAGGCTGAGAGAGAGTGAGAGGTTGGGTTATTGAGAATTTAAGAGAGAGAGAGAGAGAGAGAGAGAGAGAGAGAAAGGGAGAGAGAGGTCGGGAGACTGAGAAAGAGGGAGAGAAAGATAGAGGTTGGAAGACTGAGATAGAGGGAGAGAAAGAGAGAGGCTGGTCGACTGTGAGAGAGCGAGAGAAAGGAAGAGGTTGGGGGACCGTGAGAGAACGAGAGAAAGAGAGATGTTGGGGGACTCTGAGAGAGAGAGAGAGAGAGAGAGAGAGAGAGACTGGGGACTTGGGAGATTGAGGAGAGGAAGACAGTTGAAGACATGAATAAAATAAGGGGGGACAGAGACGGGGGAAATTGCGTGGCGCTCGCAGAGTCGCAGGCCACCTTCTACATGGCCAGTCTTATAGATTTTATTGCCCTCATCGCGATCATTCCAAGTCCTCCTCGTCCTCGTCGCCATTGCTGCATTCTCCATCAACAACCGCGCCATGAGCCTAGCGGCCGCCTTGACTCTGGCTATGGCCGTCTCCGGCACCGTCATCTTTCTCGTCGTGGGCCGGCAGAGGCCCCCCTCTATCGCTTCCTCGCCGGCCCGCATCGCTGGTAAAAGCCTATTCCTCACACTATCCTCGCTCTTTCGCCGTCTCTCTCGATCTCAATTTTTTGCAGATTCAACGAGGAGGGGAGACGAGCGCGAGAAGAAGAAGACTGGGATGAAGAGGGTTCGCTTTTCGGAGCGTGTCGTGGAGAGATATATCGAGAGCGGCGCGCAGGAAGCGCCGGCGCCGGCGGCCCCGCGCGCGAAAATGCCGGCGAACTGGGCGGCCCTCTACGGCGGGATGCTACGCGATCGCCAGCGACGAGATATTTGTGCTCGTAATTGGTGAAAGGAAGCCGTGGGAAGCGCCTTGCACTGTTCTTTGAGGAGAAGATCGGGCAGAGGAAATGAAGCGGCTTTCGGGGGGGGGTCTCTGATTTCAGGGAGAATCCCCGGCGGTGAGACACCTGGCGACGTGTGTTCTGTCGACAGGCCAGACTCAACGGTTGTTGTAGAAAATTGAATGTGGGTGTTACCCGTTGGTGCCCCCCATCGGCCATCACTGCTGCATTGTTTTCCTAGAGAGAGAGAGAGAGAGATCATCATTCGTCCCGTCCGGACTTATTTCCACATCGTGAGTTCATTGGGAAGAAGAACACAGAGGGAGAGGAGTAGGGGTCTAGGGGAGTAATAGAGAGAGAGAGAGGAAGGAGAGAGAGAGAGAGACGGAGGAGACAGAGAGACGAAGGAAGTGAGAGAGAGGCGGAGGAAGAAAGAGAGAGAGGTGGAGGAAGAGAGAGACGGAGGATGAGAGGGAGAGAGACGGAGGAAGAGAAAGAGAGAGAAAGTGGGACAGAAAGAGAGAGAAAGAGGGAATGGGAGAGAGAAAGAGGGAGTCGGAGAGAGAGACCGGAGAGGGAGAGGAAGAGAGTGAGAGAGAGAGAGAGGAGATTATCGCCGTTCCATTTCGACATCGTGAGTTCATGATCTCAAGAAGTTGGACGTACCGGATTGCCATTTCTAATTTATTAATGATTATTTATAATAGGCTACATAACTCTCTCTCTCTCTCTCTCTCTCTCTCTCTCTCTCTCTCTCTCTCTCTCTCTCTCTCTCTCTCTCTCTCTCTCTCTCTCTCTCTCTCTCTCTCTCTCTCTCTCTCTCTCTCTCTCTCTCTCTCTCTCTCTCTCTCTCTCTCTCTCGCACTCCATCCCAATTAGGCTTTGGGGATTCGGACAGATCATTCGAATGTTCGATCTGATCGGGCATTCGAAGAATCCGAACACCGATCTGCCCCGTACAAATTCGATCCGAACCTGATCTGAGCGTATGTTCGGATCGGACTGTTCAAACAAGGTGGCTGTTTGGATCAAATGTTCGAATAAGATCCGATTCGAACACGTTGTTTGAATCGGATCGATTCGAATTTTCGAATCCAGCGCCGCTAGCTCCAGCCAGCGACCATCCAGCCGCCGCTAGCGCGGGCCAGCGGCCGCTAGCGCCGGCCAGAAGCCGCCAGCGCCGGCAAGCGGCCGCCACCGCCGGCCAGCGGCCGCCAGCGCAGGCCTGCGGCCAGAGAGTGTCGCTGGCCCCAATGGCCATTTGTTCGAAATTGTTCGAACTTGTTCGAACAAGGTTGAACAAATGGCAATCGAACACGAACAACCCAATTTGTTCGTTCAAAACTTTTGATCAAACACGAACAAAGGGTTTGTTTGATCGAAAGATTCTAACAAATCGTTCAAATCGGCTTGTGTTCGTTCGAATCTGTTAATCAAGATTCGAACGATCCGATCCGATCCGATCTCCGATGCCTACTCCCAATACCAGTCTATTTATCGATGTGTAAATATATATCATAGCTCTGTATCCTAATTCTCCCTCCCTATATCCGTCTATTTATTGTCTGTGGAAGTGTGGCGGTCCCTAGATGGCTCAAGCAACTATGCCACTACAAAGATTATTCTATGGTGGAGAGATGTGAGTGATGAATTCTTACACATATCTTGAATTGGTTTCTTAAGGATGATGGAATAAAGTGATACAATGAAATGAACAGAACTTATATTCAAGAAAATATAAATGGTGAAGTTAATGTTGGAATGTTTCTTGGTTTTGGCTGATCATTTTAACGGACAAATCCTGCGGAATCAATGTAAATATATCAGATTGGACTGAAAATATCACATATGATATAATCACCCTTCGTGGAATGATAATCTCAATTTTAGGGTTAAAATTTGTCGTTGGTGATTGAGATTATTCAATAAAATATTTTTAACCGTACTTAAAAATACTTAGTTAGTGATGAGTACAGATCGTCTCCACAAGGAACGATGATTAAGGAATTACTTTCTTATACTAGTGATGATGGACGAGAGGATCGACAAAAGCAAAAAGTGAGGACGTGAGCTAGTGATATAGATAAAAGATACATAATTCTAAGCTAATTTAACTTAAAGAAAAGAGTAAGTGATTGTGATGGATATGACGATGAACGACGGTATGAGGGAGGATAGTGGTTGGATGTGGAGTGGTACGATGGCAAAGATAGATAGACGGGAGAATGGGAACGTAAGTAAGTGGAGTGATAAATGAAACGTTGATGAAAAACTATAACTATGATAACGATGATGTTGGGAGAGAAACAACGCAAGGCAAATACACTTACCTTAGATCCTTACATTCTGCCAGGATCACGGCGATTTTGCAAGTGCCGGTAAGCTCCCCCTCTTCTCTTTTGTCTCTTCCCACACACCCAAGACACCAAGAACACTCATGATGGATCTCAAAACTCACTCTCTTTCAATCAGCCTACAAAAGTAGGAAGCAAGTTCAAAATAATTTTTACGATGATCCAGGCCTCTATTTATAGATAAGAGGGTATGGATAGAAGGAGGAGGGGAAGATCAAAAGTTATAGCGGTTGGAAGTTAAGAAGTCAAAGCACTTTATGTGGCTTTCTGTGGCTTTTTGTATTATGTGGCTTTTCATATTCTATGGCTTTTCGTATTCTGTGGCTTTTCATATTCCATGGCTTTTCGTATTCCGTGGCTTTTCATATTCCGTGGCTTTTCGTATTCTATGGCTTTTCGTATTCCATGGCTTTTTGTATTCCGTGGCTTTTCGCATTCCGTGCCACATGTACATGACAAAAAAAAGAAAAAATCTCTTTCTCGACGCTGACGTGGCGGCGCATCGGCGCGCCACGTCACCCTATGCCATAAAAAAAACTAAAATACTTAAATTTTCATATTAAATAAAATAAAAGCCCAAAAAATACGTATAAATATATATTTTGACTCGGAAAAATCAGATCTTTACAAATTTAATACAAACAATTCCAGAAAAATAATACTTTGTCTCAAAAGTTATATTATTTTAGAATATATTGTTAAAAAAATCGTAAAAAATACAAAAATTCAGAAATTTGTTCAAAAAATAGATTTAATCATCTTAAGCTTGATAACATGCAAATATGAGTAATTTAATGCATAAAGACACATAAATATAATAATATAAGGCACTAGAAATGCATGTTATCGCAGAACTAGTTCCACTCTTACTTTGCTCTAGAGTAACCCTATAACTGTTTGTGTGCAACCCTCCTCTAGATGTATTCACACGATCAATGTGATGATGGATCTCCTCTTTTATTTCTTCAATTATCCGTGAAGGTCGTTTAGATCTTCTCACCATCAACTGATTTTGAGATGCAGAGGAAAATATTGCAATGAGGATGCCTAGGTTTGGCTTGTATTAGCAACTAAAATGGGTGCCCCTTTATTTACATTTTTTTTAGGAATTTTCATAAAATTCCATACAACTTCAAGTACTTCCACTAATGCCTATAGATCTTATATGTGTGACCCTCTGGGCCCATGTACCATTCTACTCAATCACTTTAACGTCCCAGTTATATTTATAAGCTAAGTTTATTAATTAAATTTATCAACATATAGTTAAATTAATCACGGGTCAGCTTAACTAAATCTACAGGTTAGGTTTTCAACTTTTCAAGTGCCAAGCGATACCTTGTGCTTTGGGAGATATAGATTACCAAAAAACCTCTTGTGGAACTTCATGAAAAATATGATATAGAATATTTTTTGTACTTCGTCATCAAACATTTACCATCATCGATTACTTATTTGTATAATCATTAATCTAAATTAGACTCCGAATGACTTAGATTATGGTTAGTCATCAAACCCCAATCCAACTCTTCAGTTACTTTTGATGTGTAATATGGATCGTTGGATAACACTTTGCCTAATATCTCCAATACCCTAGCCAGGTATTTGATGTATCTTCTTCCTTGAGTCAACCTCTTCTTATATCAAGGACGGAGGATCCCCTCTTGACCACTAAATTGCTTTGTGTGTTTCGTACTGCATTTGAGCTAAGACACATGTGATTCCCATGGTTAGGATTCATATATCTCAGTCAAAATATGGTTGCCCATTAAGAAGATGTCCCTACTATCTCAAGTCAACAGTCCATCTACATAACCGTGATATGAATCAACATAATTTATACTTAGCTTTAATACCATCTACATAACTCTTTCTCTAAAGAGCACCCACCATCTTTCCTTAGTCTCACCATATTATAGGCCACGTGATCAACCACACTTATCATATAAGTAAGACCAGATAGTATTATTGTATCACAACGTCTTAATGTATGGATCTGAGTATATGTGTAATAGGAATATTTGCAATACACACTTGAAGAATAGCGATCAATATATTATAATCTCATCATAATCTGCTTAGTTATGTTATTGCACCTATTCATGGACTTCGTTATGGACATCAAATATGAAAAAAGATTAATAAATATGAATTTAATAAAGATTAATAAATATTAATAAAGATTAATAAATATGAATGAATTTAAATAAGTCATGGAAGTGTGATTGACATGACGAACACATAATATCGATCACGTGAAGGGAGGGGGCTTGTATCTACTTTCTTGGGGAGTTTTTGGAATTAAAAATAAAATATTTATGCTATGTTTGCTTTGGTAATGTGAACCATTACATTGGCTGGTTTATTTCCCAAACCATCTCCCCATCAACGAGAGGGGGAGACAAACATGCCTATGTGTAGTCAAAGAGAGAGACGAAGTGAAAGCGGGAAGTATATATATTGAGAGACAGATAGACATACACATTTATAGACGCAAATGGAGATAGAGAGACGCATAATTATTAACACACATAGAGACACATACCTTTAGACATAGATATATAGAGAGTTTGGGAGACACATCTTTAGACACAGATATATGGAGAGATTGGGAGACATATCTTTAGACATAGTTAATCATTCATATAAACAGGTAGAAAGAGATAGACAGACATATGTAGAAACATCAAGAGATAGAGATACACGGAAAGAGAGAGAGAGCGAGAGAGAGGGAGAGAGCGAGATAGGTGGAGGGAGAGAGAGAGAGGTGGAGGGGGAGAGAGAGAGGTGGATGGGGAGAGAGACAGAGAAAGGTATATAGAGAGAGAGAGGTGGAGGGGGAGAGAGAGAGAGAGAGCGGGAGGTGGAGGGGAACAGAGAGAGAGATAGATAGAGAGGGAGGTGGAGGGGGAGAGAGAGAGAGAGAGATATAGAGAGACAGAGGGGGAGGGGGAGAGAGAGAGAGATAGATAGAGAGGGAGGTAGAGATGGAGAGGGAGAGAGAGAGAGAGAGAGGTGGAGAGGGAGAGAGAGAGAGAGATAGAGAGAGAGAGGTGGAGAGGGAGAGAGAGAGATAGATAGAGAGAGAGAGAGGTGAAGGGGGAGATATATATATATATATATATATATATATAAGAGGTAGAAAGAGAGATATGTGGACACACAGAGAGATATACATATAAAAGAGGTAGAAAAAGAGATATGTAGACACTCGGAGAGATATACATATAAAAGAGGTAGAAAGAGAGATATGTAGACACACAGAGAGATATACAGATATTGAGAGAGAGGAGTTATTTTAATTTTTAATTTTCCCATCATCGATTGTTCATCCCCAGATCTCGCTTTAACGGTCAGATCCGATCTTCCAAGGTGACGAACCCTAGCGCAAATACTCATTATACACTTGCTAACTAGTCAAACAGCTGTTTTATTCTTTCAGCCTTTTGCTTTTGCAATATATATTTTTTTGTGTATTTAGGCCCTAAAACCTCCTCTTCGGCTTCGTCTTTCTTCTTCCCCATTCGCTCCCTAAGCTCGGCTGCGCGATTCCCCCTCTCTCCGTCGCTCCCGGTACGTGTTATTCTCGTTGCTGGTTCGTTCTGTTATCACTTGCCTTCTTTGGCTGAGCTTTCTCGTGAATCCTTGTTTAATTTCACGCGTTTGATTCTTTCCTGTGCGGCGCAACTCGTGTTGAATGTCGCCATTCATTGCCCTCTTCTTAGAATTATTTTCTCTTGCTTGACCAACTCATTCTCTCTGTTGCGGTGCTATACCGCCAGAACCCGACATTCATTAGAATCCAGCTAGCGTTCTTCTCATCTTTTTTAGGGTATACCCCGCATGGAATAACATTGATTATTCAAATTAGAATGTATTTTCCTGGTTCAATTTGAATGTTTGCTGACCCGACGTCCGTCCAAATATATCTATTTCACTTCGTTTGTGTGCTTCTTCTCATCTTTTTTGCTTTTACTATGGAATGGGGCTGCTCTCTCTAGTTCTCGGTTCTAAAGTGGTGCTCTCTGCATCAAGTTTTGTAACGTCTTTCTGCTGCTCAACTTGTTCTTGGCCTTTATATTCCTTAATGAACATAGTTTAATTGAGGGAAAATCTGTATCGACGGAAATCTTTATTATCTTCCTTACGATCACCTGGTTTTCCTTTGTATAATCTGGGATCACCCAACTCCTCCGAATCTGCTGAAAACACGACTACAATTCCCAATTTATCTATTCATCTTCGATTTACTGTGCCTTTATCTTGCAAAATCTCATCTTGTCAGTAGCAATTGGAATCAAAGAGCCATGAAAGTACGGTCGTCTGTGAAGAAGCTCTGCCAATTCTGCCAGACGGTGAAGCGACGGGGAAGAGTCTACATTCTGTGCTCCGCCAACCCTAAACACAAGCAGCGGCAAGGCGTCTCTACCTTCGCCTACGAGGGACCACCGCCGCCATCAACGTATTCCCTTCCCCCTTCCTCCATCGTTCCTGGGTTTTTTTCTTCAAAAATAAAATTCGTTCATGGGTTTTTGACGTGGGTTTTTTTCGAGAAATTGTAATCGTTCGTCGTTTTTTTATTCCTAGAAAAATCGTTTGGCGCTGGTTTTCTCCTTCAAAAGAAAATAATCGTTCATGGGTTTTTTTCTTCATTAGAGAAAAATTGTTTATGGGTTTTTGACATGTGTTTGTTTTCTTCAAAAAAAAGTTCGTTCATGGGTTTTTGACATGCGTTTGTTTTTTCAAAAGAAAAAGTTCATTCATAGGTTTTTGATTTGTCTTTTTCTTCAAAGAGAAGTTCGTTCATGGGTTCTTAACTTGGGTTTTTTTCTTCGAAAGAAATATCGTTCATGGGTTTTTTCTTCAAAGGGAAAAAACTTTCATGGGTTTTTGACATAGATTTTTCTCTTCAAAAGAAAAAAATCATTCATGTTTTTTTTTTGACATGGCTTTTTTCTTCAAAAGAAAAAAGTCGTTCACGGGTTTTTGACATGGGTTATATTCTTCAAAAGGAATATAAATTGTTCTTGCCTTTTTTTTTGGACACGGGTTTTCTCCTCTGCTCATTGTTCTGTTCTTCACTCGACGTTCTACTCAAATTCCATGGCAGGTCGGTGGATGGAGATGGCAAGGTCAACCAAACGAGCGCAAGCAAGTGGGGAGTGGGACTGGCAGCCATACTGAACCCCAACAAGCCTTGATTGAACCCTCGGCCTTCTGTTTTCTCTCGCCAATAAAAGGAAAGTAGGAAAATGCCTTGCGGGGTTTCGATTTTCGATCAATGTGAAGACTCCAGCTTGGGGCCTAAACCCGCCGTTTACGAAGAGGTTTAAGAAATAGGGTTTATTTCGATGTTTGATTATTAGCTGTGATTGAACTCGCTGGTAAAGACTCCAGTTGGGAATTAAATCCACCGTTTATAAAGACGCTTAAGATTAGGGTTCACCTTGTTATCCGGCTGGAAATATAGGGTTTCAATGTTCGATTAATGGGTGTTATTGAACTCGCTCGTGTAAAGACTCCAGCTTGTGGATTAAATCCGCCGGTTGTGAAGAGGTTTGAGATTAGGGTTTATCTCGCACCCCCGGCTGCGAAGTGGGTTTAGTATTTCAATTAATGGGTGTTACTTAAAACTCCAGCGTGGAGATTAAATCGACGTTTATGTTTATGAAGAGTTTCAAGAAAAGGGTTTATCTCGTTCTCGGTCTGCGAATTCTGGGTTTAGGACTTCAACTAATGGGTATGATTGAACTGGTTCGTGTAAAAGACTCCAGCTTCGAGATTATACTGCCGTTTATCTCGTTCTCCGGCTGGGAATTCTGGAACTAGAATTTCAATTAATGTGTCCGACTGAACTCGTTCGTGTGAAACATCCACATTGGAGACTAAATCGCCGTTTATGAAGAGGGTTTATCTCGTTCTCCGGCTGAGAATCTGGGTTTAGAATTGCAATTAATGGGTCTGACTGGAGCGGCGTAAAAGACTCCAACTTTGGGGGATTAACGGTGAAAATTAAAACCACCCTTCTTCCCTCCTCCCCCCGTTGATGAAGGCTTGAGACCAGTTAATCGTCTAGGATTAGGGAGGGTGAATATCGCTCCCGGTCCAGATCTGGCACGCCTTTGTCGTCATCGCGCGGCCGGGTCCTCCTCGCTGGCCGCTTATATCTCCGCAATCTTCTCCTCAGCGAATTCGAGATATTACCAAACGGTATAACAGCGAATCACCTGCTCTCTTCCACAATCCACACTGCCGCGCCATCAAGCACACCGCCATCTTCTTCTCCGATCGCCGCTCGTCGGCATATGAATCTTAATCCGAACTAAATCCATGGTTACCGGCGGCGACGGCGGGGGGAGATCGATCTCCGCCTGGATCGGGCAACTGGTCGCATGCATGGGGTAAGTCGCTTTCTGGGTTCGTATTCATCGTCTTCTTCGTCTTGATCCGACGGGCTCGCGAACAGAGCAGAGGGTGCCTCGGATGCTGGAGCAAGCCCTCGCCGATCATCGCCGTCGACGAGCCCTCCAAAGGGCTGAAGATCCGCGGAAGAACCGTCAAGAAATCGAGCTTCTCCGACGATCTTCCCAGCTCGAGCACTTACGATATGGACAACCACAGCGCCGTCTTGTCCCAGAGAAGCGTCTCCTCCGTCGGCCCCGATTCCGCCAACCCCGCCGGCTCCGATTTCGTCAACCACGGTGGGTGGCTTTCATCCTTGAATCTAATCAGAACCAAGTTTCGGATTTTCCGATGTTTTTTCTCGAATCCGAGCGGTCCCGGATACCAATCTTCTGTTGGTTGGCTTAAGATCTTGGTTTTAATCAGAACCCAGATACCGATTTTCCGGCATTTTCCCCGCAACCGAGCGATCCCGGATTCCAATCTTCCGTTGGTTGGCTCAAATCTAATGAAAACTCACTTTCCGATTTCCCCCTATCTTTTCCTCAAATCGAACGAACCAAATTCCAATCTTCCGGTGGATGGCTTAAATCTGGAATCTAATCAGAACCCAGTTTCAATTTTCCGACAATTTCCACAAATCGGCTTGAATCTATCGTCGGGTGGCTTGAAATCTGATCATAACCCAGCTTCCGATGCTCCATCTTTTTCTCAAATAGAACAAACCCAGATTCCAACCTTCCGTTGGGTGACTTAAAATCTGGAATCTAATCAGAACCCAGTTTCCAATGTCCCTTCTTTTCCTCAAATCTGACGAATCAAGATTCCAATTTTCCGTTGGGTGGCTTAAAATCTGGAATCTGATCAGAACCCAGTTTCCAATTTCCCATCTTTTCCTCAAATCTGACGAACCCAGATTCCAATTTTCCGTTGGATGGCTTAAAATATGGAATCTGATGAAAAGCCAATTCCCGATTTTCCGTCTTTTCCTCAAAATCGAACGAACCCAGATTCTAATCTTGCGTCTTCGCCGCGGCGCAGGCCTCCTGCTGTGGAATCAGACGAGGCGGCAGTGGAGGAGCCATGAAAGCCGGGAGAAGAGCTCGCCGGCGATACTAGAACCTGGGCTGAGGTCTGCCCTCCATTCTACCCTTCTGCTCATCCTAGAAAAGACGATTACTCTGTCGCAGATCGGTTGAGTGAGTTCTTCATCTTGGCAGCTGGAACGCGACCTACGACGGGCTGCTCGGAAGCAGCAAACCCTTCCCCCGCCCCATACCCCTCTCCGTACGCCATCTTCTTCCAACTATTTTCTTCTTCTCTGTGATCTTCTCTCTTCTAATCGCTCTCCTCTTCCTCGCTCTGTGTTGTTTTCTACAGGAGATGGTGGATTTCCTGGTGGACGTGTGGGAGCAGGAGGGCCTGTTCGACTGACAGAAACCGCTCCCCCATCTCTCTCTCTCTCTCTCTCTCTCTCTCTCTCTCTCGCAGGGTCGCCATCCGTCTCTTCATCTCTCTCTCCTAGTGTCCAATGTGTATACTACATCTTTTGGTGTGCATTTACGCGATAATTTGATGACTGCAAAATGCGCCAAGCGAGTTGGGCTTGAGTTGTTGTAGGATTTTTAGAAGGGCAAAAGGTGGAAAAGCGGGAAACCAGATGAACGGCTCTCTGCGCGCCGACGCGGCAAAGCTTATCTCCATATCTTTGTCTGCGTGGCAGTTGTCTCCTCGCGTCGAGTCGTCGTCTCCGTGGCGTGAGCAGGGGGGAAGAACGGTCCTAGATCTGATCAGATCCATTGAATCCTCTAGATTTCCCCTCCTTAAGAGCGGTGTGGACGCCAAAAACTTGTTTTTTTCTTGGGTTTTCCCCTCTCTTCCTCTTCTCTTCCTTTCATGCAGAACGCTGCTCGCCGCGCCGCGCCGTCTCTGCCCTCTTCTCTCTACTCTTCCGTCTTTCTTCTCCTCCGGCGGCGAGCAGCATGCAAAGCCTCGTCTACCGCTCAGGTCTGAAATCTTCATTTCCGACACGATAATATCGACGGTTGTCTCTCTGAAATCTTCATTCGCGATACGATAATCCCTCCGTTTCTTTGTCTGAAATCTTCAATCGCGATACGACAATTTCTCCGTTTCTTTGTCCGAAATCTTCAATCGCGATTCGACATACTCTCGGTTTCTTTGTCCGAAATCTTCAACCGCGATACGATAATCTCTCTGTTACTTTGTCCGAAATCTTTATTCGCGATACGATAATCTCTCCGCTTCTTCGTCCGAAATCTTCATTCACGATACGATAATATCTCCGTTTCTCTTCTTCCGTCCCTACGATTTTCTCACTAATTTTCGAGCTGGGATTTCTTCCAGTTGTTGAACAAGAAGATGACGTTGTCGTCTCGCGGCGGCGGAAGCTGTCGGATCTAGCGGACGCGGGCATCTTCCTCTCGCTCGCTCCTCGCGTGGACTGGCTCTTGCCTCCTCTGAAGAGAACTCGCGTCAGCGCGCCGTTCATCCCTCTTGCGTGGGAGAATTTGAATCGCTGCCCTTCTCTCGATTCCCTCAAAGACGAGTGCCTCGTCGAGATCCTCTCTCGCTTGGACGGCGACAAGGAGAGAAGCGTCGCTGCCTGCGTCTCCAAGCGATGGCTATGGCTTCTCGCCAACCGCGTCGACCGCGCGTCGCCGAAGAAACCCTTGTTGGATCTGAACGTAGAGGCCGGTCCCGGCGACAAAGAGGACCAGATCACCGTCCGATGCGTGGAGGGCGACGAAGCGACGGACTTGAAGCTCTTTGCCATGGCGGTGGGAAGCAAGGGAGGAATCGGGAAGCTGTCGATAAGGTCTGGCGGAGCCGCCGTCTCCGATCTCGGCCTCGCCGCCGTGGCCCGGCACTCTCCAAATCTCAGAGCGCTCTCTCTGTGGAACGCCGACAACGTCACCGACAAGGGTCTCTCTCAGATCGCCAACCGCTGCCCGCTCCTGGAGAAGCTCGACCTATTCGGCTGCCCTTCGATCTCCGACAAGGGAATCAGCGCGGTGGCGATGAAGTGCTGCCGGCTGAGCTCTCTGGCGATAGAGTCCTGCCCCGCCGTCGGCGACGACTGCCTGTGGGCCGTGGGCCACTTCTGCGCTAACCTCGCATCCGTCTCCATCGTCGACTCGGCGATGGTCGGCGATAAGGGAGTCGCCAGCCTGCTCTCTTTTCCGTCTTCCTCGCTACGGAGGCTCGTCCTCCGCCGCCTGGCCATCACCGACCTGTCCGCCGCCGTCGTCGGACGCTACGGTAAAACCGTGGCGGAGCTCATCCTCGCCGACCTCCCCAACGTCTCCGAGCGGGGTCTCTGGACCATGGGCTGCGCCGGCGGCTTGCGGCGGCTCGAGTCCTTGACCCTGGCGGGCTCCTGGGCCACGGACCTGGCCCTCGAAGCGGTCGCCAGGGGCTGCCCTTCGCTGAAGCGGCTCTCTCTCCGCAGCGCTGACCGCTTAACCGACCACGGCCTTCGGAGGCTCGCCGGCTGGTCTCCTTCCCTCGAGTCGCTGCAGCTCGAGGACTGCGCTCTCGTCGCCCTTATCTCTCTCGGGGAGAGCCTCCGCTCGCTGTCCGTCGTCCGATGCAGGGGATTCAGAGACGTGGCGTCGTCTGCGAAGCTGCGATCTTCCTGTCCGCTGATATCGCTAACTATCAACGACTGCCCCGGCTTTGGCGACGCCGGGCTCGTCCTCCTCGGGAAGCTCTGCAAGAGGGTGCAACGACTGAAACTCGTATCTCTGCCGGGCATCTCTGACGCCGGTCTGTTGTCCTTCTTCGAAGACTGCCGCGAGACGGTTTCTCTGCTGAAGAAGGTTAATCTCAGCGGCTGCGCGAGCGTCACCGACGCGGCGATAAGGGCCCTGGCGGAGTTACACGGGAGGAGTCTCCGAGTGCTTAGCCTGGGCGACTGCAAGAGGATAACGGACGACGGCCTGGCGGCTATCTCCGAGTCTTGCGTTCGTCTCGAGGACGTTGATTTGTCCGGGTGCGCGGTGAGCGACGCCGGCGTAGCGGCGCTGGCGACGTCTGCGGCTGGGCGCGATAGCCTTGGCGTAGTATCGTTGTCGGGCTGCGGGGGGGTCTCGGGAAGGAGTCTTCTTCATTTGGGTAACCTGTGTCCTCGCCTTCGCGGGCTGAATCTTCAGTTCTGCCTCTCCGTCACCGACCAGGACGTCGCCTCGTTCCAGAACGGAACGGGGCGGTGCGACGTCCTCTTCTAGAATAGTAGCGGAAGAGGAGAGGAGAGCGGCGCTGCCCGCCGCTCTCGGCCCGGTCTCGCTGGTTTTTTTGAGAAAGCAGCAGAGAAAGGAGAGGCCTTTCTGCTGCTTTCTTTCTCAGGCGAGGGTGGGATCGCTCAGTCTTCCGCGGCTCGCTAAAGCCGAAGTCTCTTCTCTAGTCCGTTTTTTTGTCGTTCGTTCGTCTGTTTCTCCGTTTTCACGCTCGGCGGATGGGTTTTTAGTCGGTCGCTGGATTTGTTTTTCCAGGGCGGGCGGGTTTTTATCGCCGTAACGCCCCGGTTTTTTCGCCAGCCCCGTCGAAGCCCCTTGCCAGCGCGAGCGGATGGGTTCTACAGTCTGTCTCCGTGTCTGTCTGTTTTGTCCGTGTGCCTCGCGTCTTGGATTTTTGTGGTTTCTTACAGTGCGTGCTTGCTGCTCAGGGCGACCCGTGCGGTGATGTTATCAGTCTCGGTTGCGGCAGCTTGCTCTTGCTTGTGCATGAGGGCTGCCGCCACGACCCTTGTGGTCGTTTTTTGTTTTTACCGAGCGCATCTCTCCGTCATGGGGCCCCTTCATCAGTTGCATGCACCCTTACCGTCTGCCTATGATTGATACATTGAACAATGATAAACTATGTTTGCTTCTTGTTTAAGCCTACGATGCGCGTTTTCTTTCATTCCCCTGCACGGGCCATAAACTATCATTTTATGCTTCATGGCGTGCCAAAATAAACTGTCTAGATGAAGAGAATACGTAAAGTCAAGGGTTTTTAGACGATTATTGGTTTGTTATCAGTCTCATAGCAGAATCCATTCAGTCCTCTTATATTGACCCACGTGATTCTTGGTCCTTGTAAATATCCTAGATCATCCGTCAAGGGGAGAAGGGAAGGGATAGGTAGGCCCAAGCGAGAGAGTAATCATGGTTTCCTCAACCCTTGGTTTAAGAGACCTTCCATCACTTAATAGTATTTTTATAAAAAATCCACAGAGCTTTAAGTATTTGGTTCGCCATCCAAGGACCATCCACTTAATGGTCCATGGCCTCAGTAACGTTGAATTGACGGGCCAATTAATTGAATAAATATCTTATATGATTAAAGAATCACATTTAATTGATTAATTGATTAAAGAATCACATATCTACTCAGCACAATCAATAGGTCAAGCTGCTGACATATGAGGTGCATGTCCAACTAACATAACGTTGCATAGCAGTCATTATCATGATCAACAATCCGAAGACAACTTGCCAGGCAAACATTAACAATAATTGAATTGAACCTTTAAAATAAAAATAAAACATTGATGATCAAATCACCTTTTGTTGAATCAAATCTGTTATCCTTCTGGTTCCATGAACGAGCTGTCACATGCCACACAAGTATGTGGATCTAGATGTATCCACACAGATCTTGATGTGTCAAATCTACTACTCTTTGACTCAAAATGCCCCACGATTGATCTGGGACAATCTTTGCGTCGTTCTGATTGCATCTTGGGGGAAGAACACCCAAGGATAGAGGGAGGAGGGAGACCGAAGACTTGCATGGGTATGTTTTGCTTGTAGCTCTATAATTTTATACACAATGAAGCTTATATAAAAATACCTGTACTTAAAGTATATCCTCTGCAGTTCTATAAAGCTAAGGTTTGTGACTCTCTAGCCCATGTGCCAATCTAGCAAAGACTTCATAAATCTAATCACTCTTTATTGGCTAAACTAGTTAACTAATCATATCTAACAAATGAATTATTTAATTATTTATAGATTGAACCTAATCGATAGATTTGGTTACCAACATGTGAGATGCCATGTTACACTTCATATTCTAGAACGTACACAAGATTCATCTGGTAACCATTGATGTGGAAGTGGATGCTCTTTAGGAAAAGTGTTCGCTAAATTGACTCCTATGCATGCTTAGCTCTTATGTAGGAACAAGTCTACTATTGAGTACTAATGGTTGAATCATTCATCCTTGGTATTAGAAGAGACTCACTCAAGGAATATTTTGTGATGAAGGCATTTGCTGCAATAGTAAAAATGCCGTAGAAAGTGATCTCCAATGATTTTCAATTCATAAATCTAACTAGGATTACAAGTTAGGCTTTTACTGTTGACCATACATTAAGTCGTCGAAGAGTCACACATATGTGAGATTGTGGGTGTGTAATAAATAACAATAGATCAATAAATAATCAAATAATGGCCATTTGTGTGATTTTCCATCAAATTACTCTATGGTCAACAATAAAACCCCAGTTGCTCATCCTAGTTGGATTTATGCACTAAAAACACATGGAGATAAACTTTCTACAATATTTTACTAACTTGGCTAGTGACTTGATCACATAATATTCTTTAAGTCCCCTCTTAAACCAAGGATGAATGATTCAACCTTTAGTACTCAATCGCCTTCAAGGACTAGTTCCTACATCAGAATTAAGCATGCATAGGTATCAATTAGCAAAATCATTTCCTAAAGAGCATCCAGTAAACTAGCGCAGTAAACTAGCGCCTCTGCAATAATGGTTAATGGCTGAAACGTCCTTGTTGAATGAGCTAGATTATGTAGTATTATATTATCTATATATTTCATTCTCATTCTTCAGTATCCTATAACTTAGCATCTTTAGATTATTGGTTTAATTATAAGCACTTACTGCATTATTATCTCATCAAAACTCACCTAAAAATTTATATAATCTTGGGGAATGTGTATAATAATTTCACATGCTTACTAATGAACATGTTTTGTATTTATATAATGAAATAGATGTAGAATGTAATATTTGCTTTTATATAATATATTTCCATATGAATAGGAAAACTATAAGTATCATATATATAGCCTAAATATATTTATTTGAATTATTTAAATATATTTTATAATAGCATATTGAACGAGAAATGGAATGTGTGATCCTGATGAAGCAGAAATTTTTCTGGTTTGAAATATTAGTTTCTTTACGACCACAAGGGGGTAAAGATTGAATCCAAATGAGGCAAGTATTGAACTAGTGAATTTTAGTTTTAACTTCTAGGTTTTTAGTTTAAATATTAATTTTAGGAATTAAATATAATTTGATAAAATAAAAGTATTAAAATACATTCAAAATTATTCTACATAACAGAGAAAATATCTATCCCAAATAATCTAATTTATCCAAACGTATTAAAATGATTTTGTGATTTTTTAGAACTTAAAAATAATAAATAATAGCCAATTAAGATTAAATACTTGGAAGCATCATTACGTTTAATAGCCAATTAAGTGGACCAACAAATTTTATCAACGATTGAAAGGAAGATGGTGGAAACTATGCCCTACGAAGTGGCGGAGTGATGCAGATTTACTGATGGAATATTTTTGTGGGGTATGAGATGGTAAAAACCTTGGATATTGATGATGATAACCTAGGAAAAAAGATTAAAATGGGGTAAAAAAGACATATATCACATTAAGTTCATTTTGAAGTACCCAACATGCCGAGCGGTGACTTTTCTTCCCATGTTTTAATCTGAATATCACTCCTTATATCCCTAACTTATGGAATGTGAAAAGAGACCCAAAATGGAGATATATTTTCTACCCTTGATAATTAGTATCTCGTTTTAGTGGTGGTCAGACCTAAGTTAAGGTCAGATGAAAAATTCATTGGTGATTTATTATGAGATTTAACTAGAAACAAATAGTAACAATAAACATTTTGAAACATTATATAATCCATATTATATTTCATACTTACAACCTCATATTTTAATATCTTACTGTACTATCATACATGACTATCTTATCTTCACAGTTTTTGCATACATGATATATAATCCTCTAGTATCCACCAGGTACTGAAGTCCAGCTAGGTACGTGTCATGTAACTAGTGCCATTAACGCTTCTCCAATTTCTTAGGTCCAATTGACCATAAAATACAATTACTATGATTCAATCACTGTTTATGCACCGGCTGAGGTCTTATGTTTGAACGATAATAGCCTTGGAAAAATGTTCATTACAAATATATTCCTATATATAAGAAGTATTGGGTTAGAAAATAAAAACATTTTGATCATACATGCAGGTATTATTTGTGCAGATATTGGCCAATTTCATGGGGTCCTGAAGAACTATCCTTCCGGCCACTACAATTTGGACAGTGCTGTGTGCAGTTTCTTTTATAAAAGTAGGGCTCAAATAAAAGACCTCAGCTAATGTGCAACAGCCGGTTGGAAGAAATCATCAAGGACTCCACAGTACACCCTGTAACTTTCCATGTCTCTCGCTATCTCTATCTTCATGTCCATCTCAATCTTCATCTCCATCTCCCAAACCTACTCTTATCTTTTTCCTGAATTTTTTTGCGTTCTTTAAAGATACTCATTTTTGCCAAGAAACATGGCGCTGGTATTAATACATAGCGTGATCATGTGATCTATCATTTTTGTTTCTAACTTCTTTTGCCCGGAAGAGCCGTGCTCCCACCACACCACAATGGCTTTAGAGGTATTAGCTTGTGGTATCCTCTATCTCTATCTCTATCTCTATCTGTATCTCTATCTCTATCTGTATCTCTATCTCTATCTGTATCTCTATCCCTATCTCTATCTCTATCTCTATCTCTATCTCTATCTCTATCTGTCTTCATGCCAATCTCCATCATTATTATTGCCTCCATCTCTATCTTGGTCTTAATGTTCACCGCCATCTGTCTCCACCTCTCTCTCTTTCCATCTAAATTTCTCCATATCAATCAGTCAGTACATGTTGATCATCTCAATTAATCAATCAATCAATCAGTCCCTCCCTGTTTCTCTTTCTTCCCCTCTATCACTCTCCATCTCCAATCATGGCCACAACCGTCATTTGAAGCAGCCGCATACCATCTTCAACCAACTAATCAAGATAAGCAATATATGATTTCCAACCCCCCACGTACTATAAGCACCACTTGTAGCCTTCACAATGGAACATTTAGGAAGCACACGAATCTAGTGGATACATAAATATAGCAGGAAGCACTCATGGAATTAGCAATTAGGAGGCTACATACATCATTTAATGCTACGACACGTTTTGGGGATGATAATACAATCTCATTCCTCAATTATCTTTGAGTCGTTCTCTCCATTCTCTCTCTCTACTTCTTTTAGTGTTATTAAATGATAATCGCCCCGTTTCCTCTCTATTTTCGTCTCTTTTTCAGCCACCGATGAGATCAGGCCATCCTGGCTGAGTACTCTTCCACAAGCCTCGCAAACGAAGACGACCTGTTATCCAGCAACTCGCTCGGGGAGCCAAACTCGACGACAAGGCCTGAAAAAAGATCAAAACGAGCAAAATCTCAAAAAACCAGGAATCTCTTATCCAGGAGACCGTTCAAACTTCAAAGGAGGGAAACCCACCATTATCCAGGAGCAAGACCAGGTCGCTGTCCAAGATAGTGGCGACCCGGTGCGCGACGGTGATGACGGTCGATTTTGCAAAGTGCCGCCTCACCGTAGTCTGGATCAGCGCGTCAGTCGCCGCGTCAACCGACGACGTGGCCTCGTCAAGAACAAGGATCTTGCTCTTCTTCAGCAGAACTCTAGCCAAGTTCACCAGCTGCCGCTGCCCCACGCTCCAGTTCTCGCCCTTGTCCGCCACGGCGGTCTCGAGCTTCTCCTCGCTCCTCCGGACTTCATCTCCGAGCCGGCAGCTGTCGACGGCCTCCCAGATTTGAAGGTCGGAGTAATGGCCGAGCGGGTCGACGTTGGCGCGGAGAGTGCCTTCGAACAAGGCGGGGTCTTGCGGGATGATGCCCAGACGCGACCGCAAGTCGTGAAGTCCTATCGTGTTGATGTCTACGCCGTCGATTCGGATCTCGCCGCCCGCCGGATCGACGGCGCGGAACAGCGATTGCACCAGCGTCGTCTTGCCGCTCCCCGTTCTTCCGACGATGCCCGTCTTCGTCCCCCCCGGCAGCGTGCACGTTATCCCCTTCAACACCATCGGCAAATGCGCCGCGTACCTCACCTGCCCGCCATATCATGATCACGGCGTCAACGATGATAATTGACTATATGATGATAATGATGATATAACCATGATGCTGATGAAAGGATGATAATAGAATGATAACGATAGGATAACGATGATATAGTGATGACAACGACGATATAATGAAGATGCTGTGATGATGATAATAGAATGATAGTGATGATGACGATTGGATTACAATGATGATATCGTGATGACGATGATGATAGGATGCTAATGATGATATACTGATAATGATGACGATAGGACGATCATGATGATATAAAGATGATGCGGTGATGATGCTGACGACGACGACGATGATATAATAATGATGCTGGATGACCATGACGACGATGATGATACAATAATGATGCTATGATGACGACGACGATGATGATATAATAATGATGCTATGATGATGACCACGACGATGATGTTATAATAATGATGCTGTGATGATGCTAGGAGGATGATGATATTATGATGACGATGACATTGAGATGATGATGATGATGATGCTGGTTATCCCCCTCAACACTACTGGAAAATGCAGCGCATACCCTTCCTGCCCGGGATGATGATGATGATGATGATGGCAACGGCGTAGACGACGATGATGATTATCATTTGCAGATGAGGCCGATAATATTATGATACGATGATGATTACGACTACGATGACGATAGAATGATAGTGGTAATACGATGATGATAATAATGATGGATGATGATGATATGACGAGGACGAGGAGGAGGAAGATTACGATGATGATGAATGAGAGGATGAGGAAGAGGGTCTACTTGCAGTCGGTATAGACGAATCTCGCCGTGCTCCGGCCAGAGAATAGGCGGGCGGCTCTCATCGATGACGAGGGGAGGCTCGCTGGGGATGGAGGAGTACTGGAGAATCCTCTCGACGGAGATGATCTTGTTCTCGAGGTTGCAGACGTTCCACACGGCCCATGCAAGCATCGTGTTCAGGCCGAGCCCGTAGGTCACCGCGAGGCCCGCAGCGCCTTCCAAAACCACAGGAAGAGAAGAAGTCAGTCCGACGCGGACATGGCGGCACGCTAGGCGAGAGTCTACTCACCCGGGTCGACGAGCCCCACCGGCATGGAAATCAAGAAACCCAGAGAAGACGCGAACGCCAACGACGACGCCATGTCTAAGCGAAAGCACAGCCACTCCATCGCGCCGGCGCCATACAGTCTGGGCCGCAGGCACGCGTTTATGAGCCGCAGGTCCTGCGCCATGAACCTGCTCTCTTGCTCGTGGCACCTGATGGTCGCCAGCCCGGAGACCGTCTCCCCAAAGTGATGTATGATGGGCGCGTTCAGCACCCCCACCAGCCTAGTCAGGTCTCTGGCTGCGGCCATGTAATATTGCTGGATATAGATTCAACTGTGTTAAAAGCTCAAGCAGATAACTAGCCTGTTGAAGAACAACGTCCTGCTTAAAATAGCGATAGTCCTTCCGTCCTACATCCCAGTTTTTAGACGTTCGTCCGAAGCGTCCACATATTTTCGTCCACGTCCTGTCCAAGACATTCTTGTCCTGTCTGATGTTTGGGACGAAAAAAATAGGCCACTTATGAATGCTCGGCTTTCCGTCTTGTATAGCCTTTTTCCAAATTAACCATCCCGTCTGAGTCTGTGCACTATAGTTGGTAAACGCTTTAATCTAACATGGTATCATGTATAGCGTTTAGCACTACTTTCATGGTAGACGGGATGTTATTCTTCAACACCATGAACCCTAATAAAAAGGAAGAACTTGAGCTTGGGTTTATACCTGGTACCAGACGCAGACGATGACCACGGGGATGAAGACGACGATGACCTGCCCTGCAACCAGGGACATGACGGCGACGATCCCTGCGAGCTGGATAACCGCAGCCGCCGACATCCCCATATGCCCGGGCACCGACAAGTCCACGGCGCTCTGGTCTACCGAGGCCTTAAAACCCAAAGGTCGACGTTCAATTAACAAGAAGTCAAGAGTCAAAAATGAAAATTCTACATTTTGATCCTCACCCGGTTGAGGATTCGGCTGCTGGGAGTGGAGTCGAAGAAGAAGAGAGGGGCTCGGAAGATGGACTGGTGCATTCGGCGGAAGAGGAGGGTGGCGGTCTTGGACCCGGCCACGGCGAGGAGGAGGGCTCGGATGGAGACGAAGGCCGAGCTCGCCAAGGACAGGAAGACGTAGACGAGGATGAGGGTCGAGGGCTTGACCGTTCGGTCGGTGCCCTTGATCACGGGCGCCACCGTGGCCATCCAGTAGTTGCCGCCAATCTGAAACACCTGAAATAGAGCCTGGGAAACCAGTATCAGCGGCACTAAAGCTCCACGATACAACGCCGTCATGTACTTCCAGTAAACCGATAGCCCCACTCTTCCTCTCTCTCTCTTCTCTTCTTCTTCTTCGTCTTCTTCTTCCTCTTCTTTTTTGGGTTCCCTCTTCCTCTCTTCCATCTCTTCCTGTAAATTCCCCTTTTCTTCTCTGGGAGATGAAGGGAAAGACGAAGACGACGAGATCGCCGGTGGAGCTTCGACGTGGGAAAGTCCTGATAAAGACTGCGCGTGGGCCTCGACCAGCTCCATGAAGTTGGTTCCAGGAACTAGAACTTCAGTATAACTCCCCCTTTGGATGATCCTTCCTTCTCTCATCACCTGCCGAAAAACAGAGGAAAGTTTAAAGAAGCGCAAAACCGAGAGACATGAATATAGAGGGAACAAACCAGGATAACATCGGCTGCTGAAAGAAACTCCACTCGGTGGGTCACAAAGATGACGGTCTTCGAAGCGAGGAGTCCAAGCAGGCACTCCTGACAAAGCAAAGTTTAAAAACACGAGACGAGAAGCAACAAAAGAAGGAGAGAGATAAAGAAAGAAACGAGCGTTACTTTGAAGAGATGGGTGCCGATATGAGCGTCGACCGCGCTGAAAGGGTCGTCCAAGAGATAAACATCGGCGTCGCGGTACAGCGCGCGGGCAATCTGCAGCCTCTGCTTCTGCCCGCCGCTCAAATTCACGCCGCGCTCGCCGACGCGCGTCTGGTCGCCGGAGGGAAGTCCCTGCAAGTCTTTCCTCAGAGCGCAAGCGTCAAGAACTCGCTCGTACTTGTCCCTATCCATCTCGCTCCCAAACAATACGTTGCTCTCTATCGTGCCACTCTGTATCCACGGCGACTGCGCCACGAAAGCCCTTCTCCCGCTCACCCTGACCACCCCCGTCACCCTCGGAATCTCCCCCAACACAGCCGCGATCAGGCTCGACTTCCCGCATCCAACGGTCCCGCACACCCCAACCTTAGCTCCTTGGGCAATCTGCAAGTTTACATCATCCAGCGTGGGCTTCTCCGCCGTTGGATCCCAAGAGAAAGCCCCGTGCGAGATCTCCACCGCTGACCCGTTTCTCGGTAACGCATCCACGTTATCGAGCGGCCGCTGCTCTAAAGAGAGAAAGCGGGAGATTCTATCCAGGGAGATCTTCGTCTGCGCGAGCAGAGAGATAGTCTCCGGGAGATTATAAATGGGGTCCTTCAAAATCCCGAAGGTGGCGATGGTGGACAGCACCTTCCCCGACTCCAACGGAATCCCCATTAAGACGCAGGCCAAGAACGTAACTGCGGCGATGAATATCGGCGCCGCCCAGTAAACGACGGTGACGACGACGTCGGCGTACACGTACCTCTTCAGCCAGCCCGCTTCGCTCTCTCGCAGGTCTAGAATCTTGCCGAGGAAGAACGTCTCCCAGGCGTGGAGCTTGAGCACTCTCATGTTCCTTAATGCCTCGGCGGTGGCCTTCATCCTGCGGTCCTTGGCCTCCATCATCTTCTCCTGATACCCCTGCTCTAACCTCGCGAACGGGACGTTCACCGCCATGACGGCGACGGTCGCCGCCAGAGCGACGAGCGAAGCGACTTGCAGGCTCCTGTAGAGGACGACCAGGGCAAGACCCACTTGGAAAGGGACGAGGAGGAGGTCTATCATGTACCAGCTGAACTCCCCCACTCTCTCCGAGTCGACGCTCATGACGTTAACCACGTCCCCACCGCCGTCCTGCCGGGCCGACACCGAGAGCTTGAGCCCCTTTCTGTAGATAACGGCGGCGAGCGCCGCCTGCGCTCTCATGCCGAACACTTGCGTTCTGAAGAACCAGTGCCGCTGCGAGACGCACTCCACGGCCTTGGCCAATAGGAAGAAGGAGACCAGGGCGAATCCCTCAGCGCCGATACTTCGGCGCCGCTCAAGGTACTGGACGAAGCTGTCGATCAGGAAGGGACCCGCGTACTGCGCCGTGGTGCACACCAGCGCGAAGGCTGTAGCCTGGGCTATGTCCCTCCACACCGAGAGAAGTAGAGCTTTAGACAGGTCGCGGGTCTCCACGGCGGCGCCGCCGAGCTTCCGGGAGAGGGCGGAGAAGACGCCGGTGACGGTATATTCGTCTCCGAGCTCGGGAACGTCGTCCAGCTCCAGCGCCCTAGACCGGCCCAAACAGAGCAATCTCCCAACCCAGGAGAAGGAGAGCTTCGCGAAGAAGCTCGCCGTCGCCAAGGTTTCTCCATTCCCGCCATCGCCGTCCAGCAGAGGTCGTCGTAGGGACCCGTCATCGTCGCTCTCCGGGGAGGTTTTTTCGATAGTTCTCTTCCACATTAAAGAGTCGATCGATCATCTGAGTGTGCCCGAACGCACGGTTTACAATAAGGCGGTGGGAGTTCAACCCCAGTACGGAGTTGCACGTAACGAGCTAAGTCTAAACCACGTGTCCGTGGGGGCAGCGACCTCCGCCTACTCTGAGTGGTTGGTTTACGATACCAGGTAAAAGAATATGGGAAAAAACAGGAAATAAATCAAGAACAGGAAACGAGATTCAGAGAATGAGAATGTTTTTCCCTTGTACAAGTGAAGAGGTGTGTACAGTTATTTTAAGGTACGGATGTTACTCAGTTTTATAGAATGCAAGAATTAAATTTAAATGGAGTCCGAACGCAGTTAAGTCATGAAGACTGCAGTTTAATTATCACAGATTATGGGCAGATACGCTTGGTGTCAGATGGCGGCAGTCAGACAGCGGCCCCCAACCTCAAGCCTGTTAGAAGGTTGAGTTTGGATTGAAGAAGACAGAAACGGGTGTGAGGGATCGATTTTGTCAATAGATCAGCAAGTTGGTCTCGCATAGAGATAAATGAAACCTGCATCTAACCTTGGGAAACATATTCTCGAACAAAATGATAGTCAATTTCAATATGTTTTGTGCGAGCATGAAACACAATGTTTTTACTAAGATAGGTGGCACCAATATTGTCACACCAAAGTGTGGACAGAGAAATTGATAGAATGCATAATTTATGAAGAAGGGATTTTACCCATATTAACTCAGCAGTGGCGTTGGCCACAGCTTTGTACTCGGCTTCAGTGCTGGAGCGTGCTTTAGTCGTCTACTTTTTGGAGGACCAATTAATTATATTCCGACTTAGATAAATTTAAAAACCGCTGGTAGATTTTCGATCTATAGGGTCACCAGCCCAGTTTGCATCACTAAAGATATGAAGTGCATTGAGTGAATTAGAATAAAATTGTAATATGAAGTGAAATGTTCCTTTAATGTAAGAAATAAGATGTTTTTAATGTCTCCAATGACATGGTAGAGGATCATGCACATGTTAACATGCCTTATTAACTGCAAATGGAATGTCGGGACGAGTGAGAGTCAAATATTGTAAGCTACCTACAATTTTGCGGTAGGTAGTACTGTCACATTCAAGATGTGAGTTTGTTTGGCCTTTGGTTAAGTCTGCTGACAGGTTTCCAGTCAATCATCTTTGCCATAGGAAGTATTTTTATGGCATAGTTGTCCTGAGAGATGGAAAGACCAACCTTATATATATTACATCTGAATGCGAAGGAAACTTTTAGCAGGTCCAAGGTCTCGTATTGCAAACTGGTTACTTAGAGCAAGAATTGTCAGAGAAATGTGAGTTGAGTTTAGTACAGTCACATTCAAGATGTGAGTTTGTTTGGCCTTTGGTTAAGTCTGCTGACAGGTTTCCAGTCAATCATCTTTGCCATAGGAAGTATTTTTATGGCATAGTTGTCCTGAGAGATGGAAAGACCAACCTTATATATATTACATCTGAATGCGAAGGAAACTTTTTGCGGCGGGTCAGCAGATAATGGAGATGTCGGCTTCGAAAGCGTCTTTGCTGGTGTAGGCACGTGCACTCCATCACCATGGATGCAGACGTCACGGGTCACAAAATTCAAATCAGTCAATGAGAACAGGTCCTTGACGCCAAATTTGCTCCAAATTTGGACACCGTGCAGATTTGTGCTATCACAGATTTGGACCACGAACTCCTCGCAATGCTCCACCATCACCAAACATCAGGTCTACTCAACCTCCAGTTCAAGCATACTGTCTTTCACTAGGAACTACATCGGTGCCATCAACGCCTACACAAACACACTTGTATCTGGACAGTGGAGCGAGTCATCATGCCACTTCGGATCCTTAAGTGATCAATCAGCCAACACCCTACCAAGGATGGGAAAAGCTATACATCGACGATGGTTCAGGTATATTGGAAATTCCTTCCTCTATACAAAATCACACAATATCTCTCTTCAAAACATCTTACATGTTCCCAAGATTACCAAGAATCTTTTCTATGTTCGGCAACTCACACTTGACAATAATGTTTGTGTTGAATTCCATCCACATGATTGTTTTCTTAAGGATCGAAAGACAAGGGCCATTCTACTCAAGGGTGAGGTTCGACATGGGCTATATCACCTGACATCAGATGTGTCGCAACAACCTTTTGTTGGACAAGTCTCTACAGAGCTTCGGCATCAGAGGCTTGGTCATGCTGCTTTAAGTATTTTGAAAAACATTGTTATGTTTCAAAATTAAGTTGAACGGAAGTTCAAATGCAAGATTTAAGCCTTCTAATCAGACTAGGGGGGATAATATAGATCTCTACATCAAGTACTGCATCATGAAGGAATCCGACATCGCATATCATGTCCTCATGCCCATCAACCAAACGGCGTCGCTGAATGAAAGCATCACCACATTATTGAAATTGCCCTCTCGCTCATGCATCATGTAGGTGTTCCTTAGCGCTACTAGGATGAAGTTTCTGCAACTGCATTCTATCTTATAAATCATCTCCCAATGATGCAATTGGGACTAAAATATCCCTTCGAGGTATTTCACTCTCAACCTCCTAACTATACTTTCCTTAAAAATTTTGGTTGCTTGTGTTTTCCCAATCTCAAGCCATATCCATCCTCCAAGCTGAGTTCTTGCTCTGAAAGATGTGTGTTCTTCGACTACAGCTTTCACCATAAAGGGTACAGGTGTCTCAACCTTTGTACAAAAAAAATTATTATCTTAAGAGATATTGTATTTGATGAAAATACATATCCATTTGCCTCTGTTTATTCTCCCACGGCATCGTTGTCTAACCATCAACCAAGTCCTTCATTTGTATCGTCCTGGACTACACCACATCCACTTATAGAAAATGAACCCTCATATCAGAATACATCCTTAGCCCATCCGTCAAATGTAGAATCACCGATTACAATGACACCCTCATCCCTCCTACCTTAACAACTCCAAGATGATTTCGGAGAATTTCCAGCTATATCACACCTCAACTAAGTGTCCTTTACCATCGTGTCATTTATCACTCAATCTTCCTACAGAACCCACAAACAGAAACACTGCTCTTAAGGATCCTCTCTGGTGGAAAGCCATGTCTGAAGAATATGTTGCTCTCATTAAGAATCATAAATGGGATCTAGTTCCTACACCGTCTAACACCAAACTAGTTGGATGTAAATGGGTGTTTCGTACAGAGTTACAATCTGATGGATTATTTGATTGATGCAAGGCATGCTAAGCCGCACAAGGCTTCAGTCAAACACCAGGTATTGAATACCACGAAACATATAGTCTTGTTCTCAAAATGACTTCACTCCGAATTTTACTCTCTCTGGCTGCCAGCTATAGATGGCATATACGTCAACTTGATATTTCTACATGCGTCAACCTCCTGGGTTTGTATCTACAACACATCCTCACCACATTTGTTGTCTCCAAAAATCCTTATATGGATTAAAACAAGCACCTCAATCTTGGGTTTAAAAGCTAAGTTCATTCTTCTTCATCCATGGTTTTACTTGCTCTCGCACTGATTCATCATTATTCTTTAAAATAATTGATCAAATTCCAGCCCGACCGGCATGCCAAGGCAAAAGTGAAAACACCTGGGTTCAAATGTCAGCACGTTCGAATGTTTTGATTTCGTTGGCCCGTGCGCGACCTGTTCGGCGTTTTATCATGTTCGTGTGTTTGTCTTCGTCGAGTCTGTGTCTGTCATGTATTGTTTGTATCCTCATGTGCCGTATCATTTTGTGTCACCTTGTCATGCGTTATCGTGTCGTTTATTTTTCTCAGTGTTTTATTTTGGTTTTAAAGGGGGTCCTTATGTATATGGACCCCCTTATTAAACCGCCCCTAAGAGGCCCATCTTGAAACCCTATATACGGGAGAGGTGGGCACCCTAGTCGGTTATACCTTGTTATCGATATTGAAAAGTTTGTTGAAAGCTAGGTCTCACAAAGGAAGAAGAAGGAGAGAAAGAGGAGAAAGAAGAAGAGGGAGGAGGAGAAAGAAGGGAAAAGGAGAAGAGAAGAGGAAGGACTATGAGCGCCGCTTGGCTCGCTCGTGCACTGCCCCGTCTGCATCTCTCGTGCGCGCCGCCAGAGTTGGTTGCTCAATTAGAGCGCCACCCTGCTGTGCATCGACCTCACGCCGCTAACAACCGTAAGCCCTCGTCCTTCGACCGAGCCCATGGGAGCTTCGTCCCTACGTGCATGCATGCATGTCGTGGTCACACAACATCGCAGACAATCTGCGGGCATTCACCAGCCCGAGTCACACCGCGACGCACTCCACGCGGCGTGAACTTGCACTCCAGTCGGTCGCCCACACTCCTCGTGCGACTACGCGACAACGCCAACTCCAGACCATTGACCATCCCTGCTCGACGCCGAGTCACATGCAACAGCCGTGGTTGACGTGTTTAGCCGTACGAAGTCACGTGGGTAGACCATGACTAACGTGTTTGCTCGACGCCATGTCTTCGACCCAGCACTATCGACCACCGCCCATGAGTTCTGTTGGCTGCGAGGCCTGCTTGGATAACCGCGGTCCTACGGTCTCGACTCCATTGCACGGCTGTCCAACCCATTGAGAGGCACGAGCCGGCAACATTGTCGGGTGTCTGTGTTGTGCACCCGGGTGTCCATGCCATTTGCTTGGCCCAACCACCCTATTCCTGTAGTGGCTCCACCTGACTGGTTAGACAGACCGCACCGTGTCGCAGTCTGGCTCTTATGCTAGTCGCCCTGCCGCCAAATGGACTCGCACCCCCCCTCGTGCCGATTGTCGTTGCTTGCAACCATTGCATGTCTTTGCTCACGCCGACCCACCATCTGGTTGCGCCCACCGAGTTCAGCAGCCGTCTCTCCACTGCCCTTCCCTCTCTCTACCTCTGACTACTGACGTCATCTCCTGCGCCACCTCCCGCAGCCAGTTGAGCGACATCTAGCCATCTCTGGACTGCTCCCACTGCACCCATCCGCACCAGCCCCTCCACCGATGAAGACATTGACAACGAACAACACCACTGATGAGGTATGTAGTTCTCCTTGCTCATCATTTACATTACTTTCTTTAGTATATTTTCCGCTGTACTCCACCGCGCTTGAGTTAGTTTAGGTGAGAGTTTAAATATCAAAAACTATGTATTTAGTAAATTCCCAAGTATGGGTCGAGACCGTCCGTTACATGTGAGCGCCAGCAGAATTATTTTGTTCGATACCATAGTCACCGTCATCGCTCCGATGAGGGTCATAAGGTCACTGCCATCATCACCGGTCGTCAGCCCTGGAGCTCGGAGCTAGGCAAATCCCTATGAGTCAGACCCACACGTAGACTCCGCCTAGGACGTCACACTCACATAGTTACATTTCCCTTAGGTATTTACCCGTCAGACGACATCCTTGACGACATCTGGCATGACATGCCCTCGACATCGTCTAGTGGACCTCATTTGTTTTTGATCTGTATGAGCCTGGTTTGCTTCTAGTGGTAATTGCTCTTCACCTTCCTCCACATCACTTAAGGTTAGCATATTTTCTTCAGATCGCAACGTGGCTTCTATTGCATCAAAGGAAATAAGTCCTGTATGGGTGTCCATACTAGTCCGGAAGGCCTGATATTTAGGGCCAAGTCTCCGAAGAAGGACAAACTTCAAGGTGAGTTCATGAATAGTGCTTCCAATTGCAGCAAGAGTAGTGCAAATGCTGTGTTTTTCTTGAACAAACTTGTCAACAGTTCGCGTACCTCGTCGATTGTTGTGTATCTTGTTTTTCAGCTCCATGACTCTTGATTCTTAGCTGGAGGAAAGTTTAGGGTTGAGTGTTATACATGCTTCAAGGGTAGTCATACTTGTATGATCGGGAGAACTTCGTTGCTCATAGACGACATCATAGTGGCCATGACCGCCATATCCTTCTTCCACCATGGGTGTTCAGGATCTGTAAGCATTGGAATAGAAGCAGGTCTCTTGTGGGTAAGGTGCTTACCTAAGCCTTGGGAAACCAAGGTAGCCCATACACAGCGCATCCACAGTGGATAATTTGTACGAGTAAGCTTGATTCCAACAAGAGAAACATGTGTTGCTAGGATTTTTATGGAAATCTATTTCATCACCGTTGGCGTTGGACGACACCTACATTAGAGGAACCTTCGGAACCCGATAGGGTGCACTCTGCTACCATGTTGAGAGTATGGGAAAATAGGAAATAAATTAAGAACATGAAACGAGATTCAGAGAATGAGAATGTTTTCCATTGTACAAGTGAAGAGGTGTGTACATGTATTTATAGGAACTAATGTTCCTCAGTTCATAGAATGAAAGAAATAAATTTAAATGGAGTCCAACTACAGTTTAATCATGACGACGCCTGATGTCAGATTATGGGCGAAGATGCTTGGTGTCAGATGGCGTCGGGTCAGACAGTGACGGGTCAGGCATTCTTCAGGAGCCTGATCTTGACATGTGTCTTTAACAGATTCCATATTTGAGATAAGTATGTCAAGTAACCCTCGTCTTCTTCTGTGTATAAAAAATAATTTATTATCACAGTGAGGTTTTACGAGGGGGCCAGCGGGAAATGATGGGTGGAGACCAGTGAGAGACGTAAGAGGAGAAAGAATTGGAGAACGATGAGAATGAGAGATAGAGACAGAGTATGCCTAGGATAAGGTCATAATACTAATATAATGTTCACAATCCTGATCGTCCATTTTTCATCCTATTTACATTTGATCTCTTAAGTAGTATAGGGGTACGTGTTGAAGTTTTCTGGACGAGTTTGATGACTCCCCATCAGCGCCCCTTCAAGCTCAACAACGCAAAGAAATTGAGCTTGCCCAGCTGTAGAAATCTGGTCATCGCACTAGATTTTGTCAGAAGAAACTCCAGTTGTCTCTTGCTGTTGACTAAGCTGATCCTCATGTTTTGGTTATGGCACAAAGTGAAAGTCAATTTTCATGTGCTTGCCCTCGCATGGAAGACTGATTTTGTGACAGAACAAGTTGCTCCGATATTTTCACATCAAAGGACTGGCAGCTGATCAAGTTGAGTCTGAATTTTCCTCAGGTGAGATTGGGTCAAAAGGACCTCTGAAGCTCATTTGGTATAGATTTATATTCAGCTTATGTGCTAAATCTTTCTAAGGTAGGTTAATTCCTAGAAGACCAAGTAACTAAAATTTTTCCCATGTATACTAAGAAGGTACTTATTGATCTCAAATCACATGGATCCTCTGTTCTATATGCGTGACTAAAGGAATTTATAGTTAAATCAGATTTTTTATGAATTACCAAACTGTAAAGACCAGTTCTTTTTAAACAACGAAGTCACCGATTAAGAGCTTGCCAATTGTCAGTATTTCTTAGCATCAAAAGGCAATATTAGGTCCAGTTAGAGTAAGATATTGAAATGGTCTAACAATTTCCTATAATTTTGAGTAGAGTTAACAGTGGAAATCTAGAGGGTGCATGTAGTAGATGAAGCTTTATCATATTACATGCGTGATCAGTGTAATATTAGAGGATGCACATTTGGATTGAGACAAGAAATAACCATGGGCATGCGAAACAAGCTCAATCATTAGAACATAAGAAGCTAGGCTTATGTCCTTAATGAAAAAAATGATCATATAAACTATTTACCAATTTTCCAATTTTTTTATAATAAGGACATATTTAAAATGTGATCAACATAAATCAAAATAAAAATTGGAATTTAATGTTGTCATTATAAATGATGGAAATATATATGTGGACAACAAGCGAATAACACATTACATATATTGTTTCCTGTTCATTAATATAATGTATTCATTATAGTACACATGTGATGGTTATATGATCAGACTTAGTGAATTACGATGAGATCATAATACATAGATCACTAGTCTTTAAGCATGTGTTCTAAATATTCATATTCAAATGATACTTGAGAGGGAAATAAAAGTATTCAGATAGAATAGCACTATCTAGCCTCACTAATATGATGAGTATGGTCAATCCCCTAGCCATTAGTGTGGAGACACTAATGAATTGATTCATACAAATCCCTATATGGCATTATATCAAACTGTCGATCAAGTAAATTCACATCATGGTTGTGTAAGTGGTCCTTAGACCTGAGACACCAAAGACAACTATGGACAGAAAAGTGTACTTTGACTATGACCTAAAAGTATCTAACCATGAGATTCTAAACAGTCTTATTTTTGGTGCATCCATAAGCTCACAAGACGAGTGAGTGGTCAAGAAGAGATTGTTCGCTCTTGGTATAAGAGGAGATAGCTTCAGGAAAATGATGTGATGAAGTTCTTTGCCAAGGTAGTGAAATATCATAGAAGAGTTCTTCGATGATGTCCAAACAAATAAAACTAAATCTGACGACTGATGTAGGAAAATTGCACGTGTAATTGTAATGTCGTTTTAATTTGTAATTTACCTGAATTAAATAAATTTAATAAAAATATAAAACTCACTCAAACATATAGTTAGAATAAGGTCGCCTCCACATGGACTGGCTTTTAGATGTGAATGTAATACTTGAGTTAAGGAAAATGATTATAATAAGTGATAAGAAAGAGAACAAGACAGAGAAAATATGAGGTATTATTTTGAGGTTTCTAGAGCTCTTAAATATAGTAGGAAAATAGGATATTAAGATGAACTAAGAGAATTTTAGTCGAGGATGATGTTAGTGTAGGTGATGGAAGAAGTAGAGAAGATTAATAAAGTGGATAAGAATAGTAAAATATTATGAATAGAAGCAAGGAGGTCACTTACTTAAGTGTTAGTAAGCTATATGAGAATATGAGTTGGTCATAGAATGATGGTATTAGTACTTGTTTATTTCCATTTGACATGACCCTTCAATAGCATAAAAATTATATGCTTTAAAATGCATAACAAGGGGCCACGTCGAGACATTGTTGGACTTTGCCCATGATTTATGAAAAATTTAATCCCTGAATTATTTTAAGCTAGACCCTTCTTTTTCTTCAAGATATCCTTCACATACTAGAGATGGCTAAAAGTTACTACACAGGTAGATATCTTCAATTTTTTTCTTTAAGATATTCACCACATACCAGGGATTATTAAACATTACTACTATGGAGAACCATGAAAAAAATTAGGAGGGATTATTGAAGTTTTAATAATCCCAAGTATGTTAAGGATATCTTAAAGAGAAATATTTTTATCCCTATAAGTAATTTTCAAAGACCCAATTGAAAGAATTTTCAAACCTGCACTATTCTCATGCTTTTTTCAATCATTTATTGATAGTTGGTCAGTCTCTGAATCATATTTGCATATGAAGTTACATTTAGAATGGCTCTATTATTAGAGTACAATGCTTGATTATCTGGAGAGTTTCTGAAGTAAGCTTGTAGTATTCCTTGTAAACCTTTTATAACATTCTCTTGATCTATGACTAAATTGTGAGTATATCTGACATCGATATTGAAATCGTGTGTTTCTAAGACTGCCTCAACAACGGTTCTTAGAGTATCCTCTAGTTTGCTAGTTGTCTCATCTAGGAGTAAAAATTTGTCGTTGACGCCTCCATGTTCAAGCATTATTGAGTGAGGGAAGTTTGTAGCATTCATATTTCGCTAAGGGAAGTTTTTAGCATTCATAGTTCACAGAAATGTGTTATAGGATTTGAGTTTGTTCACAATTATTTGAAACTTCAGATGGTTGAGATTTGTATTAATACTAAAAATAAATTATACATATTCTACCCTAAGTCCTCAAGAAGGTAAAAATTAAATATGCTTCAATCACTGGTTCACAAATAGATTTAAGGGATCCTATTATGGATCTGAAGTGTTCAAGATAATTATTAGAGGACATCATAGCTTTTTTCATATTTGGAATTGATATGGATAATGTGTTTTCTAATGTGTCACATTCTTCTTTTGTTGATTTGACCTTGATTATGCATGAATTTATTGATATCGAGAGTGTTGAAATTCAGAATCCCTAAAGCTGTTAGTCAACCTCCTGCCAAATGTTGAATGCATGATTCTTGATTACATTTCCCTTCAAATCTGGAACACTAATATGCAGCGATATGTTTTATATGAGTTTGATCAAATCATACCTGTCTAAAAGCAGCAGGATGGAGCTCATCCAAGATATATAATTTTGCTGGTAAGTTTCATAACCATCGTAGCTCTTGTTGGAACAATCACATGGACTTGCCATGTGGCCATACTCAATGTTCTTTAAGAACTTACAACAAATAACTCATGAGACATTCTGAGTCTCATTCTTATTACTTTTATCCTTATTCTTCATCACTTCTTTCTTCCCATTCTTCTTATTCTTATCATTCTCCTTCATCATTTCCTTATTTTTCTTATTGTTTTTTTCTCCATTTACTTCTTATTCTAATCATTCTCCTTCATCATTTCCTTCTTCTTGTTTTTCTCATTCTCCTTCTTGTTCTCATCCTTATTCTTCTTCTTGTTCTTCTCCTTCTCCATCTTCTTATCCTCCTCCTAATCCTTTGGCTTATTCTTATTCTTATTCTTCTTCTCCTCCTCCTCCATCTCCTTATTTTTATTCTCCTCCTTCACTTTTTCCTTATTCTTCTTTTCCTTATGGTCATTACCTTTTCCTTATCCTTCTGATTGTTTTTTACCATTATGATTTTCTTACTTCTCATACTTATCCTTCTCTTTCTTGATCTTACCCTTCCCTTTCTTCTTGTACTTACTCAGCTCCTTCTTCTTCTCATTCTTGCTACGTTATTTTTTTTTTCCCTTCTTTGTCTTCTTCTTTTTTTCTTATCCCTCTGCTTCTCCTTTCATTTCTTCTTCTTTGCTCTTTTTCTTTCTCATTTTAATTTAAATTTTTTTATTCACCTCCTTATTATTCTTTAAATTGTAACCAAATTTGACTATAGTTATAAGTAAACCCCGGATTAGAGTCGAGTTTGATCAGAGGGGTCAGACAAAAGTTCTGATCAGAGTTGTTTCTGGTCTAATAGACAATACTCTTGTCACATGGTGACCGCTGATAAAAAATGGACTATAATAAGAGAAGACTCTATTATTAAAGTCGAATTACGTTCAGAGGTTGGCTTTGATCAGAGTCCACTCAAGCCAAAAGTTGATTCTCCATAAGAAATAATCTAATCTATGAAAAACCTCTGCATTTAAATTGTGAATTTATTTCAAATTTGTTAAAAAAATGATTTTAAAGTAATTATTTTACCTACAAGCTATTCCAATTTATTTTGATCCAATTTTTTCAAAATTTTAGTTGACTCAACCTTGGGTTAATTTTTAATGAAGGATATTTTCTTCTAGTTTATTCTTTATGAGTTCTACATATTTTCATTAGTTATAGTGTTTCTCTCCATTGTATTTTATTTTAAAAGATATTTTGCCTACTCTAAAATTTCTCAATTGGGTTATACTATGCTAGCCATAAGATTACGGTTTTTTTTATAGATATTCTTAATTTCATTTGATCACCCACACATATTATAAAGCATCATTGATTTTGGTCCTGGATCTATTAATCATTTAATGGAACCTCTTATTGAATATTCACCTGGAAAAGTTCAATATGGTTCTTATGGGTGGTCTAAAATATATTTCCATTTTTAAGAAGTATATTTTTATTAGGCAAACTTTATCTGAATGGTGTTTTTTTGTCTAAAGATGAAATTCATAGTGAAACTTGGATGTATTCACTCTCTTTTTCCTCTATGTACTTGCTCCGCACTACGAGCCTCGTATAGAACCGCACCAAGACCCAAGAATATTATGTTTTAAATCTTTATCATATTTTTAGTATTAAATTTTGTTAGAATAGTGTGAACGTCAAATTAGGGAATTATTTTAATTTTGTTGTAAAATTTAATTGACGTAAATCAAATAAATATGTAATTATCTAAACTCACACAAATATTAATTTTATTTTACTATACTTTCAAAAATAGAAGTAAGGCTTGCATTAGTAATGATATGAATAAGGGATAATAGGAGGAATTAAGTGTAAAATAAAATAAAGCAAGGGATGAAGTAAACATAAAGAAAGATAGTGAAATGTGAGAATATGGGTAATCAGTTGAATTAGTTAGTAGGAGTTAGATAGAAATTAGAATATAAAATAAAAGTAATAAGAAATATAATTAGCGAGAGCTAGAGAAAGGTAGAGTAAGATATATATAAGATTAGGTAATATATATTTTATTTTTAGGATTAATGTTTATTTATAGATATTAGTGGTAGTGAATAAGTGCAATAATGTAAATTTTTATAATAGCGTTATAAAGGGAGTGAGTAAGATAGGTAGTGGATTAGTTATTTCAGACTTTCAATTAAAAAATAAGAGTAATAATATAGATGATGGACATCATGTGGCTGTCAAGCCAATCACACTACCATATTTATTTAAGTTCATTGAATAAAATATTTTCTTTCATTATTATTCCGTGTGATGTTTATAATGAAGTCTATGAATACATGCAATGACTCAGTGAATTGTGATGATATCATAATACATTGATCACTAGTCTTTAGACATGTATTCGATGGATAGTTGAGATGGACATCTAATTCTCTAGATAGAATAGTACTAGCTAATCCTACTTATACAATAAGAATAGGTGATCCTGTAGCTATTAGTGTGGCGACACTAAGGACATATAGTGGGTGCTCTGTGGAGAAAGAGTTCACTGAATTGATCTATATGAATCCCTGAATGGTATTATACCTAAACATCAATCAGGTTGATTCAAGTCACGGTTGTATATGTGATCCACTGACATGAGACACCAAGGACATTTTGTGAATGGACGACTACATTTTGACTATGACTTACGAGCCTCTAATCAAGGTATTCAAATAAGTTATAGATCGGATGTAGTAAGAAGCTTACGGAGATGAGTGAGTGGTCAAGATGAGATCATCTGCCCTCGGTATAAGAGGAGATTGACTCGAGGAAGACAATGCAGAAAAATCCCTAGCCAGGGTAGTAAGGATATTGGAGAAGGCATTCTCCAATGATCCCCATTACACATCAAAACTTAGCGAATGATGGATTAGGGTTTGACGATAAACCATACCTTAAGTCATTTGAGAGTCTCCCGCAGATGATGTATTATACATATACAATAACCGATGATGGTAAAGGTTCTATGAGAGAGTTTGCGACTACTTAGTATCTTTTAGAGCACGAGGTGTAGCTTGGCACCCCAGGGGTTGGAAACTTAACTTATCGATTAGGTTAAATTGATCCTTATTTAATTAATCTATATGTTGATATAATTAATTAATAAGGTTGGTCAATAAATATTATTAGGCCATTAAAGTTGTTAACTAGAACGATACATGGGCCAAGAGGGTCATACGCACAAGGTCATAAGGGCATTGGTGGATATATTTTACTTTTGGAGAGTTTTTTAGAAAATTCTTAAGTGAAATATAAAAAGGGAAAGGGATCTCATTTTAAGCACCCATGCAAGCTTGATTTGAGGGCCCCTCCCTTTATCCACTCTCTTCTCCACTCATCCAAGGAGGAGTATCTTCATGGTGAGGAGATCTTCTAGATTTCGAAGAAGAGTTGAAGAAGAAGACATGGAGATCCAAGTGCTGAGTGATCGCGTGGATACTTCTAGAGGCTGGACGCGTGAACGGCTTCAGAATGATCTCGGAGCGGCAAAGTCAAGGGTGGAATGAGTTCCCCAAAAGGTACTTTCAATTTTTTGTTTTGAAGATCGATTGAGAATCGATAGACTACGCTTCCGCATCCATGGAAACATGTTTTCCATGGACGAACCAAGGCACAAAACCCAACACTAGAGAGATACTAGTTAATGCAATCTTATTAGTAAAATGTATCTTTTAGGATGATTATTTATGTAAGATGGGCTATATACATAGTAAATAAAGATTTTAGGAGATACTAAATACGTGTATTCATTTTAATCAAATATAAGAGGAAGGGTGAAGAGGAAAAGGATATGAATAAGATTAATAGGTGAAAATTATTATTAATTATTTAGATTTATGAAACGGAGGGAGATTGTATATGTGATAGGACTTTAACTCTGAATATGAAAGATAATTTATTTCAATTTTTCTAGGAGAATATACAAACTTAGATAGAGAAAATGAGAGCAAGATGATGAAAGAGAGTAATCAGGGATAATTAATATTTAAACATATATATTAATTTATGATTTGGAGTAGATCCATGTGTCCTGGATGATTAAAAATAGAGAATAACCATTAGATAATCACTTCAAATCACATTCCTTTCTCGTCTGTTCGTTAAATGCCAAGTGTCTCTGTGTGACTTCAGCAACAAAACCTTTCCACATTCAACCAATCAGATCATGCCGGACACCCCCATTTGAAATTTGCAAGACATCAAGCATTAATTGCATAAAAAATGAGGGATATTTTTTGGCTCCCGCTCAGCTGCATTTGTCGGAAAAACCAGGTAGCACTATTTTTATCCATCCATGTGATCTCATACTCATTGATTTTAAATTCAAGAAGTTAAAGGAATCTCCTCATGCCAGATGTCCCTACATGATAGGTATACATAATCTTGTTATTGTAATGATGGTGTAATGGTTCTCATTCAACGATCGACTGAGCCAATCATTGCTGAGGCAGGGCGCACATATGGTACAGCTGAGTAATATTTCAACAACATGCTTTAAACCAATATAAAACTTAAAATAAAACATCAAAATATCTTATGATCATGAAAATTTAATTTCTCTGTGAATCGCTAGTCAGGAAATTGTATTTAACTGCAAAAACATCCATAAAAAAGTTGTAAATAGTTTAGTAATTCCAAATAAATTTCTCCCAATTGTAAAATTAGTTTTATGATGAATCATTTGTTAAAAATTTTGTAAAAAGTATGATAAATTAGGTAAAAATCATAAAATCATGCTAAAATTTATTTTAATTAATTTAAACCGTGATAACATGCAAATGTGGACATTTTGATGCAGTGACTATTATAATATGCATGATATTTAAGTTTATGAATGATATTTTACAGTAAATTTCTGTGCTATCAGACCACACATTCATTTTTTTTGTTGTTGTATATATCGACATATTTTTCTCTTTATTTTGCTTCACTCACTCCTTTATTTAGAAATTTATATTTCTTTATTTCATTACTTTTTGCAACATGTTTTTTTATCTATATCTGTTATTATCAGATTTTAATATATCAAATCAATTTTAATAGATATCCAATCCCTCTTGCTCTGTCTCTATGTCTCTCTTTAATCACAATATATGTTATCTTCTGATTTTTTAGTTGTCTCTACCAACATCTAATTTTCTCTTTCTTTTATTTCACTCAACTTCATTTAATTTAGAAATTTATTTTTCCCAATTTTGTCATTTTCAAAGCCATCTTTTTCTCTAAGTCACTGATTCTTATACTTACTAAATCTATACTGATTGAAAGCAGCCCCAATAAACTATTCTAGATCAAAAGACATAGTTATTTGATGTGGCGAAAGGGAAGTTGTTCCCTAGTGGAGTAAATGTGAACACATGCCCAAATTTATTTCAAGTGTCGTCTCATTTATTCTACACATCTTTTCAACTACCATTTTTGTCTATAAATGTGATACCGTTTAATGATCTTGTTTTGTCCTTTCTTGCCAGGCATCAAGTAGCAGTTTGATGATATGCATATATCTAAAACTTTTAAATTAAGATAGCTAATTTATCATATTTGTATTATTTTCATTATTTCTCCATATTTTATATTTTTCACTGAATTCTGGTATAGTCCTTTTTGCTAGACGAGACCAGACCTTGATATGGGTCCCTCATAATATGGGACCACATTCTCACTTTTGTCTGATATGACTAAATTTTGTCAGACATTCTATTCCCAAGAGACATAGAACCCCAGTCCTGGCCATATAGTGTGATCCATGTGGCATGATTCAGACAATAGCTCTTTTTGCTTAGGATGTCCACTCACAAGTATGTGCAGTTACACAGTCATTGCATAATGTGCTTCAAAATGTTGAACCACCTTTTGCTTAGACTCCAACAAATCCACCCCACATATCTTGATGTGTCTAGGGACGTGTGATTGTGCACTTCAAGGGCAGAATTTTTTTAACAGGAAAACATGTGCCATTTCCCTGCCACATCAACCATTATGTCATTTTTCTTCCACCAATTCCACTTCATTTACACTGTTCATCATTTCACCCCTTCCACCACTCCACCCATCCCCCCAAATCTCTCCTTTCTTTAGGGGATTTTGGTTAGCTTTTCCTTGTTTTGCGCATGTCTCTAGCTTCTCTTTTGGGATACTCTAGCTCCGGCTCATGAAAGAAAAAAAAAATTAAATAAAATTCATAGCTAATTCCATATCCCAAGGTGAAGTATATAGAGAGTAAAGCCCCTCATCTAAACAAGTATTGCAAGTCTAGAACTGGGCTATATTGATTCATGTAATTATAAATTCCTCCAATTAATCCTTTGGATGAAAATGAGGTATTTAATTTAGATACATGCACAAAAAAAAGGGTTTTATTGAAGGAAAAGTTATGAAATAACCAGTGCCTTAATCCTAAAGTCACATTTGCTCCTTGCACATTCATTTGGATGTTCAATTCATAACTTTCACCCCTTTAATCAGTTCCACCACTTTCACTGAGTTCCTCTTCTTACCCCTCCACCTTTCCTTTCCACCCCCTCCTCTAGAGGATAATGTGTGGCCATGATGCAGGGCAGGGGTGTGTGTGCAGTAAGAGTGTCGAGGAAGATGGTGATGGGCGGAGGAGGTGTTGATGAAGGCACTGAAGACCACAGCAACGATGACATCAAATATGAAGATGGGGCAAGGAGTAGATAATGTACGCAGAGATGGTGTTAGTACGAGGCAACTCTACACGACAATGACACCTATAGCTGGTGACGAGTCGAGCCCTCCTTTTGTAATAAAAATATTTGTTCTTCAAAAACGTCTCCTTGTGGGTGTCACATGAGGGCTTTAGATAGCCTCCTTGTGACGTCCCTTTTTTTCAAATTTGAAAAAGGAAAGTAAATAAAAACTTAATTCAAAAAGAAAAAAAATAAAATAACAAAATAGGATAATGGGCACGTTCTCTATCAGGTCGTCTAGCCAATCACAATTCCATGATTTATTTAAGTTCATTAAAATAAATATTTATTCATTATTATTCTAGTTTGATTTTTATAATCAAGTCCCTAAAATAGATTTAATGGCTTAGTGAAATATGATTATATCATAATAGAATGATCACCAGTCTTTAAGTATCTATTTATTGAACACTCGAAACAAACATCTAGTTGTATAGATAGACTAAAAATATCTGATTCTACTTATGTAATAAGTATGGTTGATCCTATGGCCATTAGTGTGGACACACTGAGGACTGAAGTGGTGCTCTTTAGAGAAAGAGTTCACTGAAGTGATCTGTATGAATCCCTTAATGATATTATATCTAAGCGTCAATGAAATTGACTTATATTATGATTTTATAAGAGGTTTGTTGACCTAAGAGACGAAGGGCATCTTGTGTATGGACGTATAGATAGACTAACAATATCAGATTCTACTTATGTAATAAGTATGGTTGATCCTATGGCCATTAGTGTGGACACACTAAGGACTGAAGTGGTGCTCTTTAGAGAAAGAGTTCACTGAAGTGATATGTATGAATCCCTTAATGATATTATATCTAAGCGTCAATGAAATTGACTTATGTTATGATTTTATAAGAGGTTTGTTGACCTAAGAGACGAAGGACATCTTGTGTATGGACGTCCACATTTTTTACTATGATTGTATGATTTGACTAAGATCCTAACAAGGGGATTCAAACATATCTTAATTCATACTAAACAAGAAATACATGAAGATGATTGAGTGCTCAAGACAAAGTCATCTGTCGAGTTGCAGTATAATAGGACATTGAATCAAGGAAGAAGACATCAAATTTCTAACTAATGCAGTAGGGATATTGGAGAACGTGTCTTCCCCCATCCCCATTACTCACTATTATTAAATGAATGATGGACTAAGGTTTGATGACTAACCAAACTCTAAGTCATTTGAGAGTCTCGCACAAACAAAGGTGATGGCGCAACACGACCTGCAGCCCCAAAAGTGTCTTCGGAGACGTCACCGTTGCCCCCGACATCGCCACTGGTACGCAGTCAGCCTGCCCGGCAAGCCTAGGCGACGGTACGAACGCCGGGATTCAAGTATTCCGGGTAAAGGGCATTTTATCTTCATTATTTCGTTCATCATATTCGTTCATGTTTTAATTTGTAGTTCGTCATTTGTCGTTTTGAATTCCGTTACAAGTCATGTGTAACGAGGGAAGATCCATACTATAAGGATCCCCCTCGACGTCCTCCGTTTTCTTGTTGGTCTTTTTATGTGTGTTTTGGACCCATGTTGTAAGGGGTCACCCACGTTCACCTATAAAAAGGGAGCGTGGATGACCTAATGCGTTACCCTTGTTTTTTTGAAGAAAAATCATTTTGAGAATCGAAGGGTCTCCCACTGTAGTGAAAGGAAGAAGGGAAGGAGGAGAAGAGGAGGAGTAGGAAGAAGAAGGAGAAGGGAAGGGGAAGGGAAAGACAGTCTCCCGCCGCCGCCGCAAGCAGCCGCCGAAGTACCTCCCCACCGCGCCAGCTCTGCCCTAACGCGCACCGCGCCGTCCGTCGCACCCCGCAAACCACCGCGCCCGCACCACCGTTTCGTGCAGCGCAGCGCACCGCGCCGCGCCCGCCTCTAACCCTACCACCGTCCTGCCGTGCCGAGTCACCCACCGCGCTCCGTGCAGTCCGTTGCGCCGCGCCATCCCGCGCACGCTACGGAATCAGCCCCTTTACACCGTGCCCCGAGGCCTGCCGCCACCCTTGGATTGCTGCCGTGTGCCCCTGCCGTTCGCGTGCGCATGCCCGTCGCCGCTGACGATCGCTCGGCGGCCGTCAGTCGACCTCACCTCCCACCCCGTCCCACGTCGTCTTCGACGCTGTTGCGTTGCCCTCCGTCCTCGGTCCGGGACACCACTGTCATCGTTGTTGAGCCACCCACAGCGTCGCCGCTCGGGCCGCCAACCCTCGAGCCAGCCTCCCACCTGCGCCCGCACCGATTGCCACCGCCGCACGCCTGCCTCGGCCACCACCGCGCTGCGCAGTCCACGCCACTCACGCCGCACCACACCAATCACACTGTACACCCGCCGCGCTGCGTCACGCCCGCCGCGCCGCGCCACTGCGCTGCGCCCGCCACACTGCGCCCCTGCCGCGTTTGTCACTGCCGGCGTTGTCCATTTGACTACGCCCCGGAGCCTGTTCGCACACCGGATCTGCTGATCGCCGCCACCGACCCCGTCACCGACTATGTTGCTCCCGAGCTACTTGGGACTGAGAAGGCAGTTCCCTGGAAGACTACCAGGTACACCATTCCCTCCCGTCTCTTATCTTTTTCAGTGCACTTTTGATTGCCTCAACGGCGCTCGGGTTAGACGTAGGTGAGCGTGAAAGGTTGAGTGAGAACTTACCGCAACTCGAGCATCTTCCCTGTTTGGTACGAGTCGGGTCCGCCCATCTATGCGAGCACTATCCGGCGGGAACTTTCCCGTTCGGCATTGTAGCGTCCTCGTCCCGCCCGGATGAGGTTCAGGAGGTCTGCCAACCGTCTCCGGGCAACTCCATCGACATCCCGAAAGTCGGCACCACATTGCTTGTCAGCAGTCGCCTGTACTAAACATACATGCCCGTGCATTGCATCGTAGGTCTTCATCGTAGGACCCCCGTGTCGGACGACTACCACGGGTTGACGTCTGACACCGTTACCCTCGACACCGAGTCCATTCCCCTCGGTGATGGCAGGACTTCATCCTCGACATTGTCCTGTATCAAAAGGATTATACAAATAGGGTAACCGATGATGGTAAAGGCTCCATAAGAGAGTGCAAACACTATTCTATATCTTTTAGAGCACGAGTTGTAGCCTGGTATCCCATGGGCAGGAAACTTAACCTATCTATTGAGTTAACAGATATTTAATTAATTAATTTATATTTTGATGTAGTTAATAGGTTTGGTCAATAAATTTTATTGAGATTTTAAATTTATTAACTTGAATAACAGGCGGACCTATAGGGTCAAAAAATAATATTAAAGGACTTTGGTGTATATATTATTAAGAAGGATTTCTAAGTATAAATAAGGGGATACCTATTGTAGGCACCCATGCTAGCCAGATTTGCCCTATCTCCTTTCTTCTTCATCTCACTCTTCACTAATCCCATTGGTGAGGAGATCAACAAGGTATTGAAGAAGAGTTGGAGGAGTGTAGATCCAATAGTCCTTTGACCGTGTGGATACTTCTAGAGGCTGCGCACATGAACAACTTCAAGATACTCTCCCACAGAGCGAATCAAAGGATGAACAAGTTCCCCACGAGGTACACAAAGTTCATCTTGGTTTAGATGTCAATATTGTATTATCTTCTGCTTCTGCATCTAGGACAAGTATTTTCCATGCTGCCTCCATGCCCCAAAACCTAAAATCTACTACATTCCACTCCTTACCCATTCCACTTATTTCCACTCCATTTCACTCCTTACCCATTCCACTATGTTCCACTCTTTAACCCCTTTCCTCAAATTCCCGTCCCAACTCTTCCGCCATTCGATCCAATTCCACACCTTGCGAGCCATGGTGATTCGCGGTAATAATGACTGTAAAAAATATTCTGAACATATGACATTTTTTTAATTACTACTCAAATTAAACTACTGAAAAAATTGGGCGCTTCAGGAGGCGGGCTATTTGATTTCCACTCCAGAATCGCACTACTCATCATGGGTTTTGTTCTGGTCAGAAATTTGCCCAACTTGAGGGTAATTTCTGCTCTGAAAAGAGCAACCATCACTGCTCGAAGTCTGTGTAAGTTGGGACACTAGGCTTGACCTTAACCATCCCCACTATGGACTCTTAAATTTCCCATTTCTGATATCCAGTCTAGCATATCCAATATCGAGATCAGGAGGGGAGAACGCTAGGTTGACCCTAACGCTGCCCAGACAGAAAGAGTTGGACCCAGCTGCCCCCCTTTCCCATTACCACCAACTCAGCGCGGGCCTCACAACGAAATTGAAACGACGATGGAAGCATCCACGTGGCTGAATCGCGGCCCTACGTGGCCCATCATTGGGCCACAGTTGGTCGTCGCCTCGAAAGCTCGAGAAACAACCGGCGAGAAGAATCAGAAGACCACGTCCGACTGAACGAGATAGACCACGAATCCACAAGACGATAATCGAAATCGAGAAGGACCAGAGAGAGAGAGAGAGAGAGGGCGAGGGCAAGAGAGAAAGAAAGAAAGAGCGGGATGGAGAGAAGGAGAGAGAGAGAGAGCGAAGAGAGAAAGAGCGATCGAGAGAGATCGAGAGCGACGAGAGAAAGAGAGCGTGAGAGAGATCTAGAGCTAAGGGAGAAAGAGAGAGAGAGAGAGAGAGAGAGAGAGAGAGAGAGAGAGAGAGAGAGAGAGAGAGAGAGAGAGAGAGAGAGAGAGAGCGAGAGAGAGATCGAGAGCTAAAGGAGAAAGAGAGGGAAGAAAGGAGAGAGACGAGAGAGAGAAAGAAAGAGAGAGAGATCCAGAGGGAAGGGAAAAAGAGAGAGAGAAACGAGAGAGAAGAGAGAAAGAGAGAGAGAGAGAAAAAGAGAGAGATCGAGAGCTAAGGGAGAAAGAGAGAGAGACGAAAGGAGAGCGACGAGCGAGAGAGAAAAGAGAGAAGAGAGGGAGAAGGGAGAGAGAAATGAGTGGAGAGAGAGACCAGAGAGAGAGGCGAGAGAGAAAAGAGAGAAGAGAGAGAGACGAGAGAGAAAAGAGAGAAGAGAGAGCGAAGAAAGAGAGAGAGAAGAGAGATATGAGAGAGAAGAGAGGGAAGAGAGAGATGTGAGAGGGAAGAGAGAAGGGAGAGCGAAGAAAGAGAGAGAGAAGAGAGAGAAGAGAGGGAAGAGAGAACAGAGCGAGAGATGAGAGAAAAGAGAGAGAAGAGAGGGAAGAGAGAGATGTGAGAGGGAAGAGAGAAGGGAGAGCGAAGAAAGAGAGAGAGAAGAGAGAGAAGAGAGGGAAGAGAGAACAGAGCGAGAGATGAGAGAAAAGAGAGAGATATGAGAAAGAAGAGAGGGAAGAGAGAAGAGAGAGAAGAGATAGGAGAGAGGGGAGAGAGAGCGCCGTGGGGCTAGCGGCGCCGCCGGGGCTTGGGCTTGGGGGAGGCGAAGACGGCGCAGAATCCGCAGCCGGCGACTTTGGGTGAGGGCGGGTCGGCGGCGGGGGGCGGCCCTTTCGCCGCCAGATAGGCCGAGCTGTCCGCGCCGGCGGACGAGCTCCGCTGCATCCGGCCGCACCCTCCGGCGGGGTCAGCGGGCGCCGCCTTGATCCCTTCCTCCGCCATAAATCGATCCTCCCACACCAATCCCGACGATCCCGACCGTCGAAACGTCTCGCCCGATCTCTGCAACGACGGCGACGCCATTCTCCTTCTATCCCTGCGATCCGCCTCTCTCTCTCTCTCTCTCTCTCCCCGTATTTAAAGCCGTTGCCGCCAATGATCACCCCCCGACGAAGAACAATACGTAGAAGAAGACGACGGAGGACGAGCAAGGGTATTTTGGTAGTATGCACTCAGGTCAAAAGTCAACACCACCGGCCCATTCCCAGCCCGCGTTTTCCCTCTTGGCTGCACTGGGTCAGCGACCACCAACGTGGACAATCTCTACGTGGGCCTCCCCACGGCCCATTACGGAAGTTTCTCCTTTAATTTTTCCATAGAGGCTTGGCGATAATGGGCATTTTGGTATTATTAGCCGTCTTCATGCTTGTCAATCGTCATTGTTATCTGTCTCTGTCAATCTTTATGAAATCTTTGTTATCTCCTGTCTTGTTTGATTTGATGGACTGGACAGACTGGACAAAGACACCGTTGCTCATAATGTATGAATATATTTAAGAAATAGTTTGATTTCGTTCTATTGATTTGGATACCTTATGAGTCATGTACATCAGCTAATTTATTTTTGGCCTCTATTCTTCCTCACCAGTCGTCACCCCTAGCTGCCTTTGGCCCCCCCCCCCTTTCTCCACCCCTATGGTTGCTGCAAACCCTAGTTAAAGAGCTATATAGTGATAGTAAAGCGAGAATAACAACAAGAGGGATATACTAGATAGACAGAGATAGCATGAGACGTACATGTTGAGATGGATGGCTAAAGGGATACAAAAGATAAAATATGCAGAAGATAATGTTCGATCGTCTTCAATGTCTATATCAGAGGTCTATATATCTTCAGATCTAGGTATTGTAAATTACCGAGATCTGAGATTGGAAATTGGAAGAGGGAAAATGCTATCCTCCATAATCAATATCACATTATCAAATATCAGTTGGGATTGTATCAATATTGGATAAATATTAGGCTTTTTTGATAACTGATGGACGACAATTTGGATGGATAGAATGAGAGTGAATGGACATCCGTCAGTTATCTGTCCATAACGTTTCCTTTCAGACCAATTGTCATTTGTCCCTATTTCGTCAGCATCGCCATTCCATCATCAGTCCCATTCCTTCATTTGTTCCTGATGAAAAACAAGACTGATGGATAACAAAACTGACAAGACAAATGGTCCTAGTCTCTTGCCTGAAACCCCCCGTACACTCACACGTAAAAGCCTTTATGCGCAGTTCCTCTAGCTGCAGGAAGCGTATGACATTCTCTCAGATCCTCATTATCGAGCTCTTAATGACCATGATCCCCCCACCGGTGCTGCATCACGCCTTGGACAGTGCCATCCCCACGTGGTACACTCCCGTCTTCGAACATCATTGGGAAATTGTAGGAAATATTGACGTTGCTTCTTAGAAACTTTTAATTATGCAATCTTATCATTTGAGGATTTATCTTTCATTTGATTATCTCATCCTCAGGACCTGATCTTATCAGCTTTTGTATTGTCTCTTTCGAACAAGGAATCTGATATGCTACCTTGCCCCCTCTTTGGAGGTCTAATCTTACATCTTGAAGAAGGTCAAGGTCTCGTTCAATGGATAAAATGATCCTCTCTTGTTGGCTGCCTCACTCATTTGTGGTCTGATCACTCGCCACTTTTCAACCAAACTTTGATCTATTCTTATATGATTACCTATTTCAGTTGATGATATACTTGACTGCTTTGCATAATCTTTGAGAATATCATTTCTTTAATGGCTGCTCATTGATCCATGGGAAGTTTAATTATTTCCCATGATTTTAAAATGCTTTTAACTAAATTTTAAGCCATTTAATTCTTCACAAATCCTAAAATGTCTTATCACTATCATTTTCTTTGAGCCTCTTTCTTAAACCACTGCTCTTATTTTTATGGGTTAATAGCACGGTACATCCCAAACCATGTCCAAAGTCTGCGAGTTAACCTTAGCTTTTTTTTGGCACAGTATATCCCAAACTCACTAAGTCGTCTGCGATATATCCCGGTGATGATGTGGAGTCCATCGTGGCTGCCAGGTGGATCTCCGGCCAGATTTTTGCCTGGCGGAACCCACCTGGCCGCCACGCTGGATTCCATGTCATCACCGTGATATGTCTACCTGCCAAGAGAGCGGTTCTAGAGAACAATGCCTCTCTCTCTCTAGAACACCTCTCTTTCTCTCTCTAGAACCTCTCTCTCCTTCTCTCTAGCACGCCTATCTCTCTGTCTCTCTCTCTAGAATGCCTCTCTCTCTCTCTTTAAGTTAAACCCTTGGCAGGTAGACATATCATGGTGATGACATGGAATCCAGCGTGGCGGCCAGGTGGGTTCTGCCAGGTAAAAATCTGGCCGGAGATCTACATGGCAGCCACGATGGACTCCACGTCATCACTGGGATATATCGCAGACGACTTAGTGAGTTTGGGATATACCGTGCTAAAAAAAAGCTAAGGTTAACTCGCAGACTTTGTACATGGTTTGGGATGTACCTTGCTATTAACCCTATTTTTATCAACATCTGATCCTAATTTTTTTGTTCTAAAAACTCCTACGGACAAGTGATAAGTCAAAATTTAGGTGGTTAACCTAGTCAATGTGTAATAATATTTATAATTAACCCTAATTCAATTATTATTGACCTAAATTGGTGAGTAAGGAGTCAAACCACAAAGAATGCTTTGTGATTAATATTGTTATATAGAACAAAGTAATGATTAAGATGAGAGAACGTAGAAAGAAGAGGTACTATATATATTGTGATTTTAATTAAATTAATTTATATGTATAAGTTCTTAATTCTTGCTCATAAGAATGAACTTATAATAGTGATTAAGATAGTAATAAAATCGTGTAGTGAGGATATGATGCGAGGAAAAAATGGATGTGATGAAGAAAACCTAATTGGGGGTTTCCTATGAAAACCCTAATTAGTAATGGGTGGTATAAGCCATTAATCCCTACTCATAGGGTTTAATAACTTGTAACATAGAGTGAAATGATATGAGAATGTCAAATGGATAGAAATATGTTTAGGACTTACCTCTTCCTTGGGTGATGCTCCCAACCATTAATCTCCCTTCATGGACCCGTATATTGCGCCCGATGCCTTGGCGTGTTACAATAGACACCCAAAGATAAATAAAGAGATGGAAGAAACTCACTTTTGGAAGAGGAAAAACTCTAAATTGGCACTGATACGTCTTTATTTAACAAGGTGCCTCACATGGAGAAAGGCTAAATGAAGTACAAGATGAACCTAATTTCGGAATCTATTAATAGGCTCAGCCATAGGTTATGGAAAGAGAAATAAGGGATGGATCTTCGTACAAAATTTTAGCCAAAACTAGCCATGGGATCAGCAGTTATGGTCATTTGAATTTTGAGCATTTCTAGCAATTCATGAATTTGAATAGTTCCACCTAAATAGGGAGCCACCAGAGCATGCCACATCATCCACCATTGTAGGGCACAAATTTGACTTGTTCCACAGGAAAAGAAAGCCACCAGTTGTTCCGCATCATCCCTCTTTGTAGGGCACTAAATTGACTTGTTCCACAAAAAAAGAGAGCCACTAGTTACTCCACATCATCCCTCCGTAATGGGTCTTGATTTTGCCATTTTTAACCCATAAAAGAATCGGAAAATATCAAATATAATACAGAAATTTCTCTAAAATTTAAAACTGAATATCTCTTTATCTACAACTCCTTTTTGGATGAAAATTTACCAAATTAATTCTTTTTAATTATACTATCCATTCAAATCATTATGAACATCAAAATATACCAAATTTAATGCAAGAATACTTATTTTGTAAACATATGTATTTTGGGTAAAAATTAAATAAAATTCACGATAACATGCATAAAATTAGCTTAAGTATGCTCTAAAATGCATGAAACAAACATGAACTATCATGCTTATTTGCATCTCATCAACAAGCCTTTCTTAGGACATTGACTTCATTATTTTTCTTTTTTTAGTGTGGGACCTCTTTTGAGTTATGAACTTTCAAATGATGAATGCGTCTTTGCATACGGTTCATTTCACGTTTATAAAAAATCAATAGCTATTGGAATACTTTTATATTTTATGTTGACAACAATTTTCCTAGTCAACATACTTTTTTTTCCCGTAGTAGGCAGTTGTAATCCCTCTCCATGATGATCACTGTTCTCATCATTAACAGTTATTGTTCCCGTCATCAACGATCATCGTCCCCCTTGTCAATGGGTCATCTTCCCCATCATTGTAGATTCTCATCTTCCCCATTATTGATGATCGTCTTCCCTCTCATTGACGATCACCGCCCCGTTGTCGATGTCTCCATTATTGTCATATGAATTCATGTCCGCGTTGTTAATGTTTGTCTTTCGGTTGTTAGTGGCCATAATCCTCATTGTCAATGCCCTTGTCGTTGTCGTCGATGGTTGTCATCCCAATCCACAATGGTCTTCATCCCTTTCCATGATGATCTTCGTCCATATCCATGGCACCATCTCCATCATGCATAGTTTACTGATCAACATACACAATGACCACATTATCATGCAAGGAAAAATGAAAATGGAAAGTGACATATCAACATTATGCATTGGAGTGTTCCAATGATAAATTTATTCAGTGTGGACCCTCCCTCCATAAGTCAATTTTTTATTGTGTCAATGTTACTGCGTATTTACATTGGCTTCTTGAGTCTAAGAAGGTGATGCGGACCCTCTGCGCATCTTCCACTCACTCACCATGGGCATACATGTTTACTAATGGGGAGAAAGGGTAACAGCTATTTACAATTCATGGATAAGAAGAAATTTACCTCACATACACAAATATATTTTTAAGGTGTCTAATATGGGACATGTATTTGACATGCAAATGCATGCTGATGTTTGAAAAATACCCCAAAATTGGTCCTCAATGTTAGCACCTATATGAGGCTCAAAGCTGGTATGGATTTTATTTTTCTTAATCTTAATGACATTAATATTTGATATTCTTCCTTATCTTTTGTGATAACACCATATTTACCTTTCTTTACTTATAACTCTCAACATAATTAATAGTATTATATTATAATCACATTCCCAAATTATCATTTAAGTCATAATTAATCCTTCAAAAGGGTATTTATGGTAAAAAAGACATTCTAAAATCCAATGTTTCTGGATACCAGATTAAGGGACATCAAATATCTGACATCTAGACATTGGATATGTGATATCTAATAACTGAACATGGGATATCTGAAGCCAACAAATGGTAACAATGTCTCCTGTCATCCATGAAAGGTAGCATCTACTTTAATATCTGTTTTACTGTATAGACCCCACATCTGCATTGATATCTGACATCATAATATGACACTGTATAAGTTTCCCACATATCTGATATAATAGTGTCTAAAACTAGATATCATGAGAGATATTTGGGAGCAAAAAACAATATGAGATATGATGTATATTATGTGGCTATCAAGCCAATGACACTAACATGTTTATTTAAGTTCATTGAATAAAATATTTAGATTCATTATTATTCCATGTCATGTTTATCATGAATTCTATGAATACGTGCAATGACTTAGTGAATTATGATGATATCATATTACAATGATCACTAGTTTTTAAACATGCATTCCAAATATTCCTATTCGATGGATAGTCGAGACGGACATCGAATTATCTAGATAGAATAACACTAGCTGATCCTACTTATATGATAAGTATAGCTGGTCGTGTGGCTATTAGTGTGGAAACACTAAGAACATATAGTGGGTGCTCTTTGGAGAATGAGTTCACAGAATTGATCCGTACAATTTCCTGAATGGTATTATACCTAAATGTCAATCAGGTTCATTCATGTCACGGTTGTATAAGTGATCCACTATCTTAAGACACCAAGGATATATTGTGAATGGACGACTACATTTTGTCTACCACTTATTAGCCTCTAATCATGGAATTCAAACAAGTCATAGCTCGGATGTAGTAAGAAGCTCACGGAGATGATTGAGTGATCAAGACGGGATCATCCACCCTCGTTATAAGAGATCAACTCAAGCAAGACGATGCATAAAAACCCTGGCCAGGTAGTGAGGATATTGGAGAAGGCATTCTCAAGTGATACCCGTTACATATCAGTACTAATCGAATGAGGAATTAGGGTTTGACGATAAACCATACAATAAGTTGTCCGAGACTTTCACACAGGTGATGGATTATACATATACGATAATGGATGACAGTAAAGTTTCCATGAGAGAGTTGAACATTACTTGGTATCTTCTAGAGCACGAGGTGTAGCTTGGCACCCCACGGGCTGGAAACTTAACCTATCGGTTGCATTAAATCATTCCTTAGTTAATTAATCTATATGTTGATATGGTTAATTAATAAGGTTGGCCAATAATTATTATTGGGCCACTAAAGTTGTTAACTAGAATGATACATGGGCCTAGAGGATCACATGCACAAGATCATAAGGGCATTAGTGGCTATATTTATTTTATGGGATTTTTGAGAAAAAAACTTATGTAAAATATAAATAGAGAAGGGACACTCATTTCAAGCACCTAGGCCAGCCAGATTTGAGAGCCCCTCCCTTTCTCCACTCTCTTCTCCACTCATCCAAGGAGAATGTCTTCATGATGAGATCTTCTAGATTTTCAAGAAGAGTTGAAGAAGAAGATGTGGAGATCCAAGTGCTGAGTGATTGCGTGGATACTTCTAGAGGCCAAACGCGTGAACGGCTTCAGAATGATCTCGAAAAGCCAAAGTTAAGGGTAGAACGAGTTTCGCAAAAGTTACATTCGATGTTTGATTTTAAAGATAGATTATTAATCGATTAAGACGCTCCCGCTTCCATGGAAACATGTGTTCCATGGATGAATCAAGGCACTGAACCCAACAAAATATATAAGATGATACCAAGAATGACACAGAAGTATGAAGGTAACGAGAGACATCTAAAATTAAATCAATATATATATATTTATAAGAGAGATAGTAAGAAATGAACACATGACAAATAGGATCAGAAAAAGAGAGCCAGAGTGAGGGATATATATTGCAAAAACTATAAAGAGAATTGGGATATACGATGAGATATTCAGAAGGATACACAGATAAAGGTATAGATTGAGACAAGAAAGGAGAGATAGATATAAGTAGAGATTGGTGGAAAGACAATCATCAAGGATTGAGAAAATTTCTTCAAGACATACACCTAAAACTGGATAGAGAAGAGAAAGAGTGGTATAGTGAAGGTGAAGAGATAAAGAGGAATATATAGGTTGACATAGGTATTTCATAACATGAAACATGGTAATACAAATAAATACAGAGACATGGGTAAAAAATAAGCTATAAAGAAAGGGACAGATACATATACAAATTAAAGATTATGCTAGATAAGTGGAGACATAGAAGATAAATCTATAGATAGGAAATATATTAGAAAGATAAATGAATGTCCAGATTTGCAGAGAGATAGAGAGAGAGGGTAGGATAGATTGATAGAAAGAAACAAAAGAATTGAGAGAAGTCTAAGTAGACCTATGGTGTGAGACATAAAGTAGTGGGGTAAATGATGGCAATTATGTGCCCATAAATCCAAAGAAACCACCATGTTTTCATTTAAGTTCATTGAAATAAATATTTATTCATTATTTTTATCATATAATAATTATAATGAAGTCCACGAATAAGTGTAGTCACCTAACGAATTGTGATGAGGCGACAATGTTTTGATCAATATTCTTTAAATATGTATTATAATTATTCTTATTCAATGGATAGTCAAGTTCGACATCAAATTTTATGTGTGGAGTAACACTATTTTATCATACTTCTATCATATGTATGGTTGATCATGTAATGGTTAGTGTGAAGACACAAAGGACATATAATGAGTGCTTTTTGGAGAAAAAGTTCACTGAATATATTCCTATGAATTGTGAATGGTATTATGCAGTACCACAAACTGAATGATAAATTAGGGTTTGACGATTAACCTTATTGTAAATTGTTTGGGAGTGTTACATGGATGAAGTATTGTACCTATACGATATCGGATGATGATATAGGTTCCATGAGAGAATTCAAACACTACTTTGTATTTTCTAGAGCAAAAGGCATAGCTTGGCAACCCAGGGGCTGAAAATTTTAACCTGTAAATTGGGTTATATTGATCCTTAATTAATTAATCAATATGTTAATTTAGTTAATTAATTATATAGGTTGGTTAACATTTATTATTGGCCTTCCAAAATATTTATCTATATAATCGTATAGATTAAGTATTAGAAGATCTATGTTTTTGGTTTCTGTGGCCTTGATTTGGATGAAACTAACGTAAATTGTGTAATGTAAGACTATGAACAAGTGTATAGTTTATATATGTATCCATGTTATCCTTCATTATTTGAATCTTCTCTTTGATCATGATGACCCCATTCTTGCTCTATTGTGGTTGTTATGTCATCCCAATCACATTGGGAATATAATGGAGCAAAGGTGAGAAGGAAAAATAAGAGTAAGGCCCAAAATTATTCTTGGTTGGGTGCACTGTTTTCAAGGCCATTCCCCATTAATATTAAGTGGGAATTTTTTTATAAATACACCTAAACTTTAGGTATATCTTGTGACATCTAAAAGATCGTTTGCATGTGACCCTTTGGGCACATGTATTAGTATAGTTAACAAATAAAAAATGCCCAATAACCTTTATTAGCCTTCCAAATTAATTGACTATATAACATGGATTAATTAAACACATTTTAATTTAACCTAATTGATAAGTAAAGTCTTCAGCGCGTGGGGTGCTCAGTTAGACCTCGTGCTTTGAGATAAAATGGTTTATTGACTCACTCATAGAACATATATCTGATCAGTTACTGTGTACATATCTTTCCTCATCTGCTTGATGATACTCGGACTACTTATGTTATGATCAAGTGTCAAACCCTAATGGGTCATTCTAGTTTATATTGATGCATTCAGAAATCATCTGAGAAGTTTTCTCCAATATTCCACTACCTTGGTCAATGACTTAATCCTATCATCTTCTTTGAGCTGTCACAATCTTATGCTGAGGAATTATGACTCATCTTAACTACATAATCATCTTTGTGAACCTTTTGGTGTACCCAAAGTAAGATTATTTAGACATCCATGATTAGAAACTAGCATGACATAGTAAAAGGAAAATTGTCTGTCAACAAGATGCCTTTGGTGTCTCATATTTAAGGACCACTTACATAACCATGACATAAATCAAAATTTTGGATAGTTTCGTAGAATACCATTTATGGAATTGTATGGATTAATTAAGTGAACTCTTTTTGGTTAGGAGCACCCACTATCTATCCATAGTGTCTCTTTTACTAATGTCTAGGGGATTGGCCATACTCATGATATGAGTAAGGCAGATAGTATTTTTAACCATATAATTCAATGTCCACATCAAAGATCCTCTGAATAGTAATATTTAGAACACATACGTAAAGACTAATGATCTATGTATTATAATCTCATCTTAATTCACTACTTCAGATCAGGCATTCGTAGGCTTCATTATAAGCATCATCATGAATATATTGTATCAATGAATGTTGAATGAAACATGATATGTTTGATTGGCTTGCTGGCCAGGTGTATTTCCATCACCATCCATTGCATACACTGCAAGTGCCTCAATCGAACTCAGTGGAATAAGTCAGTCGAATTTTTTCACGTCACAACGTAGTCGATCATCTGTATTTTTGAATTTTGACCTTTATTTTATCTCTGCGATTGTAACTACCCACCCTAAACCGAGGAAATGCACTGCATCATAATTAGTCTCTCAGGACTATATCCAACCCTTGGTCGTCCCATCTCGTTTCCGTTCTAGTCATCTTAAGTCATAAATAAAGATGGTGAAAGATGTATATATACACATGTGATGGGAGAGACAGAAATTGGTAATGGCTGGAGGGTCAGAATTTTAATTACAATTTTATCATGTGCTTCCAATGTTTTAAAAAATTCTAAATACTCGTAATGCAAGTGGTCTATCTTTTAAAATTAAATTAAAAAAGTTCCAAACTAATCTTGATTTTCCTTCATCCCCATCATCAAACGTCGGCATCCCTTACAGGAACTGTGATGTTAGATCTTCTTCTTCGCGTCGGTTTTGATAGCTTAACCCTCGGCTATCGGTGAAGAGCAAGGAGAGGGAGGAGATGGCTTGGACAAGCGCCAAGATCTCGTCTATCGCCACTCGGATCTACTTCATCCTCATCATCTTGCAGATCCCCCTCTTCAGGTAGCCCTTCTGCCCCTTGACTTCGTTCTTGGCGCAATTCATCGCATTGCCCTAATCAATGCTAGGGTTTACTGAATCCCGCATTCTCTTAGCTATCTTCCAAGTTCTTAACCGCGATTTTCGCGATGAATGAATCCTACTCGTGTTCAATTTCTCATTTTTCAAGAGAAAAAATAAGTGAATTTGCCAATTTCGCTCACCCTCTCTCTTTCTCCCTGCGTATGTGCCAGAGTGCCATGCAGGAAGGGGATGTGCGATAGCCCGCTGGAGGTGACGTGCTCCCAGTTAGTGGCGAGCGAGGTCTTCCCTCCGGCGGTGGTGAAGGCTCTTCTCTACCCCGGAGCCGTCGCCAAAGGCCTGGCCTTTTCCACGGGTATTCCCTCCTGGCACGACGTACTCCAACTCTACAACATAACGGACGCCAATAAATCCTCCCCTCTGCCCGATCTTCGACGCCTAGAGGTCCGATGTTCAACCTCGGTTCTTACAATTCCTCTTCTTCCCAATTTCGTTCCAGCTTAACCAAAGTCATGAAATCTTTTTACTGTTCAACCTCGGTTCTTATTTTTTACGATTATTCTTATCATCGTCCAGAATCGAACAGTGGAGTTTTAGAGAAATTGCCACACACCCTTCCACTAAAATTGGAAGAAGCACATCTTACAGTTTGATATTACAGATGCATTTTATAGAACAAAACGGGAACGCCTAGATCAACCTCCATAGTTAGTATTTAGTGATTCTTATTATTATTATTATTATTACAGGTGCTTGTGGGGAGCTACTTTGCTGTGGCAGGGGCAGTGGTGGGGCTGGTGAAGCCGGGGAGGATGACTCTGTTCGGAGTTCTTCTTCTCGTATGGGGCCTGGTGAAAGAGGGCTTCTTGGGTAAGCCACAAGAGAAGAATTCAGATCCTGCTGTGGCCATCTTCGTCTACCCCACGATCTTGATCGCCCTCGTCTGCGCCTTCGCCTCTGTGAGGTATGATTTGAAGAAGGCCAGCAGGAGGAGCAACCAGCCCCGGCCCAGCGCCACCCCTTTGCAGAGCTCTACCAAATCCAAGCTAAAATGATCCACCGAGCATGAAACTGGTGCACTAATTATTACTTTAATTGAAATTATTGGCGGCATGAACATTTTTCCCACCCTGAGATGGCTGTGTCAGTGTTGATTTGATCTCTTCTCGCTGTTGTTTGAAGAATGATTTCTTTGAGTTACTTGCGATTCTGTTCTCTCTGGGGTGATTCGTGGACGCGTCTTATTAGATGGATATATTTCAGCAGAGATCTCATACCTGTATCAGAGAAATTATACTGTTTTTGTTATGAAGTAAATTAATGGGATCTTCTTGTATTATATTCCAAAGGACGACGGAATTCTAGAGCAGATAATGTACATTTAAGAGGATATAATTCATGGAGTTAAGAACGCTTACCTGGTCCGTTGCTGTATAAAATGTTGAGGGTTAGTGTTTTGAGTTGGCAGGCTAGAAGTTGCTTGAAAGTAATGGGCGTTCTCTAAAGCAGCTCAACTTTACATCCGACCCAACGACTGGCCCCTACATATTTGCAACAGGGGAAGCTTATTCTTGTGCAATCATTGTCTAATTTATCCCATCATTATTATTGGGAAAGAAATCCTCAAAAATTTACCAAATCCCATCCTTAATGAAACGTCTTAATCCCAAATATTACTCAAATAAATCACCTTAGTAGAGATTTAGTGATTGCTTAAATCTACAATAATACATATGATTATCCATTTAAAATCACAGCATAACATGAGTGTGCAATGCTATTTTTTAAAGCATAAAATCTTCGCAATAAAATGATTCCTCTTAGTTATTCTTTATATGAATGTACATCATTTAAGTACGAAATTACTAAACCAGTCCAATTTATATTCCTCTATTTCATTAGAATTCATCACGTGGATTTTATATTGAACCTTGAATGATTGCCTGATTTATCATCACATAATACAGTTTAGAAATAATAAAGAATTCTAGGTGAATAACACAAGGTTAGAAGATGTACGTGTTACAACATAATAGTTATACAGAGCTAATATTGTTGAGAAAATAAATCCTCAAAATATAGGATAGAACTAAGAGGAAATTGCATCCTTATGTCACTTTTCATGTCTCGAATCATGACATTATGACAAGGTTTAAAGAAGCCGACAAATCCAATGGCCCCATCTATCTATCTATCTATCTATCTATCTATCTATCTATCTTTGTTTACTTTTATAGCATAGAGAATAAAATTCTTAAAAACATTATTTGACATAAGCACGATACAGTTTAACAATGTTGCCTTTTAATATAACTTAGGCTTCTATTTTATCTTCATTTACAGTCACTTGTCGATTGAGGACGTATTGTAATTTGATCAAAATCCTTACTTAGGCATGCATTAGTTTGACATTCATCAAAACACACATTAAAGCATTTAGCTAAACTACCGTTAAAGCTTAATCTTCAATCCATGATAAATTCATTTATATGTTGAATTCATTTATATGTTGATATAAATAATTAATTACGTTGCTTACACATTTTTAGTAGGCCATCGGATTCATTAATTATACTAATAAATGGGCCTAGAGGATTAGACGTAAGTATATACTTCAACTTTACAGGGTTTTGTAAAACAATTTTTTTATGTATAAATAAGAGAAGGCCTTGAACAAAATTCACATAGGCCGAATTTATGATGGTGCGGCACCGTCCGAGACCGCAGGACCATCGCTCAAGGAGTCGCCACCGCCATTAATCCCGCCACCGGCTCGCGTCCAGCCCGCACGACAAGCCAAAGCGACGACGCGCGCACCCGGATTCAAATATCCTGGGTAACGACGCGCCATCTTCGATTCTGTCTATCACTTTCATTTCTCGCACTTATGTTTTCTTTCGTAGTTTTCTGTTCGTCGTACCTACGATGTAGTGAGGGGAAGTTCCTTTTCTTTTCATTTTGTTTTTCATTTTGTAGTTCAAGGGCCATCCACCTCTCTCCTATAAAAGAGAGGGGTGGGCGGCCCCCTTAGTACTCTTGAATTTCTATCGAAAGTTATAACGTTTGGAAGTCAAAGAGTCACTTCGTTGAGGAGAGGAGGAAGAAGAAGGAAGAAGAAGGAAGAAGAAGGAAGAAGAAGGAAGAAGAAGGAAGAAGAAGGAAGGAGGAGGAAGAAGGAGGAAGAAGAAGAGGAAAGAGGAAAAGGAGAAGGAAAGAAGGAAGAACCCGGGTCGCTAGCCGCCGCCGAGCCGCCGCTCCCCACCAAACGAGACGCCGCCGCTGACGTCCCCGCAGGTCTTCGTCTGCCGTCGTTGCGCCGCCGTCTCCGCCGTGCGAGCCGCCGTCTCCGCCGTGCGAGCCGCCGCCGTTGCACCTCCACAGATACTCGCCACCGCCCTCAGCTGCTCCGCTGGTTCCACCGTCGTTTAATATCGCTTGACCGCCGCCGCCGCGCCGCCGTTCACCGCTGTGTGAGCCGCCGCCGCTGCGCCCCGCCGGTCCTAGCCGCCGCTCGCCATCACCCGCTCTCATCCGCTGCTACCACTGACGAGCCGCCCGCACACCCGGGCACGCTCCGCACCCCGCAAGCACGCGAGCCGCCGCCTCCGTACCCTCAAGCACCCTCGCCCGCGTGCCCGCGCGCACGCCCTCGCCTGCGTATCAGCGGCTCCCCGTTCCGGCGCCCGTGTGTGGCACCACCTGCATAGCTCGTCCACGCACTGGTGTGCCCGCCGAGCCAACGCTTGCGAGTGCCGCCGGCCGCGCGTCGGCTGCTTTGCCGTCGCGCATCAGCGCGCGTGCCGCACCCGCACCCGCGCTCAACGCCGCTTACGCACCCGCGCGTTGCCCTGCGCTGCGCGCGCCATTCTCTGTACGCCCGCGCGCGTCGCCCCGCGCACACTCGCCCGCCGCCGCTCTGCCCTACCGGCTCGATACCACACCTGCCAGTCCTTCTCCGCCAGTCCTGCCCCACGCTGACGTTCCAGTGCTGCCCTCCGTTACAATCTTCATCGAGCTACCGAGATAGCTGTCGCCGGTCACGACGAAGGTACCCCTCTTCACTGCCCTTTCGTCTCTTACCTTTTCCAGTATACTTTCGTATTTCCTCCACCGCGCTCGGGTTAGACGTAGGTGAGAGAGACAGATTGAGAAAATGACGAAGAATAACTCGAGAGTCTTACCTGTCTGGTACGAGTCGGGTTCGCCCGTCGCGTGTGAGCATCTTGGCGGGAAATTCCCGTTCGGCCACATAGTCGTCCTCGACCCCCTCGGACGAGGCTCGAGAAATCTGGACTACCCATCCCCATGCGACCCCGTTGAATCCCGGAACGGCACGCCCCGCGAGTCGGCACTTGCACGTACCACATCTAGGATTGTCGCATTCCGTCTCATTTTCCTATCTGTTTATCGGCATTATCGGACAACGCTCATCTCCGTGGTCCAATAGAGTTACGTTATCGATATCGAGCCGCTACCCTCGGTGACGACAGGACGACATCTCGACAACGTCCGGCATCAGTTTTGTAAAACAATTTTTTTATGTATAAATAAGAGAGGGCCTTGAACAAAACTCACATAGGCCGAATTTCTTTACATTCCTATCCCTGCTCCTAGGCTCCTCTCCACTCCTGGTGTGATCAGGAATGGGGTAACAATAACAATGATTTGAGAAGGCCTTCATCAATATGGAGGTATAGGAAGGAACGATACTGCATGGATAAATTATTTTGATGTAGACTTGAGCATCTAAATAACATTTACTTGAAGAATGGAGAAATCATATATCCGCTATATGCAATGGGAATATGAATATTCAGTTTGAAGATATGTCAGGATTCTATGTAAATCACTATCAATCGGTCTAGTTTCATGTCAATCACTACCACAGAACCCGACAAAGTTTTTATTGCCTTAATCAGTCAATGCCAGACATTTCATAATCATAATCATTGAATTTGGGATAAGGATTTATGATGGAAAAGCATGAATATTGATAATGACTGGCAGATAGTAACTGTTATTTGATGTCCTTATAAATCGATTGCTCAATATAAAAGCCTAAAGGAATAGCTATACTTATCAAGGGATGAGGAATTATATATTAAAATTTTAGCATATTTCAAGAGAATTACAAAACCCGCTAGATCAGTTAATCGTTACTAAAAGAGACATGTTCTTTCACCTAATAAATAAATAGCCTCAGATGCATACTCTGCCAGTTTGGAGTAAAGAACTTTAAATAGCCTTCATCAAAGAGAAATCATAATAAATTACAAAAAAGGTTATGCACATACATTAAAAAAATGGATCAATGATTAGAAATTAATGAAAATGTTATTCATGTTGGGCGAAGAACATACTGATAACATACAAGCCTACATGAGCTTTAAAATTCATCATGCATGATTAAGAGGGTGCACTATTTTATTATTAGAAATCCCTCGTACAGAAAAAGGACAAGAAAGAAAATACATATGCAAAATGATGTGATCACTCTATGACCTCTGTCCTTAAAAAAACCCCACTTATTTAAATATTTTCAATATTCAAATCAACAATTTTATGAAAATTTTCCATCAGACAAGTCAAAAGAGTTTTAAGATCCAAGCTGCTTCAAGATTTATCTTTGGCATATATAACATTAATTTCTTCATGAATTTGAAACATAATCCATTCTTTGAATAATGAAATATATAGAATAAAATCGTAAATATCTTGTGGGATTAACGGCATGAAACATTTTTAAATGTTTCTAAGTTAGTAGGAAACTATGATAAAGTAATATTTTATATATATCCATTAGTTGTTCTCAATTGTTTATGTATATTTTCAATTTTCTCTCTCATAAATAACCCTTTCCTGATTATTATAATATTTAGTTTCATAGAGATGTGTATCTATCACATTAAACATTGTTTCTCTTCTGAATTATTCAATGTAGTGTGTGCTGTATGGAGTTGTTGCATGTAAAACAAGCACTTCTCTAATTGTGCACAGGAAAAGGAGAGATAATTAGCACTTGATTAGCCTAGATTATGCGTTTTAATCAAGATTTTCAATCAAAATATCCAAAAATATTTATGAATTTATTTCACCTAATTTATCTATGATAAATGCAGCACAAGTAAGAGGTCGATCCTCAAGGAGGCAGGAACTTCATTTTATAATTTTCTAGGCCCATAAATGCTATATGTGAATTTAGAAATTATAAATATATTTTTTATATTTGATAGGTTACATATTTATATTTATTTTCCATGATTAATTTCTGAACAGAAACATCAGAAATATGGTTAATTATTTTTACAAGAGATTTTAGTTCACAATTGCGGCAGTGTATACATCAGCCTGCATGGTAGGTGGGGTATGTTTGTTGGAGTCATGTGGAATTGAATGATCTATCAGTAGGATCTGGACACAGATTGGTAAACCTTAACCTCTTCTGGACTTGGCGAAAATGTCCAGGTTTAAGGACAAGATCAGGAAGAGTGCTTTATATGGACCAACAGTCACATAGCTGGTCTTGCACATGCTTTTGGCCATAAAGGCTATGAGCCTATGACTGTATGTGCATCTTATGCTAGTGCTGGCTGTAATACTCATGAAGGCAGGTGGAAACATAAATTGATAAAAATTAAAATTTCAAGAGTAAACGAATTGTATGTTTTATGAAATTATAAAGAAGTAAAGTAGGCAATATAAATCATAATGTTTTTTTAAAAATAGAATTTTATATAGAGAGAATTCTCTATCAATGGGAAAATAGAGCTTTAAAGTAAACAAAAATGGGGAAAGATGGACGGAAAAGAATGAAAAAGCAGCGTGGAATTATCACAACCAATTCCTAAATGTTGGTAGTGATGTTCATGGTTATCCCCCAACATGGATCCTTATATTTTACCTGGATTAGAAATTTTTCAGTGCAAGAACGGGAACACCAATCAATGAAAACTATACAACACTTACTTCAACCAGGTTGAACAGCCTGGATCAGGTAGAGTTTTCTCCTTTTCTCTGGAAATCATTAGATTACGTCCATTAGGAAGGAAATAGAGACAATATAATAAAATTTATACATACCCATAATTATTAAAAGGCCCTTCCCTAATTTTCTAGTGTTTTTTAATTGCATTTCTTCCTCTTCTCTGATTGATTAAAGGCTCCATGACTTGAATTTTGCACCTTTCCTTAGAACAGAAGATAGAGGGGCGTAATGAATTGAGCCAGAACATGCTTCACATCCTTTTACCTGCTTTGTTTGCCCCAAATTTAAAATGTTTCTTTGTAGCCACAAGCCCAATGGCATAGCTTTAAGCTGCATAATTTTCTCAGAATAATTGATTATATCATTTAATTATTTTAAATTAACTAATGGAAACAAAAGGGGTGAATTAGCTCATATAAAATTTTCTTTTTTCATCCGATTTAGTTTTCTGCGAGTTTATTGCCCACCCCATGCCTCTCTCATAGTTAAATATTTTTTTTTACCCTACTTTGGGGATCTTAATATCTTATAATCTAGCTCTGTGGAGTCTAATAGACTTTGACTATCCATTATCCAAGATGCATCTTGATCATTATTTTCTCACATTTACCCTGCATCTCAGATTTAAGTTCAAATGTTTTCATCTTCACTGTGGTTCTTAACATTCATATTTTGGGTTACTTCATGAGCCCTTTACATCACATTGATCTCCCTTCTTAGGACAATCTAATTTTTTGAGTTCTCAAAATTTTGAAACTTTCACGTTATCCCTTTCATAAACCTTGATCAGCCTTAGTATTTTAGGAATGTAAAATAAACTTCATGAAAGATGACCTAATATCAAACGTAGATTGAATTTCATAGAGCTGCAACTTAACTAATCAAGAGTCTAGAAAAACATATGAAGTCAACTCAATTTGAGTCTACTGTAGCCAATCTAATATCAATAAATCCCAAATGATGAAATGAATTAGTTTTCAGTCTGCAAAATCAAGATAAAAAATCATTCAAAGAGATGATGGAAAATTTTTATGCACAAAAAAATCAGAATATTATGCTCCACACTGGTATTCCATAATGAGTTGAGAACGAATCAATGGCCTCAACTTTTCATACATCGATACATGATACATAATGATCCAAAAGGTTTTTTGGGTAAATTTAAAGGTATTTACATCTTTATCTCCTCTATTCATGCATTATCTTGTATCTATAAATATACCCCTGTCATTATGACAATGCCACCCTTTCATTGGGTTACTAATTAGGATTAAAAAATTGATTATCTCATTCCTAAATCTCATTTGGGTTTCTTCTTGAGTTTCAATAAATAATAATTGAAGAAGTTACATTTGATCAAGATATTTTAAGATAAAACACAACTTGACCATATAGGCACATGCCAACAAGGTTATTATGATCTTTTATATTTGTTAGATTCACATATTCATCTCTCTTTCTAGGTATTATCATCAAGGACAGCTAAGGTTTTCACTATCTCTCCCATAACAATCAACTTCATCACTTGACATCACGTATCTGCATCAATGTCCCCTAGTGTACCCAGAAGTAAGACTATTTCACTCGCCCATTTTGGGCTTATCAATGCATATCCATTAACATCTATGCTGTATTCTGTGATGGTAAAACATGCCCATTCTACTCAATCCACTTTCAACATTGCTGCATCACACAACTCTACTACAGAACACAAATGTAATTTTGGTAGAATTAATAATTACAAGAAACTCTTGAATATTCCTAACATTATTCTATGAAATTGGATACATTACATTAAATAGGATTAAAATTTTGTCACCTTCTTAGAAATATTTTGAATTAATTTCATCCTTTAAATGTTATTCAATTTAATTTAGTGCTTAAAAATATATAAAATCCCAATATCAGAAATCAATACAATTTTAATTTTTAATATTTTCTCTATGTGGATTTGACCATTACTTGCTATGTGCTTGAAGGGAAAAATATTATTGTGGTTTTATATATCAGAAACCTTCAACAACAAAAGTAAGTCCATATTTTTGTTTCTGAACTGGTGCTGCGTCTAGGGATCATGTATATTTGAGGGAGTAAATTTATTAATCTTATTATTCATTCTAAAATATTTTTGAGTACTTCAACGCATCAAAGGACCCTATTCCTAAATCTAATATATGTGGATAAGTTTGTTAGCATGGAACAGATTTTGTATTCAGAGGGAAGAAATCAGGAATATCATGATCTTAGATGTAATAAAAATCATGATGCTTATGATACATATCAAGAGTAATTTGAGGAAAACGGTTCAAATTTTCAGCCGTCTAACAGAAATTTAATTTACCCATCAGGAAGTATTTTGAAAAATGTTATGATACTTGTTCTATTTTTCTTCTGTAGATTCATTTAATTGTTATATCATTGGAATTAGAAGTTTACATCTTGATGATTCTTTATAAAGTAATACTTTTTAAAAAAGAGTTTGATAAAACTGAGAAGAATCATAAGTATAAATGTCTCTCATTTATGTCATTCAAAATGTGATTAGAAATTTATAACCCAAAAACAATGATTTATAAACAAGATATTTAGACATTTATAAAGTTTATATTACAATGTGGATGTTATATGTTTTCTATTGATCCTTGATGAAGCGAAAATGGGGCGTTAATTTTTTTGTCGCTTATTATTCTCACTTCAATCAAACTAAATTTATGAATTTGTAATCTTACTCAGAAATGCATAGGGTAGAGTAAGGTCGTATCCATAGGGACTGACTCTTAGAGGAAGAATTAACTAATGAGTTGGGGATAGTGATGACAGATTCTAAAAGGATTATACTTATATGGAATTTTATAAGTGATGAATCTTATTAAGCTTATTTATGTTTATCTAAAGAGAATTCCTCCTAGAGATTTACTTGAAGCACTAGATTAGCGCTTTTAGGTGATTTTTGTTGAACTTTTAGGGGCCAATTTATAGGAGAAAATTAAGAGTCAACACTTAAAAAAAGGTGTTTGGTTAAATGCCTAAAAGAAGAGTGAAATTGTATAGTCTTTTTATACAGGGTTGCAAATGCTTTTTTAATCTTTTTTAGGTATTTTATATCTATGAAGTCTACAGAACGATACATATAACTTATGATAATTTATTACGTATTTTAATGGATTTTAATTGGATGAGAAATATTAGAGAAATGTGTTTTAAAATTCGTTTGGAAGTCGAGGTTCACCATCTGGTAGATAAAATGCATAAGATAAAAAACTGCAAAGAAATGTGATGTATTTGTTCTAACTATACGAAAATATCATCTAGATTTACTTGAAATTCAGCAAGAATGGATAAATGAGGATTTACCAGAACTTCTTCACTGTTTTGGAATTGCCGGTGGCTTTAAACTCCCTTTTGGCGAAGTCGTCCTCCAGGTAAATAACTCAATTCTCTCTTCTTTGATTACTCTCTCCACTTTCTCCCTTCAGGTTGTGGAACTCTCACTGTCGTCGACCAAGAGCATCAAAAGAAAATAAAAGGAAGAAGGAGAATCAGATTTCTGTAGCAGGTGGAGGTCCCCGAAGACTCCAGAACCCGCCCCAGCCACACCGTTCGTTAGGTAAGAGTTTCATTTTCTCTTTTCTTCTAACATTCTCTTATTTTCCCTTCAGGTCACAAGCCTGTCACACCCGTTGGCTGAGAGAATCAAGAGAAAGGGGAAGAAAGCAAGGTTCTTCTGCCAAAATTTTATTTTAAAAAGATGGCTTTGAATTCAGTTGTGAAGATGCTTTTTCCAATGATCTACAACTCATTATTTGAGTTAGGAATGGTAAAGACCTTCCTTGTCGATATCGTCAAGGAATCGACCTTTTTGCCACCATCTCTAGTGACGAATCGACCGAAATCTGCCTTCTTGTCTCCAGAATAATGGCTCCAGCGATGGCAGCAAGAGGAAGAAAAGGTTGGTGATGCCCTTGGACCGTTAGATCCACACCTTGGGGATTCAACGGCTACGACTAAATCGTAGCCGTGGACCCCTTTAAGTTTGATGGTTCCCTCCTAGTCAGCAGTGTCCATGTCAGCTGAAAAGTCCAGGTGTTCACATCGGCGCTCCTCACTGAGTTTTCACCTGAAAATAAAAAAAAAGAAAAAAGAATAACAAGGATTGATCTTGACCGTTCAATCTTCTTAAAGAAGATCAACATCCAAGATTATATCGTGGGCTTTAAGAAAAGGCGATACCGATATGGGGCTTGGGCCCAGGCCTTGTGAAGCCCACAAGTACGCCCCTTTATGAGTTTCATAACGGTGGCTGGTGGGCTCATTCGCCCTCCTTATAGTTTCCTCGGCCCGGCCTGTACATTTTGGAAACATCTGGTTGTATTAATCCCATATCGATTTTTTGAAAATTTGCAAATGGTATATAAACTCTGAAATGGAAAGTAAATGAATTAAAATGAACATGGACTTAACTTGGCAGGGGCAGTTGTTACCTTGGAGCAACTTGGAGGAGCTATGCCTGCTGCGGTTGAGTTCTTGGGTGTGGCTGCTGATATCCCTGCAGTTGTGGCATTGGTTGTGCTCCTTGGCGGCTCCTTAGGTGCTCATTTTTATTTTTAATTTTTTGATGTTTATTTTTAAATATATTTATTATTTCTATATATTGTAATCTTATTTTTTCTCTACTCTATCAATGGGTCACATAATATTTTTTAGTCATGCAATATTTCTAAAAAATGGTGAATTTTACACAATGAAAAATGCATGTTAATTTCATTATATGACTTCATAAAACCTTAAAAAATATTAATTTGCAAACATGATTTATCATACATCAATCCTCCAGGTGCCAATAGTTGGCGACCGACTTGATCTTAATAGACCCAATAGGATCTCATTGCAAACAGCCCTTCCCGAGACACCTTCTACCTCCATGTGACTGCAACCTTCTGACCACCCGTTAATATAAAGGGAGCTTACATGAAGCATCCCGAAGCATCTATTAAGGGTAAATATATCATGCTTCCCACCCAGACCTCAAATGATATTGTGGCTTGGAACTCAGTACCAAATTTGGGGAGAACATGGAGAGGAAGATGTTAGTTATCTTCCTCTGAGTTCACATGCTCCTACTATTAGGCACTCTCTAAAAGATGTATTGAATCAAGAATGTTTCCTATCTGAACTGCCCTCACTAGACCATATCACCCAATCGTTAGTGTATCCATTATCATATCACCCCTTTTTACTAAAGCCACACACACCGACACCGCATCCCTTAGCCCATCATTTGCTAGTTCTTCTATTGGAATCCATCCTTATAGCACTCCATTTGCAAGTTCTTTCAATGGAACCCATCTATACAGTACTCTATCCACTAGGTTCTGTAATAACCCTCTACCCACATTCTTTGATTCCAGTCAATCCACTCGACTCTCATAGTCACTCTTCTCCTACTCTCACACTGTTTCCTCTGGTAAACCAACTTGAACTCCCCTCTTCACACTACACTCCCAAAACCACTATATTATCTACTCTAGACATTGATAAAAAAAAACATGACAAATTGTCAAGCATCTCTTAGTTCCTTCACTAGCAAGGATTGTAGTGTGATAAGGATAATTATCACCTTTTGTCTATATTTGAGATGATTTTGACATTTAAATTGTTGAATTTTGTGGATTTGATTTAATGCTTGAGAACAATTTTGATGGAGTTAAAGATGCGAATCAATTTTTAACTAATCTATAAAATAAAATATAATCACATTAACTTGTGAAAAACTAGTCCACCCTTGACTTGCTCCTTCAGAAAGGTACTTCAAGCCATTCATGTGTCCAACCTCTAGACATATCCACACAATCTATGCCATGATGAATGCCATCTTCTTATTCTCCAACTTTTGTGGAAGATATGGTTGATCTCCTAACCATTCACTCAGACTCAATAAAGTGAGTGGAGTGTGTAGCAGTGAAGAGGGGGAAGGGGCATCAAAGTCTTGCTGCGATGGTCATTCAAATTTAGAAATAATTTATGGATAGAAAAAAATTTAAATAATATAGGACAAAAACTAAATGCAATTAGTTTTCATACTTAATATAATAAAAATCATCCTTCCTTTAGTTCTCACAACCAACACATTTTTTTCCCGGTCTCCATGAAGAAGAAAAAGTACAGGATTGTATCAACATTTATAGGATTCAAAAGAATTCCACTTATAGAAATACACAAATAAATGATATTTCATGTCAGAATCCATGTTGTATTCCCCAATTTATTCTTAGATGGCTGAAGACGAGGAAGCAAACCATTACAAAAATATGTGCCTAAAGAGTTCAATTTGAGAAATTCGGGAAAATACATTTCTACCAGAATACACAGCTTTCTAGTTACATAAAATTTTTTTACTTGGAAAATCTATTCTTGATACAATCCAAGTACATTCTGCACAACTTATTGACAGAAAAAGTGTAGAATGGAACAGAGAATGAAGGGTTCATCTAACAATTATTTGTTCTAAAGTACATAGGGTTTTGTAACATCATGTCATGGTACAGCCAAATATGCATGGGTATTTGTGTGACTCTTTTAGTTCAGGAGCATTACCAAATGAAAAATTTACTCTAGTATCAAGTACAAGTAAAAATAAATAGAGAACTAAAGAGAATAAAAAAATTAATAATAATTTCTAATGTGTAAAATAAACTAAAAATATCCTAATATCCCTCATTAGATTGTTTAAAACATTTTATGGTTCCCTAATGGTAGCAAAACGTTCTCCATTAAGCAGGAAAATAATATTTAAGGAACCAAATATTATACTCCACTTCATGAAATAACAGATGAACACCATCAACTACCTTACGAACATTCATAATTCAATGCAATCAATGTATGGATATATTGCATTGTAAAAATCCATATTATTATATAATTCTCAGATAAAATCAAAATGTGTGAGCTCCCCAAGTTGCCAAAAACATTGTTCAAATCGGATGGGAAAATTAGATGAGATGGGATGATAAGGATCTCACCATTTAAGAATTAACAATACAAATAAGGAATACAATAGTTTTTTATTGGAAAAAATGGGATTGGTTTTAAATATTTTTTATTTGTCAAATTTATTTTTTACTCACAACTGAAAGGCCTGGTTGAAAGACCTAAAAAGTTTTGGTTGAGAAGGTTGTAGTATAGAAAGCCATTCAAATAACCAGAGTTTTTGAAGAAGTGGGCAGAATAGAATGACTAAATAAACATAAATCAATTAGTTGTTCATCCAAATATAAATATATTAAATGGCTAGAGTTAATCAGGGATATACAGCTCGTAGATGCTGAACAAAAATTTGTTTACCTCAAGACAAGTGTGAATAAAAGGAATACAAAAACGAATGAATATTGTGTGCAATTTAAATAAAAAAATGATTTTAATGTCCCTCTACTAATTGTGTATAAATTTTAATTCATTCTACTAATTCCGATAAACAACTAGAAGGTATGGACGAGTAGCTTAATGCATTGGTTTGCTTAATCAACTTGTAATTATACTGTATCATGGGTCCGAAGCCCATTTCCTCTCTCATGGAAGTTGAACTAGCATGCAAAATGGAACGATACAAGGGAAAACATGGAAATGAAAGGATTACTTGACTCAATGACTGGGCTTGTTCATCAAGAGCCTTTACTAAAATGGGTTTCCCTATCTATTTCTCCTCATTTATTTACCGTATAATACAAGTGCTTAATGCTGTATAAAATGTATTTCTTATTGTGCATGTGTCGTGATAAAAATGAAGTCCACAGATACATGATCAAACTCGGTGAATTATGATGAGTTCATAATACGGAGATCACTATTCTTAAGGCAGGTGTTATAAATATTTCTTTTTGAAGGATACTCGAGAAGGACACCAAAGTAGCTAGATAGAATGAAACTATCTAACCTCACTCATATGAAGAGTATAGCTGGTTTCATAGCCATTAGTGTTGAGATACTAATCATAGAAAGTAGGTGCTCTTTACAAGAAAAAAATATTGAATTAATTTGCACAAATACCAAAATTTGTATTATACTGAACTATGAATCAAGTTGATTCAAATTACAGTTGTGTAAGTAGTCCTTATAATCCAGAACAGGTATCTTATGGACCAAAGACTATACTTTTAGTATTATCTATGAGTTCCCAACCACAAAGTTCTAAACAATGTTAGATTGAGTGCATTAAAAAGTTCAGAAAGACCATTTAGTGGTCAAGATGCAATCTTCCACCCTTGATTTAAGAGGAGTGAACTCGAGGAATAGGATATAATAAAGTCATTGACCAAGGCAGTGAATACTAGAGAAGCACTCTGTAATGAATTGTTCGCACAATAGTACTTACTCCGATGACTGGTTAGGGTTTGACAATTGTTCACACCTTGAATCATTCTACGAGCATCAAGTGGATGAGGGACTATTCATATATGGTAACCAAAGAGACAGATTCCATAAGCCAATACAGAATCATTTGTATGTTTTTGAGAACAAGCCGTAGCTTAACAACCCTAGGGCTGGAGACTCGACCTTTCATTTGGGTTAAATCAATACCTCATTAATTAATATACATGATGATATAATTTGTTATTTGGAAATTCTAATAAATATTAATGGGACTTGGGGATCGTTAATTAGACTGATTCATGGGCCTAGAGGGACATACCCAAATGGTCTTTAGGACGTTAAAATATATATTTACAGTTTGGGGGTTTTGATATAAAATACCCACTCAGTATAAATAAGGGAAAACCTTCAACAAAATTCTCCCATGCAAGAATTATTCACGGTTCTTCCTTCTCAATTCTCCACAAGGCTCATCTCAATTCCCATTGCAATAGAGATGGCATAATGATGATGCGGAAGCTTGAAGGGAGCTCATCAAGATACATGAAGGAAATTTGGCATGCCAAGGATCGTGGGAATATGTCTAGAGGCCACACACTTGAGCAGCTCGACCCATCTTACTCGAGGATCCAAGAAATAATAGATGTGATCTGTGCCTAGGTGATTTGAATGTAATCCCGTTCGTGAAAAGGAATCATTTGCATCTCATCAAGATCAAGGCCGTATAACCAGACAATAGCTTTAATGGCTCAATAACACTTTATGTACATACATTATTAAAGAACTATATCAAAATTAATTAATTAAGTAGTGACCAATTCCACCCCATTGATAGGCTTAGTTTGTAGTGCCTATAGAGCCAAGCTATACCTTGGGCTCTACAAGACCTATATTACTGATTGAACTCTCACATGGAGCCTTTGGTGTCATATGTTATTGTGTATAGATAATTCTTCATATGTATAAGTCTGTTGAATGACTTATGGTATGGTTAATTGTGAATTCCTAATCCTCCATGTAGTTTGTAGTAATGCATAAGGTTAATAATTGGAGAGCATTTTCTCCACCATCTCCACTATCCTGGTCTGGGATTTAATTTATCTTCTTCATTGGGACATCTCCTCATATATCAATCAGAAACAATCCCATTTGGACAACTCAATCACCTTTGTGAACTTGTGGTTATATTTAAGCCACATGTTTGAATCCAATGATTAGAAACTCCTACATATTATTCAAAATGCAGCTGTCTATGCATAAGATGACCTTAAATTTTCAGGTCAATTGATTACTTATATGATCGTAGCAGAAATCAACCAGATTGATATTTTTATATTATATCATTCACAGATTCATGGGGATCAACTCAGTGAACTCTTTCCCTAAAGAGCATCTGCCATCTATCCTTATTGTCCTCGTAATAGTGGCCATAGGATTAGTCATAATTATCAGTTCAGTAGGTTTAGATAGTGAACTTTTTCATATTGGTTAAGGTCATTTTATGAATATCCTTGAAATAGGAGTATAAAGAATCATGATTAATAACCAATGATCGCTATATTATGATATCATCATAATTCACTAAGTTCTTTGATAAATTGTGGGGCTTCACTATAAACATTGCATGAGAATAATAATGAAAATAATTTTTATTTAATTAACTTTAAATATGACATAGAAGTGTGATTGGCTCTACAACCACATAGTATACATCGTATGACTTGTTTATCAAGTTATTAGTAAAAAACATCCAGATGCGGTTAAAAACCTGAATAAGCGCACATTCATTGAGTTAATAGTACATAATGAGAGGGTTTCCAAACACTCTCTAATAGCCAAATCTCATTTCCCTCATTAGAAAGCAAAAATTCAAGAAAATCGGGGTTATCAAACCTATGGTCCAAGCTAATATTATCTAGTTCCTAGAAAAAAAGTTAAGAACATATCATTTGTATTATAAATCTATGAATAAACTTTATATATTTTTTACTATAGCTTATTCAATAAAGTATCTCCATCAAAATACTATTGACTCTCATTATACCAAGAATGTGAGGCTCTGTGAGGAAGCTAGTACAACATCTAAAATATTCATATAAAATAATGAATCTCCCTTAGTTTCATTCCATACATTTAAAAAAAGTAGGTTGATTCAGATAAAGTCAAGAGGAGAAGTCTCTAGGGCTAATCATATCAAAGTATAGTGATTTTCTTTCAACAATCCAAGAACCATCCCTCCTTATTTGAGAAGAGATACTGAAGTGCGTAGAAAGATGTAATTCAATTTAGATATGAAATCATATTCTATGGCATCTCACTCCTTTCTATGTGCAGGGAACTTTACCTCTTATACATAAACATAACACTATCTCACGTAGCGACTCTAATGGAGCGCCCCAGCCCACTCCATCGGAGACGTCTTCGGAGCTGCCATCATCATCATCAATGGCCCAGCCAGTTCAAGTCGACCCACACTCTGAGGCAAAGGTGAAACACTGATTGGTATGCCAAGGAGAGGGTGAAACACCCAGGCTCAAATACCCTGAGTAAAGCACGTCCGCATATAAGACCGTTTAGGTTTTCGTTGGCACATGCTTCTTATGTTTGTTGTTTTACCGTGCTCATGTGTTCCTGTTTGTCGTGTCCGTCGAGTCGTGTGTCGTATTGTTTTGTGTCGTCGAGTACATTTCACACATATGTTTTATTTTGTGTTAAAGGGGGTCCATATATATGACCCCAGAATTCCATATTGAAGTTGTTTAGTTCTTGGTCTCACGAACATAAGAGAAAGGAGAGGATGAAGGAGTAAGTAGAGGAGAGGAGGAAGGGGAGGAAGGAGGGAAGACACCGCCAAGCCCTGCCAAACAACTGCCAACAGCCAACCGCCAACCGCCAAGCCCTGCCAAGCCGTCGCATCATGCGTTATATCCAACACGCGCTGATGCTCTGCGGGAAGTTAAGTGCTGTGGTGCGACCGTGGATCAGAGTTGCCCACGTGCACGGTCAATGCTGCTCACAGTTACGCCTGATCCACATGCTCCAAAAGGCCGGCGGCGATGCTTGCTCCGCGTGCACCCAGCGTGCGCCCAGCGTGCGCCTTCCCTCTATGAGAAGTTCAGTGCTATCGCACAACTACGGATCAGAGGCATCTTCGTGCCGGTTCAACACTGCTCGCAGTCATGCCTAACCCACCTACACCGAGATGTCGACACCGACTGCCGCTCCGTGTGCTCCCAACGGGCGCTGACGCTCCACGGGAAGTTCATCGCTAATGCCCAATCGCGGCCTAGAGCTGACCTCGCGCCCAGGCAATGCTGCGCGTGGTCACGCCCCATCTGTGTGCTCGAGCCACTGGGGCCAACTGCCATACTGCGCACTCCCAGCGTGCACTAATGCCCCTTGAGAAGATCACTGTGCTGGTATCGCCCGCAAAACGCTCTTTGTTGCCATGTGATCAGAGTTACGACCTAGCCATCTAACCATACACCTCGCTGCCATTGAGTCATCCTGCCACATGCAACGTCTGTTCAGGCGCGCACAATGCCGAATCACAGCTCCACTCTGCCTTCACACCACCATGCAACGCATCGTGTTGCATGCTGCCGCTCACATTAGCTGCCTATCCATGCACGCGTCGATCCACCATAAGATCGCACCCGCCGAGATCAGCCATTCAATAGAGGCCCTCGCCACTACTCTTCTCTCCTCCTTGCCTCCAACCTCCAACATCACGCTCCAGCGCTACGCGTCCGTCACCTATCGAGCAATGCTGGACCCGTCTCTAGCACGGCTCTACCACACCTACCTTCACCGGCTACTGCTCTAACTGATATATTCACGACGAGCGACACCATCGACAAGGTACGTCATTCCTTTGTCTGTTCATTATATTATCTCTTTCAGTATCCTTTCGACTGCACTCCATAATGCTCGAGTTATATTAGGTGTGAGTTTAAATATCGAGAACTGCAAATTGAGTGAGTCCTAGGTACGGGCTGAGCCCATCCGTTACATACGGGCGCCAACAGAATCATTCCGTTCGACGTCAAAGTCACCATACTCACTGTAAAGAGGGTCAAAAGGTCACTATCACCGACACCGATTGTCCGCCTCGGAGCCTATAGTACGTTGAATCCCCTTGAGTCAGGGCGTGCACGTACAACCGTCTAGGACACGTCATCACGTAGTTAGGTTCCATTAGGGAATTTCATCCATCTGATGATGTCACCGTTGACGTCCGACATCATCTTGGTATTAGAGCATAGTCTCGGTACCATCAGACGACGTCTCTGACGATGTCGGACATGATCTCTCTCAATAAAGTTCATGATGATGAGAAGAAAAAAACAATTCCTCACAAAAGAAACAAACACCCATTTTTATTTAATTTTTCATTTTATTTTCCTTTTTTAAGGATTAAATTTTTTTTACCTGTTGAGTTTTTTTTCAAAGACAACTAATGAGGGATGGTCAAAGAGATTAATTAAATAGTCTAGTGAAGAAATTAGGGAAGAGAGATGTAAAAATGGTATTAAGAGGGTAAAGAGTAAAAATAAATAAGGTAAACATGCATTGATATGAGAATAATATCATCTAAAGGTAGATAAATGGACTTGAGAGCAATGGATATTATGTGGCCGTCAAGCTAATCACACCACCATGTTTATTCAAGTTTATTGAATAAAATATTATGTTCGTTATTATTGTAGTGTGATGTTTATAATGAAGTCCATGAATACGTGCAATGACATAGTGAATTATGATGAGATCACAATACAGTGATCACTAGTCTTTAAACATGTATTCTAAATATTCCTATTCGATGGATAGTTGAGACAGACATCGAATTATCCAGGTAGAATAACACTAGCTGATCCTACTTATACGATAAGTATAGTTGAGCCTGTGGCTATTAGTGTGGCGACACTAAGGACAGATAGTGAATGCTCTTTGGAGAAAGGTTTGACTGAATTGATCTGTACGAATCCCTGAGTGCTATTATACCTAAACGTCAACCAAGTTGATTCATGTCACGGTTGTATAAGTGATCCATTGACTTGAGACACCAAGTGATGTAACACGACGGTCGGAATTGACACTTCATGTTACGTTCGGAGGGTAAACGCTGAATGTGGTGTTAATTTCATGGAATAATATAAATGATTTTGAGAAAATAATAATGAGAAGTATGTCAATCGTCCAATGATCTGAGAACCAGCTCAATTGGGTGACACGTGATGGGTTTTGTCATGATCAAGCCCCAATGACCCGCATGATCAGCTCAAGGGGTCGACGTAGTGGGGGATGATTCTCGTCCAAGGATGTCCACACCGTCGACGTGAATGAGCAGATCCAAATACCGTCAAAGAGAAGGTCCTAACACGATAGTAGTGGTTAAGTCCTATATCAATTATAAAAATCACTCGGAGCATTTGAAAATCCGTAGTGAAAGAGGAAACCAATGTTATAGAATTAGGGAGGGAAAAAATGACCTGGGGTACTAGAAGAATGTGCAAACGTCAGTTGACGTGAAGAAAAGCCTACAGAGCAACGTTGCACTTGAAGCTGTGCAGATTACTATTTCCAATCATGGGACCAAAAGCAGTGTATCGGCGGCATTGTGGAGTCGGGAACAACTCTGATTTCAGACTGGTGAACCGGTGATTCTTCCACGTTCAGGGACAACCCAATAGTCTCTGTCGGCAGGGCTTGGGGGAGGCAACCGGAGGAAGTAACGATATTAAGTACCCGTATGCTCATATACGACAATGAGATCTAATGATCGAGAGTGTGGCGTGGAAGAGAAATTTGGGGCTGCAGATGTTGCCACATGAAACTTGTCACAAATCAAATTCTGTAGCCTTGAACAACTGGTATTTGATGTTAGGTGATCAGTGTCGCCGAATTCGATGACTGAAGGCAATAGAAATCATTAAATCCATCGAATAGATCCGGTAATCGCCGTAGGATTTTGAGAGGGTTTGAAGCTGGCGACAATGACTTATTCATTTGAAAGGGCAGGATAGAGTGATTGCTGAAGGTAATTTTGGAGTGGGCAAATCAGGATCGGGGCATGGGCACACACAAGCCAATAGATGCAACTCGAAGGGCAACGGTTTGGCTCGATTCTGACAGATAATGACGTCCACAATGGCGGACCAATGATGTTCCACAGATGAAATTCATGATGATTCCAGTTACTATGATGAACTGGTCGAATGATGATGCTTCCCAAGGATTTTTAGCAGATAGGAATGATAACATCCATGGAGAAGGAAGGGACACTTCACATGAAAACAGAATCACTAATACTATGAAATTCAGATCTGGTTTCTTCAACAATAGGCATGTCCTTCCTGCGTCCACCCCTCCCCCTTCTTATAGAGGGGGAGTGGTACTTGTGGGTGGCCCAATTAGGCCCCCTTTAAGGGGAAAGCATATTGGGCTTCCCGTTAAATGGGTTCTTTGGGGGAAGAAGTCCAACATGGATTTCCTCCCCCTAAAGATGACACTAATCATAACTTAAAAAAAATGCACGCTGGAAGCCTGTACTCAAACAAGAGGAGCCTCCCGACAATACAAATACAACAAAAAAGAAAAATTACACAAAGACACACGACATGAAGCGAGACAATGATTTTTCTTCTCAAACCTGATAGTAGAACTATAGATTCTTCATGTCGGCTCGGGCTTTGCGACCTGGCTGGTGACAAGTTGGGGCTCGATCCACGGGATGGCCCTCCATCACCAAGGACATCTCACGAATGGATGACTACATTTGCCTATGACTTACGAGCCTCTAATCATGGGATTCAAACAAATCATAGCTCGAATGCAGTAAGAAGCTCACGAAGATGATTGAGTGGTAAAGACAGGATCATCCGTCCTCGGAATAAAGACAGGTTTCATGAGAGAGTTCAACACTACTTAGTGTCTTCTAGAGCACGAGGTCCATGGGCTGGAAACTTAACCTATCGATTGGGTTAAATCTATCCTTCATTAATTAATCTATATGTTGATATACTTTATTAATAAGGTTGGTCGATAATTATTATTGGGCCACTAAAGTTATTAACTACATGATACATGGGCCTAGAGGGTCACACGCATAAGGTATGAAGGAAATTGGTGGATATATTTTACTTTTTAGGGTTTTTGAGAAAAATTTATTGTAAAATATAAATAGGAAAGGGGCACTCATTTCAAGCACCCAGGCCAGCCATATTTGAGAGCTCCTCCCTTTCTCCGCTCTATTCTCCACTCATCCAAGAAGAGTTTCTTCTTGGTGAGAAGATCTTCTAGATTTTCAAGAAGAGTTGAAGAAATAGACATGGAGATCCAAGCACCGAGTGATCGCATGGATACTTCTAGAGGCCTGACGTGTGAATGGCCTCATAATGATCTTGGAGTGGCAACATCAAGGGTGGAACGAGTTCCCCATAAGGTACACTCAATGATTGATTTTAAAGATCAATTATGGAATCGATCAACATACTTCCACATCCGTGGAATCATGTTTTCCATGGACAAACCAAGGAACAGAACCCGATAGGGAGATGACCCTCAGCAATAACACACTTGCAGTTTAGAGAAGGAATCCTAGAGGTAGGATGGTCAGAATGTGGGAAGGACGTTGGTGGTTGATTGGGTAGGTACTTTATCCAGTTAAGGAATATGGTTTTTGGTGGATCAAAATTGAGCTTATAGAACTTGGAGATTGTCTGGTTTCCATCCCAGAATTCAATCCACCTAATGAGAAAGAAATCTGAGCAGGATCACCTGAACTGAATTGATTGTGTGGTGGGGGTTTAGAATTGAGTCATTACTCCATTCTTTAGGTCAGAAAACTTTGTTAGTTGTCAATTCCATACACACCCCAATGTGTATTTAAGTTACTTAGATATTGTATCATGATAAGATGATGAACGCATATGTATTTACATACATTTTAATGTTTTTTGTATTATTAATTTAGAATTTATCATGCTATCATTTGAATTAACTAAATATTTATGCACTAGCTATAATTCCAATTTTGCACATTGTGGTTATTTTTAAACTAACTTCCTTTCCTTCTTTCAAGTCAAGAAGTTTGATTAATTATGAGTATTTTTCAGTTCCAAATGTGCAGAAACTTACAAGAATGAGAAGATACAGTTTTTAAGTAGTTGGAGAGTTTTTGGTAGCTTATTGATTATCAAAATAGGCTGAAATGATGAAATGGTGTTGTGAGTTTCTAAAAGAGAAATCAGAGGGGGGTTGGGCCATCACCTGACCTACCTATTAGGCCTTCGAACACTTACAAAAGAAATAAGATGGAAAGTACAAGGCTAAGCTCTCAACCAATGGAGAAAAAGAGGCAAAATGGCAAGAAAAGAGAATTTAAAATGCCCAAACGGTTATTTTAGCAATTATTCCTATGTATAAATGTTATATTTTCCCCTCAATTCCACTCATTATGAACTTGCTACAACACGTGGCTGGCCAGGAGGACAAGACATTTTTCAGAATCCAGATTGTTCGACCTGCTTAGTGTAAGTTTGTTGAAGTTTTCATTCAATATTGTCTCTAGTTTGCATTGAAAAATGCCTGATCCTGGTAAAATATAAGGATCCAAACTTGAGAAGAAGCATTGAGGGCTCACCAGACTTGCATTGATGTTTTAGAAACCAAGATTTCCATTTTCCCATCATTATATGTCGATTTATATTTAAAATCCATCATTTATATCACCAGACTTTCTCACTCTGAACACTCATTCTCCCAATTTTCTCTCTCTAGAACCAAGTATTTCTATCTATAGAACTTCATCCATATCCCTAGTTCATCCCGTCAAAAGTTCATAAAAACTTTCAAGCATTTACACCTTCAAATTCCATCTCCAACTCCCTCTACACCATTTCTTCATTTTCTCTCTCTATCTCCTCATTTCAACCTTCTCTCTCTAAAAAATTTTATTTCTATATCTAAAATATCTTTCATTTTAAAAATTAGTTTAAAATTTTTTTAACTCTAAAATTTTTTATTTCTCCCTATCTCTCTCTAGATCCTCCATCATTTTCTATTACAAATCCCAAAAAAATCACCTAAGAAAAACAATTTTTAACTGTGAAAACTTGGTTTTCTCCCCTCGACGCCGCTGTCGTGCAGTGGTGTGTGCCAAACCGCCCTGAATCACTTGACCTAGTTCAAACCGGGTCAAACTGGCATTATAATATAAAAATAAAAAGTATTTTTTTACATTTCCAAAAATTTTAGGGTTAGGTTGGTAAGCCAGTCTAATGCTGCCCCGGAAAGCTTTCATTGGAACAAGCAGGTAAGGTTTGCATCGTTGCCATTGAATTTCATGCAGAAATGGATCAGGTGAGCTGAACCCGCTCCGTTGCTGCTGCCACTGGCAACCGCCAAAGCAGGTTTGGTGTCATTTTCTAAATTTAAAAATCATAAACAAATTAGGACAAATCAGGAAAAAATACTTTATGCATTTTAAAATTTCAAAAAAATTAGGAAATTTTGGCAAAATTCATATAATCAATTTTTAGTGATTTTAAGTTCTAAAACTTATTAAAAATCTCTAACTCTTGTTTTTACTATTTCTAGTGGTTTTTGGTGTAAATTAAACCCCGTAAAATTCTAAAATTTTATATTTTTGATTTCTGTTGTTAATTGACATTATAAAAATTATTTTAAAATATTTTTAGTTTTTTTTCTTTTATTTCTTGTTCAGTTTAAAACATAGAAAACTTCACAAATTAAACAAAAATCCAGGAAAATCTCAGAAATTATATTTATCACATTTAAACTCATTTAGTTCATTCCAAGCTTGAGAAAAAAATTAAAATTAAAATTCTGCCTTTTTGAGGATTGACCCCTTACTTTCCTTCTATTAGTTATAGAGTATTTAAGTGGAAGTTTTCATAAATATTGTTGGTTAAGTTGGAATTTACACAACGAGATAAAACCCCTTTATTTGGACTTATCAATGCACACATTATCCAAAATTATGGATTGAGAGATCTAAAATAATCCTGATATGCTCTATGAGAATAAGTTATCTGCAAATACATCTCAGAGAAATGATGAAAAAGGTTTACTGAAAAAAGGTAATGATGTCTAATTGACTTCATTAGACATATAAACTCCTGCATATATTAAAACATGAAAATGAGATAATTTATAATTCTAGAAAGGACGAAACTCTCCTCATATATTTAAAGATCAAATTGAAAAAAAAATTGTGGTCTAGAATTGCTAACTGTGTGTGAAATATCTGTTGATCAGTGCAGCTAACTGTTTCAGACCTAGAGCACATATGGGACATGAGCCACGTTTCCTGGTAGATTTTCAGTAGTTTTATTTCCCTAAAGATGGAGGAAACACAAATAATAAAACATGGGACACTATGAAATAAAGTTAACAACAATTATTTTGAGTAAGGAAAATGAAAACGCAAAAGAGAGATGAATAGACACAGGTGCATCATATATAATACGCCAAGAAATATTTTTAATGAAAGATCAATGCTCAGGAGTTGGGTTACATACAATATCCAGATCCTCAAAATTATGGATGTGGGAAGTTCCAAGAGTGTCCTTCATTTTTCTTAGAAAATTCTTAAAAGAAACAAGTATAGATCCAAAAGTCCATTAGTAAAAGCATATTAGTGCAAAAGTATAGGACTTACAAAAGAGCAAAAATGGACCAATATCAAACTTTTATGAATTATTCACAGTTGGAAAAGGGAGGTAGAAAAAAATAGTTTCAGGAATTTTAACAATAAAAAATATTGAGAAGAAACTAGACCAAAAATATGTTTTGAATAATTCCATGTATGAACTCATGAAAAATTTAATTTTTTTACGCTCAGGAGTGATTTTATGTAGGGTCTGGTGGTCCCTGTCTAGTCGATACTTTTAGCAAGGACCTAAACCTAACCTAAGGATCAGTCCGGTTCTGGTCCGGTCTCATTTGGTCCAAGGCCGGTCCCGGTCCAGTCATGTTGACTAGTTAAAGTCGAAGAACACAAATTCAAGATAAAAGAACGGTATGGACTTCTCATGAAAGGGAAAATTTATAGCAGTGTCACATATAAAGCCCATCTTGAAAAATGAAAAGAAGAATAAAATAAAAAGAGAAAAATAAAAAAAGATTGAAAGAAGAATGATTGCACAATAAAAGAAGAATTAAAGAATAAGAAAGGAAGATGAAAAGGAAAAAGGTAAAGAAACGTCATGAGAAATAATAAAATCAGGAGAAAGAGGAAAAAGGAAAATAGTAGGAAAAAGGTAATGAAAAAGAAAAAGTGAAAGAAGAATAGAAAAGGAGAAGAAGAAGATGAATAAAATAATATGAAAAGATGATGGAACCCTAGTTTTAGGCATATTTTCATAGTTTCTGGAGGTATAACTGAAGAACTATGATGTATTTAAATGTACATGAAACTAATTTTTATGCTTGAAACATAAATTTTATGAAATGATCATGAGAGCTCATAACTACAGTTCTGTTCAGATGAAATCTATGCCTTTCCGGTTTGGAAGACAAAAATGAACTGATAAGATTTAGATGGAATAATTTTGGACATCAATTATATGAAAATTAAAACCATTAAATAGATTTTTCTTCAAAATTGGTTAAACCTTTTTTATTAAGAATGTTTTTGTCCCCCATCAATGTTTGAACTTATAAAATTTTGACTGTCATACTTATTGTTAAAAAATCATTGGTTTACCCATTATCACCTAAAGATGGGAGGAAAATATTTTAAGAATTCGCACATTAAATACTTCTCATGTGAAAAAATTTAGATACCCCCAATTGATGACTCTCAATACGTCATCAAATGTGTAGAATTTTTTAGCGTTTAAATACCCATTGCATCCAATTAATCTATATTTGTCATCGTCCATATGCATTATTTCACAAAGTTACTAACCCCACTTGATTCTTTGAATCAAGTGGAGTAGATCTCACATATTTGATTAATGAGTACAGATATGGATTAAGTATCCAAAGAAAGAAGAAATTGATCAAGAGGAGCTGGCAAAAATCAAGAAGAAGAAAAGCCCTAATTTCTCCACTAATCATGTTTAAAGAGAAACCTATAAATAGCCTCTTGAGGGCTCATTGTAGGTTGTCCAGAATTTCTCTCAAGGGAGCTAGGGCTTGGAGAGGAAGATTTTCTGCAGACCCTCCAAGAGCTGATGAGCTTTGGAGTTGGAGAGGAGTAACGAACTGAAGAGTAGCTGGGGATTGAAGACCTCCGCCTCGCCGCAAGGACGTGACTCTTGGTCGGAGAAATTTCTCCAGTTTCAGCTGTGTAATTCTCTCCATTTCAGACAAGCTAGGTTGGGTGGGAAGATCCACACCAGTGATCTTCCAACATTTCCAACAGAGATTGTTTTGTTTTTGATTTCTGTTTGTTCATCTCCATTCCCCTTCCATTCTCCAAAGAAACCTTGTTGCTCCTTATTGTCCAGAGAAAGGAGGGAAAGACGGAGGAAAAGAGAGAGAAAGATAGCAAGAGAAAGAAGGGAAAGACGGAGGAAAAGAGGGAGTAAGATAGCTAGAGAAAGAAGTGAAAGAAAGAGAGAGAGAGTGTGTAGGATTGTAGGAGAGAGAGAGAGAGAGAGAGAGAGAGAGAGAGAGAGAGAGAGAGAGAGAGAGAGAGAGAGAGAGAGAGAGAGAGAGAGAGAGAGAGCGCGAGGGAGGGAGAGAGAGAGCGCGAGAGAGAGAGAGAGAGAGAGAGAGAGAGAGAGAGAGAGAGAGAGAGAGAGAGAGAGAGAGAGAGAGATCCTTGACAGCACGTTGATTTTTGTTCGTGGCGGCTAGAATCATCGACTCTTCTACCGTTATTTCTGGAAACGTGCAATTTGTTAGGTGGAACATTTTACATAATTGGTTGACTGTGTCGTCGTTTCTCTATCATGCGCGGCTAATGCCACTTAAGGACTGAAAGGTGAAGGGGGTTCACCGATGTATACGTGCACCCAAGAAAACAAAGTTTTGACAATGTTGGCTTCTTTAGCGGGCATGGCAAGGCCAGAAATGCTCGACACGACTGATCAGATTTTGGAAAGAACGATAAAAGGATCCCCACAAAACCACGGGCAGAAAAACGGTATACTAACGACTTAGCGGCTGAACAAAAGATGATGAGCCTGTTTAACCAAAAGGATTCAAGTTGACTTATGAAATACTCCAGGGGGGATTCAAGTTTGACTCAAATGCTGGCACCAGTTTGAACGCTGCTTGCCGGCCATCGAATTAATTGCAAGGACGACGCGACGCTCAAGCGGTGGCGCCATCAATAAACCTACAAGTGGACGGCGAGTCGGCGAAGTTATAAGAGTACCAGAGCCCGGGAAGGCAGAAAAGCAAAAATCCTTGGCCGCTTCTCCTCCCTCTCCCGTTGTTATCTAGGCTCATCGCTTGGCAGCGCCCTGTGATGGAGACCCTTCTAGGAAGCAGACCTCGCAAAAGAAGCTTTGTCGGCGATCCCTTCGCCCATCTATCGCGATACGACAGGCTCAGCCCATCCATGAAGAGATGCCGAGTGGGGTCTGGTCCTCTTCTAGCAGATCGAGAGATCTCCATCGACGCCCTTCCGGACAATTGCCTTCGACGGATACTGGAGCGTCTGGCGGGGAAACGCGCGCGCAGTATCTCGGCTTGCGTATCCAGGCGGTGGCTTTGTCTTCTCAGTACAATAGTTGGCTCAGGAGAACACCATGTACACTCTGTCAAACGCCATCTTGACCTTAAAGAGCGCCCAAAAGAGGTGGAGTCACAAACCTGGAGCAGATATGATTTAGAGCAGCGAAGAAGAAACTTCGAGATTGAGAGGGCAACAGACGTCTGCCTGGCCGCGGCGGCAGTCGGATCCGGGCACTGCGTAGAGCTGCTGATTCGGGGATGCGAAAGTCGCTCTCACAAAGTGACGGATGTTGGGCTTTCGGCGGTCGCCCGGGGATTTCCTTCTCTCCGAGTTTTATCCTTGTGTGACTGTCCTTTCGTAACTGACGAGGGCTTGATCCAGATTGCGAATAACTGTCCGTTTCTGGAGGAGCTCAGTCTCGTCGGATGTTCCCAAATCTCAGATTCCGGAATCGCCGCCATCGCTCGCCGCTGTCCGAAGCTGTCTAAGTTGGCTATAAACTCCTGCCAGAGGGTCGGTGATCATGGCTTCCGCAGCGTGGGAAGGGCGTGCCCTGGTCTGACATCCATCTCCATTTCAGACTGTCCGCTCTTGGGGGATCAAGCCATTGCGGGGCTGCTGGCCACATCTGATAGAAGCAACGTGAAAGAACTTCGGCTCCAGAACCTGAATATAAACGACGCGTCCTTCGCAGTCGTTGGGATTTACGGGACATCAGTCCACGCGCTCGTCCTATCAGGACTTGACGTGACGGAGAGAGGATTCTGGGCGATGGCCTCCGCTGGCGGCCTTAAGATGCTGAATAGCCTCACTGTCGTTTCTTGCAACGGGCTTACAGACTTGAGCCTTGAAGCAGCGGCCAAGGGATTCCCTCGCTTAAGGAGTGTCCGCCTCAGGAGATGCTTAAGCTTGTCCGATGCCGGCCTCAAGACTTTTGTTCTCGCCGCCTGCTCGCTCGAGAACCTTCAGATTGAGTGCTGTCGCCGACGTAGCTTGCCAAGCGTACTGGAAGCCAAGTCAGTTCGCCGGAACTTCAAGTACCAACGGGACTTCTTGGCGGAAGGTTGCATGGGAACTTATGCGGGGTCTCATTTCGATGGCCTTCGGCCTAAAGAGTCTTTAGCTCTAGGGCTGCCGTCTATTCAGCTTACGCGGCATGCTCGGAGCCATCTTACTAAGCCAGATGCCGAGGTATCATTGGAAGATAGAAGTCTCCATGGCTGGATGCACGGGCTCTCTGAGCGTGTCACAATGGAAATAGATCTCAACCTTTGATAATTGTTTACCTGAAAAAGACCAACGATATTTTTGCCTGTAAGCCTATTTTAATGGGGACTCCATCTTGAAAACTAGAGTGAAAAAAAGAGTAGCCGTGACTCATAGCATCTCTCTCCTCCAAATTTCAATGTTTTGGTCGTAACTTTTTCATCTGATATCTGATTACGCTGAAGCAAGTTTAAACGATTCGTAGGATATACTATATTGGTTTTGATCTCATAATTGCTGAAAACGGATCAGTACGGCTCTGGTTAAAGCAGATTGAAGATTCTGACATTTTTCTCTCGCGATTTTTGCGGTTTTGGATGTATATCCCTCATTTGATCTTGGATTGCTTCGAACATGTTTCATTGGATTTGTAGGGTTTAAATTCCTTGGAAGCGACGACAAAAACACTTCAAAACGATCAATATTGCTCCAGTTTGAGAATATTGAAAATTTGGGTTTTATTCTTTCACGAATTTCGCCGTTTTTATTTGCATCTCTCCCCTCTGATCTTGGATTGCACTCAAACCTGTTTCATTGAGTCCGTAGGGTTGAAATACATAGGAATCGACTACAAATACGATGCAAACGAATCAATATTTCTCCAGTTTGATTAGATTTAAAATTGATATTAATGTCTTCTGAGAATATCGCCGTTTTGGTCTGTATCTACTGAAGTCAATATTGGTCCCCATGATCGACATAGATAGAGTTATTTTCACTCCGATTGGGCCACGTGGAGCCACGTGTACCTGTTTGTTTCTCTTTAACAGACATTTGGGATTATAAATGCCTGGGAAATGTTCGATTTTATGTTAATGTGAGTAAGTCGGAAGGTCTACCGACATTTGTTCATTTTCTAGTTTTTACTACTAATTCTCAAATTTCTCTTCCCTTCCTGAGTGATCTTAGCATCTTCCATAGAACTCTGGTTGACTCTTCTTGAGCCAACAAATGGCATCAGAGCGTTCTGGTCTCAAAGGCCAGAGAAGATGCTGTGAAGAGGAGAGTCAACGGTGGTTGCAGAGAAGCAAGCTGCTATTGAAGCTGACATGCCGAAGATCTAATCAGGTCAGTTACCTCTACTCATTTTGTCTAATACCAATTATAGACAATGGGCTATGAGGATGGAAATGCACCTTGAAGCCTGTGGACTTTGGGAAGTTATCATCGACCAGGAGACACAGAGAAAGAAAGATCGTCAAGCTCTTTCTATCATTCTCTCAGCTGTTTCTGATGATGCGATGGATCAGTTGGATGCCAAGAAAGCTAAAGAGAACTGGGAAATACCTCTAGTAGCAAAGCTTAGAGTGGAAAGGGTAATTCAATCCCGAGTACAAGGATTTAGGAGAATGTTCGAGAACCTCTCAACGAAGGAGGAAAGTGTTGCAGAATTTTCCCTCGGATTTACAAAGGTTGTGGGAGAATTGAGGAGTCTTGGAGAGAGACTTCCAGAGAGAGAAGTGGTGGGCAAGCTTCTTAGAGCTACAACGTCAAGGTATGATTCTTTGACGTTACATCTCGAGCAATTTGGTGATTTTAATACCATGACCAAGGAAGAGGTTATTGGGTCTCTCAAAGTTCATGAGATAAGGCTCAATGAACTTGAATCAAGAGAGGAGGAGCAAACTCTTTTGATGCAGGCTAAGGCTAAGATGAAGAAAGAAGATTCTGGTCAATCAGCAGGAAGAGAAAGAGGAGGATGCAGAGGCTCTAGAAGAGGAAGAGGAAGAGGAGCAGGAAGAGGTTGAGGCAGACATTCTACTGATTCTCCCAATGAAGATGTCAAAAAGCCATTTGACAAGTTGAAGATCAAGTGCTTGATAAGCCTAAAAATGCATGTAAATATGTCGTTGATTTGATTCTTAGACGTATACAATAAAATTTATAAACACCCTTAATCACTAAATATAGAATATAGAGCAAGCAAGGGGTCGAACCACAAGGAGGCAGCAAGTAATAATTTTTATCCAATTTCAATGAATTAATTCAAAGATGAATTAATTGTGCAATTAATAAATCTTAATTATGCTTAATAGTGTTTTTAATTAATCAAAATTAAGTAAAAAACTGAATTTTGTTTTTAAATATTTCGGTCAAAAAACTCAAGATAGAATTATTTCAATTATAAGATCATATATATTCAGATTATTAATTTCCCAATTATTATTAAATTGTAAGACAATTTTTAGGAATTAAAATTGGGAATTTAATAATCAAGAAAGGGATTTTAAAATTGGACTTCAAGATGAATGAATTTTTGAATCAAATTTTTTTTAGATTTTTTATATATAAATTAAATTTCCAAATAATAAAAATTGAAATCTAGAGAGAGAAACTGGACAAATTAACCTAGAGAGAGAAAGTGAAGAATTTGGGGAAAAGATGAAATCCGACCCTAAAGTAGAAATCTAATAATGCAGAAATGTTCAAAATTGATGTAGAATTAAAGATCAAAAACCAGATCTTGAATCAGAATCAAAATGCAGTGCTAATTTCATTCAAAACCACTTCTAGGGCATGTACATTTCGCCCATGCCTTGGTGTTTTAGAATCATTCAAGAAGAAGATTGAAATACAAATCAAAAACTTACAAATTTGAGTGCAGAATCAAGAACTGTCGACTTCTAAAGAAACTCTTGTGTCCTTCCTGGCCAAATCCTTGGAGAGAGCTTCAAAAAGTGAATTTTGCCCTTTTCCAAATCTCTATTTAATGATCCAACCCTCTGGATTGTACTGGGAGAAAGGACAAACCTACCCTTAAATTTTCAGCCCAATCGGACATCCAGATCTCTAGATATCGTCATTTTACTATAGATTAATCTAGGCCATTGGATCATCTTGTTATTTAAAAAAAAACCAATTTTTCTGATTGGATGATGCATGATTTTTTTCATTTTCCATCTTCTTAGATCACGTTCTGACACGTGATTGTCAGCGTCATCGGCGCACAATCATTGGAGATTGAATGTCCTTTTGAATGGTTGAGAGGACGCCACATCGCCCTTCTCTTTTTATTTATTTATTTAAAATAGGCAGAAAACGACAAAGTTAGCTGCAATTTCTGACATTTGCATTGTCGATTCCGCATGCATTTAATGCACGCAGCAAACCGACGTCGCATGCACGCTGATTCATGTGTCGGTTAGCGCGTACATTAAATGTACACGCTAACGACTAAGATAGATTATATAAATGCACGCAGAGAATCTCCGCGTGCATTTATTGCACGAAGCTTAATAAAAAATTTTTATTATCATTTTTTCCTTTTTTCGCCTTCCGCGCCGCATATGAGCTAATGATTGGCTTGTTATGGCATTGCGATTTGCGATGCCATAATGAGCCAATAATGCTCATTTCTTTCTCTCTCCTTAATTTTTAATAATAATCATCAACTTATTCGCCCAAATTTCGGGCGAATGATGTGGATACCCCTTGATATATATATCAATATATTATAAACTGCCAAATAAATTAAATATGTATTATTTAAATATATAAAAATCATTTCTTGGCTATATAATTGTATAAAAAATTATATAAAAATATGGAAAATTCCAGAAAAATAGGAAAGCCCTTACCAACCTTTAGCCATGTATTTTAAGCCCTGTAAAAAATATTTTTTCAATGCAATGAGGTTAAATACCATGTTAAAAAATGATAAAAATTAGAAATAATAGTTAAATCAAAGTGTAAGTCATTTATCTTCATTTTTATATGATAACATGCTAATATGGTCATTAAAACACATAAATATAATGTAAAATTCATCAATTAATCATGTTAATTTGCAAGTTATCAATGCTACAGTTGTCAGAAATTTGGTCATTTCAAATCAGAGTGCCAAAAAGACAAGAAGAAGAATTGGAATGAAGAAAAGATAAATCTAGCAGAAGAAACGAAAGAGGATTCAGCTCTCCTGATGGCCATTTCAGATGAAGCTGTAGATGTCCTTCTTCAAGGAGTATGTGGCGAACTTTCAGCTTCAGATTTATGGTACCTTGACACAGGTGCTACATCTCACATGACAGGTAACAAAACATTTTTTGCTTACCTTGGTTCAAACAAAAGTGGCATAGTGAGATTTGGAGGGTTAAGTAATTGGGTATGAAAGAAAGGGAAGAATTAAAGTGGAATGTGCAAATGGAGATATGCTGGAGAATGTGTTGTGTACTCTTACACTAAAGGTGAATATACCCAGTTTTGGTCAGTTTGACGAAAATGGGTGTGAAGTGAGCATGAAGGATGGTACACTTCTCATTCCCTCTGGAAAACAGCTTGCTAAAGTAAAAAAAATCAGCATGGAAACTTTATATGATTAAGTTGAATGTTGTTGAATCATGCTATTTTAATTCTGAATTTGACAAGTTATCATGGCTATGGCACAAACGTTTTTTTGTCATAAGAGTTTTCATATTCTGAATTTTATGTCTAAATATTAAATGGTAGATGGATTATCTGTTATCAATATTTCTTATAAATCTTAAAAAAGTTGCATCATGGGAAAACTGGTCAGAAAATCATTTCCAACCTCAGGCAATATCATAATAAGGAAGACTGGAGCTCGTCGATGCAGATATATGTGGGCCAATATCTCCAACATCTCTTGGAGGTAACACGTTTTTTCTGCTAATAGCTGATGAATTTTCAAAGCTCATGTGGGTTTCCGTGTTAAAAGCCAAGCCAGATGCTTTTTCTACTTTGGAGAAATTTAACGCATTTGCGGAAAATGAGAACATCTGAAGATAAAATGTACCAGAACAAACAGAAGAGGAGAATTCTTATCAGAAGAATTCAAGCATTTATGTCACACGTGGAATCAAGAGGCAGTTAAATGCTCCATATACTCCTCAACACAATGGAGTAATTGAAAGGAGAAATCGTACGATTATGTTATTTGTGAGAAGCATGATCAGAGAGAAAGATTTGCCTTTGAAGTTATGGGCAGAAGCTGTAAGTACATGTGTATATGTACTAAACAGATCGTCTACTAAAAGTTTGGAGAATATGACCCCATTTGAAAGGTGGACAGAAAGAAAGCCCAACATAGAGCACTTGAGAGTGTTCGGAGCACTTACATATGTAAAGAATGTAAGTGGTCATCTAAAGAAGCTGGATGAGAGAATTCAATCCATGGTTTTTATAGGTTATGAAATTGGAAGCAAAGCCTATAGATGTTATGATCCCATCACAAGGAAAATAATCGTGAGTAGAGATGTGATATTTGAAGAATAAAGTACTTGAAGCTGGAAAAATGAAGAAGCATTAAGGAGAGGTGATGAGTTATTGCTGCCAAACTCATCAAAGCAGGTTGTCTTCAAAGAAGAATCTGAAATTTCTGAGACACCTGAAGCTTTTTCAGAAAATTCTGCCAATACAGATCATGGTCAGGATTCTTCAGAGTACATCCACAACAGAACTGAAAGAATGAGGTATCTCCAAGAAATATATGATAGAACAACTCCTATATTAACACCAGTTGAAGATTGTTTTATGGTTTGTGAAGAACCCACCACTTACAATGAAGCAAAAAGCAAAGTAGACTGGGTGAATGCTATGGAGGAGGAAATGGATGCAATTATAAAAAATGATACATGGGAGTTGGTCATCCCACCAAAACACACCAAACGTATCAGTTAGTGTAAGGGGGAATAGCAGTGGATGAATCACATGAAAAAGCTTGATTTTCGGTAAAGGGTTATCCTCAGAACCTAGCATTGATTATGTTGAGATCTTTTCTCTGGATGCTAAACTTGAAACTATTAGATTACTGATTTCTCTAGCTGCTGAAAAAAATTGGAGTATACATCATCTTGATGTAAAATTTGTCTTCTTAAATGGAGAGATTAAGGAGGAGATCTACGTAAAGCAACCTGAAGGTTTTGTCACACAAAGAAAGGAAGAATATATTATGAAGCTGAAGAAGGCTTGCTACGGACTGAAACAGGCACCTCAAGCCTGGCATTTCAGATTAGATAAAGCTTTATAGTCTTTTGGTTTAAAGAAAAGCAAATTAGAACATGTAGTATACCAAAAGCATAAAGAGAAATTCTGTTTACTTGTGGGTGTATATGTGGATGATTTGATCATTAAAGGGTCAAGTCAAGATGAGATAAGTTTTTTCAAGAAGCAAATGATGAAAGAGTTTGAAATGAGTGATTTGAGATTACTGTCATCTTATCTTGGCATTGAAGTAAATCAAGAACACCTGCGGATTACTGAAAAGCAGAGCAGGTGTGCTTTAAAATTCTTGAACTCTTCAATATGCAGGATTGTAATTCCCTAAAGACGCCAACAGAAGCTCGATTGGCCTTCAAGAATGATAAAGAATCAGAAGAGAATGCCACTATATTCTGAAGAATCATTGGAAGTTTGAGTTATTTAATTCACACTCATCCTGATTTCATGTACAACGTGGGATATCTTAGCAGATTCATGGAGAATCTGAATACGAGTCTCACGATGGTAGTAAAAAGAATATTGAGGTATGTTGATGCCGAAACAACATCTAGGATGTCGTCCAGTCTACACCGAGTATGATGACTCGGTACCTAGACAATGGTATCGAACATCGATGGTGTCGTCATCTGATGGATAGATAAACCCTAATTGGGTAGATGTAACTACGATGCAATGCGTCATACGTATCGTACGTGCACGCTTTGACTCGAGGGAGCGCCGAGCTCTGAGCACAAATGGGGTCACCGGGTGACGGCGATGGTGGACTCTCAAAGCTCATCAGAGTGATAAAGACATTTATGGCCGAACAGAATCAATCCATAGGGCTCCCATGTAACAGACGGAGTGGTCTGTCTCGGTAAGATGCTCACTTGCTTCGTAGTTTTCTCTCAATTTTCTTTCTCTCCTATCAAGCGCGAGCGCGTTAGAGATGATCAACAGTATACTGCAAAGGATAATATAACGAGCGAGCGGGAGGACATAGGACACTATAACGTTGCACTAACACGAACGGTGCTCAGCGCGTCCATCTTGTAGGTTTTGCCGCACAGACATAGGACACTACAACAATCTTGACAGGTTGCGGAAGCCGTGGTCTATGGTCGCCACATCGCCCCACTCAATCGCTCGGTCGGCTACCTCTTTGCTCAGCTTCTCATGTTGCTATTGGCGCTGTTCCACAACCATCACTCGCTGGCAACCGCTATGTGATCTCAGCCACATCGACCCATTGTTAGGTCGCATCACTAGGTACTTTTGATTGCTTGAGCGATATTGTCCCTAGACGCTCTCCCCCCATCTGTCTCAATTCCTCGTCTCCGATCTCCAACCTACCACTCCTGCGCAGTTACACCACTCAAGCCTCGTTGATGCCTCTTCGGCTCCCCTCCACTGCCACCTGTACCGACTGCTGCAACTAATGACGAATCTGCACAATGTGCCATGCGCCGACGATGAACGCTGTCCTCCCACTTGCTCGTTGTATTATCCTTTGCAGTATATTGTCGATCGTCTCTACTGCGCTCGGGCTTGATAGGTGAGAGAGGAAAATTGAGAGAACTACGAGAAAAATTGAGCATCTTTACTGATACGAGCGAGCTCGTCCGTTACGTGTGGCTCCTATGGATTGATTCTGCTCGACGCCATAGTCACCTTCGTCCCCTCCGATGAGGCTCGAGAGGCCACCGCCATCGTCACCCGAGGACCCTTTCGGAGCACGGAGCTCGGCATCTCCCTCGAGTTGGGGCCTGCACGTACAATACGTCAGACACATTCATCGTGCATCGTAGTTACATATACTCGTTAGTGTTTATTTATCCATCAGACGACAACACTGTCGACGTCTGACATCACTATCTAGGTACTGATCCATCGTTCTCGGTACCAATTGGATTGATGTCCTCGATGATGTTTGGCATCATATGGGAAAGGTACTATGCATTGTAGTCTTGATCATGTTAAAGCACAAAAGTGATCAAAATTAGTTGGTCATAGTGACAATGATTTTGCTGGAGACATGAATGACCAAAAAAGTACATCAGGGCAGATTTTCTTTCTGGGTTCAAGATCCATTAACTGGGGAAGTAGTTAATAAAAGGTTGTTGCATTGTCCTCTTATCAAGCTGAGTACATTGCTCTTATTTCAGCTACATGTCCAGGAATATGGCTAAGTAGATTATTGGGCGAACTCAGAGGATAACTTGCCAAGTTAGTAGATATTTGTGTTGATAATAAATCAGCAGTTGTGTTAAGCAAGAATGCAGTTTATCACAATTGCACAAAACTTATTGACACAAGGTATCACTTTATTCAAGATTGGTTGGAAGAAGGCAGCATAGTACTGAAGCATGTGAGAGCTGAAAAACAAATAGTTGATATTTTCACAAAAGCTATTGGAAGAAAGATATTTATTGAGTTCTGCGAGAAGATGGGTCTCAAAAATTCAGATCTGAACGATCAGAATCAAGGAGGAGATTGAAGACAGTATTGATCCTGATGATCGGCATCGGGCAAGATTTCCGAAGAATAATGAATTAACAAATTTATTTTTAGTTTGTTTTTTGGGAATAACATGGACCACCCAATCAAGTTAAACAGTTGCGAATGACCCAACGAAGATGGAGTTATTTGATTCCGATTGGTCCATGTGGAGCCACGTGTACCTGTTCGTTTTCTTTGCAACGAACATTTGGGCTTATAAATGCCTGAGAAATGTTCCATTCTATGTTAATGTGAATAAGTCGGAAAGTCTACCAACATTGGTTCATTTTCTTGTTCCTACTTCTGATTCTCAATTCCTCTTCCCTTCCTGAGTGATCTTAGCATCTTCCGTAGAACTCTCGTTGACTCCTCCTGAGCCCACATCTACTTTGTTAGATCTCAGATCAAGCTGAAAATAGTTTTCTTGGATTCATAGCATAGCTCTCTTCAATTCGATTCCCAAATCATAGCAAGTTGATCAACAGAACTCCTATTTCAAAGATTGAAGATCTAAGCTACGTTTGTTTTTGTTCCTTATTATCATTTGATTATTTATACTTGGTTGTTGAAATATTTTTATTGCAGTGTACAATCTAATGCGACCGAGATGTTGGCCGTACCCCAACTCTGACCATCCAAAATGTCAAACACAACGGATGGTAGATCACCTAGCCATACTGTATTGGAAGAGAAACTTTAGAATACTGTTTAAGAGTCCAATATGTCAAAGGAATGTGTAACATTTACATCACCAGTGTCGTGATTACATGAAATTGGATGTGCCAACGTACCAACATCTAAATGTCGTTATCTCATGCTTGACTCAAACCATAAATTGGTGGTCAGACTGACCTCAAACGGATAGGTTAGTTCGACCCTAAATGGGTCAATGAGTCCAACCCCGAATGGGTAGATCAGATAGGGCCCAAGTGTGTCGATCAGACCGAGCCTGAACGGCTAAGTCAGACTGGGCCCAAATGGGCCAGACATATTGATTTCGAAAAGAACATATTGCCTAACTTGAGTCAGGCTGCCTTGCCTGATCTTGATTGCATTAGCCTGCCTACTAAGGTCAGTCCATTTGAGCTTGATCCGGTAGGCCCATCCAACCCTAACCAGTTTAGATCGGATGAACCCATTCGTGATGATTCCACGAGAACTGATCAGGTAGGCCTGATCGACATCGGTTGGGTCAGCCAGATCAAGTCTGATCTGGCAGGCCGGACTAAACCTGATCTAGGCAATGCGCTTGTGACAGGGGGTGATCTAATGGATCCTACTTGTGTCAGCTCCACTGACCATGGGATGACTTGTGGGAGTGACCATAGGGTTGGACGATACCTAACTGAGAGGTGCCAACCGCCCGCCCCACACCCCCCCCCTTCAATCCCCCTACTATTATGACCCAACCGATGACATCGGTAGCTTAGGTCGTGGGTCCCTCATAGCATGCTTCTAACCAACCACTTCAAAAGGCCATGCTTCCCCCTTCCTATGATGCTATGATCTGGACTCTTGATAATACCGAAACGGAGGGGCTACGGCTTGTCACATTCTACAAAGAGGAGGTTTCATGGATGACAGTTCATTTCAAATATACCCTAGTAGAGAGATTTTCTACGAAGCGTCTCCTTATAGATGGCATAGCGAAAAAAATAATTAGCACAAGGGAATTTCAGTAATCATATTTTCATTGGAGTCCACAACCACCGTAGTGTTTTTAGACAATTGTAGCCTAAAGAGGATTTCAGGAAGGCCTAGAGCTGCACCACATGTGGGATTAGTTGATCCATCATGCATACCTATCACTAGACAACATAACAAATGAGCAGCTCTCATGATCACTCTCCTCACTTTGTTTTTGCGTGTATTGGCTTCTTTGACATACACCAACATATCTTCACTCCCAATGCTCTTGAATCATTCGCCAATGGAGTAGGTGATAGATATTATGTGGTCGTCAAGCCAAATCACACCGCCATGTCTATTCAAGTTCATTGAATAAAATATTGTGTCCATTATTATTCGAGTGTGATGTTTATAATGGAGTCCGTGAATACGTGCAATGACATAGTGAATTATGATGAGATCATAAAACATGAATCACTGGTTCCCCTGGTTCTAGCGCACAAGGTGTAGCTTGGCGCCCCACGGGTTAAAAACTTAACCTATCGATTGGGTTAAATTGATCCGTAGTTTATCTATCTGTAGAAATAATTAATTAATAAGGTTCGTCAATAATTGTGATTACACACTGTAGTTATTAACTAGAATAATACATGGACCTATAGAGTCACACGCATAATATCATAGGGGCATTGGTGAATATATTTTACTTTATGGGGTTTTTTAGAAAAACTTTAAATAAAATATAAATAGGGAAGGGGCCCTCATTTGAAGGACCCATGCCAGCCAGAATCGAGAGCCCCTTATTTCTCCACTCTACTATAATCTCCATTCAACAAACAAGAATGTCTTCATGGTGTAAAGATCTTGAAGATTTTCAATGAGAGCTGAAGATAAAGAGGAGGAGATCCAAGGCCAATGTGATTGCATGGATATTTCTAGAGGCCGGACACATGAATGACTTCAGAACCATTTCTAAGTAGGAAAGTCAAGGGTGGAACAACTTCCCTTTGAGGTGCATATGATGTATTGACTTATAGATCGATTAGGAATCGGTTACACGCTTTCGCATCATGGAATCATGTTTTCCATGGTTGAATCAAGACACAAAACCCAATAGTGATATTATTTATATATCTTGACAAAGATGTACATTTGTGAAGTCACCCTAGATATGCATGACTCAGTGTTTTGGTTCACCTATTGGAACCTCTACATCGAATGATCCTCGTTAGGAATGGAAATGAGCTAATTCATCAGCACATTGTGTATGAGAATTTACCCCAATTTGGTCCACACGTGTTGTCAAAGGGTGATACATGCTACCTCACCAACTACAACTAAGTTTCTCCCCCCTCTCGTATAATGAGTTCATTATAGAGGCAAAAAATACTCCCCAAAAGCATCACCCTAATCAAAAGCGACCTCAAATTACATGGTCAAACCCTGCATTGCAACGAGAGTCGAGTGCCCCACCAGCCCTCACTAGTGTCCTTGGCCTAGCCTAGCCTACATCTTTAGTTCACAGTGGGTCAAAAAGAGCGCTACCAAGCATCCCAAAACTTCTCCTAAGGCTAAAGCTATACTATCCACTGCATCCGAACGGGCAAGGGCAAAGAGGTTGCAGTCCCTACAATGACCTCAAAGGTATTTTCCCTTTCAGAATCATTACAGGGGTTTGATGCTAGAGACAACAATGAGGTAGAGAAGAGTCTACCTAGTCACGCTCTTCTGGTGTGTACCCCTTGTCCTCTTTCAGCACCTCCCAGCCCAAGCCATCTCCCTCATTCATCCAATGTTACATTCCCTGGCCAACCGACGCCCCTTCCTTATCTCTCTATCATCACATGCCCTCGTTCCCCGATGCCCCTTCAGCACCCGATGTACCATTCATACAATGTCAGATTCCTTAGCCACCCAACGCCCCTCCCTCATCCACCAAACCCACCCATTTCCTTGCTTGATCTTCACCCATCCCATATACCATTTTCTAGGGAAGGCTGCTTTTATCGTCAAGCCTCTCTCTAGCTATGATATTTATGAGGATACTAGTGGACTTGCCTCCATGAACCAAGAGGATGATGATGAATCCATATCTGATGATTTAGATACTAACACGACCCTCAATGTCCGCTATCACTCGACTACCCCACAACCATGTCTATCTATAACACTCAATTGATGGAAATGTATGTGGCCGGCAAGCCAATCACACATTCCACATCTTGTTGCATGTTCATTAATAGAACATATTCATTATAATGCACGTGTGATGCTTATAATAAAGTTCGTGAATACATGATCAGACTTAGTGAAGTATGATGAGATCTTCATACAGAGATCTCTAGTCTTTAAGCATATATTTTAAATAGTCATTTTCAAAGGATACTGGAGAAGACCATTGAAGTATGCAGATAGAATATCACTATCAAGCCTCACTCATATGATGAGTATGGCTGGTCCTCTAGGCATTGGTGTGGAGACACTAAGGACATATATTGTGTACTCTTTAGTGGAAAGAGTTCATTGAATTGATCTATATGAATCCCTGAACAGTATTATACCAAACTGTCAATCAGGTTGTTTCTCATCACAATTATGTAAGTGGTCCTTATACGTGATACACCAAAGACATCTTGAGGATGGATAGTTGTACTTTGATTAGGACTTACGTTGCCTTAATGATGGAATTTTGAATAGTCTTAGTCTGGGTGCATAAAGAAGTTCACAAAGACGATTGACTAGTCAAGATGGGATCGTCCACCCTCAATATAAAAGGTAACAGCTTAAGGAAGATGATGCGATGAAGTCCTTGTCCAATGCAATATAATATCGAGAAAAGAGCTCTCCGATGATATCTGAATGCATTAGTATGAACTCGGATGATCGATTAGGGTTTGATAGTTGACCATACCCTACGTTGTCCTTGGAGTGTCTAGTGGATGAGAGACTATACATACACGATAATCGATGATGAACAGGTTCCATGAGTGAGTTGATATGTACTCTTTGTTATCTTCCAGAATACGAGGTGTAGCTTGGCACCATACATGTTGGAGACTCAAGCTGTCGATTGGGTTAAATTGATTCAATATGTATGAATCTATATAATGATATAGTTAATTAATTTTCTAGTCCAATAAAGGTTATTGGGTCACTAGAGTCGTTAACTAGAGTGATACATGGGTCTAGAGAGTCACACACAAATGCTTTTTTGGACATCGAAAGATGTACTTAAGTTTTGGGAGTTTTATGAAAAATACCCACTTAGTATAAATAGGGAAAGACTCTGGAGAAAATTCACCTAGGCTAGAATATTTTAGGGGCCTTTCCCTTATTCTCCCCGCTCTCTATGACTTCTCTCCATTCCCGATGTGATCAGGTTTGCGTAATGACAATGACAGAGGTTGAACGGGGCTTGTTAACAAGAAGAAGGAGATACGACGTGCCGAGGACCACGTGGATATGTCTACAGGCTGCAAACTTGAGCAGCTCGACACGTCTCGCTTTGGATCCTAAAAATCATGGATGTGATTCGTGCATAGGTTCTTCGATTCAATGCTTTTATGATACTGTTCAATTTCATTAAAGTCTTCCACTATGAATCGTTCATAAATTTTCATTCAGATCTAGGCCTCTAGAACCCAATAGTGGCCTCGTGTAATTGGGACTTTAGCGGCTTTTTCACACCTATAAATGCTTATTATAACTTCACCTAATATACAAAACCTCTCTATGTGGCCTCAAGGGCATGGTGGGATTGGTCTATGAGCACAACCCTTGGGTTGGCCGTACCTGGCACTGTGCTTTTTGCCAATAAAAAAATGTGGATTTCATTAAGAGTGGCATTCATAAGATAGTGACACCATTAAAATTAGGTCACATTGGTTACCAGTTGTAATACAATGTATCAAGTTCTATTATTCAATCTGAGAATTACAACTATTAGCATGAAAACAAAAAACTAATAATTTGAATTAATTATTCTAGTAGAAAATTATGGGATTGCATACTTGATGTTCTACATTTGGACACTATAATGGCATCGTAGACAATTCCAATATAAATCAGCTACATGAAAGGAATAACAACAGTCATAATGCCAAATAAATTACTTTCATGCTAACATGTCGATGACGTTTGACCTAACGACCTATTAAAATAAAGTATTATAATGGCCCTTGAAAATAACCATACTATCTGAGTCATAATATCAAACCACATGTCATATATCAAAGGTAAATACTCAGATTAACCAGGCATAGTTTGACAACCTATAAGAGATAGACCGTGCACATTTATCAACTTTTTAGCTTTACATCATATTATTAAATATTTTACTTGATGCTTAGATAAATAAATTCTTCAATGTTACTATTGGAGAGTCATGTATAATGGCTGCAGGCTTCTCAGTTCATAAATGTTTTATTTTTTATTCCAAAAAAGATAATGTGTTGATTGATGGCATGATATGGCTTCGAAGGTTCCTTATTAAATGTTCTGTGAAGAATGGACAACACTGCCATGACATCAATGTGTAGCTTCCGATTGAAATCAAAAGCCTAAACAGAGTTTGCCTTTGGAATTGTTTTTTACATATTTTAAGTATTCAAATGGAAAAAACATTATGAGATTAAACAAAACCGACGAGAATATTTCCAGATGTCTAAAAATTCTTTGGGATAGAACCCACACTAATGTGGTAACCCAAAATGAGGGAAATAATGCAAGTAATAAATTTGATTAGAACAAGGAAAAGAGGTAATGTTCGACTTCTAAGTAAACTTCCTACTATGAGGCTTTTTTTAGGCTAAGTATCAAACAATAATATTAGTGATATAATCTTAAACAAGTGCTTGAAATAGGTAGCAGAGGAGAAAATAAGTCGTCTTTCAGCATCCACTTCTTTGGACACAATCATCCTAATGTAGGAGGTTGTTCTCACATAAATTTATATTTTTAGACAAATAGTTAACCAGTAACAGGTTTAAATGCTTTTCTTACGCTTCTGTTTCATGGAAAGTAATTAAAACATTTTAAGTTCTGTAATAACTAAGTGATTTGGGGTTGAATCCATAAAAGTCATTTATTAAACAATTTAAGTTGATTTAAAAAATGCATTGAAATATGCATATATTTTAGATTTTTGTGGTTCATTGGGAATGAGTTTTAATAAAACAACACCACAATATTTAAAACCGATTGAAATAAGTAAAAAAGATTTTTCATTTTTCTATGAAGAAAATATTTACTTTCTTGAATTTTTTTATCAAAGTAAATGCAAGTTATATAATGGTTTCTTTTTTCTAAAAACGAACAAAATGAAACTTAGTTGAAGGTAGTTTTCTTTCTTCTGCTATCCTATATCTTTGTGTCATCAATTTCTTACTCTTCCACCAAAAATATATCATTTTACGTGCTCAATATTCCTTGGTAGCTCTGCCACTTCTGATTGATTTGGTAGAAAGGAGACTTTAGGATTTTCTCTAAGACACCTAAATTCTAAGTATTCTTTAGTCATATCCTATACTATTATGCATAAGTTTTAGGAAAGTTTCAGTTCTTTATACTGCATAATGGTTCAACATTTTGTCGGTTAGCTTTATCATAGTGTTATCCCCATTTATCGAGTTAAATTCAATTTATGTTCTTTAAGACATTTGTAGATGCGCTTCATGTTTATACCATGATCCTCCAATGGGGTTTATGTCTTTTATGAGAAATTTGGTCAAGAGAAACATCAACGAACTTTGTTTCAATTAAAATGACATGTTCGACGTAGTTCATTAGGGCACAGGTGATGAAATCAAATTAGATCAATAAAATATTTTTTATACTTGTTTTTTACCATATATTTTGACATTTGGAGTAGCATTATTCACCATTTAAGGATAAAATGAGAAATTTATGATTTATGAGTCACGTGGATTTCCCACATCTTCTTAGAAGTTTATGTAAAAAACAGAAGTTAGGTAAATACAATGGTGAAGTTCAAATACAAATAGGAGGAAAGTAGAAACTTAATAAATTTAATAGATTCTAAGAATAGGCACAATAAACAAAAAGCCCACTTTAGAAGCGCATTCAAGCCTCCTTAAGGGCAGGGATAACTAAATGCAAGAATTATGGATCTAACCCACAATTTGAATTTCAAAGGCCAGTTTTCAAACCCGGAAAGGTGGTAACGTAGGTCCAGGATGGAAATTAATAAATCATAGCCTTTAAAACCTTTAATTAACAGCAATGCCCGGGATAGTTTGGACACTTCTATTTATTCTCTTATCCCCTCTCTTTGTATTTCATCTTGGATTTCTGCTCCCAACTTGTTGTTCAACACCCTGAGCATTAGATTTATTTGATCCATTTTTATTTTAAAAGAGTGTGGGAGAGAAAGTTCAAGGCTGATCAAACTTTTTGGATCTAACTTTCTGGCTGGTATGAGGACTAATAATGGCTAGGATTAAGTCCTACATAGCAGAATACTATATAGTAATATACATAATAATACACATGTAACGAGATCTTTATGGGTTAATACAACGATTGTAACTGTCTCTATCTTTCTCTTCCCCTCTTTCTTTCTGCAACTTCTTCCTCTTGTTTTTCTTGATCTTTTTGTGCAACGGGTCTGGCTTGACGTCTCTATTGCTCACGCTCAAGTTCTTTCACTATCCTCGGTCGAAATATGTCATCTCTCTCGCTCACGTTACCTCTCTCTCGCTCGTTGCTCTGGCTTTTTCTTTCCATCACTCTCTCTCTCTAGTTTTCTTTTTCCCCTCAGGCTCTCTCCAGTTCTCTGTCTCTCTCTCTCGTTCTCTCTCCCCCTCTGGCTCTCTCCCGTTCTGTTTCTCTCTCTCTCGTTCCCTCTCCCCATCTGGATCTCTCTCTCTCGTTCTATCTTTCCTTCTGTCTCTCTCCCTTTCTCTCTCTTGCTTTCTCTCTTTCTCTATCGCTCTCTCTCTCTCATTCGTTTTCTCTCACACTTCACTTATTATACATAATTTATTTATTTGTTATTAAGTCGAACAATTGAATGCCTTCATATCTCGTATACGAGATGGAACCCGCTGCCAAGATAAAGTACCAATCGTATATATCTTATGTCTGATCAATGTTCCGATTCGAGCGTTCGAATGCTCGATCCGACCGAACATTCTAATGATCAGATCCAAGCCCCAAAACACGCGTAGGACACAACTTTCTGTGGTTATTTTATTCAAGGATTTAGAGTTGTCAATTGTTCATCTAATAACTTTCGCTTGAAATTTCTTTACTCAATCGGGTGTGTAATTGATGATCGCATGCCAAATCTGATATATCGTTGTTCGATAAGCAACTCGTGGCTATCAGTAAGACTACAAAAAACGCCGAAAGAGCGAGAGAACAAAGATGGGGGGAGAGAAGGCGATAGATATAGACGGGAGAAGGAGGGGCGAGATAGACAGAGAGAGATGAGAGAGAGAGATCGAGACAAAGAAGGATTGGACGAATACGGGAAAGAGATTGAGAATAAGATACGAAGAAGCGCCATACGGGAGGGAGAGAGGCAGAAAGAGATAGATACAGAGAGAGTGGGGCGGAACAAGGCGGGGAGAGGGTGAAAGAGAGAGAGCGTAGGTGAGAGAGAGAGAGAGAGAGAGAGAGATAAAAAAGAAAGAGAGGAGAGATATAAAGAGAGAAGGAGACAGGACAAAGACGGGAAAGGGATTGGAGAGAAAATGACAGAGAGTAGGATACAGGGAGAGATAGAGAGGGAAAAGAGGGGGTGGAGGAAGATACAGAGAGAGAGGGAAGGCGGGAGGGATGCGGAATGAGAGAGGGAAAGAGAGGAGAGAAAGATAGAGAGAAGGAAGGGAGAAAGCCACAGAGATAAAGGAGAGATAGCTACAGAGAGGGAAGAGAGAAAGTCACCGAGATAAAGGAGAGATAGATACAGAGAGGGAAGAGAGAAAGTGACAGGAAGAAGGTTGGAAAGGATGTGAAACGACTGCAAACGAGAAAGAGCCAGTAGTGTTCGCCCGTCCCGATACCAGTACCAGATGACGGTATCGGGATGGATGCTGTATCGGATACCAGAAAGGGAATTTCCGGTATTCATTTTTTTCGATGTCCGAATATCGGATATCGCTTGCTACAGTACCGATATCGTTATCCGTCTCGAGGTCGTCATCCGCCTCCATCTCAGGGAGGAGGATGACGACATCGGCTTTCGATGTTGCATATCGAATTCTGATATCCAACATCGAAAGCATTACTTCATGTATTTCAATTCAAAACTTCCGAATCTCTTTTGATTCGAAAGTTTGAATCGAAAATACAGGAAAGAGAGGGTTCGGCGGACAGTGGAAGGCAGACGGCGGCATCGGCGGACGGCTGCAAAGGGGGAATCGGCGGACGGGGGTAAGTTCTTCTTCGCCCTGGAATTTGAAAATACTCGATCTTCCCCTTCGCCCTAGATTATTTTTTCTTCTTGTTCTGCTATTTCTCATATTCTTCTTCATCAGCCAATTCTCAACTCTCATCTGAGTCCTTCATTCGCCAATTCTAAATTATCACATGAGTTCTTCTACATCCGCCAATTCTAAATTATCATATGAGTCCTTCATCTGCCAATTCTCCATTCTCATCCGCCAATTCTCAATTCTTCTTCCGCTATTTTTCATATTTCCTTCCTCTTCATTAAAATGTTGTAATTTCCATTCTGGTTGCATGTATTCAAAGAATTTTATAACAAATTAGAGTGTCTGTATTTAGTAGCTTCAATTTATTTTTATCTTCCTCAATTCTAGTTCTTACTACTGCGTTTATTGCTGTCTTGTGACAGTAACCATGTTAATATGTTATTTTCACGACTATGCCCAATTGTGCATTCATATTTTAAATCTCTGTTTGTTTTTCTAATTCATTTTTTGATTTTGCCTGTTGTGTGTCTCATTCTTTTCCATTCTCCCTCTCTCACATTCTCTCTCACTCTGTGATTCTTTCTCTCTTTCTTACTCTCCCTCTCTCACATTCTCTCTCACTCTGTGATTCTTTCTCTCTTTCTTACTCTCCCTCTCTCACATTCTCTCTCACTCTGTGATTCTTTCTCTCTTTCTTACTCTCATTCACCCTCTCTCTCGTTCTTACTATGTGATTCTTTCTCATTCTCTCTTACTCTGTGATTCTTTCTCTCTCTTTTTCTCTCATTCTCCCTCTCTCTCATTCTCACTCACTCTGTGATTTTGTCTCTTTATTTCCCTAATTCTCCCTCTCTCTCTCATTCTCTCTCATTATGTGATTCTTTCTCTCTTTTTTTTTCTCTCTTATTCTCACTATCTCTCATTCTCACTGACTCTGTGATTTTTGTATCTTTATTTCTCTCACTCTACCTCTCTTTCACTCTTTTACTCTCCCTCTCTCTCATTCCCTCTCAGTCTCATTCTTTCTCTTTCTCCCTCTCTCTCATTCTCTCTCACTCTGTGATTCTCTCTTTTTTTCTCTTATTCAGCCTCCCTCACCTTCTCACTCACTCTGTGGTTTTTGTATATTTATTTCTCTCATTCTCCCTCTCTCTCTTTCTTTCTCTCTCCTTCTCTCTCATTCCCTCTCAGTTTCATTCTTTCTCAATCTTCCTCTCTCGCATTCTCTCTCACTCTGTGATTCTTTCTCTCTTTTCTTTCTCTAACTCTCCCTCTCTCTCTCGTTCTGACTCACTCTGTAATTTTTTTCCCTTTATTTCTCTAATTCCTCTTCTCTCATTCTCTCTCACTCTGTGATTCTTTGTCTCTTTTTTCTCTCATTCTCCCTCTATCTCATTCTCGCTCACTCTGCGATTTTTGTCTCTTTATTTCTCAAATTCTCCCTCTCTCACATTCCCACTCTGTGATTCTTTCTTTCATTTTTTCTCTCAATCTCCCTCTATCTCATTCTCGCTCACTCTGCGATTTTTGTCTCTTTATTTCTCAAATTCTCCCTCTCTCTCATTCCCACTCTGTGATTCTTTCTTTCATTTTTTCTCTCAATCTCCCTCTCTCTCATTCTCTCTATTTCTCTAACTCTCCCTTTCTCTCATTCTCACTAATTCTGTGTTTTTTGTCTCTCTATTTCTCTAATTCTCCCTCTCTCTCATTCTCTCTTACTCGGAGATTCTCTCTCTTTTTTTCTCTAATTCTCCCTTTCTCATATTCTCTCTCACTCTGTGATTCTTTCTCTCTTTTTTCTCTGATTCACCCTCTCTCTCACTCTTTCACTCTCCCTTTCTCTCATTCCCTCTCAATGTCATTCTTTCTCCTTCTCCCTCTCTTCTCTCAGTCTCTCTTACTCTGTGATTCTTTCTCTTTTTTTTTTTCTCATTCTCCCTCTCTCTCACTCTCACTCACTCTGTGATTTTCCTCTCTATTTTTCTAATTGTTGCTCTCTCCCATTCTCTCTAACTCTGTGATTTTTTCTCTAACTCTCCCTCTGTCTCATTCTCTCTAACTCTGTGATTCTTTATTGAAATGAACCTCCCGAGGACATATTTAGAAAATAGAAGAAAGAAGGGGAGAACAAGATCGGCCACGTCGGACGACCTTCAAGAAGACCATTAGGCGGGAAAAGAAGCCTATAAATAAGAAGGCGGGGGGGGTCTTGAAGAGCAGCAAGTCAGTTGGCGCATCTAGCTCGAGTGGAGATCCTCCGACTCGTTGGACGACGAGAGCGATCCGCCTCATCGCATTTCTATCTTTTCTTCATTCTTTGTTGACCCCTCTTCAGAGACTACTGGCGTGGAGAGTGTATTGTTCTTGGACTCTTCTACATCGGGAATCTGGTATTCTTTTCTTGATCTGGTAATTCTTTCTATTGAGACGACCTAAGATCTACTGATCTTGAGAGAGTCCTAACACTGGTATCAGAGCACGTTCGATTCTTTTGAAATTGCATTCCGCGGTTCTCTTGTGTTGTCAAGACCTTATAACCGAATTATGGAAGGCGAGGTCAGCAATCTGGAATTCCAAAAATGCACTAACACGGTCTTGGAGCGGATCATGGAGCAGATAGCGGAAATACGGGTGCAGATGGAAGATATGAAGGCGTTAGCATCTCCACATGCAGTTAACCCTCCAGATCCTAGAGCACCACGCGATCCCCCAGAAGATCGACAACCACCTCCCAGGTTAGCCACGGATTCTATCTTTAAAAGAGGAGATTTACCTATATTTCAGGGGGAAAATCCCGATGGCTGGATCAAGAGAGCCGAACGATTTTTTTGCCAGCATCCTATGCCAGACGCTGAGAAAATGCATTTAATTTCTCTGCATTTGGATGAAGCAGCTCAAGACTGGTTTGAATATGCTGAATTAGAATTTGGAATGCAAACATGGGACGAATTCAAGGAGCACTTCTCTAGTCAATACAACATCTGCGTTAGAGGTCTTTATAAATCCTTGTTTGAAATTCAACAAACTGGGTTTGTCACAGATTACAGAGTGGCATTTGAACGCAACATAGCACAGCTACCCCATCTACAAAGGGACGTCAAGGAGAATGCATACCTGAGGGGATTAAAGCCCGAAATCTGTAGGGAGGTCCTCAAGGCAAGACCATACGGAATTAAAGAAATTATGGATTTATCCTTGCAGGCAGAAATGGATCTGGGAATCCTATATTCAGCATGGCAGAATAATCCTTGTTATCCCAATGTTCAAGCTCCAGACATCAAAGGCAAACGACCCACGAACGATCACAACTATCACCAAACTTATCATCAGGTATCTCGTGCTGATGTAGCCTCAACTAGCAGGCATCAACCTGCAGTCTCGCAACAACAAACAACAGGGCGTAGTGGGAAACGCCACAACTTAAGACTCACGGAGAAGGAATTTCAACAGCGTAAAGACAAAGGTCTATGTTTCTACTACAATGAACGCTTTGCGCCAGGACACCGCTGTAAGAGAAATCTAAACCTCGTTATGGTCTTAGAAGGAGATCAGGAATGTCAACAAGTGGAAGAAGAAGTAGATTACATGCAAACTGATGATACTCCAATCAACCAGGGATCTCTTTTTACTACTCAAATTGCATTTCATTTTTCAGAATCTGCTTCTCCTAATGGGCTGGTCAAATTGTGGGGTAGCATTAAAGGGGTCAGAGTGAGAATATTAATAGATGGGGGAGCTACACACAACTTCATCAACTCTGAATTGGTTACCACCTTATATCTGACCATGATTCAAGTACCCCCTTTTGATATACTTTTGGCTAACGACGTCCTTCAGCAATCTGCAGGCATTTGTCTAAATGTTCCCATCCAGATGCAAGGACTTCAGGTGAAGCAAGACCTTATTCCCATTCCACTTCCTCATATGGAAATCATGCTGGGAGTGCAATGGTTGAAAACTCTTGAGTGGTTTTACAGAAACTATAAACTATTAAATCTCAAAATCCTATGGGAAGGCAGGTTTCACACTCTCAAGACTGATCCAGAATTGCTTCCTCGAGGAGTATCGACCACTACGACTGTTCAAGAATTCATAAGCAGCAAGCGACAATTCAAAGAGCTGTATGAAGCCTGCGATCCTCGTCTTCCCAGGGTACATTCTCTACAACTGAATATCCAGCATCATAAATTTCATGAACTTTATCCCAAGGTTTTCACACCTACCATACGCCTACCACCAAAACGTTCATCAGATTCATTTAGTTGCAAACTCCAAAATCCTAAATGTCCGTCCTTTCCGTTATTCTCACTTGCATAAGAATGAGCTGGAAAAAGTGGTTCAAGAACTGCTAGAATCTGGTTTTATTAGATCTTCAACCAGCCCTTTCTCTAGCTCTGCGTTAATGATAAGGAAAAAAGATGGAGGGTGGAGAATGTGTATTGATTACAGGGCACTTAATAAAATTACCATACCAAATCGCTATCCAATACCGGTCGTGGATGAATTGATGGAAGAACTACATGGTTCTATTATCTTTACAAAATTAGATCTGAAATCAGGGTATTATCAAATTCGCATGTTTGAATCCGATATACCAAAGACTGCTTTCAAGACGCATCAAGGCCACTATGAATTCACAGTGATGCATTTTGGATTGACTTATGCTCCGGCTACTTTTCAGAGTCTTATGAATTCCATCTTTAAACCATTTCTGAGGAAGTTCATATTGGTTTTTTTTTATGATATATTGGTATACAGTCGGACAGCCTCTGAACATGAAGATCATCTGCACTCAGTCTTCAAGGTACTACAAGACAAACAGTTATGGGTGAATCCAGCGAAATGCCAAATCGCTCAGAATCAAATCGACTATCTGGGGCACGTAATATCTCATGAAGGAGTGGCCACTGCCCCCCACAAAATTGATGCGATTGTGCAATGGCCAACTCCGTCTTCAATTAAGCAATTGAGGGGTTTCTTGGGGCTCACCAACTATTATAGAAGGTTCGTAGTAAACTATTCTTCAAAGGCTCAGCCGCTAACTTCCTTACTTAAGAAGAACTCATTTGCATGGAATGAAGAAGCCACCTCTGCTTTCAATCAACTTAAGCAGGCCCTTTCAACCACCCCTATCCTAAAGCTACCAAATTTTACAAGGCCCTTTGTGGTATAAACAGACGCTTCTGGAATAGGTCTGGGCGCCGTCCTCCTTCAAGACGGCCATCCTATTGCATATTTCAACAAGGGTTTATCTTCTATTACCAAAATGAGATCAGCTTATGAAAGAGAATTAATGGCTGTGGTCTTGGCAGTGCATAAGTGGAAACACTACCTTTTATTTCAAAAATTCTATATCCATACTGATCAGTTCAGCTTGAAATTTTTGAATGACCAACATGAAATTCCGCAGCACTACCATAAGTGGATCTCTAAGCTCTTAGGTTTCAACTTTGAAATCAAGTATAAGGCAGGGAAAAAGAATGTGATCGCTGATTCTTTATCTCGTTCGATGGAAGATGGCCAAGTAACCTGCAATTCTATCTCTACTACGCATTGGCTAGACAAGTATAAACTCATAAGGGAATACGCTGAAGATCCGAGGCTCTACTCCATTAAGCAGGCATTGGACTCACAGAAGACAGCCATACCCCATTACCACATACAAAACGACCTCCTATTTTACAAGCAGAAATTAGTACTGCCCAAGCACTCTTCTTTAATTCCACTTATCCTCCACGAATTTCATGACGCCGAGGTGGGAGGTCATGGTGGGTTTCAAAAGACTTACAAAAGAATTCTACAGCAGCTCCATTGGCAAGGAATGAAGAAACAGATTCAGACATATGTCTCTCAATGTCAAATTTGTCAAAGGCATAAATCTTCTCATCTTAGTCCCGCAAGGTTTCTCCAACCCCTACCCATTCCTCAACAGATTTGGGAAGATATTTTGTTGGACTTTATTGAAGGTTTACCACTCTCACAGGGCTATAACTCCATCCTGGTGGTGGTAGACAGATTGTCCAAATACAGTCATTTCATTGCAATTAAACACCCTTTCAGCGCACAGAGTATTGCAGAAATCTTCATCAAGGAAATAGTCAGACTTCATGGAATACCTCGTTCCATTGTCTCTGATAGGGGCAGTGTATTCACCAGCTCCTTCTAGAGGGAAATACATAAACACCAAGGGACAACACTGAAAATGAGCTCCTCTTATCACCCAGAAACGACGGTCAAACAGAAGTTACAAATCAAAGCTTAGAATGCTATCTTCGTTGTTTCTCTTCCGAATGCCCCAAACAATGGACTAAATGGTTACCCTGGGCCGAATACAGTTACAATACATCTTACCACTCATCCATCAAAATGTCACCTTTCAAGGTGGTGTATGGGAGGGACCCTCCCACACTCATCAAATATGGGACGTCACCATCCCCCATTGACTCATTAGACCAGATGCTCCAAGAAAGGGATGCAACTCTCAGTTTGCTAAAATCACAACTATCAAGGGCACAAGAGTACATGAAAAGGCAAGAAGACAAACATCGAAGGGATGTCCAATTTCAAGTTGGTGATTCGGTTTATGTTAGAATCAGACCATACAAGATGAAAAGTTTGGCAAAACGTCACTGTGAGGAGCTTTCTCCAAAATACTTTGGACCCTATAAAATTTTACAACAGATCGGGCCCGAGGCATATAAATTAGACCTTCCTCAAACATCAGCAATACACCCTGTTTTTCATGTATCACATCTTCGCAAGGCCCTAGGTGATAACCATACGGTTTTTCCACTAACATCTGATCTTTCTACTGATTGGGAATGGCAGGCGGTACCAGAAGCAATATTATCTTACAGATTCACTCGAAATTGCATGCAAGTACTCGTCAAGTGGCGTAATCTACCTCCTTCCGAAGCCACCTGGGAGGATGCCCCTACCATGGAAAAACAATTTCCTAACTTCAAAATTGAGGACAATTTTGTTCTTGGGAGGGGAAGTACTGATATGAACCTCCCGAGGACATATTTAGAAAATTGAAGAAAGAAGGGGAGAACAAGATCGGCCACGTCGGACGACCTTCAAGAAGACCATTAGGCGGGAAAAGAAGCCTATAAATAAGAAGGCGGGGAGGGTCTTGAAGAGCAGCAAGTCAGTTGGCGCATCTAGCTCGAATGGAGATCCTCCGACTCGTTGGACGACGAGAGCGATCCGCCTCATCGCATTTCTATCTTTTCTTCATTCTTTGTTGACCCCTCTTCAGAGACTACTGGCGTGGAGAGTGTATTGTTCTTGGACTCTTCTACATCGGGAATCTGGTATTCTTTTCTTGATCTGGTAATTCTTTCTATTGAGACGACCTAAGATCTACTGATCTTGAGAGAGTCCTAACATTTATCTCTATATTTCTTTAATTCTCCCTCTCTCTCACTCTGTGATTCTTTGTCTCTTATTTTATCTGATTCTCCCTCTCTCACATTCTCTCTCACTCTATGTTTCTTTCTCGTTTTTTCTCGCATTCACTCTCTCTCTCACTCTTTCACTCTCCCTTTCTTTCATTCCATCTTAGTGTCATTATATCTCATCATTCCTCTCTTCTCTTATTCTCTCTCACTCTGTGATTTTTTCTCTCTTTTTTTCTCTCATTCTCCCTCTCTAACATTCTCACTCAATCTGCGACTCTTTCTCTCTTTTTTCTCTCAATCTCCCTCTTTATCATTCTCACTCACTCTGTGATTTTTGTCGCTCTATTTCTCTAATTCTCGCTGTCTCCTTTTCTCTCTCACTCTGTGATTCTTTCTCTCTTTTTTTCTCTAATTCTCCCTCTCTCTTATTCTATCTCATTCTGTGATTCTTTATCTATTTATTATTTTAATTCCCCCTCTCTCTCATTCTCTTTCACTCTGTGATTCATTGTCTCCTATTTTATCTCCATTTATATATCATGTAAATTTTTTTCAGAATTGTTTTCATATTACTCTACAATTAGAAACAATAATAAATTTTTTTTTACAGGGCTTAAAATACTTGGCTGAAGGTTGGTAAGGGTTTTACTAATTTTTCAGAATGGTTTCCACATTTTTAAAACTTTTCTGACAATTATTGAGCCAGGAAATGAATTTTAGAATTGTAAGAATATTTTATTTAATTATTTATTTAGTATTTTAAATAATTTTTCTTTGAATTTTTGTTGCATCCACGTATTCGCCCAAAATTTGGGCGAATGAGTTGATGCATTTTTAAAAATAAAAATAAAAGAGCGTTATTGGCTCAATATGGGAGTGCAAAGCACGATGCCATAACGAGCAAATGATTATGCCAAAAGGAACGTGGCCGTCGACGAGGCAAGAGGTACGATTTGTTATTTTTGAGTTAATGTTTGTGTGCAATAAATGCACGCGGAGATCGATCTCCGTGTGCATTTATTAAATGAGAATTTACCTCGTACAACAGTCGATTAGCTGCGTGCATTGATTGCACGCGGCAACCGACATACGTGCACTTACTAAACAACTTTCTGCATAATCAATGAGTGCAGAATCAATAGCCGCGTGCATTAATTGCACACAGAAATTGATTTCGCATATACTAATAAAGTCTAAAAAGATACCTCGTACATTTAATGCATGGCATACTTACCTCCTTTTATTTTTTATCAAACAAAAATACAGGGTGACGTGGCATACTCCTAGCCATTCAAAAGGGCATATTTAGTCTCTCTCTTAACGGCAATGATTAGGCCATTTCAACGTGCAAAAACGTGGCAGTGCACGACCCCCGCCGATGGGAAAAACAAGGAAAAAATCAGCCAGTCAGAAAATGCCATTTTTAGATATACGTAAGAGAGATAAAATGATCCAACGGTTGAGATTAAATGCCAATAAAATGGTGATATCTTGAGATCTAGCCATCCGATTGAGCTGAAATTTGAGGGCATGTTTGTCTTTTCCCCCTCTATGATCCACCAGGTTGGATTTTTAAATAAAGGTTAGGATGAAGAGAAAATTAACTTTCTGAAGCTCACTCCAAGGATTTGGCCATGAAGGATACAGGAGCTGCTTTGGAAGTCGACAGATCCTGATTCATCATTGAAGATTGTAAGTTTCTAATTTGCTTTTTGAACTTCTTCTTGAAAGATTCTAAAATGCCATGGCATGGGCGAAATATACATGCCCTTGAAGTTGTTTTGAAATGCAATTAGCATTGTATTTTGATTTTGATTCAAAATCTGATTTTCAATCTTTAGTTCTTCATTAATTTGATTCATTCTGCATTTTTATATCTTTAAGTTCGGGTTGAATTTCACTGTTTCACAAATTCTTCTACTTTCTCTCTCTAGGTTAGATCACCTATTTTCTCTCTCTAGATTTCAAATTTGATTATTCGGAAATTCGATTGTCCATCTTCTCTCTCTAAACATGAAGGGCTTGAAGATTATCCGAAAAAAAATCTAAAATATAAAATTTCATAAAATAAATTGTCCATCTTCAAGTCCAATTTATAAAATCCCTTTCGTGCTTATTAATTCACAAATTTTAATGCACAACAAGTCTTTTGCTAAATCCCTATGATTTGAAGATTGGAAATCCAAATTGATCTGATAAAATAATCAATATTATCCTATCAAAAGTGTCTTTACCAAAAAAATTAAAATTAAAATTAAGTTTCTACTTAATTTTGATTAATTATAAACATAATTAAGGTCTATTAAATGCGAATTTAATTCATTCCTGAATTAATTGATTTGAAATTGGAAAAAAATTGTTGCTTAGTGCCTCCTTGTGGTTCTACCCCTTGCTTGCTCTATACATAGTATTTAGTGATTTAGGGTTATTATAAATTTTATTGCAAAAGTCTAAAAGCCCAAACAACAACATAATCAACACATCAGTTTTAGGCTTATCACACCATGTGATTCTTTTTGTCTTATTTTCTTTAATTCTCCCTCTTTCTCATTCACTCTCACTCTGTGATTCTTTCTCTCTTATTTTCACTCATTCTCCCTATCTCTCATTCTTTCCCACTCTGTGATTCTTTCCTTATTTTTATCTCTCATTATCCCTATCTCTCATTCTTACCCACTCTGTGATTCTTTCTTTTTTTTTTCTCTCCTCTCTCTCTCTCTCATTCTCACTCACTCTGTGATTTTTCTATCTTTATTTCTCTAATTCTCTCTATCTCTCGTTTTCTCTCCCTTTGTGATTCTTTCTTTTTTTCCTCTCATTCTACCTCTCCCTCATTGTCTGTCACTCTGTGATTCTTAGTCTCCTATTTGCTATATTTCTCCCTCTCTCTCATTCTCTCTCACTCTGTGATTCTTTCTCTCTTTTTTTCTCTCACTCTCCCTATCTCTCATTCTTTCCCACTCTGTGATTCTTTCTTTATTTTTTCTCTCTCCTTCTCCCTCTCTCTCATTCTCACTCACTCTGTGATTTTTGTATCTTTATTTCTCTAATTCTCTCTCTCTCTTGTTCTCTCTCCCTTTGTGATTCTTTTTTTTTTTCTTATTCTACCTCTCCCTCATTCTCTGTCACTCTGTGATTCTTAGTCTCTTATTTGCTATATTTCGCCCTCTCTCTCATTCTCTCTCACTCTGTGATTCTTTCTCTCTTTTGTTCTCTCATTATTCCTATCTCTCATTCTCTCCCACTCTGTGATTCTTTCTCTATTTTATTTCCTCATTCTTCCTCTCTCTCTTTCTCACTCACTCTGTGATTTTTGCATCTTTATTTCTCTAATTCTCCCTCTCTCTCATTATCTGTCACTTTGTGATTCTCTCTTTTTTCCCCTCATTCACCCTCTCTCTCACGCTCTGTAACTATGTGATTATTTGTCTTTTATTTTCTCTAATTCTCCCTCTCTCTCATTCTCACTCACTCTATGATTCTTTTTCTATTTTATTCTCGCATACTCCCTCTCTCTCATTCTCACTCACTCTTTGATTTTTGTCTCTTTATTTCTCTAATGCTCCCTCTCTCACCCTTTCACTCTCCCTTTCTCTCATTCTATCTTAGTTTCATTCTTACTCATTCTCCCTCTCTTCTCTCATTCTCTCTCACTGTGCAATTCTTTCTCTTTTGTTGTCTCTAATTCTCTGTCTCTCTCTCACTCGTTCACTCTCCTTCTCCCTCATTCTCTCAGTCTCATTCTTTTGCATTCTCGCATCGTTCATTCTGTCTCACATAACTCCTTGCTTCTTTCTTGGTTGCTGCTATCATTAACTAGATGTGCTATGTTGGAAACAAAAAATCACTTAAGAATGTCAAGAGAATCATCTATTCTTCCCTCATCTCTTCTGCTCATTTATTATAAGTTCCTCTATTCACTTCTCATCATTGGATAACCTTTCTTCTTGGACGTTAATCCAGAAATATATCTCACAAATTTTTCATATTGGAGTTATGAAAAATTTGTGAGATATATTCAGATTGTGACCGGGTATATGTCTAAGTTGTTAATTTCAGATTAATGCAGAGAAGTAATGAGTATGTCATCAACTTATATCAATATGAAGATAGTATTGGTGGAAGATGATTTGAAGAATAAATATGGATCAATATTTGATCTGACAAAGTCAAGTGTATGAAGAACTTGGTTAGCTTGGTAAACCAGATTCCTGGTGACTATTTGAACTCATATATAGACTTCCAAAGAAGGCACACATGGTTGGGGTAGTTTGGGTTTTGAAACCCTGGAGGTTGTTCCATATACATGGTTTCGTTAAGGCCTCCATGCAAAAAAGCATTTGAGACATCGAGTTGATGTGTCTTCCAATTAGTGCTGACAGCAATTCAAAGCAACATCCTGATTATTGTGTGCTTAATCAAAAAGCTGAATAATTAATTAAAGTCAAAGCCTTCTGGTCTATTGAAGCCTTTTGCAACAAGCCTCGCTCTATACTTGTCAATTCTGCAACATGTTAATGAATACTTGATAGCGACAAATGTCAAGGCTTCTTGTTTTGACCTTTTGGTGATAGGTTGCAAATATATAAGATTCACATGATCATGAGAGAAAAGAGAAGTATATGAGAGTTTGAGACCTTGCTGCAATCACAGATAATTCTTTTTTGCAAATGTAAAACAGGAAGACCATATTTCTGAATTCTATTCTTCAATGTTTTGAGCTGGGGAGGACCCAGCCTCAAATGCCATGTTTCTGCTGATGCTCTTTCTCAAACATAAGCAGCATTTGGGTTGCATTGATCCCGATAGTACACTCCATTTGTAATTGTTCCATTCAGGAGAACCCTATTGGTTGTTGTGTCCTTCACAAGACAATAAGAAGCATGAAAAGCGACACTCATTAATATCAGAAGTTAGTTTTTGAATCGATAGAAGATTTTTAGTGATTTCAGGAACATGTAGGATGTTATTTGGGAATTTTTTTTTATCATATGTAGTAATTTTATAATCTGCAATATCTCAGATATTCAAACATGTACAATTATGGATTTGGGCTAGTCATTTCCTTGATATGTTTGAGATTATTCAAACCCATGAGATTAATATTTGGATTTTTTACTGCTCACAAAGTGTGAATATTATGTACATGTACCTCATAGAAATGTACAAATATTGGTAGTTTCACTTATTGGATGTCCCATGATCTTTAATGTTTTTGAGACATATCTTAAATGCTTGATATATTCATCTGCTATCATTGTGCCCTCTACCTATGGTATCCGGTACCTATATCAGGACGGATGTTGTATCAGATACCGGAAAGGCAATTTCCGGTACCTGTTCTTTTTGATATCCAGATATCGGATATCAGTTGCTACACTACCGATATCTGATACCGATATCCATCTCCGTCTCAGGGGGGAGGATGAAGATATCAGATATCGGGTGTGGATATCAGTTTTCGATATCCAACAGCGATATATTTTATAAAAATATATTTCACTCATTATTAAAGAACGATTAGGCAAATCAACTTGGGGTGGAGGGTACTTAGAGCTTTTTAATTTGTTTATTGGCACCTGTAATATATACAAGTCGAACTTTTTTTCTTCTTCCATATAGGATAACAGCAGGATTCCAAGATTAACAAACACTGAATACTTTATCCCATATGGAAGATAAAAGAAAATTTGGGCGTATTTATTAGACGAAGTATTAATATCATAAATATATATATTATATATAAGCCGATATTATATAAAAATATATTATATATAAGCCGATTATAATATAAAAAAAATCTGTTGATATAATATTAATTTCTGTAATATATATACCTTGTGTAATATATACAGCGCAAAATTTTATATATCTTCCATATGGGATTACAGGATTCAAATTTTAAGGTAAACTATGAATCATGTAATCCCATATGGAAGAGAATAAAAATATTACACTGTATATATTAATCGAGGTTGATAACAAATCAACGTAAGTCATTAGATTTAAATAAACTAATGAATGAGATAGATAGCTTAATTTTTTCCATTTGATACCCGTATTGATATCCGGATACCAGTTACGATATCCGTATATCGAAAACCGATATCCAGCATCCGGTATCTGTCACGTCCCTCTACCTATGGTATTTGGTACCGAAATCCGTCTACCCCTCAAAGACGGATATCGTCTAATATCCGATATCCGATATCTGGTGCCGTACCATATTTTCCCGGATATCAGATATCGGTTGTCCGATACCGGGTGACGAATGGATATCGCTTGGGTGAACCTTGTTAGAGAACAAGATACAAAGAAAAAGAGAGTAAATATGGAGAGAGAGTATTGAAGAGAAGTCAAGGACACCTCATCCAACCATTGGGTTATCTATGGTTGAAGATTAAACTAGTGCGGCAGTTATAAATCTCGATCTATAACTTCTTAGCCGTGATTACCTATCTCAAACTTATAAATACACACTACCTTGTTATTTGAGAAGATTAATAGAATAATTATGATCTACATCCCGGTATCACTCTTTTCATCTTCTCTCCTCCTTTATTTTCATTCTTCTTCTTCTTCTTCTTCTTCTTCTTTTCCTTCTCCTTCTCCTTCTTCTTCTCCTTCTTCTTCTCCTTCTTCTTCTTCTTCTTCTTCTTCTTCTTCTTCTTTTTCTTCTTCTGATGGCGAGGACGCCAACACATTGCCGTCGAAGGCGTCACCACGATCAACCGGAGTCAACACGCCTGCTATGGACCTGAAGATGAAGTCAACCAAAGTCAACCCACCACGGTCAACTGGAGTCAACACCAAAGTCAACACGCCACAACCGTCGACTAGCACGTCTCCACCCACGCACCTCCCCACTCGCGTCATGACACGACGCCAAAGGCAGATCCACAACTGCCCTTTGGCGTGACACGACGCACGTCTTTACTTTCTCGTCAATTTCTCTTTCCCCCAAGGCCTATATATTGGCCATTGTTTTCAAGAAACAGTAGGCAGTCATAATTTCAAGAATTGAGTTTTGTTTAACTCTTCTTGGAAGACTGCCCACCCTCTCCACCTCTCCCCCTCCCTCTCTCTCTCTCTCTCTCTCTCTCTCTCTCTCTCTCTCTCTCTCTTTCTTCCCCCAGCCACGCAGCCGCCCGCACCCGCAGTGCGCCGACCCTCTATCCGCGCGGTGAACGCGGCCACCGGCACGCGCGGTGGGCCGACCGTCTGCCCGCGCCGCGCGCGCATGCGCGGCGCCGACCGCCACGCGCCGCACGCCGACCGCATGCCCGCACCGCGCGACGCGTCGCCTGCACACGCCGCGCGCCGATTGCCTGCCCACGCTGCGGCACGCGCCCGCACGCCCGCGCTTGCCGCGCCGCCCGCGCACGACGCGTCGCCCACCACGTCGCTCATCGGCTACCAACGTCGTCGAGGCCGTCCAACGGTTCGTCGTCGACGCCGCCCACGCTTCGAGCTGCGCGCGCTACGCGCGCTCCGTGCACTCCGCGCACCCTACGTGCGCTTCGCGCGCGCTGGTATTCGCCTACACTTGACTCTGTGACCACGACATCAACTCACTACCAGGGTCGTTCAACGCCCAGAACGCCTAGACTCCTTCATCCAGTGGGCCGCTTAACGCCCGGATTCACCCAGCCTCGTCACAATCAGAATTTCCCGCACCCTCTTCACGCACTACGGTGCCGAGGTACGCCTGAACTCTTTGGTGTCAAAAGTGTTATTCGTCCAGTGTTTTCTCGAGAAGTTTCCACCGCTGTCAGAATTAGATATGGTTTGGATTTACCACTAGTTCTCTATCTTTCTCGAGTGTTTCTTCGCGACACGAATTTGGATATTGATTTCGGTGCTTAGGCATCATCGCGGTGGGGGAAGACAGTACTCCCACCCTCGATAAGGGTCGGAGCTGCACCGCCAGATTTTCATCGGTTTTAAAGTCCAAATCCGATAGTGTGAAATTCTGTGGACTGTTTTATCCCTCCCTATAAACCCGTCTATCACCATTTACCCGTCGTCATCCCATCCATCTCCTCAGTCGCCCTTTTCCTTAATCGTCCTACGTCATCTTCTTTTTCTCTTCTTATCTTCTTCTTGTTCTTCTCTTCTTCTTGTTATTCTCTTCTTCTTGTTATTCTCTTCTTCTTGTTCTTCTCTTCTTCTTATTCTTCTATTCTTCTTCTTTTTTTTCTTTTTCTTCTTCTTCTTCTTCTTATCTTCTTGTTTTTCTTCTTCTTCTCTTCTTCTTATTCTTCTATTCTTGTTCTTCTTTTTCTTCTTCCTCTTCTTCTTCTTCTTCTTCTTCATCATCATCTTCTTCTTCTTCTTCTTCTTCTTCTTCCTATTCTTCTTCTTCTTCTTCATTTTCATCTTCATCTTTTTCTTCTTCATCATCACCTTCTTCATCTTCTTGTTCTTCTTCTTCTTCCTATTGTTCTTCTTCTTCTTCTTGTTCTTTTCTTCTTCTTCTTCTTCTTCCTATTCTTCTTCTTCTTCTATTCTCCTTCTTCCTCTTCTTCTTCTTCTTCCTATTATTCTTCTTCTTCAATTCTTCTTCTTCCTCTTCTTCTTCTTCTTCTTCTTCATCATCATCATCTTCTTCTTCTTCCTCTTCTTCTTCTTCTTCTTCTTCTTCATCATCTTCTTCTTCTTCATCTTCTTCTAGTTCTTCTTCTTCTTCTTCCTATTCTTCTTCTTCTTCTATTATTCTTCTTCCTCTTCTTCTTCTTCTTCTTCATCTTCATCTTCTTCTAGTTCTTCTTCCTATTATTCTTCTTCTACATTATTCTTTTTCCTATTCTTCTTCTTCTTCGATTATTCTTCTTCCTCTTTCTCTTCTTCTTCGATTATTCTTCTTCCTCTTTCTCTTCTTCTTCATCTTCTTCTAGTTCTTCTTCTTCTTCTTCTTCTTCTATTCTTCTTCTTCTTCTTCTTCATCTTGTTCTAGTTCTTCTTCTTCTTCTTCTTCTTCTTCTCTTCTCTTCTCTTCTTCTTCTTCTTCCTCTTCTTCTTCTTCTTCTTCTACAAATATTTCGACTACTACTACTACTACTACTACTACTACTACTACTACTACTACTACTACTACTACTACTATTTCGATTACTACTACTACTACTTCTTCCTCTGTGAGTGATCTTTTCATGGTATCAAAGACAGCTATCTGATAATTTCATCACCACAGTCTGACGTCGTGGAAATACAACGACACCGTCAACTTGTGGAGCAATGACAGATGATGAAAAGAGTCTTCTTGACAATTCAGACCCTTCTCCACCTCTCTACGCCATTTGATGCTGGGAAAGAGCAACAACGCTTCCATAATCACGCTCTTCTCCAGTCTCGACCTACTTGTGTCGGTCTCTGTGATCTGCCATCATCCTTGTCACCTAGGTTGCCGTCGTGATAGCATTCTTCTCGAACTGTGATAATCACAGTCAGGATTTTAATTAAGCATACGCTTTCTTTCTGCCAACGTGGTAACACTTATGCTCTGTAATCCTGTCAGGAATTGTTCGACTGTAGGCTCTCCAACCGTCAACTTCAATCGGAGCCATTTACCAATATATGAAAACTTCACGCTGCGATCTTCATCTTGAATGCTTCTAAAATTAGAGCACTAACGGTCGTTGGACAAGTCCTGGCTTTTATTCCTTTAGGCATATCAATGTCCATTAAGTTGACGAACAGCAACTATCAATCATGGAAAAGCTCCATTTTACTGATTTTAATTGGGCATGATTTAATTAAGTACATAGAATGATTATCTCTTCCAACCGCAGCTGCAGATTCAGAAGGACGAATTATCAAAAATCCTTTGTTCAAGGCATGGTGGAAGCTAGATCAACAAGTTCTTAGTTTTCTGCATTAAACATTATCATAATGCATCATCCAGTGCAACAGCAATACTGGGACTTACAACGAAGCATGGGAGAAACTTGAGCAGACTTTGTCAATTTGTAGTCAATCCAGAATCATTGAACTCCATCAAAAAATTCATACCATGAAGAAAGGTACTACGACAACAGACGAATACGTAGCCTATTTTGGATCGATGTTGGATCTCTTAAAATTGCTAATCAAGTAATCAGTGAGCCCACCATGATTTCAACATTTTTACAAGGACTTGGCACTGAATATTCACAGTTTGTGGTTAGTATAAATGCCAATATCAGTAATATGAAACTTGATGACATAATTATGAATCTAAAGGCACACAATGCATTTCTGGCATACCAGCAAGAAACTGTTGGTGATTTTTTTGTCCCTCTACTAACCACACTCAAACTCAAAGTGTACCAACTTACATCCAACGTAAAGATGGATACTTCAACATACACACTTCAAATTGTGGAAGAGGTACAGGCCGGAGCAATAGATTGTCAAATTTGTCTTCAATTTGGACATAGAGCAAGATAATGCAGTGAGTTCCACAACAAAAATGATTCAATATGGCAAATTCCAGATCAACGGATACAAGGAATAGCATCATCTTTACGATAACCCAAATCCTATATTGCAAATGCAGACAGCTCATCTTCGAATAAAGCATGGTATCCTGATATTGGAGCTACACACCATGTCACTTCAGATCCTAATGTAATACATCAACCATCCAGCTATCTCTGTCCTGATCAACTCCAAATCAGTAACGGCGCAGGTTTGAATATTTTTTCTATTGGCTCTTCTAAGATTGTTACACATGATATGAATCTATACTTAAAATATGTTCTTCATGTTTCTGAAATTACTAAAAATTTACTCTCAATCCAAAATTAACCTTAGATAATGACGTATATGTTGAATTTCTTGCATCCTATTGTCTTGTGAAGGACAAGAAAAAACATTGAATCCACCAGGGAGGAGCAATTAGAGATGGACTTTACTGACTCGACTCTTTTAGTTCAACCAGACCTCAAATTTATCTTGGAGAAAAAGCTTCATCAGATACCTGGCATGCTAGACTCGGCAATCCACATTTTTGGATTTTTCAGCTTATAATAAATAAATTTTGTCTTCTTGTTTCTCATCTCAAAAAACATTATGTGTGTGAATCATGTAGTGTCAATAAATCGCATAAGCATCATTTTATTTCTACTGACCACTTTTCACAAAAACTGTTGGAAATCATCCACTCAGATTTATGGGGACCATCCCTTGTCCAATCTCACTTTGGTTTTCTTTATTATGCTGTTTTCATTGATGATTATTATAGATTTTCACGGTTATATCTGCAAAAAGAAATCAGACATTTCCACATTTATTGAATTTCACAAACAAGTAAAAACATCTTCTCAAAAAATTAAAGACTTCTAGTCTGATGGGGGTGGTGAATTTCAATCTCTCCATGCTCTGTTTAAACAAAATGGAATTTTTCATTATACATCTGAACAAAATAGTACAGCTGAAAGAAAACATGGACATATTGTAGAGAAACTTTATCATTACTTTATCGAGCTAGCATGCCAAGGACGTTTTGGAATGCAGCTGTTTCAAAAATAACTTTCCTTATATGCAAAATGGGTACTCCAATTTTACATTATAAATCTCATTTTTAGATACTATTTTAAATTTCTCCTTATTATGCTTGGCTAAGAACTTTTGGAGGCCCTATTTTCCATACTGAAAGCATAAATTAGATGATAGATCAGAGAAATGTGTCTTCACGTGATACAATGCTTACCATATGGAATATCGATGTTTATCACTATCCACACCTAGTTTTTTATATATCGCCACGTTACTTTTTATGAAAACATATTTCCTTTTTTCAATTTAAATATCAACGCATTGATACCTGGTATTCATGATACTCATCAACCTGAAAACAGTTTTCATGTTCCTGTTCAACTTTCAGTTACTTCTAAACCACCTAACTCTATGAATCATTCATCTGAAATTTCCTCATCGATTTTACAATCTTCAACTACTTCAAATTCTTCTACTAACAACAATCTAAAATATTCAAGCCCCTTTATTTCTGAAAATTCTGCCGAACCCAAGAAGTTATTTGATAATGAGGTTTTGCCTTCTACATAAGATAAAACACCAGAACCTGGTGTCAAACTAAAAATAAAATCCTTATCTGATATTTCCTTTACCACAGGCAAAATTTCTTTCTCTCCATCTTATGTTGTCAAAATTCCTCAATCTACGCAATTTCCCATAAAAACATTCTATTAAATATCCTCTTCCTAGTTGTTTTAATGTCTCAATTACTTCCTCTTCGGAACCTACTTCTTTTTTCATAGCATCCAAAAACAAAAATTGTTTGCAAGTTATGGACACCGAGTATGAAGCACTTCTCGACAATGATACTTGCTCTTTAGTTCCCTAGAATTTTGCGTGCTATGGATCATTTGAATTTTGCATGATACCTTTTGGGCTCACGAACGCTTCTGTTAATTTTTATTGTCTCATGAGTTTCATCTTTCGGGACTATATTGATGATTTTGTTGTTGTGTACTTGGATGACATTCTCGTATACAACCGAAGCTTGGATAACCATGTGACACACTTGAGGAAGGTGATGGCCAAGCTGAAGGAGCACGAGCTCTACCTCAACTCGAGGAAGTGTGAGTTTGCCTTGCAGGAGATTGAGTTTCTCGGGCACCTGGTTGGGAAGGGAAGTGTGCGCATGGATCCCTTGAAGCTGAAGGCCATAGGAATTAGACAGAGTTGAAGAGAGTGCCACAATTGAGATCTTTCCTTGTTCTAGCGAATTACAACGGAAGTTTATCAAAGGCTTCTCCTGATTAGCTGCCCCATCAACGAACTTGTTGAAGAAAGATGTAAAGTGGCAGTGGAGAGACCGGTGTCAAAGAGCATTTGACAAGTGGAAGAGTGCAGTCTCCAGTGAACCACTACTTTGATTGCCCAAATTCGACAATCCATTTTCAAGGTGGTAGCTAAGATCGAACGAGTGGCCTATAGACTCAATATTCATCATCGGCTAGCGGTCCATTCGGTCTTCCATGTGTCAGTTCTGAATAAATATATACCAGATGGCAAAGATGCGGTGAGGAACCAGCCCTAGCGTGCGCCGCCGAATGTGTGGGGCATTTTGACCTAGAGACAGAAGCGGTCCTAGCAAAGAGGGAAATTGACCGGGGAGGACGTCACGGTTGCTATCACAAAATTGAGTATCTCATCAAGTGGAAGAACGGACTTGCCAAATCAGCAACTTGTGTGCGTGAGTAGGACTAATAGCAGTTTGAAGACCTACTACGAGCATATGAAGTGGAGCACCTAACTAGGCAGCCTTCTCGGCCTAGAGGTCTGCGTGTTTCTTGGTAGGGTGTGTTCACTTGCGACTCACGATATTTAAGGATCGAGTCCTATTAAGTGCTATATGCAATAAGGGTAGCGATGCCCAACCTGATCTTTCAGGCCATCGTCCCCGTATGTAGTGATACATGACGGACGGTGCGCGTGCCCATTCGTGCTTAAGGCAGAACGGATCAGGTGAACTCTGCACGTGGTGGGCGTGTGGGCCGACAGGCATGAGCGCGCATGCGCCAAGCACCACACGTGAGCGCCAACGTTTCGCTTGAGCACCAAGCACCACAGGGGAGCGAGAAGTGCTGCGCGCGGGTGTGGGATGCGCAGGCGGGGCGGCATGCCGTGGGTGCAGCGTGCAGAGTTGTACGAGGTGTTGCACATCGGCCGTGTTGTCAGCGTGCGCATTGCGTGTGTGGGGCACGGGGTTGGTAGGCATCCCACCAACAGACTAATGCAAGTGGCACAAAAAGAGCACTGAGGCGGCAAGGGGGCGCATGGCGTACCCGCTGATAGTGCTGGGTGCACAACGCCTATCTTGAGGCGTCGAATGCGACGGCGTCGCGGACACTTCACGCGATAGGTGTTAGTGTGGGTGTTGGTGGCGTGAGTGATCATTAAGGCAGGGGTGGCATGTGTGATTGCAAAGCCCGCTGGCGCGTGGCACCCGCCAGGGGGGCACATGTGTAGTGGCAAAGGGGGTGCGCATGCGCAGAGCGACAGGCCTCGAGGCACAGAGGCAACAATACCCTTGTGCAATGAGCCTCGTCTCGTTGGTTTGTATCACCCCTCGTCTTCCCCCGTGTAATTGTCCCAATTACGATGTAACCTTTCTATGATATCAATGTGATGACCCCATTCCTTGACCGGGCTGCGTCCCCACACTCTCCTCTAACCCCTTCTATGTGATCTTAAGCAACTGCAAAGACTTTCACTGTAAGAGATCAAGGGTGCTCAGTGTTCTTCTCCAAGCACTAAGGTCGACACGCGTCAGATTCGAGCAAGAGACATAGTTTTTTTTTTGGGATTCGACCGCGTGTCAAATGGCTAAAGAATGGAAAATAAATCGTGACAAAAATAGATTGTAGCTTAGAGATACGGCGTGTGAGTTCTCGTACATATGGACGGCACTTTCTGGATGGGACGGATGAGTGAAAGAGAAAGTGCCTGTGAGAAAGAGGGAAGAGAGAAAGAGAGAGTGTCCATGAGAGAGAGGAGCGACAGAAAGAGAGAGTGTTCGTGAGAGAGAGGAGAGAGAGAAAGAGAGAGTATCTGTGAGAGAGACGAGAGAGGGGGAAGACCATAGGGCGGAAAATACAGAAAATAGAGATAAGATGGCAAATCAAGAGCGAGAGGAGAGATAGATAGATAGAGAGAGGGAAGAGAGAAGTAGAAAGAGAGCGGGAGAGGAGAGATGGAAATAGAGAAAACGAGAGAGATACAAAGAGGAAGAAAGAAAAGGAAGAGAGAAAGAGACATGACAAAGGCAGCGAGGGACAAAATTGAGAAATAGAGCGAGAGATGAGAGGAGATATATAAAGATAGAGAGAAAGAGAGAGACAGATATATGAAATCTAAGAGCATTTCACATCATCAGAGCTTCCCTCTCCTCCGCGCGAAGCATTTTGCTCATAACTTGTGCATCTAAGGTCGGATCAAGCTGAAACCAGTTCCATTGGAATTGGAAGGCTTTACTTCATAGGAATTGACGCAAAAATTGCCCTAAACGGAGCAGTATAACTCCAAATAAAGGGGATTAAAGATTCGAGGTCAGTTTTTCGATTCAAATTTTAATGCTCTAAAGTTTCGGGTTCCAAAAGCACGCTATACAGCAATTTTGTGCTTAATCTGCACGTCCCAGCAAGGCGCATTGATAGGTACCATTTTCTTGCTCTGAATTTCTTTATTTGAATCGTAATCTGATGATAAAATTTTGAGTTCCGTTTATCTACAACTTTGATTTCAAGCTGCCCGTAATCCAATGCGGGCCTCTAGGTTGGACAGTGTCCTCAGGCACCCGGCTGACGTGGCAGACACGTCGAACAACCCAGCTCTGGGACCGCAATCCCCCAACGGCTCTACAGCGGCTCGTTTGATGAGCAGCCATGATATTCTACAGAGGAGAGATAAAATGGCATTAAGTTCACCTTTTTGTCTCGAAGACGGCGATTGCCAGCTCTCAGATCACATGGCTGAGATTAAATCAAATAGAAAATTTGCATACATCACAGCCATTAAACCTTCCATGTCACTCATTTCTGGCGCGTCACCTGTCGCCATTAATGCCTTGTATTGCAATTGATTCTCCCACTAGCCGTCCTTGTTGACTATTCCAACGCAGGAGCACCACCAGATCTTTGTGCAGTCCACATTTTGGATGGATAGGATGCGATCCCACCCGAATTAGTAGACCTAACCAACTCAAACGAGTCCGACCGGGTTGATGTGGATGGCTCGATTGCATAAACTAAGTCGACTCGGCCAAAGCAAGCCGAGTCGACCCATTCAACTTGATTGATATATACCGGGTCGACCTGTTCGACCTAGCCTATTTAGGCCACGCCGACTCGGCCAAGTCAGACCGACTTGACCTGGTCGATTCAATCGAGTCAGATCAACTTGACCCGGTCGACTCGTCCGAATCAGATCGAGTTGAATTAGCCGAGTTAGGCCAGTTCGATCCAGCCGACCTGGCGGATTTTGGCATTGTCGACCCGGTCAAGTCAGGCCAAGTTGACTTGGTTGAGTTAGGCTGAGTTGACTTTGACATCTTGGTCGAGCCGCTTGGGTTTGACCTGATCGTTTTGGTCGGATCTAACTCGGACGAATGGGTCAACTCGGTCGAATTGAGCGGGTTCCACTTGGATGCCCCGAACAACCCAACCCAGGTTGACCTGTTCTAACTAGCCGGGTTCGAACCTGTTGAGCCGGTCGATCCAGCCCGGGTTGACCTAGTCGAACCGCCCGGATCTGACATGATTAATCCAGCCAGGGTCAACTAGGTCGAACCAACCAAATCCAACCCGGTCAACCAGACTGACCTAGTCTGTGTCGATCGGGTCGAAACGACTTGGTCTCACCCATCAGATCAAGTTGTCCCAGTACGGGTCAAATTGGCGAGGTTGGACATGGCCTCTCCTGCTGACCGTGATAGGGATGACCTGATTAACTTGGCCAGGTCTCACCTGGTTGAATACTTGGTCGACACGACCCGAGTCGATCAGGCCAGCGCGGCCCGAGATGACTTAGACCACCTAGATCGAGTTCACTTGGTCGATGTAGCTAGAGTAAACTTGAATGAATTGGTCAGAGCCAACACGGTCGAACCAGCCCACGATGACTCGACTGACCTAGGCCGCATAGACCTAGGTCCTGGTCGCCCTAGCTCGATAGGCTCAACAGAATAGACCGCACCGATGGGACCTGTAGGAGACGAGAAGAAAGGAACAGAGATAGCAGGGCAACCATCTGGACTAACACCTTTGATGGCCTGTGCGGCAAGAGTGACGGGAACTCCATAGATGACTACCACACAACCACTCCCCAATATTACACTTCCCCCTATTTATGATGTTATGACCCTGAAGAGGTGTTGTATTGACTATGAGGGAGTGCGAGTAGTTGCATTCGCTAAAGAGGAGGTCTCACGAATGGCAACACCATTCACTTACACCTTGATAGGGAGATTTGCTACAAACTGTCCCCTTATTAACAACATCATGAGGGAATATTTAGCGCCAGGGTACTTCCTCAGTCAAGTGGTTATTGGAGCATGCATCCATCGAAGTGTTTTCATTCCCTTCCAACCGGAAGCCGACTTCAGAAAGGTTTGGAGCCGCACCACCTAGATGATTAGTGGTTCCATTATGCACACCAATCGATGGACGCCTCAGCAAACAAACTGATGGCGAGGACGCCAACACTTCAGCACCGAACGCGTCACCTCGGTCAATCGGAGTCAACACGCCCGCTATGGACCACGGTCAACCGGAGTCAATCGAAGTCAACATGCCACAACTGTCGACAAGCACGTCTCCACCCACGTACGTCCCTACGCGCGTCATGACACGACGTCAGAGGCAGATACACAACTGCCCTTTGGCATGACACGGCGCATGTCTTTATTTTATCGTCATTTTCTCTTTCCTCCAAGGCCTATATATAGGCCATTGTTTTCAAGAAACATCAGGCAGTCATTATTTCAAGAATTGAGTTTTGTTAACTCTTCTTGGAGGACTGCCCAGCCTCCCCTGTCCCTCTTAACCCTAGCCTTCGTCGCCGCCGCCGCCGCCGCCGCCGCCTCGCGACGTCAGCCTCCCGTTTCCTCTCCATTCTATCTCTTTCTCTCTCGCTCTCTTTTTTTCTCCCTCTCACCCTCTCTCTCTCGCCCAAGGCTGCCCAGGTAGCCCGCCGAGGGGCCACCCAGGCTGCCCGAGCGCCACCCAAGCAGCCTTCGCCAGGGCCGCCCGAGGCCACATTCCGGCTGCCTGCGCACTCGGATGCGCTCCGCTGCGCACGCGCACTGGGTGCACTCGCGCACTCCGCGCGCGCGCCGGCGCTCCGTGTGCCGCGCTCCAGCGCCGCAGCCGCTGCTCGGCGCGCTTTGCGCGCGCGGGTGTTCGCCCACGCTTGACGTTGTGCCCACGACAACCGCACTCAACCAAGGCTGTTCAACGCACGGAACGTCCAGCCTCCTCCTCATCCAGTGGGCCGCTCAATGCCCGGATTCGCCCAGCTTCATCACGATCAGAATTGCCTGCAACCTCTGCACGCACTACGGTGCTGAGGTACGCCTGAACTCTTTGGTGTCAAAGTGTTCCTCGTTCAGTGTTTTCTCTAGAAGTTTCGAGTGACGTCAGATTTAGATTTGGTTTGAGATTCTATCTCTTCTCTCTTCTTCTCGAGTATTCCCTTGCGACGTGAATTCGGGTATTGATTTCGGTGCTTAGGCATCATCGCGGTGGGGGAAGACAATACTCCCGCCCTCGAAAGGGTCGGAGCTGCACCACCAGATTTTCATCAGTTTTTAAATCCGAATTCGATCGTGAATTTCTGTGGACTGTTTTATCCCTACCTATAATCCGCCTATTACCCATACCTGTCGTCAACCCATCCATCCCCTCAGTCACCTTTTCCTTAGTTGTCCTACATCACAAACAGCTCATGAGATCACTGCCCCCACTCAGTCATAGTGTGGATAAGTTTCCTTGGACTACGGCCACACCTCTTCATGCCCACTGCTTTGGAATCCTTAGCAAGTGTTGTTGGCACATTTATACGTCTTGACAAAGATGTACATTTGTTCAACCACCCAGGATATGCTAGGGTATGTGTAGAGATAGATCTACTCGAGCCCATTCATTGTATGATACTCATTCGCAATGGTGATGAATTGATTTGCCAGCCCATGGTGTACGAGAACCTCCCACAGTTCTGTACACACTGTATCCTCTTAGGTCACATTCTCCACACGTGTCGCTAGAAAGCATCACAGGCCACCTCACCCTCCTCGGAGGAGTACCTACCCCCTTTGCCCTATGATGAATACATCATAGAGGCAAAATCCACCCTCCAAGACCGCCGCCCTAACTAGAAACTACCTCCACCTACACGACCCACCCCCACACCACATAGTGTGACTAGTGTACCTCCTCCCTACCTAGGGATCCTATGTCCGCTCAGCTTGTCCCGACCAAGCCTACACCCACAGCTTCACAGTGGGTAAGGGCGCTACTAAGCACCCCCAAACCCTACCCCGGGCTAAGGATGTTCCTTCCATAGCCCCCGATTTGGCAAAGGCAAAGAGGTTAGGGAACCGACCCTCACCTCAATTACATTTGCCCCTTTTGGACGTACTGAATGGACCCAATATGCGGGATTGCACAAAGGTTGCGCGCTCCTCTAGAACCACCTCCACCCGTCCCTCTCCATCCCCTCGGCATACATCCCCCCATCCCACATCTTCCTCTCGGCCTACACCCCCTTGCTTCTCATCATCCCCTCAACCTACATCCCTTCGACCCTCATCATCTTCCTCGCGGCCTACACCCTCTTGCCCTTTAAGATCCCCTCGGCCTGCAATCCTACGTCCATCATCATCTTTCCATGTTCTTCCATTGCCCCGATCCCCCTCCACCCCCCCTCGTTCCATCTCACCACCCTTCTCCCCCTCATTAGCTCCTCCACTTGCATCCCCTTTCACGTCCTCCATCCTCCCACAACCCTAGCCCGTCATCCCATCCTATCCATATACCACCCCCACCCAATATACTCACCTCACTGCCCCACATCCATCCCTCCCATATCCCGTTCGATCGAGAGGAATGCTAATAACCGTCAAGCTTTGGTCGCTAGTTCTAAGGTTACTTAAGGGGATACTAGCGGTCATGCTTCTAGGTGAGAGGAGGCCAACGCCTCCATGTTTGAGGAGTCAGACATGGACACCTCTCCTCCTTCAGGAAATCATTCAGATACCCCTTATACACGTTGTATATATAACAACCGATCGAGGGTGCGTCACGCGAGCCGATAGCTTTATGATTCTAAGTCTGGTTAGAATTGTAGATGGATCGAAAACCTTCTAACCCAGTCACATCCCCTCTCTCTAATCAATAAGCACAACCTAGGGATAGTTGGGCTTATTGAACTGATGACTACATCGGATCACTCCCATTCCATTGCGAGGAAACTCAAAATGGATCACATTTATTGTCATTCCTCAAATAAGCTCTGCCTTTTTTGGAAGCAATATTATTTGTTGGAATTACTTGCTGAAGGGACATAGTACTTTACTTTTGATGTATTGTACCTTTCGAAGCCCTACACGCTCACGGTAGTCTAGGCATCTAGTGTGCGCGGCCCTCTAGGAGGAACTCACTCTACATATCCAAGCCCACCCATGACTTGTGGACTTCCCTTGGTTTATGGCTAGGGTTTTCAACTGCATATGGGCAGCGAGAGAATGCTAGGGAGGTCGACCACCTAGGTCACGGTCTATGCAAGCGTTAATGATTTTATTAACCAGCCTTCTCTTGTGGAGCCTCCTACTATAGGTAAGAAGTGGACATGGTCTAATGAGCATCAAGCAGATGCGCATATGTACGAGCAGCTCAACCGTTGCTTTTGTAACATCATTGCACTAATGCAATTCACAATTACCATTGAGATACTTCAAGGTTACTAGTCAGACCATTCACCACTTTTACTCCTACCGGACTCAAAAACTTGTGTGCGTCTATCTCCATTACGATCCCAGGCTATGTGGCTCGAGCGTGAAGCCTTTCAATATTTTGTTCGTAGTCACGGGCATGGAACATACTTTGAATCACCTATGGTGAACTTCAGTTCTAGACTAAGGAACCTCAACTTCCACTTGAAATGGTGGAATCAACATGTATTCAGGGATGTGGATGCGCCAGTCGAAGCACTCATAAAGCTAGCAACTATTGAGTGACAACTACAAGATGGTTGGACGGATGACGCGGGAGAGCGCTAGGTTACGCTTTGAGAGCAGCTTGAGGTTGCTATGGGACGACATGAGATTTTCTATATCCACAAATCACGCATCCAATGGCTGCGAGATGGTGATAGGAATACAAGCTTCTTTCACGCCTCAATCTGTCATAGAGCTCGTCCTAATTATACGATCCTATTATAGACGTATAATCAAAACCCCGCCCAACTATCAATAGCTGGCGTAGAGTACTATCACTCGCTCCTATCCTCATAACCAACTGTCGTGAGTGAGGACCTACTCGCCTCTGTCCCTCATTTGGTGACTGACCCAGAAAGCTCACTACTCAGAACCCTTCCTACTCAAGAAGAGATTAAGGAGGTAGTCTTTTCCTTGGGTAGGAACAAGGCTCTTGGATCGAACGAATTCTCAGTGGAATTCTATACCGCATGTTAGGGTATCATATGCATGGACTTGGTGCTTGCTATCAAGGAGATCTTCACACGTAAAGTCTTACCTCGAAGCTGGAAATCCACTTTCTTGGCGCCTATCCCAAAAGTGGACAATCCAGCATCATTTAGAGGCTTTTGTCCTATCAGTCTTTCTAATGTATATTATAAAGTTGCATCTAAGATCATTTCAAATTGTCTAGGGACCTTCTTTGATAGGCTTATCTCACCTGAACAGTGTGGTTTTGTCAAGGGTCGACAGACCCATGACAGTATCATGCTAGTTCAAGAGTTAGCCCAGTCCTTAGACACTCATATTCGGAGTTTCAAATGTCACCATCAAATTGGATATGGAATAGGCTTTTTATCAAGTCAAGTGGAGTTTTCGTACCAAAGTCTTACGTTGTTTTGGATTCACCTAGGCATTCATCGCTCTCGTTGATGCCTACATTAGAGAAAATCACTTCTCACTTATGGTGGACAGAAACTCCATTAGCTTCTTCACGGCCATGAGGGGTCTACGACAAGGTGATCCCATCTCGCCCATCCTTTTGATATTGATGGAGGAGGTCTTCAGCCAATTGCTCAAATGAGTGATTGCATGCGGCGTCATCCAACCATATTTAAAGAAAAAGGGATGCCCAATCCTCTCACACTCCCTATTTGAAGATGATGCCATCATATTCCTTAATGGATCTAAAAAATCCATTAAGGAACACAAGAATGTTCTCACTACATACGAGTGGGCTTCTGGCCAACTCGTCAATGCCTCAAAAAGTAGCTTTATGGTCGGTCCATCCACTAGTATAAAGAGTTCTCAGATTATCCAACACCATACTCGATACACACCGGGATACCTCCCTTTCAAATATCTTAGATGCCCTATCTTTCGTGGACCCGCTAGGCATCACTATTTTGGTGCCTTGTTGGCCAAATTCAGAAAGAAATCAGAGGGCTGGAAACTTCATTTTCTATTTCCTAGAGGACACATCCAACTTATTTGATATGTCCTCATGAGTATCCCGCTGCATACCCTAGTAGTCCATTCACTATCGCTCACAGTCCTTCGCTATGCGGAGTGTTGGTATGCACGTTTCTTATGGTCAGGTCACCTCTAGGGAGAGAGTCGCCGCCATTGGGTTTCTTGGAAGAAAGCTTGTCGGCTAACGGATGGGAGGAGTCTAGGGATTAGAAACTTTCACTATGTCCAAGACATGCTTTAGAAGAAGCTCGTGTGGCGTATGCATACCATGCACTCCCCATTGGGGAGTTTCATCTCAACCAAGTATGGCGAGTGGGCTTGTAGAGAGATGGATATTTGGGGCAATCGCAAATGGTGGAATTGGTAGCGAGATTGGCTAGAGATAGCTAAGGCCACACATTGGCATGTCGACCGAGGCGCGGTTAGCGCCTGATATGAAACATGGCTTGTAGACGAGCCTTTAGCCTACCAGCCCCACTTTGTACCACATTGACTGCGACTGACCATGGCACAACTGCTCATGGGCAACACGTGCCACCTTTGGGAGCAGCATGGCTTCCCAATAGACATGTTATCCTAGGCCCGGAGTACTCTCATCAGGACCACTCACGACCGTGCTATTTGGACGCTTACCCTAGATGGGTCCTGCTCTTGTAGATCTTCTTGGCAGCATTTCTATGAGAAATCTCCCATCCAGCCCTGGGGTCACTACATCTGGCTTCCGACAATCATTACTCGTGTCTCTTTCTTTCTTTGGAGGCTCATGCATCGTGGCCTCATGATTAATGATCGAGTGACCTGTATCGGTCACTCCCTCTGCTCGCGTTGCCATTGTTGCCCCACATCTCCCCAGGTTGAGACTATGGAGCACCTTTTCTTCCATAGTGAGATAGCCCTAGACTATTGGCACCAAATCACAAACCATTGGTGTTCCCTCCTCAGTACCTCCTCTACTCTAATACCAGTACAGTGTTTTGGCAAGATGTATCTCTCGTCGACATGCTCTAAATGGAGCCTCTTCCCCCACGTCATCATAGCTTAGTATCGGAGATATGGAAAGGGCGAAATTCTTCTTATTTTGTAGGAACCCCCATGCGCATTTTGGATATCATGCAATGAGTCAAGCAATGGATATGGCGCACCCACCAACTTCTACTACCTCGCGCCCACAGCTCAGCCCTCGCATGCGACCTCCTTTGTTCTTGGGGCATTTCAATGCCTCGTCTCCATTCGCATTCGGCTCTAGGTTATTTGTTGGCATCCACCGCCAATCGGCACCCTCAAAGTGAATGTGGATGGTACTACCAGCTGGGGGAGGTGGTATCCTCCTTGACCATATAGGGAGTATTATCATTGCCTTTTTGCCCTTTTATGGCATTCTGATTGAGTAGCCGAGGCTATGGCGATACGTGATGGTTTACTCCTCTACGAGGAGCAAAACCTTCACAATATCGTCGTAGAATCAGACTCATCGGTATTAGTTAACATGCATTGTGCTGATAAATGCTCCTAGTGACAGCTTCAGCACGTATGGCAGGACATCATGTGGTGCTGCCCTCGCACAACTAGTGTTCGTCACGAGCTATGCGAGGGTTGACATCAGATGCCCTTGCCAACCACACGGTCTACATACAAACCCCTACCTTCTTTTTCTTTTCTTCGTAGGAACTCCCTCTGGCAGCTCGTGGATGCTGTCGCATTGAACGCCTTGGCTTGTCGACTCCTCGCATACGTTGCACACTATCGAAGGAGAGGTTGCGAGAGAGCTTACCCTGTTGGCTGCTAGTCCCATTTTTCTTACACATCCACGCTGACATCTAGAGCTCACGGATTTTTCTGCACTCCATGCCTCGCATCTGCTACACTGGCTCCCCATGCTCCTACTAGCACACGCGCACATTTCCCTAAGATTGGCTCCCGTAATTGGCGTCTTGCATGTAGTGCGGGAGGCGGAAGCACTTGCTCTCTCGCCTAACTGATGTCCGTGCCACGCACCTCATCGACGCTGCCAATTGACAGCAGGGAAGGCTCCCCACACTCCATGGATCATTGTCGTGGGGGGGGGGAGGATTCGAAGAGACGTCAGCACGAGCGACCTTCTCCGAACACCTGCCAAGTATCACTTATGTATCTTTTCCCTTTCATGCACATGGGCGTAGACGAGTGGGATCCAAGTGTAACTGGGATATTTATGCTCGCTCTACGCCTGCAAACACTAGTAAATAATCTATTTCATCTATAAAATACCCCCTGGGTGGCGTGCACGGCACAACTAGATCAGTCTACGCGCACAACCGCAATGTTGGACGTAATTGGCACCATGATTTTGCCAATAAAAAAAGAGAGAACGAGAGAGACTGAGCAAAACGGGACAAAGAAAGAGGGGCAAAAGACAGGATAGAAAGGGAAAGAGAGAGAAAGTTAGATAAAAGAAAAGGGGAAAGATGTCAATTTTGACAGAAAGAAAAGTCTTGACAGAAAGCGAACGTACCTATAGTGGCTCTGTTCTAAACATTATTTTCTTCAGATTTTTGTTTAATTTTAAAAATTGACAGTATGTTTAATTTGTTAGATAAGAGACTAAATTAGATGTGAAAGAAGAGAGACTAAAACATACTGTTAGAGAGCAGGAAAGATAGATATTTAGAGATACAAGAGATAGATAAATATATTATATGGACAGAGGGAAGAGAGAAAACGGCGGAGATATATTTTAGAGGGAAAGAGAGACAAAAGATAGATAAATAGATGAAAAGAGGGAAGAGAGAAAGCGAGAGTGACAGAGAAGATATATCTTGATCTTTAGAAAGAGAGAGACATGAGAGATAGATAGGTAGGTAAATGGAGAGAGGGGAGAGAGAAAGCGACAGAGACAGAGAAGATATAGATACAGAGAAAGGAAAGAGGGAAAGAGACAGGAGAGAGAGAATAAGATAGCCAGAGAGAGGGGGCAAAGGAGGGAGAGAGCTAGATAGCTAGAAAGAGAGGGGAAATGTAGGAGAGAGCTAGATGGCTAAAGAGAGAGGGGAAATGATGGAGAGAGCTAGATAGCTAGAGAGTGAGGGGAAATGAGGGAGACAGCTAGATAGCTAGAGAGTGAGGGGAAATGAGGGAGACAGCTAGATAGCTAGAGAGTGAGGGGAAATGAGGGAGAGAGCTAGATAGCAAGAGAGAGATCAAAAATAAGGTAGAGAGCTAGATAGCTAGAGAGAAATGGGAAAGACAGAGGAAAAAGAAAGACAGGTAGAGAAAGAAGGAAAAGACGGAGGGGGACAAAGAGACTCTCTTTCTGTAAGAGAGAGAGTAAGATAGCAGGAGAGATAGAGAGAAAGAGAAAGAAAAGTCTTGACTGAAAGCGAGCGTGGCATCGAGATGCATAGAGCACGTGGACTTTCATAGACAAGTCCAGGGACACGTGGGCGCGCCAATCATCGACTTTTAAACTGCTATTTCCTAAACATGCAATATGTTTCATTGTACCGGCTTGACCTTTCCATTCCAAAGAGGAGGGCGACATTAAACATAATTAGTTGAGTGTGTAGTCGTTTTGACATCTTGCATCGTTACTGCTGCTGATGTAAGGACTCAGAAGTGAAGGGGGCTCAACGATGAATACATGCACCCAAGAAAGCAAAGTTTTGACAACAATGGCTTCTTCTTGTGGGTGCGCCTCATCAAACTTTGATAAGGACGATAAAAGATCATCATAGAAGCATGAGCAGAAAAAACGTATAGATGAGTCTGTTTGACCAACAGTATTCAATTCGACTCATCACATAATTGAGTGGGAATTCAGTTTGATCAAAATACTGGCAACATTGTGAACGCTGCACGTCTGCCGTCCGAGTTAATTGCAGGGACGACGCGACGCTCATGCAGTGGCGCCTTCAATAAATCTACCGATGGACGACAAAGTTATAAGAGTGCCAGAGCCCAACAGGGTTCAACAAGACCCACGGAAGGCAGAAAAAGAAGAGATCTTGGGCAGCTTCTCCTCCCACTCTTCTTTTACTACAAATAACGGTTTGCTCTGTCGGGGGACTTCCCATTGTCAGCAAGGCCGATCAGTTAGCGGCACACAGCGATGAAAACCATACTAGGCTGCAGATCTTGTAGAAGAAGCTTCGTCGATGATCCATGGGGCCATCTATTGCAATATGACAGGCTCTCGCCATCCAAGAAGAGATGCCGCCTGGATCCTGGTCCTTCTCTTTCAGATCGAGATATCTCCATTGACGCCCTCCTTGATGATTGCCTTTAAAGCATACTAGCACGTCTGGCGGGGAAACGAGAGCGGGGCATATCTGCATGCATATCCAGGCGGTGGCTTCTGCTTCTCAGTACAATAGTTAGCTTAGGAGACCACCTTGTACCCTCTGCCATACGCCAAATTGACCTCAACAACTGCCCAAAAGAGGTGGAGGAGTCACAAACCTGGAGCAGATATACTTTCGAGCAGCGAACAAGATATTTCCAAGGTGAAATAGCAACAGACGTCAGCCTCGTTGTCGCGGCTATCGGAGCCGGTCACTGCGCAGAGCTGCTGATTCGGGGATGCAAAAGTCGCTCTCACAGAGTGACGGATGTTGGGCTTTCAACGGTCGCCCAGGGATTTCCTTCTCTCCGAGTTTTATCCTTGTGTGACTGTCCTTTCGTGACTGAGGAGGGCTTGATCTAGATTCTGAATAACTATCCGTTTATGGAGGAGCTCAGTCTCGTCGGATGTTCCCATAACTCAGATTCTGGAATTGCCGCCATCGCTCGTCGCTGTCCAAAGCTGTCTAAGTTGGCTATAAATTCCTGCCAGAGGGTCCGCGACCAAGGCCTCTAAAGCGTCGGAAGGGCATGCCCTAGTCTCACATCCATTTCCATTTCAGACAGTCCGCTCTTGGGGGATCAAGCCATTGGGGGGCTTGTGGTAACATCCGATAGAAGCAATGTGAAAGAACTTCGGCTCCAGAACCTGAATATAATTGAGGCGTCCCTCGCAGTCATTGGGATTTATGGGATATCAGTCCACGGGCACGTAACGGAGAGAGGATTCTGGGCGATGGCCTCCGCTGGCTGTTGGGTCTTGATAACAAACCTCACTACTCTCTTGGATATGTAACACAACACATATCACAGAAAATGAAATGTAAAACTTATTTTTTATTATCAAACTAGGTACATATATAGGAACGTATGTTCCAACCGACAAAGTAACCGACATAAAAGTATGTAGAAAAGTCAACAATACTAACATATCCTCCTTAATGTTGATTGTTCGACTGTTAGATGATCTCTAAATTTCTCAAATCCTCCTTGAGCCAAAGCCTTGGTAAATCCATCTGCAACTTGATCAAGAGATGCACAATGTTGCATTATAATTGCTCCGGCATTGACTTGTTATCTAATATAATGATGCTTTATCTCGATATGTTTAGTTCTTCCATGAAATACTGGATTCTTGGCCATAGCAATTGTTGACATGTTATCACATAACAAAATAAAAGCTTTTTCTTGATCTACACCAAGATCCTTCAAAATCATTTTGAGCCATATTCCATGTTGACTTGCACTTGCTGCAGCTACATATTCAGCTTTGGAAGAAGATAATGTCATTGTCTCTTGCTTCTTTGAACTCCATGAAACAGCTCTTGAGCCGATGAGAAAAACATATCCACTCGTACTCTTTCTTCCATCTCTATCTCCTGCCCAATCACTATCCACATATCCTTTCAACTGAAGATTAGATGATCGATCATATAGTAATCCATAATCTTTGGTTCCACATATATATCTCATAATTCTTTTCACAGCTCCAAAATGATGGGTAGAAGGATGACTCAAAAGCTTGACACCAAACTCACAAATAGCATAATATCTGGTCTTGTATTTTTCAAATACATTAAACATCCCACCATGCTTTTGTAAAATTGCTCATCGACCAATGTCATACCATCATTCAAAGTCAACTTTTCATTTGAATTCATAGGAGTAGTACATGACTTGCATGATATCATATTAAATTTTTTTAACATTTCTGACGCATACCTTTCTTGGGAGATAAATATTCCCTTTTCATCTTGAAATATTTAAAGACCAAGGAAATGATGAAGTAAACCAAGATCAGTCATCTCAAATTCAGACATCATTAGGTTCTTGAATTCTTGAATAAGGGAATCAGACGATCCCATATAAATCATGTCATCAACATAAATACTCACAATCATAATATCACCTTTGCTCCTCTTGATGTATAAGGTATGTTCATTTTCACTTCTTTGAAAACCATACTTTATAAAAAAATGATGTAACCTTCCATACCATGCTCTTGGTGCTTGTTTTAAACCATATAAAGCTTTCTTCAACTTGTAAACTTTGTCCTCTTTTCCTTTAACCACAAATCCTTCAGGTTGCATAACATAAACTTCTTCATTCAAAATACCATTCAAGAAAGCAGATTTAACATCAAACTGATATACTTTCCATGCCTTTTGAGCTGCAATGGCTAAAAAAATTCTTATTGTTTTAAGTCTTGCAACAGGTGAAAATGTTTCAAAATAGTCAATTCCATAATTTTGTGCATAACCTTTGGCTACTAACCTTGCCTTATACCTCTGTATACTCCCATCTGCTGCATGCTTGATTTTATGAACCCATTTTACTCCAATAGGTTTAATTGAAGATGTAAAACCCACAGGCTCCCATGTGTCATTTTTCTCAATAGACTTAATTTCATCTTCCATTGCATTCTTCCACTCTTTCTTGCTTTTTGCTTCTTCAAAGCTTACTGGTTCATCATGCGACAAAAGTGCAAAAATATTTGTCTCATATAATTCTTTTACAGACTTTGTCTTTCTCTGTGGTGATGGAGATTCGTCTTCAATCATTCTTGATTCAGAATTTCTATCTGAGTCAAGGATAGAATCATACTTTCTCCATTTCTTTCTTTGTATTTCTGAATTCCTTTCTCCTTCTTCATACGAAGGATTTTCATTCCAATCCCAAAAGCTTTCTTCATCAAAAATAACATCTCTTCTAATAATCACCTTTTTTGTTAAAGGATTATATAATTTGTAACCTTTTTTTTCATTATTGTATCCAACAAAAATGCATTTCTCACTTTTCTTGTCCAACTTCCCACGTTCATTTTGATCAATTAAAGCATAAGTAATGCATCCAAATACTCATAAATGACTAACAACTGGTTTCTTCTCATACCAAGCTTCAAAAGGTGTCATATCATTTACAGCTTTCGTAGGAGAAATATTTTGAATATAAGCTGCAACAGCAACAGCTTCAGCCCAAAATTCAGTTGGCAAATGTTTTTCATGCATCATGCTCCTAGCAACTTCGACAAGTGACCTGTTTTTCCTTTCAGCAACTCCATTCTGCTGAGGAGTCTTTCTTACAGTCAATTATCTATGAATTCCAACTTTTCTGCAATAATCCTCAAATGGCTTTGAAAGAAATTGTTCTCCTCTATCTGTACATAAAATTTTCAAAGTATGTCCACACATATTTTCAACCACTGCTTTGAATTCAATAAATTTATGAAATACCTCTGATTTCTCTTTCAAAAAATAAACCCAGCACATTCTTGAGTAATCATCAACGAATAGTAGGAAATACTTACTTCCACTCAAAGATGAGGTTTTCACAGGACCACATACATCTGCCTGAATTGACTCCAAGGGTGCTCTTCCTCTCCATGGATGTTCATTTGAAAATTTCTCTTCTTTTGCTTGCCATAAATTCAACCCTCACAAATATCATTTTATTTAGAAATAAACGGTAAGCCATATACAAGCTTTCGTTTACTTAAAAACGTTAATGCTTTGAAATTCAAATGGCCAAACCTTTTATGCCATAACCATGTATCATTCATCTTTTCTGAAATCATTGCATGATTGAGAAACTCTTCTAATTTCACAGGAAACATCCTCTTACCAATGCTGTTAATATACATGATTGGCTTCTCCTTCATCTGGTTCTTAATAATACATGTATTATGCTCAAAATGAAATTTCATACCTTTATCCATCAGTTGTCCCAAACTCAATAAGTTATGATGAAAATTTGGAACAAAATATACATCTTCCAGTCTCATCTTTCCTCCTAAAGTCTGAACTTCAATTGTTCCTTTTCCTTCAATCTTTACTTTCTTTCCATCATCCACTTTAACTTCTCCTCTTGGTGTCTCATCAAATTCAACAAACATATTTTTGTTGAAAACCATATGATTGCTGCAAGCTGAGTAAAGAAACCATAGATCTTTCAAATCAGAATAAGATGTAATGTTAGACATAAATGTGTCATGTTCTTCAGCTTCCACATAATTGGCTTGGTAATTTTGTTTTGAATAGGAGTATGCTTCAAGATGCCCATATCTCTTGCAATAATTGCACTAAAATATTCTTTTTCCTTCTGGATTCTCATTATCCTCTCTTCTATTCCATTGAAATCTTCCTCGACCTTGACCTCGTCCTTGGCTTAAACCTCTGCATCTAAAACTTGTTTCATATCCTTCTCCAAATCCTCTCATTTGATTAAAATATTCTCCTTGATTATTGTGTTGTCTGCCTCCTCTTGTCGATCTTCCTCTACCTCTTCCTCTGTGAAATGGACTTGAGCGTGACAACATAGCTTGATCTACTTTTTTAGACAAATCAATATTTGCCTTAAATGCTTCTTCAATTGATTTTTCCTTTGACCTGTTCATTCTATCTTCATGAGAAATCAAAGAGCTCATCAAATCATCATGAGTATATATATCAAAATCCTTTGATTCTTCAATTGCAGCAACAACATAATCAAACTTAGTGGGCAAACTTCATAGGATCTTCTCCATTATTTTTCTCTCTAAATATCTTCTTCGTATCTGCTCATTTGTTCACAATTGAGAAAACTCTAGTAAAATAGTCTTGGACAGATTCTTCAACCTTCATAGATAAAGATTCAAACTCTCTTCTCAAAGTTTGTAATTTTAGCATTGCTACTTTATCACCTCCATTAAAATCTTTCTTCAAAATATACCAAGCATCATGTGCTGTAGTTGCCTCAGAAATCTTTGTAAACACTTTTTCAGTAACAGATTATTGAATAATAAACAAAGCCATTGCATCTTTTCTATTCAAATCTTTAAATTCAGTTTTCTTTGTTTCATCTGGTATAAAACCATTTTCAACAATATCCCATAAATCTTGACTTCTAAATAGGGACTTCATCTTGGAACTCCACATAGAATATTTTTCTCCATTAAAAGGAGTTGCAATAATGATAGACCCTTCCCAAGGTGCTTTCCCTGCCATTTAAAAGAAAAACAACACCAAATGAAAACTAAAAATAAGCTCAACTTTATCTTACTTCTCTTGGAGCTTTGCTTTTACTTCTCTTCCACAATCGTTATGAAAACTCTAGCTCTGATACCAATCTGTTGGGTCTTGAGAACAAACCTCACTACTCTCTTGGATATGTAACACAACACATATCACAGAAAATGAAATGTAAAACTTATTTTTTATTATCAAACTAGGTACATATATAGGAACATATGTTCCTACCGACAAAGTAACCAACATAAAAGTATGTAGAAAAGTCAACAATACTAACATTGGCGGCCTTAAGATGCTCAATAGCCTCACCGTCGTTTCTTGCAATGGGCTTACAGACTTGAGCCTCGAAGCAGCCGCAAGGGATTCCCTCTCTTAAAGAGTGTCTGCCGAAGGAGATGCGTAAGCTTGTCCGATGCCGACCTCAAGACTCTTGCTCTTGCCGCCTGCTCGCTCGAGAGCCTTCAGATTGAGTTCTGCCACCCACTTAGCATACCAAGCGTCTTGGAAACCAAGCAACTTAGCCGGAACTTAAAAATACCAAAGGGGCATACTTTGTTGTAGAGAGCATGGATTTTTTTCCGGCTTTTACTTTAAACTGCCTTCAGCGGCTGAAGTTCAGCCTAAAGAGTGTTCTGCTCGAGGGCTGCTTTTGGCGGAGCTTATGAGGCATGCTTGGAGCCGTTTATCTTAGCCAGATGCCGAGGTATTATTGGAAAATATGTCTCCTTGGCTGGACGCATGGGCTCTCAGAGCGTGCGAATGGGGAATTGTTTACCTGAGAAGACCAACAACATTTTTGCTCATAAAGTTATCATAATGAGAATTCCTTTAAGAGTAACATTCATAGGATATGGACACCATAAAAACAAGACCTCCTTCCGTACGGTAGGCAATACAATGTGCTAAGTTTGATTATTCTATCTGAGAATTGCAAGAATTACAGTATGAACACAGCAAACTCATAACTTGAAATTATTATTCTTGTAGAAAATTATGGCGTGGCATACTTGATGCATTATATCTGGACAATATAATGTCACCATAAACAATTTTAATATAAATTGGCAAAAAGAACGGAAATAGCTAGTCTCAACGTGTAAATAAGTAGTTTGATGTTTTAATATAAATAATTAAATAATCTGATAGTTTCATATAAATTGGATGATTTTTCACATTACTACTTATTCAAATAAAGTTTTACGTTGAGAACAACCGTACTGTCTGAGTTACAATCTCGATAAACATTTCATCTATTATTGGTAAACATTAAGATCAACTAGCTACTATTTGACGAGCTATAGTTGATAGACCATTATCATTTATCAAATCGTCCAATTTATATCGTATTATTTAATTATTTTACATATCCTTAGATACGTAAAATCATTTCAAGTTAAATTTGGATATTAATGTATTAGTGTCGTTTGCTTGGCTGTGGATATATGTTTTAAGTTATACTCCATTAAAGATCATGTTTTGATGCCCATGATGATTTGACCAAGGTTCTTTGTTAATGCTTTGTGAAGAATGCACTACAGCGTCATGATGTCAAGGTGTAACTTTCCATTGACAAAGAAGTTTATACATAGTTTGCCTTAAGAAGATATTTTTTTAACGACTAAAAATTTTTGAAATGGAAAAACATTAATGAGATCAAAGAATAGCAACGTAAATATTTCCAGATATCTGAAACTTCATCTCAAGATGGAACCCACATTGATGTAAAAACCCACAATGACTATAATAATATAAATAATAAAGGTGATTATAACAAAGCAAATAAATAATAGTCTGACGCATAGTAAACTTCATACTAGAAGACTTTTTTAAGGCTCATTACAGAAAAGCAATTGAGACAATCCTGAACAAGCTCTTAAAATAGGTAGCTGTGGAGAAAAAATAACTCATTTTCAGCATCTCTACTGTTGTATACAATCAGCCTAAAGTAGAATGATGCTCTCACACATATGTATCCACCCACACCATTGATGAACAGGAACCTAATGTTAAAGTTTCTTTAAGCTTCTGTTCAATAAAAAATTTTTTAAAAATTATAGGTGTAATAATCACAGAGAAGGTTTGCGTTGAATACATTGACATCATGTATTAAAAAAAACAAGTTTCCCTAAAAAATATGTTACTAAAATTTTAAATGTTGTTATATATTTTTGGAGTTTTTAGATACTTTTAGGCATCGGTTTCAATAAAAAAAAAGAAAAGTAATTTAAATTCATCAAAAGAAATAAAAGGAAGACTTTATTTTTGGAGTTTTTTCTGCTTATTGAATGATTTTCTCAAAGTTATGTGAATTATCTGATGTATTATTTTTCCAAATATAAAAAACATAAATTAGTTGAAGCTAGTTTCCTCTCATCTTCTTACATCATAATTATCATACCCCTCTATGTCTCCCATTTCTCTGTCTTCTAGTAAGAGTAATGTCTATTTCCAGCTTAATATCCCCTTTTGACTGTGTACATTTGACTCATTTGGAAGGAAGAAACGCTAGGGTTGTATCAAAAACACATTACCGTTCTGAAATTCTGAGATATACATTTTTTAGTAAATCATATGTTATGGTTCATAAGCTTCAGGCAGGTTTCATTTATTTATGTTGCATTTATGTTTTAACATTTTGTGATTTAGCTTCAACTTTGCGGTGTCTGGGTTCATCATTTAATTAGACTCAATTTGAGCTTTTTCTGCATTTCAAACGATGTTTAAAGTTGCGCCACATGTCTAAAATTGCTTCTGTACCCAAGGAAGGTCGTGCGGTGCAGTGTGAAAATTTGCACCGAGTGTGCAAATTTCAGGACGCACAAAAGGGCGTGTCGATGTGCGGTGCGGTTTCGTGCATAAATTTGCACCACAGAGGAGGGAGGGGGGCCGCAGGCGGAGGAGGGCGGGAGAGAGGGGGCGATGGGTGGCAGGGACTGATGGCGCGGCACCGTCTGACCCCGTAGGACCGTCCCTCGAGGAACCCGCATCGTCATCAAGCCCGCCACCGACGCACGTCCAGCCGACGCGACAAGCCAAAGCAACGACGCACACACCCGGGTTCAAGTATTCGGCGTGACGACGCGCCATCTTTGACTCGCTTATCTTTTATTTCCCGCATCTACGTTGTAGCGAGGGGAAGTTGCCGTATGAGGATATCTTCCCCTCCCGCTAAGGGGCCCTAGCCCCTTAGACACTATCCCTTGTTTTATATTTATTTTTGTTTTTGTTGTTTCAAGGGGTCCATCCACATATTCCCTATAAGAGGAAGGGGTGGGCGCCCTCCTTAGGTACTCTTGATTTTCTTGGAAAATATAACGTTTGGAATTCGAAGAGTCATTCACGTTGAGGAGAGGAAGAAGAATAAAAGAGAAGAAGAAGGAAGAAGAAGAAGGAGAAGAAGGGAAGGAAGAAGAAAGGAAGAGAGAGGAAGGATCAATGCCCCCGACACCCTGCCTTTACGTCGCTGCCCGCCACTGCCCGTCGCCCTCTCGCCACCACTCACGGCTTCTCGCGCCGCCGCCGTTGTTCCGCGCCTCAGCACGCCGTCTGCCCCACCACCACTCCTCAGCACGCCACCTGCTCATGTCGCCGCCGCCGGGACGATCAAATACCCGCTGTCTACCGCCGCCGCCGTCGCGCCCCACGCCCATGCAGCGCCCGTCGCGTCGTGCTGCGCCTGCGCCACGTCAACCACCACCACACCACGCTCCGCGTTGCAGCCCACACCTCGCACCGCGCCCGCGCAGGCCCCTAGTCGCGCCCGGTTGCTGCACCACGCCCCTCGCCCAATACCGCGCCCGCGCTGCTCCCAGGCCGCGCCTGATCTCTGCCTGCGCTCCTAGCTCATGCCTCTCCCGCACCACGCCGGCCTCCACCCCGCCGTGCCGAGTTCTGTGCCACACCCCGACGTGACGCGTTGTGCCCGATGCACCGCACCACATCCAGCGACCAGCGCAGCGCCCGACTGTCGCCCTATGCCCGCGCCCTGCGCCCGCGCTGCAACCTGCGCCGCGCATGACTACCGCCCAGCGCCCGGCTCGCCAGCACCCTCATCTGCTCTGCCAGCGCCACTGCCACGCCCGCACCCTGCGCCACTTAGGCGCCCGCGTCACGACGTTGTTGCTCCTTCGACCCTTAGTGTTATGAGATTTTACCGTCGCGGGATGCGACGAAGGTACCCCTCTTTACTCCTCATTACGTCTTTATCTACTTCTGTGCACTTTTGTATTGCCTCTTCCGCGCTCCGGTTAGACGTAGGTGAGAGTGAGACAGGTTGAGAAAACGACGACGAATTCTCTGAGAGTCTTACCTGGCTGGTACGAGTCGGGCGAGCCCGACGAGTGTGAGCATCTAGGCGGGAAAACCCCGTTCGGCGACATAGTCATCCTCGACCCTCCCGGGCGAGGTTCGGGTGGTCGGGTTGACCATACCCTAGGAGACCCCATCGGATCTCTGGAACGGTACACCCGCATATCGGCACTCACAAGTACTACACGTAGGATTTTCGCATTTCCGTCATTATACATATCTGTCCCTCCGCATTATCGGATGACACGTACGGTCGTTAACCGAGAGAGATCCTTATTCAACACTGAGCCGTTACCCTCGGTGTCGACCGGACGACGTCTTGACGACGTTCGGCATCAGGGACCTTTAAAAAAAATTGCACATTCGCACATTATCGTACCGCACAGACCATGTGCAGTGTGTTGTGCGGTGTGCGAATGTGATGCGTTGTGCGAAATTTGTACCGCATCGCACAAACGCATGAAAAGAAAATGGTCGCACGTTCGGACCTTCCCTATTTGTATCATTTGACAATAAATTTGGTCGAGAGGAAAGCAGAAGATACTTATGTTCAATACTACACAAAGTAACACAAAACAAACTTATCATATATTATGTATATATACTTAAATCCTAATTAAGCCTTATTTCTTAAATATTCTTGAATTAAATAAAATCTATCCTCTCCCTATCTTTGTAGTTCTTTAACTCCCAACCCATACCTAAACCTACTTCAATGAATTAATCTATATTTGAATAAATACTCCCTTTTAGAATCATCATAATTTTGATCCCCTTTCCTCCTCTTCCTTCCTCTTATCTTATACTCAAATAAATACCTGTACTCACTCTCTCCGTAAATCTCAATATTCAATCACTTACTATATCTATCTATCATATCTTACATACAGCTTATAACCATAAACTACTTCATTGAATAAATACTTATACGAAGAAATAATCCCTAGATTTCCAGCATCATAATTTTTGCCCCCTTTACTCTTGATCCTTCCTCTGATCCTATATTCACTCAAATATCATTGTTCGATATCTCCTTAAATCTCAATATTCCTTTACTTACTATATCAATGATGAACCCAAAATGAGTCATGTAAACATAAACATCTTAAGGCCAATTTGGCATCATTTTAATGATAACACGTTACCTTCATCTTTGTATGAATTTTCATCTCATGCATCAAATGGAGAATTTTGTCAAAACAACACTTTTGATTATCATGTTTTGGTAATTTACGATTCTAATTATTTTCATCGTAAATGTGTTTTACTTTAAATGGATTCATTTTTTATTGCTAGTGGTTATTCTTCATATTGTAGAGCTAATCTAAAATTTAAAGACATAAATATTAAAAAAAGGGGGCAAGAAAAAAGAAAAAAATGGGGTGCTCCTAGTGAAGTGCTATAGCTGAGCCATGTGCAACAATGTTCAAGCCGCCCATAGCTGGTGAGCGCTGGCACTCTGGCAGCAGCTGAAAACAAACAGCATGAGCAAAAAGTGAGGCCAGCCCATGAAACCACATACATAGAGGCCAAGCGCAACAATAGCTTGCACATGGGGGTAGATGTTGATTTAATTCATTTCACATCTTTTCCTATTTGGGACCATATCTTACTATTCTTTTCAGCTATGCATCGGGCTAGGCCTACAAGCAATGAGATGGATTACTCCCAACAGGTCACAACCGTTATGTAATTAGAGAACAATCATGATCGACCTTCAAACCCATTTAAGTTTAGGGATATAATATTGGCAGTCCTATCTTCTTAAAGAAGATCGAAAAATGAGATTTGAAACACATTATTTTAATATGCGTCCTTTCTTTCTAGGCCTCTTATTGGCCATGACAGCTAATGAGGATGGTGGAGCCCTTCCATAACCAAATCAGAAGCATGTTGCTGATGGAGGGGGTTCACAAGGCCATGGACATATTAGGTGATGTCGCAACTATGGGTGCACTGGATTTTGTGAGGTCCACGGCTGTGATTTAATCACACCAGATGGACTGTTGGTCAAGAGATCAGATGGCGAGAGACAGATCCATGCACCTCCACCTCTAGCTGATGCCTCTATCAGCTGGATGGACGTTTCTGGCCATGGGGGACTACTCGGAGAAATCTAATGATCTCTAGCGAACCTGCATAGTCAGACTACCACATCTACGTCCACTATAGGCCCTCGAAAGGCCTAAAAGGGCCTTGAAGGCTCCTAATTTCACATCTTTCAAGTTCAACACAAGGCAGCCACAGGACTTGAAAGATGTGTCTCTTTGTATCAGGGATTATATTCTCTTTGTATAGACTTAATTTCTATAATAACTCACTTTATCATATTCTTCACGAGCATGAAACTAGGGTCATTTAATCACCAATTTGCGCGTCAATAAAATAAAACAAGAGTCGATGAAATAAACGATTGAAACCCTATATAGTAGTGAGTCGAGGTCGAATCCATGGAGAAATAGGTGTTTTTGAAAAACATTCGTGCGTACAAGAAACAATGTCATAGAGTTGAATGACGAATTGGGTTGAGAATTGCAAATTGATGGTGAAAACACAAAGAGAGACTTTCCAATGGATCTGAAATTACACAAACTGGATCCATATCAAATGAGAACTTGAGCAATCAGACATTTGAATTTGAATTTAGGTAAATTTTGATGACTTAAACTTAAATTCTACTCTAAAACACAAAATTAAACCTAATTAAGTTTTTTATTTAATTTGTAAATAAATAAATAACCTGGATGCGCGATTTGGCTGATTCAAACGGGCTTGAATCAGTGTTATCCTCTGTGCGCAGCGTCTGCTTCAAGCCTCATCTCCTAGTCAAACACTGTACTATCAATGTCCCTCTGTGTGTCTCCTGTAGTGGATCTTGCTGCAAGAATGACTGAGAAATTACATGCGAGATCTCTTCTCTCTCAAGAAATCCCAAAACCTAGAAGGACCTTTTTTTTCAAAGTAGAGAGGAAGATCTCGTTTCTGTTTTTAGGGTCCCTGTTAAGGGTGATTGCGGCCTCTCCTGACTGTTTGATTGCCCTTCAGTGATGGCAGTAAGCCAGCATGAGGCCACGTCACCGAAAACAAAAAAGGACATTTCAAGAGAGAGACAGTGAGGAGAGAGAGAAAAACAAGATTGGAGGATAGAAAGCAGGATTTGGAGGAGAGAGAGAAGATAGCCGACACTACCCTCACTTTCATCATTACAGCCGCTGCTTCTGCCTACGCCATTGCAGGGCTGCGGCAAAATGCACGGCTCTGCGTGAGCTTGAGGGCAAAGCTCTGTCCAAGGCTGAGCGTGCAACTTTGCCCACTGCAGAGCACGCAACTTCCCTCGAGGCACAACTTCCATTGTTTGCATCACCTCCTACCGTGTTGGTCATCGGTGCCATCCTGTGGGGGTTGTGTCTTGTCAGGGCTGCCTCCGTTGACATTTCCTTCAGTGGTTCTCCTTACACAATGTTGTCTCCACTTAAGGCGCACGGCCTGTAAACAGGAAAAATAAACGGACACTTCAGCCCCACACCAAATAATTGACATACCCGATATCTGAATATAATTTCAACGATTATTAAAGACTATCTCACATATCCCATACATGCACCACATGGGCACAAGACGTGCGCCCATATGGACACCAAATTACTCAGAGATAATATGAACTATGGAGAATAAAGACTTCACACTTGCATATCTCCCTATAGATTGCTCCGAATTGAGTGAAATCTTCACCCAATTGTTCTATCCTTTGAAGGTCCGAATTCATTCATCCTACATTCAAATATAAGAAATTCACGCATTAAAATTAAGAGCCCAACTTGGCACCTGATCGTGAAATGTTGGTTGTGCTCGACGTGGAACAACCTATAGCTGTGAACTCTCTTAACCTGGCTCTTGCAATCATCAAACTCCACACAAAGTGACTAATTCACAAAGTTTTGTCCTTGAGAAAGGTCAAACATGTAAGTTGCATCATCTTAATGCTTAAATCATGAAAAAGAGAAAACAGATGATGACATAGAATGAATGCTGAAATGACAAAATTTTGGTTAACCGGCATCAAATTCGTATGAATTAGGCATTAATATTGGTTATAAATTGAATTAATGCATATCATGATAGCACGTTCAAATTTTTTTATCCAATCCTAACTCAAATATCAGATTCACCTCTAACAGCGAGTCCTTGTGAAGATGACCTCACTCCTACTCTACATATATTTAAGTGAATTTACATAATGAGAAATTTTATTTTCTTTAGAAAAATTACATTCACAATGACACTAAAATTACAACCCAAATTTGTTCATCAATCTTCCTATCTTATATTACAAAGAACTTACAGCTATAAACGAATTCACTCAATTAATCTATATTTGAGTATATAATCATTTTCCTACAATCAACATAATTTTTATCAGCTTTCCTCTTCTTCCTTCCTCTTATCTTCTACCCAAATAAATAACCTATTTACTATCTCCTGAAATTGTAATATTCATTTATTTACTATATCTAGCTATCATATCTTTCATGTAACCTAAAATCACTTGAAATATGAAGGGTATTATATATTTACAATGAATAGTATCTTAATAACCATTCAAGCTTGTTACTCCTACCTTTTCAGTAATATGTAAAAATAATTATTCCACTATCTATTATACTTCTAATATATGACTTCCTATAAATCAATTTCTTTATCCCACTGACTTACTATCGCTAGTATCTATAAAAATATTAGTTCTGATAATAATATGATTGATATCTGATCATATATATACCTTATATTTAACTTTTTTATTTTTTTCCGGTCTCGCTGCCTATTATATATATACCTGTCTTGAACCTTTTCATTATCTTCATTATGATAATCTTATCCATCCTATTATTCATTTCACAATCATTCTATTATTCTATGAAGCCAGCTAAGTTAGCCAGAACTTCAAGTACCTTATGGACTTCTTTGTGGAAGGGTACACAAGAAGTTCTCCAGGATTTCAATTCAATTGCCTTCAGTCTAAAGAGTATTTAGGTTGAGAGCTGCTTTTGTTAGAGCTTATGAGGCATGCTTGGAGCCATTTCACCTACCGTATGCCGAGGACCATTGTGACTTGGGGTATTACATGACTAAATGCATGAGTTCTTTAAGTGTGTCACTACATAGGTAGGTCATAACCTTTGACAACTGTCAACCTGAAAAGACCAAAAACAATTTCACAAATAAACCTATTTTAAATTAGATTCCATTAAGATTAGCATTTATAACACATGGACACGATGAAAAGTACCTCATTTCTGAGAATTGCAAGTATTACAGCTTAACACCAAAAAGTAATAATTAAATATATTATTCCTTACATTATTTATGGACATTCTAATGGTACGGCAAAAAATTTCAACATCAATTGGCTTCTAGAAAGGAAATAAAAAACAGCCTAAATGCCAACCAAAGTAGTTTGATAGTTACACATGAAGGATGGTTGACATTACTACTTATTCGAGTAAAGTTTACGGGCGTCCCTAAAAATAACCATACTGTCTGAGTCACAATCTGGATCAACATGTCATCTACGATTGGCAAATATTGGGATAAATTAGAAATTGTTTGACTAGCTTTAGGAGATAGACCATGCACATGTATCAAATTTACAAGTATATATATAATATTTAATTATTTTAAAGATCCTTGGATACATTAGTAGTTTAATGCTCAAATTAAAGAGTCACATATCAGGACTGAACGGTTTTCTGAGTACATGTTTTACGTTTTACTCCAAAAATAATCATGTGTTGGATGATGGACATGAGGATTTGTCAACTGTTCCTTGTTAAATGGTTTTTAAAGAATCTATGTTAGTGTCTTGATCTCAGGCTGTACCTTTCCATTGACAATAAGATTTAAACAAATTTTGTCTTAATAAGATGTTTTTTAATTGCTATAGATAGTCAAATGAAAAGGCATTTATGAGATTAAAGAGGAGTAGCACCAATATCTTCAGACTTTTATGACTTCATATATGGAAGGTACCCACTGTGATGTAACAACCCACAATGAAAAAAATAATGGGAAAACATAAATCTGATCAGAAAAAATAAGATATAATGATTAAATACTTAGTAAACTTACTTAGAGAAGGCTTTATAGGGTAGCGGAAAAATAGTTTCCAGAATCTTAAACACATTCTTGAAGTAGGTAACTGAGGAGAAAATACATTATTTTTTAGCATCCCCTTCTATGTATTAAACCAGCTTGAGGTAGGATATTGTTCTCATACAAATATCTCTTTCTTGAAATTACTCACCCTGAAATTGTGGTAAAAATGTTTTTTCAAGCTTCTGTTTTATATAAAGAAATTCAAAATTATAAATATTAGTGATCACGTAATGAGTTTGACTTGAATCTATAAATTATGTATCATAAAAAGTAAAATTTAGTTAAAAATATATTGAAACATTTAAATAATATTTTCTCATATTTTTTTATTTGTTATTTAATTGGGGAATGATTTTAGTAAAAATAAAACCACGGTCCTTAAATTCATTCAAATAAATAAAAATAGTTTATTTTTGGATTAAGGAAACTTTCACCTTTTTGAATAATTTTTTCAAAGTACATAAAAAGTATATGTTGTATTTTTGGGAAATATGAAAACAGTAAAACATGGTTAAAGAGAGTTCTTTGTTTTCTTCTTGCGCCATATCTATCTGATCCCTTAGTGTTGGATTAGTACCTCTTCACCAGCTCAATATCCCCTTCTGGCTCCACCACATCCAACTTATTTGGGAGGAAGGAAGCACTAGGGTTTTATCTCAGCCACCTTGCTTTCTGAAATGCTAAGCTGTACATTTAGTCTCAAGTCTTATTGTATGATTTTATGCATAAGTTTCAGACAGGTTCCATTATTTTATGATGCATCATGTTTCAATATTTTGTTACTTAGCTTCAATATAGTGTTGTTTCCATTTATCATTCAAGTAAAGTCAATTTGAGATTTTTTATGAATTTCTTGAGATGTTTAAATTTGCTGCCATGTGACTTGATAAGCTCAAAAGGTACGCGTTTATAACTCGTTATTTAAGGGTTTTCTGAACTTAATCAATAAATTTTATTTATCCCTTAGTGTTAAGTAAGGGGTCGAATCCTAGGGAGACAGTGGTGATATTTAATTTTCTCTCTAATTAGGGTTTAGAATTTGAACCTAGATGAGATGATGAGTTAGCTACTAATGAAATGCAAATGCTTGAAAGTTGCGACTAATTTTCTTATCTTTTTGAACTCAAATGATTTCGATAACTCTCTGTTATTTAATGAAAGAGATCTAAAATCACCTGAATTTATCTTTTTATTTTATTTAAAATCTTAAACTTTTTGAATCATATTTTTATGTTTATTTAGTGAATTTGAAATCTATATAGAAATATAATTTCATTCTAAGTATTTTTTATTTTATCTGATTTATTTCTGACGGATTTAGGATGTTAAGAATGTCTCCTTTTTTAATTCAATTTTTATTTTATCCTAATTACTTCAAAATTGTAGAAATGTCCTAAATCAGCCAATCGTGAATACGATTCCCCATTTGTTAATTTAAGAAATAGGCACTAAAATGAGTGATTTAGAGGTCGATTCTAATTTGAAATCGATTAGTCTACACTCAAAAAATACTAATTGAGTTGAATGTAAGGTAAAGTTCAGAATTAAAGTGCTTAAAATTAAAAATGAAGAAAGAATGGCGAACAAGAATGACGCTACAAATTTTCTAAAATTGAATGCAAAATCAAGGGTACAAATCAAGAAATAAGAGCCTAGAAGTACCTGAGCTTATCACATAATCGATCTGAGCTGATTCTGTGCAACAAACTCCCCATTTTCCACGAATTTAAGCTTGAATTTGGGGAAGAATTGTGGAAACGGCTCTACAAAATTGGTGCCCAAGTTGATCTCCAAATTGCTCTTGGTGGATTCTTGAGTCTTCGAGGAAGCTGGGCTTTCTTTCCTCGAGAACAAAATTAAGAAACAGCTGCTGAATTTTCATTCCCCCCCTTTTATCGCCAGGGAATCGGAAGATAATAATGTTGATCGTATGATAATAATGCAAAGATGACAAGGTGATGACACTGATTAGGTATTGATGTTTAGAGTCAAATGAACGATGACATAGCCAACAGGCGAAAAGCCAGATGGTTTTGAAACACTGTAATGTATCTGCCTTCGATGGGAGACAAGTGGCATGGCAATGATATGTGGGAAAGCAGTGGCAATACAGTATCAAGGTAATGGCAAGGACTGTTTTTAACATTGTTTTCATCAATTTTTCTTGAGATAAAAGGAAATACATCAAGACTAACAAGTTATGAATTTCAAAATGTTTGACCTCCACCTATTCCATATGTCTGTAATTTACTTAATTTGTTTATTTTTCCCTTCTACTTCTCTCTTAATCTCTATTTTTATTTTTCATTTGCATCATCAAGTACATAAAAAGCTTCCGATGACTGCTAATGGAGACATCAGTCCCACATACTCCACTTGAGGATCATCAAGGGATGATTGGAATAAGTCACGAATCAGCATCAACATAGAAAGTGTGGTGAACATTAAATATATGAAACCAAGAATCACTTATTACTTCTAGAGTAGGGATATACATTTCTGTTCTCTATTTTGAGATTATTTATCTCGTTGGAAACATAGTATGGGGAGAGTATGGATATCATTACCAATATTTTTTAATTAACTATATTTAGTACTAGAAAGGGGTTACATTTAAATGTTTTATTTTTATAGAATCATTTAAACTAATTTTAAATTAAAAGACTCGAAATGATAATTATGATAGTTAGATATTTTTCCAGAATATATTTCAAGGCAAAATGACTAGACATGAGCAATACTATTTTTGTCATCACTTCTTTTTTATTTTAATAAATTGAAATTCAGGAGGTATCCAATTTTACATCTCTTCTGGTTAGTGGTGACATGTAGTTGCAGCTAACAACCGCCGCCTACAATTGGGATCCTAGGTCCAGCCAATTTAAGCCTAGTTTACACTACTCTAAAGTTTGCCAAATTGTGTTTTCAGTCTGGAAAGGGGCCCCTATTTTACCATCTAGGGATGCCCACTGAACATAGACTTATGAGCAAACAGTCATCCTCATGGCTACCTTATTACATATTTAGCCCACACAAGAACGTGAAACAAAAGTTTGATGGCAAACCCCAGCTGCGGAGGGGTAAATGGTGGAATTACTTGTAATGTTTTAGAGATATAAAATAGATACGGGAACGAGGGCTTGGACAAAGAAAGGGATGGTTTTTAGGTAGATAAATGGTCGAAATAAAGGTAAATAGAGAGAAAATAAAAACAAGTGATAATGGAGTTGAACTTTGAATATCAAATAATTGCCTTTTTTAATTCAATATTAAAGATTAAACTATATGGAAGGATGAAGGATGTTTTAGGGTTTTGAAGCCAATCACGCTTCAATGTCATGTTTTAAATTTTTTAAAATATGTATATTTTTCATTATTATTTGCATGTGATGTTTATAATGAATTCCAATAATTAATGCAACAACATGGCGAATTATGATGAGAAAAAAAAGACAATCACTAGTCATAAACATGAGTTCTAAATATTACAATTCAAAGAATACTTGAGAAGGAGATCGAACTATTTAATAAGAGCAGCACTATAAGTTCCTACATATATGAAAAGTATACCTGACTCTTGGATATTGGTTTGAAGATATGAAGGTTAGATGGTAGGTGATGTTTAGGGAAAGAGTTCATTGAATAAATATTTATGAATCCCCATAGGGTATTACACATTAATGTTAACCATAATGATTCTTGTCACGGTTATGACAGTGATCTTATCACCTGAGACTTCAAGGGAATCTTGCACATAAACAAAAATAGTTTGATTACAATATATGTGTATTAATCATGGGACTCAAACATGCATTAGTTAAGATATAGGGAGAGGTGCATGAATGTGATGGAATGGTCAAGATAGACTCATTTGCCCTCTGAATATGATACTATTGACTAGAGAAAGAAGACCCTTGAAATCCCTATCCAGGGCTGTAGAAAAACTAGAGACGATGAATTTGAATGATTCTTATAACACATTAGTACTAAATAGCTGATGGACTAGGGTTAATAATTAAATATACCCTAATTATTTTCCATAAATTGATCACGAAAAAAGTTCCATAAGAGAATTCCCATTACTACTCTATAACTTTTGTAGCTTGGAACCCCATGGTCTGTAGATTGTACCTATATATTGGGATAAATATATTGTATTTCTGTAGTCTATCAGTAGACAAAGTTAATTAATTAAGGTGGGCAATGAATGCCATAATTCCATTAAAGTTATTAACTAGACTGCTAAGTTGGCCTAGAATGTCACACACACATGATTAATGGATGTTGGTAGACATAGAAAAATGTTTGAGGATGTTTGGTTTTAAATGTACTTATCTTTTCATGAATATATGGAGGGTTAGCCCCCATTTTTATGTCCATTCCATCCAAAACAAGGTTCCACCATTTCCTAAGTTATACTCATTCCAGTCACTCCACTAATGAGACTTGGTGGTGAGAAGACCAAAAATATCTTAAAGAAAAGTTGGATGTGAAGAAGTGGAGATCCATCTTCATGTTGATTGAGTGGATATGAAGCTGCACATGTGACCGACATGAACAGTCTTCCCAAGGAACAAGTTCAGAGTTGAATTTATTTCCCACAAGGTAAGATGTTCTTATGATGCATTTCCCAATAGTTCTATATCAATTTACATATTTTACTGCATCAAAATGGTTTTTAAGCTCCCAACCAACACTCAGGAACCTAAAAAAGGATCAGCACATCACCACTTAAGCCAGCCTGTGATGAGCGAGTAGCACAATGACCCCAGCAACAAGTTAATAAGAATCAAAGCCCACAATTTGCATTTAATTAGGAAATATGCAACCCACATGCATAGAGGAAGTGATATTTTAACGCAAAGCATAGCTGTGTTTTACTATAGCACCAAAGGTTTTAATATTTTTGTTATTGGAACAATGTGTTGGTTTTTAAGAGTCAGCTCTAAATTCTCCTGAATAGAAGATAAGGATTTGGGACAAATAGTCCATGATCTCGAGAAAATAAGAGCGAGAAAAGGACGAGACTTCATATTTTTCCTGCCCCTGCCATAGCAGGCTGACCTTAGATATTATGGCACCATCTCGCCCTTATAATGTTCTTTAAGAACATTGAATCAAAGAGTATGAAAACATATTGTTAGTTGCCCATTTTGCTTCTTTCTTTTATAAGCTTTTGATTCACTGACAGATATTATTGAGGACCATGGGAGCCAAGCCACTGTTTATTCAAAAAGCCATTTTCTGATAGGGCAGCTCATGTGGACCCTAAAGCATTAAAAATAGGGTCCAAAGCTGTGCTATAATTCCATTCATTGACCCTTCTTATGTGCAGGTCTCACATCCAAGGCAGAGTCCTAAAACTCCACATTTTGGAAGGAGAATGTCTCTCTCTTCCGACTTCAGGTTTTTGCTCGTAACTTTCTCATATGATATCTGATTATGCTCAAACTAGTCTTATTGGATTCGCAAGGCAGAAAATTATTTAATTAGACTCCAAAAACGTAGCGAATGGATCATTTTGTGTGTTAATTGTCCAGATTGAAGATTTAGAATTGTTGCTCTCGTAAATTTTACCATTTTTGCATGTATCTCCCTTGTTTCAATGTCGTATCACATTCAAACTGGTTTTATTGGATTTTTACATATTTAAACCTTAAGTCTCAACAGCGCTGGAGATCCCTTCCATGTTTGCAGCATCGTGATAGTGCTGGCCACTACAGACGGCACAGGAAGGCTTTAGGGAAGATATAGGAGTTAGTGAGCTGTCCCAAGATGGATGGGAAGAGCAAGGGAACCCATAAACTGAAGTTAGGCTTCGGCGATTGGCGCCGCCACTCTCATTCTTTAAAATCAGGGTGGATGTGGTGAGTTCTAAGTTCTTTCTTGTTGCAATTGTGTTGCTGAACAGTTTATATTTAATTCAAGTTAGTAAAACAATCGATTTCATCCATTTCGATTAAAATTTCTATCGCAATTTTCTTTCCGGCATTCCATCAAACACCTTGGGTGTTCTATGAATCATTATCAATTTCTATTATTTTTTTATAGATATTATAAAAATCTAAAAATATACATGCAGAGACCCAAGATGATATCTGATAAGCAAAAACATAACACATGCTCCTCGCATTGCCAAATCATTGGGGAACATGAATGAGCTACTTGTATCTAAGGTCTCTGTAGCAATATGCTGTGGTATCACTATTGTATTTTTTCGTTTGTGTCATGGGTGTGTGCGAGTGGGATCTTTTTGTAATTGTGATATTTACGCTCGTTCTACCCCTATAAACTCTTCAAAACATTCAACCTTACATATATAAAACCCCCAGGTGGCATCCAGGGCACGGTTGGATCGGTCTACGATCGCAACCCTTGGGTTGGTCGTACCCGACACCATGTTTTTGCCCATTAAACAAAAAAACTCTGCCCTTAAGCATCATCTCCTTTGGGATAGAGGTGTTGGATGTATGATGTATGATGTTTTTGGACGGATGGAACAAAAATGATGGGACTTACGTTCAGTCATTTGTCCATCACAGTTTAATTTGTTTGTTTAATTATCCGTATGTAAGTCGTCATCGTCACACTTTTCTCATCAATCCCACTGCGTCATTTTTCTGTTATAGAAAACTAAGCTGGTTATGGGCAATGGGATGACAGAACACATCTTTATTATTTGAAAATCTAACCTACATAAGTTAAAATTATAACTTAAAAATATTACTTGTATAATTTTGTGGTTCTATTGTTCCACATATGGTACTTCTTCTTCCCATTGCCTATCGCACCTACACTCCCCCGCTGCCTTCTGCCATTACCCGCCGATTAGCACCATCACGACCACTCACAACTCATCTCATGAATTTAAAATAGAGAAAGTCTACACCTATCAACAAAATAGTAGTTTAAATCAATTTCTGAAGGCGGAGGGATATTTCTGGAATTTTGTTTGCAAATATACCCTTAAAACAGCTCTCGGTCGAGCATTGCAAGTGTAGAGATCCAATTGAAAAAATTTGAGTGTTTTATCAAAATCATCTAGAATTTTCTATGTTTTTGTAGGAAAAACTGAGGAGAGAGGAAGTGGAGGGGCATATGCACAAATTCTTTTGAGCGGCATCTGTTTTAGCGTGCGAATTTAAGCAGGGACTTGATTTTGTTAAGAACTTGATTTTGTGCAGATACATGGCACAATCTCATCCGTTAGAAAAGAATCCGATGGATTGAATACATCAGCGGAAGGGACTTATTTTGGGCGGTAAGTGCACATGCAAAGCGCACTCATGGGAGGTGCCGTGGCAGCTTGTGAGTGGATGGTGCCATTAAAAATGGACAGGTAAGTGTGTTTAATATGTATTTATAATATTTTTTCTTTCATTTAAAAACGCACAGGTACGTGGCACATCAAGAGAGAATGCACCAAAAAAAGTTCAAATCGCCAGCCAATCAGGAAGTGACGCAATTGCGTGTAATGAGAAATCTAAATTAAATAAATCAAATAATCATTTATTAATGACTTTTTATCCTCAAGTCAGATTGAGCTCACTTTTTTATGGATTTTTTCTTCTCGACCTTCTCATTCTATCATTTGCCCTTCGCAGAAAAGCAAAAATTTGAGCTTAAAAGGTCATTCTGGAAATGGCTCTTTCAGAACTAGACAGAGAGGAGCTAAATCTTGGATCAACCGTAGTTGGTACTTTCTACTTCATTATATTTGAGTTTTAGTGTAATTTGGATCATTTCTTAGTGAAATTTGTGATTTTTCGTGTTGATCTTGGTCTGAAATTCCAAATCGCTTGGCTTGAGCTGCATGTACAAGCCCTTTCTAGGATTGAGATGAGAGATTATTAAATTGATCTAGCTATTCTAGTTACACGTTAAGAAAGAAATTGTAAAAACATTTAATATCTAGTAAAGAATATATTGATTTCATGAGATAGTAGTGAGCAAATTTAGATACCCAATTCCCCCAAAACAAACTAAAACCAAATTCTCTTCTTAATCCATCTACTTGACTCCTTTGATCCTTTTTATTAGATCAAAGAAGTCAATCTTGAGCTCCTTCTTCTATTCTTCCCATCTTTTCTACCCTCCATTATTAATTCTTAATCTAATTAGGGTGGTTTTATCTATATTGAAGGTGAAATTAACTCTAATTAGGGTTATTATTCAAGTAGATCACTAATTGGATTGCCTTACAAGCTTCCCTTGGTCGATACCCAAACTTATTTTCAATATACATCTTAAGTTAGGTTTTTTTAAATTTTATTGTATAAGCTAAAATTAACAATGATAAAGGTTTTTAAGTCCATAATTCACCCCTATTTTAGGATTATCAATTGGCATCATTGCCAGGGAAACAACATACAGGAATTTCAATTTTCCTTCTTTTATATAAATTGAGTGTTGTAGGAAGTGATTTAAATTCTTGATTTAACTGCTTAGAAAGTGCTACGGATTGATCCCATACCTTCTTGCACAATATTTTACTTCTTATAAGAGACAATCATTATTAGTCTAATATTTCAATTTTTCTTATGGCTAATGACTAACGGGTGCTTGTCTTTTGACTTAGTGATTTTGTATGAAGCTTAGGTTATGGTCTGAATTAGAGAATGGTGAGAGAACTAAGCCAGAAGCAAACTCCAACTTAACCGAATTATGTCCCATTTCACCCACACCCATAGAAGCGACAACCACTAGAACCCCACCAATGGAACCTGGAGGAAATGTAGGAAATCCTGAAGTAGCCAATGAAGGAAGGAGGAATAGTTAAATTCTCCACCCCATCTGAAATACTTATCCTGACTAGAATATCCACCACCATTGGAGATGATGTAATGTTTTGGATAGATGCCCACCAATTCCAATTATTTGCATCCTTTTAAGAGAAAGCCAATGAGGAACCATATAATTTCCTGGAATGATATTATGAAACATGATATAGTTGTAGTTACCCTAGGATTTCAAAACAGGCAGTGAGAATGAAATTATTCCCTCATGCCCTGAAGGATATAGCCAAATTGGCTTACAACTGTGGGAAAAAATTTTGAATCATGCAGTGTGATGGAAAAAAGTTTCTTCAAGAAGAATTATTCAGTGGCACAGACATATTCATTCAGGGAAGAAATCAGAAACTTTCAACAGGGAAATGACACATTTAGTGAAGATCGGGCGATATTGATGGGGCTTATCTGAAAATGCCCACATCATGGCATTCTTACATGGGGGTTGGTCAATATCTTTGATGAAGGATTGAATAATGTTGAAAAGGGAAGAGTTGATATTTCTAGCGGAGGTGCATTAGGAAACATGAATGAAGATGAAGCTATGGCCCTCCTACAGAAAATTTCAGAAAGTTTGGCCTACCACCAAGATGCTTCCGATCATGTATGGGCCACTCTTCAATAAGGCAGATTGTTGGATGTTAGAGGAGTCGAACCTTAAATTACCATGGACAGACTTCAAAAACAGATTGGGGTCATGATGGACAAAAATAAAAAGTTATTTCCCTATGGCAAGGATAGAGTAGTGGAGGACTACACAACCCCTCTTTGGGTAATCAAATAAGTCTGTGTGTAATATGCCCAACTGGTGACCACACTGGAGAAGCTTGCCCAATGATCTTAGAAGTTAATGCAGTAGGCAGGCAGGAGATGAACAATGCTCGATGGGCTCCAAGAGGCAATTTAGGGGGACAAGGATGGAACCATAACAATCGCCCACCGCAACAAAAATTTCAACCAAGAGCGAACCACCAACCTCAATCTGTGCCAACCTTACAAAGTCACTAAGTTAAAAGATCCAACCACTGGGGGAACTTTATATAAAATAACTTTTCAGATCAAACCAATGGTCACCATGGTGATTGAAGAACTCCAAGAGCACAAGAAGAGGATGCTCAAGATTATTGAAGAAATGGAGGAAACGCATCGAGAAGAGATGGACAAGCTCGAGGCAGAGATGGGGCATCACACAAGTCAACCAATTATGCATGGTGGAGTACCACAAGGTACTCATGATGGCTCCACAAAAATGGGCACAAGACCAGGTAAAATCCCTACCCAAGCTTGTGTTAATCCAAGTAATTTACTTTATGTTGATAATATGTGTAACATGGATCGTGAATATACCTATGATGTGAGTGCTACTTTAGGGGATGATGAATAAAAAAATATAAATGCAGTGTCCAAACTTAGGAGTGGGACATAATTACCCAATTCCCTTGTGGCTAGAGAAAAACAAAGAATGGTTGAGGAAAATCCAGATGAACAAGAAAATGATGATGAGCTTGCAGGAGAGGAAGATCATGAAAAGGAACCCAACCCACAAACCCATTGTCCACCCATTCCTTTCCCTAGTGCTTCGAACTCTAAGAAAGAAAAATCCAAAGAGAGTCAACTTCTTGAATACATGAAGGATGCAACTGTTGAAATCCCAGTGTTAGATGCAAAATAATATATCTCAGATTATTCTAAATTTGTGAAAAAACCTCTTTAGATCTCCTAGGAAGGAAAAGAGGATTTAACTTTCAGATAACATTAGTTCAATCTTTTAAATGAATTACCTCAAAAATGCAAAGATCAAGGGGCACCGGTGATAAAATGTAAAGCTAGAGGTGAAATATTTAGCAAAGCTTTGCTTGACTCAGGGCCAAGTGTTAATATTATGCCTAAGGACCTATTTGAGACTTTTAAGTTTGGAGAATCGAAACCGGTGAATTTAAAATTGGAATTAGAAGATGGATCAATTCAAATACCATAAAGGCAGTTAGTAGATGTAGTTACAAAAGTTGAGAAATTCTTTTTTCCAGATGATTTTATAGTGGTAGATGTAAAAATCTCAGGGAAAACTAGTCCAGCACCTATTATTTGGACACGCCCATTTTTGGCTACGATAAGAGTGAACACTGATTGGAATGAATCAAAAATTAAATTGAGAATAGGAAAAGAAGAGATTGAATCACCAATCTCCTAATTGATGAAATGTCCTGATAGTAGCCAAGAGGATGTTTATACATGACCTTTAAAAGATTAAGATGATGATGGAGAATCCATAGAAAATACAATGTATGATGTGTTTGTCATAGAGGATAGTACCCTTGAAGAGGAAGAGGACGAAGGAGACAGATGAAAGCATGCTTTCATGGATAACATGTCTACGACCACGAAGGAATAACAGTTGAAATCCCTTCCTTCCAATCTGAAATATGCCTTTTTATGTCCAATAAAACGTACCAAGTAATCATCTAATCTAGACCTATGATTGAACAAGAGACTAATCTTTTAGAGGTATTATTGAAGCATAAAATTTCCATTGGAGGGCAATTGAGGATATAAAGGGACTTAGTCCTGATATTTGTCAACATAGAACTTTTGTAGGAGAAGATTGAAAACCATCAGTACAACATCAGCGATGCCTCAATCCCTATTTGCATGATATTGTTTCCAAAGAGATTACCAAGTGGCTCAAAGCTCGCTTCATTTACACTATTTCAGATAGTAAGTCGGTAAGTCCAATGCATGTAGCATCCAAAAAGACACGAATCAGTGTCCAAAAACCAGGAGGGGAAGAGATTCAAACAAGAGTAGCTTCAAGCTGGAGGGTTGAAGCCGGACGACGTCAGTGATGTCATCTGACAGGTTATTCCCTACGGGGATAACTCTACGTGATGTAATGATCCTAGGTATAATTACGTGCAGGCCCTAACTCATGGGTTTTCGCCAAGCTCCAAGCTCCGAGCGAGTGGCTCATTATAGTGATACTGACCTCCTCACCCTCGTTCGAGTGACGATGGTGACTACGGTGCCAAGCGGATAAAACCCGTTGGCGCTCACACGTAATTGACGGGCTGGGCCGTACCTACAAAATCACTCAAGATGAATATCTCTTAGTGTATTTTCTTCTCACATATTCTGCCCCGGGCGCGCTGGAGTGCAGCCAAGAGATCTACTATAGGCGAAAAAATTAACTATCAAGCAAGGGGAGTGGGATACCTCGTAGGTTGTGGCATCCCGATGTCAGCGTACTTGTCAATGCAATAGCTAGGTGGGCAGACTTGGGGTAGGCATGCCGAAGACAGACACGACATCGCTCAACTGACGGCGGAGATAGGCACGGCATCGCTCCACTGAAGGTGGAGAGAGGCATTGGCATCGACGATGGAGACACGGCGCCAGGAGGCGTGATGCTGGGAGTGGAGTCAAAGGAGCAAGGGCACGTGGGCAGTGTGCCGAGCAATGCGCGGTGGTGAGAAGTGCCGGCAGTGAGCAGCGCGACTGCTGGGCAGCACAAGCGCGTGGGCGGCTCATTGAAGACGTGGGGAACGTTGCTGGCTGGGCTGCGGTGCGGTAAAATAGCTCGGTGAAGGTGGGGCTGCCGGCTCGATGAGGGTGCAGCAGGCGGAGAAGATGGTGCTGCGGGAGACTCACTAAAGGTGTGGAGCGCGGCGCTGGCTGTGCGTTCGGTGCGACGGGTGGTGTTGGCTGTGCGACAGTGCACGCAGCACACAAGGTGGCGTGGATGGGATGGCGGGCAGCTCGCGAAGGTGCGGCTGCTGGCTCAATGAAGGCGCAACGGTCGGCAAAGACGGCACTGAGGGTGACTCACTAAAGGCCCAGAGTGCGGCGCTGGCTGTGCGGTCGGCGCGGCGGGTGGTGTTGGCTGAATGACAGCGCACGCGGTGCACAAGGCAGCGTGGATCGCGTGGCGGGTGGCTCGCGAAGTTGCTGTGGGCATCAGTGGCTGCGCGGCAGAGCAAGCGGCGTGGGCAGTGCGCAAGGCGACGCGGGTGGCCCGGGAGGTAGTGTGGGCGGTGTGCGAGGCGGCGCGGTGAGTGACTTGCGGCTGCAAGGTGGCATGGCGGGCCGCACTGGGTACGCGACAGTGTGGGTGGCGCTGGCTGCGCGGCAGCGTGGGCGGCGCACAAGGCGGCGTGGATGGCACGGCGGGGGGCTTGTTTCCATGGTGGCAGGCCGGCAATCTCCCTCTTCTTCCTTCTCCTCCGTCCCCTTCTCCCTTCTTCTTTCACTCTCAAGTGGGAAGCTGGCAGCTGTAAAACTTCAAAATAGAAAAAACCTTCTCCCCTTTGAGTTGAGCGCCCATCTTCCCTTATATATGGATCATGATGGGCCCCTTAAAGTGGGTCCAATATGGGGGCTCCCTTCTTAAGACAAATAAAATAAAAGGTTGTGCCCGAGTAGGGTATGGCCAAAACACGACGAACACGCGGGTAGGCCAAATATGGCAAACACGCATACAAAGTTCATGAACCTAACAAGAATTTTCTGGGGTAAAATCAAAACACCCGCATACCAAGACCTTCATATTGGCTATCTTTACCCTGGGTATTTGAACCCGGGTGTCTTATCCGTTACCTTGGCGTGCTGGTCAGGCTAGATACAAACTGGCGGGGCTATCGATGACGAGGGTGATAGCTCAGACGATGTCTCCGATGGAGTGGGACTGCTTGCTCTATCAAGCGTATGCATTGACTATAGAAAATTAAATTTAGCGACTAAAAAAGATCACTACTCTTTGCCTTTAATTGATCAAATCCTTGAAAAGCTGGCCGGATAGAGTTTTATTGTTTTTTGGATGGTTATTCAGGTTATAAACAAAGTGGAATCCATAAAAATGATCAAGATAAGACAACATTCACATGTCCACTAGTAACCTTTGCTTTTAGAAAAATGCCATTTGGCATATGTAATGCACCCGCAACTTTTCAAAGGTGCATGAGTGCCATGGCTTTTGATCTTGTTGGTACATTCTTAGAGGTTTTCATGGACGACTTTTCTGTGTTTGGTGAATCATTTGAATGTTTCTTTATCTAACTTGGAGAAGGTATTACAGATTCGCAAGGAAACAAAGTTAATGCTCACTTGGGAGAAATCCCATTTTATGGTTGACAGGAGGGGGATTGTTCTAGACAACCATATAAGCAAGGAGGGGTTGGCAATGGACAAGGCAAAGATCAAGATGATCAAAGACCTTCCACTGCCCACTACCCTAAAGCAGTTTGAGACTTCGTGGGAAACGCCGGATTTTGTCCTCATTTTATCAAAGATTTTGGCTGTGGCTAAACATATACCTTTACTTCTTTCTAAATATAAATAACTTATTTTCAATGATGAATGCATGTTGGTTTTTAATCTAATTAAGGAGGCATCAGTGACGGCTCCCATCTTACAAGCTCCAATTGGAGCCTTCCCTTTGAGCTTTTTTGTGATACTTCAGATTACGTTATGGGAGCCGTTTTGGGAACACTTAAGGACAAGAAACCTACGGGTTTATATCATGAAAGTAAGACAGTGAATGCTGCCCAGGTAAACTACTCTACTACTGAGAAGGAATTACTTGGAATTTTTTTTGCTTTAGAAAAATTTAGATCTTACCTTATAGGAAGAAAGATTATAATTTTTTCAGATCATGCTGCTCTCAAACATCTGCTAAGTAAGAACAAGACCAAACCTAGATTGATGAGATGGATTCTATTGGTGCAACAGTTTGACATCAAAATTAGAGATAGGCGAGGAGTGGATAATGGGACCGAAAATAACCTCTCCCAATTATCCATGCCTTCTATCATTCCCATATTAGATTCCTTCCCTGATGAGCAAATACTAGGAATAGACACCAAGAAACTACCTTGGTATGCACACATAGTGAATTATTTAGTTATTGGTCAAATACCCATTAGTTGGGATTATGATGATCGGAATTTTTTTTTAAGGAGATCAAGTATTATTATTGGGATGAACCTGAATTATGCAGTTTGGGAGTTGATCAGATTTTTAGAAGGTGCATACCTGAAGAAGAACAATGGATAGTCTTGGAGTCTTGTCACTCATCTGTGTGGGGGGCATTACTCCTCCAAGATTATAGCATATAACGTGTTACAATGTGGATTTTATTGGTCACATCTTCGTCGAGATGCATATGAATTTTGTAAGAGATGCATTCGATGCAAAGCGGTAGTGAATGTGGTATGAAAAGATAAAATGACTCTCCAACCTATTCTCGAAGTTGAATTATTTGATTTGTGGGGCATAGATTTTATGGGTACAAGTATACTTTGGTTGGTGATGATTATGTATCTAGGTGGGTGGAAGTGATACAACTACAGCAAGTGCTCATGAAGTAGTTATCAAATTTTTCAAGGAACATATATTTTTAAGTTTTGGATGACCACAAGCTATTATTAGTGATGGTGGCGCTCATTTCAATCACAGATTTTTCAAAGATTTGTTAAAACGATATGGCGTCAACCATCAGCTTACAACTCCCTATCACCCTCAAGCCAATGGCCAACTAGAAGTGTCTAATAGAGAGATCAAAAATTACTTTAAAAGATCCTCAACCCTAATGGAAAGGACAGGTCAAGCAAGCTGTCTGATGCGTTATGGACATATCCGACTGCTTATAAACACCCTTAGGAATGTCTCCATACAGGCTTGTCTTTGGAAAAGCTTGCCATCTCCCCTTTGAAATAGAGCATAGGTCTTTATGGGCTATCAAGAAACCTAATCCATCTTTAGATGATACAGGTGAACACCATCTTTTGCCACTACATGAATTTGGAGGAGTTGCTGAATGAAGCGTATGAGAACTCCAGAATCTACAAGGCAAAAATGAAAGTGTCCCATGATCAGAATATTCAAAGGAAAGTTTTTGTCCCTAACCATAAAGTCTGGCTTTATCATTCTCGGCTAAAACTTTTTATAAGAAAGCTCAGATCAAGATGAGATGGACCTTTCATTGTGTGACAAGTTTTTTATAATGGGCCCGTCCTTATTTGAGACCCAAAGCTAGGGACAGAATTCAAGGTCAACGGGCAGAGACTGAAGCCTATCTTCGAACATGAAACCCCACCACCAAATGAGACTATCCCATTGGAAGCTGCAACATCGTTATTCGACTAGATTTCTAACCATACTTATTTCCCTTTGTTATTCGTCTTAGGAAATTTATTTCTCTTTTATTGTCTTACTTTTTTGTCTTACTTAGGAGTTTTATCACCATGGCCCTCCTCGATCTCCAATAACTAAAGCTTCACATTGCTGATGATGAGTGGGACATGCTCACCGAGTTCATCAAGATTTTGAAGCCACTTGTAGAGGCCACACACTCATCCACTAGGATGAGCATGTTGACAATACCTGTACTTTGAAAACTATATTGGGAGCATGACACAAGTGGCACATGTTTTGCTCTTGGCCACTATCAACAAAATGACGACAAAGTTGTCAAAGTATGCATTTATGCTAGAATGCAATATAGTCACAAATGTTATCACTGTGCTGCACCCAATAGTGAAATTAACATCCACGGATCCACTACAACACTCAGTCATTTTGAGCTATGTATGCCATATGCTTCAGAAAATTGCATGACGAGGAGTTGATAGTCCATGCCAAATGGGTAGGATAAAAGCATTTGATGGAGGACCATCAGGAAGACCAAGCCCTAGCTTGCCAGCAGGCACTTCGTGGAGCCTGTGCCGACGCGAAGAACCCAAGTTTCAAGTATACGGCTTGACAATCGGTCCTAATAGTCCTTTACTTTTTCTTTACATCTTTACTGATTTTATGCGGGGCCCTGTGTTTTTTGGGCTCCGTCATTTTTATTTTTTACGTTTCCTTTGATGTACTTTGACCATTAGGGGAATATCTATTGTTGGACATTTCCCCTAGCTGGTCCATTAGGGCAACCCATCCCTACCTATATAAGGGGATGGTATGCTCTAAGGTGATGTTCTTTGTTTCTCTTAATCTCTCAATCTCTCTTTTTCTCATTATCTCACACTCTATCTCTCTCCATGTCTCAAATTATTTTGTTGTCTTGCTCTCTCTCTCTCTCAATCTCCTTTTGTTCTTTCATTCTCACTATCTCATCTTCGCATCCTTTGCCTATCTCTATATTTGCTCCATTACCATTCTCCTACTCTGTATCAAGATACAGAGTAAGAGAATCTATGGATCAAATTTATCAATTGGCCGGAGACAAAAATGAAAATTCATTGAAATTAAGATCAGAAAGACAGAAATCTAGAACACTCAAAAACATTAAAATTTCATTGACCTATCTTTTTCAGTGTTCTAGATTTCTGTCTTTCCGATCTTGATTTCAATAACTTTTCATTGGCCAATTGATAAATTCAATCCATATTTTAATAGAGATTGAAATATCTAAAGGCTGGACACTTTAACATCTGTACATGACTTCCTTAAGGAACCACACTTGAAAAAAAATTACCAATTTAACTTTCTACAAATATGTTCTTGTTCGGGTGTCGGTATGGACTGCCAAAAACCGTGAGGGATGACAAGGTCATTTCAACACCGCCATTTTACACCATGGTAAAGATGATTTTGAGCAAGCTGGATGGATGACTGAGTGAACTTTACATCATTATTCTCTCTGATTCCAAACAAATGCTGCCTATTTTCTCGTACACCTTTCATGTGATGAATAAATAACATATTTAGCCCTACTCTGAGAAACACTCTTTAAATCTGCATCCATGTGCTTTCCTTTTATGTCCTATGGACATCTCAAAGGGTCGATGAAAGAAATATCTGCAATTTTGCATTACTAAATATTTAGACATTTCAATTTTACATGGAGAGAAACACAGATAAATATCTGTTAAATTATGAATGTCATGTGATTTATTTAGAGATGGACTACCCCAATCACTTTAATAATGGCTTTTTAAAAACTATTTTTCATGTTGACAAACCTCAGGATTAAATAATGAAATTTCTACATTTCTCGAGAATTTTATAGCATTTTTGCGTATTTAATCAAACGATACATGAGATTTAGAAATCTGATTTTACCCTAATTATCTTTCAAATTATTCATTTCACCCAATTAATTTAAGCATGGTAATACTATAATAAGATGATAATGGCATGTATATAAGTCAATTATATTCTTAATTAATGAGGGACTAAATACTGACTTTTCCAAGTTATCTTGGAAATTGATTGAATTTTTTGTCAATTTAATCGAGGAATTAATTAATTTCAATTATCTGTATTTTCCCTACTTATCTTTTACAATATTTGTTTTATGCAATCCATTCGAGCTTCGGATTACTACACTAAAATTATAATGGCATGCCTACAAAACACATTTTAGTGCTATTTAATGTGAGGATTGATTAATAAGTTCTGAACATTTTTCTTGAAATCCATTGAATGCTTTCAGAATTTAACTGATGAAGATTTCAATATTTAAATTGCAATAGGCCACAATTGTAATAAAAATAATAGTATAATACTCGGGGTTAAATAATGAAATTTCTACATTTCTATGGATCTTTATTGAATTTTTTGGGAATTAACCAAAGCATAAACGGTATCTAAAAATCTGATTCTACTCTAATTATCTGTTAAATTATTCATTTCACCCAATTAATTTAAGCATGAAAATACTATAATAAGATGATAATGGCAACTATAAAAATAAATTATATGCTTAATTAATGAGGGATTAAATATTGACTTTTCCACATTTTCTTAAAAATCCATTGAATTGTTTGGCAATTTAATGGAGGATTTAATGTGGGGATTGATTAATATGTTTTGGACATTTTTCTAGAAATCAATTGAATTTTTTCAGAATTTAATTGACAAAGATTTGAATATTTAAATCACAAAAGAACACAATTGTAATAAAAAAAATAGTATAAAATAATTTTGAAACTCGGAGGGCTCACTGTTACATGTAGCAGGTATAAATATCCAATAAAAATAATTCTAAGGTATCACTGAATTATTAAGGATTTTTTAATTTTTTTAGGGAAAGACGGAGGGAAGAGAATGCGGTGGGACATATGTAAAATTATTTCTGAGTGCCCTTGCACGCGCATAAAAATACAGGGACTTTGATGCAAATTGTCATAGCGACGCCACATGGCTACATCTCAACCATCGGATGTGAATCTGGCGGTTTTTCGTCTAGTATTTGTCTGTTCATTTTCTGAGACCTCTGGACGGACATTTTTTGTCCCACACGATGAAAACGGTCCCATCTGGTCATGCCCGAGATAAATTTTTGTCACGAATTTTGTACATACCCTTAGACGGGATGATTTTTTAATCCTAGGATAAAAAAATCGTCCCATCCGCATCCCTACACTATAGTAGCGACTCCTGGGTGATTGTTGTCATTGTCACCACGATTGAGCACAGCCAAAATAGCTGGTGCAGGATGCCACAGTACTAGGGAAACACAATTGTGCATGCTCCCATAAAAAGGTCGAGACCCAGGACGACCGAGAAGTCATCCATGGGACACCATGAAGTTGGTCCATCCCTCCCACGTCTCCACCCGCTGCAGAACCCCCTTGGCCAAGCCGACGATATCTCACACTTCTAAGTTGATGTTGTTTATCTTCGTCGTGCTTAGGGAGAGACTTAGGGCAAGCCTCTTTGCTTCTCCTTCCGGAGGACATTGTGTGTCGGCCCCGTGTCGACCATGGTCGTGGCGGGGTTGTTGTTGATGAGTATTGGTACATGCAGGAGGCCAAGAGTTTCATACTGGACCGGGGCACACCCCTATAGTGCCCCTAGGCATTGCAGAGGATTCGGCATTACTGTGCTGCTATCCCAGCGAATGTTTGGCTAGGTTGGAGGCACGACCATTGCATTAACGTTGGTGGTCGTCCCTGCACCCCACGGGCAACCACTCATGAAATGGGGTCCTCCATCACCTGGTGTTGTTGTTGCCAGTGTTGGGCTTGTGCCCTTGTCACGGCCCATGTCGTAGCCTAGTTTGAACTTCCTCTTCAATCCCTGATTGGCTAGGGTTGAAGGTGCTTTAGAGGGATCCGACGGTTTCTATTCCACATCCAGGATTTCTCTTCTGGTTTTTCTCCTCTAGTAAGCATAGAAAGCAAACATTCTCACTTGTGTCCTTCTAGTACTTCATTAATTAAGAGATAGATAACTTGATTTTTTCATCTCCAACTCTAAGTTAAACTATAGCTTTATTCCAATCTGTAGTGGCTTTTTCCATGCCTACAAAGAGTCATCCAATTATTTACATATCTGCAACTATGAAGTCCACTGGATAATGACAGTTTTCTACTGTTATGATTACACCTTATAATTTTACATAAGTTTGTGTTATTGACTCATCGGCTAGCTGTAGTTCTAACAAAATAGGCTCAAGTTCACAAAATGGGAATATTTTATACAATGCTTTAGGCATGATGTTTACAAACTAGCACCCGAATCTAGAAGTGACTTGCTAAAGGCCATTCTTCTAATTTTACATTTAATTAAAGGCGATCTCCAGGGATATCATTCAAGATAATTGAGATGATATTTTTAAAATGTTGTACCATCTTTTGCTTCCTAGTAGGGGTAGATATCTCCTTTACATATTTTGCATAAGAAGGAATATTCTGGACGACTTCAACCAGAGGAATGGTTATACTTTCCCTTTAAAATATATCTGGCCAGTGATTACTTTTAGGTCTATCCTTAGATTATTTTAAGAAAGTAGGGAATTATAGGCGTCCTATATTCCTCTGGGTTAAATTCTACCACTTTTTAATGCCTTTCTTCATCGTGGAAAATCTCATTCCTAGAATTATCTACCATCTCCTCCCCCGCTTCTTCATATGACTTATTATTATCTAAACTACTCTCATTAGGTTCATGAGAAGTTTTTCCAGTTCTAAGTTTTGAAATTTCATGTAAATGTTCATTTCCCAAAATATTATTTCATTATCATCATATTGAATTACATCATCCCTAAAAACATTACTATTGGATGCAACAGTATCATCATTAGTATGACATCTATAATTCTCAATTTGAAAGGATAAATGATATGATAAGCTAGATTCATTATCTAGTCACAAAAAAATATTCAGATTAACAAGGGGCTAAGCAAGAAGTTGACCAGAATTTTGTTCTTTGGGATGAATTTGACCATTTTACCACTCACTGTGATGTTTGGCTGGTGTGCTTTTATTCTTTGTCCTCTCTCCAACATCTCTATCCATTTCCTTTGATCCTCCATTATTTTTATTATAATGTTACTCTTTTTATGATGCCTTTTCTCTATCCCTACATGTCGCTAATGAAATCCATCCAAGTAAAGTAGAAGAGATGACATGAAACATATAAGCCTTCCCCTCAGCACCCTAAAAAAAAAGATTTAGATGTTTCATTTATCTCCTTTATGGCTTTTCCCATTTTTCCCATGTCCCTTTCCAACTTATCCATTCTCAGCTCTTGCTCTACTGCCTTTACATCAATAATTTGTCATCATTTTGGACCAGTGTTACTTACATGATGAGAGAAACAGTACCTATAAGTCCAATCATCAACCAAATTCTCCATAAGCTGCATCGATCATCTGCATGAGTGTCAAGGAATATCCCTCCTCTTGATATATCAACTAGAATCCTCTATTTATAATCCACTCCTCCGTAAAAATCTCCACCAGCCAACATGATGGTAAAGCATGGTGGGGACATTTCCTAGTAATTTCCATGAACCTCTCCCAACCTTCTCCAAGTGTATCGTTTCCCTCTCTCAAGTCTCATTTGGCTTTAATCATGGAGGTACTTTTGCCATAAGAATAAAACTTCTTCAATAAGCTTGACTACATTTCATTCCATGATTGAAATTCTTGACCGGCTCCCTTGAATCATTCTTTTGCTCTATCTTTTAGTACAAACTGGAAGAGCCACAACTTTTGAGGAGAACCTACATAGCTGTAATCAGAACAAATCTGAGAATATTCCTCTAAGACTTCATAAGGTTCTTCATTGAAGTTCACATTTACGAGTAGAAAGCATATAATTTTGTGTACCTTTCGCTTAGATGTTTTCTGGTAAATGCAAATTTGTCATGTCGTGGGCTATTAAGCTTATGCAATAAAATTTAAAACTCTCTTCTTCAAAGTATAGAAAAAATTAGGATGAGGATGAGGTTAATCCATAAGGAGACTATAGTATATGAAATTCTGATTTTATCACCTGATTAAAATGACTGAAGATTATATAATTTAGTAACTACTTCTAAGGTTCTTGTTTTATGATTTTCAGAGTACTATGAGAATTTTATAGATTTTTTATTTTGGGCTATCAGGTTATATAACTCAAATTTGGGATCAAATTTTTCAGAAAAAAACCAAAATCCCTTTGCAAATATCAATGATGTTAGATTTAACTCTTAATTTTTTATATTTGTTAAATAATTTAAGGAACAAAATTGGAAATTCAAAATGCGGATGTAAATTATCAAATTCATTTGTGAAATTTTAGGGAGAGATATTCTGGATCAGGAATTGAATTTTAAGATTATAAGGTTCCAAATCTAGAGATAGAAAGCAGAGAGCGTGATCTACATAGAGAAAGAGGGATAACAAGAAAATAATATCACAATGATATCTCTAAGGGGAAGATAAATGGACTTGGGAGAAAGCATATCATCAGTAATAGTAAAAAAGGTTTAGAGATGGGCTCTTATAGGTAATAAAATCATATGGGGGATGGTTTTAGGTAGGCTAGGATATGGTGAAGAGGATATATATAAAGGTTTCAAAGTTATGAGGAGCGAATTGCACCCACCCCGACTAGCGCCCCGCACGCACTTCAGCCCCCGCTTGATGACATGAAGGCAAGGATATCTCCTGACCTACACCGATACCGTCGGGCGGCTCTGGAGGGACGATGACGACCACACTTCCCCGAGCGCCTGCAAGGTATCAGTTATGTATCTTTTCTTTTCCTAAACTATGGGCGTGGACGAGTGGGTTCTGAGTGTAATTGGGATATATATACTCGCTCCATGCCTAAAAACATTGAAAAACACTTCACTTAATAAATAAAAACCTCCTGGGTGGCGTCCAGGGCACGGATGGATCGGTCTACGGGCACAACCCTAGGGTTGGTCGTACCCGGCACCATGTTTTTGCCAATTAAAAAAAAAAAAGGTTTCAAAGTTATATTTTGGTGGATCAAGAAAAATGGATTTTGTGCTCAGGAATTGAAGAAGTACCAACTCCTTCCCTACTCAAGATTCCCTTTCGTGAAGGAACTAGACACTCAAAGTAGATTTGACTATCCATCACATGAGGTGGAGGTGTTCCAATACTACTTTCACTCAGTCTCATCACTCATACCCATAGAATTTCCACCCTTTGATTTTTCAACCCCCAACTAATTCCACCAGTTATCCTTATTATTTTGGAAGTATCATATATGCTGTCTAAAATCAAGGTTGGTATCATTGTGAAAAGCTCATGATGCTCTCAAGGAGTTTAACTTATCAACTCACTCTTTTTGGATCAAGGATGGAATGAATTTCTCAAGATGGGTTTCTTAACAGCTATCTTTTTTTTAGCAAAATAAATTCCTTCCAACCAAAAATGATGCATGAATAAAACTGTTTTTTTTTTTAATATCATATGAATTTCACTCCCCCCCCAAGTTGAAAATAAGCATGGTCCCTAATGCCTTAATAAATAAAATTATCTTAAGCATGCATACCGAGGGGCAATCTTCTTCTTCTTCATGCAACCTTTACTTGTAGTCGTGGATTCCAGTGCATCATAGGTCCTATGAGTCCAGTATCTGAAAAACAAAACAAAATGAAACACCACCCAAAAAAAAGGGAAATGAAAGTAAATGAGAGAATAACTAAGTTAAGAAGTTATAAAGACTTGCTAAGTTATCATTTGGATTCTTCAAGATGTTCTTCAAGGTGGATGGAGATAGGATCATGAAGTGATTCAGCTTCCAGATAGGGATTTAGTCTTTGTCCATTTACTTTAAAATCCTGCCCTGTCTTGGGATTCATAATAATCACAGCTCCACTTTCAAACACTTCAGTAATAATGAACGGTCCATCCCATCTAGATTTCAATTTCCCAGGAAATAATTTTAACCTGGAATTTATAAAGCCATAACTTTCATTTTATGCAAAATTTCTTCTTCTCAAGCTCTTATCATGGAAGGCCTTCGTCCTTTCTTAATATATCCGTAAAGTTTTATAGGCTTCATTTCTGTTTCCCTGTAATTTATGGAATTAGATCAAACGAGTTTTTCCTGCATCATCTAGAGAAACATTTAGCCTTTTAATAGCCCAATAAGCTTCATGCTCCAACTCTACAGGTAAATGACATGGTTTGCCAAATATTAATCTAAAAGGAGACATACCCAAAGGAGTTTTAAAAGCTTTTCTGTATGCCCATGAAGCTTCATCTAACCTTTTTTACCAATCTTTACCATCAGGTCTTACTATCTTTTTAAGGATTTTCTTAATTTCTCTGTTGGAAAGCTCGACTTCTCCATTTGACTGGGGATGGTAGGGTGTAGTAACTATGTGTTGCACACCAAATCTCTTTCATAAGGCTCTAAATTTAAAGTTAGTAAAATGAGTTCCATCATCACGAATAATAGCTTTTAGACAACCAAACCTGGTAAAAATATGTTTATCAACAAACTTTTTTACCACATTGCTATCATTTTTCGTAGTAGCTATAGCTTCTTCCCATTTAGAAACATAGTCAACAGCCACCAAAATATACTCAAATCCATGAGAGTTAGGGAATGGCCCCATAAAATCAATTCCCCATAAATCAAAATTTTCAACTTCAATGATGGGCTTTAAGGGCATGTGATATTTCTTATTCAAGTATAAAGATGCTTGACAAGATAGGCATTTAAGATAAAATTCCTGGGCATCTTTAAATAATGTAGGCCAATAAAAATCATTTTCCAATACCTTATGGGCTGTTACCTTTGCTGAGTAATGACCTCCTGCTGGCTATGAATGACAAAAGTCGAATATATTATTTTGATCTTCCTCTGGAACACATCTCCTTAAAATTTGGTCCACTCCATGGTAAAAAAGATCTGGTTCTTCCCAAAAGTCAAAGCAGCAATCCTTAAAGAACTTCTTCTTCCGAGTGGATGTCCCACTCTTGAGGCATCTTATCTGTCACAAGGAAATTCACAATATGTGCATACCATGTAAGTTTCTTACCGTTAATGGTTAGTGACTACTCATCAGGAAATGCATCTCCAATAGGGGAGAAATATGTTACATTAATTCTGGACAAATGATCAGCAACAACATTCTCACATCCGTTTTTTATCTATAATTTCAATATCAAACTCTTGCCATAGTAAAATCCACCTAATTAGTCTTGGTTTAGCCTCCTTTTTAACTAAAAATTTTAAAGCAGCATGATCTGAAAAAACTATTAACTTTCTACCAAGCAAATTAGATCTAAATTTTTCTAGTGCGAAAATAATAGCTAGTAATTCCTTTTGTGTAGTTGAGTAATTGACCTGAGAATATTGTAAGGCCTTTATAGCATAGTATATGGCCACCAACTTATTTTCCTTTCTTTGTCCCAAGACTGCTCCCACTCCAAAATCAGATGCATCACACATTAGTTCAAATTGCACGCTCCAATCTGGAGCATGAAGAATAGGTGGACGTATGAGTGCATTCTTAAAACTACTGAAAGCAATCTTAAACTTTTCATCAATTATAAAACCCACATCTTTGGACAAGATATTAGTCAAAGGTTTAGAAATCTTAGCGAAGTCTTGAATGAATCTCTTGTAGAAGCCTGCATTGCCAAGGAATCCTCTAAGTTGATTTAGATTGGTGTGTAGGGGTAGATTCTTGATTACTTCTATCATTTCCATGTGTGTCTCCAGCCCATCCTTGCTGACCCTATGTCCCAACACTATCCCTTCCTGCACCATGAAATGAGATTTTTTTCCAGCTTAGTACCAATTTATTTTGAATGCAAATTTTTAGTACTTAAGCAAGGTTAGATAGGCACATCTCAAAAGAAATTCCAAAAACTGAAAAATCATCCATAAAAATTTCACGACAGTCGTCTATTAAGTCAAAAACATGGCATTCATACATCTTTGAAATGAGGCAGGAGCATTACATAATCCAACGGGCATTCTTCTAAAGGCATAGGTTCCTACTGGACAAGTAAAAGTGGTTTTCTCCTGGTCATTAGGATGAATACAAATCTGGTTGTAACCTGAATAACCATCAAGAAAACAAAAATAATTATGTCCACAAAGTTTTTCTAGAATTTGGTCTATAAAGGATAAAGGATAATTGTCTTTTTCGTAACTAAGTTAAGTTTTCTATAATCAATCCATTCTCTCCATCCTAAAACAAACCATGTTTAAACCTCTTCTCCTCTTTCATTTGTTTTGACAGTGATTCCAGACTTCTTGGGTACCATATGCACTGGACTAACCCAAGAACTATGTGAAATAGCATAAATGATATCTGCTTGCAACCATTTAAGAATTTGTGCTTTTCAAACATCTAGCATGTGAGGGTTTAACCTCCTTTGACTCTCTCTAGATGGCCTGGAATTTTCTTCAACAAAAATCCTATGTTCACGTATACGAGATGGAATTCCTTTAAAGTCATCAAATGTCCATGCTATAGCTGATTTATAATTCTCCAACGCACCCATTAAATCTTGTTCCTGTTTATTAGTTAACTGAAATAATGACATGTAAAGTTTAATTAGGACCTAGAAAAACATATTTAAGTGAAGAAGGTAAAGGTTTTAATTCAGGGTTTTGGTTGGAAGAAAGTTCAAAGGCTCAGAGATAATGCTCTCTTTTTTATTTTCTCTAAAATCCAGATCATTCACATTAAACTCATCACTATCTCCCATAAAGTCACACACGTGAAGCTCCTCTTGGTCGACATGAGGATACTTCGTAAGTCTAGCTATATTGACCTCTACCTCTTCATTTCCCACTTTAAGTTCCACAATTCCTTTATCCGAATCTGTTGTAACTTTTGCTGTGGCAAGGAAAGGTCGACCCAAAATGATTGGAGAATGACTTACATTTTGAGTCTCCTTTGTATCTGCCACAATAAAGTCTGCAGGAAACCTGCAATTCTCAACCTTCACAATGATGTCTTCTAACTTTCCATAAGGTTTTCGAATAGATCCATCAGCAAGCTGTAATTCTAATAGTATAGGTTCTAAGTCTCCAAATTGGAATTTATCATAAAGAGATTTGGGCATGATGTTTACTCTAGCACCGTAGTCTAGTAAGGATCTAGAAAACATCATGCCTCCTATCTCACATGTAATGAAAGGAGCTCCCCGATCTTGTCTTTTTTTGGGAATCTGATCCAGGAAGATAGAACTTACATTTTTAGATAATTTCACTATTTCCTATTTTCTGCTACGTGCGCATAATTCTTTCACATATTTATAAAAAGTTCGGAATAAATCTAATTGCATCTTCTAAAGGAATGGTAATATTAGTCTCCTTAAAAGACTCAATTAGGCGGTTATTCTGAAAAAGAGGTTTTGAACTATTTAATGCATCAGGGAAAGGTATAGGAGGTTGGCTATCTATTGGTTTGGACTCCATCTCAATGGATTTACCTTTGGGATATTCTACTTGCTTTTCATCTATCCCTTCAATTTCTGAACCTACACTATTTCTACAAGTCTCACAAAGTTCTTTTCCATTTCTTAGTTTAGTTATTCCCAAGATAGCCTCACAATTTAAAATAGGAGATGGCATGGAAGATAATAAGTCATCATTCACATAAAATAAATTCATAGGATTAATCATAGGTTGAGTAGGAAATTGACCTTTTTGGGAGTCTATTTCAACCCTCTTACATCTCTGAATTTGGTCCATGCTTCATGTTAATTCTTCAAACTATTCATCATTTCGCTGAATAGTTTGAATGATTAGAACTATTCTTCAAACTAATCCATCTTGGCTTGTTGTTCCGTCATTTCTTTGTGAGACTTATAATGTGGAATCATTAGAACGTGGATTAGTTAGTTTATGAGGTAAAAATTGACATTGAAAATGTGATTCGGGTTAGTTGGAGGTTGAGATTATTGTGGCCTTGGCTGGAAGGAAGGTCTGATTCTACGATTCTAATAAGAGCTGCCCTGATTTCCCCTTCCGTTTCACTGGTTTTTCTCTTGGTTGAAGTTCAGGGCATTCACTTCTTCCATTGATTGGCACTCTCCCTGAAAATGGTCATCACTAAAGCAAACACGGCAAGAAAAATTCTGCACATTACAATTGTTAGTTTAAAGTAAAATTTTTTCTAACATTTCTGTTATCTTTGCCAACTGTTTACCAAGTTCTCTATTTTCCCTATTTCTAACATAATTCTGAATTTCCTGTTCCATACCATTCACATTCAATACTCCTCGTTTTGGACCAGAAACCCCGCCATTTCCTGTAAGTCCAATGTTATGCACGTCTTATTCAGCCAAATTTTCTATCATTTCAAATAATTGGTTATCATATGTATCCAAAAACGTACCCCCAGCAATCATATCAAGTTTATTTCTAAATTGGTCATTTACACCTTCATAATATGTTGGAGCTAACTGATAATCTTCATATCCGTGATGAGGGCACTTTTTTACTGAATCTTTGAATCGTTCTCAAGCTTCGCTAAATGACTCATCACCGTGTATGAAATCAAGAATGGCTCCTTTCAAAGTATGGGTTTTGGACATATAATAAATTTCTTCTAAAAAAAATTTTCAATTTCATCCCAGGATTCAAATGTGACACCCAATTTCCCAAACCATTCTTTTGCTCTATCCTTCAAGGTTAGTGGAAAATATGTCATCGTCATAACTTCACTTGGAATCCCTAGAAGTTGATACAAAGAACACCTTTCAGAAAATTCATCTAAATAAGGATATGGGTCTTCTGAAGGTAAATCATCAAAATATTTTTAGTAATTTAAAAATAAATTATCCAATTTCAATACTACATTATCCCCTAAGGGTCCATGCACTGAAGTTTTTTTTTGTTTCTAATTGGCTCATAGTGCTCTTTTAGTCGTCTATTCCTTTGAGGAATTTCCCTTTCTTCCTGCTCACACATGTCAGACATTACTTCCTGAGTTTGGTTCTTGAAAATAAAGGTTTTATTTTTTTAACTCAAGAGAAGTCAATTCAGGCTTTTAAGATCTTTTACAGTTCATAAACAACAAAAAAGAAAAAAATTAAAGGTAAACTAAAAGTAAATATGAATACCTCTGAATTTATCATCTGATTTCATTTATGCAGTTAATCAATTCTCAGAAAATATTATAACTCAAAAATAAATTTACTACCTCAATGACACCTGCTCCCCGACAACAGCGCCAGCTGGTAAACCAGAATTTGAGTCAAATGAGTTGTTTAACTAGTTTATGCAACAATACTTATAAAATTTTCCTTACTTAGAATATGGTAAGGGTCAAATCCTCAAGGAGAAGGTAATTAGAGAGTAAATTGTAATTCAAATATATTTAGAAATAACTTTCTTTGGTGATTTTATATATTTTTAGATTTTTAACTATTTTCTAAAGACAAAATCAACTAAATGATAGAAAACTAGTCAAAGCTAAGTTAAATAAATAAAATAAGTATTTATGTTGTTTATTATAAGTTATAATAATTTATTATGATTTTTTAGCAATTTTTCTAGGGCAAGAAATAAACTTTATAGACAAATAGAACCTTAGGCCGCATATCCCGCGGTGAAATTGTAAGAGAAATGAGTAGTGGACGAAAATCGTTGCAACTTTTGCTATAGGAAGCATTTTTTAGTGTCGTTTAATGTGTTGCAAAGATTGAAGTCTAAGCCTATCCTCTATGTTTATCTAGACAAAATGGAGAGAAAATTCAAATCAAACATTAAGAAGATCACACGAACCTTGTTGTCACTTCCCCAAATGGTCAAGTGGTGTTCTTTCTCCAAGAATCTTGATCATCCTTGAACTCTCTCTCCCACACTCTTGTATAAAAAGAATGAATCAAAGAAATCTGATCCAATAGGCCTCCAACAACAAGTTGCGAGCAGAAATCTAAGATGAGATTCAAAGAGAGGGGAGAAGAGAATAAATAGAAGTGGCCTAACTCTCCCAGCCATTGGATTTAATTCGAATGGATTGAAGGACTAGGATTTCCTGATTTTCAACCTGGACCCAGGTGCCCTCCTCAAAATTAAAATAGACCATTCAAATTCAAATTGTGAGTTAGTTCCACAATTCTTGCCTTTAGTTGACCTGATCTTCAAGGAGTTTGAGTGGACTTCTAGAATGGGCTACTTGTGTATTGGGCCTCCCCTCATTATCTATTTGATTTCGAATTTCATCCCATTTTCATCTCAAATTCACCATTATATTTACCTAAGTCCTGTTTATCAAATAAAACTCCAAGAAGATGTGAGAAATCCACTTTACTCCAAGAAGAGTCAAGTGGGGTTAGTCTCAAAATATAATAAACTATATAAAAATAGAGCTTAAGAAAATAAATCATGAAATATATCATTTTATCCTTAATTGGTGAATAAGGCTAGTGCAAATCTTTAAATATTAGGTAAAAGTTAAGTATGAAAGCATAATTTTACTAATCTAAATTAACGTTATCACTATACCAAAAAAAATAGTTTTTAATGACTTTAATGTCATACAGGTATTAAAAATACCAAAAAATAATCAAACAAATAAAAAAAATGATCAGTTTAATCCATGACATTTTAATATGGACATTTAATGCAAATTTCATCTAATAAATGATATTTATTTTTAACCTTCATGTCATCATGAGTCACCATCACCAACTTTTCTAAGGATGCCCCCCTTCCAGACTTGGTTTAATTTTTGCAAACTCTAAAAAAATGAGAACTAAGATGATGCTTCCAATTTTCGCCACAAACCACTAGTGAGGTAAAATTAGATATTTTTGGTATTTAATTTTTTTTATTAATTTGTAGTCACTTTTGCCTTAAATTGATTCTAGAAACATTCTACATATCATGTCTATCATTTATATCCCATTTCTTTAATTTTAAAGGCAAAACACTCTATACAAATTAAACATTTTAAGTTTCACCTCGTTTTGATATTAAGTAAACTTACTAAAAGTAACTTTTAGTAATGAAATTGTTATCAACCCTGTACTGGTAATGTAACTGCATAAAAAAAATCCTGAAACAGCGATTAGAAATATATATCCCTACCCCCAGAATTTCCAAACTTATCTAGTTTTATTACATTCAAACATTGCCATATTTTTATGTTGATGCTGATTTGTGACTTTTTCAATAACATCCCTACCAGATGCTCAAGTGGAGACAGTGGGAGTGTTGTATCCATTAGCAGGCAAAGAAATCTTTCCATGTACCTGGTGCTAAAAGTTAGATTAAAAAATAGAAATTTAGAAAAAAGTCAGAACGAAAAATTAAAAGTTAAGTAAAATATAAAAAGAATGGACAATAAAGTGCGTTTTAATAGGAGATAAACTGCAGCCATTTTGGAATAAGTGGAGAGGTCAAAAATTGATGTCTTGTGGGAGATATGGAAAGGGCAAAATTCTTCTCTTTTTCAAGGACCTCAATGCGGGCATTGGATATCATGTGACGAGCCAAGCGATGGATACAGCACCCATCCTCTCCTACCGCCCTTTCCATATGTGATCTTCTTCACACTTGGGGCATTTCGCTGACTCTAACCCCCATCACCACTCGGCTACAGATTGTTTATTGGCATCCGCCACCAATAGGCATTCGTAAGCTGAATGTGGATGGTGCGGCCAACAGGAACCCGGGATCGGCTGGAGGAGGCGGTATTCTCTGAGATCATACAGCAAGTATTCTTTTCGCTTTCTCATATTTTTAAGACAATACAAACTAACACAACAGTCAAGGCTATGGCGATACACGATCGCTTGCTCCTCTACGAGGAGAGAAACCTTTATAATATCATCATAGAATCAGACTCACAGTTGTTAGTCGATATGCTTCATGCACGTACATGCTCCTAGTGGCGCCTGCAGAGCGTGTGGCAAGACATCATGCGATGTCACCCTCGCTTGACTAGTATCTACTACCAACTGCATGAGGGCAAGCAGACAACGGATGCCCTTGCCAACCATACGGCATGAACTTGAGCCCCTTCCTCTCTTTACCTCTCTTGGCAGGACCTTCCTCGGGAAGCTCGGGGATGTCACCTCGTAGAGCGCCTCTCTGCCGAAGGATGGCCCCCGTGACTGGCATATTGCATCGAGCACTAGAGGAGGGAGAGCTCGCCCTCTCGCCTGATTATTGTACCCACCGCGCACCTCCATGTTGTCACCTAATGAAGGCGGGAAGAGCTCTGCACACTCCATGCATACCATTACGGCCGGGGCCCAGTACGCTATTGACATGAGCAAACTTCTCCCGGCACTTACTAGGTATCACTCATGTATTTTTTTATTTTACTGCTCCCTAGGCATGGGCGAGCATGGTCCGTGTGTAAGTGGAACATTTACGCTCGCTCCATGCCTCGTTGATGAACAATCCACTTAATCAATAAAACCCCCCTGGGTGGCGTCCAGGGCATGGCTGAATTGGTCTGCGGGCACAACCTTGGGGTTAGTCATAACCGTCATCGTGTTTTTTGCCCAAAAAAAGAATTGATGCCTTTACATTCATCGCGATCAAAGAAAAATGAAATTCATGATGCAAACCATCATTGTCATTGCCTTGGAACTGTCATGTCATTGTCTTTTTACTTGTATCCACCAACAACCGATACATGATGGCAATTAAAAACTATCATGGTCATTTTTTCATTAGTTGTTTTATGCCAAAACATAAATGAATCACCGTCGCCATCACATTTTCATTGTCACAGCATTTTCTTGTCATTCTTCTCCTAACATGAACATGTTGAATTCATGACTTTTCTGGCTACCAATTCATCTTCGTTCCTTTCTATCATCTTCTTTATCTCATTCAATCTCATTTTATCTTCTCCTCTTCACTCATTCTTTCTCTCTAGATACACTATCAAACTATGTTTTAAAGACTCAATGTCATATCAATGTTATATATTCTCATTTATCAATAAAATTGAATTCATCGCAATGAACAGCAAGTAAAGACACTTCATTCACTTGAAGAACCTCAGTTTCCTCTCTTCTATTGTTCCTATAATTATTTGAAGATACATATTTTTTCTTGCCCCATTTGAGTTGTATACCAAGGGCAGGGTAAAAACTAGCACAACATGTACCTCGTTAAGTTGTGGGTGTAAATGATAAGTCAATCAAAAGTTGCATCTCTTCTACATAGTACTAATCTATTCGGATATGTCGATATCCTTTTAGAGTAACCTTTGAATACAAAACTTAAAAACACAAGATTAAGGATTGGTTGTCTCCTTATTAAGATCCCATCATAATTCAATAATTCATATCATGTTTTGAAGGACTTAAGATAAGCATCAGAAAATCCTTATAATTAATATATTATATGATTAAAACTTGAACATGATATGAAATATGTGATTGGCTTCTCAACCATATGTATGTCCTTCACAGGTAGCTTAAAAATCATTGGCTGGCCTGTTTGTCATTGAATGAAGTAAAATGGCATTTTATATTGGAAATAGTTTTTCTTGGTGTTTCTTGTCAAATGGTAGAGAACCCATTTGAGGCACATATCAGAAACTTTAAACATCTTTAGATATTTATAAAAAAACTAAAATTGAGTTTATGTAAAAGTTAAATGGGGACATCACTATGTAGAACTAAAGGGCAAAATGTTGAAACATAATGCATCATACACAAATGAAACTTTCCTGAATCTTATGCATCATACCACATGTTTTAAATATTGAATACGTATATAAATTAAAATTTATGAAAAGCAAGGTGTCTTAGAGAAAACCATAGTGCCTCCATCCTCCCAGATGGGTCAGATGTGGTGGAGTCATAAGGGGATATTGAGGCGGTGCAGTGATACTACTTGTGGTGGAAGACTAAGATATTAGAGACACAAGAGATAGGATGGATAAAACATAACAAGAAGAAAGAAAACTATCATCGACCACATTTTTTATTCATAGTTGGAAAAATAATACATCATATAATTCATATGTACTTTTTTATTACATCATCTATATGGATTGAAACCAAACTCGTTGTGTATATAGTAAGCTTACAGTTTTTTTGATTTGTTTGGATAAAAAAAAGCTGAAAACAATTTTTTAACCCTAATTTCTGGTTAATCAAGTGCGTAGAAGGATACATATATGTGAGGGCAATGTCCTTCTTCAGGCTGACTGTCTACAACAGAAGGAGATTCTGAAGAGGTACTTTCTCATCAGCTACCTCTTTTGAGAGCTTGTTCAGGGTTGTATCAATTGTTTTTTTGGTATAATTAGCCTAAAAATGTCTTCTCATGAAGAGATTTCTAAGTATCTGATCATTACCTATTTCGTTTGTTCTAATCACATTTATTCTTCACATTATTTCACTCAGTGTGGGTCATTACATCAGTGAGGGTTCCATCCAGAGATGAAGTTTTTATATCTGGAAATATCACATTGATTATTTTTGTTCTCATGATATTTTTTCTATTTCAATATTTTTAGTAGTTTAAAAATATCTTCTTAAGAGAAAATATATTTAAATTTTGTTGTCAATGGAAGGTTACTGCCTTATATCATGACACTTTCGTGCACTATTCACAAACCATTTCGCAAGGAACCTTAGACAAATCATCATGGGCATCAACACATGATCTTTTTTAGTGTACAACATAAAACATATGCCCAGAGAAGCATTCGGCACTGCTATATGATTGTCCAATTTCGTGCACGATTCACAAACCATTTCACAAGGAACCTTAGACAAATCATCATGGGCATCAACACATGATCTTTTTTAGTACAACATAAAACATATGCCCAGAGAAGCATTCGGCACTGCTATATGATTGTCCAATTTCGTGCACGATTCACAAACCATTTCACAAGGAACCTTAGACAAATCATCATGGGCATCAACACATGATCTTTTTTAGTACAACATAAAACATATGCCCAGAGAAGCATTCGGCACTGCTATATGATTGTCCAATTTCAAGATTAAATTATTTTATGTAGTTAAGGATCTCTAAGTTAATTAATTAATGTGGTATAAATTTTTAGATTTGATTTCTATGCGTGGTCTATCCCATATAGCTTGTCAAACGATGTCTAATTGATCTGAATAATTACCGACGATAGATGACATATTGATCAAGATTGTGACTCAGACAGTACGATTATTTTCAAGGTCAACCGTAAAAATTTATATGAAGGGTATTAATGTCCGAAGCCATCAACATGTTTACCATCAAACAATTTTTTTGTCATTGAGACCGTTATTAATTCCCTTCTTGTAGCCAGTTCATAGTGAAATTGTTTACGGTGCCATAATAGTGTAGAACAACAAGTATGTCACGGCGTAATTTTTTACTAGAATAATGCGTTAAAATTATTTGTTTGCTCTGTTCAAGCTGTAATACTCGTAATTCTCAGATTCAAAAATCCGAAGTTGACACCTTTTGTAACCTACGGTCTGGAAGGTCTTGTTTTTAGGGTGTCCCTATCCTATGAATGTTACTCTAAATCGAATCCGGATTACAATAGGTTTATAAGGACAATTTGGGTCGTCTGAGGTGAACAATTCTGAAAACTTGAGCTACTCCCAGTGATATGCTCGCAGAGCCCATTCATCCAGCCATAGAGAACCCTAACTCCTAATGCTACCTCTGCATCAGGCTAAGTGAAATGGCTCTGATCATACCTGGTAAGCTCTGCTGACGACAGGTTTCGAGCTGAAGACTCTTCAGAAACGAAGGGGGGAAAGCCCGGAGAAGAAGTCCCGGTGGTACTTGTTGGAGAGAACTCCAGATGACAACACAAGAGCCCTTTCTCACTCACACAGAAAAAGAAAGGAAAAACACTTGTGATTTATCTTTGGTCCACACAGGTATTTATACAACTCATGGGGCTACCACCTTGGTAGGCCACTTAACCACCGTTCAGTTAGAATCACCTACCTGTGATTATCTGAACCATCCATTAAGCAACTGAAAAACTACCGTGAAACAAAAACAACAAGAAACAAACTGCTCCTGTAACCACTTTCTTCTAGATTACCTCCATCAATCCCGTCGGTAGTTGAAATTCCGGCTAACTGACTTGGCGTCGAGCACTCCCGGTAAGCTAAGTCGGCGGCAGAACTCAATCTGAAGGTTCTCGAGTGAGCAGGCGGCAAGAGCAAAAGTCTTAAGGCCGGCATCGGACAAGCTTAAGCATCTCCTGAGGCGGACACTCTTTAAGAGAGGGAATCCCTTGGCCGCTGCTTCAAGGCTCAAGTCTGTAAGCCCGTTGCAAGAAACGACAGTGAGGCTATTCAGCATCTTAAGGCCGCCAGCGGAGGCCATCGCCCAAAATCCTCTCTCCGTTACGTCAAGTCCTGATAGGACGAGCTCGTGGACTGATGTCCCGTAAATCCCAACGACTGCGAAGGACGCGTCGGTTATATTCAGGTTCTGGAGCCGAAGTTCTTTCACGTTGCTTCTATCAGATGTTGCCAGCATCCCCGCAATGGCTTGATCCCCCAAGAGTGGACAGTCTGAAATGGAGATGGATGTCAGACCAGGGCACGCCCTTCCAACGCCGCGGAGGCCATGGTCGCCGACGCTCCGGCAGTAATTTATAGCCAACTTAGACAGCTTCGGACTGCGGCGAGCGATGGCGGCGATTCCATAGTCTGAGATTTGCGAACATCCGACGAGACTGAGCTCCTCCAGAAACGGACAGTTATTCGCAATCTGGATCAAGCCCTCGTCAGTCACGAGAGGACAGTCACACAAGGATAAAACTCGGAGAGAACGAAATCCCCGGGCGACCGCGACAAGTCCAACATCCGTGACTCTGCGAGAGCTACTTTCGCTTCCCCGAATCAGCAGCTCTACGCAGTGACCGGCTCCGATTGCCGCGGCGGCGAGGCTGACATCTGTTGCCGTCTCACCCTCAAAGTTTCTTCGTGGCTGCTTTAAATTGCATCTGTTCAAGGTTTGTGACTCGTCCATCTCTTCTGGGCTCTCGTTGAGGTCAGGATGGCATTTGACAGAGGGTACAAGGTTGTCTCCCGAGCAAACAATTGTACTGAGAAGCAGAAGCCACCGCCTGGAGACGCACGCAGAGATACTCCGCTCGCGTCTCCCCGCCAGACACTCCAGTATCCTTTGAAGGCAATCGTGCGGGAGGGCGTCGATGGAGATCTCTCGATCTGGTGGAAGAGGACCAGGCCCCACGCGACATCTCTTCATGGATGGGTAGACCGTGTCGTATCGCGATAGATCGGAGCAGGGATCGTCGATGAAGCTTCTTGCGCGAGGTCTGCAGCCTAGAATGGTCGCCATCGCAGGGTGCAGCCGATTGATCAGGCAACGCAAACCGTTCTTGGCTTGGAAAAAATAGTGGGAGGAGAAGCGGCTTCTGGGAGGATCTCTGCTTTTCTGCGTCGAAACCTTTTGGACTCTGTTAGTTTTATCACAAAAGGGCATGGATTTATAACCCTGCCATTGGACAGTGTATCCGAATGATGAGAGCCAAGTGGGCTCGACCACTGAGCCAGCGGCAGCCTGATTACTCTCTGAAACGAAGAAAGATAGTCTATATACGTGGAACGATTGCTTCACTTTCCAGCAGCGTTATTGCCTTGGTGAATATATCGTATCCATGACATGAAATTTTGTTTCTTCCTGTCTTGTTTCTTCCTCGTCTCTTACTCCGCTGTCCCCATGGAAATATCACAGTCCTCCCCTCGCCGTCTCATTTACTCTGCCGTCCAGTAGCTTTTCGTATTTAAGGTGCCACAACGTGAACTCGTCGCGTCGTCCTTGTAATCAACCCGGACGACCGACATACGGCGTTCAAACTGGTGCCAGCATTTGAGTCAAACTAAATCCCCCCGCAACGATTTGATGGTTGCAGGTTGCAGCTCGATCCAGTGTTGGTCAAAGAGACTCATCTTTTCTACATCTCCTTGTTCTTTCGTTTATGGCTTTTCATAGTGCACAAGGTGCTTTCGGCTACCAGTTTTGTGGCGAGAGTCCGACGGCGACCTCTTCTTATCCTTCTATCTACAATTGCTACTGGATGTTGCGCATCCTCGTCCTTGCCCCGCAAGAAAAAACCCAACATCATTTCCCGAACGATATTTTGCTTCGTGGGGTGCACGTCTGACGTCTCCATCGCTCCACCGACCTTCACCTTTTGTAGTTAAAGCAGCAGTGCCGTGCATTGTGTTTCTATTATGCCAGTAGGCTGAGCCAACATGAGAACGATATGATAGCGAAACCACAGGAGATTGCAGACTCAACTAATTCTATTAAATGTCGCAGTGGGAACTGGGAAGCGACACACCCTTCGAGTGTCTACGAACTTTCTCCTGCTGTATCTATGGCCCACTCGCTTCTTGTTCTCTCTCTCTCTCTCTCTACCCCTCTCTCTCTCTCCCCCTCTCTCTCTCTACCCCTCTCTCTCTCTCTACCCCTCTCTCTCTCTCCCCCTCTCTCTCTCTCCCCCTCTCTCTCTCTACCCCTCTCTCTCTCTACCCCTCTCTCTCTCTCTCTACCCCTCTCTCTCCCTTTATCTCTCTATCTATCTGTGTCTCTCTCTCTATCCCTCTCTCTCTCCCTTTATCTCTCTATCTATCTGTGTCTCTCTCTCTCTCCCTCTCTCTCTCCCTCTCTCTCTCTCTCTATCTGTGTCTCTCTCTCTCCCTCTCTCTCCCTCTCCCTCTCTCTCTCTCTCTCCCTCTCTCTCTCTCTCCCTCTCCCTCTCTCTCCCACTCTCTCCCTCTTTCTCCCTCTCTCTCTCTATCCCTCTCTCTCTATCTGGGTCTCTCCCCCTCCCCCTCTCTCTCCCTCTCCCTCTCTCCCTCTCTCTCCCTCTCTCCCTCTCTCTCTCTCCCCCTCTCTCTATATCTATCTGTGTGTCTCTCTCTCCCTCTATCTCTCTATCTATCTGTGTCTCTCTCTCTCCCTCTCTCTCTCTCTCTCCCTCCCTCTCTCTCTCTATCTATCTCTCTCTCTCTCTCTCCCTCTCCCTCTCTCTCCCGCTCCCTCTCTCTCCCGCTCCCTCTCTCTCCCGCTCCCTCTCTCTCCCTCTCCCTCTCTCTCCCGCCCTCTCTCCCTATCGCTCTCTCTCCCTCTCCCTCTCTGTCCCTCTCCCTCTCTCTCCCTCTCCCTCTCTCTCCCTCTCTCCCTCTCTCTCTCCCTCTCTTTCCCTCTCCTTCTCCCTCTCTCTCCCTCTCTCCCTCTCTCCCTCTCTCCCTCTCTCTCTCCCTTTATCTCTCTATCTATCTGTGTCTCTCTCACCCCTCTCTCCCTTTGTCTATCTCTCTCTGTGTTTTTTATCGTCTGAATCTATTAGTTTTCTCTCTCTTTTATGTCGTTCACTATCTATATAATATTTTTGGTTTTAAATTTAGAAAATTTTACGCCAAATTATATGATTTCTATTTTTTAATTCATGATGATAGTAAATAGCTCTAAATTAACTAGCATTATATTTCATTTAAACTTTATTTATATTTAAATAAATGTGTCTTAGACTTATTGCTAAATAGGCCTATTAAAAAATAAAATTGGAAAAAAGGTTAAAAGGTTTATTTTACAAACTAAGCAGCACACCGGACCCAACATCAGACTCTGCTGCCTTGGTCTGGTCAGTTTAGTCCAGGAAATTTTGGTTAATCAAGAAAAAAATGTCACAAGCAAAATCTCATTGAAATTTGAATTTGGAAAAATATAGTATAAAAAAATAAATTTTTAACTATGTACGTCTGATGATAAACACTTGTATTTTTGGCTGACTTTGGTTTTGTTCTGCTTTTAGAGAAATGGAAATTGATGAGTGTGAAGCGAATCAAACCCAAAAATTGGACTAAACCGTAGGAATGAAAATTGTTTACTTATACGAAACTTTGGAATCTCTAAACCATGAAAATGTTAGAAATTTTCAATTAATATCCTATTCTGATATGTTTTGTACCTAAAAATTGATTCAATATGATCGATATAAAAATAAGAAACCAACAACTAATCTACTTGTAGCATAAAAATGAGTAATATTTTAAAGGTCTCAAATCTACATTTTTCTTCTTGGTATGATAATGATTAAATGAATCCAAAAAATTTCTTCCAACTCAGATTGTGAATCCATGTAATTCCTGCATCTAGTGGATTTTTTCAATATATCAACTTTCCTCTGTATTTGTCTCACTGTATGAGATAGATACAATTATCATCGAGTAAAGAAATGAGGAATGACGACAAATCCAAAGTTTAGTATTATTTAAGAAATGGCCAATGTGGTCCTCTGTATGCATGCCATGTACCACCCCTAACTTTAGGTTAAGACATGGGGTACAGCCTGCTTCATGACCTTCCACGACTGACTAAGCCAACCCAACAACCCTTTGCACCAACTTGATAATCCCGAAATTCATGAGAATAGTAAAAATAATCCTTGCATTTATTTTCAGAATAAATTCATGATTTAATAAATTCATTTAGTTTCATAAGAAATAATAGGAAAACCTTTAACTTTATCAAAAATTAAATCCAAGCAAAATGCCTTTCAGACAAAAAAATAAAAAAGTTATGGATCTTTTTTATGTAAATTTTACCTTTTAACTCTTATTAAAATGATATAAAATGGGAAATAACCATTTTATAAATGAGAAATATAAACATGTATACAATAAAGGATACCATGTATTATCTCAATCATTTAAATGCATAAACGACTATAAATGATGTTTAAATTCATCGTACGAATATGTGTTATCACTCTTGAACAAGATCTTGTCAAAGCTGCACAAAGTCAATTTTAACGGGGCTTGACAAAATCCAATAATCAAGTTAAATAAAGGAAATCTTCACACCTCCTAGTAGTTGACGAATGTGGTGAACCTAGGTATGCATCCTATGTTATACAAAAATGATGACTTGTGAAACATGATGAATTATGATACTGAAGGGTGAGCCCTTTGCATAATATTCTTATACTAATGTTTTAATAAATGTTCAAGTTAGAGAGTATGTCCTACTTAGACAATTGCTAGGCGAGACAAGTCAAGTACTTATAATTAAGTGAGCGCATAGTAGGAAAATTTAGGATAGGTGACCTCTGGGGAAGTCCTCCAAGACACGTCAGGTGCATCTAGAACAGGAAAAACTAGTACAACTTTAAGCAATCTGGGCTAGAATCATTACTGTAGGGTATGAATATGATGGCAGACCTCCTCTAGTGGAGGTTGGAGGAATATTACGACCCTTGTATGCAAACTTTTGGGTTCTCGGGCTATAGTTTTGATGCATGAAAATTTATTTTCAACAACAAAAGCATTATATCACTTCATAAATGGTTTCTGAAACATCAAATGCATTGACTATTTTTTGGGAAAACATTTCGCCCTTGGCTTCCTTCTTCGGGGAGTCTTTTCAAACCGATCAATTGCCCGGCCTCCAACGGTATCTACGCGACTAGAAGGTTGCTAGATCTCCTCTCCTTGTTCACCACTCCCTCAAGATCTCATACTTCTTCTCGCCACAAAGTGCCTTGTGGAATTGATAAGCTAAAAATAAGGGGTAAATTAAGCAATTTTATAATCCCTTATTGATTTTAGCTTATACAATAAAATTTATAAAACCTTAGCTTAAGATGTATAATAATAATAAGTGATATGCTTGAATAATTTGAACCTACTTAAACTTAATTTAATCTTCGATGAAGATCAAGTCACCCTAATTAAATGAAGAGTTTAGAAAAAGGGGTAGAAGAGATGGGAAGAATAGAAGAAGTGAGGAGCTGTAGATTGACTTCTTCGATCCAATAAAAAGAATCAAAGGGGTCAATTAGAGGGGATAAGAAGGATATTTTGTCCTAATTTGTTTTGGGTGAATTTGGAAACCCAATTCACTTACTACTATCTAATGATACACTGATGGCACATGCCATCAAAGATTGTCGACGACGTCGTCCATGCCGCCCGACACCGTCGTTCAAGGTCAGGTGAAATCGCTTGAATTCTTGCATTTTGTTTTCTTCGTTCTTTCTCATGTTTTGTGTTTTTCTCATCTCATCATTGTCCTTACGTCCTTCATCGTCGTCACAGGGAGGGATCCTTAGCCCTTTTTGGATCTCCTCCCTTGTGCCCTTGTTTTTGTTTTTTTATTATTATTATTTGTTTTAATTTCCCCTCCCTTTTTATCTTGTAATGAGGGGGCCCATTATATAAGGGCCCCCTTAATGGACCCTTTCCCCTTTGTTGACCCACGTTTGAACGAGAAAGTCTTCAAAATAATTACCTGGTCTGAGGGGTCTAGGGCTCCATCATTCCCCTTCTATAGGGGCACGATGGCCCTTAGTAAGGGCTCTATTGCCCTTACTAGGGGGGGGGGGGATCTCTTATACAGAGGACCCCCCTTAATACAAAAAATTAAAGTACTCTTGACGCGGTTTGACGACACGAACACGACAACACAAAACGACAGAACTGAAAGCGATACAGACATGACACGATGAACACAAATGTGACAAACACGAACACACGAACACGATAAAACACCAAACATAAGAAGCATGTGCCAATGAAAATCAAAACCATCGGATATGCGGACGTGCTTTACCCGGGGTATTCGAACCCGGGTGTTTCACCTTTGCCTTGACATGCCGGTCAGGCTGGATGCAAACCGGTGGGCTGTCGACAATGATGATGGCGGCTCTGATAACGTCTGCGATCGAGTAAGCTGGCGCGCTCCATAAATTGTGTTTTTACAGCACAATCAACTGGACAAGTATTTTATTTTGCAACAAAAACTATTCAACACATGGGTACTTCATATATGAATGTCAGGTGTCCCACTGTCCACAAAATACTAAAATGGGAATTTTTGAAATTATTCACTTACTAATAGTGGATAAATAAAATATTCACTGCCAATTATACTAATCTCTATTTCATATCTATTACATTCAGTTTTAACTTTTACAATTTAAGTGACTTATGTTTCCCTTTGTTTCCTTTGTCAAGTGGTGTCTAAATATTTCCCTCAATCCAATTAAAAAATAATAAGTCTATCTTTCAGATTAAATAATCCAACTCATTCTATCTAAATATTAGCCACTCTCCTTCAACTATATAAAAAAGTCCATCTTAATTTATTGTACACCAAAAGATACTTTTTTACAGCAAGAGCCAGCTTGATGGATCTCCAAAACTCACTAGCTTTCAATCAGCCCACAAGTATAGGAAGTAATTTTAAGGGTGATTTAAATAATGATCTGTGCTTCTATTGATAGATAAGAGATCATGGATGAAGAGAGGGATTGAAGACAAAGTACCCCTCAAAAGTTCAGCTCAAGTGGCATTCTGGTACGTCAGTTATTAATCTTTTAAGTTGGAGTAATCTTAATTATCCATTTTTCCTCTCTCCTCATCATATGCGGTGATTCTTCCTCTTTTTTTATTGGCTGATGAGATATTACATAACCACTAATTTAATAATTGGGATCAGTTATTTAATAATTTGGATGAATCTCTCTCTCTCTCTCTCTCTCTCTCTCTCTCTCTCTCTCTCTCTCTCTCTCTCTCTCTCTCTCTCTCTCTCTCTCTCTCTCTCTCTCTCTCCCTCTCTCTCGCTCTCTCTCTCTCTCTCTCTCTCTCTCTCTCTCTCTCTCTCTCTCTCTCTCTCTCTCTCTCTCTCTCTCTCTCTCTCTCTCTCTCTCTCTCTCTCTCTCTCTCTCTCTCTCTCCCTCTCTCTCTCTCCCCCTCTCTCTCTCTCCCTCTCTCTCTCTTTCTTTTATTGTTTTTATTAAATGACTCGCCAAGCTGTGTCATCTGTATCAGAAAAGAAAGACTCTAATGATTATGTGACATGATGACGGTTTATATGTGCCACATCACCATTACTTGAACTTCTAACCAATCCCAGTGTTACACGTGTGCGATGTGTAATGCTATAATTTTTCACTATTTTTTCTGATTTAACATCATTTTTTGCTATCTCTGAATTGCATTTATTGTAATTTGAATCTTGCTTTTTCATTAATCAACGTCACCCCTACAAATGAAAAATTAAAAACTTGTTTGTGAATGATTGGGACAATATTCCATTGAAATTAGTAACGTCATAAGTGCACATTTTATAGTGATTAGTGCAATTAATCATTTTGGAAGGTTTTTATTGGTCGCCATTCAATCTAACTGAATAGAGACACCTAGTGGGGCCCATTTTCAGCAAAACAAAATATATTAGTAATTAATTATTAAATGAACCCTTAGTCATAAAATATAATAAATGTATATTTCAACTTAGAAAAGTAATATCTCCACGAATATAATGTCAAAGAATTCATAAAAAATATTCTTAATTAGAAAATTAATTTCTTCAAGCATATGATGATAAAAAAAATCCTTAAAAATACAACTAAACGAAGAAAATCCTGAATTTCATTGGTTAAATCAATCTAATTATTTTAAGCATAATAGTACCCATATACAAATATTTAAATCCATAAAAGTGTTTTAATTGGATACAAATAACTCAATAATTTTTGTTTTCAATGACTTTGGCTACATAACAGAAATCATCCAAACAACATCGTACTCAACTTGGAACAATAAACTTTTATGGCTATTTATATTAATGGATGGTCATAGGGCTGATTTTCCTCATTGATATTTCATACGATAGAAAATGGATACTAAGATGGCCAAGGATAGGAAAATACTGTTGTAACATCATATACTGAGGTTTTTTGATAATCATCAGGCGAGAAAACCTGAACTAGGCAACAACAATATCCTACTTTATCCTTGATGCTTGGTGATCCCCCCAATATGTGCTTACTTAGGGACTTCAAACGCCAGATAAACCAAGAGCCTCGGCAAGTTGAACACATCAGTATGATGATAAACAGGCTTGAACTTTTAACATAATATAGAATATCAGGAAGACTGAAAATAACTTATGCATTTAATAAAACATTGTTATAAAGTTTTTTAATTTGAGGTTTATGAGTAACATCAAATGTTTTCCTTCCAATAAAATATTATTTTAAAGTTCATGAGTGATATTTAGTCATCTTCTGCTCAAGGAACTACTCTAAAAATGCATGTCTTCAATGCAATAAAAATATTATATTAATTCTCAAATTTATCAACATTCACCTAATAAACTACAATTAAAAATTATAAGATACTAAGTTTTGGACATTCTTATATGGTCTACCATGAATTTTCCACATCCATACTGAATTGTGAAATGGTTTGCCATTTGTAGAGCATGCAAGATATTATGAATATTTATTGAAACAATCTTGTTATAATTTTAAAATCAAATGCTTTACCCTTCAATCTTATAACGTAACATGGATGCCAATAGCCTTTGAAATCTCCCTTGTCCAATCCTTGGATTTATGTATCATTCATTTATATGAGTTTGCCACATAGTCTGGAAGCTCAAGACATCAAACATAATATATAGGCTGCATGATGGATCATTGGCTCAAATAAAAAATTAGCAATAAGATAAAAACTCAATTTCATTGAGACTAAAATATATGAAAATTGTTTGAGTCCAATTATATGGCCTTCATGTGGATGAATTTAATGTTTCCTTACGATGGAAGACTTTAACGGAATTGAAATGGCATCAATAAAATATTAAATTAATTACCTCTGCATGGATTGCATATGCGACTCAGATTCGCAAAGGAGTCGTGTGGAACTGCTCATGTGTGTTGTCTCTAAAAGTATCCACGCGATCTTTTGCACATTGAAGCTCGCTTTTGCCTTAAGCTCTATTAACCTTGTGTCATCATCATTACACCATCTCAATCATATCTAGAATGGACAGGAGCTATCGAGAGAAGGGAGACGAAGGGGAAGGCCTTGAAAATTTTTGGATGGTTGAATTTTGTTCACTACGTTCCCAAACTTATATTAAGTATTTTCATAAATTTCTATAACTTTAAGTATATCTTCTGATGTACAAAACACCATTTGTGTGTGACCCTCTACGCCCATGCATCACTCTAGTTAATGACTCGAGTAACCCAATAACATATTCGACTTTAAAATTATTTTACTATATAATCATATAAATTAATTAATGTCATATTGATGTAGCCTAATTGATATCTTATGTTTTGAACACATGGGGTGCGAAGTTACACTTAATGTTGTAGAAGATACAAAGGAGTGTTTATCGACTCACTCATGGAACCTCTTCATCATTGGTCACCATGTACATGTAGTCTATCATTCACTTGATGCTCCAAGGATGACTTAGGTGTTGGGTTCTAGTGCATTAGTTCAATCATAAAAAAATTCTATACAGCGAAAGTGATTTTTGATTCCAAATTGATCTATGAAATCCACACATCATATGGGGAGCTTGTTCTATCCTTGACTTACTCACTTTGACATCATTCTTAAGTCATTCATGTGCTCGGTCTTTACAAGTTTCCACGTGATCATGTTGCTCTTGGAACCCCACCTCTTCTTCTTCAACTCTCCTTGAAAATCCTGAAGATATTCTCACCATGGAGACACTCTCCTTGCTTGAGCGGAGAAGAGAGTAGAGTGGAGATCATAGGGGGGCTCTCAATTCTATCTGGCCTAGGTCCCTAAAATAGGGTGCTTCCCTATTTATATTTCATTAATTTTTTCTCTGAAAACCCGTCAAGTAGAGTGTATTCACCAATGCCCCAAGATCTTATGCATGTGACCCTCTAGGCCCATGTATCATTCTAGTTAATAACCTTAGTGGCCCATTAATAATTATTTACCGACCTTATTAATTAACTATATCAACAAATATATTAATTAGTGAAGGATCAATTTAAAGCAATCCATAGGTTAAGTTTCCAGTCTGTGGAGTGCCAAGCTACACCTCTTGCTCTACAAGATACCAAGTAGTATTTGAACTCTCTCATGGAACCTTTACCGTCATCGATTATCATATATGTATAATCCATCATCCATGCGAGACTCTCGAACGACCTAGGGTATGGTTTATCGTCAAACCCTAATCTGTCATTTGAATAGTATTGATGCATAATGGGGATCATTGGAGAATGCATTATCCAATATTGTCACTACCTTAGCCAGGTATTTACTACATCCTCTTTCTTGAGTCAATATCCTCTTATACCGAGGGTGGATGATCATGTCTTGACCACTCAATCACCTCCGTGAGCTTCTTACTACATCCGAGCTATGACTTATTTGAATCCCATGATTAGAGGCTCCTAAGTTGTAGTCAAAATGTAGTTGTCCATTCACGAGAAATCCTTGGTGTCTCATGTCAGTGGATCACTTATAAAAGCATGACTTGAATCAACCTGATTGAGGTTTAGGTATAACACTCACAACCAAGTATGGCAAGTGGGCCCTTAGAGAGATGGATATCGGGGGCCATTGTAGATGGCAGACTTGGCAGCGACATTGGCTAGAGATAGCTAAGGTCACATGTTGGCAACTCGGCCGAGGTGCAGTTAGCGCCTAGTATGACACATGGCTTGCAGATGAGCCTTTAGCCCATCAACCCCACTTTGTACCACATCACCTGCGACTGATCGTGGCACAGTTTTTCACGGGCAACACGTGCCACCTCTGGGAGAAGCATGGCCTCCAAGTAGACATGTTATCCCAGGCTCAACGTACGCCCATTGGTACCACTCGGGACCATGCTATTTGGACGCTTACCCTCGATGGGTCCTACTCTTGTAGATCTTCTTGGGAGCATTTTTGTGAGAATTCCCCCATCCATCCCTAGGGTCGCCGCATCTGGCATAAAGCGATCATTACTTGTGTTTCCTTCTTTCTTTGGAGACTCCTGCATCAGGACCTCTCGACTAATGATCGAGTGACCCGTATCAGTCATTCCCTCAGTTTGTGTTGTCATTGTTGCCCCACATCTCCCCAAGCTGAGACTATGGAGCACCTTTCCTTCCATAGTGAGACACCCCTAGACTGTTGGTGCCAAATCACACACCATGTCCACTCCTCGGTACATCCTCTACTCTGACACCGTTAGAGTGCTTTAGCAAGATGTATCTCTCACCAACATGCTCTAAACAGAGCCCCTTCCTCCACGTCATCATAGCTTACTTACTATGGGGGACATGGAAAGGGCGAAATTCTTCTTGTTTTGTAGGAACTCCCATGCGCGCCTTGGATATCATGCAATGGATACGGCGCACCCACCATCTTCTACCACTTCACGCCCACAACTCAGACCTTGCATGCGACCTCTTTTGCTCTTGGGGCATTTGGTGAGCCTTGCCTCCATTGGCATTCAACTACATGTTGTTCGTTGGCATCCACTGCCAATCTGCATCCTCAAACTGAATGTGGATGGTGCGGCCAAAGAGAACCTGGGGCCAACCGGGGGAGGTGGTATCCTCTGTGACCATGCTGGGAGTATTATCTTTGCATTTTCAGTTTTTTATGGCATTCAGACTAATACAATAGCCGAGGCTTTGGCGATACATGTTGGTTTACTCCTCTGCGATGAACGAAACCTTCACAATATTGTCGCAGAATCAGACTCACAGGTATTAGTTGACATGCTTTGTGTAGGAAAATGCTCCTAGTGGCAGCTTGAGTGCGTATGGCAGGACATCATGCGGTGCCACCCTCACCAAACTAGTGTTCATCATCATCGACGCGAGGCAAATCAGATAACAGATGCCCTTGCCAATCACGCAGTACACACACGAACCCTTACCTCCTTTTTCTTTTCTTGGCAAGTACTCCCTTCGACAGCTCGTGGATGCTATCACACTGAACGGCTTGGCTTTCTGGCTCTTCGCACGCATCGCACACTATAGAAGGAGGAGCCAAGGGAGTGGCAGATTGCATGGAGCGCTAGAGGTGGGAGAGCTCATCCTCTCACCTGATAGTCTGACTTGCTGCGCACCTCAATGTTGACATCAGTGGATGGCGGGTTTGACAGCGCATACTCCAAGCATCGCATTTGTTACGCCAGCTCCACACACTCTTGCTGGCATGAATGATCCCCGTGATTCCAGCCATACTCCAGCCATCTCCTAGTGATTGGCCCCCGTGATTGGCATATTGCATGAAGCACGGGAGGCGGGAGCGCTCGCGCTCTCGCCTAATTGATGTTCTCGCGACGCACCTCATTGATGCCACCTGTCGACGGCAGGGAGGTCTCCGCACACTCTATGCATCACCACGGCCGGGGGGGGGGGATCCGGAGAGACGCTGGCAGGAGCGACCTTCTCCGAGCACCTATCAGGTACCACTTATGTATCTTCTCTTTTTCTTGCACATGGGCGAGGACGAGTGGGATCTGAGTGTAATTGGGACATTTATGCTCACTCCATGCCTATAAATATTGATTAACAATTTATTTATATATAAAATCCCCCGAGTGGCATCCAGGGCACAATTGGTTCGGTCTATGGGCGCAACCGCAAGGTTGGACGTACCCGGCACCATGTTTTTTGCCAATAAAAAAAGAAATAATACCATTCAGGGATTTAGACGGATCAATCCAGTGAACTCTTTTTCTAAAGACCACCCACTATATGTCCTTAGTGTCGCCACACTAATAGACTCACGATCAGCTATACTAATCGTACAAGTAGAATCAGTTGGTGCTATTCTATCCGGATAATTTGATGTCCACCTCGACTATCCATCGCATAGGAATATTTAGAATACATGTTAAAGGACTATAATTCACTATGTCATTACACGTAGTCATGGACTTCATTATAAACATCACATTAGAATAAAAATGAATACAATATTTTTTTGGTGCACTTATATAAAAGCATGGTCATGTGATTTAGTTAGATGGCCACATAATATCCATCATTGGGGCATATTCCTCAAACCCTAATCAGTCATCTGAGTTAGTACTAATGCATTCTAAAATAATCACAAAACTAATCTTCTATATTTCACTACCTTGGCTAAGGACTTCATTATATCATCTTCATTGATTTTTCTCCTCTTATATTGAGGATGTAAAATCCCATTTTGACCACTCAAACATCTTTGTAAACTTCTTGATGCACCCGAACAAACACTATTTAGAGTCTCATGATTAGAAACTTGTTGGTCATAGTCAAACTAAAACTACCGATCCACATGACATCTTTGGTGTCTCAGGTCTAAAGACCACTTACACAACTGTGACGCGAATCAACCTGATTGATAGTTTTGTATAATACCATTCAGGGATTTGTATGGATCATTTCAGTGAACCCTTCCCATAAAGAGCACCAAATAACTATCCTTAGTGTATGTACACTAATGGCTACATGACCAATCATAATCATCAAATGAGTAAGGCTAGAAAGTGTTATTCTATACACCTTTGAAGCTTTTAGAGACCCCCGTCTGCAGAAGATTTATTTAGCTTTGTAGGACACCTAGCAAGACCCACAAGCTTCTAGGACTTGCACTACTAGTTCTCTTAAGCCTCCTTGTGAGCATCCTTTTGAGAATCTTGGGGAGCAACCTTGGAGGTTTCAAGCTATACTTACTGGAGAGTAGGAGGAAGAGGCTTTTGTGAGTGGGTGAAACCATGTGTGGATCTCCTTTTTGGTTAGTCCCTTTGGTGAAGTTGTTCGCTTTTCTCCTTTTGTCATTGTTTTGGACCTCTATTGCTACTATATGTGTTTGAGGCATCTTATTGCTATCATTTCATTCAATAATATTTTTTTCTCCAATCTATGTGTGGGTTTTGTTTACTCTCATCCCTATACCGCTGATGGATTATTGAGCTTGGCTGGATACATATTTTAGGCTCCATTAATTTACCATCATTGACATGCTTTTCTCAAAGATATCTCAAACACATAGAGTAGATTAACAACTTGGGAGTTCCCCATTACATGGTGACCTTTTTTAAGTGTAATAATTAATTATTGATTTTATATAAAATTCCATAAAGATCTATATATACTTACTTATACCATCATTGAAATAATTCTTTCACATGCAGTTTCACATAGAGAATAAGAAAATGAATGATCTTATTCGTGATGTTATTCATTTCAGATGAAAACTTATACGATTTAAAAAATGTAAGTATTAACTTGATACTCTTACCTTATTTCATTCATTTTATGAATTTATCCCCTTTAGTCATTCTGTTAGCTTTTCCTCATGTATATACATTCTAGATTTTCATTATCTCTTAAAACTATATCCTACAAACCTTTGATAGGGACATCTGGTTTCATATTAATAAGAATAAAAACTAGTATGCAAGTAGAATAATTGAAATGAAAATTGGATTGCATTTAATTAGGCTTATGTCTACAGAAGGAGTATTACATATAAAGAAAATACTTTAGAAACTTTGACTCAGAGTACATGGAGGGAAATAACTATGATAATGATATGTAGTTTAAGGGGTCTTAAAGAAATCAGGGTACATCTGCTTTTAACTTCTCCAAATATTCAAATACTTTATAAGCTAATTGAAGAAATATATCACACACATCTGATTTCGATAATAAAATCCAAAGACATGAAAAGGACTCTTTGTTATCTCAACACTAAGTTTAAGTGAGAGAATATATATACAAATAAAAGAACATAGATAAAGAAATGAAGACTAATCCCTTTAGATCTAAAAACAGTAAGTCCCATACAACACAAATGGATGGCTGGTATTTAGAGAGGGTCATGGACTTATTATGCTTTTTGGTTCATTATCATTTCAAAAATTCTGAGCTGTCTCTGTCTCGTTCTCGAGGATTTTCAATAATTGATATCAGTGATCAGCAAATGCAGCCTGCAAGCACATTGAGTGGCTACACATCACAGAGTCTTTAATGGGTAACACTATGGCTAGATATAGGATGTGGTGAAGGCTTGTGAACATGTCTGGCCCATTAGCCTCAGTCATTGGTTCGTAGATACAGAACTGGGCATGCATTGTGCCACTAGATCATCCACAGACGTTGTTGACACCTGTCGAGAGCCAGAGAGAGGGAGAGAGGAAGGGGGAGAGGGAGGAAGATTGAGGGAGGGAGAGAGTTAAGTAGAGGGAGGAGGGGGGGAGGGGGGGGGAGAGAGAGAGAGAGAGAGAGAGAGAAGCAGGCAAGTAAGCGGAGACAGGGCCATCATTGAAAGTGAGGATAAACAACAGAGATGGCAGTGGCACCAAGTTAAGTTGACTGAGGCGACATAGTTTTCAAAGAACAGAGGAGATATTAATTACCATCATAAGGATTATTACACTGTCTCTTTCCCAAAGTCCCAATTTTGAATATCAAACAAAAATATATATTTCAAATATTTATGCACATTTGCACCCCCCACCCCACCCCCAACTGTATTATCTGAGGTGTGAAGTTCAGAAGGGCGACCCTGGCTGCAAGGGGCAGTTCGCCAGGCCACCGCGCAGCACGCCCACACCATGCACTAACCACATCACTTGCAATAGTGGAAATCCTTAATATGATGTACTACTTACAAAGTAGGATGAATGCAAGCTTGCAAAGAAACTGATCTGCATCACATTTACTCTCTGCTGGCAGACGTTCCCTCCCCTTTCTTGGGTCTCCATATTATCTTCTCCACTCTGCAGCATAATTCCTTGTAGAACTGCACAGTTGCCCATTGTCAATATCCATGCATATTTCAAAACCTACCTAACTTCAAAATTATTGGTTAACATGAGCACAAACGATCAAAAGATGTAGCACAAAAAACAGACCCTGTGGTACTTGAGCATGTCGCCAGAGACCTTGCGCACATCAACCATGTACAGTGATGGGGCAACTTGGTATACCTGACCACATTCATTCTGTCCAGTAAGCATCTTCTACAATTTTAAAAACCGAGACTGAAACGAAATTCAATAAATGAGGTTACCTCCAGGACGACAGCAAGCATACTCATCTTATTTGAAGAAGAAACCCCTTCAAGTCTCATCTGTAGTGGAGGAAAAAGAAAAAATTGCAGACAGACTTTACAGTAAAATACGTTTGAAGAAAGCGTGCATCAAGCCTCCAATAGTACCCCATTATAAACGGATCACCCGAATACATGAAGCCACACAAACGACAATATCAAAGAAATAACTGATTGGCATAGCCTAGAGAGACAAAAATTACATGACGGCATGTCATTATTGAGGGCCTAGGGAGAGGAAAACAAATATTCAAAAACTTTTTCCAGAAGTTTGGAGGTTAGAGACGACATAAATAACCTTGAAGTTGCGTGAATGAACCTTCATCCCCATTGATTCCGCAACCACTTTGATGCTTGATGTAATAATACTTGCAGGTTTACATGATACGAAACGTGTCTGTCGTTTAATACAATCCTGGATGGGCAAGCGCAACTTTGAGATGTTCGTTCCAAGTTTTCTTTCAAAACTAAAGAATGTAGCATCAATAAAGCATGAACGAAATAAATTAATTCACCAACCAAGATAATATATTTTTAAAGTGTATAACATCCTGCTTAAAGATGAAAAGGAGCACCCTTGCTAACAGCTTTAGCTTTTAGCACGGCTGGTAAGCCCTTGAATCTAACACAGTGTCAGAACCAGGTGGCAGGTTCAAATTCCAGAAGCAACATTGCATGTTTGGGCCATAAATAAGCCAGTGGCAGGTGTTGCGGGGGGTGTTGAAGTATAACATCCTCCTTAAAGATGAAAAGGACCACCCTTGCTAACAGCTTTAGCTTTTGGCACAGTAGGTAGGCTCTAGAATCTAACAGTATAAACTGAAAGAAAGTACAGAGAGTCATATTCAACATATCATAATATTTAATTTCAACGCCCAAACTACACCTGCCGCCGGTCAAACAAAGCCGAAAGGTCCAATCCCTTTGACAAAGTTATCATCTCAAATGCATTCATGATGAGAGGGCCTCCAACGCTGCCTTTATCTTGCTCATAAATGAATTTTTCCTGACACAGAATAGAATTGAAATACCCAAGGAAGTTAAGGTCAACTATTTTTCTCTATAAATAAATATACCAAACTAAAAAATCGATAAAAAAGGGAAAGGTGCTTGGTGGAAGATAGAAGGCACGCAGATATTTAACACTAAAAATATGATCAAGGAAACAAGCTTGGAGAACGGACCTCAATGTCATCAAAAACAGTGCACGCCTTCTCCAAATTCACATCCTCCTCTTCACACTGTGAAACCGGAATATAATCCTTCCTGAACCAAGGATCAGTTTTTATTTCCCCCATGCGAATGCGCTGTATGCAGGTGAGATGTAGGCGTAAACAAGTAGTCAAGTATGATGGAATGAAACCATAAAATAGATAGTTTCCATTACAATATCATACATCAGAGATCTCAGAAACTGGAAAGTAATGGGTCACAAAGTCAAAGAAAACAACCCAAAATGACAAAGGGTAAGGTAAAGTTAACTTTGTCAGACGTACTCACAGTCTTCGGGTTAGGATCAAGTATCCTGCGGATCAAAGACCCTGCTTCCAGAGAAAACCACAGTGGACAAGAAAACTCTGCAGCCTTCGTCTACAGATTAGGATGTATACAAATAAATGATCTGAAAAAGTAAAATTTAGTCGCAGGGCTAATGTTAAAGGTTTTCACCTTTCTAAGTAAGCTTGGAAGATCATGTTCATCGAAAGGGAGATATCCGGCCATGAGGACGAAAAGAATAACCCCACAAGACCAAATGTCGACAGCAGAACCGTCATAGCCTTCGTGACCCAGCACCTGAAATAGAACTCTTTGGTAATAACTAAACATTTCAGGACAATAAACTATGAAATATTAGAATGAAGCACTATTAATAGATCTAGTACTTGTACTTCCAACAAAAAGTTGTTTCTCATTGAATAACGTATCAATATCAAGCGTTAAAAATATGATTGAGAAAGATAATGATAAAAAGCAGTCCCAACAACAGCAGCTACTTTTCACTCAAAGAAAACTCAAAAGTAGGAGCGAACTCTTCTCCACTTTTTGAAAAACATCAACTATGCTGATTCCCATAATTTCCAAAAAATATGGAAATGGCCGACCACTACAAAACAACAGAGAGCATCCTCATGGTATTCCTGGATGTTATTGATTGATGGCATTGAATAAATATGTCTAAACAAAAATGACAGTGCCTAACCATTATCTGATTCCAGAAGTTGATGATATTTTTTTGAAGAAACCAGTTGATGAATTACAGGAGGAAATTAATGAACCCGTAATCTTTTGTGAGTAAGAGCTGAAATTGTGCTGCAATCAAATTTATAACTGATAATACCCAAAATTTCGCTTGAAACTCACAAAGCACACTATGAGCGAAGAGGTTTTTTTTTTAAAACTATTACTATGAACGAAGAGGTATAACCCTCAATTTTCAAATGCTCTAGCAAATTTTCAGTCACTCATGAACAGGCTCTTTTAACCAATCTTTGAGTAGTTATGTTTGTTTTCTCGACATGTGCATTTACCGTAGTGATTTTCTCAAGCGTCCAAAGCAACTCAGAAGAGCATTCATGATTTTACAAAACAAATAACTACATGTTAACTCAAGAAAAGTGTATCTTCTCAATCTCAGACTAATAACCAAGGATACATCCTTTCAGGTAGCAGTGAATCAATCAAACAGGCCAAAATTGAGGACATGGTCTGAAGGCCTCCACTTCTGAGTTTAGCTGGCTATTTTTAGGAGTTTAAGGAAGTCTATGACTCTATGCTATCCCTAATCACTTGCCAACTTAAGAAGGGCTCCTTCATGCAGGAATAGAAATCACAAGATGCAGTGCCCCCTATGGAAGCAAGTGCTCTTCCCTCTTTTCACAGGTGCTCTGAATTGCATACGTATTCGTGAAGGAAGTCATTGGACCACATGGTTTTCAAAAATCCAATAGACCAATCAAGCTAAACCCAGGTAAAATTAAGCAAGAACAGGGCCCTTTCCAAAGAATTCAGCAACTCATGAGTTCCTGTCATGACCCCATACCGATTTGATTAGACAACTGGTGAAATCGCCTCTTGAAACCAATCTGTGTGGCTATCTAAGAGATAAACCCATGTTGTGTAAGTTTAAAGGCTCCATTGGGCAAACATTGCAACAAACGATGGGTTTCATCCATCCACAAATATCAACTCTTTCAAAGATTTCTATATATCCAGCCCCCACGCATTAAATACGGTCCACGTGACCCCTTGTGGCTTAGATGGATCAACAACTTTTAGCTCATAATAAAAGTGAAGTACTGCTCAAGCAGAATCTGCAAATGGCCAAATCCATTAAGACACAATAAGCAGAGACCCATAGATGAAGCATCTGATTTTAAACAGGAGCTAAGGTTTATCGCCTGATAACCATTTCCACAGGTTGTCTTTATCGAAAAAGGATGAGTGAGAAGTTATCTTCAAGATTCTTTTGAGCATTCAAAATAGTTCAACAATTCGGCCTTGAACATATAAATCAAAACGCATCCAGTTTTCCACTTTTCCATCCATGGGTTCCTCATTCATGGGACTCCCTTATGCACGTTTAGATTTTTCATTGCTGGCAACATGGGACAGTATCACCTAGAAGATAAAAATCTAAACCGAAAGATAAATATGGCTTTTCATTCCCTTGGTTTAGGGACAAAAGCACGGCCCAGCAACGCACCTCTGGCGCAACGTAATTAGGAGTTCCACACGTCGTGTGTAGTATACCAACTCCCTGAACAAAGTAGCAACCAAGTGAATGGAATGTTACAAAAGAAGCCTATCCTAAGGACAATAATGCTTTCTTAGAATGGGAAAGAGACTGCAGTCACCTGCTGAGGCAACGCGCTAAGCCCAAAGTCTGAAACTTTTAAGTTCCCAACCGTGTCAAGAAGAAGATTTTCGGGCTGAAAATATTATAAATTTATTTAAAACAAGAGATTGCAATGAAAAAAATGAAAAGTTGAACTATATCTGAAATATTCGGAACCTTCAAGTCTCTGTGAAACACACCCTTGCAATGACAGTAGTCAACTGCATCGATAAGTTGCTGAAAGTATCGCCTTGATACATTCTCATTCAGCTTCCCCAGGTGGACCTGACGAACGTTTGAAGAAGAGGAAGACTGCGATTAAACTCGATTGGCGAGCATGAAAAACTTTGTTTAAACTTCAAAAAGAAATCAATGTTGGAAGCCTTACAATTTTGTCAAACAGCTCTCCTCCAGAGACGAACTCTAGAACAATGTATATCTTGGTTCGACTGGCCAAAACCTGACCAAACTAATTCAATCAATGATTTTCGAATTTTGTTAAAAAAATTATACCCACTTCCAGACTAAAACCGGAGGAGCGAATCGTACCTCAATCAACCTAACAATGTACGGATGCCTGACAATCTTCATCACAGAAATTTCCCGCTTGATCTGCGAAAAACTGATGATTAGCGATGAAGAAAGGGGCATATACTCGAAACCAAGCCGATGATCAAAACAAAGCAGATACCTGGTCGACCAGCCCCCGACGGAGGATGGTAGACCGGTCGAGGACCTTCATGGCGACGCTCTCCCCAGTCTGGACGTCGCGTGCGAACTTCACCTTGGCGAAGGTCCCCTCTCCGATGGTCCTTCCCAATTCATACTTGCCCACCTTCCTTACACCCATTCTCGCCCCACCCTCGTGCGGATTGTCAGACCCAACACACACGAAGCTTACCTTTTGCCAACTCTTGGCGATCTCCGCCGTCCCGAAGTCGAAACAAACGGCCGGAGATCGCAAGTGGGTTGAAACTTGAAAGATCGGCTCAGGCACGGAGAGAGATGGGGGAGAGAACGAGAGAGGCAACCAACCATGGAATCCCTCCGATCATCGATTGACGTCGAGAAATTGTGATCACAGTTATGAGAAAGCGAGACAAGTTTGTGAAAAGGACGGATGTGTTCCTAGGAAATAGGAATATTCCGGGACAAGTTATGAGAAAGCGAGGCAACCAATCAATGAAGAATCGAATCAGATTAAAAGAAATGTAGGTTTGTAATCAGATTGTACTTTTTACTCCCCAGTACGGATCTGATACTCTATAAAGCTGAGGTCTTGGGTCTAGGACTAGGATACAACACGCCATTGATAACCTCAAAGATCGGCTCTTTTGGTTTGTTGCATTAAGTGGGACTGAAATGGGCTTTCATCAACTGTGTCAGATTAGTCTTAGTGAGGATATAGTATGGACAATGCCATGCAGCATCAGTGCTTTGATGATTTTTTCAAAAATAACTTGTCCTAAATTCTTTGTCCGACCATGGGTAATACGTTTTGACTTGGGTCAACTCGTGATCAATCAAGGAAGGATGTACAGACTATCTCTTTGATGAAATATTCAAAATACAGTGTCCTAAATTCCTTGGTAAACCCTTGGTTAGTGCATTTTGATCTGGGTCAACTCTTTTAAACAATGGAAAGACGTCCAGACTATCTCTTAGATGAAATATTCAAAATACAATGTCCTAAATTCCTTGTTCAATTAATGTTCAACTAATGTTCAACCATGGAAGGATGTCTAGATCATCACATAATGTCAAGCAAAAAGAAAATTAAAGCAAGAGGTGAAAATTAGAGCACACACAAGCATGTAGGTTGCCCCGTGCCCGTGAAAAGTGTGGCATGGTGATTGTTAGTTGATATGCATGTAGTTGACTGCCATCAATGAAAATCAGTGCTGCGCAGCTGGTGGTGAGAGAAGAAATCCTGGTTAGGGATCGCCAAACATCATCCGTCACGTCACGTGTCACCGTGACGGATGACGTGACGGTGACGAACCAGATGAGCCGTGATGGTGATGGTGACGGTGACGTATTGCCCGTGACGGTGACGGTGACGATGACGGGGTAGTCCAGACGTGTGACGTGACGAAAAGTCCATCACGGATGACGTCCGTGACTGAATTTATTTTAATACAGTCTCTCTCTCTCTCTCTCTCTCTCTCTCTCTCTCTCTCTCTCTCTCTCTCTCTCTCTCTCTCTCTCTCTCTCTCTCTCTCTCTCTCTCTCTCTCGTTCTCTCTTTCGTTCTCTCTCTTTCTCTCTCTCTCTTTCGTTCTCTCTCTCTCTCTCTCGCTCTCTCTCTCTTTCCCGCTCTCTCTCTCTCTCTCTCTCTCTCTCTCTCTCTCTCTCTCTCTCTCTCTTTTTTTCTCTCTCTCTCTCTCTCTCTCTCTCTCTCTCTCGCTCTCTCTCTCTCTCGCTCTCTCTCTCTTTCCTGATCTCGCTCTCTCCCGATCTCTCTCTCTCTCTCTCTCTCTCCTGATCTCTCTCTCGATCTCTCTCGCTCTCGCTCTCTCTCTCCCCCGATCTCTCTCTCTCTCTCCCGATCTCTCTCTCTCAGTCCCTCTCTCTCAATCCCCTCTCTCTATCTCTAATATTAGGGGAATTTCCCGTCACTAGTGACTGTGACGCCATCACCGTGACAGTGACGTGATGAAACGAGAATGGGAGGACAAGTGACGTGACGGTGATGGATTTTTTGAAAATCCTCGGACGAGTGACGTGACGGTGACTTGACGGACATTTTGTCACGTCACCGTTCGTCACAACCCGTCATCCATCCCGTCACGTCCGGGCCGTCACGTCCCGGATGTGCCATTCCCTAATCCTGGTTAATGGGATTATGGGTTCCTCATTTAAGTATGGAAGAGGGCAAAATTAGATGCCAAGGAGGGGGGAAGCGGAAGCCTCAATTGATGTTTATCTTAAGCCATGCGTACATGATCTCCTTGTCTACCTCTAGATCCCTCCTCTCTAACACACTCTTAAAAGAGAGACATCTCTGAAAACTCATTGTTTCATCAGAATATCTTTATGGTGGAAAGATTAAAAAGCATTTTTACAATTGAAGAAGATAACTTAAAGTGTTTGTAAGAAACACATTTGGTGCACAAGGAATGGAGGTTTAGGATTAAATGTGGGCAGTTAGCTTGCCCCCAAGTGGTGGGTTCTGTGTCTTGATTCAACCATGGAAAACATGATTCCATGATGTGGAAGTGTGTTAATTGATTCATAATCGATCTTTAAAATCAATACATCAAATGGACCTTTTGGAGAACTTGTTCCAGCCTTGACTTTGCTGCCTTGAGATCATTCTGAAGCTATTCACTTGTACGGCCTCTAAAAGTATCAACGCGATCACTTGGCGCTTGGATATCCACCTCTTCTTCTTCAACTCTCCTTGAAAATCTTAAAGATCTTCTCACTATGAAGACACTCTTCTTGGCTGAGTGGATAAGAGAATAGAGTGGAGAAAGGAGGCTCTCAATTCTGGTTGGCCTATCTGCTTGAAATGAGTGTCCTTTCCTATTTATATTTTACTTAAGTTTTTCTCAAAAAATACGTAAGTAAAATGAATTCATCAATGCCCCTATTACCTTATGCGAGTGACAATTATTAGCCAATCTTATTAATTAACTATAGTGACATATAGATTAATTAACTAATGAACGATTTAACACAATCAATAGGTTAAGTTTCCAGCCCGTGGGGTGCCAAGCTACATCTCGTGCTCTAGAAGATACCGAGTAGTGTTTCCAAAAAAAACACTTCTCGTTGAAATATAAGTTAGTGTTTGAACTCTCTCATGGAAATACTGAGTAGTATTTTTATGTATCTTTCAAGGATTCAATAATGAGTGAAGATCCTTAAAAGGCTGGCTTGGTGTACCTGATTTGGAAGTTAAAATTATTTTGTAGTGTGGACCTCCTTCCTCAAGGCCTGTTTATGGCCTGAGTTTTTCCTTCTTCAAAATTGACCACAGAATTCCAATCTAGTTTACATGTTACTTTCAACTCAAATGAAAACTCGAGATGATATGAGAAAAGCACCTTCTTCACTATAAGGAAGTCAAATAGAGCTAATTTAACAATATTCATAATCCATAGAAATGCATTATTGGGTTATGGTGAAATCAACATGAAATGCATGTTTTTTTTGTTTTGTATATCAAATATCATGCATATTCTTGTTAATGAGAGTAAAACTGCTTAATTATGAGACATTTATTGAAAATGAAAATCAGGATTATCAGTATATATATTTTTTAATAAGTCGAAAATAAATATCATATTGATCTCCAATAATTCTTTACATAGTAATTTACATAAGAGAAATCAGTTGTTGAAAGATACATAAAAACTGTAAATATATTTTTATGAATATTTTGACATTATAGTCTTGGAGATAATGATTTTCTAAGTCAGAATATGTATTTATATTTATGACTTTCCAATTTTTATATAAAAATTAATTTCTAGTTTCTAGGTCTTAAAATTGTGCCTGCCACGTGTCACCCGTTCAGTTTGATCGAATGGAGACCAATCAAGATTTTTGGCATTGATTAATGCAGATAATCATTACAAAAAGGTGTCATTATGGCATCATTAGTCACAATGCCATAAGCCTAACCATTGGTTGACACATTGTTACTTTTTATTTGTAGGGGTGATGTGGACCAATAGAAAAACATATCACATTTTAAATTGTAATAGATGCAATGTGAAGATTTTGAGTGTAATTAATAAAAAGAATCTAACTATTTAAATCTTGAAAAATCAAAAGTTGCAGTCATACACGCAGCATGCACGTGTAGTGTAGCAATTGGTTAATAGTGAGAATGATGATAATGTGGCATGCAGAAACACGTTGCAAAGTAGGGAAATTGATAACCACATATAACAAGTTATTCTCATTAAAATTATCATAAGTCCATGATATTAATGATTAAAATGAGTTATTATATTTTTAAAACATGATTTTTTAAGGCTTAGAATATGCTTAAAATATTAATAAATTTTATTGAATCCTCCTCTAAGATTTGGATATCCAGAAATCGAGAATTAGATAAGGAGACATAAAATGAAATAGTATTACTTTTAGGTAAAAACACAACTTTGAAGATAAGTTTTTAATCCCAAATCAATACCATGGAATTAATGGAAATATATGTGGTCGGCAAGCCAATCACACATTCCACATCTCGTTCCATGTTCATTAATACAACATATCCATTATAGTGCACATGTGATGCTTAGAATGAAGTCCATGAATACATGATTGGACTTGGTGAATTATGATGGCATCGTAAATTGGAGATCACTAGTCTTTAAGCATGTGCTCTAAATATTCCTATTCGAAGGATATGCAAGAAGGACATCGAAATATCCAAATAGAATAACACTATCTAGACTCACTCATATGATGAGTATGGCCGGTCCCATAGCCATTAGTGTGGAGACACATAGGCTAGATAGTGGGTGCTCTTTAGTGGAAAGAGTTCGCTGAATTGATCTATACGAATCCGTGAATGGTATTATACCGAACTGTCAATCAGGTTGTTTCACGTCGCAATTCTGTAAGTGGCCCTTTAGACGTGAGACACCAAAGATGTCTTGTGAATGCACAATTGTATTTTGACTGTAGCCAACGAGTCTCTAATCATGGGATTCTAAACGGTTTTAGTTCAAGTACATCAAGAAGTTTACAAAGAAGATTGAGTGATCAAAATGGGATCGTCCACCCTTGGTATAAGAGGTGACAGCTCAAAGAAGACGATGCGATGAAGTCCTTGGCCAAGGCAGTGAAATATCATAGAAGTGAAATACTAACTCGGATGACCAATTACGGTTTAACAGTTGACCATACCCTAAGTCATCCAAGGAGCATCAAGTGGATGAGGGATAATACATACACAGTAACCGATGACGACCAGGTTCCATGAGTGAGTCGGTACACACTCCTTTGTATCTTCTAGATCGCGAGGTGTAGCTTGGCACCCTACGTTTTGGAGACCCGTCCTATCGATTAGGCTAAAACGATTCAAAATTAATTAATATACATGATGATATAGTTAATTAATTTTTAAGGGCAATAAAGGCTATTGGACAGCTGGAGTCATTAACTAGACTAATACATGGGCCTAGAGGGTCACATGCAAATTGTCTTTTGGACGTCACAATATATACTTAAGTTCTGGGGGTTTTTAGAAAAAATACCCATTTAGTATAAATAGGGAAGGCCCTGAACGAAATTCGCCTAGGCCAGAATTTTTCAGGGGCCTTCCCCTCTTCTCCACTCTCCCCACAACCCCTCTCCATGCCTGATGCGATCGAAACAGCGTAACGATGACGATGGAAGTAAAACAAGGCTTGTCAAGGAGAAGGAGAAGATTTGACGTGCTGAGGATCGTGTGGATACATCTAGAGGCTGCACACTTGAGTAGCTCGACTCGTCTCACTCTAGGATCTAAGAAATCACGGATGTGATCCGTGCAAAGGTACTTCATTTCATGGTTTTATTGATGCCTTACGATTTCACAAATGTCCTCCGCTGCTTGTCATTTTGATTTGTTCATCCAGATCTAGGACTCTAGAACACAACAGGTATGATATTTTTGTTGGGTTCTATGCCTTGGTTCGTACATGGAAAACATGATTCCATGGATGCAAAAGCGTGTTGATCGATACATAATCGATCTTTAAAATCAAACATTGAGTGTACCTTGTGGGGAACTCGTTCCACCCTTGACTTTGCTGCTCTGAGATCTTTTTGAAGCCGTTCACACGTCCAGTCTCTAAAAGTATTCATGCGATCATTCGATGCTTGGATCTCCACGACTTCTTCTTCAACTCTTCTTGAAAATCTAGAACATCTTCTCATCATGAAGACACTCTCCTTGGATGAGTGTTGAAGAGAGTGGAGAAAGAGAGGGGTTCTCAAATTTGGCTGGCCTGAGTGTTTGAAATGAGTGCTCCTTCCCTATTTATATTTTACTTAAGTTTTTCTCAAAACCCTAAAAAGTAAAATATATCCACCAATGCCCTTATGACCTTATGCATGTGACCCTTTAGGCCCATCTATCATTCTAGTTAATAACTTTAGTGGCCCAATAACAATTATTGGCCAACATTATTAATTAACTTTATCGACATATAGATTAATTAACTAACAGATTGATTTAACCCAATCGATAGGTTAAGTTTCCAATTGGTGGGGTGCGAAGCTACATCTCATGCTCAAGAAGATATTGAGTAGTCTTGAACTCTCGCATGGAACCTTTACCGTCATCGATTACCATATTTGTATAATCCATCATCCGCATGAGATTCTCAAACGGCTTAAGGTATGGTTTATCGTCAAACCCTAATTTATCATTCGATTAGTAGTGATGCATAACGGGGATTATTAGAGAACTCGTCCAATATCCTCACTACCCTGGCTAGAGATTTTGTGCATTGTCTTCCTTGAGTCAATCTCCTCTTATACCGAGGATGGATGATCATGTCTTGACCACTCAATCATCTCCGAGAGTTTCTTACTGCATCCGAGCTATGACTTATTTGAAATCCAGGATTAGAGGCTAGTAAGTTTTAGTCAAAACGTACTTGTCCAGTCACAAGATGTCCTTGGTGTCTCAGGTCAGTGGGTCACTCATACTACCATGACTTGAAAACAACCTGATTGACATTTAGATACAATACCATTTAAGGATTCGTATGGATCAATTCAGTGAAGTCTTTCTCCAAAGAGTACCCAATATCTGTCATTATATCGCCACACTAATAGTCACAAGATCATCTATACTTATCGTATAAGTAGGATCAGCTAGTGTTTTTCTATCCAGATAATTTGATGTCCGCCTCGAATATCCATCGCATATGAATATTTAGAATACATGCTTAAAGACTAGTGATCTTTGTATTATGATCTCATGATAATTCACTATGTCATTGCACGTATTCATGGACTTCATTATAAACATCACACTAGAGTGATAATGAACATAAATATTTTGTTCCATGAACTTAAATAAACATGGTGGTATGATTGGCTTGACGGCCACATAAAATCCATCAATTTATATTCTTCCCTAACAAGATATGTGATTTCATCAAATGATTGGACCAGTGAGTAAAAATAATCTTTTAATATTCTAATTTGGCATGGGATATTCAATTGATCAAGATAAAACAATTTTTTCATGTTTATCAAATAAATGAGCATGCCAGTCAGTGAAAATAATTTTCTCCAAAAATAATTTAACAAAGTATGGTTCAATAAATTCTCTTTTGATCTTCAAAAGTATCCCTATTGTAAAAAAATATTATAAATTTGTGATCCTTATTTTCCTCATAGTAATTATTTCCCTCACTATTATTCACATGCTTGTGAAAATATCATATATGTCTAGTGAAATGCTACCTATAATATTATTGGAATATCAAAATTAATTTATTTTTTTTAGCATTTTTCATATGCTTACAATATTTATGAGAATCTATCAAGTGTCATTTTCATTATCAACAAAAAACACACGAACATCAGAGGTAATTTCTTCAATTAAGAATATACAAGATGATGCACTTGAGTTAATATCATGTATACTTTTAGGATTCAGGACAGGGATATCACTGTTTTGACTTGTGGTATAGTTATTTTCATATCGGATATTGGTTCTGCTTGTTTAGGTTGTTGATGGTATGGCTTATGCTGACATGCAGGTAGAGGACCTCCATAGTTTTTCCTTTTGAAACTGTAAAACTGGATATTCTTATTATTTATAATCACAATTACATCACAAAATAACAGCACGAACTAGAAATAATACAATTTTCATGTATTCCCTTTCCACTCCATTGATGATGGTTTTTTTTCAGATTTCATGTTATCATTTTCCTCTATGTCAAGTCTCTTCATCAGCTCCTACGTCATCTTATGTTGCTCCTGCATCATCCTCAAATCAAATCATTTGAATTAGGAGCTTGTGCTTGTTGAAAATTAGTAGAAGATGATGATTGAAATGTTTGATTGTAGAAGATGGAACATTGAGGTCTCTGCTGAAATGAAGGTCTAGAGCCACTTATTAAATTAGTGTTTCCTTGATACTCTCTCAGCTTCCATTCACATTTCCCTTTGTCAAAGTGCATGACATAGCACTTCCTGAGATTCACCGTCGTCATTATCATCACTGAAAGAATTACCATTTTGCATGAATAGAGTTAAAGTAGAATCCATTTTTTTACTTAATTCCATCTTAGACTTTTAATCATCAATAATTTCTAATTTTCATTTTTTACTGTCGCTATTTTTGGTTCAAAATAGAATTTTCTAGAGTGGTTGCATTCATAAAAACTACAGTTAGAAAGAACCTATACTTTTCAATAGCATCTGCTAGTTTTAAAAATCGTTCCCATTTTGTAAATAAAACAATATATTCAGGATATACATTGCTGAAAAAATAGAGCGACCACATTAGCGGCAAATATTCGTATTTAAATTTTTGTCCTGATGCCTCCAAATATAATTCCACGAGTATTGGTCATTTTCCATAAAATCATACAGTTGAGAACTTCTAATTTGAAATAAATCATAATGCAATGAAAATTCAGAAAAAAATTCAGGACGAATAAATAAAAGTGTTGTTATCAGGAGGAAAGTAGTATGATTACCGCTCTTGATATCCATGATAAAGATCATGATTTCTCATATTCTCTAAAATCATTTTAATTATAACTTCTTCCACTAAAAGATGAAGTCATTGCATTGTAAAAAGTTAGAATCAAAGGATTAAGTGAGTTGGTATACCTTGATGTGTTTCTGCACTGAACAACATTTAAGAATGAATAAAAAATTCAATGACCCCTTCTCCCAGGCAACAACGTTAGTTGATGAAACAAAAATGAGGCTGAAAAATGTGCTTTAATGCTATTGGTTTACACAAAAATTTTTGATAAGTTTCTTATGACCATAGGTCAAGTAAGGGTCAAATCCGTTGGGAGCAAGTATTGAATAAATAAATTTTAGCTTTAACCTCTTTTGTGATTTTTCTTATTTATTTCACGAATAAAATATAATTCAATACAATCAAACTAGTGAAAAGTAATTCAAAATAATTCTAGGAATGTAAATAAGTATGAATCTTATTTAACTCAATTTATTCAAAATTTATGAAGTAATTTAGGGAATTATGATGGAATTATAAATAAAATGCCTTAGCCAATTTGTTGGGAGCACTAGGTGATAGTCAATATTAGTGCCTTGAGTGGAGCAGTTCGAATGAATGAAATACCTCAGTTGATTGTGATGGAGATGGTGCTGAATCCGTGTCGGCGAGCAGTGGGGGCAGGGAAAGTGATGTGGATTTGCCATCACTGGTGGTGTCAAAGATGAGGTGGAGATGTGCTGGCGAGAAGTGGTGTTTGGTGGAGGTGTGCAAGATGATGAAAACCTAAACTGTTGGTGATGATAACTTATGAAAAAGGACGAAGATCACACTAAACTCATTGTCACGTGCACAATATACCACACAGTATTTTTTCTTCACAAGCTTTGACCTGAATGTCACTCATTCAATCCTTTGCTCCTGGAATGCAAGAGCGACCCAAATGAGATATTGAAAGAGCAATTCAATCCACTAATTATAGTTATTAATAACATTCAAAGGTGCTTTTTTTTCAAGGATAGAGGGCTCCATTTATAGATCCAAGATGGTGGCTAGACAGAGGAGGTAAATATGGAACTACCGTCAAATACTTATTCCAAAACTCATTTTGGATCCTTAGATATCTTCTTATGAATTTGGAGCAATCTAAGGAACCTGATATTCTCTCTCCTCAGACTTGTGTGGTGTATTACCAAAGTGGGACACAATTATAGGAGTGGAAAAGTCATAACTTTAAAAATACTTAATTAAATGCAATTTTATAATTATCTGACTAACAAGTCATTTTTATAAACTTAGCATCATAAATTTCCATAAATACCAGAAAATCCAGAAAAATTGGAATTTAATTGCAAAAGTATAACAAACCCCTAATATATTTTCTGACCTGTAAAATTATTTTAATATCAAAATTAAGGTCACAAATGAAAATGACATAAAATCAAGAAAAAGTCAGAAATTCATTCAAAAAGTGCAATAAATAATTTTAACCTTTAATAACATGCATTTATGATTATACAGCTGTTGTCTTTATTGTTGTCATCATTAGAATCAAGTTTATATTGCTTCTTGAATTCATCTAATTTGTTAATTAATAATTTAAAAGTTCGCTTTTAATATTTTAAAAAATAATGATTGGACATCAGTATGCTATATAAATCGAATACTTGAATATAATAAATACATCAAGTTGGGGTGGCTTTGAGCGGACCCGCGAGACCATCCCTAGCGTCGGCCTACCGGACTGCTCGTCATTTACTCCTATCTTTGTCTCGTTGCGTGACAATGCAGTCATGAGGGAGATACTGCCTTCAACACTAGGGAAGAGATTAGAGGCTCACAGTGACCGAATAAAACAATCCTCCGGCGACGACGAATTTTTGAAAGCATCGAAAGACATGATCCATCGCATCCTTTCCGGTGTTCATCAGAAATCAAGCCACTTAATTTCGGACGCTCATACCCATCATGCCAGCCATAGAAAGAGATAACGGCTCCACATAAGTCAGCAAAGCCGATAGAGGAAAGAAGAGATTTAATAGCCACTTTATTTCTGCAGCAGCAGTGCGTCCGTCATATCACCACAATCAATGCAAGCGGGGTCGTGAAACGAGCTGCATGGCAAGATCAGACATGGCTAGAGCATGGGTGGACGGGGGAGCAAGGAGCGAGGCACCGTCGCATTTAACCGAGTCAATTGCCAGCGTGGGGCCAACACCTGCAATGTATCTTCCACGTTACCAGTCGTTAGAAGCTTATCTCTCCCACTACTTCGAATGAAAAAGACGTCTTGGACGAGAGACACCAAGAACTCAGACAAGAAAAATCTTAGTCGAAGAAAAATGGCTTCCTGCCATTGCAGAGCCTCTGCGACTATCAAATATTTAGTCCGCATCAAATATTTCAACGAACACTCTTTTGCCCAAGTTCAACGACAAACGATGGGCAGCATTAGGAGCGCCGAACTTGAGCTCCATTTCGCCGAATAGAAAGCTTTGAAAGAATTAAGGTGTGCACGAGGACAAGTGGGAAGCGCCTAGATGATCAACATTTTGCCCTTCAACAAATATTTAGCCCAATTAAGATAGCCGAGAACTCGAGGAGAGAAGAGCCGAAGCATGATGGATCTGAACACCCTTTTGCCTATTCCAGAGCTTCAACAAAAAATGATGGGCTGTGGGCAGTAGGACTAGAGAGGAGAGCCCTCTAATGAGAGAGCACAGAAAGCGAGGTATTCTCCGAAAAGATCCACCTGATTCATCATAGCACGTACCTCGGGAGTGGCGAGGGGCGCCGCTAACAGCCATGCCATGTTTTTCCATCCCAAGCGTTGGCAAAGAGTCGACCCGGAGAAGGTCTCCATTCGAGCCCCAAACAGTCATTCTCTATCCCCCTCTTCTTCGACGGAGGCTCAAGAACGAGCTCTCTCCCCATTCTAGAACCGCTGTCGACGTTCCCGGGCACTCTAAAGTTCTCATCTTTCGAGAACTGTGCCTTTGCCGCAACCGGTGGTAGACCCAAGCTAAGAGAAAGATCAAATCCCCCACCGGCCAAGGCCTCTTCGTCTCCATCCCTCTCCTCTGCGGTGCAGTCGTCTTGAAGATGAAGCGTTCTAGAAGAGGACTCTTCGCTCCAATTCGACGAAAATAGCGGGTACACCCGGCCTGAGCTCGCCCAAGGGGGGTTCGCCAACAGCTGATACGGCGCGTGATGACCCAGCAGCTGTCGTGGGTCGCCATCGCCGATACACCTCTGAGAGCAAGAGGCCGGCGTTCTCTCTTTAACTTCTTCCTGTCCAGGGCTCAGGTAACTCCTCGGGTGGCTGTGCCGTTGACTTCGCGAGGTTCTTCTGGGGACGCAGCCCACGGTAAGCGCCGCTGAAAACCCACGAGAAAACCAAATCGCAGCTGAATCAGGATCAAGTTCGTTGATCAAGTGTAATTATCGTGGATCAGAGGACAAGAGAGGAAGATGGGTGTTACCCTCGATGCAGGGCAGCAGCAGGTCCCCGCTTTCGTTGGCATCGTCTCGGCGGATGATCGTGTCCACCGCGTCGTTTACTCGCTTCCAGAGCGTGCTCATTTCCACATACTCATCCTGCCGGAAAAAACTCAGAAAAGAATCCGCCCTTAAAAACTTTGGGGATGTGGGAATACAGGTACCTCGGAGCCGGCCTTGGAGTAGAGAATCTCCTCGGCCTTGAAGACGACTGAGGGGAGCTTCTCCTGCCATTCCCTGTTCTTCCTCGTGGTCTGGCTATGAGCCTCGTTCGCTATACTGAGAGATAAGAGGCAAACATCGGTATCATCCCCGTCTTTTCCAGACAAGAGGTCAAAAACCAGACGGCATAGATAACGGGGAGGATAATCGCAATCTGGGTTATGCTTCGGACTTGAAGAAAATCGAGGAAGAAAAGCCGGAGAGAGAGAAACGGAGGAGCGCATCGAAAGGCACACGAACACACCGGAAAATCTCGCGGATGATGGATCCTCTGATGGGCTGGTGGCGGTCACTGTGCCATGCCCTCTTCACGCATTCGTAAGGCCTCGGCCCCGGCCGTGGCATCGTCGTGCTGCTGGAAAGAGATAGACTTTGCGAGAGAGAGGGAGAGAGGGTTAGAGAGAGGGAGAGGGAGAGAGAAGAACCCCGTCAATCTGCTCAGAGAGTCGAGGGACAGATTGTGAGGGACGGACGATCCCAGACGCGAGGAGATGGAAGGAAAGCGAGGACATAAATACGTCCGACCCCTTTTCCACGGGGCACCTCCGCCGACAGATTCCCGTCCTCTGATGGAAGAGTCTGAATGTTACAGAGGAGTGGGGAGCTTGTTGGGAAATGGGTAGGTGGAGATGGGGCCCCGTACGAATTTATTACTCCGCCATTGTAGTCAGCGAACTGGGCGCCTCTCCAGATGGCCAATCCCAGGGGGCTCCCAAGCCAAGGGCGTCTCTGACTCGCCTTTCTTTCCCCCCACCCCCAACTCCTCGCGCAGACTATTCCACCCTACAGTGTTCCAAGTTCCAACTCCTTGCAATTTATTGGATGCCTTCATTTGTACTCTAATCCTATTGTCACAGAAATTCCCGCAATATTCGACAATGTAAATTAAACTCCATCGATGGCCTTTTCTAGTGTAAATACTATATGAGCGGCGTCATCCAAACCGTTGTCCTTCGGTGGTTTGACCGAAGAACATCCCTCTAGTCTCTAATTCGTTGAAATAATAATAAAAAAAACAATTCAAAGAATGCGCATGTCGATATCTAGTCTTCTCATGTGCTTCTATTGGAGTTCTACGTTACTTGGGTTTATCCAAATTATTAATCTGGGCAAGACCAGGACATGTGTAGCAGATCTCAATCTATCAGGGATTTATTTTTCAGTTTAATGAGGACACTTTGTCTATGAGACTCCGAACTCTGCTTTTTGGTCCGGTTCTTTTCTGCTTCGAACTTTCTAATTGTGATTCTTCGTACTGAGAATTACAATAAGAGGGTGACCTCTGGCGACTGTGCCCTTAAGATCATTTATTCATGGGATATTAGTTTAATTTTGACGGTATGTGTATCTTCCTGTAATTGCTCCATGCTAACACATTTCCAACTTTGTTATGGTATTGAGCCTGGCGCCCACCACCTGTGCAGTATGCATAGTCGATGTAACAATATATTGACTCCTGGAACTTATCTGAAGATAATTTCTACCAAATTTAACGGGCCACTCTTTCTTTCTAGATTCCTGACTTCTAGATGCAGAAAAAAATTTATGTAAATGAAGTTCAAATTTTCGATCCATCATTTTCTTCTCTCTCAATCATGCAGAACATAGATTCTCTCATATAGAAACTAAATAGCAGTAAACTTTTTAAATGATGTTTGATCCCTTTCTTTATAGGTGACAGAATGAGAGTGAGGACATATACGCATAGGGAAATGACTATCATTGAAGAGAGCTTAAAAGGAAGAAACGAAAAATGAATTCAGAAGATTATTTTCTTGATAAATGGATGAGATGATGACTTAGAGGGATTAAAAAAATGAGAAGGTAAGAATGGGCCCAAAAAAGATAGTAGAGTTGACTTAAGGGATGAATAACAGGATTAGAAATTAAAAACTTTAATCTATCGTGTGATGTGTAATTGATATTTAATGAACGATACACAAAGGATCATCTATATATATTAAATCAATAACTATTTAGAAACATACATAAAGTTAACATTGATTCACTAGTAAAAGGGATATGATGAGTGTTCGTCTCTTTGGTTGGATTTGCGCAAAGGAGGCCTTTATTTTTTATTCCTTGTTCGATATTGATCAATTGATTTTTCCATATAAACAATATTTCATAAAATGTGCACTATTTTGGTTTTTCTTACTATTATCCTTTCTTAAGATAATGATATCCAAATAAACTATTCAATACTTATATAATCTAATAATCAGTATATTGCAGTAATCAATACAATGAAGTAATTGGAAAATTCACGTATTATTTGTCAACACATAAAGTTAAAAATGATGTTGGCTTCATATATATATATATATGTATGTATATACATATATGTGTGTATGTGTGTGTGAAAATAATCATTATCATTTCTAAACATGGACATATTTATTTAAGCAATAAATTCTCAGAAGTAGATAAATTTAATATGATTTTTATTTTTAATTTAATTTGTAATTATCCTGTATTTCAGCACAATCCATGTGTTGAGCACTGGAAACTTCACATATTTTTTGGCACGAGGCATCAACTTTACACATGTTGCATTGTTCTGTCATTTTTAACGGAGATCAATTATTAATGAACAATTCTAGGGAGTTTTCCCAGTGTCAAGGGATCTAACTTAGTCACATAACTCTATAATAAAACTCATAAGGTTGTGAGAAAACAATTGATGGTATATCAAGGCACTTAAAAATATTTCCAAATGATAAGCCACTAAATTATGTCAAGTTTTGTGTTGAAATATATTGTAAATCTTCATATCAATTTAAGAGGCTAAGGTTTGACCTAAGAGGGAGGTTTAATCTTCATATAAATTAGGTTCTTGAAATTTTATTCCCTCTAATCTAGTTAATATATTAAATAAGGTCCGTCTGTCTAGGCAATATCATAGAGGATAGGTTTAAATGAGTTATTTTCTTATACAGTTTACGCTAGTCCTTAATTTTATTTGGGGTATCCACCATAAGGCAATGATGAGACCTAAACAAGTTTGTGAGAACCTCTCACAAGAAAACCACTTGGAATTAATGCCGAACAAGAATTCCAAGAACATAAAATATTGGTAAAAGCTCTGTCATCTATAATACTTAAAAATCTTCCATGGCATGATGATGCTTGACCTTTTCCAGATCCCCAAAAGCCCATAGTCTTTACCTAGTTAACCTCCTCAATCTACTTCGATCCACTTAAACTGTCTATTTAGTTACTCCAAATACTCACATATATACAGATGATTTTATATACATTTAGGATAATCAATAAGAAATAACCGTTGAATGAACTTCGAGTAAGTAAATACTGTGATCCAATATATGTGCAGTCAGAAAAGTTGTCCTAAAAATCATCTAAAACCCGTCTACACTTGTCTTAGGAAATGCCAATTTACTATGAAAATTTTATTTAAACAAAATATTAACTTGAATTTAAAAAACATGTAAATATATTTTGAGAGATGTTTTAAGAATAATGTAATTTTGAATCAGATATATTTGATTAATCATAATGAAACTGGCATAGTAAATAAAAAATTAAATGTTTTAGCTTTAAATGATATATTTATTATTCTGAAGGCACATTTTGATATGTAGTGAAATATATTTATTTCTTTTTATCATTTTATGACATGTTACTGCCAAAAATTTTCATTTAAAATAAAGAAAAGTTTCCCAGTAAATTTTCATTTGTTCAATTTATCAAAATTGTTCCATTTATATTAAGAAAATTGTCTGTTAAAGTTTTTTCAATTGTAACAATTTTAAATAACTTCAAATATTAAAGGTTCCATGTGTGATTTCTATGTTGTGTATGACCGTGTGTCACATGATCAAATCCTGAGCTAGGAACAATGCTTGGATCGAATGCATTGCAGCCTCAATGCTTGCGCAGAAACACTGAGCAGCCTTTGTTGTGCAGTGGAAGTCTCTTGCAACAAATTTAGATTGCTTGGAAGTTAAGGAGAGAAGGCAGGGCTATGCCCCGTACATAAATAGATTCATTATATTATAACGAACAATGTTACATCATCAGCCATACCCATTACATGGCTGAAGACTAGGGATGATATCGAAGTAATGAGACAAGAAGAGGGGCAATGCGCGCCCGAGTAGTGGCGCTCTTGCGCCTTGAGACCCCCATTCCCCTGCACATGGCTACCGGCATCACCACTACAGGCGTGCCCACGGGCTTGGTGCCACGCTCGTGGGTCATGGCCCTTAGCATACTCACCAATCCATCCCAGCCTTGACGCTCCATTGCCACTAGCACTCACTCTAAAACCTCCACACTTGGTCCGCATTAGTCTTGTCATGCTCGGGGCCCCAAGACTTGGTGTCGCACACTGTAGCACTACCCGTAGGGACACCACATGCCCCATAGCTGTCCCGTCGCTCTCTGTGCCAATGCCTTAGTCTCATGGAAGAATGTCTCCCTCCCCGATTCTTGCGCACGCAGCGGGCGCGCTGCGCATAGCACCCACAGTTTCCCCGCACAGGGCCTGCACCTCTCCCTCGTCTACGCAGTGCACACACACAGTTGGATTATCTTGATCTTTTTCAATTCAAGAGCAAGATATTGGAAATCTAATAATGGAAATTAAATATAATATGTTAAAATTAGGTATTTGATGATTGTGTATTGATACTTCCGGTTTAAAACTTCTTACCTATTTTGCTACAGATTGTTTCATGCACTCTCAAAATACTATGACTCTTTTGCAAAATCACCCCCTACTGGAGCATAAAACATAAAAAGTTGTCCCATGCTTTGACAACACAAAAAAAGTTCAAGAATGCATCAAAAGCTCTCAGCTTAAATCCAAGAAATGCAAGAAATTTTTACATAGATTTTTATCATTTTTTGGAGTAAAAAAGTAAATAAATAAATAAAATTATTTTTGAATCATTTTGGGTTGATTTATCTCAAACTGGTTTGTTTGGTTCTAACTGGTCAGACCACTTTAACTTGATCAGATTGGTGGTTTTGTGAATCATGATTGAATGGTTAGGTTGATGACTATGTAAGCCACCACCATTGGTATTGCAGGCTGGCCAAGTGGCGATTGGCGGCTGCTGGTGGCAATGAGTGGCGACATTATTTGGTGCTTGGAAAAATCTGTAAGTTTTCTTACTAGTGGAATATTTTAGAGTCATTCAATGCATTTTAGTTTTTTCATAGATGCAATTCATTGAATATTTAACGAGAACAAAAGATGATAAAATTAAAATCAAACAAACTAGACATCACGCAAATCTTGTTGTCACTTCCTCGAAAACCGAATGGTGTTTTTCCCCAAAAATCTTGATCAAACTTGAACCATCTACCCTACACTCTTCTAGATCAAGAAATGATAAAATAATTATGATGAACTAGACCTCCAAAAACTATTAGGGAGAAAAACATCTATTATGGGATACACAAAGAGGGAAAACAATTTAAATAGAAATGCCCTAACTATCCAAGGGACTGGAGGGCCAGAGTGACTTGATTTACTGTCTAGATCCATGTACCTTCCTTCCCAGAAGTGATAATATAACTCTCACATTCAAGTTGTGGGTTTGTTCTACAATTATTCCCTTAATTAAAAAAGGGCTTAAATAGACTTAAATAATGAACTTCTAGTGTATTGGGCCTCTTCTTATGGTTTGGGCCAGGACCTGGCTGCAACCACTCTTTTTCTCTCATTTGCAAAAAAATAAAAACACCATATTATTTACGTAAATTGTGTCTTTCAAATAGAACTCCAAGAATATGTCAGAAAGACCCACTTCACTATAGGAAGTCAAGTGGGGTTAGTCTAAAAAAGAAATATAATACATAAATGAGAAGTCAAAATAATAAATTAGAGCATTCTCTTTTCAATATTAAATGCTGAATAAAAAAAGTAAAATCCTTAAAAGAAGATAAAAAATTCAAGTATAAAATCATAGTTTTATTGACCACATTTTTATCAATTTATTTATCTGGGACCCACATATTACATGAATTTAGTTATTCTCTACATAATCCCTTGGAGCTAAAAATATAATAAGCATGGAAATTACAAGAAGATGCCTTTAAAGAAACTTGAACACATACCTTAGCATGTGACATTTGCAATCTAGTTCTTGACATGATTTCTATGAATTATCTCTAAAGAAGTAATTGTAGTAGTTGATGAGGTGAATGCAGTCCTCCCAACTAAGAATGCTAAGACTTAGCTGAATACAGATAACATATTTTGTTACCTGAATTGATCAATTGTGTCTACAATGTTTCACCTAATTATTCTCAAATACGTAGACAAAAATAAGACTGAAATTCTCACAATTAAATGGAATTACTTTATAGATAAATTTATAATTAGGAAACTAAGAAAACATAAATGGTTAGTGAAAGGAAGTAAAAGGAATTTTAAATGGTGCAACGGAATAATGGAAGGGCGCTGCAATTAACACCTACCAAAGTAATGGACGATATACACAAAATGCAGAATTTAGTCACGTTCAGGCACCATTGGGGTGGAAGACAGGACATGGGTAAATGAAGGCTTTATGGCTTGGGAGCGCTGTTGGGCATGAAATGCAATGGAATGCATTATATGGAGAGGTTGAAGACAATGCGATCTACAATAAAGTTAATAAAAAATGGTTCTTAGGGTTATTGAATAATGGGAATTAGTGAATAAATAGGAGAAATAAAATCTTTACAAAGATGTTGAAAGGAGAAATATAAGCTTGATAGGATCATGAAACCTTCCTTGGGCCTTAATAAACCGAGCCAAGTGTTTTATTAGGGTAAGGGAGAATTCAAGATGAAAATAAATTTCACTTCAGAAATTGACCTAAAAATCAGGTATATCAATCTGGGTATCATTAAAAGGCTTGGTTTTTTTGGCCTACTTTTTCTAGGAAAAACTCTAAATGTAAAGTGAGTACTTTAGTGATTATAAATCTAGATATAAGTGAGTACTACTCACTGAAGGGATACTTAAAAATGTAGTGTTTCATTTCCATTTCATTTAATATTATTTTTTTATTCATATTAAGCTTCAAGAGATTACTTATAGGAAGTCAAGAGTTAGTGGACAAATAATCTACACGCCACAAGCTACCTCTTTTAAGCCCATCAGCACACTCACATTCTTGGGCTACTACACTCTATCAAGCTCCTTATTGGTTGAAAATATATCATTAAGCCTTTGTAATCATCTCACAATTATATCTACTTCATTCATGTTTGGTACTATGGCCTTGATTAAGTGAAACTACATTTATACACACAATGGAAGACAAGGGACAAAATTGGTATGATACTTACAAAACGATGATAAAATCACCTATGAATACATTGACTGAAAAGGGTTGCCTACCCTCTGGATGTATCCGCGTGATACTTGATTTGTCAAATATCCTTTGTCTTGATGATCCTTTGTCATCGCTCCACCATCATCATTATGCCGCTCTGATTGCATCAAGAGTGGAGATGAGCTATGGAGAGAAGGGAGAATAAGTTGAGGGCCTTGAAAAATTCTAACATGGGTGAATCTCTTTCAGGGACTTACTCTATTTATACAAAGTGAGAATGTTTCATAAAAGCCCTAAACTTTTAAGTATATCCTCGAACATCCAAAATACCATTTGCATGTGACCCTCCTGGCCCATGTATCAGTCTAGATGACAATATAGTGGCCCAATAACCTTTATTACCCTTCTAATTAATTAACTTTATTATTATACATATTTAATTGTTACTGATCAATTTAACCCAATCAAGAGGTTGAGTTTTCCGCTTGTAGCATGCCAATGTACATCTCGTGCTCTAAAAACTACCACAAAATGTAGTAACTCGCTCACAAAACGTTTTCTGTCATCATTTACAATGTATGTATAGTTCCTAATCTTCTTAACACTCTAAGGATGACTTTAGGTACGTTTGATTGTTGAAACCAAATCGATCACCCAAGTGATTATTGATGCATTCAAAATTCATTTGAGAAATCTTCTATAGTATTTTGCTACCTTGGCCAGGGACTTTATTGCATCGACTTCATTGAATTGTCTCCTCTTACTCAGAGGGTTGATAATCTCATGGTGTTCAGTCATTCATATTGGTGAGATTCTTATTGCATCAAAACTAAGATTTTTTTAGAATTCTGTGATAAGGAACTTTTAGGTCATAGTAAAAGTACAATTGTTTGTCCATAAGACGTCTTTTGTGTATCATGTCTACGGACTACTTGTAAACCAATAAGATGGATTAGTTTGTTTGATATTTTTGTGTATTACCATTTAGGTGTTCCAAGGATTAATTTGATGAACTCTTTTGGCTAAAGAGCATCCACTATTTGTCATTACTAACTCCATACTAATGGCTATGGGATCAGACACATTCATCATCTAAGTGAGAATATCTATGTTATTATATTCTGATATTGCAATCTCCTTTCTCGAGTATCTTTCAAATACAAATATTTAATACACATGCTTAAGTACCAGCTATCTCCATATTATGATTTGACCATAATTCACTAATCATATTCATGTATTTATGTACTTCATTAGAAGCATCACCCATGCACTGTAATGAATACATTTTACTATGGAACAATGAAATAGATCTATTTCATTGCATAATGCTGGCGCCAATTTACTCATCATTGGCATCTGTTTTTCCATTTTTATACTACACTAAAAACGCTAGAGTGTTTGGACAAGATCTTTATCTCATCAGCGTGCTCTAATCTTAAATATTATCTACACATTAACATTGCATACTTACAATGGAAAGGGTGAAACTCTTCTTGTTTTGTAGGGTCCCTTATGAGCGCACATGATGTCATCAACTGTGTCAAGCAATGGCTATGACGAACCCATGCCTCAAACCACCTATTGCCCGACGCTCAGTACCTACGTGTGACACACTCCGCACTTGGGCATCCTGGTCATTTTGATCCACATCACCACCTGGCTATATATTGTCCATTGGCACCAGCTGCCAATGGTTCTCCCAAGCTTAACGTAGATGGTGCGCCCAAAGGGAAACTGGGCCCATGATGTAACACGCCCGACGCCGAGATCGAATGGCTCGTGTTACACCAAAGGCAGGGCAAGTGCAGTCATGTCATATAGCAGAGACGAGTAATGATGATGTCATGTTAATGATAATGCCACAGTAAAAATCGATGAGAAGTATAAATCTGGCGTCGACGGACACCAATGACCAATAGGCTACGGTAAGTGCGACCTGGGAATGCCACTAGGCTCCCGATGATCTGGACGTCGGGTTAAAGGCCGAGTGTGAGCTCGGCTACTGCCGCTTTTGCGCTCACCTTGAACGGTCTCAACCAAGGACGCACCGAAAGAAATCTAAATCCTCAGAATGTGAATCCTATCTATCACTAATATAACCCGTGCAATGGAGAAAACGTTCGGAGGCACTAAAGGAAATAATATAATGCCGAGAGAGGAATAGATGAGTGTACCAATAGCGCTAAGGTAAGCGTTGTCTTATTGGGCAGAAGTGACATGCGAGCAACTCGTAGGCGCGATGATGGTGCTGGTAGGTGCAACGACGCAAATCGACGTGGCGGAGCAAGTAAGTGCGACGGCACAAGTAGGCGTGGCGACGCAAGGAAGTGCAGCAGCGCGAGGAGACGCGGCGGCTCAAGTAGGCGTTGTGGCGTAAGTAGGACGGCGGCGCAAGTAGGCGCAGCGACGTAAGTAGGCATGGCGGTGCAAGTAGGCACGGCGGCGCAAGTAGGTGGCTAGGCACGACGATGGGTGCGATGGCGAGGCATCGTGGCGATGGACGCGACGACGAGACGCGACGATGGCTGTAGCCACGAGCATGGTGGCAAAGTGCGGATTTGGGTGCAGTGATGGGCGCGGCGACGGCTGGGCGCGACGGCGATGGCAAGGCACAACGGCGGCAAACAGTTGGTGGCTGCGGTGGTAATGGATAGACACGACGGCAACAACCACACACGACTGGCAGTCGTAGGAGGCTGAAGCTGTGGCGTGCTGCTACGGTGCCGCGGGTGCCTCTAGTGGCTGCTGGCGGCTGCTGCAGCGGCCGCAGACAGCCGTGGCAGCATGGGTAGCCTGGGCGGTCTGGGCGGCCTGGGCGCCGCCCGACGGCCTGGACGGCCGTGGGCCACCTGGGCGGCCGCGGGCAACATGGGGCTATTGTGGGTGACCTAGGTGGCCACGGGCGGCCGCAAGTGACCTGGGGTGGGCGCAGGCTGCCTGGGCAGCGGCGGCCAATGCTGGGCGGCCATAGGCAGCCGCATGCGGCTCTTGACGGCGTTGGGCAGTCGGTGGCGGTGCTGGGCGGCCACTGGCAGCCTCCGCATCCATAGGCGGCACTTGGCGGCCGCTGGCGAACTGGGTGCTCGCTGGCATCGCTGGGAGGTCACTAGCAGTGCTGGGCGGCCTCTAGAGCAGCGACTAGAGCTCTGATGAAAATATCGGCGACGGCGTCAAGAGCCGGTGATGGCAACGGCGGTTTTCGGTGAACTCTAGGTTTTCTCTCTCTCTCCCTCTCTATTTTTACAGCAGAATTTTTGTAAATATAATGAAAACTAAAAAAACACTAAAAAATCAGGAAAAATCACTAAAATCACATTGTCTTCAATGTTTCTTCTCTTCTCTCTTCCTATGGATGGGCCCCGCCTTTTATAGGGGCAATTATGGCCTCCCCCTTAAAAATAAAGGGGAGAAGGCCCAATTAAGAATAACTGGGGCCCCCCAATAGGAGAGAGAAGCCTACTAACACGCCAACACATGGACTCACACACGCGCAAACATGTCGTCCATACGACAGTCCAAACACGTGCGGATAAACAGAAAACACACACATATGCGGCTGAAATACAAGGCCTTTTAAAAAAACAAAACATAAGGAAAGATAATGTCAAACCTTTGTGGTCATTGACGAGGCCGGGTACTCTAAAGGATGAGTCTCACGCATGAGCTCTCGCTCGACGAAGTGGTTCGACGGGGTCTTCGAAGCTGGATGGTCCTCCATCAGCCCAACTGGTGGAGATGATATCCTTTGAGAGCACACTGTGAGTATCATTTTTTGTTTCCCACATTTTTATGGAGTTCATATTAACACATCAACCGAGGCTATGGCAATATGCGATGGCTTGCTCCTTTATTAGGAACAAAACCTTCACGATATCATCGTAGAATTAGACCCATGGTTCTGAGTAGATATGCTCCATGGAAGCTCATGCTCTTAGTGGTGTTTCTAAAGTGTATGGCGATACATCACATGGTGTCTCACACGCTTCACTATGATTTGCCACTAGTTGCGAGAGAGGAATCTGACGACGGATGCCCTCACCAACTATGAGGTACGCTCTCACACCCATTCCCTCTATACTACTGGGTATGATCTTTCCTAGGAGGCCCGAGGCAGCCATTTTGTTGAGAGACTCGACATGCCGGCTCTTTCCACAAGTCAGTCTCTTGTGGTCGACGACCCTCACGAGTGACATATTGCGTGGAATGCTGGAGGCAGGAGTGCACGGCGTCCCGCCTAGACGTTGTACCGTTCACAGAGCTCCAAGATGATACTTGATGAGTGATAACACCCTAAATTCAGTATTTAATTCAAGTAATTAGCACAAGTTTATCTATTTAAAGAGTTTAAAATAGGGTTGTCATCATATATTTACATGTTAATTAATATTCCAAGTGAATTCTGATTTTTACCCTAATTTTCTGTTAATATATGGATTTTATGGAATTTATTTAGACTTGGAATAACTCCATTTAAATGGAAATGGTAGGTTTAAAAACTAATTTTAATGCTAATTAATGTGGGGATGAATTACTGAATTTTCTAGATTTTTATGAAATTATATTAGTGTTTATTTGGGAATTTACTCGAAGAAGAAATATAGTTTTAAATTGAAAAAGGATAAAATTATAAATAAAATAGTAGTTTAAATCAATTTCTAAAGGTGGAGGGACTTTTCTGGAATTTTGGTTGCAAATATGCCCTTAAAGCAGCTCTTAGTCATCATTGCAGGTGTAAAGATCCAAGTTAAATTAGTTTGAGACTTTTATCAAAATAATCTGGAATTTTCTATGTTTTTAAGGAAAATATGGAGGTGAGAGAAAGCAGAGGGGCATATGTACAATTACTTTTGGGCATATGTAAAATTACTTTTGCTATGTTTGTGCGCTCTGATTAAAGCATAAACTTTTGCGCAAAATGTCAATAAATCGAGTTAGCGATGCCACATGGCGAAATTTGGACCGTTGGAACGGAATCCAACGACTTTAATGCGGTCAGCAGAAGTATTTGTTTTGGGCGGTAAGTGCACTGCCTGTGCTGCGCATACAAAGAGCACGCACGGGAGGTGACATGGCAACTTTTGAGTGGGTGACGCTAGTAAAATGTATTTCTGTTATTTTTTTCTTTCTCTTAATTTGAGGGCGGGGGTATGTGGCGTGCTGAGAGGAGGCACAAAAATGATTCTATATTTTTCCAGCTGATCGGGAGGTGACACGTGATTTCGTGTAATGTGAAATTTAATTAAATAAATGAATATTGATCCAACGGCTATGATTGGTCAATTTTTATTCATTAATAACTCTTAATCCTGAAGCCAGATTGAGCTCAAATTTATGGGCTTTCTCATCTCTACCTCCTCTTTCTATCTGTAAGGTTGAATCATTCAGATCAAGCCTTCATCGATGGATAAAAATTAATTACTTATTGGGGGCAAAGTATTATTTTTTACCATTTACCCGAAGTATAAAATTAGAAATTTGAGTTGAGGAGGTCATTAAGGAAGAGGCCCTTTCACAGCTGCAAGACAGAGAGGAGAACCAGCCTAGATCAAGTGCTTTTGGTATTTTTTACTTCATTGTATTTGTATTTGAACTTTAGTGTAATTTGGTTTATGTGTTAGTGAATTTTGTGTTTATTCTTCTTGATCTTGGTTTGAAATTCTAAATCCGCTTGGCTTGATGGCATGTACAAGCCCTTACTAGGATTAAGAGGAGTGAGTATTGAATTGATCTAACTATTCCACTTGCAAAATTAAGAACAAATAAATAAAAGGGCTTAATTTCTAGGAAAGATTGAAATATAGTTAGGAGATAGTAGTTTGTTAGTTTAGATTCCAGTCTCACAAAAACAACTAAAACCAACAATTTCTCTTAATCCACTTTGATCCTCTTTTATTGGATCAAAGAAGTAATTTAGAGATCCTTACTTCTTCTATACTTTCCATCTCTTCTACCCTCCTTTCTAAATTCTTCAGCTAATTAGGGTGATTTATTCTTCATTGAAGATGAAATTAACCCTAGTTAGGGTTAAATTATTCAAGTGGATCACTAATTGAATTGCCTTACTAGCTTGCCTTGGACAATATCCATACTTATCACTATACATCTTAAGTTAGGGTTTTGCTCGTAGACATGATCAGTCATTAAATGGTTTAATGACTTATCACACGATCAGTTCATTTATCACACGATCAGTCATTAAACGGTAACTGTTCTAGGTTGTCAATCCTTGAACCTGAGCTCTCTCTATATCTGCTCCACGCAATGTACCAAGAAGATATATACACATGGAAGTTAAGACTTCATGCATCAAATTGGCTACCACAGCCATATAGAAGGTGAAAGCTTCACATATTTGGACGATTTACGTGCATCTAGGGCACCTCACAAGAAAGAAAAAGATAACAGAGGATAAACTTGTTCATTAGCACAAATCACCCGCATTTAGTAAATCACTAGTATCAGATAATCAGTTAAGTCTACAAATGGATCGAAACAGTTAATAAAAAATTCTAAAGAGGGTAGGGGTATAAAAGCAAATATACACTTCTTGAAGTTATTTTGCAAAAAAAAAACAAATTAAGAGCAACTCTCTCTCAACATGTTGTATTCCTTTGCAACACAATCCACCACTTCATTCATAGTGGCCAATGGAAAAGATTAGCCATTGCTCCATAGAGCTGGGCCACAATAGCCAAGTTCTGAAAGGTAGTTGAAGAACAGAGATGGGGCTTCAGTGGAGAATGAAACCACGACCTGGCTCAAAATAGTGAGAAACTCAACGTTTTTGAGCACTGGAGGATATTGCTGGCCGTAATCACCCTCAGAAAGAAGCACAAACTCAACCCAAGGTCTTTCCATATCCACCACGAGCATATTCCATATCAGAAAGAAGCACAAACTCAACCCAAGTCCTCAAGAGCATTTTCTGAAGCAGTTGCCTGCGAGTTAGTTAGGGAGAGAGCGTTCTCATCTCAAAACAGCTTTTCCACGGAGTAGTCAGTACCACGGAGCCCTGTAGTTGATGATTGATTGAGGATATAGACTCGGGCACTCTATACTCAAGTCTCTCAACAATAACACTCTGGCCTTGCTCGCAAGAAGCCATTTCGAGGGCGAGATGGCCGGCTCGGCGTCGGGCGTGATCGTCCTGGACAACGGCGCGGGGCTGTGCAAGGCGGGCTTCGCGGGGGAGCAGGACCCGGTCGCCGTGGTGCCCAACTGCCTGGGGCGGCCCGCGGGCGCGAAGCGGCAATGGCTGGCCGCGGACCAGCTCCTGGCGCCCGAGCTGGACGTCACCTCCCTGGCGGTTCGGCGGCCCTCGGACCGCGGCTACCTGATCAACGTCGACCTCCAGCGCGAGATCTGGGATCGCGTCTTCCGCAGCCTCCTCCGCGCGGATCCCAGCCGTTCATCGCTCCTCCTGGTGGAGCCCCTCTTCGCCATCCCCTCCGTCCAGCGCGCCACGGACGAGCTCGTGTTCGAGGACTTCGGGTTCCAGTCCCTCTGCGTCGCCGACTCGCCCTCGCTCGCCCACGCCCATCAGGCCAGCCGCGACGTCCACATCTCCGGCGCGCAGTGCAGCCTCGTCGTGGACTGCGGCTTCTCCTTCACCCACGCGGCCCCCGTCGTGCACGATTTCACGCTCAACTACGGGGTGAGGAGGTTGGACCTCGGCGGGAAGGCCCTCACCAACTACCTCAAGGAGCTCGTTTCCTTCCGCTCCGTCAACGTCCTCGACGAGACCTTCCTCGTCGACGACGCCAAGGAGAAGCTCTGCTTCGTCTCCTTGGACGTGGCCCGCGACCTTCGTCTTGCCAGGTTCTTCTTCTCTCTTCTTCTTGCCCGTGTAGTAACCAATTCCAAACCACCGAATTTGAACAACTGATTCGCAACTTGAATAACAGTTCAGCAGTTATCCGATATGACAACATGTTTGATCTTTACCGCAATCTGCATATTCTTCTTCTTTCCAAATAATCTACCCTGAAGCAATGATGCCAATTCATAGATAGTTTCAGATCATGTCCTGAAATATTTCGTTTTTTTTCACTCATCAATAGACAGTCTCGTTCTTTTCTCTGGCACGGCCACTATCCTGAGTTCTTGATGAGTTTTTCTTCTTTTTTCTTTTTTTGGCAAAACGGGCAATAGGAGACAGGGGAATAACAATCCGTTCCGATGCACGTACGTCTTGCCAGACGGAGTGACGTGCACGAGAGGTTTTGTAAAAGACGAGGAGGAGGCCTGGAGATGCCTCTCATCCTCCCCTGAAGAACAACCAGAAGTTCATCAGACTGCTGTCAAACGAGGAACTGCTTTTGCAGAAGAAGAGACCGCAGGGAATACAAAGGAGAAGAGAATTGACTTGACGAAAAACGTACTCCCTTACTGTGCTGCTCTTCGCCTCTTGTGTCATTTTTCTGCAGCCTCGTGGAGCATTTTTTACCCTTCTTTTTTTTGCAGGAATTTAGCTTGTGTAATGAGCGATTCCTGGTGCCAGAGATGATTTTTCGTCCTGCTGATCTTGGTATTCTTTTATCATTCATTTTGAATGTGATATTTATCACAAAAATACGGTCTTATAGACATTAAAAAATACTTTTTCTGCATAATGTTGGGCAAGTTACTGTCTCATTGTCTTTCTGTGAATCTGCTGAACTGTTCAGAGATATTGGTCTCTTGAATGTGATAAATGAGTTGGGTTTTTCATCGTAGCACGGTGGAAATAATGAAAAGAATAAATCCTTACAGGAATGAACGAGGCAGGCCTTGCTGAGTGCATTGTTAGGGCGGTGCACTCATGCCACCCTCGCCTTCATCCAGTTCTCTGGGAGAGGTACATCACTTATATAATCATCATCATTATCATCATCATCTTGGTATATTTGCTTTGAGCTTTTCAATGGCTGGTATTAAATCTTGGGTATTATTCTGTTTGCAGGATCATACTGACCGGGGGGACGACCTTGTTTCCTCAATTTGCTGAGAGACTGTAAGAACTTGCAAATATACGCGTGTCATGGCAAGACGCTAGTCTCTTCTCTGACGATTCCTCCTTGCAGAGAACGCGAGCTCCGTCCTCTGGTGCGGGACGACTACCGTCTGAAGATAACAACACAAGAGGAGTAAGATTTTGTGTGAATAAACAATCATCATTGAACTATTCTGGCTTAAGCTGACAGTGGCAGGCTGCCTTTATTTGGTACGTTAACTTTTCACTATATCTTCATGCATGCATTCATGCAGGCCCATTTTAGGTGTGTGGAGGGGTGGGTCTCTTCTCGCATCCAGCCCAGATTTTGAAGCGATGTGCGTCACCAAACAAGAGTACGAGGAGCTTGGATCAGCTCGATGCCGGCGTCGTTTCTTCCACTGAAGTATGTAGATTTTCATACTACGTTTTCCTTTAGTAATACTACCCAACCATCGCAGTACTAATCCTTGGCGGAAAGGTGAAAAATGTAAGAATGCATATTGAATTAAATAACTCAGCCGCTTGTTACCTCGTTCAGTCCAAGGACATGGAAGTGTCCATGCAGAGGTGCACCAGTTTTCGCTGGTATTGGCCATAGTATTCGCTTACAGCGATAACATCTTGCTCATCCTCGACACCCGGAACTACCAACTTTCTCTCATCACCCTTGATCGCATCTTCTTCCTCATGTCTTTGGTCTTGCGCTATTTCCTCCTGCAACTCATGGCAAGCGAGGAGAAACAGAGCAGCGGCGTCCGGCTGTTGGGAGTCTCGGAGTGCCGCCAATGCTTCACGAATTGCTCCTGAAGCAATGTACAGGATCAAGGCCCTGGAAGAGACAAAAATTTTTACTAGCCAGAACATCTGCATTTGGAAGCATTTTCCGGCGCATGAGTTGATGTGTCTCACCTCCAGATATTATGCTCATTCCTAAGTATGTGGTCTGCCCATCTGAGCAACACTCTGCACGATATAAAGCAACACGTGTGAAGGTGCCCATCATCGTCCGTTAGTATAATACACCGGATGAAGGGAGTTTGCTGATATATTTGAATGTTCCACGAACAACCAACTACGTATATGTTTATTATTCGTCAATCTTGGTAATCAAGGTGGCCCTCCCCATCCCAACTTGTGAAAGCTAAATTATGAAAGATACCTTCAGAGCTAAACTTAGGGTTGGAGTGTCCAGAATCAACGAGGAACATCATGGATTGGGGGATCATATAAGTTTGTAAAGAAAATCTTTTCTTTTATACAAACCAAAGACATGCCAGAATTGAGGATAAAACCAAGTACCTGTCATAGTCAGATCCATGCAAATGAGTTGCCGCTAGCGTGGCTGCATCCGTCCAGAATCCTGCATCTTGAAGCTGCATCGAAAAGCAATTCATTAAGATAAACAGGGATATGTATGTGAACAAGGGAGCTCGTATGAAGTTGTTCGAAAGGGTCTAATTGTAAACTAAAATACAATGGTTTGTCTAAATTACAGTATTTCATCAATTGCAGTGTTTCGTCAATTACAGTATTTCATCAATTATTCTACAACCCTTCCTTGAGAAAATATCACTATCCAATCCAAGTGGTTCCCCCGAATCTGGATAAAAACAAAATTCACGAATCCTCGAATCTACAATCAAAACCTACCTATCTGTGAGAAAATCAAAATCAGCTCAGTTCATAACGTTGATCATATAGTAGATCAATAACGAGAAAAGGGGGAAAAAGAAACCTGAGAACAGGCCTCCTGATATCTTCCAACAGCACAGAGAAGGTGAATCCCTGACAATGATTTGTCAGTCCTCACCATATTGGCGGCCACAACCTACATGAATAAGAAACAAAGTTTACTTTCTACAGAGACCGGGTCACATATGAGTGTAGAAGGAAAGAAAGTAACCTTCACAGCCAACTCATGCAAAGATCTGGATACTGCAGAAGATAATGCAACGGCACGCAGAGCATTTGGATAAAAGTATGTGCCTTCTGGAGGAGTGGAAAGCAACAGCATTACGGCAGCTTCCAAGTCCCCCATGGAAACAAGCCTAAAATTCAGGCGGACAGTCAAATACCAACATTGAGAGGCAAAATGTGCTCACCATCAAATAAATCCCCAACAAATCAGCCATTGTGAAATAGCAGATGTGATTAATTTATATTATCGCATATGAGTTTGTTTCTTCCATAAAGTAAACCACATTCCTACATGTGCAAGCCCAAGGAAATGACATCTTATCCCGTTTAAGATAATGTGTATTATTTATTCAACAATTGAAATATTAAAAATTATCACATGAGAAGGTTTCGTCATTTTCTGACAAAAAGAAAATTAAAATTGGATGTTACCAAAAAAATGCGTAGTGTTGACATTGGATCGTACCTCCCAGCCCAATTACTATCTAATTTAAGAGGCTTCTCTAAAAGATCACGTGGTCTGAGCAAACATATGAGGCAAAGCTAGACAAATCTGCCTTAAAAATTCCATGATAACCTCTCCATTTTAAGTATTGGGGAGGACGTAACAGAATAAAAACATAAATGTGCAGTCATTGAATCAACTAAAAATATTCCATGAAATATCTCACTCGTGAACACGATTTTGTATCGCATCTTCTCCATCAAAATTTTCATGCCATGCAATCCGTTCTTTTGCACTTGTCCGCAATGCGTCTCTCTCAAAAGCCATCAAATTGAATTGCCCATATGCCTGCCAAATGATGCCGCCATATAATGCGGATAAATATAATCAATAAGAAAACCAAAAAATCACTCATTACATTCGCGAAGATCAAAATAAACATAAAACGAGTTGGGGAGTTCAGAAAAAAAATTAAGCGACTAAAAAACTAGAGTGCTTACTTTTCCCCGATTGTTTCTACCTCCATGTTCGGACTTCTCTGCAGATTTTTCGTCCTTAGAACAATCATCATAATTTTCTGCACCTGGATCTACTTCTAAGCGTGAAGCTTGTTCAGAAGACTTTCTAGATGATTTATGGATCAAGTGATAAAGAGCACTCGGAAGGTGCAGCCAGAAAATCGCCTCCAAGTATTCGCCAAATATTGCAGCAGCAAAGGCACAGCGAGCTGCTGAGCTCTTGTACACGATCAAAGAATAAATGCTTGTTCTCTCAGCATCAAGTAGGCAACCTTCACATCTCAAATGATATTTCCCTCAGCATTTCAAATTTAACCATGTAAACAAGAAAAAAATACTAGCTGATGCGACTGTTGCAACAAAGTACCTTCAATTCTATAGGGCTCTAATATTTTCAAAAGTAACTCAGGTACAACAGGGTCACCAACTGTGGGAAGAGTTGACACAACCATATGACTGCGGAGATCTGATGAGTCTGAAGCGGCTTCCGGTGAACTGAACCACGAAGGTTTAACACCCAACTGCAAAATCATGCGCAAGGCCTGCAATGAAAGGCGGAGTCACCTTAACAAGGTTGATAACAAATTAATTTTTTTTACCAAAATAACACGCTTCTCAAAAGAAAATGATAAACAGCAATTATCATGGAAATGGACTAGCCGACCCACAAAAACCAGTACTAGGAGTTAGATGAAGGTAACATAAAAAATAGTAAACTCACCAGAGCATGTGGCGTTGGAAAGAGAATAGGCTGACATAAAGGTACAGGTCGAAATTTCTCCTTGAGAACTCTTGGTTCAACTCTCTTTGTTGTTGTTGCGCTATTTCTACATTAAAAAAGAAGCACACGACATAAATACTTGGACACGGCCAATTTTGGTTTGGTAGAAACTAATTCATATCGAACAAAAGATTCTGCTTCAGCAGAAACAACAGAACCACAAACAACACCAAAGGCAGTACAACAATTTTCAGGTTCTAGGGGAAATATTTTGTTGGTCGAAGTTTTTTTCCATTGTCAACAGAATAAATATTGATTCAATTATTCAAAGGTTTCCCAACCTATGAATGTAAAATTACTTAATTCTGTTGAGACACTGTCAGCATTAAGGCGAAACGAAAGACGCCCGATTCCCATATAGTTCTCAAAAGAATTTTTTTTTTGAAATAAGTTCTCAAAAGAATTCACTTTGATTCAAGATTGAACCTTGTGAAACCAGCATAGTTATCTACTTTTTAGATAAGAGAGATAGAGAAAAGGCAAAAAAAACATAGCAACAGAAGAGACATTAAGCTGAGACTTCTGCTTGAGACTCTGCTGAATCAAGCAATCATACTTTTCATTTGACAAAAGCTCACTCACGTAGGAAAATATTGAGGCATACCTTATAAAACGCATTAGATAAAACACAAAATGATTCATCTTTTGAAAGAAAAATCCATGAATTCATTTCATTTATTAAATAGGAAAAATCAAAACTTTTATCCTGACGATACTGCATATAGTAAAAAAAAATTCAAGATAGAATACACAACGCATGTTTAGGCTTGTGGCAGCAAAAGTCTGAGATAAAGAAAAGAAAATCCAGGTGAAACCTAAGATATCACAAAAAAAGAAACCTAAGATATCACAGAAAGCTTTTTAAGTAGCATTGAACATAAAGCAGCCATGATATTATTCATCTTTCACGATGGTCTGACAGTAGATCGGCATGCTGCAGGATCTTGGCACCAAATGAAACATTTATTTAATTTTCCATGCAACGCTGAAACATGAATGAAATATTTTATTTCAAGTGGCAAATTTTCAAAAAAATAAGCGCAGCATGTCATCAAAGAGGTATGTCAAGAATCAAATCCCATATAAGTAACTTATCAGTGAGAAAGTTTGATAAAGATATAGGCGTGAAATTTCCCCAGTGAACTTCTCAAACATACATATTGACTTCAATGAGACGAAAGCTGCTGTCAGCTCCCGTTACACATAGAACAAGAGGTTCGTTTTTGTGAGTCCTTGTTGGCAGCCAATCGAGCTCCAGAACAAGTGTACCCGGGAAATGGGGCTGCAGCAAAGCATTAGCCAATGGGTCCTGCGTGTCCTGCATGTCAGGATATCAAGCGCAGGCTTAGAAACAATAAATTAAACTAGCATTATCCCTCCTGTATAAAATATAACCGAGATAGAACATTATCCAACTGGACGTGTTTACAAGTACATTCCACAATGAAAAAAAAGCCTTAATTAAACTAGCTACCTTGCAGGCGGAGTCAACTTTAGTAGTGCACCTTAGATAGAGAGGTTTTAAGTTAAATGCAGAGTATTGGTTGGGGTTTTACTTACAAGGTCATACACGGAGAATGTATTATCATTGAATAGGACGGCAATTCGTCCCCTGCTTCGATCGCCAGAAACGACAGGTGAAAACTTTATCCTTCTTATTCCTTCCCTATAGGTGTTAAATGAGGATGAAAAACCTGTTTTCACATCCCACCAACGAATATTGCCAGACCTATCCCCCATAACCTGAGGGCAAAATAGTTCACGCAGAGAAAAATAAAAATATAAGTTTATGAAATTGAAAATTAAGAAAATGGGAAGTCTGGAACTTACTACATGTGGAAGGCGATAAGCCATTGCGCTAATCATTCCGTCTGTCGAAACAAAAGGTGATGAAGGCCACTTTGGTCTACAAAAAGACAGAAAAATGTAAAAATATAAGAAAACCGCGTCTATGCCCATGACAAGTACTATAAATTCCACTCCATATACAAGTAAAAAAATTAAATTTTCTCACCCGAACGCCAAGTCAACAGGACACAAATAGAATATATAAGAAAAAATTGGGGCGAAATTTACTGGATTTGTTCAAGAATAATTTCTTTAACACATATTTGAGAGACCAGATGATAAAACAAAATCTCAAAGCCCATTTGAGGGTCTAGAAGCAAAGTAGAACATATCAACAGTTTTTCAAAAAGCCTGGACCAAAGAAGCTGATTGGTGGCTGTAAGCCAGAGTATACTTGTATGTTTCTTGTTTCTTCTGTTTTTATACCCTGTACATTTTGTCTGTCCTTATGGCTCCCATGTATGGATGTAACAAATATTTGGCCCAGAAACAAATACTCGATATGGATGTAACCCTGCATATCTTTGTAGGGACCCTTTATGGTAAAAGAGAAAGCGATTAGTTTCTTCCCAGATCATCAGCTAGGGTTTCTGCAGTTGGCCCTGACAGAAAGTATTCAAGACGGCAGTTGCTGACAGGGGTAACAATCATGGCTTTCACTACTTGTCAGTGGTGCTGGAGCAGAACAGACCACCCATTTGGGTTTAGAGAGGAACACCCACATCTTACTAAGAGTCTGTTTCAAATACCCATCAGATAAAATAGCAGGCCTGAACGGGTTTTAAGTGAATAAAAAAGTAAATAAACATGAGTAAGATCCTCTGCTTAACAGCCCCCCTCAAGCTTGGTGCAGATGTTGTGCATGATGAGCATGCTAACCAACTTGAGAACTGACAAGTTGCTGAAGATCGTAGAAGTGCAGATAGTAGAAAAGAGGAAATTTTTATTTCATCAAAAAAGGTTACATAAACACTGTTTTCTATCACTACTTATACTAGTCTTTTGGGCAGTCTCCCAATGGCTAGTTTTGAACTAGCCGTTAGCCTTTGCGGTGGGCCCCACTTGCTCTGATATTTCTTCTAGTGGGCCCGATAGTTCTCCATTGGGCTTGGGCCATTTTCCTCTAGACTTGGGCTTCTGTAGCACATATTTCTCAACAAGAACAGCCAGGATGAAACCCCCTGGGTGAATATGTCTGCAGCCTGCTCAGAGGATCCCAAAACAGCAGTAGATAATCCTGATATGACCAGGAAAAACCTGGAAGAAGATTAGGATTGAAAATAGGCTTCCCAACCTTTGTAGAAGGAAGGGCAACGGTAGTTAATCAGTCTGTTCACGTTTGGAGCAAATGGCCGCCAAAAACATCGATTGATATACTCTGTATATGAGAAAAGAAAAATTGTTTTTCTTTAGATGAGAATTATTGTTAATCTGTGATACAGGTCTCCCTTGGACAAACTTGGAGAAAAGGAAGGAGAAAAGTTGTCACACAAGTTTCACTTCAGGCAATGCACGAGGAGAAGAATAGGTGGGGACTCCCATCGATAAATGAAGGGCGAGAGACCATCAGACAGGGGGGGTTTTCTCAGAAGGTGGTTGCTGTGGCAATTCTGGCAAAGCGAGAGATTGATACAACGTAAGTATCAATGAATCAGATTTCAGTATATCTTCCAATGTTGTTGCTCGATTACGAGATTGCACTTGAGATCTACTCTGACACCAGATTTCACGGGACGAAGAACTCCGCCTCGATCGATCTCCCGTGGTCGAGTTCCGGTCTGGATCGCCTTCGCGAAGCTCTACTGTTCACATCTCCACTTCGGGCGGCCGACGAGTCGAACTCCTCCCTCCGGTCAGCTGACGAGCTTCCCTCCTCCAGCTGCCTCGGCCTCTCGACTAGTTGTCGAGCCAACTTCAAGAAATCAGAAAAAACTCCTTCTTACCTGGACCTCCGCCTTATTTATATGGGCAACTTCCCCGAGTCATTATTTAGTATCTTCTTGGTCAACCTTGCTGGTCAACCCTACGCCGATCTGCTCTATGCTTGTGCTTCCTTTTGTATTTCATTGCATAGAACTTATCAATACCTTCCCCCTGTAGATCCAGCTTGTCCTCAAGCTGGAAGTCTGGGAACGATTTCCGGAACCGATGTACTAATTCCCAAGTGGCTTCATTGACCAGAAGCTTCGTCCACTTGACCAAGACCTCTGTTCCATAAGGAGTTTGTCGTATCTTAAGTATTTCTTCTGGATATACCTGCCATTCATATTCATCAGTCAGATAAGGAGGTAAAGGTTGAGCATGCTGCTGTATAGATCCCAATGCTCGTTTTAATACGGATGCATGAAAAACGGGATGCAATTTAGAAGTATTGGGCAGGTCTAACTTGTAGGCCACTGGTCCTATCTTTTGAAGGACTTTGTAGGGTCCAAAGAATCTCGGACTCAGCTTCTCACATGCTCGTTTGGCTAGTGATTTCATTCGGTATGGGCGTATTTTCAAGTAGACCCACTCGTCTTCAAGGAATCCTTCATCTCTTCTATGTTTGTCGGCTTGGTTTTTCATTCTTGACTGAGCCTTTGACAGGTGCATTTTTAAGGTTGTTAGCATTTGGTTTCTTTCCACTAATAGCTGGTCTATAGAGTCAAAAGGAGATGGAGTCGACCCATAACGAATTAATGACGGGGGATCCCGCCCGTAAACTGCCTTGGAAGGGGTAGTCTTGATAGATGTATGGTACGAAGTGTTGTAGTTATGCTCAGCCCAATGCAACCATTTTTTCCATTTCCTTGGTTGTTCTGAGGCGAAACACCTCAGATAGCATTCTAAACCTCTGTTTGTGACTTCCGATTGGCCGTCTGTCTCTGGGTGGTACGAGGAGCTGAATTTGAGTTTAGTGCCTTGCAATCGGTGTAGTTCCTTCCAGAAATGACTGGTAAATAGACTGCCCCTATCAGATACAATAGAGTTAGGTATCCCATGCAATCTGACAATGTCTTTAGCAAATATTTCAGCAATAGTGGCCGCCGAGTAAGGGTGTTTTACGGCGATATAATGACTGTATTTACTCAAGCGGTCTACTACCATCATAATGGAATCACACCCCTCAGAGTTGGGTAGGCCCTCGATGAAATCCATCGTGATATCCTCCCAAATTTGGTTGGGAATGGGTAGAGGTTGTAGCAACCCAGCTGGGGATAATGTTGAAGATTTTTGCTGCTGACATACTGCACATTGATTCACATATGTCTTGACTGCCTTTCTCATACCCGGCCAGGAGATTTGGTGTGCTATTCGCTGATAGGTTCTGTGAAAACCCCCATGTCCTCCAACATTGGATTCATGGAACTCCCGTAAAATCGTGGGAATCAGAGAGGAGCTTGACGGTAGAATAATCCTTCCTTTGTAAAGCAATAACCCTTGGTGGATCCGGTAGTTATGTAGTTGGTCATCGCCAGCTTCTACTCCCTTGTAAATTTCTCACAACTTTGGGTCATCTTTGATTTCTTGAATAAGCTATTGCTTGTCCAGCCAATGTGTCATAGAAATTGAGTTGCACTCTCCCGATACCTCTGGTTGAGAGCGGGATAATGCGTCGGCTACCACATTCTTCTTGCCTGTCTTATACTGTATCTCAAAATTGTAGCCCAGTAATTTTGATACCCATCGGTGGTACTGAGTAGGCACCTCTTTTTGATCTGTTAAATAGCGTAATCTGAACTGATCTGTGTGCATAATGAATTTGTTGAACATAAGGTAGTGTTTCCATTTGTTGACGGCCCATACAACTGCCATGAGCTCTCTCTCGTATGCTGATTTGTAACGAGTGGGGTTGGGAAAGGCCTTGCTGAAGTAGGCTATCGGATGTCCCTCTTGCAATAAAACAGCTCCTACGGCCATATCTGATGCATCTGTCTCAATGATAAAAGGCAAAGAGAAATTAGGTAACCTCAACACTGGGGTTCTGGATAGAGCTAGTTTCAATTTTTCAAAGGAAGCATCAGCTTTTTCTGTCCAATTGAAGGAATTCTTTTTCAGAAGAGCAGTCAATGGTTGGGAAATGGCCGCATAATTTGACACAAACCTTCGATAGTAGCCAGTCAGTCCTAGGAATCCCCTCAATTCCTTGATAGCGGTAGGCGTCTTCCATTGTGCTATAGCCTCTATTTTTGAGGGATCTGTGGAAACTCCTTCAGCTGATATAACACGACCTAGGAAATCGATGGATTGACACCCAAACTTACACTTCTTCGGGTTGATATGAAGCTGGTTACTCGTCAGTAAATCAAATACAATCTTAAGGTGTTGCTCATGATGTTGAAAATCCTTGCTGTATAATAGGATATCGTCAAAAGAACACCAGTACAAACTTCCTAAGGTACCGGCAGAAAATAGAGTTCATAAGTGCTTGAAATGTAGCAGGGGCATTGGATAAGCCGAATGGCATAACTTGGAACTCCAAGTGGCAATGATACATTTTAAATGCAGTCTTATGAATATCACTAGGATGCATTCTCACTTGATAATATCCGGATTTCAAATCGATTTTTGAAAAGATAGTCATCCCATGCAACTCTTCCAGTAATTCATCTACCATTGGAATTGGAAATCTGTTGGGTACTGTCAACTGGTTTAGAGCCCTGTAATCAATACATAATCTAAACCCGCCATCTTTTTTCTTGACTAATAATGCTGGACTTGCAAAGCAGCTATTGGAGTGTTGAATAATTTTTGAGTCCAGTAGTTCTTGTACCAACTCTTCCAATACATTTTTGTGGGTGTGTGAGTATCTATAAGGTCTCTTATTAACGGGACTAGCCCCGGAAACAAGATTTATTCGATGATCACAATCACGGAATGGAGGTAATTCAGTCGGTTGCTCAAAAACATGTGGGTAACATTCTTTTAACCAATGCAGACCATGATCAAGAGAGAGAGCAAGTACCTCGTAAGCTGAGTAAGCAGGTTGATCTTTGATGTCGTTAATGTTGATCATTGATTCTTCCCACTCTTGATGAGCTTGATCAATAGCAAACTTCGTAAACCTCAACGCATTCAGCTCTGGGTCGGAAATAATAGTATGGACTTGCCCGTCCAGATAAAATTTGAGCATCAGGTGGTGATAGTTACAATGAAACCACCCCAAAGTCTTCAGCCATGGTACTCCGAGAATAATATCACAACTCCCCAACGGAAATGGGATGAAATTTTGAGTGAATGCCAGCCCTTGAATTTCTATGGGGAGATTCAAACATACTCCCTCAGTCTGACGGCGAAATCCGTCACCCAATGTAATACTGAATTTATGATATGGTGTAACCTGTATCTTCAGCTGTTGGATCAGTTTTGGTTTAATAAAGTTGAAGGTGGCTCCACCATCAATAAGAATAGTCACTCATTGATTGTAAAGCCGGCCCCAGAGTCTAAAAGGAGCTGGTCTGGGCCCTGTGTCCCCCTTTGATCCCTGAATTGACATGAATTCTCCTCTTATCAGAGGTGCTTCATCAAGCTGCATAAGGTCTTCCTCTGTTATCGGTTGCTCTTCTTCTTCGACATCTTCTTGAAGCATATAAATGCTCAACTTCTTTTGGCATTTATGTCCTGGAGTGTACCTTTCATTGCAATTGTAGCATAGACCTCTTTCTCGTCTTTGTAATAACTCCTCAGGGGAAAGGCGAGTAATTCTTCTGTTTTCGTTCGGAGGTATTTCATTCCTGGTTGGAATTTGTACCTCTCTTTGGTTATGCCTCTGTGGTGGTCCTTCTCCTCGATTTATAACCACCGGTCTCTGGTAATTGTTGAGAGTGGCTCTTGGAGGATGTTGACCCACTTGCGCAGGGCGTTCTTGTTCCTCTAAAATGGCCAAATTATTCTCAGCTTCAAGCGAATAGTCCATAATGTCTTGGATGCCATGTGGACGGTATTTTTTTAGTTCCACATGTACTTCAGGTTTCAGACCTTTGAGATACGCCGATTTTTGGACGTCTGCTGGTATGTGTGATAAGAAGGCCACCAGATCTTCAAATTCTGATAGATATTCTGATACAGTGCCTGTCTGTTTGAGATTCATAAGCTGAGTGCAGAGAGTCCTTCCTGAGAAGTTGTACCTCTTTTCAAAGGAATGTCGGAATACCAGCCAGTTATCGAATCCAAAATTCTTCTCGGTGTATATGAACCACCCTTGTGCAGGTCCTTCCATATGCAGTGAGACTAGCTGCAGCTTCTCGTCGTCGGTGAGTCTGTTAACTGAAAAGAACCTTTCAACGCAGTTCAACCACATCTGCCCATTGGCGCCATTGAAATAAGGCAAGTCTCCCTTGCGGAATACGTTTCTTTGATCAGAAGGTTGTCTTGAAGTGTCTGGACTCGGTTGTACTCTGGTATTCCTTCTTGGACTGGTTTTGGCGTAGAAGCTGGAATCGTCTCCAATTTCGAATTCATAAGTTTGAGTTGTTGATTATGCCGACCAGGATCTCCGCCGGTACAGATACCTCGTCGCACATCGTCTTTCCTTTATCCTTGCCATCTTCCATAATGATCTTAGATAGTTTGCCAAACTCCACGCAATTCTTGTTCAATCACTGATCCGCTACCATAGAGTGCTTCCTTCGATTTCCTTGCCGATCTCGACAATTGGTACGGTTGATGCCGCGAACCCTAGCTCTGATACCAGATTGATACGACATAAGTATCAATGAATCAGATTTCAGTATATCTTCCAATGTTGTTGCTCGATTACGAGATTACACTTGAGATCTACTCCGACACCAGATTTCACGGGACGAAGAACTCTGCCTCGATCGATCTCCCGTGGTCGAGTTCCGGTCTGGATCGCCTTCGCGAAGCTCTACTGTTCACATCTCCACTTCGGGCGGCCGACGAGTCGAACTCCTCCCTCCAGTCAGCTGACGAGCTTCCCTCCTCCAGCTGCCTCGGCCTCTCGACTAGTTGTCGAGCCAACTTCAAGAAATCAGAAAAAACTCCTCCTTACCTGGACCTCCGCCTTATTTATATGGGCAACTTCCCCGAGTCATTATTTAGTATCTTCTTGGTCAACCTTGCTGGTCAACCCTACGCCGATCTTCTCTATGCTTGTGCTTCCTTTTGTATTTCATTGCACACAACTTATCAGAGATCTCTCTGCTCAGACGAAGACAAGGACGATTTGACTTGTCTCTTCACCCCCTCTCTCACTATCCCAATCTCCTCCCCTGATAGCACTTCTCTTCTGACCTGTTCTCACCTTTAAATTGAGTAAGACTTTTTTTGACGAAAGATAGGGGTAATCACACAAGTTTGAGTTGTTGATTATGCCGACCAGGATCTCCGCCGGTACAGATACCTCGTCGCACATCGTCTTTCCTTTATCCTTGCCATCTTCCATAATGATCTTAGATAGTTTGCCAAACTCCACGCAATTCTTGTTCAATCACTGATCCGCTACCATAGAGTGCTTCCTTCGATTTCCTTGCCGATCTCGACAATTGGTACGGTTGATGCCGCGAACCCTAGCTCTGATACCAGATTGATACGACATAAGTATCAATGAATCAGATTTCAGTATATCTTCCAATGTTGTTGCTCGATTACGAGATTACACTTGAGATCTACTCCGACACCAGATTTCACGGGACGAAGAACTCTGCCTCGATCGATCTCCGTGGTCGAAGTTCCGGTCTGATCGCCGCTAAGCTCTACTGTTCACATCTCCACTTCGGGCGGCCGACGAGTCGAACTCCTCCCTCCAGTCAGCTGACGAGCTTCCCTCCTCCAGCTGCCTCGGCCTCTCGACTAGTTGTCGAGCCAACTTCAAGAAATCAGAAAAAACTCCTCCTTACCTGGACCTCCGCCTTATTTATATGGGCAACTTCCCCGAGTCATTATTTAGTATCTTCTTGGTCAACCTTGCTGGTCAACCCTACGCCGATCTTCTCTATGCTTGTGCTTCCTTTTGTATTTCATTGCATAGAACTTATCAGAGATCTTTCTGCTCAGAGGAAGACAAGGACGATTTGACTTGTCTCTTCACCTCCTCTCTCACTATCCCAATCTCCTCCCCTGATAGCACTTCTCTTGTGACCTGTTCTCACCTTTAAATTGAGTAAGACTTTTTTTGACGAAAGATAGGGGTAATCACACAAGTTTGAGTTGTTGATTATGCCGACCAGGATCTCCGCCGGTACAGATACCTCGTCGCACATCGTCTTTCCTTTATCCTTGCCATCTTCCATAATGATCTTAGATAGTTTGCCAAACTCCACGCAATTCTTGTTCAATCACTGATCCGCTACCATAGAGTGCTTCCTTCGATTTCCTTGCCGATCTCGACAATTGGTACGGTTGATGCCGCGAACCCTAGCTCTGATACCAGATTGATACGACATAAGTATCAATGAATCAGATTTCAGTATATCTTCCAATGTTGTTGCTCGATTACGAGATTACACTTGAGATCTACTCCGACACCAGATTTCACGGGACGAAGAACTCTGCCTCGATCGATCTCCCGTGGTCGAGTTCCGTCTGATCGCCGCGGCTCTACTGTTCACATCTCCACTTCGGGCGGCCGATTTAGTCGAACTCCTCCTCCAGTCAGCTGACGAGCTTCCTCCTCCAGCTGCCTCGGCCTCTCGACTAGTTGTCGAGCCAACTTCAAGAAATCAGAAAACTCCTCCTTACCTGGACCTCCGCTTATTTATATGGGCAACTTCCCGAGTCATTATTTAGTATCTTCTTGGTCAACCTTGCTGGTCAACCCTACGCCGATCTTCTCTATGCTTGTGCCTTTTGTATTTCATTGCATAGAACTTATCAGAGATCTTTCTGCTCAGAGGAAGACAAGGACGATTTGACTTGTCTCTTCACCTCCTCTCACTATCCCAATCTCCTCCCTGATAGCACTTCTCTTGTGACCTGTTCTCACCTTTAAATTGAGTAAGACTTTTTTTGACGAAAGATAGGGGTAATCACACAAGTTTGAGTTGTTGATTATGCCGACCAGGATCTCCGCCGGTACAGATACCTCGTCGCACATCGTCTTTCCTTTATCCTTGCCATCTTCCATAATGTTATTCGATAGTTTGCCAAACTCCACGCGATTCTTGTTCAATCACTGATCCGCTACCATAGAGTGCTTCCTTCGATTTCCTTGCCGATCTCGACAATTGGTACGGTTGATGCGCGAACCTAGCTCTGATACCAGATTGATACGACATAAGTATCAATGAATCAGATTTCAGTATATCTTCCAATGTTGTTGCTCGATTACGAGATTACACTTGAGATCTACTCCGACACCAGATTTCACGGGACGAAGAACTCTGCCTCGATCGATCTCCCGTGGTCGAGTTCCGGTCTGGATCGCCTTCGCGAAGCTCTACTGTTCACATCTCCACTTCGGGCGGCCGACGAGTCGAACTCCTCCCTCCAGTCAGCTGACGAGCTTCCCTCCTCCAGCTGCCTCGGCCTCTCGACTAGTTGTCGAGCCAACTTCAAGAAATCAGAAAAAACTCCTCCTTACCTGGACCTCCGCCTTATTTATATGGGCAACTTCCCCGAGTCATTATTTAGTATCTTCTTGGTCAACCTTGCTGGTCAACCCTACGCCGATCTTCTCTATGCTTGTGCTTCCTTTTGTATTTCATTGCATAGAACTTATCAGAGATCTTTCTGCTCAGAGGAAGACAAGGACGATTTGACTTGTCTCTTCACCTCCTCTCTCACTATCCCAATCTCCTCCCCTGATAGCACTTCTCTTGTGACCTGTTCTCACCTTTAAATTGAGTAAGACTTTTTTTGACGAAAGATAGGGGTAATCACACAATGTCGGTGACCCTTCTGATGAGATAAAAAGATAAGATCATTAAGTTACATGTAGGGCCTAAAAGGCCAGCACGGGAATTGGTTCTAGGATAATCTTACTCAATTTGAAAATTCTTGATTTTTTTTTTGAAATTCGAACTACACATTGGCTCTCTCATTGACAAGTAGATATCCTCTGAGGGAGCATATCAGCCTGCAGGTTAAAATATCACTCCCTACATTATTAGGGCGTTCAAGTAAATGAAGAGTCATCTGATTAGCTTTCTAGGCTTTATTCCCATCCTCCAAAAGTTGCGGGCTCCTCCCGTCAGCCAACATCCTCTTGCTTTCCTCTGATCATCCCAAAAGTTGAAAGCAATAAAATAATTTTGTGAGAAAGTATGGAGCTAGAAGGATAACAAGTACCTAAAATCATGTATTCTTCTTCCCTGGACTTCAAAGACGCCAAGCCCTCCATTGGCCAGCGTGAACGCAAAACTTTCAGATGGGTCGTCTGTAGCAGACGAGGTTCCTTCAATGAGAAATGAATAATCGACACATCAGAGTAACATATAGTAACATAGATCTAGACAGTCAAAATATAGTACGAATTAGTACTCAATATGATACCTTTTAGAGAAGAGTCATTCTGCAAGCTATTGGGAATAGATGGTCGATCTCCTGATGAAGATGAGGTTTGAGTGGAAATTAAGTTCTCATTAGGCCAGGGTGCACTGGGTAGAGTCCACTCCATTACTGTAAATGGTAGTGCTAACGATCTAAGCTGCAAGATATTACATATGATGTAAATCCTTTAAGATGATGCAAAATCATTTTTTTTCAGTTTAAATTACTTTAACAAGATATCTAAACATAGGAAAAATCTTCAAGAAAGTTAGCATAACTTTTATCTGACAGCATGTTTAGATTCTAGGCATGTGGCAAATTCACGCACTATTAGGTCCACATTACTCAGTACTGTTCTACAACTCTACAAAGCGCAGTTGATATGCATTATTATATAAGTCAAGAATTTGACAGATATAATCCTTTTTAATGGAGAGAAAGGAAGATCACTCTAGATGTCAGTAATCAACCCGTTACTGTAAAAAAGACAAACGAAAATTACACGGGCCAAACTGATATCTCCACAACCATTCATGCCCTTCTAAGCCAACATAAAACAAAACCCTCTACTTTGTGAACGAGATCATCTGTCAAAGCAGCCCTCCCCTTGAAAACAATCTCATCATGATGCAGCTAGATTGTCAATAGCATCACAAAGAGCCTTCCCACTGCACCTCCCACCTAAACATTTGCGCCCCCTGAGAGAGGCCCAGGAGGCCTCATCTGAAGTAACATCCACCTTTGGGGTGGACTACAGAAATTTAAAAGAGAAATTACCCAAAAGGCAAATGACGGAAATTTTTTGGTGTCTACAGTCGTACCAAATTACCAATTTTCTATTAGTCAGCGTGGCAGTAATCTAAGTGAGACTTGTTCCTCCGCTATTTGCGAACAGAAATAACTACCATACCCAAGCCATTAAGTAAAAAATGGAGACACGGGCAAGCATTTTACCATCATTGGATTTTTGGTCATTATCCACACTTCAACTGGTGCATCCCGGAACATAATAAGAAGGTACCTAACATCAACGAAGCCTGGTCTTAAAAAACTAAGAGAAACTCAATGATCAGAAAAAAACAATTAAAGAAAATTGAATGATTAAAGAATCATCTTCTTCCAAATTTATCCTTTTCTGGATAATATTCAAGAAGGGATATGTACAGCAAATATGAATTGATATCCATTTTTAACATATCCTTTGCAAAACAAAAATGAAAATGGCATCATAAGATGGCACTTCAACATAGAACATAGATACAGCATCAAACATTAAACATGAATCCCAATACAACCCTCCATCATGTCTAGGAGCATTTCTGTCGTTTCCCTGCATTTCCATTGAAAAAGATTGTAACCCTCGTTGGAAGGTGCTGAACAATCTTTTGGGAGGTGATATTTATGTTAATCTAGCTTAGCTATAGATCTCACAGGCAAATCAACTGATTTATGTCCTCCTCATCCCCATGTTCTCATTCCCCCAGCACTCTGCCCCTCAACCCTTTATCCATTCTCATCCCCATCTTTCTCGAGTTACATACTTGGAAGTGGAAGGTCCATCCCTTGAGTCTTCAAGCACAAGAGCGCACTCATCTGAGCAGTAAAGGGTATAAAGTTCTGCGGCTTGAAAAATCTGGAAGGATAAAGTTATGATATAACCCTGTAGAATATCGAGGAAAAGAAAGCCCCAATTGCAGAACCATCCAAAGCCGTATTGATCAGAATAGGTAACTAGTCATGAGAAGCAGAAGGAGAAGGGGTAATTGTGAAAAATGGAGCTCTTTTGCGTCGACACTGTCCCTTGGATCAAACCATCTCCGTGCTTCCCCCTGGCCAATTTGGTAATTGAATCTTGATCTCTTGGGTGACGATGCCCCTCTCATTAATGATGTCCACTGATGTGATCCCCATCTTATCTATGGTTAGTTTCATCAAGTGGGCACATTAGAGGTCATTTGGCCATTTGATAGGGCAAGCCTTTCTCGAGGGGAGAAGCCAAGAAAAATAGAGTTGGTGTCCCTTTTCTCCTTTGGATGATTAAGTCCCCTCTCTCCCTCTGCAATCCCCATCCTTCGTCACTGTTCCACAGCCTCTTCAGGAGGTTCATCCCTGGTCAAATTCTCCTTAGATCATTCACGTTTAGTCTCCAACCCAGGAATAACTACCCTTCTCCTCCATCCTCTTTCCCCGACGCAAAAAAAATCAAGTTTTTTATCATTAGTATCAGAGCCGGCATAGATCAACGTTCGTATCAATCAGATCATTTTTGTGTCTGAGGTCACAGGTGACTTGTACCTGGCCATCTTCTTGTGCTTCCTCGAATAAGCTGTGGGGAACTTCGTATCAAGTTCCAATGCAAGTTTTTATTAACAAAGAAGTTATAGATAACTATATGGGAACAACGGCAGCGTAATTAATGGTTTCTGTTTATACAGACGGGGTCATCTATAATTAAGAGTCTATATTCCTATTAAATCTGGAGAATTCAGATCAGAAAAAATATTATCCACTAAGGACCTTTAAAAGTTGGTGAAAATTTTAAATGCAGAAGTCTGACCAGAGTTTTGAATGCAAAAAGCTTCAAGAATTAGAATTAATCACTAGATTAGAAAGTATACACTACAAAAAACTGTGTAAAACAAGAAAATATTCTACCTTCCCGATGAAGAAGCCCTCAGCGCTCTAATTGGAGCACGTTCTGGCTTTTGCATGACACGAAAAGGGCGATTGAGCCCAGTTCTCACACAAGTTACAACAAGTCTGTTTATGAAGCCACTGCCTCCTTTCTCACTGGCCTACAAGAAGCCAACAGAAAACTATAAATCATGTAAATAAACACCATTAATCAAATTTATTGTTTATAGTTTTTGACTATTGCACATATTGGAGAAGGAAAAATGCGAATAAAAACTGCTGGCAATCAATCCTCCTCTCCTGCCAAAAAAATTAAAACATTTCAAGCAATAATCAATTCCATGCATGACTTGATCACCATGATTGCACAAATAGGGAGTCAAAAGTAAATCTCTCCTCTATCAGTAAGGTATGTGAAGTACATTCCATGTCCCATAACCCAATTTCATAGGTTAAATCCCATGAAACAGGAGTCAAGACATCCATAGGCCCAAAATATTTATCTGAGAGAACCAGAGTTTTATTTCGTAATCAAAATGATCTAAGAATTGAATGAATCATCAACCATTAGCACCCTACAAGACAAAAGGTAGTCTAGTTAGATACAGTCTGTCATCTGTATTTCCCTTTCCCGTAGACTTCTTTCTATCCCTCTTTCTAAATGATATTGCACCATAAGCGAACAGGTCCATACCTTAATTATATTATTGCTTCTACTTTTCTTCATTGTCGAATGGGTTTCTTTCTATTTCTCTCTTCTATCTCTATGTAATAGCCCATTAACATGACCCATTTCAGACTCTCTCTCCTCCCCACTATAAGTACCATGTAATGAACCGTAAATCATTCTTATGAGAGTTGAGCCTCTTCCAATTCTAGGTCTCTTCATGGTATGAGAGCTACATCTGTGAGGTTTCCTCTAGGTCTGATCTCCTTTCAGCTTGATTTGGCTTTGCCTCTACTCGTTTAGGCTTTGCCACTGTTCATGACATCTACGTCACCATCTATTTCAGGCTGCGACCATTGAGCTGGCTCCACCTACATACACCTGCTTAACCGTCGCTCACTTTGGCTCTACTGTCATTCCGTCGGTTCCGCCAGCATTGACTCCATCATTTTGCCATCAGATCTTGCAGTTGATCATCGTTGATCTTGGGCTAGGTTATCTCATGACATTGCACCCACCGGAAATCTGCTGCTGACGCCGCCTACTCCCAACAAGAGAATTGAGACATTGGCACTATTATCTACCTCACATACCTTCTGGAGTTTGTTTTACAGGATTGAACCTTCTTCAATGGCGTCAGTATGTTTAAATTACCTTGAAAGGAAAGCTTACAAAGCATTTTTTGGAAGAGCCGCTACTTCCCACTACTTCCCATTCTTATCATTGGCGTGATGTTGAAGGTGTTGTTCACCGTTGGCTCCTTGACCATATTAGTCCATCTTTTGTTGTTAAATTTTTCTCTCTTAAATCCCCCAAGGAGATATGGGACACTGCCCAAGCATCTCACTCGAAGAGAGACCACTTGCTCATTATCTATGATCTTGTGACTCGCTCCACAAATTTGGCCCAAGGACTCTGATCTGTTCGGGAGAATAGATTTGAATTGACTAGTCTATGGGCTGAGTTAAATCACGACATGCCTCCTGATCTGCACTTGGTTATCGTGTGTATGTCCTTCAACTCCAGGAGTTCAAATGCCTCCTAGGATTAAATTCCGAGTATGAGTCTCTACACAGCCAGCTCATCCCTCGAGAAAAATGTTCTGACCTATAAGGAGGCCCTTTATAATGTCCAAACTGAGGAGTCACATCTTGGCATATTCTACTTCAAACCCATCTCTGTAATGGCTCTCCAAAAGTTTGGGAACTCACGTACTCTGCCTGTCCAGGGAGGGCTGACTCATATGCTCTCTCCTGCAGTGATGCACCCTCACATGGCCCCCTCGGTCTTGAAGTCGGCACCTGTTACGATCCACTCTGTCTATAAGCCCACAAGGGGCATTCTCGTCTTTCGCATCTCCTTTAAATATGTAGCCCTCCTAGTTGGAGGGCAGGACATGAGTTGTTAGTCAAATTTCCCTTCCAGTAATCTCTCCTCTCTCGATGACATCCACTCCGTCAAGCCCCGTTCCCGGTGACGTCCACTCTGACGCTTCCTCACCACTCTCGTCCCCTCAGCACTGTCCACCCCGCCAGGGTTAACCATGTTCTCGATAAGGTCTCGGTCAGGATCCTATTATTTGGTATCAGAGCCATGACGCGCTGCATCACCGACGTCCACTCTGCTGCTTCCTCACCACTCTCGTCCCCTCAGCACTGTCCACCCTGCCAGGGTTAACCACGTTCTCGATAAGGTCTCGGTCAGGATCCTATTATTTGGTATCAGAGCCATGACGCGCTGCATCACCGTACCAGCACTGCCATCCCAACCCAAATGTCTTCGCCCCCCACTTCTCCTTCGGCTTCCACCAGCTCCCGCGCCGTCCCGCCGCTGACCTTGGAAGACCTGGCGGCCAAGGTGGCTGCCCTCGAGATGGCCCAAACTGCCACAATGCACGCCCTCGAGCAAGGTCTCGAGCGCCACCAGGAGGCCTCGTTGGAGCAGATCAAGGCCATGGCAGCCACCATCTCCAGCCAGCTGGTAGCAGTCGTCACCGGCCAGCTGGAATCTGCCAATGCCGCGCACACCCCTCGGCCGGCAGAGCCACCACCGCCTACCCCTCCACTGATGGAGGCTTACCCTGCCGACAAAGCTGCAGCAGTCCTCGCCCTCATACCGTCAGCCGCCCCATCAAAGCCGTCCTCTGTCCCGTTTGTGCCGTTCCCAGCTGTCGGCTTCGCATCATCCTCCACCGGAGGCACGCTGACAGCCACCTCTTCCGGCGTGCCGCCAGCATCTGCCTCCAAGATGCTCGCCACTTGGGGCGCCTGTGACAGAGCGACCGCAGCTGCAAGGACCGTCGCATACCTGCCACTGCCCAAAGCACCGCGGGCGGCGCCCTCAGGCCCTCGACGACTGCCGCTGCCCAGGGCGTCATTCGTGTCATCCCCAACCCCTCAACGGCTGCCGCTGCCGCCGGCTCGCCTTGGGGGCCCCTCGACCAGGGACTATGCCCTAGGCCGAGTCGGGCCCCGGGGGAGGGCCGTCCCGCCTGTCCCGCCATGAGAAAGCCCGCCAGCGAGAAGCTGGCAGGCCTGTCCTAGGGGAAAACGGGCTGGACGCGGGCTTTCTTTCCCCGGCTGGCCCGATTCTCCCTCTGACGCACCCGTTTTGGGTGGGTGACCCCGAACATGGGCCCAACTCTGGGTATTTCCCCACGACAGACACATTCTGGGCCCCTTGAGCCCAAACCGAGAAGGTGACCCGCTGAATGGGCCAGCTATGGGTCTCCTACCAGAGACCCACCTAACTGGACCCCTGGCTGGTCTGTTCCCGGAGGACAACCTCAGATGCACTCGACGGGACACCGTCCATGGTCACTCCTGCCCCAGTGACTTTGTCCGCACGGAGCCGTTACTGACGCGACCTGTCTCCCTGTTCCCCTGGCCAGGCCAACCAGGACTCCAAGCACCCCACTTCAACCCACGCCGGGACAACACCATCGATACTCGACCCCGTCATCAGGGGCCCCGCCAGCCGCCTAGCCTTCCACCGGTCATGCCCCGCCATGATCGCGGACTGGTGCACACCATTGAGGACGACACATGGGACGACGACTACGAGTTCTACTATCCACCTAGAGGCCACCGTCTCGTGGCCGCTGGGGACGTGCCAGTCAGCCACCCGTGGGACCTCACCATCGCATGGCCGGCCACCCCGTCTTCTCTGGTGGTGATCCTGAGTGCTGGCTACGACGTGTGGAACAATACTTTCATGCATACCCCGCAGATGATGATGAATGGGTTCGATTAATATCATCCTATTTGGAAGGGACCGCGTCCTCCTGGTTCTGCTACCTTGACGACCGAATGGGCTTCTAAAGCTGGGCGGACTTCAAACGCCAACTCAACTGGCGTTTTGGACTCAAGCCCCGCGACGCCTACCGACGCCTGTTCAACTTGTGCCAAACCGGCACCGTGGATGAGCTTGTGTCTGAGTTCATGGGCCTGGTTGGCTACCTCCCAGACCTTGCCGAAGAGACGGCCATGTACGCCCTCCATGCCGCCTTGCAGCCCAAGATCTGAGCTGAAGTCAACCGCTATGATCCACAGACCACCAATGACCTCATTGACTGTGTGTTCGAAGCGGAAGCAATCCTCCGAGAAAATGAGGATCCCTCAGCCACAACCTCCGACACCAGTGCCCTCAAGGATTCCACGGCCTCAACACTCACGACGGCGACCAGCAACCGCAGCCCATCCACCCGCCCTCGCTGGCTCAACCTGACCGAAGAGGAATTTCTTGCTCTCAAAGCCCGAGGCCTTTGTTATCAGTGCAACGAGAAGTTCTCACCCGGGCATCGTTGCTTTAAAACGCTCAACATCCACATTGTTATGCCTGACAGCGAGCCGCACTCTGACGACATCCCTGCCAACCTGACAACCGATGACAACCCACCAGCTTGAGGACAAGCTGTGCTCGAAGGGGGGAGTATTGTTACGATCCACTCTGTCTAGTAAGCCCACACGGGGCATTCTCGTCTTTCACATCTTTAAATATGTAGCCCTCCTCGTTGGAGGGCAGGACATGAGTTGTTAGTCAAATTTCCCTTCCAATAATCTCTCCTCTCTCGACGACGTCCACTCTGTCGAGCCCCGTTTCCCAGCAACATCCACTCTGCCGCTTCCTCACCGCTCTCTTCCCCTCGGCGTTGTCCACCCCACCAGGGTTAACCACGTTCTCGATAAGGTCCTGGTCGGGATCCTATCAGCATCACCAGGTCATGTGGCTAACAAAGATCCTGTTGGACTGAACTTCTGCAGAATCTCTCTCTCTCCTATCTCTCTCTCTTTTTTAAGTGTAAGTGGGCCATAGTCTATAAATGGCCCACAGATCTCTCTCTTCTTCTCCTTCTATTTTTCTCTAATCTTTCTCCATTGTAAGTGGGCCACGTTATATAAGTGGCCCACTGGGAGAACTTCTCTCACTCTCAGCCAGCATAAATACACTCTTGATTTACTCCAAGAGACGGGACAGTTGGGATGCAAGCCTGTCAGTACCCCGCTGGATGTAAATGTCAAGATCGGAAAGAACGATGATGGAGCAGCAGTGGATAAAACATCGTACCAGAGACTGATTGGGAAACTGATCTATCTCAATCACACGAGGCCTGACATTTCTTATGTAGTCAGTCTACTGAGTCAATTTATGAGCGATCCACATGAAATACATTTACGTGCAGCTTACCGCATTCTGGCATACCTAAAGTTTACAGTTGGGCAGGGACTTCTTTTCACTCGGGAAGGAGGTTTGTCCCTGGAAGCTTACACTGACTCTGATTGGGCAGGATCAGTGATAGATAATCGCTCCACATCAGGCTACTACACCTTCTTAGGGGCAGTCTCATCACTTGGAGGAGCAAGAAACAAAAAGAAGTATCGTTGTCAAGTGCAGAGGCAGAATTACGTGCCCTGAAGCGTGGTGTTTCAGAGTGTCGGTGGCTGAAACATCTCCTTGAAGATATTGGTCTGTATGACAACAGTGGGGTCATATTGTATTGTGATAACCAGTCTGCACTGGCCATAGCGAAGAATCCTGTTCAGCATGACCGAACAAAACATATGGCCATGAATCGTCACTATCTGACAGAGAATATTGATCGCAGAGTTATCAGACCTGCATTTATTCCATCTGCTGACCAGAAAGCCGATATCTTCACCAAGTCATTGCCGGGTCCAAGATTCCACTTGTTGGTGTCCAAGCTAGGCATGGTCAACATCCACACCTAGCTTGCGGGGGGGTGTTGGACTGAACTCCTGCAGAATCTCTCTCTTTTTTAAGTGTAAGTGGGCCATAGTCTATAAATGGCCCACAGATCTCTCTCTTCTTCTCCTTCTTCTATTTTTCTCTAATCTTTCTCCATTGTAAGTGGGCCACGTTATATAAGTGGCCCACTGGGAGAACTTCTCTCACTGAAAAACTCCCGCGTGTGACCCCTCATCAAATGGTCACACGTGGGACCATCTTTAATGAGGCTCTCACGTGTGAGCCTACTTAAGTGGCTCACACGTGGGAGAGTGTACTGGGGACCCCTTAAAGGGCCCCAAACAAACCCTAGCCTCCAAGAGGTTTTTGGAAGTTTTTCTTTTTCATCTCCAAAAGCGCCACCCAGTGCAGGAGCTCCCTTCCTCCCTCCATTCCTTCTGTTTTCCCTCTGTTTACCATCTATCTGTCCAAACTGACAGATCCTTCTCTTTCTGCAACTATTGAAAGAAACGCGGTCATGTCGCGGAGACTTGTTACGCACTGTAGCGGAAGAATGCTCCTCAAAGCCACGTGATGACCACTTGGGCATCTCCTGCCTCTCTCCCTGGCACACTAGAACCGGCCATGGTCTTTCGTCCTATGCCTTTTTGTCTTTGTCCATGCGTACTGCAACCAAAAACAGCTGATGAATCATTTTCTATGGGGAATCAGCTCAGGCATGAGGAAATCGATGAACTCCACCACTTCAGTCTAATCTGGTGGGCTCTACTTTGATGGTCCAAGGAGGTAAAAATTTTGTACCTTCCACTCCCTTGTCTTGATGGATGCAATGAATCGTTGACTCTGGTGCCACTGCCAATGTGATCCTTGAATCCTAGCGTTTCCTCACCTCCACCCCCTCTCCTAGTTCTCATAAAGTCAGAACTGTCCAGTGACGGCATGGGGTGTGTCCAATTCTCCTTCCACCTTACTCTCAACCATGTCCTAAATGTTCCATGTCTTACCGTCAGCCTCATTTCACTTTGTTATCTTGTTTAAGACTTGGGTCAAGATTTATCCTTTACACTTAAATACCTGTTTCTCTCGTGATAAGGTGTCTGGATAGATGACTATACTTGCTGAAAAATGAGGTGGTCTCTACATCCTCCATAGCTTTCCTTTGGTCCCTCCTGTCATTGCTGCTATATGACACACTACAATCTTTGACTTATTCACTGTTGAGTGAACCATTTGTTTAATGGACATCTTGTGGACATGTTTTTTTGTAAACCATATCATTTGACAAAGCATATTCAGACAACATACCCTCATGCTTATCCTTCTTCACGCTCGTCTTCTCCTTTCTCTCTCATTGACAGTGACCATTAGCTAAAATTTATCCTTTTTTAACATAATTACCCCGTTGAACCTGAGGTTTTTGGTGCATACAAGTATTTTTGTTCAAGCGTTGATACATAGCTAATGGACTATTTAGAGTGTTTCCATCACCTGAGAAAACAAATCCGGCCCCTTTCTGATGCGATCCGTCACCGCATCTACGAACGTTGGCCCAGGCCCACGTTGGGGGGCCATTAGCGGAGCCTATTTCAACTCATCGGCAAAGAGAGATAGGAGGCTTTTGATCTTGGTAAGTGCTTCGCACTCCTCTCCATTCCGAATGCCCATCTGACCTTCCTCGTTGCAGACGAGCATCCCTGCTCGAGGGCGGCACTCAGACCGAGTCAAGGCGTCGTCAACCCCGTCTGCTCGGAGGCGTCGCCAATTCCACCTACCATTTCTCCCCCTTATATCGCCCTATCTTCTTCTACCTTCTCAGACACTGTGTGTGAGATGTTGTTAAGCTATATCAAGTAATTTGGAGTATTCGGACCTTAACTCGGTTGCTAGCACATCAAACACGGGATGGTTGGTGATATTTGTCAATGTTTCCACCCCTTCACATGGGCTTATCTCCTAAAAAATAAATTCAACTTTTGTCAAACTACCATTTCATTTCATGCCCTCATCCAAAATCAGTTTGCTACATCCCCAAAATGCTTCCGCTCTGATAATGCGCGTGATTATATTAACTCTGCTATTTCCACCTTCACTTCTCATGGCATTATCCACAAAACAGCATGTCCATGCAGAATCATTTTGCTGAATGCAAGTTTCGTCACATCTTTGATACCACAGCAGTCAAATACATCAACCACCTTGCCTCTTGCGTTCTTTCCCACATTCCTCCCCTTGATGCCCCACATTGGGCCTATCCCTTGGTTTCCTTCAAAACTAATCTTATTCCCTGCATTTTTGGGTGCATTTTCTATGCAGCCAACCATTACCCTTCTCGAGACAAGCTCGATACTAAAGCACTCTGCTGTATCTCTATGGGTTACTCTTCTAATAAAAATGCTAGAAATGCTATCATCTATCTACTCATCGCTTATCTGTGAGTAAAGATGTAACCTTTGACGAGTTCAAACCCTTCTACTCTACCTGCCCTCATCCTCTTTCCTTACTCATCCAGTTGATGAGTCTCGTGATTTCCTAGTTCCCCTTATACTTGTCACATCCCTACCTGCTACTCCTTTGTCTGCTCTCCCTACTTCTGTTCTGTTCGATCCTATACCCCCAAAGGGTATCTTAGGAAGTTTAGCCCACTAGGGGCATTTTAGTCATTTCATGTTTGAATTGCTTCCATTTCTTATAAATAAGTGTAGCCCTCCCTGGAGGAGGGCAGTCAAGAATGAAGTTAAGTTTGGCCTCTTGGCTCACTATCTCGATCCTCCTCGTTTCGGTCCCATCCCCTTGACCGACCAATGAACCCCTACCCCCATGATCGTCTCACCGGATCTTCAGCCAGCTCCCCTCCAATCTGATCCCTACCCCTGCCGTTCGGTTCCCTTCTGGTCTCTGGCGATCCCCCTCCCCGCGATCGTCAACCCTTCACCGCGTCATCAGGTGGCTCGTCCCTGGTCGATCCCTATCCCCATCTGTTCGACCTCTCTATTCATTCCCGTTTCGATTCTCCTACCCTGGGAACGTCTATCTCGCATCGCCCTCCAACCTCCTTCCGATACGAACCTAGATCAAGGTTCGTATCAATGGTATCAGAGCCAAGTCACCCCGCCGCCGCTGCCATCGTCATCGCCGCCACCCACCATGCCCGTCGCCTCCATCCCGCAACGCTGACTGTGCTCGCATCTGTGACTGCCCCCGTTGCACCCTCCGCACAAACCACCAGGCCAACCTCCTCCCGATACTAACCTCGATCAAGGTTCGTATCATGTTCCTCCGCAGAAATTTGATGGGATTACGTACCATCGACGTGCGAGTCCTCCATTGTTTGTTTCTGCCCCGCCACCTGCACCTACCCCTAAATCACCTAACCCTTTTCACTTTCAGTGATGATCTTCCCATCGCTCCCCATAAAGCCCCTCGGTCCTTTACCTCCAAACGAGTTATACCTTGACCAATTATGTTTCCTCCCATCATCTCTCCCCTTCTTAATATGCCTATCTCACAAGTCTTGATTCCATTACCATTCCGAAGAATGTGGGTGCAACGTTGGCTTCTTCTGAGTGGTGTCACACCATGGAAGAGGAACTTCTTGCCTTGGACAAAAATTAGACTTAGGCCTTGTTCCCTTGCCTTCGAGCAGACATTTGGTCATTTGTCATTGGGTGTATCCCATCAAGTACTAGTCTGGTGGCTCTCTTCAATGGTAGAAGGCCCGTCTTGTGGCCAAGGGTTATACTCAGATGTTTGGCATAGATTATTGGGAGACGTTTGCCTCCGTTACTAAAACGAACGCTGTTTGTCTGCTCTTTGCCCTTGCGGCTAATCATGATTGGCATCTTCAGCAATTCGACATCAAGAATGCCTTTCTCTATGCTGATCTACATGAGGAGGTTTATACGTCCTTGCCTACCGGCTGTGCGGCTCCTCAGCGCCCCCCGCAGTCTGCCATCTCAAGAAGGCCCACTATAGCTTGAAGCGATCTTCTCGGGCTTGGTTTGGCCGCTTTATACATTCTGTGAAATTATTTGGATATTTTAAGCACAATGATGACCATAACCTTTTCCAATTGTCACTCCCCATCAGGAGGAGTCCTAGTCCTAATGTGTGTGGATGACATTATAATTTCACATCTTGTAAGCGAATTTGACATCGAACATCTTGGCCCACTTCAATACTTCCTTGGCATTGAGGTGGTGTATTCTGCTACTGATATTTTTCTTTGCCAATGGAAATATATCGCTGACCTTCTTTAGGAGCTCGTAAAGGAGGACTCCCAAACCCTTACCACTCTTATTGAAGTGAACCACCAACTATCTTTGGCGGAGCATGAGGAGGCTGTTGATCAAGAGAGGTACGAAAGATTAGTTGGTAAACTGATATATCTCACTCATACTAGCCCTGACATTGCTTATGCTGTGGGTGTGTTGAATCAATTTATGCATGATCCGAAGATGTGTCATATGCAAGCTGCCAATTATGTACAACAGTATCTCAAAGATATTGTTGGACTTGATTTCAGTTCAAGAGTAATGATGGCCTCCATTTTGACGTTTATACGGATGTTGATTATGCAGGTTCCCATGTTAATCGACGTTCAACGGCAAGGTATTGTACCTTTCTTGGAGGTAATCTTATAATGCGTCATAGTAAGAAGCAGTCTGCCGTTCGATCCAGTGCTGAAGGAGAGTTTCACTCCTTTCACCAAAGCCTATCTGCCCCATGCTTTCAAGAGTTGTGCAGCAAGCTAGAAATAGATAATATCCACTCACCAGCTAGAGGGGGATGTTAAATGTGTTTCGTTCTTTTTCTCTCTTCTATCTCTATGTGATAGCCGATTAACATCAGCCGTCTCGAACTCTCTCTCCTCCCACTATAAGTACCATGTGATGAACCCTAAATCACTCTTAAGAACATTGAGCTTCTTTCAATTCTAGGTTTCTTCATTAATCCTTTTTTGACTTACTTATAATGGGCCCATCCAGCTGCAGCTGGTCTCGGTACTAGTGAACACATAATCCATTTAGGTTTTGTTTCTAAACCCTCCACATGTTTGATGGTGGATGGAGGAATGCCGCTGGTGCAGGGGAAGACAAGAATGAATTATGAAAGAAATAAGTAAACGTCCACAAAAAACATAAGTTAAAACCCCGACCTTGGTCCTCAATTACATGTACATTCATCACAGAGTGATGCTATGAAGTCTGACTACAGGACCTACAGTTGTAGTCCACATAAATCTAAATAAATTGTCAAAGAAAATACACAGAAGACTTCATTTGCTGTAATTGAGCAAGCAATAGTAACGGTCAAAATTCCAAAGATATTACAAAAATATGGGAATCAAAATATATTCATAGGCATATTTAGCGATTTAGAGAAAACTCAGAGAAGCCTAGTGTTTACATACTTTAATGGAAGAAAACGATACAAGCCGAGTGTTGCCAAGCCATCTCAGTCCTCTGATTAGGCTATTGTGCACAGAAAAGCTCTCAGCAACAGCATTGGCATAAACGTCGATGATATCTATATTCCCAGATTGGGTGCCCAAAGCAACAAGGGGGACAGCCGCGGCAGGGCTATTACCTCCACCTTAAAAAGATATATACCTGATCCTTAGATTCCAGGATGTCTAATTATAGCATGAGAAAAAGGAAATGGATACTGGGGAGGGTGCTCACTGGATAAGATAGCAGTCAACGATGGAGAAGGGACTGCCAGAGTAGTGACGGTAGATGACAAGAGATGAAGTTGGCCAACCATACTGATCTGCAAAGGAAAATATTCACTCTCCCGAATACATAGGTGAACTAATTAAAAGGGGACATTCAAGCGGAAAAATCAGATAAATTTTAAGAAAAGATGATTCTAGATACAAGATAATAGAGCACTAGAAAATAAGTCCAACGAAAGCCTCTCATCGTGCCTGCAAAAAACCAATCCATTATTAAGAAGTGTCTTACTGAAGTGAAATCCTTACATTTTAATAACATTTCACTCATAAATTAAATCCAGGAAAGGTTGGCAACATATTCTGCAGAAAATACAGGGGCCACTGCATAATATATATTTCTTCATGTTATGTTTAAAAGAGAGATGAAAATTCCGAAATCTTCAAAATTGGAGAAGATTTCGAACTCTAGGAATATGGAAATAACAATGCGCAAAAGAAATTTCACCCTGACAACCAGTCCAATGAGGATCGTATGTTGTTGGAACATTCAGATCAAACACATTTCAGGACAATCTTCTGCGAGGAAGTTTATTACGTATGATTCACACCTTGAAATAATTTCACTCTTTGAGCAAAGATGAGGCAAAATGGTCAAAAATGGAAAAGATAAAAGCAGGTCTGATGGAGGGAACATTAACTTATCGATAATCAGATAACAAAACATACACATCAACTTGTAAAGTAAAAAAACAACGGAAGGCTATCTCTAACCTTGACAAGAAGATTCTCATTGGAACTTGTGCCGGCTGTCTTTGCAGTAATAGCTTTACCCAACGCCTGATGATTGCCAGCACTGGAATCTTGTTTGTGAATAGGAGTATCTTGTTGTCCGGACATCAATTTTTTAGCATTATCTCGATCCATATCCCTTTCAGAGACCAGCTTTTGGCCAGTTATTATACCGTTTCTTTCTATTTCAGTACTCAGGAGCCAGTTCCATATCCTTCCATCATCCGAAATAGCAAGGAAGCACTTCTTGGAAGTGAATGTCGGAGACTTTGGACAATCGAGAGGTGTCTCACCAATCACTGAAGATAATGACGAGGACGTCGGAAAATTTTCAGAGAAGCGGCAAACATTTTGAATGACGGATTCGGCCTGACAGAAGACAACAGCAAGAACACTAGGAGATGGAACGGGGTTCCCAATTGAGGGCATTAAATCTTCTATCCTATACAATATATGGGCTTGCTCATTCCTGGAAAATAAAGAAAGGAAGAAGAAAGAGCCCGTCACCATCAACCACGAAGAACATGTGTATTCTTCTCGCGAAAATCACACAAACTGTACGAGTATATGAATGTAAAAAACGACACGGAGGTCAGAATACTAACAGCTTGCGTTTCCAGAGGCTCAACTTGCCGTCGCGGTGCAGACAGTAGACGAGATCCTCATCTGGGTCGGCCAGAATATCGATGATCTTCGCACAGCCGCGCGGATTCGAATGCGCGAGCAGGGAGGTCCCGTACAGCGCATCAAATACGATCATCTCTCGAGGAAACGCGACGAGAAGGATGCCCCGCCACCGGGGCGAGAAGCAGAAGCGAGGCAGCCCGAGAGGGAAGATGGCAGACGCAGGCGACGACGAAGATGACGACGACGACGACGCCATCTCCTTGTGCATCCTGTCCATTTCCGTCACGTCGGCGTCCACCTGGTGCTCCCTGACGACGACATCGACCTCCTCCCCGCTTCCTCCGCTGAGAACTCTGGCGGAGAGCAGAAAGCCCTTCACGCTGAGAGCGCACAAGTGCCTGGCGTCGAAGGGGTCTCGGCGGAGGCAGGAGAGAATCTCCGGGGAAGCGTCGTACTTCCAGATGCAACGGCCGGAGGAGGTGTCCCAGAGGGCGACCAGAGACTGCCCGTTGACGGAGGCCACGAGCCAGGAGCTGGAGCGGACCCAGCACAGGTCCTGGACGCCGAGCCGGGCCCTCTCCGACGACGCGTCGAGCTCGAGCCAGAGGAGAACCCGTCTGGAGCGCAGGTCCCAGATCGCGATCCGGCCCTGGCGGTCGCCGACCGCGAGCTGGAGGTTGGAGGTGGAGGGGTCGTCGATGCCGACGAGGTCGCGGGGGAGCGGGAGGGGCAACCAACGCACGGAGGTGACGAAGGGCGAGAGGGAGGAGGAGAGCGGGGAGGAGGAAGACGCGACGCGGGGCGGCGCGGGCACGGAGAGGACGGCGACGAGCTGCATGGAGGCGGGGTCCGCCACGACGACGGTGCTGCCGGCGCCGTAGGCGAGGAGCCCCGCGGGGCTGCAATCGGCGCTCCCGGCGTTGTCTCTGCTCGGCGGCCCGGGGAGCACGCTGTCCCACGACGACGCCGCCCTCGTCCCCGGCGAGCTGCCCGCCGAGCCGGGCGCCGACACGGCCATTCTGTCTCCTTCGCCGCCTCCCGCCTAGATCGACATGGCCCCGAGATCGAACGAGATCTGCAGTCTACTGCAATTGCGGACCGGCGAAGAAACCGGGTAAATATTGCCCCCCTCTCTGTCTTCTCTCTCTGCGGATGGCAATTAGTTTTTTTTTTTTACTTTCTTTTGTCTGCGTTAATGCCTCGATCTACCTTCCTTTCAAACATCAGAGCCTTTGTTTGGTGAAAAAGCAGAAACTGGAATTTGCATCACCTGTATTACAGTTTTGTTGAACTTTTTTTATATAAATCTCTTAACTGAGTCGGTATATCCTGGAGTTCACTTGATGAATATAATTTAATTACCCCCTAGTATCCTTTGTATGATAATTAAATTGTTCCCAGGTAATCAGCGAGAAGTATTTGTCTTTCTGCTAAACTAGAGGGGCCTGCTCGAAATGCTTGGGGTAGAGAGAGAAGAGAGAGAAAGCAAAGCCATTCTCATCATCGGAGAGAAGAAAATCAGTATCTCGAATTCTTTCAATCAGATATGTTAACAATAAATCATCTCCAGATTTTGAATAATTTCAAAAATCAACAAAAAGGTTAAATCAGTATTAAATCATTGCATAAAATAGATTTTGAATAACTCATTGCTGAAAACTGTCGTCATTTGTTAATTTGTGTCGCCATATGTTCTCATATTGTCACGCGTGTTCGACGTGTGCTGAGAGCCATCGATCATGATCTTTCTGATGTTCAATCTGATAGATCAGCTATCCAAATGTGATCTGTGATTGATGTTCGTCGTTTATATGGAATTGCACACTTGAAAATCAGACAAAAATGGAAAATAATTATAAAAATACCCCCACGATCTCCTTGGCGAGCTAATCAGCAGTGGAAATGTCATGTCTCAGTATCTTGTCTAGAGCACCAGCATCCAGAAGAGCCCCCCGCTCGCAATGCTCGCATGACTGTCTCACTATCTTGTCTGCCAATCAGCCAATCAGCCTCACTCTCTGATCTGTGTACCACAGTGTGGGTTGAATGACACCAGCATGCTCAAGTGCACCACCACACCCCCCCCCCCACCCGTAGTGAGGCTCAGCCCTTCCACACACACAAAAAGAGAGAGCGAATGAAGAAAAAGTAAACGACGCGAGCCCGAGATGTTGGCTTACTCGTAGCGGGTCTCCTCGTCGACGATAATGTTCCAGCTCTCCCAGCGTACTCTTCCCGTATTCATGAACGTTCTGCAAACGGAGAAGAGCCGTGACTAAGATGGGTCTTTACCTCCACCTTTATCTATGTCTATGTCCATGTCCGTTTTGCTCTCTCCCCTCCAATCTATCTCTTACTCTATCTGTATCTCTATCTGTATCTCTATCTCTATCTCTATCTCTATCTCTATCTCTGTCTCTGTCTCTATCTCTATCTCTATCTCTATCTCTATCTCTATCTCTATCTCTATCTCTGTCTCTATCTCTATCTCTATCTCTATCTCTATCTCTATCTCTATCTCTATCTCTATCTCTATCTCTATCTCTATCTCTATCTCTATCTCTATCTCTATCTCTATCTCTATCTCTATCTCTATCTCTATCTCTATCTCTATCTCTGTCTCTGTCTCTATCTCTATCTCTATCTCTATCTCTGTCTCTGTCTCTATCTCTATCTCTATCTCTATCTCTATCTCTATCTCTATCTCTATCTCTATCTCTATCTCTATCTCTATCTCTGTCTCTATTTCTATCTCTATCTCTATCTCTATCTCTATCTCTATCTCTATCTCTGCCTCTATCTCTATCTCTGTCTCTATCTCTATCTCTATCTCTGTCTCTATCTCTATCTCTGTCTCTATCTCTATCTCTGTCTCTATCTCTCTCTCTGTCTCTATCTCTACCTCTATCTCTATCTCTGTCTCTATCTCTATCTCTGTCTCTATCTCTATCTCTATCTCTGTCTCTATCTCTATCTCTGTCTCTATCTCTATCTCTGTCTCTATCTCTGTCTCTATCTCTATCTCTGTCTCTATCTCTCTCTCTGTCTCTATCTCTATCTCTGTCTCTATCTCTATCTCTGTCTCTATCTCTATCTCTGTCTCTATCTCTATCTCTGTCTCTATCTCTAACTCTATTTATCAAGCCTTATTTCTATTTATCTATCTCTGTCTCTATTTATCTCTCTATATCTCTATCACTATCTATCTCACTCTCTACCTCAATATGTGATTCTTTCTTTATTTATAGATATTTCTATCTCTATCTTTACCTCTCTCTATCTTTACTCTTTATATCGATCTCTATTTCCATCTCCATCTCTATCTCAATCTCGATCTCTATATATTTCTTGCTAAATCGGTATCTGTATTTGTCTCTTATCTCTATCTCTATATTTATCTCTTTCGCTATCTATATGGCCATCACTATCTCTATCTTTACTATTTTTATCTTTCCCTATTTCAAAGTTTATCTCTATCATTTTCTCCATTCTATCTCTAATTTCATCACTATCTCTGTAATTTAAATGTCTATCTATCACTTTCTATATCTTTATCCATGCTCAAATCTCTATCTCCATTTTTATTTTTATCTATATCCCTTTTCTGTCTCCATCTCCATCATTATCTATCACTATTTCTATCACTATCTCCACCTTTATTTCAATCTATCTAGATCATTGTTTTGTATCCCTATCTCTATCATATCCCTTTCTCTATCTATCTCCATCTCAATCTTTATCTTTATTGGTCCAATTTTATCTCTATCTTTACCACTATCTCAATCTTGATCTCGATCTCCATCTGCATCTCCATCTCTATCGCTATCTCAATCTTTATCTCTATCTCAATCTCGATCTCCATCTCTATCTCTTTCTCTATCTTTATCGCTATCTCTGTGTTTATACCTTTATCTCTCTCCATCACAATTTCTATATCTATTCCAATCCTATCTTTATCTTTATCTCTATCTCTGTCTTTATCTCTATCACAATCTCTACCTCTATCTTGTTCATTATCTCTATCTCTCTCTGTTTTTCACCTGTATCTTAATCAATCTCTATCGCTGCCGTTATCCATATGTTCGAGCTACCCGTATCTCTATCGTTATCTATCTCTATATCTATCTTCATCTCTCCTTATCTTTATATTCATATGTATCAACCAATATTTCTATCCCTATCTATCCTCATCTCAATTTATCTTTATATCTATCTCAATGTATCTTAAACTTTATCACAATCTTTATCTTTTTCTTCACTTCTGTCTGTATCTCTAGCTTAATCTCTATCCATACAAATCTCAATCTCTGTCAATATCTATATCTATATCCCTTGCTCTATACGTCTCTAAGTCTATCTCTATGTATCTTTATCTTTAGACCCATGTATCTCTATTTATATTGTTATCTCTATACCTGTCTGTATTTTTTGGGTGAGACATATTTTTCAATTGATATCAACGTGGCGATACAAAGTATAGTATGCGATGTGGGCAGCCTAATGGAGGACCATCTTGAAGCCCAAGCCTGAGTTTGTGAGCAGCCGCACCGCGGAGCCGGAGCCAACACAAAGAACCAAGACTTAGTATCAGGCTCGCCAATAGGACTTCAGGCTTTGTTTTCTTTTATGTGAGTTGTTTTATGGATTTTAGGGAGGGCACAATGTTTTGGGCCCCCCCGTGTTTTTCTGTGTTTTACGTTGGATTTGGGCCATTAGGGGGATGTCCTTGCCACTTTGGACATTTCCCCCTAATTTGGCCCATTACAGCAACCTTCCCTACCATATATAAGGGAAGCCATGCCCCCATGAGACTTTTGGAATTCCATTTGAGAAAATTTGAGTTTTGTTATTTGTCTCTTCTCCTTTGGGGTTCCCACCCTTCTCCATCACCTTGGAGACCAATCTTCTTGCCTTCTAGAGTGCCCCCTAAGGAAGACAATCGTCTAACGACCCGCCGCAGCCTAGTTCACTGCCACCGTTGTCGTTGCCACCGCCAGAAAAACAGCTGCTGCCGGCATCTGTCTTGTGCTAGAGTTTTGTAGAAGGACGTCACTCGTGTGCATCGGCCCCACCACCCCCCCTGCTTGTTGCCATTAGGTCGCCTGCTAAGTCTGTGCTCCCGTCGGGACATCTGCTTATGCGTGACGCCCATTAAACTGCAAGCCCCCTACACCATCCAGCCTCGGGCCGCCAAGCCGCCATGCTCGCGCCCGCGAAGCTTGCTCACCGGTCCATTCTTGCCTGCCATTCGCAGGCTGCCATCCCCAAGCGTGTGTGCGCTAGACTGTCACTCTTGCGCAGCGCTGTCGCGTGGCTATTCGGCTGCCGCGTGGACTGTGCATGCTCTGCGTGCTCCACGCAATCTGTGTGGCACGCAGACGGTGCGCTTCACTCACCCTATTGCTACTGCCTACAGTGACTCCCTCCATAGACAAGGATCCATGTTGCACTGCGACCTCTCAGGCCCAGGCTTGCAGGTCGCACCCTCCTTCCATTCCCCATTATTATTACCTCTTTCAGTGGCGTTAGCACCTGCTCCAGCAAGGGATTTAGAGTCATTGGTTTAAACTCGTTCTCATCAACAGTTGTGGGCGCTCATGGACAGTGGTTGTCCCCCACTTCATTAGCTTTGGAGCTGATCTATCAGGTCATTGGGAGTCTGTCCGCTACCTTAGAGTCCTTGTGTCATCTACCAGATCCCTCTCCCTAGGTGAGCGGTTCTCTGAAATATATTTTCATTTATTTTACTATGTTTCATTATCCATTAACATTACATCACTGGTTACTCGCCCTCCGTGTGGTGTAACATGAGTCATTCGATCCTGGCACCCTTCATGTTACATCTCAGCCACCTTGGAGATGGGAGTAAATAATATAGTGGGTATGACATAAACTCGATGCCACTTCTCTTCTCTCTTGTTTCAATGTCACTGTAGATTGCGATGAGAGTTGTTCATCTCTCGATGCCTGTTTGTGTGATGATTTATTCTTGCTTCTCCTCATACTACTATAAGTGGGTTGAGTTTAATAAAGGATTTTGCTGTAGGAAAATCCGGTATTTGTACTTCAGTTTATGGATAAGCTTGCCCTCTACTTTTTGCTTTCCGTTCTTTGGCTGTTCCTAGGCTCCTTTCTTTTTATATACTAAAGGGTGTGACGACCTCCTCCTCTGGTTATCCTTTTTGCTTTCAGTGATCTCCTATAGAGTATCGACCTAAAATAGAGTGAATGAGAGGATTAAATCAGCATCAGTGGGGGCTAAAATCATGGTAAAAGTTGTATGATCAATTTTTTCCCCATTTTGACAATAATAAACAAGGGAGAGAGGCATGAGAAATGAGTGAACTGCATTTGTTACCACAATATATAGTCGTTATACTTCTATGTTTCATGCAACATCTGTGATACAACCTGTAATGATCTTTTCTTGTCCTTCAGTTGATTGTTGGTTCCCCCATTCTCATCTAGTAAGAGTTATCACATGCTCTATAGGTACAAGCTTACATCTTGCCTAGTGCGCAAAGGAGCAGTTGTACCCATTGGATTACAAGGGGAATCCCCTCAAATGTGGCCACCCATAACAATCCCAAAGATCACTTCTCTGTCCTCATAGATCATTTCACCAGGGTAGGCACGATGTCAGGTCCTATGTAATATTGAGATAGAAAAATAGTAGCACATGCAATATTTTCCATTTTTAAACCTATGTCTTTGTGAACAATTTTCTAGTTAAAGCAACAGTGTGAAATGTTAAGATTACATTAAGAACCAAATGAAATTACAAAAAATAGTAATTCATATCATGTTCATGAATACTAAATGGAAAAGAAAGTTTGCACCTGGTTTTCGGGTGACAATGAGTTCTTGTTTGGTTGGGCTTTTTTCTCTGTGATACTAGTGAACCATTCTCATTTTTTTGGTGATCTTGAGGTCTGGTAGTCCAATTTTTTCTGTGATGCAGCCTCCTTGTGCGGTCGTCGACAACTCTGATAGCCTATAAAAAGGAGTCTGCATTTTTCATCAAAATTCATGGATAGCAAGAGCATCTGCAAGTGTATTTCCTTCTCACTGGATATGTGTAATACTTATTACATTATCCAGATAGTGTATAACTTTTTCTCACATACTTACTAGTTTCCAGAGTTTACATGTACCTTATTACTAATGATCTGGGATTATTTTACAAAATCTGATTCATTATAAATTTGAAGAATCCCTTAGTGGTTGCAGATATCTAACCCATCTAGTAATGACCAACATTCCGCCACCATCCTAGTCGCCACTGTAATAATGGACCAATAACCCATAGGGTGATCTTCTCATTTTCACAAGTTCCTTTATTCCATATTTTGCATAGTAATTATATGCTGCAAATTTTTTTGAGAATACAAGCCAAACTTTCATGCTTTTTTTGTCTAAAAAAGTGACTCGGTCGTGACGCGCCCCCGTAAGGATGTTCCACTTAGCTAAGAGCCACATCCATGTGTGCATTGGCCATTCACCATCAGGAAGACATTGTATTTTATCTTTGATGCGTGGATCTTAATGGCAAAAATTCATTTTGATGCAGTTTTAATTCCTATCTGTTGTACATGTCTATCCAAAGGGAAAGTGTTTTTCAAAAAATATTCCACTCCTAAAACTTTATTTTTTTAAGGAGGTTAGATTTCCGTACTATTTGCATCACTGAAATTAACTGCCTTTTTATCCTGAAATATTCCTAGGCTGACTTCGTTGTAAATTCCCCATGTGGCGTAAGACTCCGAATGGCAACATCTGTAAAGTTTGTACATTGAATAGCTTTGTCCCAAATTTCTTCTGCCATGTCTTATATGACGCCATATTGTCTCATGTATGATTCCCAATCTTGCGCAAATAGATTTTTAATGGTTATGTACGGTTTTGAAGCATACAAGGTTTGGGTAATTTATTAGCTTCCATGCACCTGCCCAGTTTGTGTCCTGATATATTCAATTAGATGCATATAATTTAACACTTTTAAGGTTATATAATGTTTATACGATGGAATTAACACACACATATCATGATATACGATGAATAAATTTGATTCCATCCATAAATTCCCATATTATGTAACTTTCCTATTTCTAATGAATTTAACATGAATATGACATAATAAGTCAATTATTGATAAAGTCAAAATAAAAATAAATAAATAAAAAGTTTGTGCCCCAAAGAAACCACTAAGGGCTATGGTCGGCAACCGCAACTCAATGCTAGATGGGCCTCAAAGGACCACAGCCGCAAGCCGCACCTGTAGCCATAGAGCCTCACAGGGCAACAAACATGTATGCACATTGTTCAACCCCATGCGCACACACAAGGTACGTTGTTCCCTTCCTTCTTTAATTTAAATTCAAAGAGATATGGTTTTGACATTTATATACTCTTGATAAAGTTTAATTCTATTGATACGGGATTGAAATAACTAGAAATTTAGAGGAATGAGGTCCGAGCCAGAGCAAATATAAAAGGTAACCTAAGCCCGTGGGCCGCCACAAGCATAAATCACAGAGATAAGTGAATTTTGGGCTTTGCATGGCCCAGGCCAAAGCCTGTGACATATTGTGCTTTCTTTAAAAACAATCTTTTAATTGAGACTGTTGATCTTCTTTTGTAAGATAGAACGATCTGGATTCAATCTATGCACTATACTAACTTTCTCTTTCTTATAGGTGACATATCAGCGACGAGGGCGGACGTGGACCAATGAGGCAAGACCAAGTGGAGATCAGAGCTGAATGGACTTGGCTGACTAGGACGCATACCACCAAAACTTAATAAGGTCCACGGCTATGATTTAGTCGTTGCTGTTGAACCCTCTGAATGAGCATCTAATGGCTCAGGGGCAAGGACGTCTACTTCTAACTCTGTTTGCCATTTTCATCACCGGTGACCAACTTACGACGACGAGAATGCACATCTCAGCCTCATCGCAGATGGAAAACAGCGGTAAATATCGCACATGGACGATGAAGCTTCTCGGAGCCCTTCTGGCCTATAAAACCCAACCTTCCTAGCTGGAATAGTATCTTTCTTTCTGAAATTGATTATGAACGTTGAAATTTAAAAGCGGAAAGATCCTCCTCTTCTTTAACAGTCATGACAGGCCTGTGACCCGAAGAGAGATCTTAGAGAGAGTGTTGGAAGAACATAAGAATTTAGTGGCTAAACTAGAGGACGAGGCATCCGATATTGAGAGGTCTGGAGCCAACAACGATCATCCATTATGGCGTCGAGAACCAGGAAGTCATGATTTAATTGATATAGGTCTTACATTGATAGAATTGCCTTTCTTACATTGATAGAAACATCAATTCAAAAATTGTCTAAAAAATATTTTTATCATCTGAGAAATTTATCGAATAGTTGGTTGGTACAGTTTCTTGTTAACAAACTTCATTCTATTTTTTGAATATTTCTCATCCAATCAAAAAATATTTCAGATACCTATTAACTGTAAATGATTACAAAGGTCATTCTAATGATTTCCAAGCTATAAAATAAATAAAAAATCCTTTGTTTTCTTTATAAAAGCATATTGCCTTTCTTTAGTTTGGGATTTTGTCGAACACATCATGTTCATACTCTGTTCTGAAATTTTACTCTGAATTTTGTATTATAAATCGAATACTAAAAATTTGATAAAAGTTACTTAAAATATCTTATCTAAACATACTTTCATAATATAACTTTTTATCTTTAAATAAAATGATTCTATTGAATTTCCTTTATAAAAATCAGTATAAATTCTCTTTTTTTCTACTAGTCGTTTCTACAAACACCTAGTGGTGTTTCTTATCTTCTCCAATCGCTGTCAATATTTTATTCATTTCTTGGTTATCTTAGCACCTTAAATCCCATCTTATATTCCATTCAACTATCCCATTCATATTTCACTACCTAGAATTTTAGTAATAATAATAATAATAATAAAATCTCTTATTAGTTTTATTATACTGGAAATTCATATCCCTGTCTTCTAACTCATTAGTTAATTCTGTTTCTAATAGCCAATCCCTGAGGAGACGAACTTATTCTCTGTTATACATCTTTGAGTCAGATCACCAATTTATAAAATATTATTTGATAAAAGTGAAAGTGATAAGAACAACATTAATACACCCATTTTTTCTTTATTAAACTGGCTCCGTTGTCTGGGATGGGCATCCCATCGAATAGTTTGACTGTTGATTTGGATTTATTTTCTTTATATTTTTGTTTTCATTTTATAAAAATATTTCAGCTTACTTACCCAAAACAGAAAACTAAAAAAAATTAAATTGAGTGATATTTCTCTTAGCATGTGGTTGTAGTATTCGGGTAGTGCTGGAAAGTATCTGGGAAAATTCAAGGTGAAGTTTTTTTTGAGTTTGATAGTTTAGTCTATTTTTTAATAAAACTTTCTTGATGATTGTTTGAATTCTAGTGGTGAGATCAGGTAAATTTGACTTGAGAATTCAGGTCCAGTCTATGTTGAGTACTTCTTTAGTAATATTCTGATGATTATTTGATTAAGTCACATTGGCTCCAATGTTCAGATTATGATTTTTAAAAGGAATAGTACTTGATGGCTGGTCATTATGTTGACTGAGATTGTGCTTATGGAGATGCCTTCTACTCTGCCCCATTCCATGGAGTTCTCAAAGAAGCATACACTATGGCGTGGAACTATCAAGTCCATGGCAGAGTAGCCCCTAAAGAACATCCTAGGTTGATGCCTCATAGGCATGACACTAGGATTCATGCATCCTTTGATGGAAGCAAAATCTTCAGGGTAGAGCCTTATATGATGAATCTTTTACCAGCTTTTCATGGATATCCCACAGAAACACCTTATGAGTATCTTGTAGATTTCCTCTATGTTTGTGACAACAATCATTTTTTCATATCCTACTTGAGACAGTTAGAATGAGGCTATTTCCCTTTATCCTTAAGGGTCCAGTTCACGAGTGGTTAGAGAGATAGCTAGAGGCTTGTATACATGGGATGAGATAGATGATGAATTTCTACGGAAATACAGTAGTAATGAAAGAAAAGGCATTCATTGCTCATACTTTGATGGAGCGCCCCGGCTTGCTCCCTCGGAGACATCTTCAGCATTGTCATTCTTGTCATCGATGGCCCGCCGGTTAGCGTTCCGCCTGACCAGCACGCCAAGGTGAAGAGGAGACGCCTGGGCTTCAATACCCTGGGTAAAGCACATCTGTATATTCGATCGTTTTGATTTTCGTCATCACGTGCTTTGTATGTTCTGTTTTATCGCGTTCATGTGTCCGTTTTCATCGCGTCTGTACCCGTCTGGGTCGTGTCGTGATGTGTCCATCGTGTGTCATGTGTCCCTACCTTTTTATGTTTTCTTTTGCTTTTGTTTGATTGTAATAGGGGCTCCTTATATAAGGGCCCCTTAATGGACCTTCCCCCCCCTAGTGGACCTCCCTAGGGCCCATCTTGTCTTCCCTATTTAAGGGAAGAGGTGGCACCCTAGGAAGATCAGAACAGGTTTTATTCAGAAGACATTTTATCATTCAGCTTGGTCTCATCAGAGAGAAAAGGAGGGGAAAGAGGAAGGAAGAACGAGAAGAACGAAGCGGTCAGAGGAAGAATAAACAAAAGAAGAAGAGAGGGTGTCGCCCGATCCTCCTGCATGCGCCAATCTTCCGTCAACGCATCGCCAGAATACGCGTTGCCAGAATCGTTCGATCGTAGATGCGCGCATCAGCCTACCCACGGTTATTCTCCGTGGACTGCACCATCATGATTCATTGGTGCAATTGACTCCACGCGGTGTGGAAGTTCACGTCGATGTTGACCACCATCCGGAACGAATTGCTGCAACCCTGTGTGGTCTCCGCCAATTGTAATTTACAACGCATCATCCCCGTTGTGTTTCTTCACACGGTCGCGCGGTCGAACCTCGATATCGCTGTGACACCGGAGCACTCCTGGTTACACGAAGCATCATTGTGTTTGCCCTACGAGTCACAAGGATTGACCTTGCTGTGGTCCATTCGATGGCCATGCACAAGCCTATCAATGTGGTTGCGGATCGGTATCATCACACATATAATGGTCTGCGTCAGCCTGGCCCTCCATTAAATCACCATAGAGCCCTACATGTGACCAGCCGACTGTTCCCATGTTTTGTTTCGCCACCGTGGATTCAAGTGCACGACCGCAAATTGCCTCTATGCTATGTCAAACTGCCAAGGAGTCTAAGGCGCACCCCATATCTGTGGATTGTGGCTCCAAGAATATGTGGAGCCCTACGCACCACTCTTGCGGCCGCACAGAGTGCACCAGTTCCCCTCCCGCAGTCGACGCTGCCGCTGTGAGCCTAGTGCTGCCACCCACTCGACCAACCTCCTTATCCTCCTCCTTAAGTGGTTAGCTCCAGCACTGCATCTCTACAACCTGTCAAACACCACCGTGTCACCCCTGTCACGCCTCCATCATCTCTGCCTACAATCCACACCAGCTGCTACATCGACGAAGAGCTTGACAACGAGAAGTTCACCGAGGAGGTACATCATCCTCCTCTTGCTTGTTACATTATTTCTTGCAGTATACTTTTGATTGCACTCCACCGCGCTCGGGATAGACATAGGTGAGAGAAGATTAAGAAAACTATGAGATTTGAGCATCTTACTGGTATGGGTCGAGCCTGTCCATTAACGTGCGAGCCCCTATGGATTTATTTCGTTCGATGCCATAGCCGCTGTTGTCCCTTCCGACAAGGGTCACGAGCCCATTGTCATTGTCACCTGCCATCCCCTTCGGAACTCAGAGTTTGGCAAACCTCCACGTGTTGGGGCCTGCAAGTATGTCCACGTAGGACCATCATCTCATAGTTACATTCCCGTAGGGAAATTATCCGTCGGCGTCGTCATTGACGACGAAGGACACCACTATCTAGGTAACCGAGCATCGTCTCTATACTGACCGGACAACATTCTAGACGACGTCCGGCATCATACCCTGAGGATGACTATGAGGCGTTCCGTCACTGTGGGCACAATATCCCAATCCAAGATCAAGGACAGTTCAACCACCTCCATCTACTTAAGAAAAATCAACATGACACTTGTGGGTACCATAATCCAACCTATAGAGATGGCCTTCGTTCCTTCGAGAATGAGGGGAGTCCGAAACAATCTCACTCATTTCTTAGTAAAGATGACTCACATGTACTGGATGAACCGAATTTACCCCCCACCGAGGAATCCGTGGACGATATCATGATGAAAATGATGGAGAAACTGGCACTAATCAGCAATAGAAATGAACAGTTGATGAATATATTAGATAAATTCGAATCTCATCATATTGGTGAACCCACCTCATCCTCTGATGAAGGAATGGCAAAAGACATGGTACATCCATTGATTCAACAATGCGATGAGGTCTTGAGTCCTCAGTATGCATGGAGGAGCATGATGAGAGCTTAAACAATTACTACCAGCTCTACGCAAACCATGAGGATCTTGAGTCCTCAGTCTGCATGGAGGAGCATGATGAGAGTTTAAGTGATCACTACCAGCTCTACACAAACCATGAGGATCAGGTTATGGAATGGTTTGATGGGTCTATGGGTTCCTCTACATTTTTTATTCCTACAGACAATGATACTGATGATCTTACTCCTACTCTTGATTCATACGAAGAGAGAGAGAAACAATATCTTGAAGAGGAAGTGAGAGGAGATATTGACTAAGGAAAATAGAATAATGAAACCATATGCATTCTCATCCACTTGACTATGAGGAGCACCACACATTTGAATTCCCTTCATTAGAGGAAGTTGAGACCAAACGCGTGAATTATATTTCATACTATTTTAGGAAGTTGACCTGGAGTTTCTTCACTGATATTTTTGCGATCAAATGCCGCTTGACTCTTCATACTTAGTCAAGATACTCTTCACAAGGGTGAAGACCTTGACAAAGTCAACTTTGAAATACAAGTGTATTCACATGGGGATAGAATTTCTTTTATGAAGTTATATGAAGTCTGGCTGAAGACTATAAAGTCAATGCCAACTGGGAGACAACCCAGTCTACTCATGAATTTAATTTTCCTAGTTTGGTTTTATAGATTTCTTGGATAAGTTTTTGTTCCTTGGTAATAAGTGAAGAAGAGTTGCATGGAGGTGTAGAGAGAGCTTAGATGTGATGAAGGGCCTGAACTGCTGGTTTGCTTTAAATTACTAGATACTTACATATGCATACTCATGAGCACCTACCCAATAGGGGGGAGGGGAAAGCTAATCATAAACAAATATACACATCATTGTAGTACTTCATGTCTTAGGCAATCTATAGCATGCATGACTCTATGGATAATATATGAACATATTTAGGAAGATGTAAATTTTTTTAGTAAATTGTGAAGAGAGCAATCTAAGTGATGAAAGTTCAATGTGGATAGTGCTGGTGTCCAAGGAGTTTAGAGTTTAGATATTCCTCTTGAGTGAGTTAGGAATACCTAGTGTTCTAACCAGATAGCTCTTGATTCTACGCTACTAATCCTACTTTTTCTACTTCTCCCCTTACTTGTCCACCGCATCCTAAGCTCTCCTCAACAAAAACTTCCTGGAAAAGTTTTATAGCAAGGTGTAGAATTGATATCAATCCTTAAGCCTTACTATTATCGCCAGAGTCAAGCTCCATGAACAATTGAGGAATACAAAACTTCATTGGGAGAATAAGCTGCATGTCTGCTAAAGCAACACATGGGTTGGATAAAAAGAGTCGATCAATCCAAATAAGGCAAGAGCCATTGTGTATATAAAGTGCACGGGTCACAAATCTTTCATAAAAAGAAAAAAACTCATGACACCCATGTGTTATAGCTGCTATATCTATCGCTATAACTTAGAGGACTTACAGCTTTTCTACACCATTCACCATCCTTAGTCGTGGGAGGTGGATAGTGACTTGTGCTTGAGTTGAAGTGAACTTACTCCATAAAACGTTGATCATTACTAAATTTTTCTGATAATTTATAGAAATCATTTTGTGCTGTATGATTTATTAATGCATGGAAGTATTTCGTGTTTTTATTTCCCTCTTTAAGCCATTTTATATTTGCCTTTTGTTGCAAAAACATCATGTACTGTTCTTCTCATAATATTAGTTCCTTTTCTAATATACTTAACATAAGATGTTTCTGTTCCTCCCAGTGGTTTTTGATTTCAAGTTCCAAGTTGTCTACTTTATCTTTAAGTTATTCTTTTTCCTTACACATATTTCCAGACGTTAATTTTTTCCAAGATTTCAGCTCAAATTTAAAAAATATTATTTTGGGGAAAGGTATTTACAGATACGGAGCTGCTTACCTTGTTCCAGTTTAGTCATACAAGGTCTTGGAGGTTCCAATGTTTTGTCTACATCGCTTTAAATATAAGTTTTGATTTTTAATTAGGTTAACCATGGGCAACAAAGTAATCAGTATCAATAAGTGATCAGATAAGTGTTTAGGAAGATTGCTTTTAAGGATATCAGATTATGAGCATGTGAATTTATCAATATGGGATTGAGTCATTCATAAATTATCTGTTGGCCTTTCTTACCATTGCACCATGATAGCATGTTACCCTGATGTTGAGGCTCGAAGTGATCAAGATCCTTGAGCATTTGATTGAAAGCTTCCATATTCCTAACATTTTGATAGTGTCTTCCTTTCTTTTCTCGAATGTTCCTTACTGCATTAAAATCTCCCGGATTATCCATGGATGTGCCAGATTACTGAAATGATTAACTAATTTATCCCTTTGAGTTTGTCTTGTTTTGTTGTGGTATGATGCGTAAATGAATGTCATCATTGTTGTAAGTTTTTCATTTTTCACCTCCACAGTGATAGTCTGTGAGCAATCATTTACAATCTGTACATCTATTCCTGATTTTGGAAGTATCTAAAATTTTCCACTATTTTGTGCCCAATGGTTTTCTAAACCAATTTTCACTTGTATTGGTATATACCCTTTGCAGTAGCAATGGGTTTTTGGATTCCTATCAATTCAAGTTTACAATCTATTGAAGTTGATTAAGTCGCAAGCATGTTTCTGATCTTGCTATCCTTTGAAAAATCCATATTCAGATGTTTATCATTAATTATATTGATCAAATGTATTTCAGTAGGTTAATATGCACATATTTACATGTTAATTTGCATTAAACTGATTGTGTATGCGTATAATGAATCCTAAAATAATTAAATTTATTTAAATAATGAGATTTTGTATTATATGAATTTATAATATTTTTTAATGATTTTTCTGATGTGAAATTCTAAAAGAACACAATTGTTTGAATCAAAATATAACGTTTCTTGAATTTTCGACATTATATTTGAATATATAAGATTTTTAAAATTAAAAAAAAATTAAAAATTTATTATTTCATATCTATTGTTGGAGTTATTTAATGGGTCTTCGGCTTTCTGAATCTGAGGAGAGTGAGAATCAGAGGAGAGCAAAAATTAGTGGACTGAGAATCATCCAGTCTTAAATTGGATATATAACAATCTAGGAGTTTTGGGCTGAAATTTTGAGGGGAGCTTTATTTTCCCACCTCTTTCCATGAATATTCTGCATCTATAAATACAGAATCGGAGTTTCATAAAAACAATATTCGAACTCACTTCCTCCTAGAGAGGATGATTAAAAGAAAGTGAGGGTTAAGAAGGTCCATGGAGGTGTTCTTGGTGTTTTGAGTGTTTGGGTGAGATCAAGAGAGATCTGAAGAGGCTGATATGTATTTGAAAATCACCTTGATCCTGACAAATCATAGGGATCTAAGCCTAATCTATTGTCTTACATTAGTTTCTCTACTTTACCTCCCTTTAGTTAGATCTACAACCTTATTTTCATCACCATCTCCTCCTCATCTTGCATCCTCTCACCTTACAACAGCCATCTCTAATCTGGATTTAAGTTACCCTCATCTCATATAAAAACCCTAAATCATTTAGTCCATCATCCGCTTCTCCATTTTTCAACCACCTTCCTATTCTTTCCATCACATCAATTGGTTAGATCATTATCATTTATTCTTCTACCATTATATTTAACCATCATCCATACACAATTATTCACATCAGTTAATCCATCTCACCATCCTATCTTCTTATTCATCTTCTACATTCATTATCACTCTATGTCTTCATCTATCTCACACTCCCACTTGCATTTGATCACTCCACCTCCTCCTAACTATTCATCATATTATTATTATCCTTATAATGTATTAATGAACACCCTTACAACACTTTTGATGCATCACATCACAATCCCCTATGTTATATGTATCTCCCTCATCCCTCTTGAATCATAATTTAAAGAGTATTTAAACTGTAATATGTGTTCCCAGTCGAGACAACCCCAGCTCAATACCACCTAGTCAAGTTATTTTATGAGTAAAGGTTTATAAATTTCTATTGATTAACACGAATATCAATGACAAATTAACACCCTACATTTGAGTTCATCATATATTCTAAAGCACACCCATCACTCTCTATGGAACTGGGTAGGAAGTTATTGTTGCTTTCAGCTTGTTCTCTCATAGTGTAAGTTGTATGCTTTAATGATTGTTGCAAACAGTTGTCATATTTGTCTGTTTTTGGTGAGAATTCTTCATCGGAGGTAAGGGATCTAACTAATCTTCTAAGTTGTCTTCGATTTTGTTTCTAGTATCTCGGAAGATTGAGATCTTCAAAGAGGTGTAGTGTTGTATAGCTGAGTGTCATGCGGTCAAATCCCAAGCGAGGAGAAATGCTCAAAGTTTGTGCGTGCCGGCCTCAGTTCTTGGAGCGGGACACTGAGCAGCCTTTATCTCTTGCAACAGAAGTCCTTTGCAATAGCTTATGTATGCATAGAAGGGGATAGAGGAGAGGGAGTGGACATAACCCCATCGAGGAATAGGATCGTTGCATTGATATCATAAAGAGGTTACATCATGGTAGACATTACATGGGGGAAGATGACGGATGATACCGAAGTAATGAGATGAGGCGCAACGCACCTTTGTAGTGTCGGTCTTGCGCCTTGAGGCATGCTGCTTCGCGCGCGTGCCCCCCACCAGCCCTACCGCTACATGTGTACCCTTGGGCTGGGCGCTACTCATCGTGGGCCTGGCAATCACACACGCCACCCCAGAACTGTTGATCACACATGCCATCGGCACCCACGTTGGCATCTATCACATGGTCTGCCCGGACGCAGCCGTGTTCGGCACTTAAGCTGGGCGCTACGCACCTAACGCTACCCGTAGCGGCTCCAGGGGCCAGCGCCATCTCTGCATTTGGGGCTCTCTGTGCATCAATGTCTTGGTCTCCTGGTGGCATACCTCCCGCCCCGTGCCCCGCGCTCCACGCCCCACACACGCAATGCGTGCGGCTCACCCACGAGGCATCCCGTGATCCGATGCACGTGAGCGCCGATGGGCGCACACACCTTTAGAGGCGATGGCCTAAACGATTAGGGCCAGGCGTCACCACCTGCAGTGCGTGTTAGTAATAGTTTGCACTGAAGGACTCAGTCTCCAAATCATGAGTACAGTACACGAACATATCCCCATAGTTAGCACGCAGGCCTGTGCAGGAATGCGGCATACTTTGGGGTGTTACTCTAAGTGAGAGAAGACCTCTTTTATTTCAAGGAGGGCAGAAACTTAAAGTACTCCTATTCTCTTCTGATTTTCAATCACGGCTTAAGTTCTCCATGTTGAGGAGTGGAGGTTCAGTGGTGTTTTTCAAAGCACCAATATTCAGTTTCTTGGAGTATAAAATGCTTGGTATGTTTATCTTGAGGGTGTCTATTTCTATTGCATAATTAGGCCTTTCAATTCAATGTTTTTTTATCCATTCAAATTTGGGTTGGGGTGTCAAGAGATGTGTCTCATGTTGGTTTGTGGTCAGAGCCTGGATGTTTGTCTCTCGTGTTGGTTTGTGGTCCAAAGAGAAATCAGGTGCCCACAGGAAAGATCTCACTGCATTGGAGCCAATTTCCACAAAGTGGTATTCCAAGCTAATTCATAATCCTTTCTTTCATCTAAACCCTTGACATAGTAATTTCCTATAAATAGGTTGACCTTTTTAAGTTCATTATACATCAGATTAACCTCAAGGCGACCATATGTAAATTCACTGCATTGGAGCCAATTTCCACAAAGTGGTATTCCAAGCTAATTCATAATCCTTTCTTTCATCTAAACCCTTGACATAGTAATTTCCTATAAATAGGTTGACCTTTTTAAGTTCATTATACATCAGATTAACCTCAAGGCGACCATATGTAAATTCACTGATGATTCAGTCCTCAAAAGTTTTAGATATTTTGCTATATTAAATCATCTAAGAATTGTATCATTTTCCATTACTCATAAATTTAATTATCTTTGTGCAGTGGAATTGATAAACGTGGGGTGTGTTGTATGATTTTGTGGTTATGCATTCTGGTTTTATTGGGATATGTTTTGCATTATGCTAGGTTCTGTTTCTATCAATGGTTTTTAAAAGATTTTGGGGATTATGACGGATCGGTCTGGCCATTTTTGTGTTTATCATTTTTATTGTTTGTATTATACTTTTTTGGATATTTTTCTATTGTGATCCCCTATTTTTTGTTCTTTAAGGTTTTTTGGTATTTTGGTTTTCGTTTTTGTTTTATTACCCACTATCTGACCAAATTCATAAATTGAAAAGGTACATCATAGTACCGGCCTTCTTTTTCCTAGGACCAATTATGTGTTGGGGTTTGTTTCTTTTTTTAGGTTTGTTTGGTGGAGACTGTTGTATATTCTGGCCATGTAGTGGTAGCATCCATAGTTGGTCCTCCATTCTCAATTACTGAGTTGATAAGTATATGGGCAGGTCCATCATTCTCCATTAAACCATCTTGTTGTGCCATCAATATGGACTTTTCTTCAACTTCTTCAATTTTGTTCCTCCCTTTCGAGATGGTAATGGCTAACTTTCTACCAATTTCTATATCTCATTGTTCATAAGAATCTTGTACATCCTTGTGTTCTTCATATATCAGTTTCATTATATCCATATTTCTGCTATGTCTTTCGACGAAGTAAGGGTTGTGGTCAGCTGACTATTGAACTCATCTTGAGTCCATACATGAACTCTTTTTTCTTCCTCCATATTGATAAATTCCAGTACCAATTATGATTTCTGTGATAGTATCATGAAATACCAAACCAGTGTAAGGTAGTATTGACATGTGATTCTTACATTTATAATTTCTCTTTCCATCATACACCATAAGAGGCCAGTCACACAATTCTTATCAGCCTTCTCTCATTTTTTCTCGTTGAACTTCTATATCTTTATGTTTTCTTTATGAAATTTTTTCTTCTTTCCATTCTCTATCTAAGGTTCTATTCAAATCTGGGTGACTCATCGAATTCCTAGAATTATCTATTAATGTTACACGACGTGCCAGGATCATGCGGCTCGTGTTGCACCACTGGAGACAGGCATGGATGCGGAATGCGGATGAAACTAGTCGATGTGTAAATTCATAAAATCAACAAGAAGAACGTCAGAAAGACCGACTGACCAGGAGGTTAAATCTGTTAGTGACACGAGGGGTCTGGGCAATGGACAGGCTCCCAATGACCTGGGTGACCAGCTCGAAGGCCGATAGAGGGGGGGATGATCTTCGTCCGTGAGCATCCACACCGTCGTTGCGAACGACGCAGATCTGACACCGATGAAGGAAAATTCCTAACAGGAGTATGGTGACTAGTCATATGACATGTATAGGATCTCTCAAGGCAGCAGACAAGTCAAAAACTGGCATTGACGAAGGAAATAATACTATAAGAGGGAAGAAAGACATGACATGTTGTGCGTAGCCCGAGGGACCTGTGGCGGATCGCAATTGCCGAAGTAGTAATGAGAGTACCCGGGCTGAGGGAGGGAACTCTTATGCATGGCGTAGTCGACCTTGTGGGTCGCCAGGTGTCGATAACAGGAGAAGCTGGAAGCACAAGCACAAACGCCAACCGCCGTGCACATGCATCCATGGCCAGTGGTTCCGGGACGAGGGCAGCAGTGGGGCATCAGGGGATCAGATTGTGTGATTGCGTGTTGCACCTAATAACAGAGTTTCCAACTTTGTTCTTGCCCTCAATTCCATCTTTCATGCCATAACTAAACACATTGAATTAGATTTCACTTCGTACGGGAACAAGTTGCCAGCAAAAAATTGCATGTTAATACCGCAGTTTCCAACTCTGTTCTCGCCCTCAATTCCATCGATGACGAGTCAAAGCCTCCAGATAGACAGGTATGGCCCAATAGGATTAAACATAAAGAATAGACTAGTAAAAGGAAGCCACGTACCCTATACTCGCTATGAAAAATTAGCGGCTAGGATTAAATATAAGTTCAAATATAGGTGGATAGGATAAAACATATATATGATTAAAGATAGTCGTTAGGATTAAATGTGGATAGGAAAAGATCCAACGGTCACATCTGTTTTAATATAGCCGTTACACTCTGTTATAACGGCTATGATTAAAACGTAACAAACTCTACTATGACTATTATTTTATAGTATAAATAAGAACCGATCGTTAAATTGTAAACTTTATGGATTAAAATCACAATCTTCTACTACTTCGTGTCTCGCCTTCTCTCCTTTTCTTCTATCCCCGTTCTTGCGACTGCACGAGAGTTCGATTCTTCAAATGGTATCAGAGCTGCGACGGACCTTCAACATGTCTGAGGCACGTCCGTCTGCCACCTTCTCTTCAGCTTTCGCTTCGTCCTCTTCAAGCAACCTCATCTCTGCAATCATGGGACAAGTCCCATTTTTCATCCCAACCAGAGCCATGGTGCTCAACAAGCTCAATGAGAATAACTTCAGCATATGGAAAAGCGCAGTGCTTCCATTGCTGCACGGGTGTGAACTCGTGAGATTTATCGAAGATTTCCCTCCAATTTCAGTTACTAATGAGCAAGCAAATATTGTTGAGAATCCGGTAATAACATGCATTTCTAGATCCTTATATTATTATATTTATGTGTTGTATGCATTAAATAACTCATATTTGCATGTTATCAAGCTTAAAATAATTAAATCTATTTTTAGAACAATTTTTTGAGACTTCTGTATTTTTTGAGATTTTTCTAACAATATATTCTAAAAGAATATATTTTTTGAGATAGAATATGATTTTTTTGGAATTGTTTGATATTAAATTTGGAAAGATATGATTTTTATGAGTCAATATATATTTATACGTATTTTTGGGCTTTTATTTTTATTTAAATATGAATTTTAAAGTATTTTTACCTTTTTTTTGGCGCGGGGTGACGTGGCACACTCACAGCCACTCATTCAAAACAAAGAAAAAAAAAGAAAGAAGAGGGTGACATGGCGTGCTGATGCCCGCCACGTCACCCCCGAAAAAAACATGTTTTAAATGTGTTTCTTTTGTTTTATTCTTCTCCTTTTTTGTCTTTTTTCTTCCTCTTAGGAGCACGTGCATGGAAAAGGACAAATACACATGGAAGACGAAAAAATCATGGAAGATGAGGCATTTTGACTTTTTATTGGGCGCGAAAAACCAGGATGATGATGAGGAGAGAGAAAATATCAATGGCTAGGATTTCTCCAATTTCAAACGGCCATAACTTTTGATCTACAACTCCGATTTAGCTGACATTTTCAGTGTTGCTTCGTCTCCCCCTCCTCTTTCTATTCATACCCTCTGATCTATAAATAGAGGTCTGGATCATTGTAAAATTCATCTTGAACTTGTTTCCTACTTTTGTGGGCTGATTGAAATATAGTGAGTTTTGAGATCCATCTAGAGTTTTCCTGGTGTCCTAAGTGTGTGGGAAGAAGCATTGGAGAAGAGGGGGAGTTTACTGGCACTTGTATATCGCCGTGATCCTACAGAACGTAAGGATCTAAGGTAAGTGTCTTTGTCTTATGTTGTATCTTTCCTGTCACTATAGTTAACACAATTAGGATTTATCATTGAACTTGCACTCTTATTTCACTCTCGTTCCTCATCTCTCCATCTTTGCCATCGTACCACTCCATATCCAACAACTATCCTCGTTCATACTGCCGTTCATCGTCATATCCATCAGAATCACTTACTCTTTTCTTTAAGTTAAATTAGCTTGTAATTACGTACCTTTTATCGATATCACTAGCTCACGTCCATAAATCTTGCTTATGTCGGTCCTCTCGTCCATCATCACTAGTATAAGAAAGTAATTCCTTAATCATCGTTCCCTATGGAGACGATCCGTACTCATCACTAACTAAATATTTGTAAGTACGGTTAAATATATTTTGATTGAATAATCTCAATCACCAACGACAAATTTTAACCCTAAAATTGAGATTATCATCCGTCATTCAAAATATGGTGGAGAACTTACCAACAGGTGCTTGGGTTTGTTCACCAAAGGATTTCTAATTTGTCGCTCCCTACATCAGTAAAGCCAATTCCACGAAAGAAGCCTAGGAAAAACTGGAAGAAGTGTTTGTTGGGTGGGATCAAGCTGAAATACTGGAGCTATAAAGGAGATTCCACAATATGAAGAAAGGCACTATGAGTTCTGATGAGTATATAGAGTATTTTACATCTGTTGTGGAAGGTCTAGAAGCTGCTGCACAGCCACCATACCCATCTCGCATAGCCAGTACGCTTTTGAGAGGCTTAGGAGCAGCATATGCACCGTTTGTAATAAGCACCAATCCCAATTTGGGTCATCTTAAGTTCGATGAAATTGTCGGAATCTCAAAATGCAGAATGCTTTCATGGCATTTTCACAAGAAGATGACAACAATGTGTTCCCACCGATTGCAAACTATACTCAGAATCAAAGATCCCAAGCAAAAAACTCCTTCCAAAAGAAAGAATACAATCCAAGTGTAGGGTCTTTCCAGCGTCGTGGACAAGGAAGGGGAAGGGGTCAAAGATTCCAATCCCATTGCCAGTTGTGCTCTCAATTTGGGCACATAGCAAGGGAGTGCCCTGAACAACATAAAAGCTTCCAAAATTGGAAATCTACAAATGGAAGAGCAGAGGCAGACTTAGTGCAAGCATCAAAAGAAGTTGAACAACACGCCTGGTGTCCTGATAGTGGTGCAACACACCACATCACCTCAAGCCAACACAACATCACATCAAGACAGGAGTACAATGGCAATGACACACTCCAAATCGGTAATGGGACAGGTTTGAAAACTCTTTCTATTGGATCATCAAAAATTTCTACTTCAAATCATACCTTATATTTAAAAGATATTTTACATGTACCAGAAATCACGAAAAATTTGTTATCCATACAAAAGTTAACTATGGGTAACAATGTCTATGTTGACTTTGATAGTGCTTTTTGCCTTGTGAAGGACAAAGCTACAAATCAGATCCTTCTCAAGGGCACAGTTAGAGATGGTCTCTACTATCTCAAGCCACATCCTTCCAACAAAGCTGCATTGGCTGGGGAAAAGGGTTATGCGGAAATATGGCATCATAGGCTTGGACATCCTCAAATGAGAATCTTACATTCTATTGTTAGACAATTTGGATTGCCCGTCTCTCACTCAAATAAAAAATATGTGTGTGATTCATGTGATATTTCAAAATCTCACAAACTACCCTTTTCTCCAACAAATCATGTATCTTTAGCCCCTTTGGAGATCATCCATTCAGATCTTTGGGGTCCAGCACTTGTCAATTCACACTCTGGATATTCTTATTATGTGATTTTCAGTAAATACACATGGTTGTATCCATTGAAAAGGAAAAATGACCTTTTTCAAACATTTGTCAATTTTCAAACCAGAGTTGAAAATCAGTTCTGCTAAAAAATTTGGTATCTTCAATCAAAATGGGGAGGAGAATATCAAGTTCTCAACCCGTATCTCAAGACTAAGGGAATTGTACATAGGATTTATTGTCCCCACAAACCAGAACAAAATGGCACTGCAGAGAGAAAACATAGGCATTTAGTAGAAACAGCTCTAGCCTTGCTCAAGAATGCTCATATGCCTTCCAAATTCTGGGATGAAGGTGTCTCTACGGCAGTCTTCCTCTTAAATCGAATGATCACACCCGTTCTTCAAAACAAATTGATGCAGGACGAGCACTCAGGACGTCGTCCCGTCGTCACCGAGTATGATGGATCGGCGACGATAAAGGATGTGTATCGGGAGCGGCGATGTGTCGTCCGACGATACCCTAACGTGTATGTAGCTACGTGGATGTAGAATGCCCTACGTGTCGTACGTGCAGGCTCCGACTCGAGGGAGGCGCCGAGCTCCAAGCTTGGACGAGAGTCGCCGGGTGACGGCGACGGGGGCCTCTCAAACCTCGTCGGAGAGACGGAGGCGTCTACGGCCAAATGGACTCAGTCCGTAGGGCTCGCACGTGACAAACGGACTCGTCCGCACCGGTAAGACACTCAAATCGTAGTTTTCTCTCATTTTACCACACTCACCTACCTAGCCCGAGCGCGGTGGAGTCAAAACGAAAAGATACTGCAAGGAATAAATAAACGAGCGTCGGAGAGTACGGCGTACCTCGACGACGGGCTCGAAGTGCAGGAATTTGATGACGGCCGATGTCGGAGCGGGTTGGATGACAGGTGCCGGAGAGATCACGGCGGCTCGACGGGCAGCGATGGTGCCGGAGCAGCTGGTAAAGATCGGTCGTCGAGGTCTAGGCGTTGGAGCGCCTATCTAAGGGAGTGGTGGTGCCGCGCGGATGGCGCAGAGCGGTGCAGGGCAGCATGGTCATCGGCGAGCGGCGCGGTGGGACAATGGCGCGAGCACGGCGGCGGTGTTGCCGCGGTCGGACGGCGGGGATCACGGCGGGCGCAGCACGGGCGACGGCCTGGCGGGGGCAAGAGCAGGCGGCGGCAGGCGGCACAGCGGCGCGTCAGTGGCGAGGTTGGCACGGCGGCGGCGCGAACGGCACGGCGGTGGCGCGGGCGGCGCAGCGGCGACGCTGCGGTAGCGAGCGGCGCGCGATAGCGCTGGCGGCGCGGCGGTAGCGCTGGCGAAGCGGCGAGCGCGCAGCGGCGCGGTGCAGCGGCGGCACGCAGCGGTGCGGCGGCGGCATGCGATCGGCGCTGCGGTGGGCAGCAGCGCGTGTGGCGCGATGGCGGCGCGCGCGGCGCGTGGCGGTGCGCTGCGGGGCGCGCAGGTGGCGCGCTCGCAGCGGCGGGCGCGCGGGTGTCGGGCGCGCGCGGACGGTGGCGGCGTGCGCGATCGACTGTGGCGCGCGGGGCGGCGCTCGACGATGGTGGCGCGCGGGGCGATGCTCGACGACGGCGGCGTCGGAGCGACAGCGCGAGTAGCGGCTGCGTGAGGGCGGGCGGCGCACGGCGACAACGGCGGCGGCCCTCCTTCCCCTTCGTCTTCCTCTTTCCCTTCTTCCCTTCCCTTCCTCTTCCTTCTCCTTCTTCTTCCCTCTTCTTCCTCTTCTTTCTGTTCTTCTCAAACGAGGAATTGAGACCCACAACCTATTCGATAAAATGCCTTACTGAAAGAAAATGGGTCTAACTGACCTAGGTCGCCCTCTCTTCCCTTATAACGGGGAGAAGAGTTGGGCCCTAAGTGGGCCATCATGTGTCCGACTTGGGGGCCCTTCTAAATGGGCTCCCCTTAACACATACAAGACAGAATTGAAGAAAATAAAGGGGAAATGAGGAGAATTTGGGGGAAGAAGCGAGGGGAGAAGGGTGGATGGAGACATCCATTCCCTTGGTGGAAAAACAACGAGACACGACCGTCGCGGGAGCGAAGAAACAGGACAAAAACGGTCGGAAGAGACGGGGTAAAACAAAACATGAACGAAAGAGAACGGAAAGCAAGGAAGATAACCGGAGCAAGGTCACCCGGTCTTCAACGTCGTGGGCGCGGGGCGCGGATGACGTCGATGACGATCCTTGATGGCGTGCGCCATCAATCCTCCCAGGGTCGGAAGAACTCGGCTCCGTCGAGTTGGGGTAGCTGGCAACGGCATTCCGGCGAGCGTCTGGTCGTCAGTGGCGTGCGCCGTGCTCTGTGGCGATCGGGTCTCTGTATCTGCATAGTAAGTCCTCCACGATACTCGGCTCCTTGCATCGTTAGTTATCCCAAGCAGTATACGATCGCCCAACTCGTGCCAATCGGGCATGTTCACCGGGGAAGTGGTCGCGGCAAACTTATTTAAACTCACAAATCTCCCTATGAAATCTTATTTAAACTGTCGCCTGACTATAATTGTCTAAGGAGTTTTGGTCGTTTGTGCTATCCTTCCTTATGATCATACTCTACAAATAAGCTTGATTCCATATCAGAAAAATGCGTCTTGATGGGCTACAATCATCTGCACGTGGGATACATATGTCTCTCTCTAGAAACAGGTAAGATTTTTATTTCACGACATGTGATATTTATGAAGATATATTTTATTTCCAGGATAGTAAAAACATTGATGAAAAAGTTATTCTTGGAGCGTACCCAATTGCACAATATCGCCCTAACAACAAAAACGAAACTCCACCTCAAGAATTAGAGTTACCCTCAGAAAATCCGAGTATATAATCTGACCCCGATGCAGATAGATGTCCCCAATGGTAACATCTCCCCTACTACTCCATCCACTCCGTCGACGGTTGAACTTGAGGCTGAAAAGTTGTTAGAAAGATGTCCTGAAATTATTACTACTTTAGATCAGACACCTGATCTAGGAGACATTATGAAGGCCAAACCACTTTGAAATGTCTACCAATTAGATAGTTTGAGACAAGAACAAACTCAAAATTTCAATGCTTTTGCAGTTTACCATCCTATTCCAAAATGTTTTTCTTGAACTACTACTGAACTCATCGAACCCTCTTCTTTTACTGCTGCATCCAAGAGTGTGCACTGGATGAAAGCTATGGAAGTAGAATATCAAGTTCTCCTAACTAACAATACTTGGACATTAGTACCTTAAAATAAAAACTTTCATGTTATTGGGTGTAAATCGGTATATAAATTAAAATAGAAGCGTACAGGAGAGATAGATAAGTATAAAGCTAGGTTGGTTGCAAAAGGGTACAACCAACAAGGGGGATTTGATTTTCATGAAACCTTCAGCCCAGTAGTAAAGCACACAACTATTAGATTGTTACTTTCATTGGCCATCAGTAAACAATGGAATATTCACCAATTAGATGTTTCTAATGCTTTTTTACATGGCGACCTGCATGAAATACTATACCTGGAACAACCTCCGGGCTTCAAGATCAAGCTCAATCCTAATCATATTTGTTGTTTGCATAAGTCATTATATGGGCTCAAACAATCTCCCAGAGCGTGGTTTACAAAATTAACTGAATGCCTCTCAGAACTTGGGTTTCTCACTTCCAAAACTGATACCTCTTTATTTTTTCAATTAAAACCTAGTCCGATTTTTATTCTCATCTATTTTGATGATATTTTAATCATATGTCCTCATGCCTCTGAAATTTCCAGGCTCGTACATCATCTGAATTATCATTTTGCCATTAAGGACTTAGAACATGCTCATTTCTTTCTTGGAATTGAGCTAATTAAATAAAAAAGTGATTTTTTCTTGTCTCAATCAAAATACATTGCATCTATCTTACATCAGACAAACATGGTAAATTGTAAACCATCCTCCACTCCGTGTTCTATCTCCTCTGTTCAAAAAAATGAACCATCATTGTACGATGTTGGTAAGCTTGTCAAAAGATATTATAGAAACGATATTGCATTCGCAGTCAACAAAGCTTGTCAAAAGATGCACTCACCATCTCAGAGTGATCGGCAAGCTTTGAAACATCTGCTCAGGTATCTGAAAGGAAGTATTCTCTGTGGATTTTGAATTCATTGTCCTCCAGACTTCATGATCAATGCCTTTAGCGATGCAGATTGGGTAGGTGACAGAGCAGATAGACGATCCAAATGTGCCTTTCTCCTCTATATTAAAAAAAACCTTGTGTCTTGGAGCTCCAAGAAGCAGCCAACGCTTGCCCGTTCAAGCACAAAAGATGAGTACAAAGCTTTGGCAAATTGCGCTTCAGAAGTTCTCCGAGTGCAATTGCTTCTCAAGGAGATTCACCAAACATCTTTAGGCAATCCAATATTATTGTGTGACAATATTGGAGCTACATATCTCGCCGCCAATCCCATCTTGCATGCCAGAACCAAACACATTGAGAAGGATTTTCACTTCGTACGGGAGCAAGTTCTCAGCAAAAATTTGTGTGTTCAATTTGTGGGAAGCGATGGTCAACTTGCTGAAGCCCTCACCAAGCCTCTCCCTAAGGAAAGGTTCCTCCAGCTCAGAATCAAGCTCAACGTCATCAACACTCCGCCATTCAGCTTTAAGGGGGGTAATAACGTAGTTTCCAAGTCTGTTCTCACCCTCAATTCCATCAACGACGAGTCAAAGCCTCCAGATAGACAGGTATGGCCCAATAGGATTAAACATAAAGAACAGACTAGTAAAAAGAAGCCACATACCCTACACTCGCTATGAGAAATTAGCGGCTAGGATTTAATGTACGTTCAAATATAGATGGATAGGATTAAACATAGATAGGAATAAAGATAGCCGTTAGGAGTAAACGTAGATAGGAAAAGACCCAACGGTCACAATCTGTTTTAATATAGACGTTACACTCTGTTATAATGGCTATGATTAAAACGTAACAAACTCTACAATGACTATTATTTTATAGTATAAATAAGAGCCGATGGTTAAATTGTAAGCTTTATGGATTAAAATAATAATCTTCAACTACTTCGGGTCTCTCCTCTCCTTTTCTTCTATCCCCGTTCTTGCGACTACAAGAGAGTTCAATGCTTCACAGCACCATGGCACGCAGGTGAGACTGTCGAGTAGCAGGGGACCGATACACGGTGGGGTGGACCTCCCAACCCCAGCCCTCTTTTCCCAAGAGTACCAGGAGCATAGGTGGGCCTACAGATAATCAGCTACTAGTTGGTGGGGTGCAGCACTCAAGTCGCGAGGGTTCCACGTCACCCCATAGAGGTCGGCGCCAGTAGCCTCACGATCAGGATTCGGTACTTGGGGATGATGGGCGTAGGAGGGTTGATCTGTAGCCATGGGGAGCTTTGGCGGCTACCGAGCCAGGATTGCACGTCTGGGATGATCAAATTGACTGGGTGGCAACGTAGGTTGGCCGTAGCAGGTTGGATGGTGCAAGCCCGACACTGAGGAGAGATGATTGGGTCGTAGTTGACCATGACACCACCACGAGCAGATCCTGGCGGCATCGTCAACGAAGTACTCGGATTTGGCAGGACTCTCCATAGTCGTGAAGTCAACTCTGTCTAGTTGAGTAATCCGGAGAGGACATTTCTGGTACGTGGTTTGCCACTGCGACGATCCTTCTGGCGATCTCAACAGGAGGACGTTGTCTTGTCGGTAGTGAATACCATAGGGAAGGCAGATTCCACTGGTGCAACTTGTATAAGTTAACCTAAAAAATATGCACTATAACCCCTCAAAAGTGGGAGGAGGAAATTCTACGAGTGAAGCAACATATTCATTCTATTTTATTCTCAACTTTCTCCAAGTCCAAATGCTAACCCTACCTCCCCTATATAGTAGGGGGTGTGGGGGTTGCCCTGATGGGCCTTCTTAGGGGAGAGGCCGAACAATGACCCCCCCCCCCTAAGAGTTTTAACACAACAAAACAGACCAAACCAAAGACAAACAAAGACAACCGGACGTGGGAGACCTGTACACGTACCCTCCATAAAGTCAAAGAAGAGACACGAGCACGAAATAAAGTGACATGAGGGAGGCCCATACACGGGGAGAGGGGGCCTCCATAAACCAAATAAGGGACACGAGCACGGACTAAAACCGCGCGAGGGAGGTTTTTCAGACCCGATATGGAAAATTTAGGTTCTTCATGTCGACTTGGGCTCCACAAAGCAGCTACTGACAAGCCTGGGCTTGATTTTCCAGATGGTCCTCCATCATCTATCTAGTTTCTTATTTTATGTGGATCAAATCAAGCTAAAAGTGTGATAAAAACTTTATCTGTTGACCTCCTATTTTAAAAGCGTGTTCAAACTTGGTGTGATGCCCCTTTTCTTGCGATCCACTTGTTTGAAATTTTTGTAACTATTGAAATGATATATATTGTCTTTAAGTAAAAGAGAAGTAATGACAATTGGAAAATGTGAGGGAAAGAGCTTGGGTCATGTTAGGTGTGGTAGCTTAGGTCGGGCTGGCCGTGACAGATGCAGGTCATCATCAGGTGCTTCACCTTACGTGGGTATAAAATCCAGCTAGTAGTATGCAGAAAAATTGAATGGCATAGGTGACACACTCAAAATTACGGTAAAAATTACGTCGTTGAGAATTTGAGCTTAGTCAATAAAATTTATAAACCTATACTCATAAATAATTTAATTAGATAGTGATGAGTGAGGGTCATCTCCACAGGGAACGGATGTTTGGTAAAGTACAATATCAATTCGGTGAAGCATGAAGAAAAGGAAAGACCATTTAATATTTGAGGGATATAGCTCGGGTCGTGTCAGGTGTGGTAGCTCGGGTCGTCGCAAGTGTTGTAACTCGGGTTGTGCTGGCCAGCTTAGATGCAGGGTCATCGTTAGGCGCCACACCTCACATGGGTATAAAATCCAGACAATGAAACACACAAAAACTGAATGGCATAGGTGGCTCTCTCATGGGGAATCTCTAAAGGATAAGTCTCAAGCAACAAGTCAAAAAGTCAACAAAATTGGTGCGGTGCCTCTTTTCTCGTGATCCACTTGTTTGACTTGTTTGTAACTATTAAAAGTATATATATTATTCTTAAGGAAAAGAGAAGTAATGACAATTGGAAAATTTGAGGGACATAGCTCGGGCCGTGTCAGGTGTGGTAGCGCATGTCGGTCTTGCAGGGTTAGTTGTAGGGTCGTCACCAGGTGCTCCATCTCACATGGGTATATCTCTATTTATCTGTCATGAGCCGAACTATGTAATATCTCATATCCAATCTCTCTTCACTTTGGATATATGAATAATAAATGTCTCCTATGTGATGTGTGGATATAAATGCATCTTGGCTCTCAATCTCACTCAAAGTTCTAATTCCAACTGCTCTCAATATTGGTCAACAATGTCATTGGGATCTTATATCAGATCCATATAGATTTTCTTTAGGTTCTCATTCCCTCCAACATTCAACAAAAAATATTAACACCAACAAATCATACAAATAAACGCAATATCAAGGGAAATTTTAATCATATTAAATCATTCATAATTTTAAAATATCACCATAATGTATAATTAGTCAAATAAAACATTTAAAAAATTTAAAGGTTATAGAAATGTTATTGAAAAATTATTTATTTAACTTTCCAGTTCTTCAAATCAATTATAATGAAAATATATCCACTTTGTAAGTCAAGGAACTTTATTGACATACAATAAGCTAAATCTTAATTTACTGTCATCAATAAAATCAAATAACTAGTTTTCCTGATATTTCCTGAAATTTATTTGCCATTAAATATTTTAAAATTTAAATTATATATCTCAATCTCTATCTCTGTATTTACATATTTCAATATTTATCATAATCTTTATCTCTTTTTCGATATCTATGTATCTCTATCTATGCCTTTATCTCTTTCTCTGTATGTTTCCATCTCTATTTTGATCTCTATATCTATCTTTATCTCTGTCTCCACTCATATCTCTTGATCTATCTCTATGTCTATCTTTATCTCTATCTTTATTTCTATCTTTATTTCTATCACTATTTCTTTATGTTTATATATTTATCTCTATCTTTATTTCTATCTCTGCATCTATTTGTCTCCGTATCCTTGTATGTATCACTCACTCTATCTTTAGACATTAAGATTGAAACATTGAAAAATATAAAGTTTGAGATAAAGATAAGCGACAGAAATAGAAAAAGCGATAGTGATAGGGAGAGAGAGATAGTGGAATAGAGATAAAAAAAGAGACAAATATAGCTGACAACGTGCAAATAAGAGCTAATAAAGTGTGAATGTTATCATATTTTTGGGCTTTTAATGCTTAAAGACATTAATCTTTCATGCATGTTATCATGATTTTAGGTTAAAAGAATAATTTTCTTAAATTTCAAGTTAAATAACACTTTGGACATATAATTAGGTCAATTTAAACATTTTAAACATTTTTAAAATGATGTTATAAGAAAATTAATGTTTTAATTGACCTATTTCTATAAATAAAAACAAATTAACAATAAAATTTATTTTAGAAGTTAATAAAACATTGTTTCCGCATTAATAAAAAAAATTTATGATTTGCTTCAATAATTATTAGATGAAATGTAAATTTTATCAAAACTGGCCCTTATTGGGTCCGTCTAAGCGCTAATTGGGTGCTAAATTCACAGGAAATGCACCAAGAAGCGCGGGGGCCAATCAGAACAGCCGTAGATCTCTTTGGTGTGCAACACGCACGTACACAGCATCATGTGTGCCGCGCACCACACTCTTTGTCATGCTAGCCAATCATAGCAGCCCTTGGCGTCTTTGATGCACGACACGCACGTACATAGCTTCGTATGTGCCGTGCACCACACGCAGCACTGCACGGACCAATCCTGTGCGACTTAACTCGTTGCGTGCGATGCAGCGAGTTAAGTCGCCTTAAGCTTGTGTGGACCAATGAGATGGCAGATCGCCAGATCCACACGAGCAAAGTTCGTGCGAAGCATGAGTGCACATAGTGCCGTGCGTATGAAGGGCGACGCACAGGTGGTGCCAAGTGGCCCAATCACTTTGTGTCGTGCACCCTGCGTACAACGCGCAAAGACCGAAAACAATAACATCCGCAAAGATAAAAGGGAAAAAATGAGAAATTGAATGGGGATTCTTGATTTTTAAGCTCGAGGAATGATCGCCTAGCCTCTTCGAAAACTCAGGAATGCCCTGGGTGCCTTTTGGAGCTCAAATTGGACAAGAATTTTGACGATCCAGCGCCGTATTCGTCCCCAAAAATTCAGGCATCATCGGTGGGAAATTGGATTGTTTGTTGCGCAGGTCCTTCCAATTGATTAAAAAATCACTCCTGATACTTCTAGGCTCTTTCTGCATTGATTTTACACTTGATTTCATATTGATTTTTTGCAATTGTATAGTTTCGCTTATGTTCTAAGTAGCGTCTTGAAATTCCAATTTCAACCTATTAATTCTCAAATTTACCCTATTTTAGAGTTGATTAGTATTTGGTAATTGAGATAAAACCTATTTGAAGCGAATTAAATATCTAATCACTCATGTTGGATCATAATTGCCTTGATTAGCGAATCGCAACCATGATTTGCTAATTTAGGGTATCTTTCCTTTTTCGAAATAAAATTACATAAAATGCAAACCACCATAAAATCATCTTATGGCTTCTAATCCATGAGAAGCTGTGATTAAATTTTACAACAAAATTCCCACATATCAATTGGAATTTAATAAAACTTCCTCGACCAATCACAATTCACTAAATAACACATAAACGTGATTCAAATTGAATCAATTTTTGGGTAAAATAAACTAGGAATACCTGTGGTAAATGTTGCTTGGGATTCGATAATCAAAAAAATTAAGCCAAAAGTGATAACAATTAAGTGAAAAGAGTGCTAATCCCTAATTTGATAAAAATCAAGTTTCCCTATGGCCTCCCTAGGGTTCGACCCCTTAAGCACCAAGGGATAAAGAAATTTTATTGATTAAGTTCAGAAAACCCTTAAATCAAGACATACACACCCATAAACTTTGACCCTCTTTAGGGGTTTTAGGGTTTTAGGGTTTAGGGTTTAGGGGTTTTTTTTTGGGCAAAAAACACGGTGCCGGGTACGGCCAACCCCAGGGTTGTGCCCGTAGACCGATCCATCCGTGCCCTGGATGCCACCCAGGAGGTTTTTATTTATTAAGTGAAGTGTTTTCCAATTACACTCGGATCCCACTCGTCCATGCCCATATTTGAGGAAAAGAAAAGTTACATGGGTGGTACCTCGCGGGCATTCGGGGAAATCTGCTCGCCGTCATCCTGCTAGAGCCGCTCCGCGATGACGATGTTATGCGGGAAGTGTCCTCTCCGTCATCAAGTGGGGTCGAGGAATCTCGTAGTGACGACTCTAGTCGAGGCGGGCGCTGTCCACGCCTCTAGCTCCAGCGTTCCACGCAATCCTCCAATCCCGTGGGCCTGGTATCGCGAGGATGCACCGTGTGCGGAGGGTGGGCATGCCAAGACGATCGAGGCGATAGCGGTCGCGAGCCGTGGGGGGGAGAGCCTGCCAAGAAAGAAAAAGAGAAAAGGGGTTCGTGCGTGTACCGCGTGGTTTGCGAGGGCATCTGTTGTCTGGTTGCCCTCTCTCAGCTGGTGACGAAAGTAGGCTATGTGGGAACGGCACTGCATGATGTCTTTCCACGCACGGCTGAGTCACCATTGGGAGCATGTACCTAGACAAAGCAAATCAACTAATATCTGTGAGTCCGATTCTACGACGATATTGTGAAGGTTTCGTTCCTCACAGAGGAGGAAACCATCGCGTATCACCGTAGCCTCGGCTATTGTATTAGTTTGTATGCCATAAAAAGAAGAAAAGACAAAGAGTATACTCCCCGTGTGGTCTCTGAGGATACCTCCTCCCCTTGCTGGCCCCGGGTTCCCTTTGGCCGCACCATCCACATTTAGTTTAAGAATGCCTATTGGCGGCGAAAGCCAATAAACAACTCGGTACTGGATGTGGGTGGCGTGGGGGGTCACCGGAATGCGAGCGGAGCGGAGGAGGTCGCACGTAAATGCTGATCTGCCGACTCAAGAGGGAAGTAGAGGATGGATGCGCCGAAGCCACAACTGAACTCGACGCATGATGTCCACTGCACGCATGGGTGTTCCTGCAAAACGAGAAGAATTTCGCCCTTTCCAAATCTCCCATAGAAGATAAGCTATGGTGATATGAAGGATGGGGCTTCGTGTAGAGCGAGTTGGCGAGAGGATAAACTTGCCAAAATACTCAGACGGGGTTAGAGGGCGAAGGCGGTCGGTGATGAGGCTCCAGCACTCCACTACTGTCTTGCTGTGGAAGAAAAGGTGGTCGATCGTCTCCGTGTGCGAGAGGGTGGGACAGCAATGGCAGTGTGAACTAAGAGAATAGCCTATCCGAGTCACTTGGTCGTCATTCGGGAGGCCTCGGTGTAGGAGTCTCCATAGGAAAAAAGAGACGCGCGTATGGATCGCCGGATACCAGATGCGGCAACCCCAGTGCTGTGGGGGGGATTTCACACGGAAATGCTCCCTAAAGGAGCGGCACGTGTATGCTCCGTCGGATGTGAGTGTCCAGATAGCACAATTAGAACTAGAGTCAAGAGGCGTAGTCTAGACCTCGGGCAGTGTGTCCAAGGGGAGACCGTGCTGCTCCCATAGTTGTGGCGTGTTGCCTCTAAACAACTGGGTCACAGTGAGTCTCACTCGGGATGGTACAAACTGTGAGTGGCAAGTAAGTGGCGCATCGGCATGCCAGGTATTGTACCACATACTAATGTCCCCCCGGCCGATATGCCAACGTGTGAATTGACCCATATCAAGTCAGTGGAACTGCCACGTGTGCCATCTCTTAGGACACAGAATATCTATCTCTCGACGGGCCCATTCACCATATTTGTCGAAGATAAAACTCCCCAATGGGGAGTGTGTGGTACGCATACGCCATACGAGTTTCTTTTGAAGCATGTCCTGGACGTCCTGGACGGAGTGTGTGGTACGAATACTTCGTGGGTTTAGGGTTTAGGGTTTAGGGTTTAGGGTTTAGGGTTTAGGGTTTAGGGTTTAGGGTTTAGGGTTTAGGGTTTAGGGTTTAGGGTTTAGGGTTTAGGGTTTAGGGTTTAGGGTTTAGGGTTTAGGGTTTTGGGTTTAGGGTTTAGGGTTTAGGGTTTAGGGTTTAGGGTTTAGGGTTTAGGGTTTAGGGTTTAAAATTTAAAATTTAAATTTAAAATTTAAAATTTAAAATTTAAAATTTAAAATTTAAATTTAAATTTAAATTTAAAATTTAAAATTTAAATTTAAAATTTAAAATTTAAAATTTAAATTTAAAATTTAAAATTTAAATTTAAAATTTAAATTTAAATTTAAAATTTAAATTTAAAATTTAAAATTTAAAATTTAAATTTAAAATTTAGGGTTTAGGGTTTAGGTTTTAGGGTTTAGGGTTTAGGGTTTTAGGGTTTAGGGTTTAGGGTTTAGGGTTTAGGGTTTAGGGTTTAGGGTTTAGGGTTTTAGGGTTTTAGGGTTTTAGGGTTTAGGGTTTAGGGTTTGGGGTTGAGGGTTTAGGGTTTTACGTGGTGGGTGGAGGGTTGAGGGTTGAGGGTTTGGGGTTTAGGGTTTAGGGTTTAGGGTTTAGGGTTTAGGGTTTAGGGTTTAGGGTTTAGGGTTTAGGGTTTAGGGTTTAGGGTTAGGGTTTAGGGTTTTAAATTTAAAATTTAAATTTAGGGTTTAAAATTTAAAATTTAAATTTAAAATTTAAATTTAAATTTAAAATTTAAAATTTAAATTTAAAATTTAAATTTAAAATTTAAAATTTAAAATTTAAATTTAAATTTAAAATTTAAATTTAAAATTTAAATTTAAATTTAAATTTAAATTTAAAATTTAAAATTTAAATTTAAAATTTAAAATTTAAATTTTAAATTTAAAATTTAAATTTAAAATTTAAATTTAAATTTAAAATTTAAAATTTAAAATTTAAATTTAAATTTAAAATTTAAATTTAAATTTAAAATTTAAAATTTAAAATTTAAAATTTAAAATTTAAAATTTAAATTTAAATTTAAATTTAAAATTTAAAATTTAAAATTTAAATTTAAAATTTAAAATTTAAATTTAAAATTTAAAATTTAAATTTAAAATTTAAATTTAAATTTAAATTTAAATTTAAAATTTAAAATTTAAATTTAAATTTAAATTTAAAATTTAAAATTTAAATTTAAATTTAAATTTAAAATTTAAAATTTAAAATTTAAATTTAAAATTTAAAATTTAAATTTAAATTTAAATTTTAAATTTAAAATTTAAATTTAAAATTTAAGGGTTTAAAGTTTAGGGTTTAGGGTTTAGGGTTTAGGGTTTAGGGTTTAGAGTTTAGGGTTTGGGTTTTAGGGTTTAGGGTTTAAGGTTTAGGGTTTAGGAGTTTAGGGTTTAGGGTTTTAGGGTTTTAGGGTTAAATTTAGGGTTTAGGAGTTTAGGAGTTTAGAGTTTAGGGTTTAGGGTTTTAGGGTTTAGGGTTTAGGGTTTAGGGTTTGAGGTTTAGGGTTTTAAGGGTTTAGGGTTTAGGGTTTAGGGTTTAGGGTTTAGGAGTTTTAGGGTTTTAGGGTTTAAGTTTTTAGGGTTTAAATTTAGGGTTTAGGGTTTTAGGGTTTAGGGTTTGAGTTTAGGGTTTAGGGTTTAGTGTTTGCGGTTTAGCACATAGGGTTTAGGGTTAAATGTTAAGGGTATAGGATTTAGTATTTAGTAGTTGGGGTTTAGGGTTTAGGGTTTAGGGTTTAGTGTATAGGGTTTAGGGTTTAGGGTTTTAGGGTTTGAGTTTAGGGTTTGGGGTTTAGTTTTTTGTGTTTAGGGTTTAGGGTTTTGTGTTTAGGGTTTAGGGTTTAGGGTTTAGGGTTTAGGGTTTAGGGTTTAGGGTTTAGGGTTTAGGGTTTAGGGTTTAGGGTTTAGGGTTTAGGGTTTAGGGTTTAGGGTTTAGGGTTTAGGGTTTAGGGTTTAGGGTTTAGGGTTTAGGGTTTAGGGGTTGGGGGTTGGGGTTTGGGGTTTGGGGTGTAAATTTAAATTTAAAGTTTAAAATTTAAATTTAAATTTAATTTAGGGTTTAAATTTAAATTTAAATTTAAATTTAAATTTAAAATTTAAATTTAGGTTTAGGGTTTTTTAGGGTTTAGGTTTAGGGTTTAAGTTTATTTAGGGTTTAATTTTAAAGTTTAGGGTTTAGGGTTTAGGGTTTAGGGTTTAGGAGTTTAGGGTTTAGGGTTTAGGGTTTGAGTTTAGGGTTTAGGGGTTTGGGTTTAGGGTTTTGGGGTTCAGGTTTGGGGTTTAGGGTTTAGGGTTTAGGGTTTAGGGTTTAGGGTTTAGGGTTTAGGGTTTTAGGGTTTAGGGTTTAGGGTTTAGGGTTTAGGGTTTAGGGTTTAGGGTTTAGGGTTTAGGGTTTAGGGTTTAGGGTTTAGGGTTTAGGGTTTAGGGTTTAGGGTTTAGGGTTTAGGGTTTAGGGTTTAGGGTTTTAGGGTTTAGGGTTTAGGGTTTAGGGTTTTAGGGTTTAGGTTTACGGGTTTAGGGTTTAGGGTTTAGGGTTTAGGGTTTTGGGGTTTGGGTTTTGGGTTTTAGGGTTTAGGGTTTAGGGTTTGAGTTTAGGGTTTAAGTTTAAAATTTGAGTTTAGGAGTTTAGGGTTTAGGGTTTAAGTTTAGGGTTTTAGGAGTTTAGGGTTTAGGGTTTAAAATTTAAATTTAAATTTAAATTTAAAATTTAAATTTAAATTTAAAATTTAAATTTAAATTTAAATTTAAATTTTAAATTTAAAATTTAGGGTTTAAGTTTAAAATTTAGGGTTTAAAATTTAAATTTAAATTTAGGGTTTAAAATTTAAAATTTAAATTTAAAATTTAAATTTAAATTTAAAATTTAGAATTTAAAATTTAAATTTAAAATTTAAATTTAAAATTTAAATTTAAAATTTAAATTTAAAATTTAAAATTTAAATTTAAAATTTAAAATTTAAATTTAAATTTAAAATTTAAAATTTAAATTTAAAATTTAAATTTAAAATTTAAATTTAAATTTAAAATTTAAAATTTAAATTTAAATTTAAAATTTAAATTTAAATTTAAAATTTAAAATTTAAATTTAAAATTTAAATTTAAATTTAAATTTAAATTTAAATTTAAAATTTAATTTAAATTTAAATTTAGGGTTTTAAGTTTAGGGTTTAAGGTTTAGGAGTTTAGGGTTTAGGGTTTAGGTTTAAGTTTTTAGGGTTTAGAGTTTAGGGTTTAGGGTTTAGGGTTTAGGGTTTAAGTTTAGGGTTTTAGGGTTTAGGTTTAGTTTTAGGTTTTAGGGTTTAGGGTTTAGGGTTTAGGGTTTAGGGTTTAAGTTTTAGGAGTTTAGGGTTTAGGGTTTGAGTTTAAAGTTTGGGTTTTTAGGGTTTATAGGGTTTTTTAAATTTAAATTTTTAAAGTTTAGGGTTTAAATTTAAAATTTAAAATTTAAATTTAAATTTAAATTTAAATTTAGGGTTTAGAATTTAAATTTAAGTTTAAAATTTAAATTTAGGGTTTAAATTTAGGGTTTAAATTTAAATTTAAATTTAGGGTTTAAATTTAAAATTTAAATTTAAAGTTTAAATTTAGGGTTTAAAATTTGAGTTTAGGGTTTAGGGTTTAGGGTTTAGGGTTTAGGGTTTGAGTTTAGGGTTTAGGGTTTAGGGTTTTAGGGTTTAGGGTTGGTTTAGGGTTTGGGGGTTTTAGGGTTTTTAGGGTTTTAGGTTTAGGGTTTAGGGTTTAAGTTTAAAATTTAAATTTAGGGTTAAATTTAAAATTTAAATTTAAATTTAAAATTTAAAATTTTAAAATTTAAATTTAAATTTAAAATTTAAAATTTAAAATTTAAATTTAAATTTAAAATTTAAAATTTAAATTTAAATTTAAATTTAAAATTTAAATTTAAATTTAAAATTTAAATTTAAAATTTAAATTTAAATTTAAATTTTAAATTTAAATTTAAATTTAAAATTTAAAATTTAAAATTTAAATTTAAAATTTAAAATTTAAATTTAAAATTTAAATTTAATTTAGGTTTTAGAGTTTAAATTTAAAATTTAAAATTTAAAATTTAAGGGTTTAAAATTTAAATTTAAGGAGTTTAAATTTAAATTTAGGAATTTAGGGTTTTAGGGTTTAGGGTTTAAGGATTTTAGGGTTTAGGGTTTAGGGTTGAGGGTCTAGGGTTTAGGGTTTGGGGTTTAGGGTTTTAGGGTTTAGGTGGGGTTTTAGGGTTTAGGGTTTTAGGGTTTAGGGTTTGGGAGTTTAGGGTTTAGGGTTTAGGGTTTAGGAGTTTTAGGGTTTAGGGTTTAGGGTTTTAGGGTTTAGGGTTTGGGTTTAGGAGTTTAGGGTTTAAATTTAAATTTAAAATTTAAATTTAAATTTAAAATTTAAAATTTAAATTTAAATTTAAATTTAAAATTTAAATTTAAATTTAAAATTTAAAATTTAAATTTAAATTTAAAATTTAAAATTTAAAATTTAAATTTAAAATTTAAATTTAAAATTTAAAATTTAAATTAAATTTAAATTTAAATTTAAATTTAAATTTAAAATTTAAATTTAAAATTTAAATTTAAAATTTAAAATTTAAATTTAAAATTTAAATTTAAAATTTAAAATTTAAAATTTAAAATTTAAAATTTAAAATTTAAAATTTAAATTTAAATTTAAATTTAAATTTAAAATTTAAATTTAAATTTAAATTTTAAAATTTAAATTTAAAATTTAAATTTAAAATTTAAAATTTAATTTAAAATTTAAATTTAAAATTTAAATTTAATTTAAATTTAAATTTAAATTTAAAATTTAAATTTAAAATTTAAAATTTAAAATTTAAATTTAAAATTTAATTTAAAATTTAAATTTAAAATTTAAATTTAAATTTAAAATTTAAATTTAATTTAAAATTTAAATTTAAATTTAAATTTAAAATTTAAAATTTAAATTTAAAATTTAGGATTTAAATTTAAATTTAGGGTTTAGGGTTTAAGGTTTAGGGTTAAAATTTAAAGTTTAAATTTAAAATTTAAATTTAAAATTTAAAATTTAAATTTAAAATTTAAATTTAAAATTTAAATTTAAATTTAAAATTTAAATTTAAAATTTAAAATTTAAATTTAAAATTTAAAATTTAAAGTTAAATTTAAATTTTAAAATTTAAATTTAAATTTAAAATTTAAATTTAAATTTAAAATTTAAAATTTAAAATTTAAAATTTAAAGTTTAAATTTAAAATTTAAATTTAATTTAAAGTTTAAAATTTAAAGTTTTAAAATTTAATTTAAAATTTAAAATTTAAATTTAAATTTAAAATTTAAAATTTAGGAGTTTTAGGAGTTTAGGGTTTAGGAGTTTAGGGTTTAGGGTTTAGGGTTAAGGGTTTAGGGTTTAGGGTTTAGGGTTTAGGGTTTAGGGTTTGAGTTTGGGGATTTGAGTTTTAGGGGTTTAGGGTTTGGGGTTTAGGAGTTTAGGGTTTTTAGGGTTTGGGTAGGGTTTTGAGAGTTTAGGGTTTGGGGTTTAGGGTTTTAGGGTTTAGGGTTTAGGGTTTAGGGTTTAGGGTTTAGGAGTTTAGAGTTTTAGGGTTTAGGGTTTAGGGTTTAGGAGTTTAGGGTTTTAGGAGTTTAGGAGTTTTAGGGTTTAGGGTTTTAGGAGTTTAGGGTTTTAGGGTTTAGGAGTTTAGGGTTTAAAGTTGAGGTTAGGGTTTAGGAGTTTGAGGTTTAGGGTTTAGGGTTTAGGGTTTTAGGGTTTAGAGGTTTAGGGTTTTAGGGTTTAGGGTTTAAATTTAGGGATTTAGGAGTTTAAGGGATTTAGGGTTTAGGGGTTTAGGAGTTTAAAATTTAAATTTAAAATTTAAATTTTAAAGTTTAAAATTTGAAATTTTAAAATTTAATTTAAATTTAAAATTTAAAGTTTAAATTTAAAATTTAAAATTTAAAATTTAAATTTAAAATTTAAATTTAAAATTTAAAATTTAAATTTAAAATTTAAAATTTTTAAATTTAAAATTTAAATTTAAAATTTAAATTTAAATTTAAAATTTTAAATTTAAAATTTAAAATTTAAAATTTAAATTTAAATTTAAAATTTAAATTTAAAATTTAAAATTTAAATTTAAATTTAAAATTTAAAATTTAAAATTTAAATTTAAAATTTAAAATTTAAATTTAAAATTTAAAATTTAAAATTTAAAATTTAAAATTTAAATTTAAATTTAAATTTAAAATTTAAAATTTTAAATTTAAAGTTAAAATTTAGGGTTTAATTTTAAATTTAAAGTTTAGGAGTTTAGGGTTTAAGTTTAAATTTAGGAGTTTAAATTTAGGGTTTAGAGAATTTAGGGTTTAAAGTTTAGGGTTTTGGGTTTAAATTTAGGAGTTTAGGGTTTAGAATTTAGGGTTTAGGGTTTAGGGTTTAGGGTTTAGGGTTTGGGTTTAGGAGTTTAAGGGTTTAGGGTTTGAAATTTAAATTTAAATTTAGAATTTAAAATTTAAATTTAAATTTAAAGTTTAAATTTAAATTTAAATTTAAAATTTAAAATTTAAAATTTAAAATTTTAAAATTTAAAATTTAAATTTAGGGTTTAAAATTTAAATTTAAAATTTAAAATTTAAAATTTAAAATTTAAATTTAATTTAAAATTTAAAATTTAAAATTTAAATTTAAAATTTAAAATTTAAAATTTAAATTTAAATTTAAAATTTAGGGTTTAAATTTAAATTTAGGAGTTTAGGGTTTAGGGTTTAGGAGTTTAGGGTTTAGGAGTTTAGGGTTTAGGGTTTAGGGTTTAGGGTTTGAGTTTTAGGGTTTAGGGTTTAGGGTTTAGAGTTTTAGGGTTTGGGGTTTAGGAGTTTTAGGAGTTTAGGGTTTAGGAGTTTAGGGTTTAGGGTTTAGGGTTTAGGGTTTAGGGTTTAGGGTTTTGAGTTTGGGAGTTTTAGAGTTTGAGTTTAGGGTTTGGGTTTAGGTTTTGGAGTTTAGGAGTTTAGGGTTTAGGGTTTTGGGTTTAGGAGTTTGAGTTTAGGGTTTAAGGTTTAGGAGTTTAAATTTTAAATTTAAAATTTAGGAATTTAAATTTAATTTAAATTTAAATTTAAAATTTAAATTTTAAATTTAAATTTAGGGTTTTAAAATTTAAATTTAAAATTTAAATTTAAAATTTAAATTTAAATTTAAATTTAGGGTTTAATTTAAATTTAGGATTTAAAATTTAGGGTTTAAATTTTAGGGTTTTAGGGTTTAAATTTAAATTTAGGAGTTTTAGGGTTTAGGGTTTAAATTTAAAATTTAAATTTAATTTTAAAATTCAAAATTTAAATTTAAATTTTAAAATTTAAAGAATTTAAAATTTAAAATTTAAAGTTTAAAGTTTAAAGTTTAAATTTAAATTTAAAATTTAAATTTAAAATTTAAAATTTAAATTTAAAATTTAAATTTAATTTAAATTTAAATTTAAATTTAAATTTAAATTTAAAATTTAAATTTAAATTTAAAATTTAAATTTAAATTTAAAATTTAAAATTTAAAATTTAAAATTTAAAATTTAAATTTAAAATTTAAATTTAAAATTTAAAATTTAAAATTTAAATTTAAAATTTAAAATTTAAATTTAAAATTTAAAATTTAAATTTAAATTTAAAATTTAAATTTAAAATTTAAATTTAAATTTAAAATTTAAATTTAAAATTTAAAATTTAAAATTTAAAATTTAAAATTTAAATTTAAATTTAAAATTTAAATTTAAATTTAAATTTAAAATTTAAAATTTTAAAATTTAAATTTAAAATTTTAAATTTAAAATTTAAATTTAAATTTAATTTAAATTTAAATTTAAATTTAGGGTTTAGGGTTTAGGGTTTTAGGGTTTAGGGTTTTAGGGTTTAGGGTTTTAGGGTTTAGGAGTTTAGGGTTTTAGGGTTTGAGTTTTAGGGTTTGGGTTTTAGTTTAGGAGTTTAGAGTTTAGGGTTTTTTAGGGTTTAGGGTTTGGGTTTAGATTTGAGTTTAGGGTTTAGGGTTTTAGGGTTTAGGGTTTAGGGTTTTAGAGTTTAGGGTTTTTAGGAGTTTTAGGGTTTAGATTTAAATTTAAAATTTAAATTTAAAATTTAAATTTAAAATTTAAAATTTAAATTTAAATTTAATTTAAAATTTAAAATTTAAAATTTAAATTTAAAATTTAAATTTAAATTTAAATTTTAAAATTTAAAATTTAAAATTTAAATTTAAATTTAAAATTTAAAATTTAAATTTAAATTTAAATTTAAAATTTAATTTAAATTTAAATTTAAATTTAAATTTAAATTTAAATTTAAGGTTTAAAATTTAATTTAGTTTAAGTTTTAGGGTTTAGGGTTTGAGTTTTAGGGTTTTAGGGTTTAGGGTTTAGGGTTTTTAGGGTTTAGGGTTTAGGGTTTTAGGGTTTAGGAGTTTAGGGTTTATTAGGGTTTGATTTAGGGTTTTAGGGTTTGGAGTTTAGGGTTTAGGGTTTAGAGTTAAAATTTAAAATTTGGGTATTTAAAATTTAAATTTTAAGGGAATTTAAATTTAAAATTTAAGTTTAAATTTAAATTTAAATTTAAAATTTAGGGTTTAAAATTTAAATTTAAAATTTAAAATTTAAAATTTAAGGTTTTAAATTTAAAATTTAAAATTTAAATTTAAAATTTAGGGTTTAAATTTAAAATTTAAAATTTAATTAAAATTTAAATTTAAAATTTTAAAATTTTTGGGTTTTAGGGTTTTAGGGTTTAGGGTTTAGGGTTTTAGGGTTTAGGATTTTAGGGTTTAGGGTTGGGTTTAGGAGTTTTAGGGTTTAGGAGTTTAGGTTTAGGTTGAGGTTTAGGGTTTGGGAGTTTTAGGGTTTAGGGTCGTGGTTTTAGGGTTTAGGGTTTAGGGTTTAGGGTTCAGGGTTTAGGGTTTAGGTTTTAGGTTTAGGGTTTAGGGTTTAGGGTTTGGGGTTTAGGAGTTTGAGGTTTAGGGTTTAGGTTTAGAGTTTTAGGGTTTTAGAGGTTTAGGGTTTAGGGTTTAGGGTTTAAAGTTTAATTTAGGGTTTAAAATTAAATTTAAAGTTAAAATTTAAATTTAAGTTTAAAATTTAAATTAAAATTTAAATTTAGGAGTTTAGGGTTTAAATTTAGGTTTAAATTTAGAATTTAAAATTTAAAATTTAAAATTTAAATTTAGGGTTTAAATTTAAATTTAAATTTAAAATTTAGGGTTTAAAATTTAAATTTAAAATTTAAAATTTAAAATTAAATTTTAAATTTAAATTTAAATTTAAATTTAAATTTAAGTTTAAGTTAAATTTTAAATTTAAAGTTTAAATTTAAATTTAAAATTTAAAATTTTAAATTTAAATTTAAAATTTAAATTTAAATTTAAAATTTAAATTTAAATTTAAAATTTAATTTAATTTAAAATTTAAATTTAATTTATTTAAATTTAAATTTAAAATTTTAAATTTAAAATTTAAAATTTAAATTTAAATTTAAAATTTAAATTTAAAATTTAAATTTAAATTTAAATTTAAGTTTAAAATTTAAAATTTAAATTTAAATTTAAATTTAAAATTTAAAATTTAATTTAAATTTAAATTTAAAATTTAAAGTTTAAAATTTAAAATTTAAAATTTAAATTTAAATTTAAAATTTAAATTTAAAATTTAAAATTTAAATTTAAATTTAAAATTTAAAATTTTAATTTAAATTTAAAATTTAAAATTTAAAATTTAAAATTTAAATTTAAAATTTAAATTTAAAATTTAAAATTTAAATTTAAAATTTAAAATTTAAAATTTAAAATTTAAAATTTAAAGTTTAAAATTTAAAATTTAAAATTTAAATTTAAATTTAAAATTTAAAATTAAATTTAAAATTTAAAATTTAAAATTTAAAATTTAATTTAAATTTAAATTTAAATTTAAATTTAAAATTTAAAATTTAAAATTTAAATTTTAAATTTAAAATTTAAAATTTAAATTTAAATTTAAATTTAAAATTTAAAATTTAAATTTAAATTTAAAATTTAAAATTTAAAATTTAAAATTTAAAATTTAAATTTAAATTTTAAATTTAAAATTTAAAATTTAAATTTAAATTTAAAATTTAATTTGAATTTAAAATTTAAAATTTAAATTTAAAATTTAAAATTTAAATTTAAAATTTAAATTTAAAATTTAAAATTTAAAATTTAAAATTTAAATTTAAATTTAAAATTTAAAATTTAAATTTAAATTTAAAATTTAAATTTAAATTTAAAATTTAAAATTTAAATTTAAATTTAAATTTAAAGTTTAAATTTAAAATTTAAATTTAAAATTTAAATTTAAATTTAAAATTTAAATTTAAAATTTAAATTTAAAATTTTAAAATTTAAATTTAAAATTTAAATTTAAAATTTAAAATTTAAAATTTAAAATTTAAATTTAAATTTAAATTTTAAATTTTTAAGTTTTTAGGGTTTTGAGTTTTAGGGTTTAGGGTTTAGAGTTTTTTTAGGGTTTAGGGTTTTTAAGTTTGGAGTTTAGGTTTTAGGGTTTAGGGTTTAGGAGTTTAGGAGTTTTAAGGTTTAGGGTTTTAGGGTTTAGGGTTTAGGGTTTAGGGTTTAGGGTTTTTTAGGGTTTTAGGGTTTGAGTTAGGGTTTTAGGGTTTAGGGTTTAAGTTTGGGGTTTAGGAGTTTAGGGTTTAGGGTTTTAGGGTTTAGGGTTTTGGGTTTAGGAGTTTAGGTTTTAGAGTTTAGGGTTTAGTTAGTTTTAGGGTTTAGGGTTTTAGGAGTTTGGGTTTAGGAGTTTAGGGTTTGAGTTTAGGGTTTTAAATTTAAAATTTAAAATTTAAATTTAAAATTTAAATTTAAAATTTAAAATTTAATTTAAATTTAAAATTTAAAATTTAAATTAAATTTAAAATTTAAAATTTTAAATTTAAAATTTTAAAATTTAAAATTTAAAATTTAAATTTAAAATTTAAATTTTAAAATTTAAATTTAAAATTTAAATTTAAATTTAAATTTAAAATTTAAAATTTAAATTTAAAATTTAAATTTAAATTTAAAATTTAAAATTTAAATTTAAAATTTAAAATTTTAAAATTTAAAAATTTAAATTTAAATTTAAGTTTTAAATTTAAATTTAGGGTTTAAAATTAAATTTAAATTTAAAGTTTAAATTTAGGGATTTAATTTAAAATTTAAATTTAAAATTTAAAATTTAGGGTTTAGGGTTTAAATTTAAATTAAGTTTTAGGAAATTTAAAATTTAAAATTTAAATTTAAAATTTAAATTTAAAATTTAAAATTTAAAATTTAAATTTAAATTTGAGTTAGGGTTTAGGGTTTAAGGTTTAGGTTGGGTTTTTAGAGTTTTAGGGTTTTAGGTTTAGGGTTTAAGGTTTAGGGTTTAGGAGTTTAGGAGTTTAGGGTTTAGGGTTTAGAGTTTAGGGTTTTAGGGTTTTTAGGGTTTAGGGTTTAGGGTTTTAGGGTTTAGGAGTTTAGGGTTTGAGTTTAGGGTTTAGGGTTTAGGGTTTAGGGTTTTAGGGTTTAGAGTTTAGGAGTTTTTTAGGGTTTAGGGTTTAGTTTAAATTTAGGGTTTAAAATTTAAGGGATTTTAGGGTTTAGGGTTTGAATTTAAGTTTGAGTTTAGGGTTTAAATTTAGGGTTTAAATTTTAATTTTTTAAATTTAAAAATTTTAAAATTTAAATTTAAAATTTAAATTTAAAATTTAAAGTTTTAAATTTAAAATTTAAATTTAAAATTTAAATTTAAAATTTAAATTTAAATTTAAAATTTAAATTTAAATTTAAAATTTAAAATTTAAATTTAAAATTTAAATTTAAATTTTAAAATTTAAAATTTAAAATTTAAAATTTAAAATTTAAATTTAAAATTTAAAATTTAAATTTATTTAGTTTAAATTTAAATTTAAAATTTAAATTTAAATTTAAAATTTAAAATTTAAATTTAAAATTTAAAGTTTAAATTTAAATTTAAATTTAAAATTTAAAGTTTAGGTTTAGGGTTTTTAGGGTTTAGGGTTTAGGAGTTTAGGGTTTAGGGTTTGGGTTTAGGGTTTTAGGGTTTAGGGTTTAGGGTTTAGGGTTTGGGGTTTTAGGAGTTTTAGGGTTTAGGGTTTAGGGTTTTAGGGTTTAGTTTGATTTAGGGTTTTAGGGTTTAGGGTTTAGTTTAGGGTTTGAGTTTGGGTTTTAGGGTTTAGGGTTTAGGAGTTTAGGGTTTGGGTTTTAGGGTTTAGGAGTTTAGGGTTTTAGTTTAGGGTTTAGGGTTTTAGAGTTTAGGAGTTTAGGGTTTGAGTTTAGGGTTTAGGGTTTAAATTTAAAATTTAAATTTAAATTTAAAATTTAAAATTTAAAATTTAATTTAAATTTAAAATTTAAATTTAAAATTTAAAATTTAAAATTTAAAATTAAAATTTAAAATTTAAAATTTAAATTTAAAATTTAAAATTTAAATTTAAATTTTAAAATTTAAATTTAAAATTTAAATTTAAATTTAAAATTTAAATTTAAAATTTTAAAATTTAAATTTAAAATTTAAAATTTAAAATTTAAATTTAAATTTAAAATTTAAATTTAAAATTTAAAATTTAGTTTTAGGGTTTAGGAGTTTTAAAATTTAGGATTTGAAATTTAAATTTAAGTTTAAGGAGTTTAGGGTTTTAAATTTAAATTTTAAATTTAAAATTTAAATTTAAAATTTAAGGTTTAGGGTTTTGAGTTTAGGGTTTAAGGGTTTAGGGTTTAGGGTTTAAATTTAAAGTTTAAAGTTTAAATTTAAAATTTAAATTTAAAATTTAAAATTTAAAATTTAAATTTAAATTTAAATTTAAAATTTAAAATTTAAAATTTAAATTTAAATTTAAATTTAAAATTTTAAATTTAAAATTTAAAATTTAAAATTTAAAATTTAAATTTAAATTTAAAATTTAAAATTTAAATTTAAAGTTTAAATTTAAGTTTAAATTTAAAATTTAAAATTTAAATTTAAAATTTAAATTTAAAATTTAAAATTTAAAATTTAAAATTTAAAATTTAAATTTAAATTTAAAATTTAAAATTTAAATTTAAATTTAGTTTAAATTTAAAATTTAAAATTTAAATTTAAAATTTAAATTTAAAATTTAAAATTTAAAATTTAAATTTAAAATTTAAAGTTTAAATTTAAAATTTAATTTAAATTTAAAATTTAAAATTTAAATTTAAAATTTAAATTTAAATTTAAAATTTTAAATTTAAATTAAAATTTAAAATTTAAATTTAAAATTTAAATTTAAATTTAAAATTTAAATTTAAATTTAATTTAAAATTTAAAATTTAAAATTTAAAATTTAAAATTTAAAATTTAAAATTTAAAATTTAAAATTTAAATTTAAAATTTAAAATTTAAAATTTAAATTTAAAATTTAAAATTTAAAATTTAAAATTTAAAATTTAAAATTTAAATTTAAAATTTAAATTTTAAAATTTAAAATTTAAAATTTAAATTTAAATTTAAAATTTAAAAATTTAAAATTTAAATTTAAAATTTAAAATTTAAAATTTAAAATTTAAATTTAAAATTTAAAATTTAAAATTTAAAATTTAAATTTAAATTTAAAATTTAAAATTTAAAATTTTAAATTTAAATTTAAAATTCAAATTTAAATTTAAAATTTAAAATTTAAATTTAAATTTAAAATTTAAAATTAAAATTTAAATTTAATTTAAAATTTAAATTTAAATTTAAAATTTAAATTTAAATTTAAAATTTAAATTTAAAATTTTAAGATTTAAATTTAAATTTAAATTTAAATTTAAAATTTAAATTTAATTTAAATTTAAATTTAAGTTTAAATTTAAAATTTAAATTTAAATTTAAAATTTAAATTTAAATTTAAAATTTAAGTTTAAATTTAAAATTTAAAATTTAAAATTTAAGTTAAATTTTAAAATTTAAAATTTAATTTAAAATTTAAAATTTAAATTTAAATTTAAATTTAAATTTAAGTTTAAATTTAAAGTTTTAAAATTTAAAATTTAAAATTTAAGATTTTAGGGTTTAAATTTAATTTAAAATTTTAGGGAAAATTCAAATTTAAATTTAAATTTAAAATTTAATTTAAAATTTAAAATTTAAAATTTAAATTTAAAATTTTAAATTTAGAATTAAATTTAAATTTAAATTTAAAGTGGAAATTTTAAATTTAAATTTAAATTTAAATTTAAATTTAAATTTAAATTTAAAATTTAAATTTAAAATTTAAATTTAAAATTTTAAATTTAAAATTTAAATTTAAATTTAAAATTTAAATTTAAATTTAAAATTTAAAATTTAAAATTTAAATTTAAATTTAATTCAAATTTAAAATTTAAAATTTAAATTTAAATTTGAGAATTTTAAATTTAGAGATTTAAATTTAAATTTAAAATTTAAAATTTAAATTTAAAATTTAAATTTAAAATTTAAATTTAAATTTAAATTTAAAATTTAAATTTAAAATTTAAATTTAAATTTAAATTTTAAATTTAAAATTTAAAATTTTAAATTTAAAATTTAAAATTTAAATTTAAATTTAAATTTAAAGTTTAAATTTAAATTTAAAATTTAAATTTAAAATTTAAATTTAAAATTTAAATTTAAATTTAAAATTTAAAATTTAAGGTTTTAGGGTTAGTTAAATTTAAATTTTAAATTTAAATTTTAAAATTTAAAAATTTAAAGTTTAAAATTTAAAATTTAGGATTTAAAATTTAAAATTTAAAATTTAAATTTTAAAATTTAAGTTTAAAGTTTTAAGGGTTTTAGGGTTTGAGTTTAGGGTTTGGGGTTTTAGTTTAGGGTTTAGGGTTTAAAATTTTTAGGTTTAGGGTTTAGGGTTTAGGAGTTTAGGGTTTTAGGAGTTTAGGAGTTTAGGAGTTTTAGGGTTTTAGGGTTTAGGGTTTAGGAGTTTTAGGGTTTAGGGTTTAGGGTTTAGGGTTTAGGGTTTTAGGGTTTAGGGTTTAGGGTTTGAGTTTTAGGGTTTAGGGTTTGGGTTTAGGGTTTAGGGTTTAGGGTTTAGGGTTTTAGGGTTTTTAGGGTTTTTAGGGTTTAGGAGTTTAGGGTTTAGGGTTTGGAGTTTAGGGTTTAAGTTTAGGTTTAGGGTTTAGGAGTTTTAAGGGTTTAGGGTTTTAGGGTTTAGGGTTTTGATTTTAGGGTTTAAATTTTATTTAGGGTTTTAAATTTAGGGTTTAGGAGTTTAAAAATTTAGGGTTTTAGGGTTTAAATTTAAATTTAAATTTTAAATTTAATTTAAAATTTAAATTTAAATTTTAAATTTAAAATTTAAAATTTTAAATTTAAAATTTAAAATTTATTTAAATTTAAATTTAAAATTTAAATTTTAAAATTTAAATTTAAAATTTAAAATTTAAAATTTAAATTTAAAATTTAAATTTAAAATTTAAATTTAAAATTTAAATTTATTTAAATTTAAAATTTAAATTTAAATTTAAAATTTAAATTTAAAATTTAAGGTTTAGGAGTTTAGGGTTTAGGGTTTAGGGTTTAGGAGTTTGAGTTTAGGGTTTAGGGTTTGGGGTTTTAGGGTTTGAGTTTGGGTTTAGGGTTTAGGAGTTTAGGGTTTTAGGTTTAGGGTTTAGAGTTTTAGGGTTTTAGGGTTTAGGAGTTTAGGGTTTTAGGGTTTAGGGGTTTTAGGGTTTAGGGTTTTTAGGGTTTAGGGTTTAGGGTTTAGGGAGTTTAGGGTTTAGGGTTTAGGGTTTAGGGTTTTAGGGTTTAGGGTTTTAGGGTTTAGGGTTTAGAGTTTTAGGTTAGGGTTTAAGGTTTAGGGTTTAGGAGTTAGGGTTTAGGTTTTAGGGTTTAGGTTTAAGTTTAGGAGTTTAGGGTTTAAGTTTAGGGTTTAGAGTTTTAGAATTTTAAGTTTAGGGTTTAAATTTAAAATTTAGAGTTTTAGGGTTTGAATTTAAATTTAGGGTTTTAAGGTTAAATTTAAAGTTTAAAATTTAAAGTTTAAAATTTAAATTTAAGTTTAAATTTAAAATTTAAATTTAAAATTTAAAGTTTAAAATTTGTTTAAATTTAAATTTAAATTTAAAATTTAAATTTAAAATTTAAATTTAAATTTAAATTTAAAATTTAAATTTAAATTTAAAATTTAAGTTTAAAATTTAAATTTAAATTTAAAATTTAAATTTAAAATTTAAATTTAAAATTTAAATTTAAAATTTAAATTTAAAATTTAAAATTTAAAGTTTAAAATTTAAAATTTAAATTTAAATTTAAAATTTAAAATTTAAGTTTAAAATTTAAATTTAAAATTTAATTTAAATTTAAATTTAAATTTAATTTAAAATTTAAAATTTAAAATTTAAATTTAAAATTTAAAATTTAAATTTTAAATTTAAAATTTAATTTAAATTTAAATTTCAATTTAAAGTTTAAATTTAAAATTTAAATTTAAATTTAAATTTAAAATTTAAATTTAAATTTTAAAATTTAAAGTTTAAATTTAAATTTAAATTTAAAATTTAAATTTTAAATTTAAAATTTAAATTTAAAATTTAAATTTAAAATTTAGGTTAAAATTTAAATTTAAAGTTAAATTTAAAATTTAAGTTTAAGGAGTTTTAAATTTAAAATTTAGAGTTTTATTTTAAAGTTTAGGATTTAAAGTTTTTAAAGTTTAGGAGTTTAGGGATTTGAGATTTAAGATTGAGTTTAAAGTTTTAGGGTTTAGAAATTTAAAATTTAAAATTTAAAGTTTAAAATTTAAATTTAAAGTTTTAGGGTTTAGAGTTTTTTAGGGATTTAGGGTTTAGGGTTTAAGTTAGATTTAGGGTTTAAATTTAAAATTTAAGTTAAATTTAAATTTAAAATTTAAAATTTAAATTAAATTTAAAATTTAAAATTTAAAATTTAAAATTTAAAATTTAAATTTAAAATTAAAGTTTAAATTTAGAATTTAAAATTTAAAATTTAAATTTAAAATTTAAAATTTAAAATTTAAAATTTAAATTTAAATTTAAATTTAAAATTTAAATTTAAATTTAAATTTAAATTTTTAAAATTTAGAAATTTAAATTTAAAATTTAGAATTTAAAATTTAAATTTAAATTTAAATTTAAATTTAAAATTTAAAATTTAAGATTTAAATTTAAATTTAAAATTTAAATTTAAATTTTAAAATTTAAAGTTTAAGTTTAGGGTTTAGGAGTTTAGGGTTTAGGTTTTAGGGTTTTTAGGGATTTTAGGGTTTTAGGGTTTAGTTTTGGGTTTAGGGTTTAAGGATTTTAGGGTTTAGGAGTTTTAGGAGTTTAAGGTTTAAGGTTTAAGGTTTAAATTTAGAGTTTAGGAGTTTAAGGTTAAGTTTTAGGTTAGAGTTTAGAGTTTGAGATTTGGGATTTAAGTTTTAGAGTTTTGAGTTTAAGTTTAAATTTAAATTGATTTAAGAGTTTAAAATTTAAAATTTAAATTTAAATTTAAAATTTAAATTTAAAATTTAAATTTAAAATTTAAAATTTAAATTAAAATTAAAATTTAAAATTTAAAATTTAAAATTTAAAATTTAAAATTTAAATTTAATTTAAAATTTAAATTTAAAATTTTAAATTTAAAATTTAAAATTTAAAATTTAAATTTAAAATTTAAATTTTAAATTTAAAGTTTAAAATTTAAATTTAAATTTAAATTTAAAATTTTAAAATTTAAAATTTAATTTAATTTAAATTTAAAATTTAAAATTTAAAATTTAAATTCAAATTTAATTTAAAATTTAAATTAAAATTTAAATTTAAAATTTAAAATTTAAATTTTAAATTTAAAATTTAAATTTAAATTTAAAATTTAAAATTTAAATTTAAAATTTAAAATTTAAAATTTAAAATTTAAATTTAAAATTTAAAATTTAAAATTTAAATTTAAATTTAAATTAAATTTAAAATTTAAATTTAAAATTTAAATTTAATTTAAAATTTAAAATTTAAATTTAGGGTTTAAATTTAGGGTTTAGGGTTTAGGGTTTAAGGTTTTGGGGTTTAGGGTTTAGGGTTTAGGGTTTAGGGTTTAGGGTTTTTTAGGGTTTAGGAGTTTAGGGTTTGAGGTTTTTAGAGGGGTTTAGGGTTTTGGAGTTTAGGTTTAGGGTTTTAGGTTTAGGGTTTAGGAGTTTTAGGGTTTGAGGTTTTTTAGGGTTTTAGGGTTTGGGTTTTAAGGTTTAGGAGTTTAGGGTTTAGGGTTTGGGGTTTAGGGTTTGGGTTTAGGTTTATTTAAATTTAAATTCAAATTTAAAGTTTAAATTTAAATTTAAATTTAAAATTTAAATTTAAATTAAATTTAAAATTTAAAATTTAAAATTTCAAATTTAAATTTAAATTTAAATTTAAATTTAAATTTAAAATTTAATTTAAATTTAAATTTTAAATTTAAATTTAAATTTTAAATTTAAATTTAAATTTAAATTTAAAGTTTAGGGTTTAGGGGTTTTAGGAGTTTTAGGGTTTAGGGTTTAGGGTTTTGAGTTTTAGGAGTTGAGTTAGTTTGGGTTTAGGAGTTTAGGGTTTAGGGTTTGGGGTTTGGGTTTAGGAATTTAAATTTAAAATTTAAAATTTAAAATTTAAAGTTTAAATTTAAAATTTTTAAATTTAAGGTTTAAAATTTAAGAGTTTAAATTTAAATTTAAAATTTAAAATTTAAATTAAAATTTAAATTTAAATTTAAGAGATTTAATTTAAGAGATTTGAGATTTTAGAATTTAAAGATTTAAAATTTAAATTTAGAATTTAAATTTAAAATTTAAATTTAAAAATTTAAATTTAAATTTAAATTTTAAATTTAAAATTTAAAATTTAAATTTAAAATTTAAAATTTAAATTTAAAATTTAAAATTTAAATTTAAATTTAAATTAAAATTTAAAATTTAAAATTTAAATTTAAATTTAAAATTTAATTTAAATTTAAATTTAAAATTTAAATTTTAAAATTTAAAATTTAAATTTAAAATTTAAAATTTAAGAATTTAAATTTAAATTTAAATTTAAAATTTAAAATTTAAATTTAAATTTCATTTAAAATTTTTAAATTTAAATTTAAATTAAATTTAAATTTAGGGTTTAGGGTTAAAGTTAGGAATTTGAGAGTTTTTAAAATTTAAAATTTAGGGTTTAATTTAGTTTAAATTTAAATTTAAGTTTAAGGGTTTAGGGTTCTGGGTTTTAAAGTTTAGGGTTTAGGGTTTAGGGTTTAAAGTTTAAATTTAAATTTAAGGGTTTAAATTTAAAATTTAAATTTAAATTTAAAATTTAGGAATTTAAAATTTAAAATTTAAAGTTAGTTTGAATTTAATTTAAAGTTTAATTTAGGGTTTTAGGTTGGGTTTGAGTTTTAGGAGTTTAGTTTAGGTTTTTCAGGTTTAGGGTTTGGGTTTAGGGTTTTAGGGTTTTAGGGTTTAGGGTTTTGAGGTTTTTTAGGGTTTTAGGGTTTGGGAGTTAGGGATTTGGGTTTTAGGGTTTGGGGTTGGGGTTCTAGGAGTTTAGGGTTTAGGGTTTAGGAGTTTTAGGGTTTAGGGTTTTTAGGGTTTAGAGTTTTAGGGTTTAGAGTTTTAGGGTTTTGGGATTTAGGGTTTAGGGTTTAGGGTTTGAGTTTTTAGGAGTTTAGGAGTTTAGGGTTTTGAGTTTAAATTTAAAATTTAAAATTCAGAATTTAATTAAAATTTAAATTTAAAATTTAAATTTTAAATTTAAAATTTAAATTTAATTTAAATTTAAAATTTAAATTTAAATTTAAAATTTAAATTTAAATTTAAAATTTAAATTTAAAATTTAAAATTTAAAATTTAAGAATTTAAATTTAAAATTTAAAATTTAAAATTTAAAATTTAAGATTTAAAATTTAAATTTAAAATTTAAAATTTAAAATTTAAATTTAAATTTAAATTTAAAATTTAAATTTAAATTTAAAATTTAAAATTTAAATTTAAATTTAAAATTTAAAATTTAAAATTTAAATTTAAATTTAATTTAAATTTAAATTTTTAAAATTTAAATTTAAAATTTAAATTTAAATTTAAAATTTAAATTTAAATTTAAATTTAAAATTTAATTTAAAATTTAAATTTAAATTTAAAATTTAAAATTTAAATTTAGGGTTTAAATTTAAAATTTAAATTTAAATTTAAAATTTAAATTTAATTTAGGGTTTTAAGTTTAGGGTTTCAGGGTTTAGGGTTTAGGGTTTTTAGGGTTTAGGGTTTAGGGTTTAGGGTTTAGGGTTTAGGAGTTTTAAGGGTTTTTAGGAGTTTGGGGTTTTAGGGTTTGGGGTTTAGAGGTTTTAGGGTTTGAGTTTAGGGTTTAGGGTTTTAGGGTTTAGGGTTTAGGGTTTGGGGTTTTGGAGTTTAGGGTTTAGGGTTTAGGGTTTTTAGGGTTTTTAGGGTTTAGAGTTTAGGGTTTAGGAGTTTGAGTTAATTTAGGGATTTGAGTTTATAGGGTTTGGAGTTTGGGGTTTAGGAGTTTGAGATTTTAAATTTAGGGTTTTAGGGTTTTGAGGTTTAGGGTTTAGGAGTTTAAAATTTAAAATTCGAAATTTAAATTTAAATTTAAAATTTAAATTTAAAAATTTTTAGTTCAAAATTTAATTCATTTAGAATTAAAATTTAAAATTTAAATTTAAATTTAAAATTTAAAATTTCATTTAAAATTTAAAATTTAAATTTAAGAATTTATTTTAAATTCAGATTAAATTTAAATTTAAGTTTATTAGGATTTAAATTAAATTTAAAATTTAAATTTAAATTTAAAATTAAAGTTAAAGTTTTAAATTTCAAAGTTAAATTTAAAATTTAAATTTAAATTTAAATTTAAAATTTAAAATTTAAATTTAAATTTAAAATTTAAAATTTAAAATTTAAATTTAAATTAATTTAAAGAATGTTAAATTTAAATTTAAAATTTAAAATTTAAAATTTAAAATTTAAAATTTAAATTTAAATTTAAATTTCAAAATTTAAAATTTAAATTTAAATTTAAAATTTAAATTTAAATTTTAAAATTTAAAATTTAAGTTTAAATTTAAATTTAAATTTAAATTTAAATTTAAATTTAAAATTTAAAATTTAAAATTTAAAATTTAAATTTAAATTTCAATTTAAAATTTAAAATTTAAAATTTAAAATTTAAAATTTAAAATTTAAATTTAAATTTAAATTTAAATTTAAATTTAAAATTTAAAATTTAAAATTTAAAATTTAAAATTTAAATTTAATTTAAAATTTAAATTTAAATTCAAATTTAAATTTAAATTTAAAATTAAAGTTAAATTTAAAATTTAAATTTAAATTTAAAATTTAAAATTTAAATTTAAAATTTAAATTTAAAATTTAAATTTAAAATTTAAAATTTAAATTTAAATTTAAAATTTAAGATTAAAATTTAAATTTAAAATTTAAAATTTAAAATTTAAATTTAAATTTAAAATTTAGGAGTTTAGGGTTTAGGGTTTAGTTTTAGGGTTTAGGTTTAGGGTTTAAAGGTTTAGGGGTTTAGGGTTTTATTTAGGGTTTAGGTTTAGGTTTAGAGTTTAGGGTTTAGGAGTTTAGGGGTTTTAGGGTTTTTAGGGTTTAGTTTAGGGTTTAAATTTAAATTTAAATTTAAAATTTAAAATTTAAAATTTAAAATTTAAATTTAAATTTAAAATTTAAATTAAATTTAAAATTTAAAGTTTAAAATTTAAAATTTAAATTTAAATTTAAATTTATTAAATTTAAAATTTAAAATTAAATTTAAATTTAAATTTAAAAATTTAAATTTAATTTAAAATTTAAATTTCAAATTTAAATTTAAATTTAAATTTAAAATTTAAGGGTTTAGGAGTTTAGGAATTTAGGGTTTAAGGGTTTAGGGTTTTAGGGGTTTAAATTTGAATTTAAAAATTTAGGGTTTAAGGGTTTTGGGTTTAGGGTTTTAAGGGTTTTTAGGGTTTAGGGTTAGGGTTTAGGAGTTTAGAGTTTAGGTTTTGGGTTTTAGGGTTTAGAGTTTAGGAGTTTGGGTTTTAGGGGTTTTAGGAGTTTTTAGGGTTTAGGGTTTTGAGTTTTAGGGTTTAGGGTTTAGGTTTAGTTTGAGGTTTAGGAGTTTAGTTAGGAGTTTAGGGTTTAGGGTTTAGGGTTTGGGGTTGGGTTTAGGGTTTAGGGTTTAGGGTTTGGGGTTTTAGGGTTTAGGTTTAGGAGTTTTAGGAGGTTTTAGGGTTAAGATTTAGGGATTTAGGGTTTAGGGTTTTAGGAGTTTAGGGTTTAGGGTTTAGGTTTGAGTTTTAGGGTTTAAGGTTTCAGGGTTTAGGGTTTTAGGGTTTAGGGTTTGGAGTTTGGGTTTAGGGTTTAGGAGTTTAGGGTTTAGGGTTTAGGGTTTAGGGTTTAGGGTTTTAGGTTTTAGGAGTTTAGGGTTTGGGGTTTAGGGTTTAGGGTTTAGGGTTTTTTAGGGTTTTAAAATTTAATTTAAAATTTAAAATTTTAAAATTTAAAATTTAAATTTTAAATTTAAAATTTAAAATTTAAAATTTAAATTTAAAATTTAAATTTAAAATTTAAATTTAAAATTTAAAATTTAAAATTTAAATTAAATTTAAAATTTAAAATTTAAAATTTAAAATTTAAAATTTAAATTTAAAATTTAAATTTAAATTTAAAATTTAAATTTAAAATTTAATTTAAATTTAAAATTTTAGTTTGAGTTTAGGGTTTTTAGGTTTTAGGGGTTTAGGGTTTGTTTAGGGTTGGAGTTTAGGGTTTTAAGTTTGGGGTTTTAGGGTTTAGGGTTTTAGGGTTTTAGGAGTTTAGGGTTTTAGGGTTTTAGGGTTTAGGGTTTTTAGGAGTTTTAGGGTTTAGGGTTTAGAGTTTTTAGGAGTTGGGGTTGGAGTTTAGGGTTTTAGGGTTTAGAGTTTAGGAGTTTTAGGGTTTTAGGTTACAGGGTTTGAGTTTAAATTTAAATTGGGATTTAAAAATTTAGGGTTTAAATTTAAAATTTAAAATTTAAATTTAAAATTTAAAGTTTAAATTTAAATTTAAAATTTAAAATTTAAAATTTAAAATTTAAATTTAAATTTAAAATTTAAATTTAAATTTAAATTTGTTCAATTTAAATTTAAAAATTTAAAATTTAAATTTAAATTTAAAATTTAAAATTTAAATTTAAATTTAAAATTTAAAGATTTAAAATTCAAATTTAAATTTAAATTTAAAATTTAAATTTAAATTTAAAATTTAAATTTAATTTAAAGTTTAAAGTTTAAAATTTAAATTTAAATTAAGTTATTTAAAATTTAAAATTTTAATTTAAAGTTTAAAATTTAAATTTAAAATTTAAAATTTAAAATTTAAAATTTAAATTTAAATTTAATTTAAAATTTAAATTTAAAATTTTAAATTTAAAATTTAAATTTAAATTTAAAATTTAATTAAATTTAAATTTAAATTTTAAATTTAAAATTTAAATTTAAAATTTAAATTTAAATTTAAATTTAAATTTTAAAATTTAAAATTTAAATTTAAATTTAAAATTTAAAATTTAAATTTTAAATTTAAAATTTAAAATTTAAAATTTAAAATTTAAAATTTAAATTTAAAAATTTAAATTTAAAATTTAAAATTTAAAATTTAAAATTTAAATTCAAATTTAATTTAAATTTAAATTTAAAATTTAAAATTTAAAATTTAAAATTTAAATTTAAAATTTAAATTTAAATTTAAGTTTAAAATTTAAATTTTAAATTTAAAATTTAAATTTAAATTTAAGTTTAAATTTAAGTTTAAAATTTAAGGATTTAAATTTAAAATTTAATTCTAAATTAGGGTTAAATTTAAATTTAAGGGTTTAGGGTTTAGGGTTTTAGGGTTTTAGGGTTTTAGGGTTTAGGGTTTAGGAGTTTAGGTTTAGGAGTTTAGGGTTTAGGGTTTAGGGTTTGAGGGTTTTAGGGTTTTAGGTTTAGGGTTTAGGGTTTAGGAGTTTTTAGGGTTTTAGGGTTTAGGTTTAGGGTTTAGGAGTTTGAGTTTTAGGGTTTTTAGGGTTTAGGGTTTAGGGTTTGAGTTTAGGGTTTGGAGTTTAGGGTTTAGAGGTTTGAGGGTTTTAGGGTTTTGAGTTTTGGGTTTTAGGGTTTAGGAGTTTAGGGTTTAGGGTTTTAGTTTAGGTTTGAGTTTGAGTTTTAGAGTTTTAAGGTTTAGGGTTTAGGGTTTAGGGTTTTTAGGGTTTAGGGTTTGGGGTTTAGGGTTTTAGGGTTTTAGGGTTTTAGGGTTTAGGGTTTGGGGTTTAGGGTTTAGGGTTTAGAGTTTTAGAGTTTTTAGGAGTTTAGGGTTTAGGGTTTAGGGTTTTAGGGTTTAGGAGTTTAGGGTTTAGGAGTTTGGTTTAGGTTTGGGGTTTGAGGTTTAGGGTTGAGTTTAAGTTTAGGAGTTTTAGGTTTAGGGATTTAGGGTTTAAATTTAAAGTTTAAAATTTAATTTGGGGTTTTGGGTTTGGGTTTAGGTTTGATTTTTTAAAATTTAAAATTTAAATTTAAAGTTTAAAATTTAAATTTAAAATTTAAATTTAAAATTTAAATTTAAAATTTAAAATTTAAAATTTAAAATTTAAATTTAAAATTTAAATTTAATTTAAATTTAAATTTAAATTTAAATTTAAATTTAAATTTAAATTTAAATTTAAAATTTAAAATTTAAATTTAAAATTTAAAATTTAAAATTTAAATTTAATTTAAATTTAAATTTAAATTTTAAAATTTAAAATTTAAAATTTAAATTTAAATTTAAATTTAAAATTTAAATTTAAAATTTAAAATTTAAAATTTAAATTAAATTTAAAATTTAAATTCATTAAAATTTAAAATTTAAATTTAAATTTAAATTTAAAATTTAAAATTTAAATTTAAAATTTAAAATTTAAAATTTAAATTTAAATTTAAAATTTAAAATTTAAAATTTAAATTTAAATTTAAATTTAAAATTTTAAATTTAATTTAATTTAAAATTTAATTTATTTAAATTTAAATTTAGGGTTTAGGGTTTAGGGTTTTGAGTTTCAAGTTTGGGTTTAGGGTTTAGGGTTTAGGGTTTTAGGGTTTGGGGTTTAGGGTTTTAGGGTTTAGGGTTTAAGGTTTAGGGTTTAGGTTTTAGGAGTTTAAGGTTTAGGGTTTAGGAGTTTAAGTTTAGGGTTTTAGGGTTTAGGTTTGGGATTTGGGGTTTAGGGTTTTAGGGTTTTAAGGTTTAGATTTAAAGTTTAAGGGTTTAGGAGTTTTAGTTTAGGGTTTGGGGTTTTTAGGAGTTTGGATTTAATTTTTAAATTTAAATTTAATTTAAAATTTAAAATTTAAATTTAAATTTAAATTTAAAATTTAAAATTTAAATTTAAAATTTAAATTTAAAATTTTAAATTTAAAATTTAAAATTTAAATTTAAAATTTAAAATTTAAAATTTAAAATTTAAAATTTTAAATTTAAAATTTAAAATTTAAATTTAAATTTAAAATTTAAATTTAAATTTAAAATTTAAAATTTAAAATTTAAATTTAAATTTAAATTTAAAATTTTAAATTTAAATTTTAAGTTTAAATTTAAAATTTAAAATTTAAAATTTAAAATTTAAATTTAAAATTTAAATTTAAAATTTAAAGTTCATTAATTTAAAATTTAAATTTAAATTTAAAATTTAAATTTTAAATTTAAAATTTTAAAATTTAAAATTTAAATTTAAATTTAAAATTTAAATTTAAAATTTAAATTTAAATTTAAAATTTAAAATTTAAATTTAAAATTTAAAATTTAAATTTAAATTTTAAAATTTAATTTAAATTTAAAATTTAAATTTAAAGTTTAAAATTTAGGAGTTTAGGGTTTAGGGTTTTAGGGTTTTTGGGTTTTAGGGTTTAGGGTTTAGGGTTTTAGAGGTTTAGGAGTTTAGGGTTTTAGGGTTTAAGGTTTTAGGGTTTTAGGGTTTTTAGGAGTTTAGGGTTTAGGGTTTAGGTTTAGGGTTAGGGTTTAGGGTTTAGGGTTTTAGGGTTTAGGGTTTTTAGGGTTTAGGGTTTAGAGTTGGGGTTTAGGGTTTAGGGTTTAGGAGTTTGAGTTTTAGTTTAGGGATTTAGGGTTTAGGGTTTTAGGGTTTAGGAGTTTTTAAAATTTTGAGTTTTAGGGTTTTGAGTTTTAAGGGTTTAAATTTAGGGTTTAGGGTTTTAGGGTTTAGGGTTTTTAGGAGTTTAGGGTTTAAGTTTTGGGGTTTTAGGGTTTAGGGTTTAGGAGTTTTAGGAAGGTTGGGTTTAGGGTTTAGGAGTTTTAGGGTTTTAGGAGTTTGAGGTTTTAGGGTTTAGGGTTTGGGTTTAGGAGTTTGAGGTTTAAATTTAGGGTTTAGGATTTAGAGTTTGAGTTCAAGGTTTAGGGTTTAGATTTTAAATTGGGTTCAAAATTTAAAATTTAAAATTTAAATTTAAAATTTAAAATTTAAAATTTAAAATTTAAATTTAAATTCTAAAATTTAAAATTTAAATTTAAAATTTAAAATTTAAAATTTAAATTTAAATTTAAAATTTAAAAATTTAAATTTTAAAATTTTAAATTTAAAATTTAAATTTAAAATTTAAATTTAAATTTAAAATTTAAATTTAAAATTTAAAATTTAAAATTTAAATTTAAATTTAAAATTTAAATTTAAATTTAAATTTAGAGTTTAAATTTTAAATTTAAATTTAAAATTTAATTTAAAGGTTCGGAGTTCAGTTAATTTAGTTAGTTTAGGAGTAAGTTGGTTAGAATTTAAATTTAGGGTTTTAATTCAATTCAAAATTTAATTCAATTAAAATTTAAATTTAAAATTAAAGTTTAAAATTTAAATTTAAATTTAAATTTAAAATTTAAAATTTAAAATTTAAATTAAAATTTAAATTTAAATTTAAAATTTAAATTTAAATTTAAATTGTTAAAATTGAAATTTAAGTTTAAATTTAAAATTTAAGATTAAATTTAAATTTAAAATTTAAAATTTAAAATTTTAAATTTAAAATTTAAATTTCAAAATTTAAATTTAAAATTTAAAATTTAAAATTTAAAATTTAAATTTAAATTTAAATTTAAAATTTAAAATTTAAGATTAAATTTAAATTTAAATTTTAAATTTAAAATTTAAAATTTAAATTTTAAATTTATTAATTTAAAATTTAAATTTAAGGTTTAAATTTAAATTTAAATTTAAAATTTAAAATTTTTCAAATTTAAAATTTAAAATTTAAAAAATTTAAATTAAAATAAATTTAAAATTTAAAATTTAAAATTTAAATTTAAATTTAAATTTAAAATTTAAAATTTTAAATTTAAAATTTAAAATTTAAATTTAAATTTAAATTTAAAATTTAAAATTTAAAATTTAAATTTAAATTTAAAATTTAAAATTTCAAAATTTAAATTTAGAATTTTAAAATTTAGGAATTTAAATTTAAAATTTTAAATTTTAGGGTTTAGGAGTTTGGGTTTAGGGTTTGGGTTTAGAGTTTGGAGTTTAGGGTTTAGGGTTTAGAGGTTTAGGGTTTAAGAGTTTAGGTTTTAGGGTTTAGGAGTTTTAGGGTTTTAGGAGTTTAGGGTTTAGTTTAGGGTTTAGGGTTTAGGGTTTGGGGTTTAGGGTTTAGGGTTTTAGGGTTTTTTTAGGGTTTAGGGGTTTGGAGTTTTAGGGATTTAGGTTTTAGGTTTAGGGTTTTGGAGTTTAGGGTTTTTTAAATTTAAAATTTAAATTTAAAATTAGTTTAAATTTAAAATTTAAATTTAGGTTTATTTAAAATTTAAGATTTAAATTTAAATTTAAATTTAAATTTAAAATTTAAATTTAAAATTTAAAATTTAAAATTTAAGTTTAAAGTTTAAATTTAAAATTTAAAATTTAAAATTTAAATTTAAAATTTTAAAATTTAAAATTTAAAATTTAAAATTTAAAATTTTAAGAATTTAAAATTTAAAGTTTAAAATTTAAAAATTTTAAATTTAAAGTTTTTAAGAATTTAAATTTAAAATTTTAAAATTTAAATTTAAATTTAAAGTTTAAAGTTTTAAAATTTAAAATTTAAAATTTAAAATTTAAAATTTAAAATTTAAAATTTAAATTTAAATTGGGTTTCTAAATTTAAAATTTAAATTTTAAAATTTAAATTTAAATTTAAAATTTAAAATTTTAAAATTTAAGGTTGGGATTTTAAAATTTAAAATTTAAAATTTAAAATTTAAAATTTTGAAATTTAAGACTAAAATTTTAAAATTTTAAATTTAAAATTTAAAATTTAAAATTTCAAAATTTAAAATTTAAATTTAAATTTAAATTTAAAATTTAAAATTTAAAATTTAAATTTAAAATTTAAAATTTAAATTTAAATTTAAAATTTAAATTAAATTTAAAATTTATAAATTTAAAATTTAAATTTTAATTTAAATTTAAAATTTTAGGGTTTTAGGGTTTAGGGTTTAGGGTTTAGGAGTTTTAAGTTTGAGTTTAGGGTTTAGGGTTTTAGGGTTGGAGTTTTAGGAGTTTTAGGGTTTAGGAGTTTAGGAGTTTAGGGTTTTGGGTTTAGGGTTTGGAGTTTAGGAGTTTTAGGGTTTGAGGTTTTAGGGTTTGGTTTAGGGTTTTTTAGGGTTTTTTAGGGTTTTAGGGTTTAGGAGTTTAGGAGTTTGGAGTTTTAGGAGTTTAGGGATTTTAGGGTTTAGGGTTTAGGGTTTAGGTTTAGGGTTTAGGAGTTTAGGGTTTGAGTTTAGGGTTTAGGGGAGTTTGAGTTTGAATTTGAAATTTAAATTTAAATTTAAAATTTAAAATTTAAAATTTTATTCAAATTTAATTTAAAATTTAAATTTAAAATTTAGTTTATATTCAATTTAATTTAAATTTAAAATTTAAATTTAAATTTAAAATTTAAAATTTAAAATTTGATTGGGATTTAGGGATTTAAGTTTAGGAGTTTTAGGATTTAAATTTAAAGTTTAAATTTAAATTTAAAGGTTTAGGTTTAAAATTTAAATTTAAAATCGGTGTTTAAATTTAAATTTAAATTCAAATTTGAGTTTAAAATTTAGGGTTTGAGAATTTAAATTTAAATTTTAGGGTTTGTTTGGAATTTAAATTTAAAAATTAAATTTAAAATTTAAAAATTTAGGGATTCAAATTTAAATTTTAAATTTCAAATTAATTTAAATTTAAATTTAAATTTAAATTTAAGGATTTAAATTTAAAATTTAAATTTAGGGTTAAATTTAAAATTTAAAATTTAAATTTAAATTTAAATTTAAAATTTAAATTTAAAATTTAAAATTTAATTTAAAATTTAAAATTTAAAATTTAAATTTAAATTTTAAAATTTTAAAATTTAATTTAAATTTAAATTTTAAATTTAAATTTAAATTTAAAATTTAAATTTAAAATTTAAATTTAAAATTTAAATTTAAATTAAAATTAAAATTTAAAATTTAAAATTAATTTTAGAATTTAAATTTAAAATTTAAATTTAGATTTAAATTTAAGATTTAAAATTTAAATTTAAATTTAAAATTTAAAATTTAAATTCAAGTTTTAAAAATTCAAATTTAAAATTCCAGACTTAAATTCATTTAAAATTCAAATTTAAAATTTAAAATTTAAAATTTTAAAATTTAGAATTTAAATTTAATTTAAATTTTAAATTTAAATTCCATTTAAATTTAAATTTTAAATTTAAAATTTAAAATTTAAATTTAAAAATTTAAAATTTAAATTTTTAAAATTTAAAGTTAAAATTTAAAATTTAAATTAAATTTAAAATTTAAATTTAAGACTTAAAATTTAATTTAAGATTTAAAATTTAAATTTAAAATTTAAATTTAATTTAAATTTAAATTTAAATTTAAAATTTAAATTTAAAATTTAAATTTAAATTTAAAATTTTAAATTTCAAATTTAAAATTTAAAATTTAATTTAAATTTAAATTTAAATTTACCATTTTTTGATTTAAATTTAATTTAAATTTAAATTTAATTTAGGAGTTTGGGTTTAGGAGTTTCAGGTTTAGGGTTTAGGGTTGGGTTTAGGGTTTTGAGGTTTTAGGGTTTGGGGTTTTACCAGGGTTTGAGGTTTTAGTTTTTGGAGGTTTTAGGGTTTAGAGTTTTAGGGTTTGGGTTTAGGGTTTAGGGTTTAGAGTTTTGGGGTTTAGGGTTTTTAGTTTTTAGGGTTGAGGTTTAGGAGGTTTTTAGGGTTTGGGGTTTAGGGGTTTGAGGTTTTTAGGGTTTTAAGGTTTTAGGGTTTAGGGTTTAGGAGTTTTAGGGTTTTAGGGTTTAGTTTAGGGTTTAGGGGTTTTAGGAGTTCAGGAGTTTGGGGTTTAGGGGTTTAGGGAGGTTTAGGAGTTTTAGTTTTTTAGGTTTAAGTTTAAAATTTAAATTTAGGATTTTAAAATTCAAAATTTAAATTTAAATTTAAATTTAAAATTTAAAATTTAAATTTAAATTTAAATTTAAATTTAAAATTTAAATTTAAGATTTTAAATTTAAAATTTAAAGTTTAAATTTAAAATTTAAATTTAAGATTGTTGAAATTTAAGTTTCCAAATTTAAATTTTAAAATTTAAGAATTTTAAAATTTTAAGGATTTAAATTCTTAAAGATTTAAAATTTAAAGATTTAAATTTGAGTTTAGGAGTTGGGGTTTAAGGGTTTAGGGTTTAGGAGTTTAGGAGTTTTAGGTTTTGGAATTTAATTTAATTTAAAATTAAAATTTAAGGTTTAAAATTTTAAATTAAATTTAGGATTTAAATTTAAAGTTTAAATTTAAATAGGTTAAATTTAAAATTTAAAATTTCAGTTTAGGTGTTAATTCAAAATTAAAATTTCAGAATTTAGGGATTTAAATTTAGATAGGATTTAAGGTTTAGGGATTTTAAAGGGTTAAAGTTTAAATTTAGAATTTAGAATTTAAAATTTAAATTTAAAGTTTGGGTTTGAATTTGAGTTTAAAAGTTAATTTAGGAGTTTAAAGTTAAATTCCAGAGTTAAATTAAATTTCAAATTTAAATTTTATTAAATTTAAAATCAGTTAAAATTTAAAATTTAAATTTAAATTTAAAATTTAAAATTTAAAATTTAAAGTTTAAATTTAAAATTTAAATTTAAATTTAAAATTTAAAATTTAGGGAATTTAAAATTTAAAGTTAAAATTTAAAATTTCCAAAATTTAAATTTAAAATTTAAATTTAAATTTCCCAAATTTTTAGAACCAAAATTTAAATTTAAATTTAAATTTTAAATTTAAGTTTAAAATTTTAAAATTTAAATTTAAATTTCATTTCAATTAATTCTAAAATTAAGAAAATTTAATTTAATTTTCGTTAAAATTTAAAATTTAAATTTAAAATTTAATTAGAATTTAAAATTTAAAATTTAAATTCAGAAATTTTAAAATTTAATTTTTAAATTTAAAATTTAAATTTAAAATTTAAATTTAAAATTTAATTAAAATTTCAAAATTTTAAAATTTAAATTTAAATTTTAAAATTTAAATTTAAAATTAAATTAAATTTAAAATTTAAATTTAAAGATTTAAAATTTAAAATTTAAATTTAAAATTTTAAGAATTTAAAATTTAAAATTTAAAATTAAAATTTAAAATTTAAATTTAAAATTTAAAATTTAAAATTTAAGAATTTAAATTTAAATTTAATTTAAATTTAAAATTTAAATTTAAATT